>NC_133329.1:321161046-322418546 GCF_042186555.1 Aquarana catesbeiana
AAGATGTTTCATCCTCTGCTCCCTCTGCGACGGCTGGATAAGTTCCGCAACCTTACCCTTGTAACGTGGATCAAGAAGGGTTGCCAGCCAGTAGTGATCCCTCTCCTTGATCACACGAATCTAAGGGTCCTTTCGCAGGCTTTGCAGGATCAGGGAGGCCATGCAGCGTAGGTTTGCTGAGGCATTCGATCCGGAGTCCTCTGGGTCACTAAGGACAACCTTATCCACAGCCACCTCCTCCCAGCCACGTACAAGTCCATGGGTTTCTAGGGACTGTAAATGATCCCTTGAAAACTGCTGCTGATGCTGAGTGCTAGGCTCCACCTCCATGCTGACACAATCCTCATCCTCGTCCTCCTCCTCCTCCTCTTCCTGTGAGATCAGCGGGCCAGCAGGAATACTGTCTGGATAAAGGGGGCCTTGAAAGGTAAGGAAGTCCTCCTCTTCCTCCCTCTGTTCTGCCTCAAGTGCCCTGTCCATTATTCCATGCTGCGTGTGCTCCAACAGGTAGACAAGACAGTATCATTGATGCATGCACTTTCACTGCTCACCATCATCGTGGCCTCCTCAAATGGTGACAGGACAGTGCATGCATCCTTGATCATGAGCCACTAGTGTGGCAAAAAAAAGCCAAGCTCCCCTGACCCTGTCCTGGTGCCATACTCGCACAGGTACTCGTTGATGGCCCTCTGCTGCGTGTGCAGCCGCTGCAGCATTGCCAACGTTGAGTTCCACCTGGTGGGCATGTCACAGATGAGGCAGTTCTTGGGCAGGTTGCATTCCTTTTGAAGGTCAGCCAGCCAAGCACTGGCATTATATGACCGGCGGAAATGCCCACAGACTTTCCTGGCCTGCCTCAGGATATCCTGTAAGCCCGGGTACCTGCACAAGAACTGCTGCACCACCAAACTGGGTGAAGTGTCCCTGTCGGAGGGCGAAGAGGAGGTTGGTTGCCATTGTTGCAAACCTCCATCCCTGGCTGAAGCTGGCGTGGTGTCAACCACCTCTGAGCCTGCCCCTGCAGAGCTGACAGAATCTCTGCCCCAGTATGGCTCCTGTCCCCTAAGCAGGACTCAAGCACCGCATGGCATCTTTTTGCCTGAGTGCTTGCGTAGCATCTAGAACGACTACGGGGCAACGCTGGTTCTGAGGACAAATCTGCACAGGAAGAGGCCATAGAGGAAGAATAAGAGGAGGGGGTGAAGGAGAGAGGTGTGGCAGAATCACCACTACCAGCATTTTGGAGGCGTGGTGGCGGAACAAGCTCCAACAATACTGCACCCTGTCCTGCATCCTTCCCAGCTGCGAGCAGGGTTACCCAGTGCGCCGTGAAAGAAAGGTAACGTCCCTGTCCATGCCTGCTGGACCATGAGTCAGCGGTAATATGCACCTTACCACTGACTGCCCTGTCCAATGAGGTCAAGACATTGCCTTCCACATGTCGGTAGAGAGCCAGAATTGCTTACGAGAAAAAAATTGGCGTTTGGGAACCTGCCACTGAGGTACCACACATTCCACAAATTCTCGAAAGGGGGCAGAGTCTACCAGCTGAAAAGGCAGCAGTTGGAGTGCTAGCAATTTAGCCAAACTAGCATTGAGCCGCTGAGTATGTGGATGGCTGGGACAGAATTTCTTTCGCAGTTTAGCAACTGGGGTAGGGAAATTTGCCTGCTACAATCGGACGTTGGGGTAGCGATAGCAGATCGCCCGCAAGTACTTGGCACACCTAATTCTACACCTTCATTCCTGTCAGTGCTGGTTTCTGAGAGGACTGAAGGTATAGTGGGGTTGGAGATCCCAGCTGATGAGGAGCAAGGAGAGGTCTGCCTTGTTCTTTGGTGTGGGTCTTTTAAGTACTGTTGCCAACGGACTGCATGGGAGCTCGACATATGTCTGGTCAAGCATGTGGTGCCCAAGCGGCTGCTGTTTTGGCCACGCTTGATACGCTTCAGACATATGTTGCAAACAGCAACAGTGTGATCTGCTGCAAACGTCTCAAAAAGGCCCACACCAAAGAACTCTTGGAAAAAACGTGCAGAGTCAGCAGCACCCTGCACATGCGGAGCTCTGTGGTGTGATGCAGTCGGTTGGCTGCCCTTAAGCTGGCCCCTGGAGGGCATCCTGCCTCGTTGGAGATGTGCCTCCTCCTCCTCTCTCTATCGGGGCACCCCTCGTAGAGTCAGTGACCTCATCATCCACTCCCTCCTCACCACTGGAGCAAACCTGGTAGTATGCTGCAGCTGGGGGAACATGACTGCCAGTTTTTTGTCCTTCTTGGGAACCCCCTCTTCTCTCTCTCTCTCACGTTACTGCCTTCATCCTCAACCTGGGTACCATCATCAGAGCCTTCAAAACGCTGCGCATCTCCTGCAGCATGTACCCTACTCTGTGGTCGAACAGTTCGGGGGACTCCTCAGAGCATGATGGTGGGGCTAGGAAAGGAGTGACTGATGACATTGAGCCGATGGAAGAGGCCGCTTTGGCAGCTGCATTGGCAGACAAAGTACCTTGAGCCTGGGTGAAAGAAGATGAGGAGGATGAGGACGGCTTGATCATCCACTCTACCAACTCTTCTGAATGTTGTGGCTCAACCCGGCCAGCTGCCGAAAAAAAGGACAAGCGTGCCCCACGGCCACGTGCTGAGGATGCACCGTGTCCACGACCAGTACTGTTTGCTGTAGACACAGAGCCTGCTTGCCCTCTTTTATTGGCCTGTGAGCATCTGCCTCTCCTTGGTGGCCTTCCAGACATACCGTACAATTAGATTAGCAAAACAACGCCTGAAGTTTACTAAAAGCAGTACACCAGGAATGGCCTACAATAAGGTATAGGCTTGGCTGGAATACAATGCAGTGGATATATATTTTATGAGTTGCAGCTCAGGGAGTCACCTGCCTGGCTGAAAGTGTCTTTGAACACGCACTCTGGAAATGGCCTAGTCAGGTATAGTCTTGGCTAGACTATATATATATATATATATATATATATATATATATATATATATATATATATATATATATATATACACAAGCCTGTATATATATTTATTAAATGAACTGCAGCTCAGTGAATCACCTGCCTGGCTGAAATTGTCTTTGAACACGCACTCAAGGAATGGCCCACAGTCAGGTATAGGCTTGGCTGGAATACAATACAGTGGATATATATTTTATTTTATGAACTGCAGCTCAGTGAGTCACCTGCCTGGCTGAAAGTGTCTTTGAACACGCACTCAGGCAATGGCCTAGTCAGGTATAGGCTTAGCTACACAATATATATTACAAGCCTGTATATATATATATATATATATATATATATATATATATATATATATATATTAAATGAACTGCAGCTCAGTGAGTCATCTGCCTGGCTAAAAGTGTCTTTGAACATACACTCAGGCAATGGCCTAGTCAGGTGTAGGCTTGGCTAGACTATATATATATATATATATATATATATATTATATATATATACAAGCCTGTAAATATATATTAAATGCACTGCAGCTCAGTGAGTCACCTGCCTGGCTGAAAGTGTCTTTGAACACGCACTCAGGCAATGGCCTAGTCATGTATAGGCTTAGCTACACAATATATATTACAGCCTGTTATATATATATATATATATATATATATATATATATATATTAAATGAACTGCAGCTCAGTGAGTCATCTGCCTGGCTAAAAGTGTCTTTGAACATACACTCAGGCAATGGCCTAGTCAGGTGTAGGCTTGGCTAGACTATATATATATATATATATATATATATATATATATATATATATATTATATATAAAATATATATATATATTATATATATAATATATATATACAAGCCTGTAATATATATTAAATGCACTGCAGCTCAGTGAGTCACCTGCTGGCTGAAGTATATTAGCAACAGTACACCAGGAATGGTCTGCAGTGAGATGAAGCTAAACTGTATACAGTGTGTCAAAAATAAAAACGAATGGAGAAACACAATGACATTCACCACAGTGTAAAATTAATGAGTCCATGAGAGTAGTCCATGTATCATCCTCAAATACGAGCAGGCAACATGCTTGCAGGAAAGTGATTCAGGAAGCCCACCGCCAAGGTATAAAATGGCCTCTCACCTGATGGTGTGGACCCTTTAATTACAGAGGGTCAAAAAGCGCCTTTTCATGTAACCAAGTGGTGTACAGCATACATAGGCATCCGTCAGGGACCCGGTACAGGACACTCCGATATGGCCGTATATAGAATAAAAAATGGCAGAAAGATAGTGCTCTCCGTATATATAGCTCTTTATTAAATGTTTAAAATAGTAACACTCACATGTAGAGCACTCGATTAGTGCAAGTAAACAAACAGAAGCGGTGAGAAACTTCCGTACAGCAGTGCGGATGTGCAGTAGCCGCGGATGACGTCATGGCGTATCCTCGTTCTGGACGCGTTGCGTCCCAGTGGGCGGGGACTTCATCAGCAGATGAGGATACGACGTGGGCACCCGCGCTTTATACCAGGTGAGTAACCATGACAATGATAAACAAGGCATGATCAACCTCACGCGTTCCCGGAAGTCAATCCAGACATGACCCCTTGGAATAGTCCGGAAAAGGAATATGAGATCAAACAGTTAATTACCTGTGACACGGTAGGGGTCGTTTATATGCTGGAGTGCGGGTGCGGGCTCCAGTATATTGGTAGAACATCCAGACCCCTGCACGTGAGGCTTGCTGAGCATGTTAACAATATTAAAAAAGGCCTAAAAACCCACAATGTCTCTAGACACTTCACCACCATCAGAACCCAAAAAGTTTGAGATTCTGGGGTATAGAGAGGGTTACTAAGCACTGGAGGGGAGGTAACTTTATAAAGCAATTGAGTAAAAGAGAATCGTATTGGATTTTTGAAACCAGGGTTCTTTGCCCTGAAGGGTTAAACGTGGATTTCAATACTAATTGTTTTATATCTGATTGTTAATTGTTTTATATCTGATTGTTAATGGCACTGTATTTGTGGGATGACAGTGGCCGCGGATGACTCACACAAATTTTTAAAAATCATTTTGAAATTATTGCAATATATTTTTAAATGTTTTTTAGTTTTCCTGCACGTTCCTTTTTCAGGATTGATGCATTTTTTATATTATTAGTTTTATTTTATCCCCTTTTTTGGTTGTTTGTTTTATATGTGTTGGATCAGATACTTCCGTTTATCGCATAATTAACACCAAGGAGTCACGTCCGGATTGACTTCCGGGTACGCATGAGGTTGATCATGCCTTGTTTATCATTGTCATGGTTACTCACCTGGTATAAAGCGCGGGTGCCCACGTCGTATCCTCATCTGCTGATGAAGTCCCCGCCCACTGGGACGCAACGCGTCCAGAACGAGGATACGCCGTGACGTCACCCGCGGCTACTGCGCATTCGCACTGCTGTACGGAAGTTTCTCACCGCTTCTGTTTGTTTACTTGCACTAATCAAGTGCTCTACATGTGAGTGTTACTATTTTAAACATTTAATAAAGAGCTATATATACGGAGAGCACTATCTTTCTGCCATTGTTAATTCTATATACGGCCATATCGGAGTGTCCTGTACCGGGTCTCTGACAGATGCCTATGTATGCTGTACACCACTTGGTTACATGAAAAGGCGCTTTTTGACCCTCTGTAATTAAAGGGTCCACAACATCAGGTGAGAGGCCATTTTATACCTTGGTGGTGGGCTTCCTGAATCACTTTCCTGCAAGCATGTTGCCTGCTCGTATTTGAGGATGATACATGGACTACTCTCATGGACTCATTGATTTTACACTGTGGTGGATGTTATTGTGTTTCTCCATTCGTTTTTTATTTGGTCTTAGCGCTGTACTACCTGCTGTTTTGATTTTTGTTAAGGGATTTGAATTTTGACCCTAGTGTCCAGCTGCTGCATTACATATATACCACTTTGCGCTGATTTAGTTTACTTTCCTTTAAACAGTGTGTATATATAACAAAACCAGGATGCATATATATACTAAATACACTGCAGCTATCTAACTGTCTTGCCTGCTTGCCTGCTTGCCTGAAGTATATTAGCAACAGAACACCAGGAATTGCCTGCCTGCTCAAACTAAATGGAATGACACTCTCTCTGTCTCTCTCTGAACAAATGCCACCAACACACTACACGAGGCCGACATGTGGGCGGCCTTATATAGTCTGGGGCGTGTACTTAACCCCCTGAGCCATAATTGGCCACAGGCAACCTGCCTGTGGCCAATTATGGCTCTCTTCGCTGACGGCGCTGTGATTGACCAAAGCATGCGGGTCATAGTGCATGCTTGGCCAATCATCAGCCAGCAATGCACTGCAATGACGCAGTGCATTATGGGCCATGACGCGTCACTCGAATTTGGCGGCGAACGGCCTATAATGTTAGATATTTGGCGAACAAGCGAACGGCCGATGTGCGAGTTGAACTCATGTTCAGCTCGAACAGACAGCCCATCCCTAATAGTAATCTCTAACTGCTGTGTTATACATTAACCAAAAACGGTGTGTCAATATAGGAGATCAGTGCTTGACCACCAACCCTCATAAACAAAGCGCTACAAATCAATATTTCTATATACCATTAAGTTTAAACACTATGCCTTGTGTCTAAAAAAATACTGTTGCAATATTATATCAATGAATAAAACACAACAGTAACAATATCATTAATGCTAACTCTATCAGCTAAACTAGTAGGAGATCACTCTCAGGGTAGATTTAGACATGTGTCTAAATATCCCTTACCTCTGAAGTCCAATACGCATTCGGATTGCACTCCAGAGGTTACCGATTTAATCCTGTTTTTGCTGACAAACGCACAGCAACCATGCATTGTGCATTGCACATGGCTGCAGGGCATTTGTGACGATCTATTGACTTGAATGTGTAGCGTCAACTTTGCAGCAGGTTGATAATGAAGCAAGGCAGCCATGGCATGTAATCATCCCTGTCCACTGCCTATTGCAGCCTAAAGAGGTTGTAACCTAAAGAGGTTGTAAAAGAGATCCTGTTCCTTTGATCCTGCCTGTTCCTGTGCCCCCCCCCCCCCAGTGTGCTGACCACGGTAATCATGGCTACTGATCCATGATCACCCTGGTCAAGTTACATGCCTCTGTCATTCTGCTGCTCTCCTCTCTCCCCCTCCCTCCCTGCCTGTCAGCTCCTGTGTGTGTGAGCCCCCCTCCCCTCAGTGTACATGTTTTACATGTTTGTATGATACGATGCCTCTAAATACCTAATCTCATATATTTTCTGGCTGGTCACATGACCTCCAGCTGCTCTCCTCCTCCAATCTAAGAGCTACAATGGGAGGGGCTGAATGGACAGCACAGCGGTCATGTGACCTCCCTGGCTGATGTTAGAGGGGGATCTTAGCCCCAATGCTGTAGCCCTTAGATCGGGGGGGGGGGGCTAGAGGTCATGTGACCGGCCAGAAAAGATCTGAGATAGGGTATTTAGAGGCATCGCTTTGTACAAACATTTACATAGTGTGGAATGGCTTGATAGAACAGAGGTGCTGCCAGTGATTTGTTTTTTTTAGTTTACAACCACTTTAAAGGGAGGGGCGGTTGGTGGCCTGCATAAACTCTTCTCAACTGTACATTTTTTGCTGCACACCAACCACAAAATGAGGCCCAAGCCTATCTTAAATTGCGGGTGCCGGAGGGGCAGAGCAGTTCGGTGGCTGGCGGCTTTCTCATGCTCCACTCTATTGCCGATTCAGCTTCAATATGATCTATGCCTTTATTGTGATATGCCTGCTTGTTATTTATTTATATGAATTGTATACATTGGAGATGAAACATGAATAAATTGGCACCACATCCCAGTCAACAAAGTTATATAACACAAAAAGAAAGAAAAAAAATTGAAAAGGGACTTTGAAGGTGACAGATATTACCTCAAGAAAGTACCGGCAAGTGCTTATAAAATCATAAATATTTTATTCCATACAAAGTGTTAAAATTATATCTATTAAAAAGAGCAAACAAAGTTCATTTGTGTTTCCTCATTACTGAACCACTTACCTGCTACCAGCACCTCCTCAACATTCATAAATGTTGTAATATGTATGTACGAATACAACTCAACAAATTACATA
Organism: Aquarana catesbeiana; assembly: GCF_042186555.1. NCBI lineage: Eukaryota > Metazoa > Chordata > Amphibia > Anura > Ranidae > Aquarana > Aquarana catesbeiana. Next base: position 321,169,184 of record NC_133329.1, read on the forward strand.
AAGGAGGTCAAGTAAATGTGTATTGTGCAGAGGAGTGTACACCAGGTTCCGATGCGTTTTGCTAAAAGCTTCATCAGGAGCGCCTGATATAATCCAAAAGTACCACGTATTGGAAATGGCAATCACCAGTATTCCCCACCTCCACAATGTTATATGCATAGAGCAAAAAGAAGGGAGAGAGCACATACAGAGAAAAAAACAACTGTATGTGGCAAAATAGAACCTCCAGTTCCTGCCAACAAAGACCCTGTTTGTTATGCCAGGCCAGTAGAGGAACCGCACAACAGGCACACCTGCCCAACTGGGCAAATGATTCAAGTGTCCAAAAATAAGAGCCAGCCCGGTATAGTAATGTGCAGTAAAAGAAATCGCAAATGGTGAGCCAGTAACACTCCTCTGTACAATACTTATTTACTTGACCTCCTTTATGTAATTTGCTGAGTGATATTCCATAGGTGGGGTGAAGGTGACAGTGTGAGACAAGTGTTAACTGAAGATCCACTGGTTGCAGCTTTGGATTAATGTTTCACAGAAGTTTTTCAATCTCATTACACTCAACTATTTATGGGACACATTGATACCCACCTGTAACTTTGAGACCTACGATTTGCATTACACATTGAATTTCTCATGTCACATTTTTGCTCTGCATCATGACTTTGCACTGTTTGATAATTGGCTATTCCTTGTACAAAAACAATTTCAATAAAACATTTTTGGCAAAAAAATTAAGATATTTTTACTTTGTGTTTGTTTTTGATGCACAAATATTTTGAAAAGTTTCTAACAATGGTTGCACCATTGCAATGAACTCCTTCACTTTTTCTACAATCTCCTATCATGGAACTTCACTCAGCTGAGCTCCCAGTCTTTCACTAGACTAACAGATTCACTTGCCACTGGATCTCCTGAGCTCTTCCAATCTTCTTACTCAGTATCTTCCTCAAGCGTCACCCCCGCATCCCTGCTGGGTCCCTAGATTGGCACTCACAGATACTCTTCAAGCCTCACCCTGCTGGCCTGCTTGGTCCCTGGCTTGGCACACAATAATGCTCCGCAAGTATCACCTTCACTGGCTGGGTCCCTGGCTTGGCACCTGCTGAAGTTTTCCTAATTCTTCACCATCCCCGGATGGTGAGAATACTGCTCAGGCACTTGCTTCAGCTACTCACAGTGGTCTCCGGTAGGGATGAGCCGAACACCCCCCTGTTCGGTTCGCACCAGAACATGCGAACAGGCAAAAAATTTGTTTGAACACGCGAACATCGTTAAAGTCTATGGGACACGAACATGAATAATCAAAAGTGCTAATTTTAAAGGCTTGTATGCAAGTTATTGTCATAAAAAGTGTTTGGGGACCTGGGTCCTGCCCCAGGGGACATGAATCAATGCAAAAAAAAGTTTTAAAAACTGACGTTTTTTCAGGAGCAGTGACATTTCAAAGGAAAAAAGTCATTTAAAACTACTCGCGGCTATTAATGAATTGCCGGTCTGACAATACACATAAAAGTTCATTGATAAAAACGGCATAGGAATTCCCCACAGGGGAACCCTGAACCAAAATTTAAAAAAAAAATGGCGTGGGGAGTCCCCCTAAATTCCATACCAGGCCCTTCAGTTCTGGTATGGATATTAAGGGGAACCCCGGCCAAATTTTTTTTTTTAAATGGCGTGGGGTCCCCCTCAAAATCTATACCAGACCCTTCAGGTCTGGTGTGGATTTTAAGGGGAACTTCATGCCAAATTTTTTTTTAAAAATGGCGTGGGTCCCCCCCCCCAAAATCCATATCAGACCCTTATCCGAGCACGCAACCTGGCAGGCCGCAGGAAAAGAGGGGGGACGAGAGAGCTCCCCCCCTGAACCATACCAGGCCACATGCCCTCAACATTGGGAGGGTGCTTTGGGGTAGCCCCCCAAAGCACCTTGTCCCCAAGTGCTCAATCCACAGTCGCTGGCTGAGTAGAGTAATGTAGAAAAAATGATCTGCACTCCAGTTGTTGCTCCACTAGCCCCACCATGTTCTCCTGAGGAGTCCCCCGAACTGTTTGCCCACAGTGTTGGGTAAATGCTCCAGGAGGATGCCCAGCATTTTGAAGGCTCCAATGATGGTACCCATCTAGAGGAAGGCAGTAACGTGAGCCCAGAGAGAGGGGGTGCCCAAGAAGGACAGCAATCTGGCAGTCATGTTCCCCCAGCTGTAGCATACTGCCAGCTTTACTCCAGTGATGAGGAGGGAGGGGATGATGAGGTCACTGACTCCACGTGGGTGCCTGATAGGAGAGAGGAGGAGGAGTAGGAGGAGGCACATCTCCAACGAGGCAGGATGCCCTCCAGGGGCCAGCTTAAGGGCAGCACACTGACTGCATCACACCGCAGAGCCCTGCATGTGCAGGGCGCTGCTGTCTCTGTGCGTTATTCCAAAAGTTCTTTGGTGTGGGACTTTTTGAGATGTGTGCAGCAGATCGCGTATCAAGCGTGGCCAAAACAGCAGCCGCTTGGGCACCACATGCTTGACCAGACATATGTCGACCTGCCATGCAGTTCGTTGGCAAGCGTACCTAAAAGACCCACACCAAAAAACAAAGCGGACCTCTCCTTGCTCCTTATCATCTGGGATCTCCAACCCCACTATACCTTCAGTCCTCTCTGAAACCTGCACTGAGAGGAATGAAGGTGTAGAATTAGGTGTGTCACAGTCAAGTACTTACGGGCAATCTGCTATCAGTACACCGACGCCAGATTATACCAGGCAAATTTCCCTGCCCTAGCTGCTACACTGCCGAAAGAAGTTTGCTCCCACCCATCCACATGCCCAGCAATTGAAAGATAGCTTGGCTAAATTGCTAGCACTTTAACTGCTGCCTTTTGAGTTGGTAGACTCTGCCCCCTTCCGTGAGTTTGTGGAATGTGTGGTTCCTCAGTGGCATGTTCCCAAATGGCACTTTTTCTCACGGAAGGCGATTCCGGCTCTCTACTAGCATGCGGAAGGCAATGTCTTGGCCTCACTGGACAGGGCGATCAGCGGTAATGTGCATATTACCGCTGACTCATGGTCCAGCAGGCATGGACAGGGACGTTAGCTATCTTTGACCGCGCACTGGGTGACTCTTCTGGCAGCTGGGAAGGATGCAGGACAGGGTGCGGTAGTGTTGGAGGTTGTTCTGCCACCATGCCTTCAAAATTCTACTAGTGGTGATTCTGCCACACCTCTCTCCTCCACCCCCTCCTTTTCTTCTTTCTCCATGGCCTCTTCCTGTGCTGATTTGTCCTCGGAACTAGTGGTGCTCCGTAGGCGTTCAAGGGGCTACGCAAGCACGCCATGCGGTGCTTGAGCTGGTGTGCTTGGGGGACAGGAGCCACACTGGGGCAGAGATTCTGTCAGCTCTGCAGGGGCAGGTTCAGAGGTGGTTGACGCCATGCCAGCTTAAGGCAGGTATGGTGGTTTGCGACAATGGCACCAAAGATAAGCTTTGACAAAAACCTGATTGGTTTCTATGCAGAGCAGCACCATATTTTGTACTCTCCAGTTTTAGTAAATCAACCTCTATGCCTTTTTGTAATTTCTTTAAGTATAAAGAAAGCCCTGGGACCTGTATTTTAACACAATACATTGGCTACAAAAGCAACATTCTGGACTCAGCTGGTACTTTATACAATTGACCAAAAAAAACAACATGCACTAAAACATAAGACTACTAAAGGAAATAAAAAATTAGGGAATCTGCATTCTCTTCCATCACATTCACAATTTTTTGTGTTTGAATCAGTTTTTATTGCAAATTACAAATATAATATAGAACAATCATGGTGTTAGACGTGTAGGTTCAAATACCAGAATCAATGCAGTTGATTTACTAAAGGCAAATCCACTTGGAAGTGCAGTCACTGTAGATCTGCCCATCAATTGCCGCCACTGTGCCCATCAATTGCCGCCACTGTGCCATCAAACGCAGCCACTGTGCCATCAAATGCAGCCACTGTGCCCCATAAAATGCAGCCACTGTGCCCATCAATTACCACCCCTGCGCCCATCAAACGCTGCCACTGTGCCATCAAATGCTGCCACTGTGCCATCAAACGCAGCCACTGTGCCCATCAATTGCCGCCACTGTGCTATCAAACGCAGCCACTGGGAGCGCCCAGCATGGCGCTCGCAGGTCACCTTTTTTGACTCCTATTAGAGCGGCGGCCATAGATAGATTCATGCATTGCATGAATCTATCTATTGGTGCTAGGGGGGTGGCAGGAGAGAGGGGGTGGCGCCCATGTGCCCTTATGGACGCACCGCCACTGGGTATGTTCATTATCTTAGAAGACAAGAAGGTAAAACAGGATTAAACCTCTCAAAAAACAAACGTATCATATAATGAAGCCTCTTAATGTGTCATATTATTCTATATGAGAAGAGAATGAGAGGTAAAGGAAAAAAATGGATGTAAAAAGTATGGGAAATTGCTGGGCCTCAGCATACAGTATGTTGGTTGAACAGCCTATGGAAACATTTGTCGAACTCGAGAACATGTGTGAATTATGTGAAATATCATTTAAATCTAGGCGTATCAATAAAAAACCCACTGACACATCCATGTTCTTCAGAATTGTCTTCATTTTTTTTTTAAATGTTTAACTTTATTGTAAAGGTTTAAAAACATGTACATGTAAAACCAATATACCCACACTAGAAAGTTTTCTAAATGTATCACCAATAATAAAGTACATGAATACAATCTTCCTTTACATTAAAATACCATTGCAATGGGGTTGGTTAACTAAAGGAGTAGAGATTGATGATTCTGTAAAGAAAACGCTCACTTTAAAAATAGTATGTTAACTTTGCAAAGTGAATGTAAGTAAATACATTGAGGCTGTATTCACTATGAATGTCCGATCATGTGCAAAGAAAATGCTAGAAAACTTGGGGTCCATTTGTGCAGTGCATTAATGTGCAAATATTCCGTCTGTTAAAATGTGTTGTGTTAAGGTGGCCCTTTGAAATCAATGCACTGCAAAAATGGGAAAAAAATTGTACGTCACAAACTTTATAAAGCAATGCACTGAAATACACAGTGATGCATTGTCATAGTGCATTGAGGTGCTATACAAAATGAGTGGCACCACAATGCAGCAATGCTTGTAATGTGAATTGCCCCAAGTTGTGGTAAGGTATTTGTTACCACAATACAACAATGTAAAAAGGCCTTAATAGTTTATTGAAGAAAACACAGCTTCACATTATTCACTAAGCTCAATGAACATTCTCTTTGTTAAATGAATTAGTAGATTCAATTAGTAAATAATCCCCAGTGCATCCTAAGAAAGAAGAAGAACAATATACTGTAATGATGATGAATACAATCACTGTTCAAAAACAAGAAAAAGTCACTTGTAGAACCCTATACCAAGATAAGTAATAATCCAATAGGTTTCAACTTTAAAGGTCAAATGAATTCTAGAAAAAAACTCTGCCAATATCTTTTTTTGATCATTCAAGTAAGTCTTACCATTCATTTGGGTGGTAATGCATCCATAGCCATAATAAAAAGTCTACCCCCTACCATCATGCTGCAAAGCTGGCCCACTTTGCTTTGTGTGTTAGCAGCGGCTCTCTCTGCTGCACTCTGATATACTCCCACCGCATTTACTTAATTGTTTGGATTGTATTTTTACTAGTAAGGTAAACTTGGAGAGAGACAATATGGTACCTCTCATTGTCAACATATTTTAAAAAACGCTAGTTGCTTGGCTTTGATGCAGATTCAATGGCTACAATATTTTATGAGTCACTGGTTGGGAAAAACTTGCAGATCAAAAAATCCAGTATGAAAGCCAAACTCCAGAGCTGCATAGTTCTTCCAGGTCAGTGCCTCAGAAAGTACTCAAATTATTAAATCAAGATGGCAGCCATGGAACTAATATTTTTGAAATGAGGGTTCAACACTAGCATGCTTTGTTGGCACTGTTTTCTTATAGTGCTCCTAATTATAAAAAAAACTTTAATTTTAGCATGAAGGAAAACTCTAGATAAAAGTGGAAAGAAGGGCTCAGAACCTTGTACATTAAATTTGGCATTTACTAGAATATAATAAAATATTGCATTCAAAACTGTGGCCACTGGCCAGTAAGGCGGCCCTTGAAAATGGCATCAGAGTCCCACAGCAGGAGCCCACATACTGTGGCCAGCGGCAGGGTTCAGAGTACAATCTTCTGGCTGACAATGAGCTTTGGCAGTCACAGACATTGTTGGCTGAGCAGCATCCGTGGTTGTCTGGGAGCTCATCAGGTAGGAAGACTCTACCACTTCCAGGTTTGTTGCCTGGTGATGCTTTTTTAGGTCATTGTCCCTTGTCAATCCTAGTTTAGCTGATAGTGGGGTGTTTAAATAAAGTATAGGGAAATACATATATGGGCTATTGCCCCATATAAAGGGATACATTAATATAGGCATTTATTTATATTTAACAGCTGGGGCAAGCTCAGACATATAACAAAAAAATACAAAACCATAAAACTGTTGTTAAAGTACTACTAATTAAAAATAAATAACCTTAGTTTACCACTAGGTGGCACAGAATTACTATAATGGTCTGCCTTCAAAACAAGTCTATAGTTACAAAGTAACTAATTATAATGTATCAGAAACCTCACAGACAAACACAATAAACTGATACAATATAGTAATACAACAATACATAGGGGCTCTAATAAATACAATATTCCTAGCTCCAAAAATGTTTTGTTTTGTCATAATGATGAGCTCAAACAGAGGTAGGCAACCTTCTGAGCACAGTGTGCCGAAAAATGTTTTCAAAGAAATTGAGCGCGCAGATTTTATAACAAAAAAATGTCAACTTCACACTCGCAATCACAAAAAGGATTTTTTATAAAGTAAATGCTGTAAACTACTTTAGTAGTGAGTATTTAAGATCCTGCACTCCACGCCTCAGATCAGCCCCAATTCATGCACCTTCACTCCTCAGATCACTGTCCCCCCTGCAAATCTGTTTCACCACTGTACCCCCAGCTCATCTGCCCCACCACTGTAACCCCCTGCTCATCTGCCCCACCAATGTAACCCCCTGCTCATCTGCCCCACCACTGTAACCCCCTGCTCATCTGCCCCACCACTGTAACACACTTTCTCATCTGCCCCACCAATGTACCCCCTTTCTCATCTGCCCCACCAATGTACCCCCTTTCTCATTTGCCCCACCATTGTAACCCTCTGCACATCTACCCCACCACTGTAACCCCCTGCACATCTGCCCCACCACTGTACCACCCTGCTTTTCTGCCCACCACTGTACCACCCTGCTCTTCTGTCCCACCACTGTGCTACCCTGCTCTTCTGTCCCACCACTGCACCTCCCTGCACATCTGCTTCACCGCCGTACCCCCACCCTGTCTCACCGCTGAACCATCTTCTCATGTGTCCTAACTGAACTTATCTGCTCATCTGCCCCACCACTGTAACCCCCTTTCTCATCTGCTCCACCACTGTACCTCCTGCACATCTGTCTCACCACTGTACCCCCTGCTCTTCTGCCCCACCACTGTAACCCCCTGCTCATGTGTTCCACTGATTTACCTCCTTTCTCCTCTGCACCCCTCTGCACATCTTCCCCACCTCTGTACCCCCTGCTCCTCTGCCCCACAGCTGTAACCCCCTACTCATCTGTCCCACCAATGTACCTCCTTTCTCCTCTGCCCCAACACTGAGCCCCCCTGCTCATCTTTCCCACCACTGTAACCCCCTTCTCATCTGGCCCAACACTGAACCCTCAGCTTATCTGTCCCATCACTGTAACCCCCAGTTCATCTGCCTCATCACTGTACCCCCCTGCTTTTCTGTTCCACTGCTGAACCTCCTTTTCATCCCTCCCACAGCTGTACCTCCTGCACATCTGCTCCACCAGTGTACCCCCCTTGCTCTTCTGTCCCACCACTGTAACCCCCCTGCTCATCTGTCCCATCAATGTACCCCCTTTTCTAATCTGCCCCACCACTGTACCTCCCTGCATATTTGCTCCACCGCCATATCCCCATGCTCATCTGCCCCACCATTGTAACTCGCTTTTTCATCTGCCCCACCAGTGTACCTCCTGCACATTTGTCTCATCTCTGTGCCCCCTGCTCTTCTGCCCCACCTCTGTTCCCCCTGCTCTCCTGCCCCACTCCTGTAACCCCCTGCTCATCTGTCCCACCAATACACCTCCTTTCAAATCTGCCCCACTGCTCTACCTTCCTGCTATTCTGTCCCACCACTGAACCCCCTTCTCATCTGCCCCAACACTAAACCCCCTGTTAATCTGGCCCAACACTGAACCCCCCTGCTCATCTTCCCCAACACTGTACCCCCCTACTCATTTGTCCCACCTCTGAACCCCTCCTGCTAATTTTCCCCACCACTGTACCCTCCTGCTCATCTGCTCCACTGCTGTACCCTCTTCTCATCTATGATATGCGTGATATGCAGAGTGGTGAAAAGAAGCAGAAATGAGACACATCTACAGGTCCTGGCACACTCATTCTGCTGATCCACCTCTTGCACCCAGTTCACGTGCTTGTGTGTGATGTATGTGATGTATGTGATGTCACATACATCACATACATCCCCCCCCAGCAGAACTGTACCCAATCTCTTCCCCATCACAAAAGCTGGCGATCGCAGCTACAGCAAAGTTAGAGAACCAAACAATGTTTCCCATATTTTACAATGTGTGGGGGCACAGTGCCTCCCCCTCAGTGCAGGTGCGGTGTGGGGAATTCTGAAATTGAAATGCATTAGTGTCTCAGTGACACTTCCCTGCACTGCTCTGCTAATGGGGAGGGAGTCGAGTGCCGGCAAAAGAGGCTTCATCTGCCTACCCCTGAAAGTATAATAAGTATAAAAAAGGACCAAAATACTAAAAATAAATTATACTAATTGATAAAGAGAACTACACTACATAACTGATCATTGGTTTAAAATCATACCTACACCCAGTTCTTAATTAAGATCTTTATTAAGGCCCACTTAGTTTCTTGTCTGCAAAGTTTTCAAAACCTTTCTGTTTGGGGTGGTTTCTACAGAAAATAACTAAGAACTAAGCCTTCTGCTGATTAATTATGTGTAAGGGCAAAGTGTCAAGGGACACTACAATACAGGAATAAACGTGGTAACTTCAAATCAAATGTAGATTTATTTGTGGTAAAGTGGTTAGGCAGATTTCCATGTCTTTATAGGTACACAATCAAGTTTTATTATGCTGACAAAATACCTTTGTGTTCCGCCAACTGGACAAAGAGAAATAGAGGTAGGTACAGGACAGGGATGAGAAGAGAAGAAGAAAGTATGGGGTGTGGGGTGTAAGAGAAGGGGGGCATTTCAACTGCAAAGTGAGCTCATATTATTGATTTATTGATTTAATTTCTGTCATAGGATAGCATTTCCTTTAACTTGTGAAGTAGTGCAGAGAATTTAGGTTATCTATCATATAGATTCTCAGGCAGTTCATCCATTCTTTTCAGAAATTGCATTTCGTCCACACATTCACACATGTATGAATGGCGGCGTAGTAGACGTTTCTTTCTGGGGATGACTAGACTACCTTTTTATGTTTCTACGGTGCATTCCAAAACGGTTCTGCAAAGGGCTGATAGCGTGGCCAATAAGCCCCACAGCATAAAAAAAGTGTTGTTGAGTGATTGATAGGTATAAAACAAGAAAAAGTGTGGGCTAAACTGTGGAGTTGTTGAGAGATATGATTGGCCACATGCAAGGGCAATTTTGCACAATCATGCTGAAAACTGTGCAAATAACTCCTCAGTTTTTTTAAACAAGAGTGATCCATAATAAGGAATGAGTTCTTTGTCACAAGTATTGGAGGAGATGCCCTCTTTTATCCACATTCTGACTTACAATTTTCCAGATTCTATCACAAATTACAGGTATCTCACTTTAAATTTCTCCAGACTTCGCGCTGCTATCCTTAGGAATCAAACTGATCCCTCCAAAGTTTAGAACAGTAGTCATCCATATTCTCCTTGCAGCAAAACTTTCCCTGGTTCATTGTTGGAAAACCAACCGTATACCCAACATATCAGCGGTAATCAAAATTGTACAGCTTCATTGCACTTATGAAACAATGTTAGCTTCTAGCAATGCCTCATATACCACAGCTACTATTGCTTGGGAACCTTGGGATAAATGGTTTACTACTACTAATAAGACCTGGGCCTCTGTTTGAAAGGATAACTACAGTTAGGACAAAATTTTTATTTTCAGGTGTCTCCTTATGTAAGCACAGATGGACTAAGCTCTGTCCCACAAGACCCCAAGGATAGCCCCCTTGATTAGCTTAAAATCCTTCCCCAACGACATATGTTCCTTTTTTGTGTCCTGAGATCACTGAAAGAAGGTTTCTTTGTAAGACAGCAATCTATCCCACCTGGGTTATGCCTCTGCAGGTGTGAGGGTACTTGTGTTATCCCTAAACAGGTGTTATCCAGTGCACCATGGGTGGCAGGGTTTCTGTTATCTAGCACAGTGGTCATCAATCCTGTCCTCGAGGCCCAATAACAGGCCAGGTTTGCAAGATAACTGAAATACATCACAGGTGATAACATTTGCTGCTCAGTGATTGCAGTATTCTAGTCTGCATCTCCCCAAGGTAATACATAAAACCTGGCCTGTTAGTGGGCCCTGAGGACAGGGTTGATGACCACTGAGCTAGCATAATTCTTCTGTATTACTGTACTGTAGACTTTCTTAGAGGAGATTCTGCCATCTCTCTTCTAGGGGCTAGCTACTGAGATCTACTGGACCCTGGAAGAAATCCGCTCGTGGCCACTGGAACTGCACCCTTCAGTTATGGAAAATACAGTGCCACAAGCAGATGCACCGGGTCATGACAGCTGGATTGTGAACGAGAAAAAGAATAAGCTTCTTCCTTGTCAGTCTATTCAATACTTAGGAATGCTTTTTGGGAAGGAGGTAGTCTCCCTACCACACTCCAATAAAACACCTTTTCAAAAAGATGTGTGGTTAATTCTTCCATCCTTTTATCCCCATCAATGTTTTCACATGTTGGGTGTCTTGTCATTAACAATTACTTCAATACCTTGGGCTCGCTGGCACAGAAGGCCTTTCCAGTTGACGTTTCTCAACTAGTGAGAAGACTCTTTCTCATAGCAGGATTCTTATTTCTGGAGAATGAATTATTGTTATTTCTGATACCAATCTCCAGGGCTAGGGGGTGCACTCTCATTCAATGTTTAGACCTCATGGCCTTTATCCACAATGTCAAGCTTCCTCTCTGTTTTTTAAGGTCTTCAAATATGCAAGCATTGGCAGAGGATGCACTGACACAGTCATGGAAGCAAGGATGCCACTAGGGGGGACATCCTATACACATGTAGGGAGCCCAGGCCCCAACCAACCAGTTATTGCTGGGTCCAAACATCCACCAAAGTGTCCTGCCCAATTACCCCATCAGCATCCCTGCTGCCACAGCTGCAGCGCTCAGCAACAGCGCAGACTGTGCAGCAATCAGAGCTTTCTCTGAATATACGGCAACTGACAGCATCCACCGCCGCCACTGCCCACTGTTCTCAGTGCTAGGGTTTAGTTGCTAGGACCACCCATGTCCTAGCAACCAATCACGTGCTTCCCCTCCCCCAGGCTTTGGCATTCAGTGGAGGAGGAGGAAGAAGTGCCTCCTTCAAACCTATCTAGTCCCAGAGTCCAGCCTTCCAGCTTCCACCTGTCCTGTAACCGACTGCTGCAATAAGAAGGAATGAATACTGATGTAAGCTGGGTCTTCACAATACTCCCTCCTCCCCTTCCACTACTCCAACTATTCTCTTAAACCTCCCCACTCTCCTTACCCCACTCTGCTCTTCCCTTCTAACTTTGGGGATATTATTGAAAAGGAATGGGCTCTAGGGACCATGATATAAGGCAGTTTTGGGGACCCTGATGTAAGGACACTTTAGAGACCCTGATGTAAGGGGGGCTCTGGGGACACTGATGTAAAGGGGACTCTGGGGACCCTGATGTAAGGGGTGACTTTAGGGATCCTAATAAAAGTGGCACTCTAAAGGAAGAAGGAACTCTGGGATCCCTAATTTAAGGAGGGGGGACTGTGGGAACCCTGATTTAAGAAGAGGGTGCTCTTGGGATCCTGATGTAAGGGGGATGACTCTGGGGACAGTGATGAAAGGAGGGGGGACTCTGGGGGCCCTGATTTAAGGGGGGTACTTTGGGGACCCTAAAGGGGTAAAGTGTGATATAATGGGGTCAGGCCTGGAGGGGCCCAGAATTAAATCTGTGTAAGGGGCCCCAATATTTCTGATGGCTGCCCTGCATGGAAGTATTCTCTGGTGTATGTTTTTCTTCCCTTTCTGCTGATTCTCAGACTCCTGTTGAAGATACAGGAAGAAAGAGTAGAAGCAATAGCAGTAATTACTCTGTGTGCTACAAGTCCCCATTGATTTCATCAGCACAAATTGAAAATTGTGGGCTTGTCTGAGGCAGTTATCAAAACATGGCTACAAGCAAGAAAAACAATCTACTAATGAAACCTGCTTTAAAAGTCTAGGAAATGTTTCTGTTGTTCACAAGAAAATAGAAAATCCTTAGCCTAGTGATTAAAGCCCTTCTAAAAATGAATCCTCCAAAGAAGAGTACCATTCCTAAGGCTACATTGTCACGGACATTTGTATCTGAAAGCAGCTAAACCCCAGTAATCTGCACTTAAAAAGTTGAAACATTTCCTACAGATAGTTGCGGTTTGTAAATGAATTCAGCTTTCGTTTAGCTGTGATTAGGTATGCTGGTGTATCCAGGTATTTTTTTCTCAATACCCCATTCTTGGGGCGAATGTTATACTCCTGACGGAACCTTCCCTTCCACTTTGTTGGTAGTTTTCTGAGCAAGTCGATAGAAACTAAATGGAGTGCAGAGCAAAGCTGGTGCTTACCATTGTGTGCCTGCTTGAGAGGAGAAGATTGGGGGCTGGTTTGCACACAATATTACTCTTAATTATGCACTGCACCAAACTGCGGGGTACTGTGGTACCATGCGAAATGCACTTCACTGTGATCTGCATTCAGGGTGGCGTTAACAATTAATTTGCACCCGCATGCAGAGCTCAAGGGTAGCGCGGTCACCTGCCGTGTGGGAAACACACGCAGAACATACTTTTCCCATGCTGCATTCTGGTGTGGACTGGTCCTGAAGCAGATAAAGTGGCAGAGAAAGAGAAGTGAAGATGGGTACATCCCCTAAAATCCCAGCATCTAACTGATATATTGATGTAAGAGGCAATCAGAACCTATCCTAATAAACTTTACAACTTTACCAGAATGTCAGTGTCCATCTTAGACAGCTTACTAACTATTGTTATTGAATACCAACATGAGGATGTATAAGAACCAGCATGAGGATGTATGAGAACCAACATGAGAATGAATACCAACATGAGGATGAATGAGAACCAACATGAGAATGAATACCAACATGAGGATGAATGAGAACCAACATGAGAATGAATACCAACATGAGGATAAATGAGAACCAACATGAGAAGGAATACCAACATGAGGATGTATGAGAACCAACATGAGAATGAATACCAACACGAGGATGTATGAGAACCAACATGAGAATGAATACCAACATGATAATGAATGAGAACCAACATGAGAATGAATACCAACATGAGGATGAATGAGAACCAACATGAGAAGGAATACCAACATGAGGATGAATGAGAACCAGCATGAGGATGTATGAGAACCAACATGAAGACAGTCAACCCTGGATAGAGCACTGTCATTCCTTTCCTAAATACAGCTAATCTGTCTACAACCAAATGTTGCTAATCGTTATGTATGAATAACATGCTTACTTTGCACTGTGTGAATCCAGGTGCTTTTAAAAAAGTCTTCTAAACCAGGGGTCTCAAACTGGTGGCCCTCCGGCTGTTGCGAAACTACAAGTCCCATCATGCCTCATGGGACTTGTCTCTTCGCAACAGCTGGAGGGCCGTCAGTTTGAGACCCCTGTTCTAAACCGAGCTAAACTCTGAAATATAGACATCCGTGTGCATGTAGCCTTAGTGGAATATCCCCTTGTACTTCAAGCTCTCATATTGGATGCTTTTATACTTCTAGAAGGATAGGGAAGAAAATTGTACTGACATGGGGAGGTGCCTGAAAACCCCCTCCCCATGTCAGCACAATATCCCTCACTTTCTGTCATTTGCTCCTGTCATGGGATCTCATCGGGCAGAGCCCAACCCACTTGTTCTAGCATGGTGAGCAGTCTGGAAAGGAACATTTTGGTATTTTTCAGCAACTTTTTCCTTATATTGCACTTTACCAGTCCATAGATGTGGTGGCTGCATTTGTTTTCTTTCTTTTTTTTTAAACATATCCACTACATTCAAAAAATACTATCTTGCCAGAATCACAGTGTCTTTGTTACTTCTTGGAAGCTGAAAAGATAGCAAAAACAATCTTATCTTCCTTCTGTCTAATCTCAACATCACCCATGTAATAGATACAGTATCTCACAAAAGTGAGTACACCCCTCACATTTTTGTAAATATTTTATTATATCTTTTTATGTGACAACACTGAAGAAATGACACTTTGCTACAATGTAAAGTAGAGTGTATAGCTTGTATAACAGTGTAAATTTGCTGTCCCCTCAAAATAACTCAACACACAGCCATTAATGTCTAAACTGCTGGCAACAAAGGTGAGTACACCCCCAAGTGAAAATGCCCAAATTGGGCCCAAAGTGTCAATATTTTCAAGTACTGCCTTAACCTTCTTGGGCATGGAGTTCACCAGAGCTTCAAGATTGCCACTGGATTCCTCTTCCACTCTTCCATGATGACATCACGGAGCTGGTGGATGTTAGAGACCTTGCGCTCCTCCACCTTCTGTTTGAGGATTCCCCACAGATGCTCAATAGGGTTTAGGTCTGGAGACATGCTTGGCCAGTCCATCACCTTTACCCTTAGCTTCTTTAGTAAGGCAGTGATCATCTTGGGTGTGTGTTTAGGGTGGGTATCATTCTGGAATATTGCCCTGAGGCCCAGTTTTCAAAGGGAGGGGATCACGCTCTGCTTCAGTATGTCACAGTACATGTTGGCATTCATGGTTCCCTCAATGAACTGTAGCTCCCCAGTGCCAGCAGCACTCATGCAGCCCCAGTCCATGACACTCCCGCCACCATGCTTGACTGTAGGCAAGACACACTTGTCTTTGTACTCCTCACCTGGTTGCTTCCACACACGCTTGACAACATCTGAACCAAATAAATGTATCTTGGTTTCATTAGACCACAGGACATGGTCCCAGTAATCCATGTCCTTAGTCTGCTTGTCTTCAGCAAACTGTTTGTGGGCTTTCTTTTGCATCATCTTTAGAAGAGACTTCCTTCTGGGATGACAGCCATGCAGACCAATTTAATGCAGTGTGCGGCATATGGTGTGAGCACTGAACGGATGACCCCCCCACCCCTTCAACCTCTGCAGTATTGCTGGCAGCACTCATACGCCTATTTCCCAAAGACAAGCTATGGATAGGACGCTGAGCACGTGCACTCAACTTCTTTGGTCGTGGCAAGGCCTGTTCTGAGTGGAACCTGTCCTGTTAAACCGCTGTATGGTCTTGGCCACCATGCGGCAGTTCAGTTTCAGGGTCTTGGAAATCTTCTTATAGCCTAGGCCATCTTTATGTAGAGCAACAATTCTTTTTTTCAGATCCTCAGAGAGTTCTTTGCCATGAGGTACCATATTGAACTTCCAGTGACCAGTATGAGAGAGTGAGAGTGATAACACCAAATTTAACACACCTGCTCCCCATTCACACCCGATACCTTGTAACACTAACGAGTCACATGACACCGGGGAGGGAAAATGGCTAATTGGGCCCAATTTGGACATTTTCACTCAGGGGTGTATTCACTTTTGTTGCCAGTGGTTTAGTCATTAAGGCTTTGTGTTGAGTTATTTTGAGGGGACAGCAAATTTACACTGTTATACAAGCTGTACACTCACTACTTTACATTGTAGCAAAGTGTCATTTCTTCAGTGTTGTCACATGAAAAGATATAATAAAATATTTACAAAAATGTGAGGGGTGTACTCACTTTTGTAAGATACTGTATAAATATGTAATCGAGATTGAAGTCCAACCTAGGTGACAACCATGGGTCTCTGCCTTAATGCAGTGGGGGAGTGAGCATTGCCTATAGTTAATACAATTGTGAATGCACTTTCCAAAATTATCTTAATGAGACATTACAGTCATACTCTCAAAATCAGGCCCGGTAGGTCCTGGCTTTGCCATCCTGCCATGAAGTCTTTCATTCTCTCCTAACTGGACTAATGGAATATATCTGGGTATGAGGCTTTGCATTTGGCGAGGACGCTGGGAGCATTGGCGCACCATATAGAGACCCGAGGTGGGGGAATAAGCCACAAATTTATTTGATCTTCCGTAATAGGAGATCAATTACAGTTGGTAAGCAGCAGTATATATAGAGGTGGAGGCACTATCCTATTTTCTTTGTGCACTGTTTTTGCGGTGATCATGTTTGTGTGCTACCTTGGAAGAATCTATTGAAGCACTATTTCCAGCATATGAACTGTCTGGGTTCCTTTTTTTCATCAAAGACTCAATAAGTGACTTTTTGACTCAATATACAGTTTTTATCCAAAATTGTTTTTCACAGGAATGTTTGATAATTTGTTTTTGTGTCACTATAATATCACCATTTTTCAGGGGATTTAAATGAATTAGCCCAACCTGAATTTTTGACTTGTCTATTATTGTGCGTATCTCACATGAGGTTGCAGCAGATATTCAGGTTTACAGAACTTTACATTATTGTTAATTATCACTTTTTTTACACAGATAGCGCAGTATGTATTTTTTGATATACTCTCAAAATGGTAATGCAAATGCAAAGAGCAATGTTTATGTGTAAAGTGGAATAATCTAAAAAAAAAACTTTACCACAGTTAGATCAGATAATGGATTATTTCTAATCAGTTATTATGGGTACTTTACCTTACACATCATTACTTTGTTCAGTAAATTCGTTTTCATGTCCAATTTGTAATTGTAGGCTTCTCTGCTGCCATTATATGTTTTACCACAAGGGAGCGCTGTGCAGTTACATTTTATTAACTGAGACATTTTCCCTTTTTTTTATTTTCTTTTTTACCATAGGGAAGTATTGGAATCACTGTCAGATTGTCACAAGAACAGGAGCAAAGGGAAAATCAAAATCAAAAGTCCTGGCTATAGTTACACTTTGAAGAGTAATTCCAGTTGAGAAAAAAAAAAATCCCCTCTGGGTGATCAATGTATATTACAGGGATTTTAACAAACTTTGTTACAGAGTCCCACTAATTTCTGCTCTAAAGGAATAGCTCTTGTGCAGGACTGATTTTGAATAGGAGTGACTTTTTCATTTTTGATCAGCTAATGCACTTGCAGTGTCCTAATGAGGAGAGTGGCAAGGTCTGCATCCCTTTAAAGAGATTAACCCTTTAGGCTCCATGCACACTGGCATAAAAAAACTTTGCTTCTACAGGAGTTTTGTGTTCTGCCTGTAGAAGCAGCTCAATGTTATCCTATGTGTCCATGCACATTAGGATGATTACAGGCATATTTTGAGCTCAATGTTTAGAGGCAGAAAAAAAAACCCTTTTGATCCGCATTTCTTTTTAAGCCCAGTGTGCATGGAGCCTCAGAAGCATCTCAAAACTAAAATTTTTGTTGTAGATGATGCCTAAAATCTGACTTGTATTTTAGTGCAGACTTGTGGGAAAATCAGTAAGCCAATCACACAAGCAGGAAATTAAACCTCTGGGGGCGTTTCATACACCAACTGTGTACAGAACGCCTCCAGGTTGCCATATTGCATTGCATTTTACAGAAAATTACAGTGCTGCAGGCTGAAAAGGAAAAATATTTTTTAACAACAATAAATTATTTGGCTTGTGACCCAATTGTATATGATATATATATATATATTGTATATATATATATATATATATATATATATATATATATATATATATATATATACACTTTTTATTTTATTATTTATTTATTTATTTTTAATATTTTTACCTTTTTAGTCAGGACTACAATTCCATGAGGTACCATGTGTGGTATGAACAACAAATATTTCAAGATACCTATCCCAAACGTTGAAAATCAGGACATTGGCTGTAATTGTTTGAAAGGCACAGAAGACAGAAGGGTCCTGAGTTGGATCAGGTTAGGTTATGTACAAATTGGTCTCACTGCTGTCACTGAGAAGTTTCTAAAACTACTGCATGCTGAAAATTGGGTAGTATATTAGAATTAGACTATTATTCAGCGTACACACGGGCGGACTTTTCGACCGGACTGGTCCGACGGTCTATCCGATGGACTTCCGACGGACTTTCCCAACGAACGGACTTGCCTACACACGATCACACCAAAGTCCGACGGATTTGTACGTGATGACGTACGACCGGACTAAAATAAGGAAGTTCATAGCCAGTAGCCAATAGCTGCCCCTAGCGTCGGTATTTGTCCATCGGACTAGCATACAGACGAGCGGACTTTTCAACCGGACTCGAGTCAATCGAAAAGATTTGAAACATGTTCCAAATCTAAAGTCCGTCAGATTTTCGACTGAAAAAGTCCGCTGCAGGTCCGATTAAGCTCACACATGGTCGAATTGTCTGCCAGACTTTTTTAGTTAAAAACAATATTGCTAAACTCTAATGCCACGTACACACGGATTTTCCAACGGGAAATGTTGGATGTGAGCTTGTTGTCAGAATGTCCGACCGTGTGTATGCTCCATCGAACATTTGCTGTCGGACTTTCCGCCAACAAATGTTTGATAGCAGGTTCTCAAATTTTCCGCCAACAAAACTTTGTTGTCGGAAAGTCCTATTATGTGTACACAAGTCCATCTCACAAAAGTTCACGCATGCTCGGAATCAAGCAGAAGGAGCCGCACTGGCTATTGAACTTCCTTTTTCTCGGCTTGTAGTATGTGTTGTACGTCACCACGTTCCCATGTTCGTAATTGTTGGCCAACATTTGTGTGACCGTGTGTATGCAAGACAAGTTTGAGCCAACAACCTTCAAACAAAAATCCATGGTTTTGTTGGCAGAAAGTCCGATCGTGTGTACTCGGCATAAGAGTTCATCTAATTCATGTTAATTCTAGTTCATTCTAAGTTCATCTTTAATTCATGAACTATTTTATGGTAAAATATACTCAAAAATAGGGACAAAGTGAATCCTAACTAGAGCCATCCTCAAACCAGCCATCAAAACAATTGCACATTTAAGACATCTGTAAAGATAAGATAAAAGGTGGAAACATATATTTACAATCATCATATCTTCTCTAGCATTCCATTATGAAAATGCTGAAGTAAAAATCAATGCAAGAGTCTTCTAGCAAAAATGTTTGAGCCTTGTGAACATGTTAAAAGTATTTGTCTGTGAATGTTAGTTTTACCAGATCAGCAAATCTGGGTACAGTACTTTCAGCACCATAAAACAAACATGACTTTCATACTAAGCTCTCATATCTCTCTGGTATCATCTATCCTTAGAAGTTGCCTTGACATTTAGAGTAGAACTAAAGGCAAAGCTTTTTTTTTTCATTTTGACTAGAGTAATTATTATTTTTGTCCCATTCGGTAAATTTCCCTTCACTTCTTGTCCCGTAACCAAAACAAAACGTGAGAGAAAATCCCTCCAAAGTAAGGGAAATCACTGGTTGTCACCAGGGTCACTAGAGCTAGTGCCCCCTTGAAAGATTTCCTCTCTTTTCCTGTTCTGGCGACAACCCAAAATTTGTGAATTCCTTTCACATTCACTCTCAGTGATAACAGAAAACAGGTCTAATAGAGAGGACGAATCTCCCTAACAGGGGCACAGAATACAATAACAACCTGACAGGGGTCTTTTACAACTCAACGTTTAATAAGCTTCAGGGCTTATCTCACATCTATGACCTACTCTCTTGACCCAATCAGGAAGAGAAGTCCTCAGCTATGGTCCAGTGGCAAGTCACCCTATAAACTTAGATTTCCTCCTGCCTCTGGTTCCAGGCTGAGCACCCCCTCCATTTTCTCCAGGAATGGTACTCACTGGGAAACGTTAATGAAAATTCTCTATCGATGGTATTATACCCCCCGTAAAACTGGCCTGTATATACCCAACTCACTCCCGTAAATGCTGGAGGAGCTGTGGTCTAAATGGATCTACTTTCCACATATAGTGGGAATGTCCCTCTATTGCCCCATTTTGGAGGAGCGTATCCACGCTCACTCAAGATGTTACTTATCTCTCTAATACGTTGATCCCGCAGATGGCTCCCTTCAGCTAGGATCCTCAACCTGGCCCTCGAAATTTTACCCCATCATCACACACATACACATAGCTCACCTCTCTATTACCTGGTTCTGGAAGCAAGCCCCACCCACCCACTCTACAAATGACCATTGACATACTCAATGGTCATTTATGCATGGAATTCCTCTTCGCCAAAACCCATCTGAGAACTGCCAAATTCCATGAACATTGGCAACCCTAGCTGTCAGACCCCAGAGCCTCTTCATGTTCTTAGCCCCACTTAGAGAGAAGCTTGTGGTCTTGGACTCTCAGCACCGGGGGTAAACCCCATATTATCCCTTCCTAGAACTAATAGAGCCATCTGTGAATTGTCATCTCCTACTTTCAATACCAGTCTACACCACTTGGTACATGTTTGCTTCCCTTTGCTCTTTCCCCCCTCTTCATCTTCCTACTCCTCATCCCCTCCCTTCTTTCTCTACCTCTTCATTGTACCCCACCCATGTGAGAATATATAGAATTTTCGACCCTACCTTCATATAGTCGATATTGCATCATCTCCTTACACATGTGTTTTCGTTTGCTTAGTATTTAGTGGAGAAGTCCTTCCCTGCTCTTGTATTTGTGTTGTTAAAATTTTAATGACAAGGCCATTTTTTGCGATACAGCACTGCATCACTTTAACTGATAATTGCGCTGTCGTGCGACGTTGTACCCAAATAAAATTGAGGTCCTTTTTTTCCCCACAAATAGAGCTTTCTTTTGGTGGTATTTGATCACCTCTTGGGTTTTTTTTTTTTGCCCTATAAATAAAAAAAGACAGACAATTTTGAAAAAAAAACTATATTTTTTACTTTTTTGCTATAATAAATATCCAAAAATAAATTTAAAAAATGAATTTCTTCATCAGTTTAGGCCAATATGTATTCTTCTACATATTTTTGGTAAAAAAAAATCACAATAAGCGTATATTGATTAGTTTGCGCAAAAGTTGTAGCATCTAAAAAATTGGGGATATATTTATGGCATTTTTATTATTATTTTTTTTTTACTAGTGGTGGCGGAAATCAGCAATTTTTAGCGGGACTGCAACATTGCGGGGGACAGATCGGACACTTTTGACACTTTTTTAGGACCAGTGACATTATTACAGTGATCAGAGCTAAAATTAGCCACTGATCACTGTATAAATGACATTGGCAGGGAAGGAGTTAACACTAGGGGGCGATCAAGAGGTTAAAGTGGATGTAAACCCGAATTTTTTTTTTTTTTATCATACTGTAGAGTATAAGATTTCCTATCATTTGAGCCCAGTCTTGCCACACAGAGTTAATCCATCTCTGAGCAATCCCCTTTTATTGTTCAGTGAGAGAAATCTTGACAAACTGACAAAAACTTTGTCAAATACTCCCCCTTGCTGTGAGTGACAGCCTAAGACACAGGCATGAGTTTTTAATTCCCACCCCCACTCCTTTCTTCAGCAGCTCTGCAAGGATTGGCTGTTCCACACCTCAGCATGATTTGGCATGCAGAAGTCATGTGGTTACTTTCCTGTCTTTTCACTGGATGTTAGAGATCATAGCAGATGTTCAGTTAGAAATACACAGGAGAAAATGCATATCGACAAGGGGAGTGTAGAGGTGGGCGGGGAGTCTACTGACATCACGACTCCACCCACCGAGCTCCAGACAACAGACCCACCCACAGAATCTGCAGATTTTCAGCTCTCATAACAGACAGAGGGGAGACATTTGACAGGTAAAGATACATGCAGGAGGCATGTATATCCTTATAGATAACCCCTATGGCAGTAGTTTAGAAAGGATGACATTGGGTTTACATCCACTTTAAGTTTTCCCTAGAGAGGTGTTTCTAACTGTGGGGGGAGTGTACTGACTGGGAGTAGAGAGAGATCGCTGGTCCTTTTACTAAGAACAGGTGATCTCTCTCTACTCCCCTGACAGAACGGGGATCTGTTTGTTTATGTTGACAGATCCTCGTTCTGGCTCTCTGTTGAACGATTGTGGGTGGCCGGTGGACATCGCAGCCGCCAGCAACGCACCCTTTAATGGCTGTTATAGCCATTAAAGGGACCACAGTGATGGCATGCAGCCGAGCCATTCTGCCACAGTACAACTGGGGCAGCTGGTCGGTAAGCAGTTAAAGGGTAACTCCACTTTTGTGGGGGAAAAAATAGCAAATAATGAAAAAATAATATAGCGTCTACAATTGAATGTTATTAATAATTACCTTTCCTTTTCAATCTGCAGCCACTGTAATTTTCTGAGAATGCAATGCAATATGGCTACCTGGAGTTGTTCTGTACACAGAGTGTGTGCTGACCACTCCCCAGAAACATAATTTCCTCCTTGTGTGATTGGCTCACTAATTTTCCCAGAAGTCTGCCTAAATTACAAGTCAGATTTCAGGCATCCCCTGCAACCAAAATTTCCTTTTTGGTGAGATACTCCCTGTAGGAACACGTCTAAAGGGATGCAAGCCCAGCTGATTTCCTCATTAGTGCCCTGCAGGTGCACACCTGATAGATAATTATGAAACCACTCCCATTAGATCCAGTCAATACAGAGGCACAGAGGAACATACAGGGATTACTTCAGAATAACAAAACTAAACTTTTACTTTATGTTAGTTTAAAGTGTTTGTAAACCTATATAACCAAGTCTATGCCAGACCCTCTATTAGAGCCTGGCATAGTACACTGTACTTGTCTTTTAAAATAACGAGCGTTGTAAATAACGTTTTAGGGTGATCTTCAGGCCAGTCACATGATTCACGGCCGCTGTATACCTCCGATGGATTGATACTGCAGGATACTCTTCTCGGGTCCCTCTTTGGCACTCCTGGCCCCTCCTTCCTGATCAGTGCCCCCACAGCAAGCAGCTTGCTATGGGGGCACCCGAGCCAAGCTGCAGCTCCATGTATTCATTCAGACACGGAGCTGCGGCCCAGCGCCGTTCCCTTTCTCTCCTCATTGGCTGACTGACTTTGATTGACAGCAGCAGGAGCGAATGGCGCCCTGCTGCTGTCTCAGCCAATGAGGAGGGGAGTCCCGGGCAGCCAAGACAATCTTACAACATCATTGGATAGAGATGGGGCTCAGGTAAGTATTAGAGGGGGGCTACTGTGCACAGAAGGCTTTTTATCCTAATGCATAGAATGCATTAAGATAAAAAACCTTATGCCTTTACAATCACTTTAAGACCACAACCTCACATTCCTTGAAAACCCCTCTATCAGGTATTTCAGGTATTTCCAGTTGCTTAAAAAAAATTGTTAGTAATTAGGAAGAGACAAGGTAGGTTTTATTTAAAAAAAATAATATAGCGTATATTACCCTTATTAAGGTTGTGGCCACCTACTTGTAAGGGGGGTAGACAGATTGTTCGTTGCGTCCTATGTGCCCTCTCTTGTTTGGCGCCAAGCAAGGGTCACGTGAGAGGTTCCTCCTCAGGGTGGGTTCATTGGACTACACCAGGCATTGAACAAGGCCACTAACCTGTGCACGTGGGGTAATGCTTCGCCCGAATGCATGCTCTCCAATGCCCAGGGACCAGGTAGGAGCCGCGGTCAAGTGAAAAGTCAAACATTAAGGTGGTCTCCTAACTCACAGATGAGCCACATGTGTGCAGTACCCAAGATATGAAGTTCCTACTTAAACTTCTTCGTCCCATGTCCTACACACTTGTACTGATGTATGTGTTGCATTCAGAGGGACAGGCTGCGCCTCTGCCCACTCAACCTGTCAGCGTACCTGTTACCTCACTTCCAGTAAAAGAATGGGGTCCCACCGAGTACAGAGCGTGGACCTTATACATGCTCTCACTTAACTCTTCTCTTTCCGTACCAAGTGACCAGGTATTCGATCTCCATAATGCTAGTCCACTCCCGGTAAATGAGAGAGATGGGCAGCTAAGGAGGGAGTCAACGCACTAACCCCCTCGCTACTGGAGAGGTACCATGCCAAGGACTGGTTGCTCTTTCTCCTTGTAGTTACTTGTGAACCTCTACCGTAGTGATGTTACACATACCCCATACTGTGGTTAAGGACCCAAGTTCTTTGATGATATGCCAAATGCCCAGGGACCAGGTAGGAGCCGCGGTCAAGTGAAAAGTCAAACATTAAGGTGGTCTCCTAACTCACAGATGAGCCACATGTGTGCAGTACCCAAGATATGAAGTTCCTACTTAAACTTCTTCGTCCCATGTCCTACACACTTGTACTGATGTATGTGTTGCATTCAGAGGGACAGGCTGCGCCTCTGCCCACTCAACCTGTCAGCGTACCTGTTACCTCACTTCCAGTAAAAGAATGGGGTCCCACCGAGTACAGAGCGTGGACCTTATACATGCTCTCACTTAACTCTTCTCTTTCCGTACCAAGTGACCAGGTATTCGATCTCCATAATGCTAGTCCACTCCCGGTAAATGAGAGAGATGGGCAGCTAAGGAGGGAGTCAACGCACTGACCCCCTCGCTACTGGAGAGGTACCATGCCAAGGACTGGTTGCTCTTTCTCCTTGTAGTTACTTGTGAACCTCTACCGTAGTGATGTTACACATACCCCATACTGTGGTTAAGGACCCAAGTTCTTTGATGATATGCCAAATGCCCAGGGACCAGGTAGGAGCCGCGGTCAAGTGAAAAGTCAAACATTAAGGTGGTCTCCTAACTCACAGATGAGCCACATGTGTGCAGTACCCAAGATATGAAGTTCCTACTTAAACTTCTTCGTCCCATGTCCTACACACTTGTACTGATGTATGTGTTGCATTCAGAGGGACAGGCTGCGCCTCTGCCCACTCAACCTGTCAGCGTACCTGTTACCTCACTTCCAGTAAAAGAATGGGGTCCCACCGAGTACAGAGCGTGGACCTTATACATGCTCTCACTTAACTCTTCTCTTTCCGTTCCAAGTGACCAGGTATTCGATCTCCATAATGCTAGTCCACTCCCGGTGACTGAGAGAGATGGGCAGCTAAGGAGGGAGTCAACGCACTGACCCCCTCGCTACTGGAGAATCTGTCACCTAGTAGGTACCATGCCAAGGACTGGTTGCTCTTTCTCCTTGTAGTTACTTGTGAACCTCTACCGTAGTGATGTTACACATACCCCATACTGTGGTTAAGGACCCAAGTTCTTTGATAATATGCCAAATGCTCACATGCACCCCTTGAATAACTTCAGACCAGGCTCTGAGCAGTTGAATCAATGTTTACTGTAACTTGACAAATGTATAACATTTCATTGCTAACTGAACCTAACTGTGGCTGCCCCAGGTCCTGCACAGATGAAGTGTCTTAGAGGAAAGTCCAAACTTGAAAGTGCTCTAACAGAGAAGTCCATGTTCCAAGGTTCTACCAGAAAATCAGCGTTCCAAGTGGACCATAGGTTCCAGCAAGTCTTTAGTGTAGAATCCCCAACTGTTCCCCAGGAGCCCCCTAAGAATCTGGACCTCTTCCATTTTATAGAACTTGGGAGGGAGACCCCTTACCCCTGATCTGGGCAGCTGGGTGCTAACTACACACAGTGTGCTACCTGCCTACATATTGAAAATGAACAGTGAGACTCTGGTCGCTTAAAGAGGTTGTAATCCTAACAACAACAAAAAAAGATCCTGTTTCCTTATAGCAGATTAAACAGCATAGTTCTTGTGCTGTCTAATCTGTCCCTTTCCGTGCTGCAAAATGCTTGGTTAACCCTGCCTGTTCCGGTGTCCCCCTAAGTAAATTGATCACAGTAATCATGGCTGCTGATCCGTTATACCGTGGTCAGTTTACGTGCCTCCGTCATCAGACTGCTCTCCTCTCTCCCCCTCTCCCCCTCCCTCCCTGACTGTCAGCTCCTGTGTGTGGGCAGATTTCTGAAGACTCTGCTCCCCTTCTGCTTCTATTAGTAGCTGGCTATAAAGTCAAAGAAGGATAACTGTCAGCCCCTTTGTTCTACCAAGCTATAGTACACAGTGTAAATGTTTGTATAAAATTATACTTCTAAATACAAGTGACCTCTGACCACACTCCTCCCCCAATCTAAGGGCTACAGTGGGAGGAGCTGAGCGGATAGCACAGTGGTCACCTGACCTCCTGGCTGATGTCAAAGGGGTTCTCAGCTCCTCCTGCTGTAGCCCTTAGATCGGGGAGGAGAGCTGCCAGAGGTCAAGTGACTGAACAGAAAGAATCTAAAATAAGGTATTTAGAGGCTTCATTTTATACAAACATTCACACTGTGTAGTATGGCTTGGTAAAACAGAGGGGCTGGCAGTAATCTTTCTTTGATTTTACAACCACTTTAAGACTTTAGACACTTAAGCCATAACTGTTAGATTGCATGCATTGTGCTTAATGTCCAATTTATCAGTGCTGGTCCATTTCCCCTTTACGTCATCTTTTGTCTGTAGAGAGTTTATAGAGCAAAAAGGTAAGGTATTAGCTGGCCTCTTTGTAAGTCAATATGAAAATATATTTACATTAGATACGTTTATAGAAAAGAGACCTAAGAACAATCCAGTAACCATAAAACATTGATGGTTATTTATATCTTCTTGGTCAAATGTCTGTCTCGGAATAATGCATACAAACAGGGAAGAACAAGGAGCAGATATTTTTACTTATCCATGACAACTAATCCCCATTTACTTTTTATCAGTTTAGAGAGGTCAGAGCAGTAAAGATGATTTTGAACTGGTTGCTCTGAGTACGGTATCCATGAACATTGCTCAGTCTCTACTTAAATAAGAGTCTTCAAATTCTCTGCAGGCATTATTACAATGTGAAACAACAGTATAAAAGAGAAGGGAAATTTGGGACTTTGAATGAAGCACACGGCTATGAGGTGATGAAAACAATAGATATATAATAATGTTTATTGGTACATATACACATGTTGAGTCATAACAAAATACAGTAAATAAATAGCGAAGAGGGTAATCCCATACAGAGACCCCTACAGTTATCGGTGGACTTTAAACGCACATGAAACACATACACAAGTGACTTCAACAAAAGTTAGATTTATTAAACAATTCATAAAAACAGATGATATTAAAAGGTAGGCCTTGAAAACAAGGCCAGACAAAAAAGCAGGGGGGAGGGGAGAAATAACCTCCCTACAACAGCAGTATGTATGTAGCCTACACTTAACTAATTCACCCCCGGAAGGTTTTACCCCCTTAATGACCAGACCATTTTTTGCGATACAGCACTGTCTTAATTTAACTGACATTTGCACGGGCATGCAACGTTGTACCCAAACATTTTTTTTTTTTTTTTTTCTCACAAATAGAGCTTTCTTTTGGTGGTATTTGATCACCTCTGCGGTTTTTAGTTTTTGCGCTATAAACAAAAAAAGACAGACAATTTTGAAAAAAAGAAAATATATTTTTTACTTTCTGCTACTGCAGAAAGTGCTATTTGTATAAACAGTGTTTTCTCTTGTCTCTTTTGTGTAGAGTACATACATACTGCTGTTGTTACTCCCCCCTTTTTTGGCTGGTCTTGTTTTTAAGGCCTACCTTTTTAATACCATCTATTTTTATGAATTGTTTAATAAATCTAACTTTTATTGAAGTCACTTGTGTATGTGTCTCATGTTCTGCCTTTAAAGTCCACCGATAATTGTAGGGGTCTCTATATGGGATTACCCACTTCTCTTTTTCTTTGATCCAGTAGGATATTGGCACACTCTAAAAAAGCTATTTTGTTCCACAGTGAATAAATAGTATTGCTCATTAGTAACACATGGTACATGTATATACATACGTATCACTGCACCACAGTGGTGAGGGTGGTGTTGGTTAGTGACCTAGACCTCTCCAAATAATATCAGAAAATATATGAATGGATCATGATTGTAAAAGCAAGTAATTGATCAGATGCTAGTGATAGCGTAGCAGCAAAAAGGGGATCTACGCGTTTTGTGGGTTCTTTCCACTCATAAGGAGTCCATGCAGGCTACACACTTATATCTACAAAAAAAGTGCATATAAAAACTCAAGACAGTGCAGCACAAACAACTTATAAATCATAAAAATCATAAACAGCTTAAAAAAGTCCTTAATTCATGATGAGTTGAAGCAATGCCACAGTGGTGATGTGCGTTCAAATCAAGCATGCAGGTGTCAAAGTGAGTCCAGCCCATCCACCAAAGACATCACCATCCGCTCACCTCATAATAGTGACCAAAAGGTCTGGATAAGCCTTCCCACACAGTGGGGATATCAATCCTCCAATGCTGTCAATGGCACAACAAATGGTCTCACCACGAAGTATGTAGATTTATGAGATAAAATAGAACAAAATCTAGTGCTCTCTGTTTAACTTGAATTTATTTAAGAAAAAGTAAAAGCACTTACAAATAGAGCACTTTTCCCAAGTGCATGGATAAAACGTTCTGGTATATACATGGAAACCAATAAAATAAATAAATAAAGTGCATATGTATGTAATCTAATGTTTGATACATAGAAAAAGAGAGGGGAAGGAAAAGGGACAGGAGGGGGGGTGTGGAGGCATATGATGGAGGCAGGGATGGAGGCATATGACTCTAATCAGTCACTACCTCATTTAAAGTCCCAACTACCCCCTCTTCTTAACGTGAAACAATAGTAACATACAGCCTGCTTGTAAATGAAAGTGGAGGTCCAGCAAGTAGCAATGATGCATACTTGCTTGGATTTGATAACTTTGGTCTTTGGGGTCAACCACTGGAAAATGATAGCTGAAATCACTTTGCTTGCTTTTGAAACACTGCTACATTCATGGAATGTTATTGATTGTAGTAGGGGAAACCTCCACATTGTTTTCTCCTGCTTTTTTTTTTTTAATATGAGCCCTTTCCAAGAACAGATATCACAGATTCACCCAATTATTCCCCTATATATACTGTATGAATAGTATATAGGTCATGTGACTGATTTCATTTATATATTCGTTATTTATAGATTGGCCCAAGGTGGAGCACCAAGGATAAGTTCCTGAAAGGATAAGCATTTCCGCAACAATTTTTTATGTACCGTATTCGAAAATAAGTTAATCATCCATGTCAAGAGAGCTTATAGCTACCACACCCACGAAGTCACACTAACTTTGCATAAATAGTATATTGTACTACTAAATCCATTACATTTGTAGTCCTTAAAGAGAAATGTAAAGGAAATTTGTGAATTTTGTATGCTGAAATAATATGTAAAACTTAGATCATCCTGGGCAAAGTTTTGTTTTTCACCCACCTTCTCTTTTTTTTTAAGCAATGACTCATAGATACCAACTAGCAAACATGTGCATCCCTTCACTAATGCAAAGGCCTTTCGAATGAACAATAACAAATATAATGTACAGCAATAAGGCAATAGAGGATATTTTACAAGATGACAGTATACACTCTCAAGTCAACATACCAAAGAAGCCAGGACCGGATACTAGGGCACATTGATATAATAACAACGCTTGTACCTGCCCATGGATTGAATCCTAAACTCCACCAGCTGGGGCAAAGAAATGGCAACTACCACAGACTTGATATTGGTGATACATTCATTTTAGGTCCAAATATTGTAACAAGCACATAGAAAGCATTTCTAAAGATTATTTATAAGCACAAAGAGCAGGAAAAATTATCCCACTCCAATGTTTATTTCATGTAAAAGTATCTTCACTTTCTCAAGGTGTTTGGTAGCCCCTTTGACCTCTCAAGTGTATCACTCCAATTTATCAGTTATTAAAAATATGGGGCACACTTATCCAGCAAATGAAAGGCACTGCTTGGCACACTAAACTGGAGTATGACAGTCCTATAAACTCCATGACACATTTCACATGTCTCACAGATGATGGTCCTGAACTACTGCAGTTGTGTAGGGGTTGGTCTGGTGGCATGGTGGCACTGAAATGAACAACCATCAAACTATGCTAACTCACATTTCATCCTGAGGGGGGCTTCTTAGAGACAGCCTGAACACCACCTGTGCACCAAAAGCTGCATCTTACAGTGCATTATACTTTTCTGACCCATGAACTGTCCTCTATGGACACTACTATGGACACTACTCAAAGTGACAATTCTAAATAATCTGCACCTGATGCCCAGTATTGCCCATTCAAATGACAGAAATTCGGTCTGAGTAGTGCACAAGAGCAGCCAGCACTTCTATGTGTTTTGGGCCACAATTGGGGAGGATCACCAGGGAGCATAGAATACCATGTTCAGTTACATAGTTACATAGTTACATAGTAGGTGAGGTTGAAAAAAGACACAAGTCCATCAAGTCCAACCTATGTGTGTGATTATGTGTCAGTATTATATTGTATATCCCTGTATATTGCGGTCATTCAGGTGATTATCTAATAGTTTCTTGAAGCTATCAATGCTCCCCGCTGAGATCACCGCCTGTGGAAGGGAATTCCACATCCTTGCCGCTCTTACAGTAAAGAGCCCTCTACGTAGTTTAAGGTTAAACCTCTTTTCTTCTAATTGTAATGAGTGGCCACGAGTCTTATTAAACTCTCTTCTGCGAAAAAGTTTTATCCCTATCGTGGGGTCACCAGTACAGTATTTGTAAATTGAAATCATATCCATTCTCAAGCGTCTCTTCTCCAGAGAGAATAAGTTCAGTGCTTGCAACCTTTCCTCATAACTAAGATCCTCCAGACCCTTTATTAGCTTTGTTGCCCTTCTTTGTACTCGCTCCATTTCTAGTACATCCTTCCTGAGGACTGGTGCCCAGAACTGGACAGCATACTCCAGGTGCGGCCGGACCAGAGCCTTGTAGAGTGGGAGAATTATCGTTTTATCTCTTGCGTTGATCCCCTTTTAATGCATGCCAATATTCTGTTTGCTTTATTAGCAGCAGCTTGCATGCCATTGCTGAGCCTATCATCTACTAGGACCCCCAGGTCCTTTTCCATCCTAGATTCCCCCAGAGGTTCTCCCCCCAGTGTATAGATTGCATTCATATTTTTGCCACCCAAATGCATTATTTTACATTTTTCTACATTGAACCTCATTTGCCATGTGGTCGCCCACCCCATTAATTTGTTCAGGTCTTTTTGCAAGGTTTCCACATCCTGCGGAGAAGTTATTGCCCTGCTTAGCTTAGTATCATCTGCAAATACAGAGATTGAACTGTTTATCCCATCCTCCAGGTCATTAATAAACAAATCAAATAGGATTGGTCCCAGCACAGAACCCTGGGGAACCCCACTACCCACCCCTGACCATTCTGAGTACTCCCCATTTATCACCACCCTCTGAACTCGTAAAAACTGTAGCCAGTTTTCAATCCATGTACTCACCATATGGTCCATGCCAACGGACCTTATTTTGTACAGTAAACGTTTATGGGGAACTGTGTCAAATGCTTTTGCAAAATCCAGATACATCACGTCTACGGGCCTTCCTTTATCTAGATGGCAACTCACCTCCTCATAGAAGGTTAATAGATTGGTTTGGCAAGAATGATTCTTCATGAATCCATGCTGATTACTGCTAATGATATCGTTCTTATTACTAAAATCTTGTATATAGTCCCTTATCATCCCCTCCAAGAGTTTACATACTATTGATGTTAGGCTAACTGGTCTGTAATTCCCAGGGATGTATTTTGGGCCCTTTTTAAATATTGGTGCTGCATTGGCTTTTCTCCAATCAGCTGGTACCATTCCAGTCAATAGACTGTCTGTAAAAATTAGGAACAACGTTCTGGCAATCGCTTGACTGAGTTCCCTAAGTACCCTCGGATGCAAGCCATCTGGTCCCGGTGATTTATTAATGTTAAGTTTTCAAGTCTAATTTTAATTCTGTCCTCTGTTAACCATGGAGGTGCTTCCTGTGTTGTGTCATGAGGATAAACACTGCAGTTTTGGTTACTGAAGCCCCCCGATTCACTCGTGAAGACTGAGGAGAAGAATAAATTCAATACCTTCGCCATCTCCTCATCCTTTGTAACCAGATGTCCTTCCTCATTCTTTATGGGGCCAATATGGTCTGTCCTCCCTTTTTTACTGTTTACATACTTAAAGAATTTCTTGGGATTTTTTTTGCTCTCCTCCGCTATGTGTTTTTCATGTTCTATCTTAGCCGTCCTAATTGCACCCTTACATTTCTTGTTGCATTCTTTATAAAGTCTGAATGCTGAGGATGATCCCTCAACCTTGTATTTTTTGAAGGCCTTCTCCTTTGCTTTTATATGCATTTTTACATTGGAGTTAAGCCATCCAGGATTTTTGTTCGCTCTTTTAAATTTATTACCCAATGGGATACATTGGCTAATGCCCTTATTTAATATGCTCTTAAAGCAAACCCATCTCTCCTCAGTATTCTTTGTTCCTAATATTTTATCCCAATTTATGCCTTTTAGCAAGGTTTGTAGTTTAGGGAAGTTGGCTGAAGACCCCACTTATAGAAAGATATTGATAGGATAGAACAAGTCCAGAGCAACAAAACGGCGAGAATAATGAGGGATAAAACATATCAGGAGAGACTGCAGGAACTTAGAATGTACAGTTTTGAGGAAAGAGAGGAAAGCCATGTGCCCTGACTAAAACCTCTAAATACATTATGGGTGTAAATAAGGCTCAGGAAGGAAGTATTTTCAATATAACGCTAAGATGAAAAACACAGGACATGACCTCAAACTAGCAGGAATAAAAGTGAAAACTAACTTTACCAAGTATTTTTTTTTTTACCAAAAGAGTGATTGCTGCTTGGAGCAGACTTCCCACAGAGGCAGTGAGCCAGTCAACAGTAATGGAATTTGAATGTGCTCTGAGCAAACATACTGTAGCTCTATACTCGGACAAAAAGGTTAAAAAATACAAAAAAGGGACAGACTTGATGGGCCACTCATCTTTTTCTGCTCCCATTCCTCTATGTTTCTGTGCCATAGACAACATTTCATTTTTTTTGATGGAGCACAAAGTGATGCAAATGTTTCCCTAAATGCTTGTTAGTATGGAACCATTCCACACCATTCCTTCAGTTCCCAACATCTGGGAAGCATTATTGAGTGTGGAGAACCTGCATTGGGCACCTTTATAAGGAGGTCACATTTACTCCTCATTATGTATTATCATGATTGTGATCATATACAGTAAACTTAGCAGTAATGAAATAAGCATAATAAGAGGTTATTATTTAGTAAAATCACACGTCCAAATATCGGTAGCTTCAGACATGCAGGCATGTAAAAGTATACATACTTTTCCATACGGTTCCATTCCCTGTCACTGATCAGGCTTCCATATTGGCAGTGAGATTGCCCATCGCTAAGGTGAGCAATAGGTAGGCTTGGGAACCAAAAAGGGGCTATAAAATATTGTACAGACAGTTGAGATTTGCATATACATTTTGCTGTCTGTATCTTTGGATCTACCTATCATTTTGACACGTGATTTTCACTAAGGCCCCTTTCACACTGGGGCTAGGGCGGCTATTGTAAGCGTTGCTTTACCGGCGGTATTCGTCCGCTAGCGGGGGGGGTTTACCCCCCCGCTAGCGGCCGAGAAAGGGTTAAGAACCACCGCAAAGCGCCTCTGCAGAGGCGCTTTACCGGCGGTATAGACGCGCTGTCCCATTGATTTCAATGGGCAGGAGCGGTGAAGGAGCAGTGTCTACACCGCTCCTTCACCGCTCCGAAGATGCTGCTAGCAGGACTTTTTTTTCCGTCCTGCTAGCGCACCGCTCCAATGTGAAAGCCCTCAGGGCTTTCCCACTGGAGAGACAGCAGCGGCTGTTTCGGGTCAGTTTGCAGGTGCTGTTATTAGTGCAATAGCGCCTGCAAACCGCCCCAGTGTGAAAGGGGCCTAAAGGTAATCTTTGCTTCTGCATTTTTATATCATATGATTAGTCTAAATTAAAAGACAAGTGTGGGGTTTTGTTTCAGATTCATACTTACCTAGCTGGATGCAGCATCAATTCGATGCTCCATCTGTCCCCCGCCTGCTCTAACACCGAGAACCGAGCAATCGAACACCGCAGATCGCTCAGTTCTCAGAGCTCCCTAAGCAGATCGCTGGTCACTGTCAGTACTTCTCCTTTAAATTTGCTTTGAGACAGATATACTTTAAAATCTATCGTTGACAGTCATTTCCTGTCCTTAGAAACCAGGATGTATAATTAAAAATATGTATTGTTTGAATGTGCATAGGTGTGTGTGTATGTGTGCTTTCATGTCCATGTGCATTCGAGCATATGTGTGTGCGTGTGCGCAGCAGGTGGTTTTGCTTTCATCAAAAAGGTACATTTGAATGCTGATCTTTTAACACGTTAAACCTAATAAATCCAAATTGAAAACTGTGTGATTTGCCATGCCAAAATCATTTTTACAGCAGGATGTGCAACGGAAAGAAGAATTAATCAGTGTGGTAACTAATTAATACAAATCTGCATTTTGCATAAGCAATTAGGACAAGTAGAGTGTAATGAAAGGGGAAGTTTTATTCATTTAATCTCACTAGCTATTCAAGCGGAAAAATCTGCCAGGGCAGTGAACTGAATCTACGCCTGGAAATTCTTCCTTTTTGATTAGTTAAAGGGATTGAAAGGTCAAATTATCAATATTTAATTCAAATGTAAATTTATTTGTTAAAAAGGAAAGCAAATGCTTTTTCATGTTCTGGGTTAGCAACAGGGGTGTGTGTGTGTGGTATAAACAATCTACAAAAAAGATATCAGTACAAGGGCCTAAAATACACAAAAAAATATACTGGACAGAAACAGTAAATTCTGACTCTATTATGAACCAGATATACATAGTAAAAGAATTATGAGTAATGTTTTCTTTGTGTTGTGTTAAATTATTCTCAGTTGGATATTTTTAGTTATGATTGCACTTCTGCAAAGGTAATTTAAATTTACAACGATGTGTTTTTTTCAGCAATTAGTAAAATCCTTGATTTCATTTTAAATCCCACTCAAGAAAAAATAAAGATGTAGTACAGAGCAGAACAGAAAACGGAAAATTGTATACTCACCTTTCCGTAATTTTCCTTTCCTGTTGCATTTTCATGGCAGCATACACTTTGGGTTGTGACTCCGCCTCCACAACCTGATAGGACCACATAGCTATAAATTGACCTGCCCCAGTATTCTCTGTATATATAAATCACCTCAGAAGGGTGGGCGATTGTATCCTGCCATGAAGATGCGACAGGAAAGGAAAATTACAGAAAGGTGAGTATACAATTTTCCGTTTTCCTGTCGCATCATGGCAGCATACACTTTGGGGAGTAACTCGCCAGACTGGGTGGGAATGCAAAGTAAGTTTATTGACAAGAAATAGAAGAGTTGGCCTGTATAACAGCCTTCCCGAACTCTACTGTTGATAGGCGTGCAGCATCCACTTTATAATGGGATATAAAGGTGTTTCTGGAGGACCAGGAGGCCGCTCTACAAATGGTTTCCGCTGAGACTCTACAGTAAGCTGCCCATGAAGTAGCCACTGCCCTGGTAGAATGCGCCCTTAAGCCTTCTGGAATCTGCAAGGTGCTCAAGGAGTAGGCCTTCTTGATAATTTTCACCAACCATGAGGCGATGGTACGGGCAGATGCCGCTTGGCCTTTTCTAAACCCATGTGGGATGATTAGGAGGTTTTCAGACTTTCTGAATGGCTTGGTTACTAAGAGGTACTGCAAAACGTTGCCCTTGACATCCAGTGGATGAGGAGCGCCCTGATCTGTGACAAGGACCGGAAGATCAATCTCCTGGTTAAAGTGGAATGAAGAGGAGATAAATTTTGGGATAAATCGATCCGAAGGCTTCAGGGTTAGCCTGTCCGGGTAGATCATCAGGTACGGCTCTTTGGCTAGCAGGGCTTGCATTTCTGAGACTCTCTTCGCTGACGTTATAGCAATTAGAAATGAGACCTTTAGTGTCAGATCCCAAAGGGAGATGTTTTCAAGTGGAAAGAATGGCTCTTTGGATAAGACTTCCAAGACAGTTGAGAGATCCCATGTTGGAAATGAAGGCTTCCTAGGAGGCCTTAGTTTTAGACAGGCCCTTTGGAATTGAACCACCAGTGGATTAAGGGCCCACTTAACTTCTGTCAAGGCAGAGATGGCAGACACTTGTACCTTTAGGGTGCTGGACCCAAGATCTTTTTCCAGGCCTGACTGGAGGAAATCGAGCACTTGTGCTACTGATGGGGAAGAAGAGTCCCAACCTTGCTCCTGGGCAAAGGAAATAAACTTTTCCCAGATCCTTCTGTAGGTGCTATTCATGGTAGACTTCCTAGCCTGGAGCAGAGTATCCACTACCTTCTGAGAGCAGCCTTGGTCTAGCAATCTAGACCTCTCAGCCTCCAGGCCGTTAGATGTAGCCTCTCCGGGCGCGGGTGGAGTAGCTGGCCCTGAGCCAGTAAGTCTGCCGACACCAGGAGGGGAAGTGGGTCCGCTGTGTTCAGCTGTAGGAGGGTAGTGAACCAAGGCCTCCGCGGCCAGAAGGGAATCACAGCCAGCACTAGAGCTGCCGAATGCTTGAGCCTCAGAAGAAACTTGGCTATGAGAGGAGTTGGTGGAAAAATGTAGCCTAGGCGGAAGTTCCAGGGGTGTTGGAGACAATCCATTCCCTCCGCTGAGGGAAAGGGGATCTTCAACAAAAATCTCTGACACTTCGTGTTCGCCGGCATTGCTGCGAGGTCTATGTCCGGACGACCCCAGGTCTGGGATATGAGGGCGAATGCTTGGGAGCTCAGAGACCACTCGTTGTTGGAAATTAATGTTCTGCTGAGTGAATCCACTAGGAGATTCTGAACGCCTGGAATATAAGCCGCCCTCAGATCTAGAAGGTTCAGTTGGGCCCATTGCATCACCGGGCAGACCTCCTGCATCATAAAGATGCTCCTGGTACCCCCCCGCCTGCTGATGTAGGCTACTGCCACTCTGTTGTCCATCTTTATGAGAACTTGTTTCCCTCTCAGAAAGGTGCTAAATGCCAAGAGGGCCCGAAAGGCTGCCATCTCTAGTACATTCGAGACAGAGTCCTGGGTATTGAAATGCCAGCGGCCCTGAGCCGCGTAATGTAGATAGTGCACTCCCCAGTCCTCCAGGCTGGCATCCGAAGTTACTACTTCCTGATGGGGGATGACTATCTGTTTGCATCTCCTGAGGTTGCAAGGACGCACCCACCACTGCAGAGATAGACTGGCCTCCTCCGAGATGTAAATCAGTTGGGACATGGACAAACCGTCCCACTGGCGCAAGAAGGAGGTTTGAAGGGGTCTGGTATTCCATTGCGCCCACTGGACCATTGGAATGGTTGCCGATAGAGAACCCAGAAGACTGAGGCATGCTCTGGCTGGTAAGAACGGTGCCGAGATCTATTTTTTTACTTTCTGGATTAACAGAGATATTTTTTCCAGTGGCAGCTCCACTGTAGTTGCTCGGGTATCCAGTTGGGCCCCTAGAAAGACCATCCTTTGGGTAGGCTAAGTGTTGCTTTTTCCCCAAATTATTATCCATCCCAAACTTTTTAGTGTGGAAAATAGGATCTCGCAATGTTGCACGAGTGATTCCCGGCTGTTTTAGAGGAGGAGAATGTCATCCAGGTAGTGGTGGACCCTTAGACCTTTTTCTCTTAGGGAGGCTATCGCTGGTAATAAGACCTTTGTGAATGTTCTGGGGGCTGTCGAGATCCCGAAGGGAAGACTCTGAAACTGAAAGTGCCCGTGACCCACCGAGAATCACAGGAATCTTTGAAATGCCGCATGAATTGGAATATGCAGGTAGGCGTCCTCGAGGTCTATGGAAAGCATCCAGTCTCCCAATTGGTCCTTTGGGGGTCGATTTTTGAAGGACCACCTGTGGCCGAAACTGATGGTGGCCAGAGTCCAGGTATCCTTTATAGTCTCCGCCCAAGACAGCTTGAATCTGGAGAGTCTTGCTCCCACTACCGCTGGCTGGACGGACGCACCTTCAAAGGGCTTCTGATCACTGGAAGCGGGAGTCTTGGGCTTTTGAAACTTCATGAAAGATGACTGAGGTTTTTTCCAGCTCCTTCGGTATTCTTTCCCAGGTCTGTACGTTTTTGCGTCTCTATATCTCTCCGGAAGGTTTCGCTTAAAGGGAGGAGGTCTCTGCTGTTTGGGCCTTCTATGCGAGGGGATGAGTCCAGACTTGCCACCAGTCACCTTAGAAATGGCTGAGTCCAATTTCGTCCCGAAGAGGTTCTCCCCGTCAAACGGGATGCAACACCAATTGGACTTTGAGGCTGGATCCACCGTCCAGGGCTTCAGCCATAACGCTCTTCTGGCCATTACAGAGGCCAGCATAGACTTCGATGCAGACCTAATTGTATCGACGGAGGCCTCTGCCACAAAGTCACCCACCAAGCTTAGTTCTTGCAAAGCTTTAATTATTTTTTCCTGGTCTGCATCCTCCAATACGAGCTTCTCAGTGTTTGCGGACCAGCTTCCCACTGCTGCAAGTGCTATCGCAGGCCTGCAGGCGCCTTCTGCTGACAGGTAGGCCCTCTTGAGGTCCGTGTCGATTTTCCTGTCGAGCACGTCCCTAAATGTTACCGCGTCCTCTAACGGGAGTGTAACATGCCTGGTTAGGCGCATCAAAGATGCGTCCACCACAGGAGGGGACACCAGGGGGGTCACTTTAGGCTGCTTGAGCGGCCTCTTCTGTGCTCTTGGCCGATCCCTCCTTTCAAGTGCCCCCACAGCAAGCAGCTTGCTATGGGGGCACCTGAGCCGAGTTATAACTCCCTGTGTCCATTCAGACATGGGGCCGTGGTCTGGGTACATCACCATAATAGTAGATACCCAACATGTCAAGCCTTGAAATTGCCTGCGCCTGTGAAACACCAACATACTTCACTACCTATCATTTCCATAGGCGACACTTTCAAAGTCCCTGCTGGTCATCAGTTTAGAGTGAACTGTGAATAAAGGTCCTACGATTATTGATCTTAAGCCAGTGTGCTTGGTGATATGTGGGAGCCCAACCTGTGGTGGGTCTGACAAGCGCTGCTTTCCTCTCTATTTTGTACGTTGCCAGTTGTCTAATAAACCCGTTCTGTTTTTATATATGCTGCACTTAGAATGGCCCTCCTTGTTTGTTCCACAATAAAAAAGGCCTAGTGAATGTACTTGTACATATAAATTCATCATTGGCAAGACAATTATACCTAATGGTTGTGCAATTAGATATGAGTAACTAAGGTAAGCCTTGAGTGAACATTAAACCTTGACCACTGTAGCTCAGGCCCAATGATATCTGTACATCGGTGTTAGTTGTCAGCAAATGGTTCTAATATTTGTGAAAGTTATTAAAGGAGTTCAGATCTATTTGAGTGTCTGTTCTTATATTTCTCTGCAACATACGGATTATTAAGCCAGTACAGCGGTATCCCCAAAAGGGTTGCTGGCTGTTGATGGTCAAAGGCACAGTCAATGTACACTTCCAGCACAAATGTTAATGATGATGACCAGAGTTCTCCCTCCCTAGTGCAGAGGCTGCCAGCACACACAGAGCACAATCCAGGCACACCGACACAAAGAGCAGTCTAGGGGGATGTTTTTTTTGTGGTTTATTTGAGTTAATATAGTGTGGATGGGGTGTAGGGTAGTATGGGATACTCCAGAACCACTAACAGAAACAAGAATACACTCTTTTCTATGCTGCAAACTTCAGGAACTATTCTTCTGCTCAACGCAGAGTATATTCTTCCTGGTGTTCCCACGAGGAGAGGAGACTACTATATGAAAATCAAGAGAGGAACAACTTACCTTAAAGTGATTGTAAAGTCTCATTCTTTTTTTCTAAAAATAATAAACATGTTATACTTACCTGCCCTGGTGGTTTTGCACAGGGCAGCCCAGATCCTCCTCTTCTGGGGTCCCTCTTCGGCTCTCCTGGCTCCTCCCTCCTGTTGAGTGCTCCCACAGCAAGCAGCTTGCTATGGGGACACCCAAGCCGAGTCACAGATTCCTGTGTCCATTCACACACAGAGCCCATTTTGGCCCCGTCCCCTCTCTCTCCTGATTGAATAACTGACTTTGATTGACAGCAGCAGGAGCCAGTGGCACCTCTGCTGTGTCTCAGCCAATCAGGAGGAGAGTCACGGATGGCCGAGGAGCTCATGGACATCGCTGAAGAGAGATGGGGCTAAGATAAGTATTAGGGCAGGGGTAGGCAACCTCGGCCCTCCAGCTGTGGTGAAACTACAAGTCAGGAGAGAAACTACATGGCCCAACAATCCTAATAGTACACTGTCACCAGGATCCTGCAGTAAAGCAGTACTCACAAGGCTAGGGGAGCAGCTGTGCCCATTCAGCTTCCTCTAGGTGCCTTCCAATGAAGTTATGTGGACAGCAACCTCAGGTGAAATCTTCGGGTGTCAGAGATTCTTTCAGATGTAGGCCCCCTGGCTTTGCCCAGCTAGGACCTCGATGAACAGTAACTTGAAATAGCAGAACGGCTGCAGGCAGGGGGTACCCCCCCACCTAAACAGGTGTAATCTCTTCAACAGGAAGACACTGCTGTTTTATAGCTCAGACTCTCAGCCACCTTCTGAGCACACCTCCCCAGGGGTTGGCTGCAGCACAATAAATATTCTTGCTGCCCATTGGCCTTGCTCCATTCCTATATTCCAAAACTTTCTAGAAAGCAGGGTGGAGAAATCAAATTTGCAGCCTGTGAAATCCAGAACAGCCTAAAGAAATGAACAACTGCTCCAATGATTACATAAGGGAATTATATTATGAGACTGATTTTTTACTATTTATTTTATGCACATTGCTTATTATGGTTTAATGTGAGTTAACCTTATTTTTTCACACACATGTTTTTGTATTAATCACTACAGAGATATTGGTTTTGCACATCATTTAGAGTAATTATTGGAGATAATTAAACTGCTATACGACTCTTTCGTGAACTGGTAAATAGATCCCTTAGCTTTTAACCTAAATTAAATATAAATGAAACATACACATAAACACTGATTTAAAAAGAAAAGTAGTTCTAATATCTAAAAGTTTTTACCATGATGTGTTTTTTTACTCTAAAACTGAAATAAACATTTTGGCCTACACTATAAGTTTAGGGGTCAGAGCAACAAGTGGAGATAATTTGTCTTTGCAACCCACACTGAGGCTAAAATCCAAGATTTTATTCTGAAATGGCTTGGTAACTTAAGGCGGTCATACATGGATCAAATTTGGTCGGTTCAGCGAGGACTGGCCACATTTCTATCCATGCATGGGCAAGCCAGTTGTATAGATGTCAGTTTACAAATTGACTTCTATACAACCAGCCTGTCAGCTTCATTTTGAATAATCAGTTCTGCCGGCTATAGCCGGCAACACCAATCAGTTTGTACTGACAGCAGGGAAGGGTCCCTGCCGTCAGATTCAGAACACAATACCTCAGAGGGAGTAATTTCCCCCATTCACATTGAGTGGGTGGATGGGAGAATCAGTTGAACGGAGTCGAATGCTGGTTGAATGAAAAAAGTGATTACTATATGGCCAGCTTTATTTAGAAAGAAAACACATTTACTGTAATTATCGTATTTATCAGCGTATAACGCGCACCTTCAATTTAGGAGGGAAGTTTCATGAAAAAAACTAAAATTTTAAATAAAGAACTTTGAAGCAAAATAAGGGTCAGTGCCCATCAATGCAGCCTCACCATTGCCCACCTACAGCCTGATCAATGCCATCTGCAGCCTCACAATTGCCCATCAATGCAGCTTGATCAATGCCCATCTGCAGCCTCAACATTGCCATCA
The DNA here is from genome assembly GCF_042186555.1 of Aquarana catesbeiana. NCBI lineage: Eukaryota > Metazoa > Chordata > Amphibia > Anura > Ranidae > Aquarana > Aquarana catesbeiana. Next base: position 321,211,311 of record NC_133329.1, read on the forward strand.
ATGCAGCCTGATCAATGCCCATCTGCAGCCTCACCTCAGATTACTGCTGCCTTGGAGGGGATGGGGGGGGGCAGGGGGGGAGACGAGGGCCGTCAGATTACATACAGCGAGAATCTCCTGTTTACTCGGCGGCCTCTTTAATACAAAGTCCCGCCTCCTGGACCGGCTTCACGCTGGTCCAATGCCGGCCCAGGAGACGGGACTTCCTATTACAGAGGCAGCTGAGTAAACAGGAGATTCTTGCTGTATGTAATCTGATGGCGCTTGTCCCGCCCTCCTCCCTGTTCCCTTCTAGGCAGCCCAAATTGCAGTATCGCAATTTGTAACACACACACACTATTCGCACCCGATTTTCAGGGTGAAAAGGTGCGTGTTATATGCCAATAAATACAGTATGTAGTAAGCTATTTAGAGGATAACAGGACAACAAATGAGCTCTGTAAATGGAGGCATCTCTGAACAATAAAATCAATGATGCTGTTAGTGACTCAGCTTTTCTACAGACCTTAACCTAAGCACAGTGGATTTTTAGCAGTATAGATCCATGCAGAGGTTTTCTATTTATAAAGATAGCTATATGTATTCTATAATGAGGAAAGACAAGGGCATGGTCTGAGCACCAAAAGCTTACTTTTTTCCCTTAGAAAAACACATATAGGCTTATTCAATCAGGTAGATCCAAGAACTAAATTGAACTACAAAGTGCTGTAACCCTTTATTAACTAATCATGTTTCATATTATTAAAGGTTACTGAAGCAGGAATTCTAATTTATTGTTTCAGTTGGTTGGTATGTGTAACATTTTACTCTTTTCTCTAACACTGTGCATACTTGCATCCTACCATAATTTACTATAGTTTACGCACAGTGCTAAAATCATCCCTGTACTGAGGAGAAGTGATTTAAAATGTTTAACCGAGCTAATCAAGATTTTTTTAGAATGTTGATTTCACTAAGAAGTCACTTTTAGGACGAGTGATAACATGAAAACGAAAATATTTTAATGGATTTTCTTTAGACACTTCCTGTTGGGAGGACATCCACGGTTTCAGTGGTTATACAAGAATGATGCCTGCACCTATGGACATCATTCCGGTATGTATGTTTTCAGCCAGCGATTCCCTAACATGCAAAAGTGATCTGAGTGGCTAATACTGTTTTTATCTAGTTTTACACTTTTTTGGATAAGCCCCCCACACGCAGACTCCCACAATCGCAGCCCAGGGTTAATAGGAAGAGACCCCCACCTGCCCCAAAGCACCCCCCCCATGTTGAGGGCATGTGGTCTGGTATGGTTCAGGAGGGGGGCGTGCTCACTTGTCTCCTCCCCCCCTTTCCTGACCTGCCAGGCTGCATGCTTGCATAAGGGTCTGGTATGGATTTTATACTATTTTTATGGGCAAATGTTTATTCCAACGGCAAAACCGGTCGTGTGTACAGGGCATCAGATTTGTCCGCCGCAATGTTACAGTCCTGCTAAAAATTACAGATCACTGCCATCAATAAAAACAATAAAAAAATAAAAGTTCCTAAATCTATCCCCATTTTGTAGACTTTGTATAACTTTTGCGCAAACCAATCAATATACGCTTATTGTTTTTTTTTTTTACCAAAAATATGTAGCAGAATACATATTGGCCTAAATTGATGAAGAAATTTGTTTTTTTATTTTTTTATTTTAGATATGTAGTATAGCAGAAAGTAAAAAATTTTTTTTTCAAAATTGTCAGTCTTTTTTTGTTTATAGAGCAAAAATTAAAAACCGCAGAGGTGACCAAATATCATCAAAAGTAAGCTCAATTTGTGGGGGAAAAAAAGACATCTTTATTTAGGTACTGCGTCGCACGGCCGCGCAATTGTCAGTTAAAGCGACGCAGTGCATGTAGCAAAAAATGGCCCGGTCAGGAAGTGGGTGAAACATTCAAGGGCTGAAGTGGTTAAGGACGTTGCTTCCCGGCCCCACTCCTTTACAACCAGCTTTTACTGTGCCCTGACTGGGCAAAGCTTTGCTCAATCAGGGCGCAGAATGCACTGGCACCTGCCAAACACCCTGAAAATTCAGGTGTTCCCCCAAACGGGACGAACATCCAATGTTCGGCCCAAACACATGCTCAGGCTGAACTGTTCACCCAACACTCATTGTAATAAATAGCCTTTCTCATAATCCCCTTCTTAATTAGAAGCTTGCTAGGAGATGTAGTCTTATGCCGTGTACACACGGGCGGACTTTTCGGCATCAAAGGTCCAACGGTCTTTCCGACTGACTTTTGACGGACTTCCAACGGACTTTCAAAGGAACGGACTTGCCTACACGATCACACCAAAGTCCGATGGATTTGTACGTGATGACATACGACCGGACTAAAATAAGGAAGTTCGTAGCCAGTAGCCAATAGCTGCCCTAGCGTCGGTTTTCGTCCGTCGGACTAGCATACAGACAAACAGATTTTTCAACCAGACTCGAATCCATCGGATAGATTTGAAACATGTTTTAAATCAAAAGTCTGTCTGATTTTCGACCGAAAAAGTCCGCTGAAGCACACACATGGTCGGATTGTCCGACGGATTTGTTCCGTCAGACCAGTTTGGTCGAAAAGGCCGCCCGTGTGTACACGGCATAAGAGAGACTCAGGAGTCTAGCTATGGCTGAACACAGGGCTACAAATCCCGCTGTCCTTTGCTTCTTGGCTCAGAAATGTGATGCAAGCAGTCTGAGTGCAGCACTAGGGGGGACACTGGAACGCTCTGCACTCTGCAGCAATGAAGGTAATGTCCACTGCATTCATAATATGGTAGCCTGCACCTGGCTACATCTTAACTGTAGCTGTGTGTTATCATGAATACAGCATATTATGTCAGTCTTGGTTTTTAACCGTCATCAAAAGGCAGTGTGCAAATTAGTTTCCAATCCACCTTCAAGGTTTTCATTTAGATCTTTTAATCCTTCCCAATGAAGCAGTTTAAAGTAGACATGCACTCATTTAATTAATGTGTATTTATCAAAACAAGGAAGACTAGAACAGAGCTGTGTTAGGTGGTATGGGCACAGGTAACATTAAGGATTGACTGTATAGTCTTATCTTTATTTTTTTTTATTGGATTGCTTTAGCTGTAGCTGTGTGATATCATGAGCACATGGTTTTTAGCCATCAGCAAAAGTTAGTGTACAAATTATTTTCAATTCTACCTATAAGGTCTTAATTTACATTAAGCATTACAGCACAATCCTATAATCCTTTCCAGTAAAGCAGTTTAAAGGATATGCAGCTAAAAAAATGGCATGCAGCCATTGCTGGAGTTTATACATGCAGACAGGAATTGGCAGCAATGAGCAACATTGAGATAAGTTCATGGTATGCCATAATGGTATGCACTAAGAGCTTTTAATTTGCCCAATTATCAGTGGTGAAAATCACACCAAAACTAGTGTGCAAAAATCAAATGATCCAACACTGTCCCTATCCACTGACTGTTATTTCCATTGTGTACCATCCTCTGCAGCTGCCTGCCATACTTCCCAATGCCCTTGGCCACTGCCTCCAGCACTAGAACACACCTCTCAGCTGAAGATAAGGTGAAAACATTATCAAAATGGAAGGCTCATCTATTCTGTGTTTCAGCTCTGTGCATTTTTGTGCTTGTTAATGTACTCAAACTGTGCCAACATCAGACATTTTCTGTGATAAAGGAAACATGCAGAAGAAGGAAGAAAGTCCAAAATGTACAAAAAAAAAAATAAAAAGCCAATAAAAAACATGGACTCAGGGGGGTGGCATTTGTTTAAATGGAGCCTATTTTCCTAGGTCTGACATTTTCTTTAGGCTTCATTTATAAGTAGATCTATAGCTGCCCACAGAATTTCTAAGCAAGCATTCAAATGAATGAAATAAAAAAAAAACTGGGAGGAAAAATTGCAGCCACTTGCCCTGTCAAAGTCAACTCAACTCTAACCTTGGCATTCGCTCTGCAAAGTTAAGCAGAGAGAACTCAGCCTGAAGGCTGCGTTGCCCAGCGGATAAAGGTATCCACTCTTTCATTTAAACTGGCCCTTAATTGACAGAAGAAGTTGCACAATACAAAAAGCACATGAGGTAGGCAATTTACAATTTTAAATAAAATAACTTGTACAGTATTACACTATGGTATTGTATAAGTTACCATTAGGCTAAGTTCACACTGATCCGACACGGAAGTCGCACAACTTCCGATCTGACTTTGCACTGCGACTTCAGGTCCGACTTTCATGCGACTTCAATGAACGGATCTGATTTTGATCCAACTTCGAGATGATTGCAACTTCAATCTTGTCAACGTCTTCTTTCTCCACTTTAACTGCCAATGTCTTTTTTTCTCCACTTCCTCTGCTGATGTCTTCTTTCTCCACTTCCTTCGCTGATGTCTTCTTTCTCCGCTACCGCAGCTGATGTATTTTTCCCCCGCCGCCTCCATCCCGCTGAAAAAAAACTCCTACTCCGGCGCTGGCTCCCGCCGTTCTGTCAGCTTCGGTGTCTGACAGTTTATATAGCTATGGGACGTGGCCATGTGGTGATGTCATACATGGAGCCATAAAAAACAAACGTGGAACCATAAAACAGAAGAAAGTTTATCTCGCAGTTTCAGTTTCTAGTTTTTTAGATCTCAATTCCAGTGTGCCTTTGTCTCTCCTCAGTCTGTCTCCCAATTCCTTCCAGGTTGTTTCTCAGTGAAGGTAGAAGAACCCTTTCCTGTCCAGATAGGTTTTCGTCTAACTTAGGGTTCTTAACACTCCTCCACACTCTCTGGAATGTTTATTTTCTTTCATTCACATATAGTGCAGATTATTCTTCAGTGCAGGTGCTTCCACCCTTTCCTCTCCAGATCGGCTTTCTGTCTTCTTCTGTATTTCCGGGTCTCCAATACTCTTCCTGGATCACTCTCTATAGGCTCAGAAGAAAAGAAAAAATGACACTTATTGTGTTTAATGTAAACAAACACATCAATCTTTATTTAAAATTGTACTCACAGGATGCTTTTTCTTTCATTCACATATCATCCTGCCACACTGGGTGCAGACTTTATCTATTCAGATCCACAGCTGCCGCTACCACAATGTCATCTTGGACCCCGTATTAGTTCCCAGAAAGTTTTACAGAGTGATATGGTTTATAAAAAGTCCATCCAGAGAGTTCAATTAAACACTTACATATAAAAAAAAAAACTAAAAACATCTAGTCTGTTAAGACTTATTTTAAAAATCCTAAAAACACACGTTCTTTAGTGTACAACCTTTTCAAGAAGCATAGATACTTAATGTGGCGCGTTTCAGACACCTCCTGCATCTTCCCTCAGAAAAAAGTAATCTATGCTTTATAACTGTGTAAATGGTAATGGTGTTTGCGCTGTGAGGGGAAGGGAGAAAAAGAGAGAGGGGTGTAGATCAAAAATACTAGTGAAATATTAAAATATTAGTAGTAAATAACACATGGAATAAATGTGCATCCAATAGGAAATGGTGACTAGTGCAGTAAAAATATGTAAACCAGACAAAATTGAATAAATATAAACATAAAAATGGTGAAAGTCCAAGGGCTGGTGAAAGAATATATAATATATAAATCTAAATAAAATAAAGTCCAGAGCAAACATTATATAAGAAAAAGGACACTTCCACCACCAAGGGACGCGTGTAACAGATGCAATCTTCAGTGATATCACCTCCGTGTCTGCAAGCAGCTCACCTCACAGCTGTAAGGTGTACAGCATGATCGCAGATCACAGGTGAGGATGATGGGTTGGAAGGATCAGTATGGCAATGTCCCATATGTTGTTTGAAGACTCACAATAACGGATATAAAGGATCATGTGAAAAAACATAAAAGAGTGTACATAGCTGGATACCGCAATAGCTGTATTGGGACAGGGACGGATCGAGCAGTGCACACTCACTTGAGGAAAAAGAGCGTAGGCGTCAATCCAACGAACGCCGAGTTCGTATGTCCCCAATGTGGCAACCTCGGTCCGCTCCTGCTCCCAGCGCTTGTCAAATGGACTCAGTAGATGTTGGTATGGGGTATGAAGATATATGTATATTGCGTAATCCAGTATAACAACGAACCAATTTATTAAAAAGTACCAAAAGATAAACTCACATTAAAAAGCTGTAACAGATAAAATCATCCACGAGTGCCGAGCTTGTCTCCTGCCGTCTGGCTGTGTGTATACCCAGTGCTCCAATCCCGACACGTATCGTCACATCACGTTTTTTTCTATACACATGCTTTATAACTGCTGTCTTCCTTCTTTTATCACCACCCTCTTTTTATAAAAAGCAGTTGAAGTCAAAATCTACATTTAACCCTTTTGGTTTCAGAATCTGCATTTTATAGATTCACTGACCTTGTTTTTGTGATAATGTCCATACTGTGTTACCCCCTCTCCAGGTTACCTTAAAGTGGTTGTACAGTCAGAATAATCAATAACTGCCATCCTCTCTGGTTTATCAAGATATAAAGTACTGTGTGTCTATTTTTTTTTAAATTCTAATCCTAAATACCTTCTCTCACAGCATGTGTCCTCCTCCGCTCCCCTTTCCCGATCAAAGGAGAGCAGCGAGAGGGTCTGAGATTCCCTTCTGATGTCAGCTGGCCAACAGAGGGAGGTCCTTTTATAAATGATTAGAACTTTAAAAAAAAATACGGACACACAGTATTTTATATCTTGATAAAACAGAGGGGATGGCAGTCATTGATAAATGTTATTTAGATGGTACGAGGAGTTGATTGGCTCTTACAAACAGGCTTCAGAACTGACAGGCAGGGAGGGAGGGGGAGAGGGAGAGACTCAGAGCAGAGAGCGGGAAGATGGAGGCAAGTAAACTGACCACAGTATCAGGGATCAGCAGCCATGATTATTGTGGTCAGCACACACAGGGGAAGACAGGAACAGACAGGGTCAACCAGGTATTTTACAGCATAGATAGGGGACAAATTACATGGCACAAGCACTGGAACTGAAGCTTTTTTTTTCCTTTTAGGGTTACAACTGCTTTAATTTGTTCTATGGCTTACAATTTCAAATGTTTGGGAGTGCATGCATGTTTTGCAGCAAAATTGGTAGATACATTGTGTTTTTTAAAAACTTTCTAAGGCCTCATGTACACAGGACACTTTGCAAACTCTCCTAGAAGCCTCTCCTCCTGGCAGCAGCATTTTGGCATAAAAAGCCTGACGCTTGTAAAAGTGTCTAAAGATTTTACAAACTTTTAGACACATTTACAGGGGTCAAGAGTATGGGTGGGGGGGGGTTAATTCATTTACTTGGCCAGAATAATAATTTATTCTGGCCATTGAAATGAATTAACGCTCAAGTGCTAAACGCACCTAGTGTTTAGATGCGTTTAGACGCGTCTTGCATGTTTAGAAGCGTCATTCGTTTTTTCTGCAAAAACTCTGCTGCTCCTGGATGCACTGGCAGAGGGCTTTTACTCCTGCCTCTAAAAGTTCCTGCTACTAAATGTAGCTAAAAGCCCATCGACACATAGGCTAACATGTAGGGGCGTTTAGAGGCAGGAAAAAAAATGTGTGCATGAGGCCTTAATGTTTGCTCTATGTACTTCTATCCTTATATGCAGCTCTTTTTGTTCTCCCAACATATTGCATAGAGCAGCTTCATTCTAACACATACACCACCATTTTTGTACCGGATGTGGTGATACGTAGTTCTATCTGGTATTCTTTCCCAGTGCTGATGGGTTGGAAACTCATTATGGACCTTCCTGATCTATGACTTCTCCTGCATGCTCGACATCTTCCACAATAAAAAAAAAAATCCTTTTAAATTACAAAGCCAATTTATTGGAATGCTTTTATCCTTCACATAACTTTTTACAACCTGTTGTCCAATTGTTCTCTTTTTTCTATAGATAAATGTTGGTTTGTTTGTTAACACTTTATTCAAAACTTAATCTCCTTGTAGAATATCACAGTTTTTTCTTTTGACAATTTTATTTATATCCTCAATTTCTTTTCCATCGCCTGTAATAAATGCCACATCGTTGTCTATGGCTTGTTCCCTTTTCTCCCTTTCTGTCAGTAATTTCTGTCTATCTCTTTCTGTTGCTTTCCTGAAGGCTTTCTTCATCACTTATTAACTGTATCCTTTCACTGGGAATTTTATAGACATCTCTTCGGACAGGCTTTGTTAAAGACAATACAATAAAAGGTAAGTGCAACGCATAAAAATAAATAAAAAGACAAAAAAAATAATAAGTATATAAAAGTCCAGTCCAGATGGAAACTCCAAACACCGGATAAAATGAATGACAAGATCCCTCGTGGAGAAATGAGAAAAGTCCTGAAGTGACAATATCCTTCACCAAGAGAGCTCAAAATGCGCTTACCAGAATTGGTGGACCTCCCTATCACAGAAGGTCAAATAAGCATGTATCCCCACAGGGATGGTGCACACCTCCCATAAGGCTTAGGTGATCTTCAATCGTACTGTGTGGAACTCCTGTCCAGCAGAGAAACCAAAAGCAGTGGGGGAAGCCTCCAATGCTTTGTTAAAGCTCTCTGAACGCCAGTCAAAGCTCCTGTCACTAAATAAAATGGTTACCTTACATTCCTGTTTGCACCCTGCGTTTGCTTTGCTTCGGCTTTGCTTCAAAAATTATACCCCATGTTGCTTTAGTGGTGTTTCAAAGCATAAGCATCTTCAAAGCCTCCATAAAACTCTATGACAAAGCTTGCTTGAAGCACCTGCAACTTTTGAGAGGCTTTAATTCAGCTTTAGCTTTGCTTTGTTTTGGAGAAATTGCTGGTATGAGATATCCACACATACGCAGGGCACCTGTCAAGCTTCAACAAAGCTTCAAAAGAGCATCATGGAAGCATCACCGATGCTCCACCGAAGCATCACCAAAGCTTCATCGAAGCACCACCAAGGCAATGAGCCCTTAGTCAGTGCATTTCCATTTTAAACATATGTAGTGACCCCCCCCCCCCCCCCCGCAGGAGCCGCTAAAGTATGTTTGTTGCATACTCTGCCTCTCAACCCCTATAACAGTCTCAGCCCCCTCTGGCACACCTGGCAATAATGTGTAATGCAATGACCAATGAGAAACACACACATTATGATAAAACATAGAAATCGTCTTTACTGCAATATTTCTGAATATAGCTCAATATTATATTCAAGCTGCTTTCAGGGGATTCAAAACCTGAGAATGTCCCCAAAAGCAGAGGCACATTTAAATGGCAAATAAATCTCAATATGACAATTTGTATTAGATTGGTTACTTCTATTTGAATTTAGCTCTATGAGTCCAAGCAGGAGGAGAGCAAAAGTCTGACCCTCCCTATGTCAGACCTCTCTCTTCTGTCTCCTGACTCCACAGGCCCAACACTGTATTCAAATCAATATTTAATGACTTAGCTTCCCAGATAATCTGTCCCGCACACCCACTGCATATACACAGCCCTGAGTATGTGTGTGTGGGCCCACTGTATTCAAATCAATATTTAATGGCTTAGCTTCCCAGATAATCTGTCCCGCACACCCACTGCATATACACAGCCCTGAGTATGTGTGTGTGGGCCCATATGGCACCAGTAGCTTCAGTCCTTTTGATGAAAGATGAGGCTTTGTATCTTCAGCTAGCCCCTCTCGTTGGTGCACTTAAACTCCTGAAAAGCAGGGCCATACCACCTAACTGACCCAAACTATCAAGTAAAGAATGCAGGATCTTCTTCAGCAAGGTGAAAGGACAATGGTGTCTGTATACGGTGTCTCTGTATCTGAATGGCCTTGTGTCCTGTGGCACTACAGGTGTCAGCAAGGTGACTAAGAGCAATGATGTCTGTATACAGTGTCCATGCAACTATATCTGTGTGCAGTGTCCTTGTTTCCTGCAAATAGGCAAAAACCCTCTTACCCAATCCTGCGGTCAAGGCCCAAACGAACGTCCTGGAACAGGCAGGCTCTTCTAGTGACCCGACTGGTCACCTCACACCGGAACGCTTCACAACGTCGGTGCAGGTGCGTTTGGATATGCACCCGGCATCCCCCTCTTTCAGGTTGGATATCCTGACTGGCTGTGAATGCCTGAAATCATGCAGTGGACTTACCTGAGAGGCAGCCCTCTCCCCTAGATCTAATATCTTCCTCTGCCTTGTGTAGTCTCCCTTCCCTCTGATAAGCAAGATGGAGTCTTTAGTTTCCTGCTTCCTAGAGCAGGCTGGCTCTTGTAGTTCCACCCCCTATACAAGGCTATGGGAGCTGTTTGGTAAAGGGACTACACATTCCAAAATCCTTTGCAGCAGCTCCTGCTAAAGACCTTCTGATTGGCTCCTGCACTGGCTTCTATATTATGCTCTCCTCCTCCTGCCAATGGAGACACAGGGGGAGGGAGCAGAGCAGGCGTAAGCCTGTGTTAACATGCAGTCAGTGAAAAGAAAAGGGAGGAGGAAGAAATCCCCCACAGGGCTGACAGGCATGCTCTTCTAGTAGTAGTACTCGCAGTGTGGCAAAGTTGGGGGTGACAGAGCGGGAAACCTGCTACACATAGAATTTGCCCTTTTGGGATATTATCAATCTACCTATTTAAATAACAGCTTTTGGCTTTTAACAAACCATTACAATTTGTAGGTTTGTGAAATATTTCAGTTTTTACCTTGATATTTTCCACTATAATTCTGAAAACTGCCAAAAATGCACTTCCTCCAGGCTATACACATTCCTAAACTTCAGATTCCATTCTTGATTATTTAACTGATCCAAAAAAAACATTTAAGGAGTCCTCCGACCCTCTCCAAATGACGATACAGTCATCAATATAGCAACCCCAAAAAAGTGTTTTTTACCCAATTTGAGTGTTATATTTATCTGTTCCCATCGTTCCATAAATAAATTTGCATAGCCTAGAGCAAATTTACAACCCATGGCTGATCCCTTTATTATCGAACCAAAAATAGTTATTTTCAAACACAAATTTCACACACTCCAAAATAAACTTTTTCTTTTACATGTTGGTCCAGCTCTAAATAATATGTTAATGCCTCCAATCCTTTTTATGCTCTATTATAGTATCTAAGGATTTCACATCACTAGCAATGAGAACATCACCTTCCTTCCATTCAATCTTATTTAATTCTCTTAAAATATGACCTGTGTCCTTCATGTATGAAGGAAGCTTTGTGACATATGGCTGTATGCATATATCAATATACTCTGATATCCTCATTGTTACACTCTCTATCCCTGATACTATTGGTCTTCCCGGGGGGGGGGGGGGGGGCTGAACTGCTTATTATAAAAAAAGGGTGGTCCCAATGGGTGATAAAAGGAGGAAGACAACAGTTGTAAAGCATAGATTACTTGTTTTCTGAGGAAAGACACAGGAGGTGTCTGAAACATGTCTAATTAAGTATCTATGCTTTTTATCTATGCTTTTTTTGGTATTTTTTATATGTAAGTGTTTTATTGACGGACTTTTTGAAAACCATCTCACTCAGTAAAACTTTCTGAGAACTAATGCGGGGTCTGAGGTGGTGTAGCCGGCAGCAGTGGATCTGCACCCATTGTGGCAGGTTGATATGTGAATGAAGGAAAAGGTATCCTGTGTGTGCAGTTTTAAAGATTGGTGTGTTTTTTTTTTTACAAATCAGACAAGGAGAAGTGTTCTTTTTTCTTTTCTTCTGAGCCTATAGAGAGAGCCAGGAGGAGTGTTGGAGACCCGGAAACACAGAAGAAGACAGAAAACCAGCCTGGAGAGAAAAGGGTGGATGCACCTGCACTGCAGAATAATCTGCACTATATGTGAATGAAAGAAAATAAATATTCTAGAGAGTGTGGAGGAGTGTTGAGAACCTCAAGTAGACGAAAACGTATCTGGACAGGAAAGGGTGAGAGACACAGGCGACTGGAATAGAACAGATCTGCAAACTACAAATTGAAACTGTGAGATAAGCAGTGGCGGCCTGTCCATTAGGAAAGCAGGGCCGCTGCCCCCCCCCCCCCCCCAATCCATGTGCTCGGCCCCTAATCTACATGTAGGGCGCCAGACACATGGATTTCAATTTTTTTTTTGAAGCACATGATTAGAGCCTGGGGATCTTATTGGCTTCAAAAAAGGGTGGGCTCGGGGCACAGAGCACTTCACCCTGAGCCCACCCAGTTGTGTGACAATAGTGAAATAATATTCTCCTCCCGGCCAATTAGGAAGCAACCTAAGACCCAATTGGCCGTGAGTATTGGCTGCCAGGGAGGGGACACAAGGAGGAGCCGCCGAGGAGGAGACACTGAGCAGGAGACACAGAAGAGACACAGGCCTGCAACCTAGATGGGATAAATTCGGGGTTTGCCGAGTGACAGGGGGGGGGGGGTTGACTGATGGACCAACTGACCAAACCAGGGGGGTGCAGGGTTTGACTGACGGACAGCCCCCCCAAAAAAATGGAGCACCAGCTTACCACTGAAGATAAGCGTTCTTCTTTTTTATGGTTCCATGGTGACTTTATTTTGGCAACTGAATGACAGCAGCCACTTATGTTGAAGACTGCATATACAAGGACTAAAAAAAACTAGGTATTTTTTGCATTCAAGCATACAAAAAACCACATAAATCAGAGGGCACAGTGTTGTGTAAAGAGCAGGAGGACTGATTGTTAAACCTACATGTTTTTTGGGAGATAATATCTGGGCAGTCAGAATACACAATGCTTTGTGCACCATAAAAGAGGTGATTGCTAAAGCTATTCGTGATATTACTACTATTTTGTGAGTATAAGAATCTGAATGAACAGTGCTGTGCAAAGTATAGGAGGGGTGATCGCTAAGCCCCCGTTCACACCAGTACGAGTTGTAATGTGAATGGACAGATCTAAATCGCATGACAATTTGCACCGCAATGCCGGCAATAGAACTGTTGCAGCATTTATGAAAAAGGTTCCTGCACTACTTTTTACCAATTTAATTGCGACTTGCATAGACTTCTGTTAAATGAAGTCACAAGCTGCAATGAAATCGGTAGTGCAAATCGCACTGACATGCGGCTTTGAAATCAGCATGATTTTCACCGGTGTGAACTTGGGCTAAGGCTACAATTGTTCTGTGTATGCACACCGGTGGGCATGCTTTGCACGATTGGGTAATTAAACTTTTGTTTCTTTCATTAGCACTCTATTTGGACTTTATCGGGATATTTCATAGCGATTAACCACTTGTCGACCGGAAAACTTAGTTATATGGTGGCAGAGCGGCTCTTCTGCACCAGATCACGTATCTAGTAAATGACCCGTCAATTCCGGGTAGAGGGCATGCGCGTGCTGCCAGCGCCACAGCTGCGCTGTGATTAGACACAGCAAAAGCTGATCAGCGTATGCCGGCCAATGGATGTCTGCTGGCACCCACTGATCAGCGAGGAGAGGCACAGAACAGAGCTCTGCCTTTGTAAACAGGGCAGAGCTCTGTTCTGTCAGCAGGCATGCGATGGATTTTCTTTCCCTGCAAAGAAAACCAATATACGCTTATTGGGATTTTTTTATTAAAAATATGTAGCAGAATAATATTGACCTAAATTTATGAAGAAATTAGATTTTTTTACATTTTTTTATTGGATATGTTTTATAGCAGAAAGTAATACATAATGTTTTTTGTTTTTTGTCTTTAATTGTCAGCCTTCTTTTTGCTTATAGTGCAAAAAAAACAAAAAAAAAAAAGCAGTGGTGAGCAAATACCATCAAAAGAAAGCTCTATAGATGGGGAAAATATGACAAATTAAATTTAGGTACAGCGTTGCATGACTGTACAATTGTCAGTTAAAGTAACACAGTGCCATATCGCAAAAAATGGCCTGGCCATGAAGGGGGTAAATCTTCCGGATGTCAAGAAATCACAACAGATTGTTTAATACATGTGGGCAATTATGTTTATTTGTTGTTTTTTTCATGTAATTTTTGCACCAGTCAATATTATATAATTACTTACAGCGCTGCACTTTTTCTCATGCATTTAGTGGAAGTTTTGCATCACAAGTTTTGTGCTCGCAGCTTACCTGTGATGTTCACCCAAGCACTGTGATTTTTTGTCTTGTTTTTTGGAAGTATATAAACTGCATTCTGAATGCAAAATGAGTGGACATTTCAAGTCTTACATGCTTGCAAAGTGTCCCACAATGCACTAGCAGTTTGATTTTACTCATTTCCAGGCATTGCTTCTTGATACTATGACATGGCAAACATTTTAGCAAGCCATTTAAAGGCACCATAGTTTCAGAAAATGACAAAAAAGTAAAAAAAATTGCAGCTATACACTTAAGGGCAATAATACAATACCCCAGAAGACAAATATAAATGATAAAATAGTGCAGCGCAAATACATAAATATAAACTAAATTAAATGAGTAAAAGTTCATATAAGCAAGGGACACCGATTCCAAATGGTGTAAAAGATGTGCATCAAGGCAGCAACCAAGTGTCTCAATCCATGCAGTGCCTCCACCATAGACATACATGGCCGCTCATCTGACACAGAGGACCCCTGATTCAACAGGTAGGTCTAACACGCATTCCCTTGTCAGGATATAACTCCTTGGGGCCAATGAGGAACGATCCCTCTATGCAGATAATGAAGCCGGTATGCAAAGCAAATAAAGAGAATATAGTGCTCTCTGCTAAAACTTTTATCAAAACCAAAGATAAATAAACTTACAAATACGGTACTTGAACGAAGTGCAAGTATAGAGCGCTCAATACATGCATAGAAACCAAGAAGATGGGCGCGGATTACATCACGTGGCTCCCACTGACAAAGTCCCGCCCAGGACATAAAGTATACGGGTCCCGCTGACGAAGTCCCTCCCAGGACATAACACGTACGGGGAGGAGCCATGTGACATCACCCTGGGCCATCTCCTGAATCATAGGGAGGCGCCCTCCCCCAAAGTACCTTGTCCTCCTGTTGATAAGGACAGGGGCTTCTTCCCCACAACCCTGGCCTTATGGTTTTGGGGGGGTGCAGGGTCGACTTATCTGAATTTGGAAGGGGGCCCCCAGATTCCACCCCCCCATGTGATTGAGGATGATACATAGTTTTTTAATGCCGATATTCTTTGGTTTACATTCAGCTGTCAGCGGAGAAACCCACTGACAGCTGATGATTCATCAGTTAAGGACACAGGCGGTAGACGGCTTCTTTACAACCTGCTATACACTGCTAAAGATGCTGGCACAAATAGGAAAATTGCCAGCAATAAATGCTAATATTGAGCTTATTTTATCCAGAGTTTTTCTGTGTTTTTTTTTTCAGCTTCTAGTGCGCATGGAGCCTTAATATACAAATTGGTAGTTTCTTCTGCTATCTGTATGTCCAATAAGTGCAGTCACCTTCTTTTCTGAACAACTGCCAAGGTAAAATCAGTCACAGGGCAAACTGTGAATGTAGTATATTGTTTATAAACTGGCAAAATTTGCAGACAGATACCAACTAGTAAATTCAAATCATTGTGCTGCACTACTTAGCTTGAAGCACAACATGTATATGTTACAAACTATACGTAGCAACAAGTTGTGTTTAACAACGAACATATATTGGGGTTCATTCATTTACTAAAGAAGAGAATGTTTGCATGGGCGTCTGTAGCGTAACTTTTTTCAGGGGGAGGGCATCATTTTAAGAAAACCTATGCTCCGCCCCCTTTTCGACAATGTTATGAAGGGTAAGGGGCTTAGTCCTTATCACATAAAGCGCAGGCATGTGCCCATTATATATAGCCTTACTATGCCCATCAATTGCAGCCGCATTGTGCCCATCAAATGTGGCCTGTACAGTATGGAGGGTGTACAGTATGTGTATATAGAGGGGGTGCATGGTATTAGTATATACATGAAGGAAGGTGGGTGTATATAGCTGTGTACAGGACAGAAGATGTATATCTGCAGTCAGTGATGATGGAGAAAGGTCTCTATATACAGGAAGGCAGGTGGGTATATACAGCTACCTGTATATATAGACCTTCCTCTGTCATCACTGACTGCAGATATACATCATCTGTCGTGTATACAACTATATATACAGGACAGATGATGTATATCTGCAGTCAGTGATGATGGAGGAATACAGGAAGGAAGATGGGTGTAATATAGCTGTATACAGGATAGGACAGATGATATGATCTTTCCTAAATATGGCACCCCCCTTCACTGATCATACCTGCATTCACTCAGCTGCCCCCCTCATCTGTATATATGTCAGGCCCCCACACACAGCTCTGCCCCCCCCCCCCCCCCCCGTACACAAACAACCTCCTCCCTTCACTTGTACTCATAGCCCCCACTTGTAAGGTGGTCTTCCTTCTCCTAAGTCCTGTTTCCACATGTCCCTGCGAAAATACAACAGGCAGCAAAGCAAACAGGTGGGGAACACATACAGGAAGCAGCCAGAGGTGGCAGTAAAGAGCTCTGTAAGGCTCAATGACACAGATCTGCAGCAGCTGTGGAGCCGACTCACACAAACACAGAGAGCCAGCACAGCTTTAGATGCGGCCGCGGCAGACCCTTGCTGATTCCAGGGGGGTCACTCACCCCCCCCTTGCCCCTACCTGCGGATGCCCATGAATGTTTGCTTAGCTTAGTGAGTAAAGTAAAGCTGTGTTCACTTCTATTATCTAATCACATGTGTAGCACTACCCCCAAGGGTACTGCTGGTATTGACTGGTTCTTCCCTAATAGTACAGAGGATGACCATCCCTGCAAGCACCAGTCTATTCACACCGGCACCAAAAACTTTGAAACTTTAACAAGAGAGGGATTGAGGCTTTCAATACTCCAAATGATTAGCATATAGAAATTAGAGGACAATCTTCTTCTTGAGCAAATGTGAATGTTGTCCCCAAGACTGCTGCTGCCTTCCAGCTTGCTGTAGACACAGTCCAGTGAGTGAAAGAGTCCTTCTCCAGACCAGATTCCTTGTAGTGAGGTCCTGCAATCAGCTTCTAACAAGGTCTATCCAGGTCTTTAGCCCTGAAATATTCAGGCTGGTTATTTGCATCTCCCTCCCTCAGCTCTAGAAGCTTCTTCCAGAGGCAGAGGGAAGCAATCAAACTCCCAACCTGTAAAACCACGAACAGACCATGATAAACAATCACTGCTTCCTTGATTACAGAAGGTGCCAAAAGCTAAATCTACCTAGCATCTTATGCTAGGGAGGTGCTACATGTGCAAGAAAAAGAGCTTTTTTAACATTAATGCCCCTTTCACACTGCAAAGTCGCACGAGAAGTCTTTCCCCATGATTTCCAATGACAACCATTCATATTAGTACAACTTCAAGTTGTAATGACTTCAAAGTAGTCCCTGCACTACTTTGGTTCGACTTTGATGCGAGTTACACAGGCATTCCCTGAAATTGCGTCAAAATCGCGTCAAAATCCCAACTTTGAAGTCGCACAAGAGTGCAAGGGGCCTGACAAAGATCTTAGCATTGCCTTGTACAGATAGGCACATGGCTGCTCCACTAAATGTTGTATTGGACTGTAATCCCAATCTGGATATTAAAAGAATGTCACTTTACCCATCTGTTTTAGATGGATATGCACACTCACATTAAAATCTCATTTCAGTTTGAACATGCCAATTTTCAAAACTGTTTTTAATAATGTGTAGCAAGGTCCAAGACCTCTAGAGGCCTAATGGAGACCTTCAGGGTCAGGAACAGCTGACATCCTTCTGTGTAGAGTGGGTTACAAGGCATGGCGGGTATACTGCAAGATGAAAAGGTGGGCGCCAGACACTTTTTGAATGCAAAAAGATTTATTGTCTCTTGAACAGAATTGTGGGAGACAGGGTTAAGGTCAGGACACCCTTAAATAGATGCAATAATTGGCAGACTCCGAGACTTCTATAGGAAGACAGCTATACAGATGAATGCCTCCATCTGGACACCTCTCCTGTATAGGTAGGATCGTTGTCTCCTATGTAAACAATCTTGTAGCAGTTACTAATGGTAGTTGTATTCAATTATTGGCAACACAGTTCTCTGCTTACTCCACAGTCACTCACTGTGGGCCTTTACTCAACGATCCCCCAGTCTTTCACTAGACTTTGGATCCAATAGCCACTGGATCACCTGTGCTCTTCCACTTTAGTGCTCAGTATCTTCCTCAAGCGTCCCCACCGATTCCCTGCTGGGTCCCTGGCTTGGCACTCACAGATACTCTTCAAGCGTCACCCCTGCTGACCTGCTGGGTCCCTGGCTTGGCAATCACTGAATTTTCCCCATTTCTTCACCATCCCTGGTGACTGCTCTGGTACTGACTTCAGCTTACTCACAGTGGTCTCCGGTAACAAAGTGGTTGGTCCCTTAGTGGTGACAGCTTCCCCTTCTACCTTCCACCACAGCTGGTTCCCTGTCCGGCGGAACCACTACTTCTGGTTGGACTACAAGCCAGCAGTCCCAACCTTACGCTGCTCTCCCGTTCCTGGAAAGGCCCTCAGGCAGCCTAGCAGCTAATCGTCCCTGGGATAGACCTCAGGCCCGGGGCAGCACATCACACGTCCACCCAGACAGCCGTCCAGGTGGCACAGAACCCCGATCACCTGATTCCACCCAAATAAATAGGCTCTCCCAGCAGACCCTGGGATCACAGAACATCCTTGCCCATTGGCTGAGACACCCCATCCATTCATGTCTGAGCTTGCAAAGCCCCTGTCTTATCTAATGTCACTAGCACAGTGCCACTCAGTGACAGAAGAGAAAAGGTGCAACAAGTCCAGATTTAGAGAGGAATCAATTGATCTCCTAACAATTGGCCAAGGCAACAATTGCCTGGCAACTAAATTTGATAGCAACCCTGCCTAAACCTCAGGGTGCTACAAATATATGCCTGCAGCTTTCATCAAAAGAACACCTTATGTCTTTGTTTAACATTTCCCTTTATACACTGACGACACTTTATCCCTGTTTCCCAATTGTTCGTCCTTTCACAAACGTTACGCGATTATTGTTGTCACCATCACAAAACCCTGCCGTGAGAAATGCCATGCAGCCAGCAGCATATCATCCATGAATATGGATGCTGGGGAAGAGGATGTAAACTCGAAACACGTCAGCATCTGCTCTGTATTGGGTGTCATTTGAGGCTACAGTTGGAGTCATCTTTTAGTTTATGTTATGTGCCTTACACTCATCTGGTTTTGTGAGTGTCGTTGTCTATTTTACATTCCAATAAATGATACCATTGGTAATGCACTAGGCTGCTGTACCTTTCTTTCTTTTTGTTGTCCAGAGTTTGGGACCCCCTGTCCTATAAGGGCTGCAAAGCCTGCAGGCTACCTGGTGACCTGTGGAAAACCCAAGCCAATGAGAATATCCACTAGTTATGTTCTCTAGCTGCCTGTAACTGTAATTTATTTCACTTGAGCACAGACAAATAGTTTTAGTGTAAGTATTGCAGAGTTCAGGGGTCAGTAATAAGTCAGGGGTCAGTAGGAAAGTGACAGAGAGTTTAAGAGTCAATAGAAAATAACCAGAGTGTAAAGTTCAGTAGTAAGTAGTACAGTGTTCAGTAATAAGTGACACATACAGTGGTACCTTGGATTATGAGCATAATTCGTTCCTGAAGAATGCTTGTAATTCAAAGCACTCGTATATCAAAGCGAGTTTCCTCATAGGAGTCAATGGAAACTCAGATAATTTGTTCCAGTGACACTGCCAGTGTATGCAGTACCGCATGTGGCCAGAGGTGGGGGGCGCCGGAGAGACTCGGAAACACTCGGAGACAGCTCGGAGCCGCTCGGATGCACTCGGAGAGGCTCGGAGACACTCTGGAAAGGAGTGTTTCCGAGTGCATCTGAGCGGCTCTGAGCGGCTCCGAGTGTCACCAACGCCCCCGCACCTCTGGCCAAATGCGGTACTGCACGCCCCAGAGGCTTGAATCCTGTTTGTCTTGCGAGACAACGCTCGCAAACTGAGTTAAAAAAATAATAGCTCATATTGCAAAGCGCTCGTAAGCCGCATTACTCACAATCCAAGGTATTACTGTAGTTTAGAGGTCAGTAATAATTTAGAGCTCAGTAATAATTGATACAGAGTTCAAAGGTCCATAGTGAATGACCCAGAGTTCAGAGGTCAGTCATAAGTCAGAGGTCAATAGTAAGTGAAACAGAGTTCAGGGGTCAATAGTAAATGACTCAGAGTTCGGGGGCCAGTAGTAGTGACTCAGAGTTCAGGGGTCAGTAATGAGTCAGGGGGCAGTATTTAGTGGCGCAGCGCTCAAGGGTCATTAATAAGTGATCAGAGTGTAGGGATCAGTGGTAAGTGACACAGAGTTTAGGGGTCAGTAGTAAGTGACACAGAGTTTAGGGGTCAGTAGTAAGTGACACAGAGGTCAGGGGTCAGTAGTTAGTGAAGTAGAGTCTAGGGGTCAGCAATAAGCGATGCAGAGTTCAGAGGTCAGCAGTAAATAATGCAGATTGTAGGCGTCAGCAGTGACGCAGAGTTCAGAGGTCAACACTCAGTGATGCAGAGTTCAGGGGTCAGTAGTAAGTGACTAAGAGTTCAAACGTCAGTATTAAATGACTCAGAGTTCTGGAGACAGTAGTGACTTATATTTCAGGGGTAGGAAGTAAATGACACAGAGTTCTGTGGTCAGTAGTAAGTAACACAGAACTCAGGGGTCAGTAGTAAATGATGCAACGTTCAGGGGCAGTAGTAAGTGATGCAGAATTCAGAGGTTGGTATTGGTTCAAGTGTCAGTGAAAAGTAATGCAGAGTTCAGGGGTCAGTAGTAAGTGATGCAGAGTTCAGGGGTCAGTAGTAAGCGATGCAGAGTGCAGAGGTCAGTAGTAAGTGATGCAGAGTTCAGGGGTCAGTAGTTAGTAATGCAGGGTTCAGGGGTCAGTAGTAAGTGATGCAGAGCTCAGAGGGCAGTAATGACTATGGGTCAGTAAAAAGCGATGCAGAGAATAGGGGTCAGTAGTAAGTAATTCACCTACTAGTAACCCCTGAACAGGTGCCCTAATGTCTGACTAGGTTCACACGTGTTTTTTAGCGTGTTTTCAGAAGTGCAGGAACACATGACAATCGATATAACATGGTTTCCTATGGGTCCCATTCATATCTTTGCAGCTTCCTGCAGTGCAGTTTTGGAAGAGGTGCAGATAAAGGATCATGCACATGTCCATTTAGGGTTGTACACCATTCAGATCAATGCATTTCTGCTGCAGGTACAGACAGGTGTTTCCAATCATTCATAAACAGGAAAGCTGTACAAATCATTGACATACTGATACTCTCCACAGCTGTTTGCATGTAATTGCACATAGCGTGATTACCTGTGGTTAGGGATGGATGTGCACTCCTGGATGCTACCTGTCTGCGTCCAGGGGCACACATCCATTCCACACCACAGGTAATCACTCCATGTGCAATTACATACAAACCACTGTGGACAGTGTCAGCCAGGCACAATGTTGTACAATCTTCCTGTTCACAGCTGACCAGAAACACCTGGACATACCTGCCACAGAAAAATGCTGATCTGAGCAGTGCATGGTCTTAATCAGCTATGTGCATAACCCCAGAAAAGGTGAAAATTAGCATTTCATTTGAAAAAAATAGTATTAGTTTATAATACACAGTGCTTTGCCAACTAATCACTCAAGGCTTACATCTATTTTAAGAACTGCCATTTGTTGCCTAGCACTGACAATTCAAATACTTTATGCAGGACTAGTCATCATCAAAATGCTTACATTAATTTACTAGGCCTGTGATTTCACTGAGTCATAAGGTAGGGTTGTACCAGACACCGCTTATCGGGTAATACAAAGCCCAAAGATTGTTATTCCAATAAAACATACCTCCAGTAAATGACAGTTACATTTTTTTAATACATTTATTTTAATTTTATTTTTTTCTTAGGATTGTGCCCCTCTTTTGCCTCCGCGTCCTCCCCTTCCCTCTCCCCTCTCCCCCTCCCTTTTTTTCTTTTTTTTTGGGGGGGGGGGGGTTAAGTTGGTTGGGTTTTTTTTTTTTTTTGGATGAGGTGGGGATGGTGGGTTCTAAATATTGTATAGAAGGGTTTATTAGATAAACAATATAATTGAGAAAAGTGATTTAAGGTAGAAGAGCAAAGATAAAAGTGTATATATACAGTCTATTCTTTATTTTTTTTTTCTTTGTTTTTACATATCTCTTTGTACAGTATTGTATGGTTTGTCCTAAATGTAAAAAATTTAACAAAAATTGAATTAAAAAAAAAAATGACAGTTACATTTCAGATACTATGACATTTCAGTTTTTATGTAGGAGGTGAATCTCCCTCTATAGGTAGCCAGCTATTTCATCCCTCTGTTGGCCCATCATCTATGTCCCTGTATTTTATTTCTCTTTATATGAATTTTATTCTACTATATAATCCAATGTCCCCAGGAGACAGTCAGTGGGACATCTGAGAGCAGGCGGCAGGGAAGTGCTCTGTCCAAGCTCTGGTGCTGAATCCCTCTCATCTCCCTCCAGTCTCCTTTATGTGCCGTTGCCGCCTATTACCACAACAAGGTCCCCTTCACTAACACACAGATCTATATCACGGACCAGCCCTCCATGTAGTCTCAAAGTGACAAAAGATTAAATCATAAATGATAAGCATGGTAAATGTAGTTTAGAAGTCTAGTAAAACCTGAACTGTCAGTTGACTGGTGCACCATAATTATCTCCTGCTGGGAGGAAATGTACACTTCATCGTTACCTGGCTCTTGGTTACTCCTCTAGCCCTGTAAATCTGTCTGTGAGATTGTGCTAGAAACAGATGTCAAGCAGAATGGCTGAATAAACACTATGTGCATGCAATGTGGACTGTACAGTACCTCCTCATATTCTAACAGGGGTGAAAACAGAACTAAGCTACACAAAGAACCTTCTTATGGCGGCCCTACACAGAATGATTTTATAGTTTATCGTATTGTTGATAGATGTATTGTTCAGTTGGAAATACAATAGGGGGATCAAAAAGATCACAAGATGCAAAGAGGAGTGGTTAACTTTGAATATAAGGACACTTACCTGTCCAGGGATCCCACAATGTCCTCACTCAAGCCAATTCTTTAATCAGCTTTGGGTGTAGGCATAGCTCCCAACTGTCCCTGATTTCGAGGGACCGTCCCTGATTTGGAGCAATGTCCCTCTGTCCCTCTTTCCTCCTCATTTGTCCCTCATTTGGTCTGATCTATATAGTTGTATATAAAATGCAATTTTTTTTCTTTCAAAAAGTTTTTCCCAGTGCTAAACCTTTCATCCCATTTTTAAATTCCTGCATTTGTAATTTTTAAAAGCCAGTATAATGGAATAGTAGTGGTTAAAAAAAAGCCCTTGTGGATTTAATTAACCTTTTTTTTGGGTTAATTCTCCTTTAAGGAGGTGTGGCAGGAGGCATGCCCTATGCCTACATATGTTTGGTAGTAATTGTCCCTCATTCCCATCTCAAAATGTTGGGAGGTATGGGTTCAGGCGCCAGCCCCTCCCTTCTGCCAAGGGCCCCCAGAGAAAACAGCTTGCTATGGGGCACCCAAGCAGGCTCGTTCCCAAGCTGCTGCTCTGCGTGTACATTCACACACAGAGCCGTGGATCAGCCCCGCCCCTCTCTCTTCTCATTGGCTCACTAGCTGTGATTGACATGGCTCCTGCTGCTGTCTCAGCCAATGAGGAGGGAGAGTCCCCGGAGAGCCGAGGCTTTCGTGCACATCGCTGCATCACGATGGGGCTTTGGTAAGTATTAGGGTGGGGGGGGGGTTGGTGCACACAGAAGATTTTTTACCCTTATGAATGCATGAAGGTAAAAAACCTTGAGCCTTTAGAACCACTTTAACCCCTTGCCGACCAGCGCACGAAGATGTACGTCGTCACAATGGCATGGCTGTGCAAATGGGCGTACCTGTACATGCACTTTAAGACATGGCATAGTGGGCAAGCGCGCTGCATACTCCGTGAGCGTGCCCGCGGGTCACGCAGACTCGATGTCCACCAGGGGCCGGCGATCGTGACATGGAGTGGCAGAATGGGGAGATGCCTAAGGCATTTCCTTGTTCTGTCTAGCAACACGACAGGGATCTACTGCTCCCTGTCATCTGGAGTAGTGATCTCTGTCATGTTGTAGTGAGCCCATCCCCCCCATATTTAGAATCACTCCCTAGGACACATTTAACCCCTTGATCGCCCCCTAGTGTTTAACCCCTTCCCTGCCAGGGTCATTTACACAGTAATCAGTGCATTTTTATAGCACTGATCGCTGTATAAATGTCACTGATCCCAAAATAGTGTCAAAAGTGTCCGATGTGTCCGCCGCAATGTTGCAGTCACGATAAAAATTGCAGATCGCCGCCATTACTAATAAAAAAAATAATAATTAAAATGCCATAAATCTATCCCCTATTTTGTAGACGCTATAACTTTTGGGCAAACCAATCAATATACACTTATTGCAATATTGTTTTACCAAAAAAATGAAGAAGAATACATATTGGCCTAAGCTGAGAAAGAATTTTTTTTTTTTTTATATATTTTTGGGGATATTTATTATAGCAAAAAGTAAAAAATATTGCTTTTTTTTTTTTTTTGTCGCTTTTTGTTTATAGAGCAAAAAATAAAAACCACAGAGGTGATCAAATACTACCAAAGGAAAGTTCTATTTGTGGGAAAAAAAGGACATCAATTTTGTTTGGGTGCAATGGCGCCTGACCGTGCAATTGTCAGTTAAAGCGATGCAGTGCTGTATCGCAAAAAAAGTGCTCTGGTCAGGAAGGGGGTAAATTCTTCCGGGGCTGAAGTGGTTAAGTCCCAGTAACTGATATATGAAAACTAAAGCAAACACAGAGTCATTGCCAATAGCAACTTGTGTTTTTTAGACCCCTTTCACACTGGGGGGTATTTCAGGCGCTTTAGCGCTAAAAATAGCACCTGAAAAATGCCTCATCTGCAGTCCCAGTGTGAAAGCCCAAGTGCTTTCACACTGGGGCGGTGCGCTTGCAGGACATTAGAAAAAGTCCTGCAAGCAACATCTGTTTGTGAGCTGTGTATACGCCACTCCTAAACCGCCCCTGCCCATTGGAATGCATGGGCAGCTACACAGTGCTTTTAACCCCTTCTAGGGGTTAAGGGGGGGGGGGCTTCTAGGGGGTTAAAAACGCCCTGCTCCCCCCGAATAGCAGTGCCAAAGCTAGCGGCACTTTACCGCTACCACCCACACCGCCCCAGTGTGAAATGGCTCTTAATCATTGAAAGGAAATAAGCAGGGCTTTTTTTCAGCAGGAACTAGGGGGAACTCAGTTCCACCACCTCTGGCTCAGGTCTTCTGCTCCCTGCTCACTACTATCACTTGGCAACACTGAAGTCCAGCTTCTGTGTTTACAAGTGATAGCTTATCTCCCAGTAGCTCCCACAGATCAGATCTCCTGCGCAGATCCCACTGAGTTCCAGACAGAGACAAAGGAGATACAGAACAGATGCCCAGGGTTCAGTGCAGTCATGGGCAGGAGAGGGTGTGTGGTAGGCTGTACCCTCTGTGGTCTCCATTTTCTGGTGACCAGTTGTTGATGCTCCTAATGCATGATCTCCCTTGCAAGTGACTGTAGTATAGTATAGTATTCTGGGAGGTACTACAGCCGGATAGGTGCTTCAGCATAATATTGCAACCAAGGTAAGAAATATGACAGATGGTGGAGGGGGGAAAAGATGAGGGCAGTGCAGGCAGGGGTTGCATGCAGAGGGAAAAGCTACTATTTGATGCCATATGGCAGGTATGTGTGTGTGGCAGGCATGGTTGAGTTCCTGCACCTATTCCCTGAGAAAAACAGCCCTGGAAATAAGGATCCTAATATGCTGGCTTGCTCAATGTTTATTTCTTCCTGCCTTCATAGATCATACAACGGATCTAGACTTGGCAAGACGACCATAGATGGATTGAAATTCAGCTGGTTCAGCAAGTCATTAGATCAACTTCTGTAAAATGGTCAAGTTGGAAAACTTTTGATGATTAGTGGCTGCCGCTGCCGATCAGTATGTTCTGTTAGTGCCAAGTCCCATTGTCAGAATGCAATGTCCCACCTAGGGGTGGGGGGCTCCTTCCTTCACCTTACTTGTGTAGATGGAGGAATCTGTCCCTTTTTTTTTTCATTCACCTAGCAGGCTGAACAAAAAGAAAAAAAAATACTTATCTATGGCCAGCTTCTTCCAATCTGATTGTACAAGCTCCTTTACACCTTCTTTCAACTATGTAGTGCAAGAGCCTGCCTGACTAGATACAAATTAAATGCATTGTTTAGGTTTGTCTTCATAGTAGTCTTGGAAAATACAGTAGTAGTCTTGGAAAATACAAAGGAGATTTTATACTGTAATTGTTAATCAATAATTAATTAATTAATTAATTTAATTAATTTTAAATCAAATTTTATACTGTATGGCAAGCTTAAAACCTCGTACACATGCGCTGAATGTTGGGAGAAAAAACAGAGAGGAGATAAGGGCGCTCTGGTGGAGGTGAGTAGCTGGTCAGAGGGATGATAGTGATGAGGTGGCACTTCTGGCAGCACTTTGGTTAGAGGAGAAGTGTACAAAGGGTTAAAAGCACTTACAAGATTTTTGAGTGTTAAAAGACATGATAAAATCAGGAGTCCTCATCTGTGGCATGTGTCCATCCTCAGCATGGTCCGTCTGACGAAGGAGCTGCACATGCTCCGAAACGCGTTACCGCACCCTTCTCTACACTGACACCACCAGCCTTGTGTGTCCCGCAGTGAATACAGCCTTCCCTGCTGCCTCCTCTTTCCAACACGCATGAGAATGCTTTACAGCTGCTGGATGGCTCTACACTGCTCTCTACCACCGTGCTGAGGATGGACACATGCCACAGATGAGGACTCCTGATTTTAGCATGTCTTTCAACACTCAACAATCTTGTAAGTGCTTTTAACCCTTTGTGCACTTTATTAAATTTGGCATACTGCACTTAGAGGCGCCTTTCTTTTCCTTTTTTGAATGTTGGGAGACATTTGCCGGTACAAAAAAAAAATAAAACAGGCTGACGCCTAAACGTGCATGTTCTCTTGTGAACTGGTCCTAAAGCAGATTGTAGAATGTGTGGCCAGCTTTATGATACCCATACATGTTGCAAGACTCTACAATCTTTGTAAAAACAATTTTGTATTTACTAAAATTACTTGATATAAACACCTACCTAATCTAATCTGTATCCAATCAGGAAGGCCCTTGCACTACTAATGCACTATAGTTATAGATCTAAAGGAGATCAATAAAGGAGATCAATAAAGGAGATCAATCAAATTGTTGCGAGCTTTTAAAAACTGCAGTAAAAGTGAGGATGTTCCACATAGCACCCAAGTCAGGTTTGACATTCCATATGATAGTCTGGTTGTTGTGCACATCATTTGCCCCACCATTTCTCTCCTTGTGTGTTCATAGCTCAGCCTGTACTGCCAGGACGCCCACAGCCCTCAATAAACGCCGCGGTTGCAATGGTCAATAGCACAACGACTTTCCACTATTGATTAATGTGTGTATAGAGTACTTTACAGCCACAATCCAGCCCTCCCCCATGCCCCCCCCCCCCATATTTACCAATTTGGCTCCTGTGTTTATAGGGTTTAACAGCACTTGGCACCCAGTGGGATGGGCAATCTTGTAAAAGTAAATCATTTACTAGCAAACAACCTCGGCAGAATTGCTGTAAGCGGTTTGGGGGTGAAATGTGTTTTTTTTTTTTCTCTCTCTCTCTCGCAGGTGCAATCTGAATCAATTAAATTAATTAAGATAATGCCTCATGCCCCAGAGATTTACATGGGTTGGATTTGTCCTATATATTTTAATAATGGGTAGCCCTGGCTATTTATAATACAATTTCTAACATATGGGTCATTTTAAACGGAGTGCTAAGCTCCTGTCAGGGAAACGTTTAATTAATATGTGGTGCTACTATTTAGCATACCTGATTTCGACTGATATAAATAGCCTACAGTGATAAGAAATGTTTAACCATGTGATGATCATAGGATAACATTGAGTGTCATTTGGAGTTATGTCAATGGGGTTATAGCAATAGATAGTATCAGGGGTTATGTTGGCCTAAATTATCGCATGCTGTAAAAAAAAATTCCAATTCACAAAAAAATAAAGATTATGTGGTATTTACCACAAAATAAAAAATGTGCCAGTAAATATCGTAAAAAAAACTATGCGATAAGCTCTTAAGTCCAATTCACAAATGAAACAGAGTAAAAAAACATGCATTATTTATCACCAGGGTTTTGCTGGCGGTATCACATGTGGTATATGTCAGAAACAGTGTGGGGGTCCCTCTCCAATACCTGGTTGCTAAGGAGCGGGCTGGGAAGCTGGTCCTTAACAATGGATGACTCATCAGTTGTCAGCAGGTTCCCCGCTGACAGCTGATTGTTAAGAAAACATGCTGGCAATTAAAAATTTTGAAGAAAAAAAAATGTGGGCCCCCCCCTTAATGCATGTCAGGCCCTTCGGGTTTGGTATGTATTTTAAGGGGATGGCAATTTTTTTTTTAAACACTGTGGGGTCCCCCCAAAATCTATATCAGACCCGTGTTCGAGCACCAGGTCAGGATAGGGAGGGGATTAGTGAGCGCCCCCTCCTCCTGAACATTACCAGGCCACATGCCCTCAACATGGGGGGTGCTTTAGGACATTCCAAACTACCTTGTCCCTATGTTGATGGGGATAAGGGCCTCTTTCCCACAACCCTGAGCGGTGGTTGCGGGGGTCTTTGGGTAGGGACTAATTAGAATCTGGAAGTCCCTTTAACAAGGGGGGCTCCCAGATCCCGCCCCTCCCTTATGAATGAGTAGGGGTACTATGTAGGGGTAGTACCCCTACTCATTCTTTAAAAAAAGTATCAAAAAAAGAAAAACACACACAATTTTTGACAATTTCTTTATTAATTTTTTTTTTTTAATGTCCCCCCAAAGTAGATCCAATGTCAGTTACAACGCCCGCCACACCGCCGGACACAAAAAAGAAAAAAAAAAAACCTCCAGCCCCAACGAAGGCTCCTGCCGACTGCCTGCTCCTCCGTCTGACTGTTCTTAAATAGCTAAGAGTAAGAGTCACTCGGTGACATCACCGGGTGGCCACCAACCCCTTATAACATCACCAACCCAGAATACTGGCTGGGGATGTCACCAGGGCCTAGGCCACCCGGTGACGTCAGTGGGTGACTCCTCTCCTTAGCTATTTAACCACCTCAATACAGGGCATTTTCACCCCCTTCCTGCCCAGGCCAATTTTCAGCTTTCAGTGCTGTCACATTTTCAATGACAATTGCGCGGCCATGCGACATTGTACCCAAATTAAATTTTGATTGTTTTTTTCCCCACAAATAGAGCTTTCTTTTTGTGGTCTTTGATTACCTTTTCGTTTTTTATTTTTTGCGTTATAAACAAAAAAAGTGTGACAATTTTGAAAAAAATACAATATTTATTACTTTTTGCTATAATAAATATCCCAATTAAAAAAAAAAAAAACAATTTTTTTTCCTCAGTTTGGGCTGATATGTATTCTTCTACATATTTTTGGTAAAAAAAATCCCAATAAGCGTATATTGATTGTTTTGCGCAAAAGTTATAGCGTCTACAAAATAGGGGATAGATTTGTCATTTTTATTATTTATTTATTTTTTTTACTACTAATGGCGGCGATCTGTGATTTTTATTGTGACTATGACATTGCGGCGGACAGATCAGACACTTTTGACACTATTTTGAGACCATTGACATTTATAAAGCGACCAGTGCTAAAAAAAATGCACTGATTACTGTATAAATGTGACTGGCAGGGAAGGAGTTAACACTAGGCGGCGCTGAAGGGGTTAAATGTGTGTCCTAGGGAGTGATTCTAACTGTAGGGGGAGGGGACTGATGAGGGGAGGAGACCGATTGGTGCTCCTCTGTACAAGGAACATACGATCAGTTCTCCTCTCCCCTGACAGGACGTGGATCTGTGTGTTTACACACACAGATCCACGTCCCTGCTCTGTTATGAGCAATCGCAGGTGCCCGGAGGACATCGCGGGTCATGGGGTCCCCAGTGATGCGGCGCGCGTGCGCCCTCCACAATGCCGGGAAGCCGAGGATGTCTAATGACGCCCGCCCAGAGGGATGAAGGCTTTCTGCCGCCGTCATTTTACTATACCGCGCTAGGGAACTGGTTAAGAACTGTTTTTTTTTTTTTTTTTTCAGGTTCGGCGGTGCAGCAGGCATTGAGATTGACGTTGGATCTACATTCGGGGGATGGTTTTTATTTTTTTTAATAAAGAAATTGTCAAAACAATTGTGTGTGTGTTATTTCTTTTTGGTACTTTTTTTGGTGAATGAGTAGGGGTATTATGTCCCCCCATTCATATTGGGGGGGCAGAATCTGGGGACCCCTTTGTTAAAGAGGGCTTCCAGATCCTGATAAGCCCCCTGCCCACAGACCCCCACAACCACCGCCCAGGGTTGTTGGGGAAGAGGCCCTAGTCCCCATCGACATGTGAACAAGGTGCTTTGGAGTGGGGGGTGGAGTCCAACGTGCACCAAATCTTCTCCCCACAAATTAAAATGGTTCTAAAGGCAGAAGTTTTTTTTTTTAATACATGAAGGTGAAAAACCTTCTGTGTGCAGAAAGCCCCCCCCCCCCCCCACCCCCCCACCCCCCCACCCCCCCAATACTGCACCTGTTGTGGCAAGAAAAAAAAATGCACAGTGTATGGCCTGCCTTGGAAAACTAACAAATTGAATTTAAACTCCAGCTCACACTTTAAAAGTAGCTACAGGAACAGTGTTGCAAGAAAAAAATTGCACAGAGTATGGCCTGCCTGGGAAAACTAACACATTGAATTTAAACTCCAGCTCACACTTTCTAACAAATTGAATTTAAACTCCAGCTCACACTTTAAAAGTAGCTACACGAACAGTTTTGTTCCTTTTGGTATAAAGGTTTTGCATAAATAAAATGTGATCATTGTAAGCACCCATCAGTGGTAAATGATTTTTCTCAACCCTCTAACTGCTACACCCGCAGGACAACTTGTTCTGTTGCAAAACAGCAGATCACTAGATGAAAAAAAGGAAAGAAAGACTAAAAAATTGAATGGAGCTATCACATATACGAATTAAAAAGCTGCAATATAATAAATGAATGATGTTGGGTTTAATTATTGCTTTCAATTTTCTGATACAAGTAGAACAGAAACATATAGTGTAAAGTCCGACTTTCTGATTTGCTAGTATTGAAGTCTTTAAACGATCAACATGACAGCCAAACTGGCATTTTCCGAAGGGAAGATCTGCAGCAGCAGTTTCTATTTTCTGCCATGACAGGTCTCCTTTAATGCTCTTCTGTGTGACATTTAGGCCAACGGGCGCGATCAATAAGGGGTTAATACGTGTGTCAGTTAATTGGGTCTTCGTCCATTGTCAGGAGATGTAGACAAGGTCCGAAATTAGCGCAGCAGAGAGAGATCTCTGTCCTTCAGCTTACAGGACTTAGGCTGGGGCTGAATAAATGACCGGGGCTTTCACAATCAGTTAGGCTGGGGAATAAATAAATGGCAGGTTGCCTCCAGTAGTCAGTTGGGATTTACAGAGGGGTTATTGGGTTATAAAGGATTGAGATGTGCTGGGTCGGTTGGGCTTAGGAGCACAGGCTGCCTGCCTCCTGGGGGTGCTCACCCAGGCAGAAAAGAGGCTTTTGTTAGCAGCGTGTGCAGCTCGCGTGCCTCTCTCTGGACAGCAGTCAGGCTGGAGAGGCTCACACTGCGTCTGATGGGGACTGGCATGGGTGG
This sequence comes from Aquarana catesbeiana, assembly GCF_042186555.1. Lineage (NCBI taxonomy): Eukaryota > Metazoa > Chordata > Amphibia > Anura > Ranidae > Aquarana > Aquarana catesbeiana. The sequence continues at coordinate 321,243,140 of NC_133329.1, forward strand.
CAGCCAGGATCACTAATAATCCAATAAAAATACTAGACTGTTCTAGAAATAGGGGAGGAATGGGGCTAACAACTGTCCCCACACTCAGCAACCTGTGGATCGACATCTAATGCACCAGACAACCTGCTAACATGATGCCCTAGTTCATGTAGACTTAACTCTGAGGCTGGGATTTAATCATTGATTCCATCTATTCCCAAAGTGGCAGTAAGGTTGTGCAAAAAAATCATCTTCCAAATTATCTGGGTAATAACCGAAAATATAAAACAGGCTGTGCCCTGAATGACTTTGTAGAATTAAATAAAAACGAACCAAAGATGTGCAAATAATTATCCTCCTCTGCTTAGCAAATTCATTGAGATAAGGTGAAAAGTCACGTTAGAAAAATATTTATGAATATCAAGTAATAAACTGATAAAGCCTTAACCCTATTCTGTCTGTGCAGCTCAAATGTGATACGAGATATTCATTATTTTATGTATTTCCTGAATGTATAAATGAATTACGTTAAACCGATTAACTGATCACAATGACCTGTTTTATTTAGAACTAATTATTAATAGTATGTGTTAAAAAATTTATATATATATATATATATATATATATATATATATATATATAGATGATTATTAGAGATAGCTTTTTTAAGCAACACGATATTAACTATATATATATATATATATATATATATATATGTGTGGTTTATATTGTGTTGCTTAAAAAGCTATCTCTAATAACCATCTTAATATATATATATATATAAATATATATAAATATAATAATATAAATATATATATATGTATATGTGTGTAATTATATATATATATATATATATATATATAATCATCTTAAAATAATTATATATATATATATATATATATATATATATATATATATATATATATATATATATATATATATATATATATATATATATATATATATATATATATATATATAGTTAGACTTCCATTGAAGCTAGTTTTAAAGCTCCCTAATTGCTCTGGTGTGCTAATGTCTTTCTCCTGCTGTGATGCGGCAGTGAACAGGTTAAGTGCAGTAGCTAAGGCTAGTAGCCTTTGACCTAGACTTGTGTTGATGACTCATCTACACAGATTCATCTTATCCCTGCTGCCTCTCAAAGCTCCACTCACCGCCATTCAACACCCACTACCTGTTTAGCCCATCTGTCGGTCTGAGAAGTCTGTCATCCAGGCACCAGGAGCCATGTGACCTCCCCATTGCCACTCATCTGTTGCAGCACAAAGTTAAGGCACTGTCACGTCACGTGATCCCTCCACAATAAAACAAATGTGGCCAGAAATATATCAGGAGAGCTCTGTGTCCCCAATTGTATAAATGTTGTATACCATTATTATTATTAAAGCACATTTTACTAAAGATCACACCCTACAATTAATGTGATGACAAGATTGTCATAGGACTGGGAACAGATGAATTATTGTGTGTGCGCTAAAGGAATAAAGTGTTCTAGGAATCTGGCAATATCTCATCCCCCAAAAGGGTAAATAGTGTGAAAAATCTCTTATTTGTTCTACTAAGTATAAGAGTTGTTTTTATAGGGGGTGGGGGGGGGTAAAAATCGGATATATAGATGGGAGAAGCGACTTCATTCATTAACCAAGTCAAGTATGTGTCTGGCTGCATGGCTTGTAGAATACATCGTGAGATAGATAGATAGATAGATAGATAGATAGATAGATAGATAGATAGATAGATAGATAGATAGATAGATAGATAGATAGATAGATAGATAGATAGATAGATAGATAGATAGATAGATAGATAGATAGATATCAGTCTACCAAGACAAATAAATGGAAAGCAAGAAAGAGTGAGTTGGTTATGTGTCCCATTCCCCATCATACGTCTGTATTGGTTGTGTAATATTCTCCAGTGTCTGATGATTAATTATCTGTCTGCATTAATAACTTCATGTAGTTTGTGAGGAAGCTGAATAATGTCCCCAGCACATCACAGAGCGGCCATGTGTAGGGATGATAGGGATGTGTAGGGATGTGTAGGGATGATAGGGATGTGTAGGGATGTGTAGGGATGATAGGGATGTGCAGGGATGTGTAGGGATGATAGGGATGTGCAGGGATGTGTAGGGATGATAGGGATGTGTAGGGATGATCGGGCGGACGATGTGATCGGTATATGATAACCTGGGGTGATGGAGAAGCCCGTCAGAGGACCAGGGACAGCTCCTACAATGACAGAGTTCGGGGCTTATATTGTCTGGGAATCTGGGATCCTCTCAGGATGGACAGGACTCTACACTTCTACTGGGGTAGTTAGTTGCAGCTTGGAGAGTTTTTATTTTATTTAGTCCAATGAAAATAAATAGTTATATCTATCTATTTATCTGAAGATAAATAGATAGATAGATAGATAGATAGATAGATAGATAGATAGATAGATAGATAGATAGATAGATAGATAGATAGAGAGAGAGAGAGAGAGAGAGAGACAGATAGATAACATACAACACAGAGATGTGAAATAAGGAGAGCTGTCCCCTCTCTGGTCCCCTGTGCTCTCCTCCAATCACATCTCTGGGATTCTATTTGACAGATGAGAACTCTTCAGTGTCTTTAATGACTATGGAATAAAAGAAAAGGACATAAAGCTCGTCCATAATAATGACACTAGTGTCGGAATCTCATGCAGGATGTCGCCTCTTGTCATTAATGGCACTTTGCAAATCAGGGGCACTGAGAGGTTCCAGGGACACAAGTGATCGCTGCCTCCTTCTGCCTCCCCTTCTGTCACGTCTTGTGCACACAATGCACGGCCAGGAAGGGGTTAACCCTGTCCTGCGGGTACAAACAGGTTCGCTGAATCTGTAACTGGCGACAGATGGCCACTTTTTTTTCCCCCCATGGCCACAAAGAGATGGAAGGGAGAGCAGCGCTGAATACAAATGGATGGAGGAAAAGGGGCCGCATCACGTGATCCGCCGTTTGCCTGACTTGGGTGACCATATGGCGCGTGCCGGGGAAAGTTGGGGGGGCGGGGCTTGAAAGAAGGCGCAGGCGCACTGCGCTCCCCTCTTCACTAATCTGTGTGACTGCTGTGTTGTCACCTCTCCTCCTCCTCCTCCCTCTTCTTACTTGTCTCCTAGCGTCACGAGACCCGCTATAAAACCCCAGAGTCTCATCACAGCCCCCAGAAATAAACAAAACAATTCACCCCAGCACCTACACCTCTGCTCTGTACCACTGGAGAGGTTATGAGACTGTCACTGCCAAGGAGACACTAATACTAAGGTAAGCCTTACCTGACTCCCTCATTTCACCATTTCTCTACATCTGGGAGAACATTCATGCATTCACCTTTCTCATCCGATCATTTATTTATATATTTTTTTAGATTTCCATATTTCATTCATTTTTTTCTTCCTTTAGATATTGCTTGGCCATTAATCAAACTCATACTTTCATCATCAAATCACCCTCTTAAGCAGCTAGTAGTAAAGCCAAGTAGTTCTCAATACATTTGTACAGATGTCAGTTGATCACCTGAAGATTAGAAATAGTTTATAGAAGGGCTATGAAGTATATAGTTAAAGTTGAGTATAATGTCATCAGTCTAATGTAGGGGCTGTTATCTGCATTGAAATATAAAGAATGACATAAATATTATAAATATAAAGTCTATGCATTGTACATATAAAGTATAACATAAATATTATAAATATATATGTATATACATTTTTTAATATAAAGTATGATATAAATAAACATACAAAATATATAAAGTAGAAATGTGATGTATTATATAAAGTAGATAAGAGTATGATAAAACAAATATATAAAGTAGAAATATAGGGCATTATATAAAATACATAAAGTATAATTTAACTATACAAATATATATAAAGTAGAAATGTAAGGCATTATATAAAGTAGATAGCGCACGATATAAATACAACATATATAAAGTAGAAATATAAAGTATAATATAAACTAATATATGCAATAAAAAAAGTCAATTCACTATAAACTCATGACTGCATATGCTTATTCCTGATGGACCGACTGAAATGTTTGAACCCTGTACAAGCCAATCAGCATAGACTAAGCTCAAGCCTTCAGATGCTGGTAGTAGTAAATCTCCTTCACCTGAACTTGTTCTGTAATGTTGAAGGCTTTTAAGACTCATCCAAGCAGCCAATCATATGAGCTGAGGAAGCCATCTGGATGGGTTTCCGACATTAGAAAACAGGTCCAGTAAATTTGACTTACTGCTACTAGCTATATGGCAACCTGTATAAATGAGAACCTTCACAGATGTATGATACAATACGAAACAGCCAAAAAGCAGCAATGATGGACCAAGCGCAAAAGCCCTTGGCAACCAGTATAGTAATCAGTTGAAACTAGGGGATGGGTAAAGTGCAATTATAAGTAGTGGTGTTAAGGGAAAGGCAATTAGTATGGTAATAAGTGGTGTTAAGGTTTTAACTGAACCTGTTCTTTAAAAATTTAGTTTTTTTAAGACATTCAAGAAGCCAATCAATTGGGCTGAGGAAGCTATCTGGATGGGTTTCCGACATTAGAAAACAGGTCCAGTAAATGTGATTTACAACTACTAGTTAGTATCAATGGGAACCTTCAGAGATGTATTATACAATAAGAAACAACCGAAAGGCAGCAATGATGCACCAAGCGCAAAAGCCCTTGGCAACCAATATAGTAGTCAGTTGAGACTAGGGGATGGGTAAAGTGCAATTAGTATGGTAAGTAGTGGTGCTGAGGGAAACATATGCTACCTGTTAACTGCCAGGGTTCTCCTTGTCTGCAGCAGCAATCAAAGCAGGTTGAATACACCAGCTATGTTTTAGTAGCTCTTGTATTAAAGCCATTAGGTCATGGTGTATGGTAGACATTTCAAGTGTCTGCTTTATGCATCAAGTTGCTTTTTCTTTCTTTTTTTCCTGGCTAGGTATAGAAAACAAAATACTTGAACTAACCTAGCACAGTAAACTGCAGATGGGAGATGTGTATAATAGGGAGCTGCGGTGCACCTGATCCCCTCCATTCAGGGCGCCTGCGCCAGTTTTAATAGAATTGTCTTTTCTGCTGCTTTGCCATCCACTGATCCCTGGACGTTTATAACACAGCCTATGGGGCAGATTTACTAAAATTGGAGAACGCAAAATCTGGTGCAACTGTGCATGATAGCCAATCAGATTCTAACTTCAGCTTGTTCAATTAAGCTTTGACAATAAAACCTGGAAGCTGGTTGTTTTTTTCTGTGTACAGCTGCACCAGATTTTGCATCTCTCCAGTTTTAGTAAATCAACCCCATAGTCGGAATACATTTTTCGATCTTGCACAATCAGATTGCCGATTCTGTTATTCGTTTCAGTTTAGTATCTTTACGCAAGTCATATTTTCTTAATCTACTTAAGGTCTGCATAATATATCCCGGTTACATAACAGTCTTTGAAGGGGATCTAATGCGGATTTGTGTAGTTACATTCTAATCTATATTTCTACTTTATTAGTTGGTGGCACTGAGATCAAGTGGTCATTTATATCTGCTTGTCCTCCTTAGATTTAAAGATGACCAAGTCCTATCGAGATAATGGGTTGATCATGTCCGACACCCAAGGCTCGAGAGGTTGGGTGGAAGAGTGCTTAAGCTCTCAGGACGAGCACGACTTGGAGAAGAAGGATGAAGACCTAGAAAGTATGATGAAGGATGAAGATGAGGACTCTCTCAACCATCACAATGGAGAGAACGACGAGGAAGAAGGTGAGGATGATGATGAGGATGATGATGATGAGGAGGAGGATGAGGACGGGGATGACGACCAGAAACCCAAGAGACGAGGTCCTAAGAAGAAAAAGATGACTAAAGCCAGGGTGGAGCGCTTCAAGGTCAGGCGCATGAAAGCCAACGCTCGGGAGAGGAACCGAATGCACGGCCTGAACGCTGCATTGGACAGCCTACGCAAGGTGGTGCCTTGCTATTCCAAAACGCAAAAGCTGTCCAAGATCGAGACGCTGCGACTGGCAAAAAATTACATCTGGGCTCTTTCTGAGATCCTGAGGTCTGGGAAAAGTCCAGACCTGGTGTCCTTTGTGCAGACACTTTGCAAAGGCTTGTCCCAGCCAACTACCAACCTGGTGGCTGGGTGCCTTCAGCTGAACCCCAGAACTTTTCTTCCAGAGCAGAACCAGGATATGCCATCGCATATGCAAGCAGCAAGTGCTTCCTTCCCCCTGCATCCCTACCCTTACCAGTCCCCTGGTCTTCCCAGTCCTCCTTATGGTACCATGGACAGCTCCCATATATTCCACGTCAAGCCCCATTCATACGGGACTGCCCTGGAGCCTTTCTTTGAGAGCACTGTCACTGACTGCACCAGCCCCTCGTTTGATGGGCCCCTCAGCCCTCCTTTGAGTGTTAATGGGAACTTTTCCTTCAAACACGAGCCTTCTTCGGAGTTTGAGAAAAATTATGCCTTCACCATGCACTATCCGGCGGCCAGCCTAGCTCAGAGCCATGGTCCTATTTTCTCCAGCACTGGCCCACGTTGTGAAATCCCTATAGACAGCATCATGTCCTTTGATGGCCACACACACCATGAGAGAGTCATGAGTGCCCAACTTAATGCCATCTTTCACGATTAACTTTCCAGAGATCAAATGATGAAACTTCTGTAATTGCCCGTGCTTGTCTTGTTTACAATGGGTACCATGGCTGAAAAGTGCACCTACCCCACCTGGTGAATGACATCTTTCCATTTTATCTGTACTGCCTATCACAAAAAAAAAGTTGGAAAGCAACTTTGATTTTGACCTGCTGTATTATTAATGTATATATAACCAGAGCTCATCCAGGAGCCACTCTCTTAAATTAGGAGTACACACCATTATTCACAACGTGTCATTTTATCTGATGCAGATAAAAAAAAGCAATAATTAGGATCTATGCAATTTTTCAAACCAATGGTGGGCCAATCAAATAAATATATATAAATCTATTTTTCGACCAGCATTTTACTACTAGTTATTGTAACCCATGGCTGAATTATTTTGTTGTGATTTTTTTTGTACAGAATTTTTAATGGCTTTTTATAATGTGAATTTCCTATTTTAAAGATTAAAAAAAACACGCAGCTCCATCGATTTTTATACCTATGGGAAAAAAGTAGAATTATATCTAATTTATAGCAAATAAAAACAGAAAATTAAAAAAAAAAATAAGTTTAACTAATTTAAACAAGCAACCAAGTGCTTAGAAAGTTGTGCTGCCTTAGATGTTTTCCCTTGAAAAATGAGAGAAGTAAATCACACACAGATCCGTTAATAAAGCCTAGTCCAGGGGTAGTTTAATCTAATTCCCACCATCGGGGGTTCGTTTCTTTAAAGGGTTAAACAAATAGCAGGATATCCGTTTGCAGGGCTTCAGAAAACAGTAGAAGCTTATGTGTAGTATAGGCTTCATGGATGTCAGATTTTTTTAACCCTTTAAGAGACAGTTTTTATGAATACCAATTCTGAATCCTTGGTAATGGCAATTAGAAAAAACCCCAGCGCTGTCATCTATGTCACTATACTAGAATTCATATCACATTGTATTCCAGAGAAAAGCTGCTTGACTATCATAATTATTATGTCTAATAACCACAATCTATCAATGTGTATTTTATTTGAAATCCTTCATATGGGATGAGAATCCTGGCTTGATTCGTGCATTACCTATGAGAGGTTTTGTATGGGGTCAAAGTGAATATTTAGTTTCTGTGGGTGGGCAGACTTCAGTTATACCTTCATTTTTTTGCAGGGGTTAAAATAATAATCATAAAAAAAAAAAAAAACAATACATGCCATCAGATGTGATAACCAGTCAGTTTATTCAAATCCTAGGTGCAGTATGATGTTATTAATGCGGTTCCGATGATCGTTGTCTCAGATGTAAAGCTGGTTCAATTGAAATGAATACGTTCTGTCATTCTGTCTGTAATCTGTATGCAATCATGTTACTGCGGTTCCGCACACATCCCAATCTACTATGAAATAGTATTGACCGGTTTAGCCCAATTGTTGCATCTTTGATTTATTGATTTTATTATGCGTAATTCCTATGGGATTATTGTTTTATTCTAATAGCTCATAAAAGTGCAACGTTTATCATTTGTACAATAAAATTATTTTAAAAATGATCGCAGTTTTATTCCACTTTTCTTTCTCAATGGCCAAATGTACAAAGCCACGATTACAAATGATTTTTGTTTTTTATCGCATAATCAATAAACCAAAAGTACTTTGAAACACAAACAGATTAAAATAATAATGGTTTAAATGGGTCCTAATTTAATGCTGACTATACTTACAGTATCATAAATAAATCTATCTATCTATCTATCTATCTATCTATCTATCTATCTATCTATCTATCTATCTATCTATCTATCTATCTACACTGCACACCTTTATATATATATATATATATATATATATATATATATCTATATATATATATATATATATATATCTATATATATATATATATATATATATAGATATATATATATATATATATATACACATAGTACACATGATATATAAAGTAGATAGATAGATAGATAGATAGATAGATAGATAGATAGATAGATAGATAGATAGATAGATAGATAGATAGGGTTTTTTCGAAAGATCACTTCATATCAATGTAATCTGGAATATTGGAAAGAACTCAAATCTAAAACCCGTTTAAGGTCCAAAGTATTCGAATTAACTCTCAATTTAAAGTGTTGCATTTCCTTTTTCCTTTCACAGCCAAGAGCATTCTGCAATATATATATATTGTATGGTAGCTCTCCCAAGTAAAGTTTATTGTTATTGTTTATAGTTTATTACTTCTTATTACTAAAAATGAACAAACACTACGTACATATATAAGTAAAACTTTGCTTTGCTTAGCTAAGTTTTATTTTTTAGCATTTCATATTTACTAGTTCAATATTTTATATACATATTAGCAAAGGGAATAAGAAGATTGGGAATATATATATATATATATATATATATATATATATATATATATATATATATGAATCTTTGCCCTCCTAAATGAGATTTATTTATTATTTAGTATTTAATATTCCTTTTTGCAAAGGTATAGGAATTTAGGATTACAAATCAACAGAAGAGGAGTTTTTTTAAATATTGCATCAAGTGCAATGTATAAGTCCAAGTTTTACACGGGTCATCATATTATTGGGATGGATCCTGCTATAATTACTTTCCAGTTTCTTTCCAATAGAGCTAAAGAGACGGATAACAGATTTCACACATGTCATTGGGGCTCTTAATGGTATTCTTTCAGGTGCCAGTATCTCTATCAAACGAACTAGCATGGATCAGTCCCAGAAGTTGTTTTCCTCTCCCAGGGGACAGATTAGAATTGCAAACTTCTCCTCTTCGCTCCCCCGGCTCCCGTCTAGTGACAGCTGCGCAAAAATCGAAGTTTGCGGAAACGGAGCGTCTAAAGACAAGCGCATTCTTGTTCCAGGGGTTATTCATGCAATGCTTGTTTCATGGAGGACTCTTCTGTCAGAAAAGGGGCAGCTAGCATGCCACCATCTTTTATTCAGAATGGGGTAGGCACAGATGTTTCTTCTGCAGGGGAGGTTTTAATTTATGAAAATGATATTATTTATGCATGGCTGCTCTGCAATACACAGGCTGCTTCCATCTGAGCAGAGACATGCCACAAAACCAGGTCTATTGTCAGCAGCACTCAGGGGCATGTTCTGCTGCCTCACATTATACACGTATTAGTGCCTCAGATAACACAGCACCTGTGCAAAAGGTGATTATTATATGCTGATGGTACTGGTTAGTCTGGCTTCTGGGGTAACTTGGATCTTATCACATTTTAGGTAAGAAATATGCCATCTTAAAAGTATTTTTAACTGCATCTATAATAATAAAGGTACACTCTTGTGAAGATTAAGCACTACAGCTGTAATCCCAAAACAAAAATGTAATATATTGCATCTTACCTATTCTTAACGTGGTTGGAAAGCTAGATGTTTTTTACCTTAAAGTGAACCATGGAAGTGCAAAAAAAAAAAAAAAAACACCCTACAAGGCAATGGCATAATGTGCTAGGATGCATCGCATACTAGCACATTATGAAATACTCACCCTGGAACAAAGCCCTCTAGCGCTGTGAAATCACCGCTGACATGTTCCCCCTGACTTTTTTCTGGGTTCGCGAGCTCCAGCACTGTGATTGGCTGGAGCCACGATCATGTCACTCCCGCACAAAGAATGCAGGAGCCCTAGACTCTGGCATGAAGCTCTGAAGTTCTGGCAAGGTATGCCGGACCTTCAGAGCACATGCGGCAGTGATGTCACTGACTGCATGCAGGGTGAATATCTCCTAAATGGTGCACACTTAGGAGATAATCATTTTACTTACAGGTAAGCCTTATTATAGCCTTACCTGTTGGTAAAAATTGCCTAGCTAAACCCAGGACCCTGCATTCACTTTGTCTGGTCTCCCATAGTACACAGAACATAAAAATGCAATTATTTTAGTAAATATTAACTGCTAACATAGGCATGCGCACAGGGTGTGCCAGGTGTGCCTGGGCACAACCTAATCACCCTGTGTGGCGCAGATTCCCAGTTTAAATCCCTGATATTTCATCAAAGCCCCCTAACGGGGCTTCTAAAAAATGAGTAAAAACAAATTTAAAAAGTCCCCTGCCCTACTGACAAAGTAAGTATAAATACACATGCACACACACACATGTGTTTGAGCTTTGAGGTGTACACCCTAATGCAATAGGCTGTGCACACCTATGACTGCTACATTTTTCTCATCAGCAGTATATAGCAGTTTTGTGACTTCTATCAATGTCTGGTTAAAGCTTGTAGGAGGAGTTTTCATTCTACTCTGACTGTCCTATGAGGCTGCAGGTCCCCTGACCCTCTGTCTGGACAGTGCTGATTGACCCTGTGCTGATCACATGCAATCTCCTAAGGAAAAAAAACTCTCTAGCAATACACACCAAATTGAGCATCTGCAGCTTGTCCCCAGGGCTCTGTTCTATCAGCAGATAGATGTGGGACAGTGGAAGAATGATAGGATTACAGAAGACAGGATCAAATAGTCTTTTTACACAATGCAGAGGATTAACCCCTTAGGTTCCACAGTGAGTATAACAAGCATGCTTTACTGCATATACAGACTGATTTTACTGTTGTGGGTTTAGTAACACTTTAATGTAGTCAAATGTTATATGGTAAAAAAAAAAACTTTTGTGTTCTGCTCTACCCTAGCAGATGTTATATGGTAAAAAAAAACTTTTGTGTTCTGCTCTACCCTAGCCCCTCCTTATACTTACCTGAGCCTAGTCTCGATCTAACGATCTGCACAAAAGCAGCAGCTTTCCACTCTCTCTCCTCCTAGGCTCAGAAATAGCAGCAGGAGCCATTGTCTTCTGAAGCTGTCAATGAGAGCCTGTAAGGAGAGAGTGGGGGGGGGGGGGGTGGACCAAGCCACACTTTGTGTCAACAGATACACAGAGCTGGCTAGGGAGCAAGCACGCACAAGTGCCCCCATAGCAAGCGACTTGCTATGGGGGCACTTGCTAGGGGGAGGAGCCAGCGGGGATCCGAAAAAAGGAGGATTGGGGCTGCCCTGTGAAAAATGAATGCACAAGGCAGGTATGTATGACATAATTATTATTTTCTAAAAATGTAGGCTTACAATCACTTTAACCCTTTTGCTGCCAGAGCTGTTTTTGCATTTTTTGCACACATGTTTAGAAAATCATTTTAGGCCTGAAGATTACACAAAACCCACAAATATATATTTTTCTGAAAGCAGATACCCTAGAGAATAAAAAAGTGGTAGTTCCAATTTTTTATGTCGCACAATATTACCGCAAAGGTTTAGGAAATGCAAAATTTCAGTAAGCAAACATACTATAGTGAATGTAAGGGCAAACAAACGCAATAATAAATTACCCAAATTTTTGGCAAAATATAAAAGATGAGGTTGCACAGAGGAAATAGATACCCAACATGCCAACCCTTAAAAGTTTTGTGCGCCTGTGAAATAGCATCAAACTTCAGTACCCTATATTTTCTATAGGCGATGCTTCAAAAGCCCCCTATAAGCATCAGTTTAGTATTATGGAGGAGGTCTGGTCCTAGAATTATTGCTCTCACTCCCGCATGCGTGGCGATATGTAACATGTGTATCGCAATTAACGTTTTCACGCGAAGGCGCCCCGACGCATGCGTTTATGTTTGTGCGTGTGTATATGTGGGAGTGGGAAGGGCCTCCAATTTTTTTTTGGGGGGGGGAATTTATGTGCTTTGGTGTAACTTGTAAAAAGTTTTTTTTTCTCATCACATAAGGGACAAAAAGTCCCCTATGTGATTTTTTTTTGGTGACGGGTTCTCTTTATTGAGATATGCAGGGTCTAAAAGACACTGTGTCTCCCCTGTGCTCCACTAAATGTTTTGAAATGCAGATCGCATTGCAAAACATTATTTCCTGGCTGAGCTAGCCGTGGACAACGAGAGCTTGACTCGGACGTGACGTCAGAGATGTCACTTTCCAGGTAACAAGAAGAAGGGGAAGAGAGTAGACATGTGCACCGTCAATAAATTTGTTTCACTTCATTCCGTTTCGTACGAAAATTAATTCGTATTTCGTAATTCATGTCCGAAATTCAATTCGGATTCGTACGAAATACGAATTTTCGTTAGTTTCGTAAACTTTTCACAAAATAACGAATGTTCGTTATGATGAATTTATCATTATGAGGGGTTCCCACCATCCCTTTGCTGTGCTGACTTCCTCTGATTGTTGAACAAAACACCAGTCATGTTTCTGTTAATTTGGATCTGAAATTCCAAAATTCGTTAACAAAATTTTGTATTTCGTATAAAATTCATAAGCATAGAAATTCCCATAGGGTTCCCACCATCCCTGTGCTGAGTTCCCAGGTCTGTACACCTGCTGGGTCCATTATGAGGGGTTCCCACCATCCCTGTGCTGAGTTCCCGGGTCTAAGTGTACACCCGCTGTGCCCATTATGAGGGGTTCGCACCATCCCTGTGCTGTGCTGACTTCCTGGGGATTTAACTTTCAGGTTCGTTAACTTTTCGTAACAAATACGAATTTTCATTATGATGAATTTATCATTAGGAGGGGTTCCCACCATTCCTGTGCTGTGCTGACTTCCTGGGTTTTTAACTTTTAGGTTTGTTAACTTTTTGTAACAATTACGAATGTTTGTTATGAATTTGGATCCAAATTCGTAAACAAAATTTAGACTAACAAAATTCTGGACTCCAGCTAAAGCCAGCCATTGAAGAGTTTGAATCTCGGCTGGTTCTGCAGGGACCAGCCGCGATTGAATCCTGTATGAGCAGGCTGAATGTACCCACGTTGATCAAACGATCAACTTGGGTACTACTAGCCTGTTGGAATTGACATACAATTATTTCTGGTGGCTATTATAGCCGCTAGCAGTAATCACTGTGTTCTTCTGGCAGGAATGGCTCCCCACACCAAAAGAACACAATGGGGTTTATTTACTAAAGGCAAATATACTGTGCACTTTGAAAAGTGCAGTTGCACTCTGCAAGAGCAGTTGCTCCAGAGTTTAGTAAATGAGCAGAAGTTTGGCTGACGTCCATCATCCAATCATGTGCAAGCAAAAATGCTGCTATTGTCCTTGCATGTGATTAAGTATTCTTTACAAAGTGAACCTTTATCTTGTTTACTAAGCTCTGGAGCAACTGTGACTTTGCAAAGTGCACAGTTGATTTGCCTTTATTAAATCAACCCCAATGGCTCCGCGGGAGGGACTGACTGTGCTGATGGGGAAACTTGCTCCATTTATGGTGGGCTTAACACTTTTTAGGAAGTTGCAGCAACAGTGCTAGTCCCCTCTAGCACTGAGCCAGGGCTTGAACCAGCAGGAAGCTGTCATGTGACAGCAAGCTGCTGGCCAAATCAACAGTGGCCCCTAATTACCCAGCCCTACAGCTGCGTGTAACAAAGGGTTGGGGATCCTGGTGACATCATTGACCTAATATGGACACATGGCCATGTTACATGTTACCAGCACCCCCACTTCTTTGTTGTGTGGGCAGATTTCACAGCCACAGCTCACTGGGCCAGTGGCCTGCTGTCAAAAGACAGTTTCCAGTGGGTTTGGGCTGAACTGAGTTTAGCCTGAACCGTAGCTCATCCCAGTTCCCCTCCCTAAAAAATTCAGGGTTTGCTGCAGCCTTATGCTAGTGTGTGGAGACTTGGAGTAGGTATGGGGAACTAACTGGGTATTTGTAGGGAGCGATAGTTACTACTATACTGTATAGCGCTAAACAATGCTATATTAAGTGGTGTAATGTGCTACATTATGGTGAGTTGCAGTGTGATGGGCTACGAAATGCAACCTCTCCAACCTTATTCTAGTGCTCAGGCACTATAAAGGTGCCACACACATTGGCCTTAGCTGCAAAGCTTTTAATATTTGCTGCAGGGTAAATCGTGTACTGTGCATCCTAGTTTACGGCCTATTCTAGTGATCCATGAACTCAAAATATTTGTAGTTATTGTCCCTCTGAAAAAAATACACTCTAATGTTAATAACAAGATAAAAATCAAGTCTCTTCCTCTTTTATTGGCGCCTAAAAATCTGCTAACATACTCTCCTGTAACTGTGCAAAATGTGTGGCTTTTCTCTCTAAAATAATAAAATCTGCTAATCTCTCCCTCTTAACTATTGGCCTACTATAGTCGCTTTCATAGTGTACATCAAATCTCTACAATATTTCAGGCTATTGTCTCTTAACTACTACAATCTAATTTTTATTTTACAATAAAACCCGCCTTGCCTTTCCTCTGAAATTGCGGCCTAAACAAAATGCTTACATACTGTGCAGCAAGTCTGTACAAGATTTCAAGCTGTTGTGTCTAAAATAAGTTTTATCTCACAAGAAATTGCAGCTTACATATTGCTCCTCTAGTTTCTATAATAATTTCTGGCATTTGTCTCAGAATTACCACACTCTAATTAATTTAATTTAACAATAAATCCTGTCTTATCTATCCCCCTGAAATTGTAACCCTGTAGCACTGGTTACATATTGTACAGTAATTCTGGCTGTTGTCTTTGAAACACTAATCTTTAATTCTTATTTCACAATTATACCTGTCTAATGTCTCCCTCTAAGTTTTATATCCTGATTAAAATTTCCCTTGTCTTTCGAGAGTAAATTGTGGCCCATTACATTTGCTTTCATACTGTGCATCAACTACACAATATTTCTGGCTATTGTTTGTAAAATAATACACTCTAGTTTTTAATTCTATTTTCTGTGCTTTTTTTCTAAGATACATACTTTATATTTTACTACTTCAGTAGGAAAAGTCTTTTCACTGATATACTATTTCCTGTTTTCTTTCATTGGGTTAAATGATTGAGACTTCCAGCTCCTTTGAAACCAGAAAAAAACATGCACCAAGCAAAGAAACAGACCAAATGAAAAAAATGTCCATATTATTTGTTGGTTTACACTAAACACAGCCAGCAAGTTTTGGGGGCCAGAAGAAATCCCTCAGTTAAAATAAGAACCTTTTATGGACATAAAATGGGGCTTTCCTGTGTGAATCTATGTAAATAAGCTAATTGCTGGACTAGAGGAGTGACTATCCAGCAGCAGCTGCATGAGTAATCTAGATAAAAAACACCTTTAAAACTTCAGTTCACCCTTTCCATTATGCTATCCCTACCTTCCTTCCTCATTGTTGGAAGGGCCTGGGGATGCAGTTGAGGCCAAATCAGATCTTGCCCAATGTCCAGAATCATGTCCAAGAAGGACCTTGGTCACCATCATTACCTCTGCAAGGCCAGTGATAGAGCTGGTGGCATTATCTTGCAAGGAACCCATTGTTTACATTTTGCATAAGGACAAAGTGTCCTTCATCAGGCCTTCTGAAGGAGCATGCATGCTCTGAACGCATGCCACCTCCCCCTGCATCTTGGAAGCAAGTCACACTCCGGTCTTCAGCATTCTCAGCTTCCACGAGCATTGATGGTAGAGCTGGAAATCCACCAGCACACCTTACAGTCTGCCATTGTGGACAGAGACACCCAGCGGGACCATTTGGGAATTGCAAGCGGGACTTATATGTTATTACAAGCGCAATTTATTTTCTACCATTGTGAGTTATCTACTTTTTAACTGTTAAAGTGTTTTTTAACTACTACACTTAGAAGCACTGTTCCCCCTCTTTTCTATCATCTCCTCACTGCCTGCTTTAACCCATAGTACCCCATGGTTGGGGGGCGCTTGCAGAGTGCCTGTATTAAATTGAATGGGATACATTGATTGTGTGTTACACCAGCTGAAAGTGACAGGGTGTATACATCCTGCCACAGCGGCTAAGAAAAGCATTTTGGCTGTGTAAACCCCTCACTACTGCATCTGCAGCGTACAATAGCTTTTAGACCTGTTGTGGCTTGTTCTTCTATCCTTTAAATAAGGCCTATTACCACTGCATAAAAATCATGTGTTGCAGTGAAAGCAACCAAAAAAATCCTTTACTTTTAAGTTGTTTCGAATAAAATTGGGGTGCTGCTGCTGTATTTTTGTCATGCAATAACATAAAAAGTAAAGAAAAAAAAATCAATTACACATGCAACGTAATAAAATCTGAACACAGTTTATTTCTTTACGAGAATAACTAAAGAACAAGAAAAAAATATAGGACTGAAACGATATAAGGGATAAAAAAGATGCTGTGATGGAGCAACTTCATGGTAATCATTAAAAAAGCTGCATCAAAAGCTAAAACCTAGGAGTCTCTTAGATGCAATGAATCAAATGTTATTTGTTATGTCTCTT
Organism: Aquarana catesbeiana; assembly: GCF_042186555.1. Taxonomy (NCBI): domain Eukaryota; kingdom Metazoa; phylum Chordata; class Amphibia; order Anura; family Ranidae; genus Aquarana; species Aquarana catesbeiana. The sequence continues at coordinate 321,260,068 of NC_133329.1, forward strand.
CATCTTCAGAAGGTAAATCCCTTTAGGAAAAAATAAACTGTTGAGGGAAAAGAAAATCAAAAAGCAATACTTAAAAAATGACAAGCAAAGTAACAATCTAAAAGATCTACTTTGTTCCCAATGGAAACTACAAACAGCCAAGAAGCAAGAGAGCAAACAGTAATTTGTCTCCTGTCCCACTGGATAAAGATTGTAATTCTTAGCTGCAAAGATAAAGTTTCTCTCCAAAATACTATTTGATTATGCTGAACGTATAACTGAACTCCGCTAAACATTTTGCATTTGTACTGGTACCTGAAACCCCAAAAATGTCAATATATTGGGATTCATCCTCTGAAAGTATTGTTTGCACATATGTTTGTATCTTTACATTAAAGAGGTTGTTCGCATTGTTTGAAGATGTATGGGCAATCTATCTCCCAAGAGCAAATTTTTCAGCGTACACCAGGCAGCAATCAGAGCTAGAGGCTGAAGGAACCATTGCTGGAAACTGGACTTTTATTCAGAAAAAGTAAAAATCACACTGGATTTTTTTCATAGGTGGGTGGGACAAGTATACAAGTGTATACATTTGAATAACAATGAAATAATATTTTTAACTGAATAGAAAACAAAGCAGTAGCTCTGAAATGCCTCTATTAGTGGTTGAAGAATTAGTAAATTGTAAAATGTGGAAGTTTACTCTACTTAATGGGGTTTTAAAACCTTGTTGGGATCTGGTTAGCAAACAGTTGTGCAAATCGTGCTCAAAATTTACATTTTGGGAACTTGGCAGCAAACTCTATTAAATTCTGGGGAGAGGGGATCCTATTATTTCATTTTGGTCATTTGTAGGCCTAATTAGAAAATTATTGTCAAACAAAAGGCATGGGAAGCTGTGCACTACCATGGGGGACATATACCTATGCCAAATTAAATGTTCTGGGAATTAACTGCAAACCCAAACATCATTCCCAAATCTTAGATGACACAGAGAAGTGAGCCAGTAAGTACCTACTAATACTTGAAAGTGACACTAAAGTAAATTGTTTTTAAATGTATAAATAACAAACATGTTATACTTACCTGACCTGTGAAGTGGTTTTGCACAGAGCAGCCCGGATCCTCCTTTTCTCGGATCCCTCGCTGGCGCTCCTGGCTCCTGCCTTCTGCCGAGTGACCCCACAGCAAGCAGCTCGCTATGGGGACACCTGAGCCGAGCCGCCGCTCTGTGTGTCCATTCAGACGCGGAGCTGCAGTTCGGGCCCGCCCCCTCCCTCTTCTCATTAGCTCACTGACTTTGATTGACAGCAGCAGGAGCCAATGGCGCCCCGCTGCTGTCTCAGCCAATAAAGAGGGAGAGCCCCGGGCAACTGAGACTCTTGCGCAACATCGCTGGATCAAGATGGGCTCAGGTAGGTATTGGGGGGGGGGGGGGGCGCTGCTGCACACTGAAGTTTTAATCTTATTGCATAGAATGCATTAAGATAAAAAACCTTCTGACTTTAGAACCACTTTAAGAACATCTGGGTTCAACAAACTCTTATTCTAGGGGTTTCTCTAGACACAAATCACAGACATTTGAAAAAGATCCAAACAGAACTATATTAACGGTAAGGTCTAATATGGGTGAAGCAGAAAGGGTGACACTCAGATGGTTGCAGTGTTAAGGTCACCACACAAGTTGCTTTCTGATTGTACAGTCTCTTTTGATCCTACCAACAATTGTAGTGCGAGGGCCTGCCTACTTGGTTACAGATTGATTAGATAGTTTAGGTATGTCTTCATAAGTTTGGTAAATTTAAAGTTTATTGTACAAGGATTGTATGGCTAGATAGTAACATGTATGGTGACCCTTAGCTAGAACTAGAGTTCAAACAGATAGTATTCCATAACTGTTATTATGGTATATAATTATGTTTTATTGACAACTATAATTGTATACAATTGACAATTAGGATAGAGTGAAATACACCTAAAAAAGAAAGAACCCTATCATAAGAATGATACTTTTACATGGTGACAATAACTATCCACATATTCTAATTCAGGACCCGCCTATCAATGTTTGTGTATATGGAGAAATCAGTTTAGAAGCATTTGAAAGTAAGCTCAGGATTTAAATTATATGTAAACCTTACTTTAAAGCGGTAGTAAACCACCGGCTTTTTTTTTTAATACCTGCAAGGTAAAGGTATAATGTGCTAGTATGCATTGCATACTAGCACATTATGTGAAACTTACCTTAAAATAAAGCCCTCTGGTGGCGTGCTGTCACCCCTGACAAGGCTTCCATCTTCACCTGGTCTTCCTTCTGGGTTGGCAGGCTCTGGTCCTTTGATTGGATGAGCCTGGGGTATGCTGTTCCTTCAGAGTGCATGCGCCGGTGATATCATAGGTGGCTTTGCAAGTGAATATCTAAACAGTGCACATTTAAGACATATTTACTGTACTTATAGTATAGGTAAGCCTTATTATAGGCTTGCCTATAGGTAAAAATCATACATGGGAGTTTACTCCCATTTTAATATGTAAAATCATTTGCTGGATCAGCACAGACAGTAATTAGACACACCAAAAAGAGAAGAGGGCTATGACATACAAGGAGAGCGGGCACTGTGCTAGAGACATTTTCTAGCAAGTTCAACACACATTGCAAGTGAATATAAAAATGATCAAAAGGAAAAACATAGTAAGTAAGCATTTAAATACTTAAATGTTCTGTGCTTTTACCTTTCAATTGTTTAAATAATTGTTTAAATTGGTGAAAGGAAAAGGTCTTGTTAATGTACAGTATATGAAAACACTAACCATGAACTTCTCTTATTTGGTCAATTTTAGTCTGTTAAATATACAGTTGAAAGCATATTGTTATATCTGTTTGATAATTTGTTGATCTTCTAGAAATCTTATGAACAGATATGTTTCTGAGCTCTCTGCCTGTGGTGACTGTTATCAATTACATTGTTCTCTGAGGGCTACAGAACCACAATCCCCCATGTCTATGTTATGGGGAGGGGAGGGACACTGTTTTGCAGTCCTTTCTTGTTTCTGTTGCCTGATACAGAACATCATGTGAATGTGCTTGTCCTAGAACTGGAAAGCAGACCATATATTATGTGGAAGATAAGAAAATTGCTTGATACCCTGCCATCAACACAGTCAGAGCCCTTGCACACTGGGGCGGTTTGCAGGCGCTATTGCGCTAATAATAGCGCCTGCAAACCACCCCGAAAGTGCCGCTGCTTTCATTCTAGTGTGAAAGCCCCGAGGGCTTGCACACTGGAGCGATGCGCTGGCAGGACGGTAAAAAAAGTCCTGCCAGCAGCATCTTCGGAGCGGTGAAGGAGCGGTGTGTATACCGCTCCCTTACCGCTCCTGCCCATTGAAATCAATGGGACGGCGCGGCTATACCGCCGGCAAAGCGCCTCTGCAGAGGTGCTTTGCGGTGGTATTTAACCCTTTCTCGGCTGCTAGCGGGGGGTAAAACCGCCCCGCTAGCGGCCGCATACCAACGGTAAAACGCTGCTAATAATAGCGGCGTTTTACCGCCGACGCCGCCCCCCGCCCCAGTGTGCAAGGGCTCTTAGTGTTGATGAGGGAATCCCTCCTGCAGCACTATTGTATTCGGTCAATTGCGAGCCTTCCTTGCCAGCAGAGCACAATGATTAGTGTTGCCAGCTATAGCTGGCGACACTAATTGTTCAGGAAAAACCAAATGGATTGGTTGTACACAAGTTGATTGATGGATTGACTTGTGTACAACCAGGGCCCCCCTACATTGATTGAAATTCAGCCAATCCCTGCTAAACCGGCCAAATTTCAATCCATGTATGGTCATCTCAAGTGTGTTAATGGCAGCCAGTTATAAATAACATAACAAAAGCTTGAAACAAATTATAGACTCATAAACTATGATATATTTAAAGAGGACCTTCAGTCATTTTTTTCATCTTTCCATCTATTAAATCTTCTGCCCTTGTTGTTTTAACTTTGGATAGTAAAACATTTTTTTCTGACAGGAAAAACCTTCTACAGCCCACTTTCCATTTCTTGTCTGATAAAAAGCCTAGGCTTATGACATCATGCACAGCTCTCTCTCACTCTCATGAGAGTTTGCCAGGAAGGGGGGGGGGGGGGGGATGAGTCTTAAGAGAGCCAATGAGAGCTGCAGAGCTGGAGGTGTGCCACTGTGTGTCTCTGTAAATCCAGGAAGTGAACAGGCAGCAGCCTCAGCTGCCCACAGTTAAAATGCTTGCAGCCAGACTCAGTGGAGGGAGATTTCTGCAGTATATTTGGCAAGTACAGAATCACAGTATATATAAAATAATATGCAAAGTGGTTGGAGGGAAGCTTCAGAATGGCAAAGATGTTTTTTTTAAAAACTATGTGAGCAGACTGCAGTTCCTCTTTAATTTTTGTTTTGGGTTTAGATATGCTTTAAATCCAGCATTTCCATCTTTTGCACTAGAAGACAATCTCTAGAATTCATAGAGACTGCAAAAGTGTCTTCGAGGCATTCTAAAAGTGGTGAAGAATGTGCCATATTCATATACCTGCCAAAAACTTGTACTTAAATTTGTCTCAAGCTGCACCATTTTTAGAATGCACGAAAGACATGTTTGCAAAATCTATCTGAGCCGATTTTTCTGTCTGTACGCCAAAAGAGAGTTGGTCTCAATTAGCTCCACTTTTACATTTGGCGAATTTAAAGCTACACAAAGTGGAACATTTTAGAACTACTTGAATTTGGTGCACAAGTCGCTTTTAGAGCAAAAAGTGTTGCAACTTCTTCGTGAATTTGTGTAATACATTAACAAGAGGGATTAATGCCAGTAAATTGGTGCAGCAGCTTTTTTAAATTTCCCCCAATGTTTTTTCACCTCTGTGGTAGCTTGTTTCTACTACTGCGTCTCCATTTTGGTATTGCAGTCGTAAAGCCTTTTCTTCATTCAGAACTTCTGGAAGGGTTGGATGGCCTATGTCCCCCACGCTGGTTTATTTCTGTGATCGGAAAAACGAATCAGCGGGCAGCACAGGACACGGACATCTGGTACTTCAAGAAGTGTTCAATGAGAAAAGGCTTCCGAATGCAAAATTAAGCTGTTTATTAATTGTAAGGGAATTGATATTCTATGGAAATTTGTCTAGAAGAAATAAGATTGGCCTAGTACACACGTCCCACATGTCGGGAGTCATTGGTTGGTATGATAAAAAACAGCCAACATTCGGCCTGTGTGTATGTCAGTCGGTCCAACAGAAGCTGGCCAAACCTCTGTTAGACGAGCATGCTGCAAAACCAGCAGCCGACTGGCTCCGGATCAGCGCTCTCAGCAATGGCAGAGAGTGCTAATCGGAGTGTTCATGGTGGGGTGGGGGGGCGCTGGTTTGGGGGGCAGGAGCAGGCAGTTTTTTATCCTTCAATTCGCTGGGTTGAATGAAAAAAAACTGTTATGCCTCGTACACGCGATCGGACTTTCCGACAGGAAATGTTCGATGACCGGCTGTTGTCGGTAAATCCAACCATGTGTACGCTCCATTGGACTTTCTGCCAACAAATGTTGGATAGCATGTTTTCAGATTTTACAAAAGTCCAAAGTACAAGCACGCGTGCTCGGAAGCAAGGACGAGCCAGAAGCGGTCGGTCTTGTAAACTAGCGTTTGTAATGGAGAATTAACATTCATGACGTGGCAAATTATGAAATCTCCAAATGCAGCGCACAATTCTCTTCTTCTTTAACCCCCCTGGCGGTATTCCCGAGTCTGGCTCGGGGTGGATTTTACATACCAAAAGCGGTATCCCCGAGCCAGACTCGGGCTTGCATCGCAGGATCCAGGAAGAGATTACTTACCTTGTCCCCTGGTTCCTGCGATGTCTCCCCGCTGTGATCGGCGAGCCGCTGTGTCTCGCTCGATTCACAGTGCCGAGCTCCGTTCCCTGCGAGCGTTGCGACGCACGGGGACGGAGTTCGGCGGTAAATTCAAAAGTGAAACACACAGTATAGATACAGCATACTGTAATCTTACAGATTACAGTACTGTATCAAATAACTACACATCCCCTTTGTCCCTAGTGGTCTGCCCAGTGTCCTGCATGCAGTTTTATATATATAAAACTGTTCTTTCTGCCTGGAAACTGGAGATTGTCCATAGCAACCAAAACTGTCTCTTTACATCAAAAGTGGTTTTAGACCAGCTAGAAAAAAGCGATAATAAATTATAATCACTTGCAGAATTGAGCGATAGTGATTTGTGGGGAGATCCGTCATCAAACACTAAAAGTAATAAAAGCTAAAATTCTGGAACTGAGCAAATTTCAGTGTTTTTGATTTGATTACATTATTATATAATTTTTATTATTATTATATTATTATGTGTTTTAATTATTTATAGTTATTTATTATATTATCATTTTTTATTTCGTTTTTCAAAATTTATCATACCCGGGATGTCTACTAGACTCTTGTTTGGACAGATTTAAGTGAACTATTCCTAAGAATTACAGGCCTACAATATAAAATGCCAAATTTCTGTGCAAAATAATGGTACCGCTTTCAGCACCTAAAATCTGAAATAATCATACCGCCAGGGAGGTTAATGGTATAATAATGAAGCTGCTTTGCTGGTGATACTGATGAAGTTATTGCACACAAATTTTCAAATGCTTTTTTTTTCTAGTGATATCAAGAATAACATTATTATGCTTCTTTTTTTTTTATTATTTGGGTAAGTTACCACAACACCATTATCCCGTAGTTTTTAAGAACAAAGATACAACTATGTTGGGTGTCCCTTGTCAATTTTACATTGTAACTGCCTACTCTCAAACTGTCATTTGAAGTAAAACACATAGGGGTTGATTTACTAAAGGCAAATCCACTTTGCACTACAAGTGCACTTTCAAGTGCAGTCTCTGTAGATCTGAGGGGTAGATCTGAAATGAGGGGAAGCTCTGATGATTTTATCATCCAATCATGTGCAAGCTAAAATGCTGTTTTTTATTCTCCTTGCATGTCCCCCTCGGATCTACAGCGACTGCACATCCAAGTACACTTTCAGTGCACTTTCAAGCGCACTTGCAATGCACTTGTAGTGCAAAGTGGATTTGCCTTTAGTAAATAACCCCCATAGCCAAGTATTATTCTGCACAATTTTTTTATTGTGCATTAAAAAAAAAACAAATAAAATTAGACACGCTATCTGCCAATAGAACTTTACCAAAAAGTGCATTCTATGCATCCAAAAATATAGAAAATATACCAAATCAAATCATTATTCAACCAAAAAAACTATGTCAAAGCAATAAGTCCAAGGCCAATAATAAATAACACGTTATCTCCTCCGATTCCGCAACATGTCTGGCCGACGAATGGCCGTTCAGAAACTAACTGAAAAGCGCAAAAATGAAAAGCACGAAATGAAAAGTGCAAAATGAAAAGTGCGAAATGAAAAGTGCGAAATGAAAAGCGCAAATCAACACTCACCAACTTCTACTAACAGGAAATTAGTAGAAGGAGCCAAAGGGTGGCGCTAAAGAGCTGAAAAACCACGTAGTACGTCACTACATTTGTAATAGCTGGCCAACAATTGTGTGCCGTGTGTATGGAAGAAAAGTTTGGGCCAACGCCCTTCGGACAAAATTCCACGGTTTTGTTGGCCAACAATCCAATCATGTGTACGAGGCTTTAGTGTACCAGGCTTTATTGGTAAGCCACTATGTATTTTCTAGTTGAGATAGTCCTTCAATATTGCCACACAACAGAAGACTATAAGGCTTGGTTCACAGCAGTGTGACTTGTCATGCAACACATAAATGCAAATGTTGCATCAAAGTTGCAAGCAAGTCGCACTGGAAGTTGCACAACAATGGGATCGCACTAGTGTGAACCGAGCCTTAATGCTGGCTTTGGTTGTGTGCAAAGTATTTGAAAATATTTTGAGATAAAGCAGTTTAAAATATATAGCTGAAAATAATCTAATAAGCATATTTTTTTATGAAAGATCAGTTTCATTAACTAATGTGATCATTTTTGATAATAAGGTAAGTTTAATTCCGGATATTTAAAATTCTGTTGATTTGACACATTTAGCTTTTGATAAATCACTTGATAATGTTCCTCATATTAGCTTGATCCAGAAGTTAAGAATGCAAGAATTAGTGGAAAATGTTTGTAAACAGGTAGAAAATTAGGTAAAGGACAGAGGGTAGTTCTATAAAGACCATGCAATAAATGGACTACAGTTAGCAGCAGTGTGCTACAGCACCACTCACTGCCAAGCAGCAGCTACAAAAGGAAATACAATCTTAGGATATATTAAAATGGGGATAAAAAATGTTATGTTAACATATTTTGAATCTCTTGTAAGGCCACACCAAGAATATGAGATAAAGTTGTGTACCATCATATTGTGAAAAGGACATACACATTTAAGAGAGGGTTCAAAAGCAGGAATCTAAATTAATAAATGGATTAAAACCATTATTTATGGTGAGAATTTGTTATGTTCAGTTTAAAAAAAAAATTTGGAAAATTATTTGTATGACCTTACTAAGCATTCTAGAAAGTGAGAGAAGTGAAGCTATGGAATGCTTTGCTGTATAAAGTGTAGCGCTACTCCCTAAAGAGCTGCTGGATTTTGGGTCCCCCTTTACCCTGCACAGCCAGGCAATTCGCATTTTCCACAACATCCGTAGGCAATAAACCAGTCCCAGGGCTTTGTTTTTGTTACTCATTAGGGGTAAATAACTTGGATGGGGATAGGGTTGTATGGGATGCCCAAAACTTGGTGAATGTACAACTTTGAGGACAACTTGAGTATTCTTCACTTCTAGCAAAAAATACTCCAAACTGCATTCCCTCTGGAATAACACAGTCCCAACTTGAATATCAGGTACTCTCCTGTTCCCTGAAAAATGCCAGCCCCCTGGCTTAGACTGAAAGTCCCCAAATCAAGGGTTGAGATAACAGAAACTGTCCCTCTGAAAGCTAGCTGAATATTACACTCTGCTGTCTCCCTTGTAGACTATGAGGGTGAAAATGTGTAGAGGTTACTCACACTGTCCCTTTAATCCTGCAGCACAGATGGTTACTTTTGCCCAGGCTTCTGCTGATCAGATCCCTCTTGTTTGTCAGGGTGTCTCAACCAGTCGAGGTGAGACTGAAGGGGGTCAAAGTCCCTCTCTGGTTTCTCCACAGTACCTCTTCTGCCTGGAGGCAGAGCCCCCCCAAAAGTCCCCTACAGGCTTAACGATCCAGAACTCTGCTTCCCCACTGGCCAGGCTCCTAAGTATTTATGCGCAAACTCCTCACCTTCTGGGCTGTCCTCACCCAGGAATTGGTGGAGCTTCCATAAATATTCAGACTTTTGTCTCCAGCCCTCCACCCACTAAGTTCTGGAACATCCCAGAAGCTTTCAGAAACCAGGGGAGCTGCCAGAGACTGGCAGTTAAACTATGCATGACTCAAATTAACACTGGCTAACTGGCTGCAGTGGGCTTAGACTAATATTACCTATTCTATACACTATATACACTAGGGGGTGCCACAAATGTATATATAATGCCTTCATCTGGGCCTTAACTACAGATGTTGTGAGGGGCTGAACTTGATTGACATTAGAAATGTAATACAATTACAAAATGTAACTGTGTTGTTAAGCCTGTATTCACACCAGAGCAGAGAAAATTCCTGGTGATTTTGAAGTGTTTTTTTTTTTTTTCACATGTATCACGCTTCAGGTGTTTTTCCTGGGCTAAGTAAGGGGAAGAGAAAAGGAGGAGCTCTTCAGCCATAAAAACATTCCCATTGAGATCTATTGGCCAAAATGCCTAAAATACTCATATGTTCATATTCTTTTTTTGAGCATAAAGCATATAGCCTTGGGTGGCTTAGTGTACAAGTGTGAACAAAGACAATTGAAAGAATAAGTTTCTGCATGTTAAGCATAGTTAAAGTGTAGTCAGGTGTAGGGAAAAAATCTTGCAGCATTGAGGTCTTTGGTTCAAACTATAACCAGGACAATACCTGCGATCTCTCTTCTAGCACATCAATTCTCTCATCTTAATACATACAGTGCCTTGAAAAATTCATACCCCTGGAAATTTTCCATATTTTGTCATGTTACAACCAAAAATGTAAATGTATTTTATTGAGATTTTATGTGATAGACCAACACAAAGTGGCACATACAGTGGGGCTAAAAAGTATTTAGTCAGCCACCCTTCTGCAAATTCTCCCACTTAAAAAGATGAGAGAGGCCTGCAATTGTCATCATAGGTATACCTCAACCATGAGAGACAAAATGTGGAAACAAATCCAGACAATCACATTGTCTGATTTTTGAAAGAATTTATGTGCAAATTATGGTGGAAAATAAGTATTTGGTCACCCACAAACAAGCAAGATTTCTGGCTCTCACAGACCTGTATCTTCTTTAAGGGGCTCCTCTGTCCTCCACTCATTACCTGTATTAATGGCACCTGTTTGAACTTGTTATCACACACATAAAGAGTGAAACACAAAAAAGAGCAAACAGGTACACAAATGTGCCTTTCCTTGAATCCCCCGGGGCATTAGGCTCCAGACCGGGACCACTATGGTGAATACCAAAGAACTGTCGAAGGACACCAGAAACAAAATTGTAAACCTGCACCAGGCTGAGAAGACTGAATCAGCAATAGGCAAGCAGCTTGGTGTGAAGAAATCAACTGTGGGAGCAATAATTAGAAAATGGAAGACATACAAGACCACTGATAATCTCCCTCGATCTGGGGCTCCACGCAAGATCTCACCCCGTGGGGTCAAAATGATCACAAGAACGGTGAGCAAAAATCCCAGAACCACACGGGGGACCTAGTGAATGACCTGCAGAGAGCTGGGACCAACGTAACAAAGGCTACCATCAGTAACACACTATGCCGCCAGGGACTTAGATCCTGCAGTGCCAGACGTGTCCCCCTGCTTAAGCCAGTACATGTCCGGGCCCATCTGAGGTTTGCTAGAGAACATTTGGATGATCCAGAAGAGGCTTGGGAGAATGTCATATAGTCAGATGAAACCAAAGTAGAACTGTTTGGTAGAAACACAACTCGTAATGTTTGGAGGAGAGAGAATGCTGAGTTGCATCCAAAGAACACCAGATCTACTGTGAAGCATGGGGGTGGCAACATCATGCTTTGGGGCTGTTTCTCTGCAAAGGGAACAGAGCGACTGATCCGTGTACATAAAAAAATGAATGGGGCCATGTGAGATTTTCAGTGCAAACCTCCTCCCATCATCAAGGGCATTGAAGATGAAATGTGGCTGGGTCTTTCAGCATGACAATGATCCCAAACACACTGCCCGGGCAATGAAGGAGTGGCTTCGTAAGAAGCATTTCAAGGTCCTGGAGTGGCCTAGCCAGTCTCCAGATCTCAACCCCATAGAAAACCTTTGGAGGGAGTTGAAAGTCCGTGTTGCCCAGCAACAGCCAGAAAACGTCACTGCTCAAGAGGAGATCTGCATGGAGGAATGGGCCAACATACCAGCAACAGTGTGTGACAACCTTTGGAAGACTTACAGAAAACGTTTGACCTCTGTCATTGCCAACAAAGGATATATAACAAAGTATTGAGATGAACTTTTGATATTGACAAAATACTTATTTTCCACCATAATTTGCAAATAAATGCTTTCCAGATCAGACAATGTGATTGTGTGGATTTGTTTCCACATTTTGTCTCTCATAGTTGAGGTATACCTATGATGACAATTACAGGCCTCTCTCGTCTTTTTAAGTGGGAGAACTTGCACAATTTGTGGCTGACTAAATACTTTTTTGCCTCACTGTAATTGTGAAATGGAAGGAAAATGATAGATAGCTTTAAATTTTTTTTTTACAAATAAATATGTGAAAAGTGTGGCGTGCATTTGTATTCAGCCCCCTTTACTCTGTTACCCCTAACTAAAATCTAGTGGAACCAATTGTCTTCAAAAGGCACCTAGTTAGTAAAGAGTCTACCTGTGTGTAATTTAATCTCAGTATAAATATAGCTGTTCTGTGAAGCCCTCAGAGGTTTGTTAGAGAACCTTAGTGAACAAACAGCATCATGAAGGCCAAGGAACACACCAGACAGGTCAGGGATAAAGTTGTGGAGAAGTTTAAAGCAGGGTTTTTGCAAACTTACCGATCATTAGTTCGGACTGAGAGCTTTCTTGGAAATATAAGTTGCCCAGTGTTTCATACGAGTGGTGCGTGGTCAATCAAGCCCTCCCTTTTGCCACTGCACATATTTGTTATGCTATCAGCAACAGGTTAAAGCTGAATATAGTGTTATAGAAGCATACAATTTTCACAGTCTTAGTGACAGCGTACACCAGCAGTGCATATTTGGCTGTGGAATTTTTTATTTTTCATTTACATCTCACTTGGTTTTATATACAGCAGTAGTGCTGCAATCTGATTAATTTCAGATTAAATAAAGTGTCCTTTTAAGTAGCTTTAGCAGTGAAACTCTTCTTTTCATCAAATAGTTAAAGATCCAATTTTACCAACAGATAGAAATTGGCCAGTTGTTCACTAAGGCTATTCCTGTTTCCCTTTTCTCGCTGATGCATATCTGTCCTGCTGCTGGTCAATTTGTATCAAGCTAAAGAAGAAGTTTTGGGGTGAAAAAAAATAGCGAACATTTATACTCAGTGCAATGCTTTAGCAACCTTGTGATGCTGCTGCTTACCTGCTCCTGCTATAAGACCAAGAGCTGACTGATAATGTAATCGCTGATCAGTCAGCTCTTGGTCTCTACTTCCAGCAGGAGAAAGTGTCTGTTAGCTGCAAGGATTGCTCCCCCCTTTCAGCCCCTTCAGTGCTTGCTGCAGCTACAGGCCATGGAGAGGACAGGTGAGGACGTCTCTGCCTCTGTCATGAGCAGAGAGGCAGTGCCCATTGTCAGTTCTCGACAATCTTGTCAGGATCCTTCAATAACAGGCATTAGCCCTTTTGGCTTTGGGTAAGTAAAGTAAATGTATTCATGTGACCCCAAACAGAAGCATAGCCAAAGAGATATATTTGGCTTGGCTTCTTTTTTAAGAAATAGGTGACCTCAGATGATACAGCAGTATATTGGTCAGAATCATGACATTTTTAATAAAGGGATAGGTAAAATATACCATAGTTACCAACTGTCCCGGATTTCCTGGGATTTAGACTATATTCCCGATTTTATAGTTTCCCGGCAAATGTCCCGAGAAATCTGGTACTTCACGGATTTTCGCCGCCTGCCACCGCTAGAGGTCCGCGGCCGGCGAAGACATTGTCTCCGCCGGCCGTCATTTTTAAGAAGACCAGGAGGATGGCTGTGTGTCCCGCTCCGTCTCGCCTACCCCCCGCCCCGCTGCCCGTCTGTTATGGATAGGGGCAGGGGTTCTAATGTAACCATGCGGCCGGCGGAGGGAGACAGTATTGTGTATACCCCCTCCTACCAAGACAACTGAGGTAAGGGGGTTGCACTGCTGGGGGCATCTGATGTAAGGGAGGCTCCACTGGGGACACCTGATGTGAGGGGGGCTCCACTGGGGACACCTGGTGTGAGGAGGGCTCCACTGGGGACTCCTGATGTGAGGGGGGGCTCCGCTGGGGACTCCTGATGTGAGGGGGGCTCCGCTGGGGACTCCTGATGTGAGGGGGGCTCCGCTGGGGACTCCTGGTGTGAGGGGGGGCTCCGCTGGGGACTCCTGATGTAAGGGGGGCTCCTCTGGGGACTCCTGATGTGAGGGGGGCTCCGCTGGGGACTCCTGATGTGAGGGGGGGCTCTGCTGGAGACTCCTGGTGGGAGGGGGGCTCCACTGGGGACTCCTGATGTGAGGGGGGCTCTATTGCTATATTGCTATATGTTTTCTACAGACAGGACAGCAGGTAAAATTGACCTCTGACCTCAAATCAACCATAAAGTAAAAACAAAAGACAAAAAAAAGCCTCAAAAACAATAAAAACAAAAAATGAAAGGCAGTAGAAGGGTTAATTGCCCAAAAAGCTAGCAATCGTGAGGTGTATTATAAAAATTTGCATAGTAAATGTACATGTACATTTGTTCTGTGCAAATGGGGCAAAAAAAAAAAAGGAATTTACCTAGGCTATTTCCTGTGATGGTTGAATGTTTTTCATTGATTTATAACAGGAAATACCACATTTGGCCACCAGATGGCACTAAGTGTCATAGAAAATTCCTGTGATATTTGGTGCCAATTAGTGGCCAAATGTGGCATTCTCAGTTTTAAAGTGGTTCTAAAGGTAAGACATTAGATTGTAAGCCCACAGGAACAGGGTCCTTCTAACCCTCTTGTATTGAATTGTATTGTTACTGTATTGTCTCCCTTTATATTGTAAAGCGCTGATTTATATATAGCGTAAACTGTTGGCGCTATATAAATCCTGTATTATAATAATATTTCTTTACCCTAATACATTCTCTGTATTAACATAAAAAAATGTCTTACTACTTTTTACCCCCTCCCCAAAAACTATACAATACCATTGCACAGACCAGATAAGTATAACATGTTTATTATTTGAAAAAAGAGCCTTTACAACTGCTTTAAATCAATGATAAAAATTTGTCCTGCACAAAAAATAGCCTAGTACATTATTTTTTATGTCCTATTTGTACAGAATTAATGTACAGTACATGCACTTTCATTGTGCAAACTGTTATACAAGTATCTTATAAATACTCTTATATAATGAGGGGGTAGCTAACCAAAGAACCCTATATTAGTCCCTCCAGGCCCGCTAGTCATAATTTAACTGATTCCCGACTGCCTCATGACGATATACGTGGGCAGAAGGGCACGTATAGGCAGAATCACGTAGCCCTTTAAGAGAAGGCTTGCGGGCAGGCGCCCACCGGGAGCTTCGTGAGTGTGGGGATACCCGCGATCATCTCACGGAGAGGAAGAACCGGGAAATGCTAATGTAAACAGGTATTTCCCCGTTCTGCCTAGTGACAGGACACCGATCACCGCTCCCTGTAATCGGGAGCAGTGATCAGTGTTGTGTCACACACAGCCCCTGCCCCCCACAATTAGAATCACTCCCTAGGACACACTTAACCCCTACAGCGCCACCTAGTGGTTAACCCCTTCACTGCCAGTCACATTTACACAGTAATCAATGCATTTTTAATCTCACTGATCACTGTATAAATGTGAATGGTCCCAAAATCGAGCAAAAAGTGTCCAATCTGTCCGCCATAATGTCACAGTCATGATAAAAATCACTGATCACCGCCATTACTAATAACAAAAAAATTATTAATAAAAATGCCATAAAACTATCCCTATTTTGTAAACGCTCTAACTTTTGCACAAACCAATCAATAATCGCTTATTGCGATTTTTTTGCCAAAAATATGTAGAAATTTTTTTTATATATTTTTTGGGGGTATTTATTATAGCAAAAAGTAAAAAATAATGCGTTTTTTTCAAAATTGTCGCTATTTTTTTGTTTATAGCGCAAAAAATAAAAACCGCAGAGGTGATCAAACACCACTAAAAGAAAGCTCTTTTTGTGGGAAAAAAAAGGATGCAAATTTTGTTTGGGAGCCACGTCGCACAACCACGCAATTGTCAGTTAAAGCGTAGCAGTGCCGTATCGCAAAAAGTGCCCTGGTCTTTGGCCAGCCAAATGGTCCGGGGCTTAAGTGATTAAAGGCAAGTGACTTATGTTTTTAAAAATTCATCTGTGCGAATCTGTACATACATTTACCAGGACCATCCCTACTGATTTCTAGTCTTCATTGAATTACTTGGAGTTCCTGCTGTTAATCATTGAATTTCTTGGATTTCCTGCTGTTAATCATTGAATTTCTTGGATTTCCTGCTGTTAATCATCAAATTTCTTGGATTTCCTGCTGGTAATCATTGAATTTCTTGGATTTCCTGCTGGTAATCATTGAATTTCTTGGATTGTCTTCTGTTCATCATTGAATTTCTTGGATTTCCTGCTGTTAATCATCGAATTTCTTGGATTTCCTGCTGGTAATCATTGAATTTCTTGGATTGTCTTCTGTTCATCATCGAATTTCTTGGATTTTCTTCTGTTCATAATTGAATTTCTTGGATTTTCTTCTGTTCATCATTGAATTTCTTGGATTTTCTTCTGTTCATCATTGAATTTCTTGGATTTTCTGCTGTTAATCATTAAATTTCTTGGAATTTCTTCTGTTCATCGTTGAATTTCTTGGATTTCCTTCTGTTCATGGATCATAACTCTAGCTCAGTTAAAATACCATCATGGACAGTCCTAATCATATACGCCAAACACTGTAGCTGTTGCATTTCATGTGTTTATTACAAGACATATTTACTCATTAAATAAAGTTGTGTATTTGGAGTCAATGAATGATATTAGACAAGTTTGTCAATAACACATCAAATGTTAAACACTGGTTTATACTAATGAGGGAAGAATTATGTGATGAAAAAATCATCAACTTTACTAATGGTGTCCCACAGGCATAATTAAAGCATCCATCCATAAATGATGTTAAGAAGGGCAATGAGAGAGATCTCAGTTTTTATCTGAGTATATGTTGCACTGGATGTTCTGTATTCCTCAACGGCATTTGCAGTAACCCTTTGTTCACTGGAGTACAAGAAACAAAGCTTGCTAACATTTGAATGCTTAAAGTGCACATGTGATTGAATAAATAAGGAAGGGAGATAGGGTAATCTGTGCCCTGGTATTTCTGTCTACTGTGAAGCTTTTAGGAATTTTCTTAAATAAAAAAACTATAAAAAAGGTTTGTGTTATAAATATATAAATGTATTTATTACAGGTATTTAAATAGCCTTGACAATATATGCAGCGGTTTACATACATTTGTAGGCGGGACCTCAAACAAGGTACCACTTGGGAGGAATCACACACACACAGGGTCTTGGCACTTGGCGTTTATAGTAACAGATTCAAGTTGTAGTAATTACAGTAGTTTAACATTATGGCACACTGGTGAACAACACCGTCTTAACACTGCCCACTGTAGAATGGTTTGCAATAGAATTACCAGAGGGCGGCCTCTGTTGGAGGGGTTACTACATTTTCGATAATCATGCTGCACTGGACCCTTGAAAAGGGATCATCAAAAGGTTCTGTAGCAGCAGACTGTGGCCCTTTCTCCATCCCTACTCGCCAGGAACCTTTTCCTGCACTAAGCACTGTCCTTAACCAGCAGTTTCCTTACCCTAACTCAGGGGTAGGTAACCTTAAAGAGATGGAGCGCTACCCGAACAACATGGGAGAAGTCAAAGATCACTGGGCACAGTGTCGCCTCCTCACACCTGATTCAAACCTCTAATTGCCATACTACCTTTAATTGCCACATTGCATGGCAATCATGGGTTTAAATCAGGTGGTAAAAGGAACATCAGTGTGAAATCAGCCTTATACTAATATGCCCAGTGTATTGCTTCACACTGAACTGAAGATCTCTTCTTTCCTGCTGCTGGCACCACTCTGAAGACCACTAGCCAGGATAAGAGGTGGAGTGTATTTGGTACCACTCCACATGGGACAGGAGCCGGCACTACAGAGGAGGCATCGGCTTATGTGGCTCTTGCTCCCTACTACAGCTCCAACTTTACAAGTAGTCCCTCTGCATTGCACGCGGTTTAATGCTCTGGAATGGTGGGTCAGCAAGCCCAGACTGAGATCTACCAGTCGCCTGGCCGTGATCTGCTGGTAGATCGCGATCTACAGGTTGCTGACCCCCGTCCTAACCTATTGCTCCCTCAAAGCACGCTGAAATGATGTGGGAACCCGAATTTAAAGTGGTAATAACCATACAATGTTTATTTTTTTACATACATTATATTTTTTATACACACATTTTATACTTACCTGCTCTGTGCAATGGTTTTGCACAGAGCAGCCCCGATCCTCCTCTTTTTAGGTCTGCCGCCAACACTCTGGGCTTCTCCCCCCTGCCAAGTGCCCACATACAGTAGCAAGCTGCTTTAGCTATGGGGGCACTCGAGCATGCTCATTCCCGAGTAGGGTTGCCACCTTTTCTTCAAGTCAAACCCGAACACTTTAGTGGCGCACAGCAATTTATTTTTATAGTATAAACTATACATATATTTTGCTATTAAATGACATTTCTAATCATATGAAGTTAATAACAAGAGACCCCCTTTACATCAGAGTCCACAGAGTTCCCCTTTTACATCTGAAGTCACAGAGTTTCCTTACACTGTAAGGGGGAACTCTGCAGACTCTGATTTAGGGGGGAACTCTGGGGACTCTAACATAAGGAATGCTATGGGAGCCCTGATTTAAGAGGGAACACTGAGAATTCTGGTGTAAAGAGGAACTCTAATGTAAGGGGTGCGCTGAGAACCCTGATTTGCCTTGGTGTACTTACTCAGAGGCAGGAGAAAGAAGGGGAAGACTTCAGTCACAGACAGGGATGGATGGGGAGCTCACTCACCCCTTGGCAGTCAGCACCTCTCATCCAGATGTATCTGAGGCTGTTGGACTTCAAATTTCCGGCCCCAACTTTCCTTTTCTGAGGCACAGCGCTGGGGATTGGAGTGTGGGCAGACACAGAGGGGTAGGGGTGTTTGGGGGGGGGGGGGTATTGTTAGTGCTGGCTTTGGGCAGTGTGAAAGAGTATAACAGACACTCTCAGCTCAGACAACTGCAGCCAGCAACCCTGCTGGGAAGCTATAGTCCAGTCTAAATAATGTATCCAAGTTTCAGGCAGTCTGAAACCCGAAAGCATGATTCCAAACCCGAACTGTCCGGGTAAATCCTAACCATACTCCCGAGCTACCTCTGTGTGTCTATGGGACACACAGAGCATGGCTAAGTCCTGCCCCCCACTCCCTCCTCCCTGGCTGATTGACAGCAGCAGGAACCAATGGGTCTGGGGGAAGCTGCATGCAGAATGTTTTTTTATCTTCATGCATAGAATGCATGAAGGTAAAAAAAATTGCTACTATTAGAACTGCAAAATGGCTCTAAACCTCAGTGGCTGCACTCTGCCTCTCCCTGTAGCAGAGCGGAAGTTCCTGTGAGGAAGAGTTGCCATGTGGTGTCCTGTCCTGTGACTCCTTCTCACTACCTAAGGTACATTACATACCTGCCTGAGTGATCAGCAACTATCTAGATGGAGATATGCAGGGTGTGCTGACAGCAACCTTTTAAAGACAAGTGCATAACCCAGTATTATCTGGTAAGTGGATTACCTTGGGGGAGTGTTACACACGCGGTGTGGTGAAGGTGATCATCTTGAACAAAATATCTGCAAACAATTTTTTTCTTTGGCGGACAATTTTTTATTCACATTTGCTCACTGTCATTGATAAAGTGGACTTTTTAGCAATCCTAAAAATACTTTGATTGGTTAGCGCTACTAATGATTTGGTATTTCTTTGCTTTAACATATTTCTAGTTCAGTGTTTTATTATTATAGTAGCTGCTTACGTTATTTTAAATAACAATTTTTTCTATGAGCGCTGAGGGAGAAGTATCGATCTGCTGTTTGATTATTTCTCAATTTTTTGTAAGGTAAAACAATCTGCAACTATTAGAACCGCAAAATGGCTCTAAACCTCAGACATGAAGGTTTGAACAAAGCATATCCCATAGTGTGTACTTGTCTCAATTAAGAACACTCAGGCTTGGTTCACACTGGAACCGGCTGCGGATCGCACAGGAATGCTGTGTGTCCCCGTTCTCCATTTCAGGGACGAATTCGACCCTGAAAAGGAGACAATGATGCACAGCGTTTCTGTTCAGTGCGCTCCGCAGAGATATGTGAACCGGCTCCATAGAGAGCCACGTACATTCTCCTGCTTTGCAAATTGGATGCAGAGATCCAAATCGCATAGGTGTGAACCCAGCCTAAAAGTTATTTCTGTCTGCCACTTTGTGCCTCTGCTATCAGCATGAATCACTTCTGACAAGATTTCCTGACACCAAGAAAAAAGTTGACAGGGGAGGGACCTCCAGCTGATTGACAGCCTCGGCTCTGTTCCTATGTGCTGTGTGAAGGAAGGTGTTCCTGTTCCCACCAATCAGCTCTCACAGCTCTCCTCACTGAGCTCCGCAGAGTGTATCTTCAGCTCTCCGCCCTCTGCTTTCTAAAAGCTCAGACAAGCTTTAAAAATTCTGCAGATAAACAGGTACAACTTATGTAGGAGGATTTGTTTCATCTCTGTGTATCACCTGAGGCCAGTCACTTCATTGGGCATACACTCACTGGTTACTTTATTAGGTACACCTTGCTAGTATCGGGTTGGACCCCCTTTTGCGTTCAGAACTGCCTTCATGGCATAGATTCAACAAGGTGTTGGAAACATTCCTCAGTTGCTGCAGATTTGTCGGCTGCACATCCATGATGATAATCTCCCATTCCACTACATCCCAAAAAGTGCTTTTGTTGGATTGAGATCTGGTGACCGTGGAGGCCATTGGAGTACAGTGACCTGATTGTCATGTTCAAGAAACCAGTGGTGAGATGATTTGAGCTTTGTGACATGGTTCATTATTCTGCTGGAAGTAGTCATCAGAAGATGGGAACACTGTAGTCATAAAGGGATGGACATGGTCAGCAACAATAATCGGGTAGGCCGTGGCATTTAAACGATGCTTAATTGGTACTAAGGGGCCCAAAGTGTGCCAAGAAAATATCCCCCATACCATTACACCATCACCAGCCTGAACTGTTGATACAAGGCAGGATGGATCCATGCTTTTATGTTGTTTACACCAAACTCTGACCCTACCATCTAAATGTCGCAATTAAAATTGAGGCTCATCAGATCAGGCAACATTTGTCCAATCTTCTATTGTCCAATTTTGGTGAGCCTATGCAAATTGTAGTCTGAGTTTCCTGTTCTTAGCCAGCAGGAGTGGCACACCGTGTGGTCTTCTGCTGCTGTAGCCCATCTGATTCAAGGTTCAATGTGTTGTGCATTCAGAGATGGTATTCTGCATACCTTGGTTGTAATGAGTGGTTATTTAAATTACTGTTACCTTTCTATCATCATGAACCAGTCTTCCCATTCTCCTCTGACCTCAACAATTTTCGTCCACACAACTGCCGCTCACTGGATATTTTCTCTTTTTCGGACCATTCTCTGTAAACCCTAGAGATGGTTGTGCGTGAAAATCCCAGTAGATCAGACATTTTTCAAATACTCAGACCAGCCCATCTGGCAACAACCATGCTACATTCAAAGCCACTTGAATCCCCTTTCTTCCCCATTCTGATGCTCCGTTTGAACTTCACAAGCTGTCTTCACCACGTCTAGATGCCTAAATGCATTGAGTTGCTGCCATATTATGGGCTGATTAGCAATGTGTGTTTCCAAGCAATTGAACAGGTGTACCTAATAATGTGTAGTGTGGTTTACAACCACTTTAAAGGCTCTCTTGGTAACCTCCCTGGCAGTATGATTATGTCAGATTTTTTAATCTCAAAGCGGTACATTGTTTTGCATAGAAATTTGGTGTTTTATATTGTCGGCCTGTAATTCTTAGTAGGGATGATCCAGTTGTTACGTTCGCCTTGAACATCGGGTGTTCGCCCGTTCGCCGAACAGCAAACAATATGTGGTGTTCGCGGCAAGTTCGAAAGTCGCGAAGCGCCGTTTAAGTCTATGAGACACTAACATGAAAAACCAAAAGTGCTCATTTTAAAGGCTTATATGCAAGTTATTGGCACAAAAAGTGTTTGGGGACCTGGGTCCTGCCCCAGGGGACATGTATCAATGCAAAAAAAGTTTTAAAAATGGCCGTTTTTTGGAAGCAGTGATTTTAATAATGCTTAAAGTGAAACAATAAAAATGAAATATTCCTTTAAATATCATGCCTGGGGGTGTCCTTAGTATGCCTGTAAAGTAGCGCATTTTTTCCCCTTGTATATAACAATACCACAGCAAAATGACATTTCTAAAGGAAAAAAAGAAATTTAAACTACTCACAGCTGTAATGTATTGTTGGGTCCCGGCAACATAGGTGAAAATCATTGAAAAAACGGCATGGGTTCCCCCCCCCAGTCTATTACCAGGCCCTTTGGGGCTGGTATAGATATTAAGGGGAACCCTGAACCCAAATTAAAGAAAAAAAATTGTGTGGGTGTCCCCCCAAAATCCATACCAGGCCCTTCAGGTCTGGTATGGATATTAAAGGGAACCCTGCACCAAAATTGTTAAAATAATGGCGTAGGGGTCCCCCCCAAAATCCATACCAGGCCCTTCAGGTCTGGTATGAATTTTAAGGGGAACCCGAGACAAAATTGGGTCACTCTGTACTCTGTAAGCATTCCCCTAGGGGAAGCTGGATATCTGCCCTCCCTATTCTGTAGAAGATGCCAGATTCCAAAAATGTTACTTTAATGTAAGCAGGTGCAATTTGGCCTCCATCCTGTAGATGGCTCTGTGCTACTGTAAAGATGGAGCTAAATTTTCAGAGGAAAATTTTTCCTTGAAAGATTCTGATTGTTACAGAGGTTCTAAGTAATTTTCTAGCAAAAACAAAATGTTTTTAACTTGTAAACAACAAATCTCAGAAAGAGGCTCAGTCCTTAAGTGGTTAAGGCAGTCAAATAACAGTTTTCAACCACTTCGCGCCTGCGCTATAGCCGAAAGATGGCTACAGCGCGGACGCCAATTGCCGGGAGGCTGTCCCTGGACGTCCTCCTGTAAACTTCTGCGATGCGCCCTCCCGCGGGCGCACATCGGGGGAAGTTCTGTGCTGGCCGTGTCCCTTGGACACAGCCAGTCACAGATCGCTGTAAAATGCCAATCACAGCGGCCGTTTACAGCGCGATCGGCGGTGCCAATGAGAGATGATCTCATATGTAAACATATGAGATCATCTCTCATCGCCGGCTCTCCCTCCTCACACAGAGACAGCGTGTGAGGAGGGAGGGCTAACCGCTGCAGCGTGAGTTAAAAAACACAAACAAAAAAAGTGACGTCAGTGCCATCTTTCCCCACTGTCATCTGTCCCCACTGTCATCTGTCCCCACTGCCATCTGTCCACACTGCCATCTGTCCCCACTATCATCTGTCCCCACTGCCATCTGTCCACACTGCCATCTGTCCCCACTATCATCTGTCCCCACTATCATCTGTCCCCACTGCCATCTGTCCCCACTGCCATCTGTCCCCACTATCATCTGTCCCCACTGCCATCTGTCCCCACTGCCATCTGTCCCCACTGTCATCTGTCCCCACTGTCATCTGTCCCCACAGTCATCTGTCCCCACTGCCATCTGTCCCCACTATCATCTGTCCCCACTGCCATCTGTCCCCACTGCCATCTGTCCCCAGTGCCACGTATAAGTGCCATCTGTCATCAGTGTCACATATTAGTGCCATCTGTCATCAGTGCCACCTGTCAGTGTCACATACTATCTGTTATCAGTGTCACGTGTCATCAGTGCCACATATCAGTGGCATCTGTCATCAGTGTCAAGTGTCATCAGTGCCACGTATCAGTGCCATCTGTCATCAGTGTCACGTGTCATCAGTGCCACGTATTAGTGCCATCTGTCATCAGTACCACGCATTAGTGCCATTTGTCATCAGTGCCACGTATTAGTGCCATCTGTCATCAGTGCCATGTGTCATGTATTAGTGCCATCTGTCATCAGTGCCACGTGTCATCAGTGCCACATATTAGTGCCATCTGTCATCACTGTCACATTACATCAGTGCCACGTATTAGTGCAATCTGTCAGTGCCAGGTATTGGTGCCATCTGTCATCAGTGCCACGTAATAGTGCCATCTGTCATCAGTGCCACATCAGTGTCATCAGTGCCATGTATCAGTGTCATCTGTCATCAGTGCCACATCAGTGTCACGTGTCATTGTCCTGGTGCTCCAGGGCCTTCAAAAATGTAATAGGTAGTCAACAAGTTAGATGTGTAATTTATGCTCCTAGAACACTTGATGGTGCTCCCTGCATGTTGGGCCTCTCTATGTCGCCAGGCTGTGAAAAAGTCCCACACATGTGATATCGTAATACTCAGGAGAAGTAGCAGAATGTATTTTGGGGTGTTATTTGTGGTATATACATGCCATGTGAGAGAAATAACCTATTACAGTGACAATTTTGTGTGGGGGGGAGGAATCTTCATTTTGCAAAGAATTGTGGGAAAAAATGACAACATCAAAAAGCTCACCATGCATCTTACTAAATACCTTGGAATGTCTACTTTCAAAAAAGGAGTAATTTGGGAGATATTTGTATTTTCCTGGCTTGTTCGGGTCGCAAGAAATGAGATAGGCCATCAGTACATCAGGTGTGATCAATTTTTTTATGATTTGCAGCATAGCTTGTAGACTCTAACTTTCACAAAGACCAAATAATATCCACGTATTTGGGTTATTTTTACCAAAGATATGTAGCAGTATAAATTGTGGCCAAAATTTATGAAGAAAAATTAATAATTTGCAAAATGTTATCACAGAAACTAAGAAAAATTTGTTTTTTTTCAAAATTTTCGGTATTTTTTCATTTATAGCGCAAAAAATAAAAAACCCAGAGGTGATCAAATACCACCAAAAGAAAGATCTATTTGTATGAAAAAAAAAAGGACAAAAAATTCATTTGGGTACAGTATTACATGACTGAGTAATTGTCATTCAAAGTGTGAGAGCGCTGAAAGCTGAAAATTGGTCTGGGCAGGAGGGGGATTTAAGTGCCCAGTAGGCAAGTGGTTAATGACAAGTGAATGATAACAATATACACAGTAACAAATGAATCCCTTGAGGAAGCTATGGGTAGATATAGGAAATATTCTGCTTAAAGAGGAACACTGGCCCGGCCTATAATACCTTTGATCCTAATGAGAGATAATGTACTATAGATACCAGTGACATGACCCCTTTTATGTTCTAAATGCAAGGCCTTGCACTGTGTTTACTGACAGTTGGAGCTCATAGAACAAGAATTAATGTGGCAAAGTGCTGGGGAACAAGGCAAAATAACTGGTTCTGACTTATAGCAATCCTCTATAGCAATCCTCTATGTAATCCAGGTAAGTGTTGTCTGTGCACAGTGTTTAGAGTGTAGTACTGACTGGCAATGGGATCTGTGGGCAAATGCCCTCCCACCAATCCTAATAGCGTTGAGCAGCCTCCCGGATGACGATCACACGATTCTCCTTGATGGATAGAGGCGGTGATCAGTCTGCTGACTCAGTAAACCGACCGGCTCTGTGGCGTTCAGTGCTGCTGCAGAGTGTCCTTATAGAAGTGGGCAATGTCCTGAACCTCTGGGGCTGGAGCTGTAAGCTGTGTACCACGTGGTAGGCCGTGGTCTCCTCACACAGCGGTGAGATGGTGCTCACAGGGTGGAATCCAGGAAGCAAGAGAGCATGGACCTGGTTAGCAGATCCCTTTATAGTCTCTCCCACAATTTTCCCCTGGAGCAGATCAGCGATGCCTGATCAGAAAACTACAGTTCCCACAATGCTTTTGTCTAGGCTCAGAAATGTGATGTTAGTGATCCGAGCCCAGCACTAAGGTGATACAGGAGCAGTCTGAAACAACAGGAGGCAAGTCTGCAAAGTCGGATAACTGTAGTCTACTCCGGGCTACATCCGGAACACTGCCATTCTGCAATAATTACCACACTGGGTTAACTGAATGTTGTTTAAGTTGTATTGTAGAAATGAAATAGGCACAAAACTAAGCAGTTATAGCAATAGAACTAAATATGCTGCAGTCCATACAGTTCTTCATACAGAATGCCAGAGGAGCATTTTGCTTGGAAAGGTTTTGGTAACACTGCAAACACTGCGATCACTAGAAGTCCCTGCACATATCCAGCTGCCAGTGGTAGACTGTTTTGAAAAGCTGATAGGGAAGACACCCTGTAATGGGAAAAGACATTCCTTTTTTCCTCAACAGCTACCTCTCCCTAATGCTACTAATGCTAATTCTACTCTCTCCCTAACTAACGGGCTCTTTCCCCAATTTCTCCCACATTGGGGACATGCTGAAATTTGGCAGGATTTGGGCATCCAGTAGGATATGTCAGCCTCCCCAAGATGGAGCCCATAAAAGGACTGATTAGTTCTTTCTTTTTTCAGTCACTGCACCCTTTAAGGCAAGGAAAATCTGGAGGCACCTAAGTCTAAAATGTAAAACCTGAGCCGGGGATGATGCACACAACTGGCTTGATGAAATTAGGTTTACATCAGATGTTCCCCCAGCCCACCACCTATCTACAGGTGGCCTATACTGCAGCCCACCACCTATCTACAGGTGACCTATACTGCAGCCCACCACCTATCTACAGGTGGCCTATACTGCAGCCCACCACCTATCTACAGGTGGCCTATACGTCAGCCCACCACCTATCTACAGGTGGCTTATACTGCAGCCCACCACCTATCTACAGGTGGCCTATACGTCAGCCCACCACCTATCTACAGGTGGCTTATACTGCAGCCCACCACCTATCTACAGGTGGCTTATACTGCAGCCCACCACCTATCTACAGGTGGCTTATACTGCAGCCCACCACCTATCTACAGGTGGCTTATACTGCAGCCCACCACCTATCTACAGGTGGCTTATACTGCAGCCCACCACCTATCTACAGGTGGCTTAGACTGCAGCCCACCACCTATCTACAGGTGGCTTATACTGCAGCCCACCACCTATCTACAGGTGGCTTATACTGCAGCCCACCACCTATCTACATATGGCCAGGAAATAGAGTGTATGCACTCCCCCCCCCCCTTCCTGAGCCAGACCAGGTCATGTATCTTTAACATTGGGGAGGTAACTTTTAAGTGTGAGGAGGCAAAGACCCCCACATCCCCACCCCCACCTCATCCCTTCCTTGCAAGGCACCTTGCCCCATGTTGATATTAAAAACATACTGTAGTGTCACCATTGCAGTCTACATTACTTGCAAGTCTGTTAATTGGCCCTTTTGAGGGCTCAAGGCAATTGTTACCCTGGACATACCCTCTAAATAACATTTCCTGTCTTTTTGTAGCAGTGTTTAATATTTACATTGATGCCTATTACAGTGTTTTAAGAGTTAAAATACTAAAGGTAATCACCCACATTTCACATTCTGAAATTCATGTCCCAATTACTCACTTCTCACAGAATAATTATCACCTTTGCTACCACTGAGTTTTTTTTCCCCTTTCCCATTTGTTAATTTTTCCATTACCCGCACTCACCACCTTTTGCCAGTCAGAGAAGCTTTCCAGTTTAATGCAATGTTAATCTCTATCACCTTTAAGCAGATTGACTGGCAGATCCTTCATGCTTCATAGTTAAGATGTATCCGAGAAAGCATTGTTAATGCCTGTCTAAAAATAGTAAAGCGAGAGAGGGAGAGGATACTTTAGTTTCACGCAAAATGAAGATAAAAAGAAACAGAACTCCACTTCATTCTGCGGGGCTCATTTTAGGCCACAAAGCGTTAGGATTAAGATGTACCACCATTTGTATGTTATTAGATGTTCTTGATTTGTGGTAAATTAGTGTTAGCGTCTCTTTTTAAAGTGACATTAAAGGTTTGTTTAAAAAAAAAACAAAAACAACATACGTCATACTTACCTGCGCTGTGCAATGGTTTTGCACAAAGCAGCCCCGATTCTCCTCTTCTGGGGTCCCCCGCCAGCGTTGCAGGCCCCTTCCCTTCTGCCTAGTGCTCCCATAGCAAGCAGTCCATTCACACATGGAGCGTGGCTTGGCCACTCTCTACTCATTGGCTGTGATTGAAAGTAACAGGAGCCAATAGCTACCGCTGCTGTCTTAGTCAATGAGAAGGGAGAGACCGAGAACCGAGGCTCACTTGCACATCGCCAGATTGAGAAAGGGCTCAGGTAAGTTTTAGGGGGGATGGGGTGCTGCTGCACACAGAAGGTTTTCTACCTTTATGCATAGAATGCATGTGTCAGGAAAGGCGCATGTCTATGGTCATGTCATGTCTATGGTCAACTTGCCGGTGTATATGGGCATGCACAAACGGGTGCATGAGTGCTCACAGGCAGGCTTCTTAAGCTGCACTATGGCCTTGAGTCATTGCCATTTTATCTACTGTTTCCTGAGTTTCTGTTACCCGTTCCTGTGTTTACTATCTGCCACTGACTTGATCTGCTCCTGACTATGCCTGATCACCTCCTGTACCGACTCCTGGCTTGTCTTTGGATTTCGTCTCTGTCTGTTCTTTCTGCTCATCTGCCTGCTGTTACTGATCCTGGCCTGAACTCTGACTACTCCTCTGCCTGCTGCATGTACTTGATCTGACTGCTAGTTGACCCTGCTTACGGATTCCTTTCCTTGATTCGAGCCTGATCATCTGTGTCAGTCTCCTGCTCCAGACTCCCTGCCAGTACAGCTTCCAGTCTGTCTTCCTGTTGTTCCTACTCTTCAGCATCCATCAACAGACGACCAGTCAGAAACTCATGCACACTCTGTGCTCTGGCGCTCCTGGTTACCTTACCAGGGCTCCTGAGCCAGAGGTGTAAGAGAAGCCTACCTCTGCACGTCAGGCTCCACCACCAGCTACGTTACAACATGAAGGTAAAAAACCCTCACCCTTTACAACCACTTTAACTTTAAAATGTTAACTGTATACATATTTAATAACTTAAACACTCTTCAATAAAACATTTTTCTTAACTATGTATGAAAGCACTTATGCATAGATTATCACAGCCATTGGATCCCTTTACAGAATATGTACCCCTTAGTCATTCACATACTGTAGAGGGAAGATGGTATTTGGTGGCGCCTTTTGAGATTCCGATAAGCCTCTGTGAACAGACCCCCTCAACCACCGGTCCAGGGTTGTGGGGAAGAGGCCCTTGACCTCCTCAACATTGGAGCAAAGTGCTCTGTTAGTTGGTCCCCCCTTGTAAGTTACTCTTCCCTGTTGAGGACATGGGGCCTAGTATGGTTCAGCAGGTGCAGGCTGCATGCTCATCCCCTCAACTAGGCTGAATGGGCAAATAAGGGTCTAGTATGGATTTTGTACAGGCCTGACAATTTTTTTTCCTGTTCCTTGCATAGAAGTTCCCCTTTAAAGTGTATTCTTGCCTCAAAGGGTCTGGTATGGAATTTCAGGGAAGACTTCATGCTGTTTTTTTTTTTCTTTTTATCAAGGATAAGGGTCTGGTAGATGTTTTAAGAGGGACTCTTTGGCTTATCTAGGATAAGGGTCTAATATAGATGAAGGGTTTCCCCAGCCATTTTGTTTACAAAAAATTGGCCGAAGCAATTATTTACCTGCAATTTAAACAGCGATTTTGTCTTTGCAAATGTCAGTTTTGCTGCAGTAGGCTTACAGATGTGCAACACAGAAGACGGTTAAGGAAATTCCCCAAGCATTTTATTTAAAGGAAGTTTGCAGTTTTCATTTTTCACTTTAGACATTATTAAAATTGCTGCTCCCCGCCAAACTGGCAACCCCTGCCCTATAGCCTAGTAATGGGCATTATTGTTTTCAACATGTACTCCCTTTGACTTCAGTGATTCAAAGGTATGTTCAGCTCATTTCTACTTGGTATAAGTACAGTAGATTAGTGCAAGGCAAATCTTGCACCTATAATTAAAAAGTCTTCACACAATACCTGCAGACCTGTAGGTAATGATGAGTAAACTGACCTGTGTTTTATTTGTGGAAGGACTTGCAAACTCAACCTGAAATTTATACACCATGAACAAAGTGCCCAAACTCCACTAAAGACTATGTTAGTTGAATCCTGTAATTTGTTTTTGCCTTTTTTCAATGTCAATTATATTGTGTGAATTATGAGATCTGTTTTGGATTTCAGTTTTTCCTACATGTATGTCATTCAGCATATACTTTATGTATTGTAATTATCGATTTACCTACTGGCCTGCACCTCTGGACCCCTTTACATTACAGAGCACCCTGCACCTCTGGACCCCTTTACTTTACACAGCACCCTGCACCCTTGGACCCCTTTACACATGACCCTGCACCTCTGGACTCCTTTACACAGCACCCTGCATCTCTGAACCCCTTTACATTACACAGCACCCTGCACCTCTGGACCCCTTTGCACAGCACCCTGCATGTCTGGACCCCTTTACATTACACAGAGCCCTGCACCTCTGGACCCCTTTACATTACACAGTACCCTGCGCCTCTGGACTCCTTTACATTACGCAGAGCCCTGCACCCCTTTACATTACACAGCACCCTGCACCTTTAGATCCCTTTACATTACACAGCACCCTTCACCACTGGACCCCTTTACACAGCACCGTGCACCTCTGGACCCCTTTAGATTACACAGAGCCCCCCGCAGCTCTGGACCCCTTTAAATCACACAGCACCCTGCACCTCTGGACCCCTTTACATTACACAGCACCCTGCACCTCTAGACCCCTTTACATTACACAGCACCCTGCACCTCTGGACCCCTTTACACAGCACCCTGCACCTCTTGACCCCTTTACATTACACGGCACCCTGCACCTCTGAACCCCTTTACACAGCACCCTTCACCTCTGGACCACTTTACACAGCACCCTGCACATCTGGACCCCTTTACACAGCACCCTGCACCTCTGGCCCATTTTAGATTACACGGCACCCTGCACTTTTGGACCCCTTTACATTACATGGCACCCTGCACCTCTGGACCCCTTTACACAGCACCCTGCACCTCTGGAACCCTTTACACAGCACCCTGCACCTTTGGACCTTTTTAGCACTCTGCACTTCTGGACCCCTTTACATCACACAGCCCCCGCAGCTCTGGATCCTTTTACATTACACAGCACCCTGCACCTCTGGAGCCCTTTACATTACACAGCACCCTGCACTTCTGGACCCCATTACACGGCACCCTGCACCTCTGGACCCCTTTACATTACATGGCAACCTGCACCTCTGGGCCCCTTTACACAGCACCCTGCACATCTGGACCCCTTTACATAGCACCCTGCACCTCTGGACCCCTTTACATTACACAGCACCCTGAACCTCTGGACCCCTTTACATTACACAGCACCCTACACCTCTGGACCCCTTTACACAGGACCCTGCACCTATGGACCCCTTTACATTACACAGAACCCTACACCTCTGGACCCCTTTACATTACAGAGCACCATGCACCCTTGGACCCCTTTACATTACACAGCACCCTGCACCTCTGGACCCCTTTACATTACACAGCACCCTGCACCTCTGGACTACTTTACACGGCACCCTGCACCTCTAGACCCCTTTACATTACACAGAGCCCTGCACCTCTGGACCCCTTTACATTACACAGCACCCTGCACCTCTGGACCCCTTTACATTACACAGAGCCCTGCACCTCTGGACCCCTTTACATTACACAGCACCCTGCACCTCTGGACCCCTTTACATTATGCAGAGCCATGCACCTCTGGACCCTTTTACATTACACATCCCCCTGCACCTCTGGAACCCATTACATTACACAGCACCCTGCACCTCTGGACCCCATTACACGGCATCCTGCACCTCTGGACCCCTTTACATTACACAGCACCCTGCACCTCTGGACCCCTTTACATTACAGAGCACCCTGCACCTTTGGACCCCTTTACACAGCACTCTGGACCCCATTACACGGCATCCTGCACCTCTGGACCCCTTTACATTACACGACACCCTGCACCTCTGGACCTCTTTACACAGCACCCTGCACATCTGGACCCCTTTATACAGCACCCTGCACCTCCAGACCCCTTTACATTAAACAGCACCCTGCACCTCTGGACCCCTTTACATTACACAGCACCCTGCACCTCTGGACTACTTTACACGGCACCCTGCACCTCTAGACCCCTTTACATTACACAGAGCCCTGCAACTCTGGACCCCTTTACATTACACAGCACCCTGCACCTCTGGACCCCTTTACATTACACAGAGCCCTGCACCTCTGGACCCCTTTACATTACACAGCACCCTGCACCTCTGGACCCCTTTACATTATGCAGAGCCATGCACCTCTGGACCCTTTTACATTACACATCCCCCTGCACCTCTGGAACCCTTTACATTACACAGCACCCTGCACCTCTGGACCCCATTACACGGCATTCTGCACCTCTGGACCCCTTTACATTACACAGCACCCTGCACCTCTGGACCCCTTTACATTACAGAGCACCCTGCACCTTTGGACCCCTTTACACAGCACTCTGGACCCCATTACATGGCATCCTGCACCTCTGGACCCCTTTACATTACACGACACCCTGCACCTCTGGACCTCTTTACACAGCACCCTGCACATCTGGACCCCTTTATACAGCACCCTGCACCTCCAGACCCCTTTACATTAAACAGCACCCTGCACCTCTGGACCCCTTTACATTACACAGCACCCTGCACCTCTGGACCCCTTTACATTACACAGCACCCTGCACCTCTGGAACCCTTTACACAGCACCCTGCACCTCTGGACCCCTTTACATTACACAGAGCGCTGCACCTCTGGACCCCTTTACATTACACAGTACCCTGCACCTCTGGACCCCTTTACATTATGCAGAGCTCTGCACCTCTGGACCCCTTTACATTACACAGCACCCTGCACCTCTAGACCCCTTTACATTACACAGCACCCTGCACATCTGGACCCCTTTACACAGCACCATGCACCTCTGGACCCCTTTACATTACACAGAGTCCCCCGCAGCTCTGGACCCCTTTAAATCATACAACACCCTGCACCTCTAGACCCCTTTACATTACACAGCACCCTGCACATCTGGACCCCTTTACACAGCACCATGCACCTCTGGACCCCTTTACATTACACAGAGTCCCCCGCAGCTCTGGACCCCTTTAAATCATACAACACCCTGCACCTCTAGACCCCTTTACATTACACAGCACCCTGAACCTCTGGACCCCTTTACACAGCACCCTGCACCTCTGGACCTCTTTACATTACACAGAGCCCCCCCGCAGCTCTGGACCCCTGCATGTTACACAGACCTCCCCACACACACACACACACACACACACACAGCTCTGGACCCCCTGCATGTTACATAGACACCCCCCACAGCTGTGGATGGACCCCCTTCATGTTACACAGACCCCCCCGTCCTTCCTACCTTAATCATGCAGCCAGAGGGAGAGACAGAGCAGTGCTGAACAGAGGTCGGGAGTTAATGTTAATTTTTCATATTAACAAACTAATGATTGGTTGCTAAGACCACCTAGCAACCAATCACCTGCTGGTTAACTTAAAAAGTTAACTCCATCAGTTCCTCTATTAAGTACTGCTCAATGTCTCTCTCCCCTCCTGTGGTATAGGAGGAGAGAGAGGGTCTTCTTTATCCTGCACCCCTTCGCCGACTCTGGGTGTTACCCGGGTAGTGGTACATTCCTCACCCAGCCTGGGCACTCCCACATCCTGTCACAGCTCTGCTCTCCTGGTTTTCCCTGGCTGCCCTGTCACTGCGCCGCTGCACTGCCTGAGCCTGCACCGCTTCACTCATGGGGGGGGTGACAGCCTGACACCCCCCACAGTGTGTGGTACCCGGGGCGGACCTCCCCCCCACCCCCCAGTTGGTACGCCCCTGCTTACTCAGGATATTAACAGGAAATATGTTCATTCACATTGTAACATCAAGATAAGGATAGCTTTATGCCGCGTACACACGACCGGACTTTACGGCATACTTGGTCCGGCAAACCGGAGTCCGTCGGACAATTAGATCGTGTGTGGGCTCCAGTGGACTTTTTTTTCTCAAAAGTTTGACGGACCTAGAAATGAAACATGTTTCAAATCTGTCCGACGGACTCGAGTCCGGCCGAAAAGTCTGCTCGTCTGTATGCTAGTCCGACGGACAAAAACCGACGCTAGGGCAGCTATTGGCTACTGGCTATGAACTTCCTTGTTTTAGTCCAGTCGTACGTCATCACATACGAATCCCTCAGACTTTGGTTGATTGTGTGTAGGCAAGTCCGTTCGTTCGGAAAGTCCTTCGTAAAGTTCGTTGAAAAGTACGCCGGATAAAGTCTGCCGTAAAGTCCGCTCGTGTGTACGCGGCATTAGTTAAAACCTAAAAATATGGATGGCGTCTGTCCCAAAGGTGCGCGTTTCAGATGATCAAGATGTATTGGAAAAGCCTGAAGGAATATCAATAGTTAAATAATAGTAATGACAAGTGCAGCTAAGTCTTGAGATGTGTGCTAACTGACCAATCCACCGTTTACCCACAATTTCTAGTTCAACACCACAAGGACACCCTTGATTAAACCTGGAAGCACACTACCTTGCTGGGTCAGGAATCCTGCAAATAGAGATATAAATTTATGAATTTTAGCTTTGATTTATTGGTACTTAAAACCCCCCAGGGAAGTATACATTGCTGTGGGAATTTATAGGGGGTATGCTGGTATCTTCCCTTTTAGTAGGGATGAGCCGAACACCCCCCGGTTTGGTTCGCAGCAGAACATGCAAACAGGTAAAAAATTTGTTTGAACACGCGAACACTGTTAAAGTCTATGGGACACGAACATGAAAGTTCAAAAGTGCTCATTTTAAAGGCTTGTACGCAAGTTATTGCCATAGAAAGTGTTTGGGGACCCGGGTCCTGCCCCAGGGGATATGTATCAATGCAAAAAAGGTTTTAAAAACTGCAGTTTTTTCGGGAGCAGTGATTTTAATAATGCTTAAAGTGAAACAATAAAAATGAAATATTCCTTTAAATATCGTGCCTGGGGGTTGTCCTTAGTATGCTTGTACAGCAGTGCATTTTTCCTATGTTTAGAACAATACCACAGCAAAATGACTGTCACGGAATGTCCCACACTCCGCTTGAGTGTTTCCGTCAGTATACCACTTCCTTGTAGTCTGGACTCAGATATCAGATAATCCAAACGGTTCCAAGCACAAAACAAGGCGACACTTGCTTAGATGCTAACATGGACTGTTTTTTTTATTTAGAATCAAAATGACAAGACTTTATATGCCGTTGGAACCTCCTCTAACAATACAACTGTAACCTAATTAACATGAGCTAATTATCTAATCCTTTATACAGCCTAGGTGACTACGTCTCCTAGCTCATTGACTATTCAACACACATTACCATAAACATCAACACAGGGTTAATTAGAACAAACAACGAGTTGAATACCCTTAGAACCTGTGGTAAACCAGACTAAACTCATTTACATTAAACACATTATAGCTAACATCAGACAGGTGAGTGGAGTTGATGACATTAGCATCTTCTCACAGTATGAGTCCCAACAGTATGACTCAGTCACTATTGCTACTATGGCAAATACAGGGTCCCCAGAGTCTGTGTGTCCTGGGGGACAAGGACCCGAAGCCAAAGTAACAACACCTCAAGGGTACCCCAAATGCCAGGGCCCATAATCTGTAGGCAAGAGGCTCACATTCAGTCCCCTCCAAAAGCCTCTATCCCAGGTGAGTCTGTCACAATGACATTTCTAAAGGAAAAAATGTAATGTAAAACTACTCACGGCTGTAATGTATTTTCGGGCCCCGGCAATATAGATGAAAATCATTGAAAAAAACGGCATGGCCCTTTGTGTCTGGTATGGATATTAAGGGGAACCCACACCCAAATTTAAAAAAAAATTGCGTGGGGGGCCTCCAGGCACTATATACTCTGACCAGTAGTATACATTATATACTATACAGCCTGCCCTATATACTCTGCAGAAAATTGGGCCTCAGGTGTTGGTGGTACCAGAACACTGTAAGTCCTCACAGTTACTCTTGGTGGGTGCAGGAACGAGCCCTGCTGTGAAATATTATATCAAGAATTGTAATTACATGCCCCTGTTAAACAGGGGCAGGAAAATTGGGCCTTTGGTGGAACAAGCCCTGCATTGAAATATTAGATCAAAAATTGTAATTACATGCCCCTGTTAAACAGTGGCAGAAAAATTGGGCCTTGGGTGGTGGTGATGGTGCTGGTGGTGCCACAACACTGTAACCCCTCACAGATACCCTTGTTTGGTGTAGGAACGGGCCCTGCTGTGAAATATTAGCTCAAGAATTGTAAATACATGCCCCTGTTAAACAGGGGCAGAATAATTGGGCCTTGGGTGGTGATGTCACAACACTGTAATCCTTCAGCCCTGAGTTGAAATATATCAAAAATTGTAATTACATGCCCTTGTTAAACAGGGACAGGAAAATTGGGCCTTTGGTGGTTTCACAACACTGTAAGCCCTCATAGTAACTCTTGTTGGGGTGCAGGAACGGGCCCTGCTGTGAAATATTATATCAAGAATTGTAAATACATGCCCCTGTTTAACAGGGGCAGAAAAATTGGGCCTTGAGTGGTGGTGGTGGTACCACAACACTGTAACCCCTCACAGATACTCTTATTGGGCGCAGGTACGGGCCCTGCGTTGAACTATTAGAACAAAAATTGTAATTACATGCCCCTGTTAAACAGTGGCAGAAGAATTGGGCCTTGGGTGGTGGTGGTACCACAACACTGTAAGCCCTCACAGTTACCCTTGTTGGGCGCAGGAACGGGCCCTGCTGTGGAATATTATCTCAAGAATTGTAATTATATGCTCCTGTTAAACAGGGGCAGGAAAATTGGGCCTTTGGTTGTGGCGGTGTGTCAGGTCACCTGAGTCCAGGTGACAGTTACACTCTGTAGGAGCCAGGAGTGCACTTCTAAGGTAGTGGACCCTAGGACTGACTGCTGCAGATTGAACTCTGGGAGGTCCAGGAAGCAGGTCTACTGAAGCATCAACACAGATCTCAGTGGGAGCTAGAGCATAGATTCCCCAGGGCGCAGAGTCTAAGAGCCAGCAGGTGTTCACCAGAGCCTCTAGTGGTGAGGATGGACTGCGCTGCAGTCTGGCTCCAGGTCGCGGCCCCCAGGGTCTCACAGCTCACTCTCACGGTAGACTACAGGAGAAAGAGGAAGGAAGCAGCAGGCTGAAACAACAAGGATAGTAAAGAGATAAGCCAAGGTCGGGGGCGACTAGCAGACAAGGATAAACATAGAATACGCCAAAGGTCGGGGCAACTAGCAGACAAGGATAAACATAGAACACGCCAAAGGTCAGGGTCACAAGAGGGACAGGGATAGTCGAGAACAGGCCAAGATCGGTAACTGGAATCAGACACGGGAGACACAGCAAGCAGGTTGGTTTGCAATGCACAGGTTAATATAGTGTTCCTAATTAGAGGCTGAGGTGGAGCTATGCTGAGGGAAGATTATATAAGCAGTCAGGTGAGGGTGGCTGGCCTCTAAAGGTGAACACATGGAGGAGAGGTAAGCTGACAGAGAAAGATTACTGCATAACCATGACACGGTGGTGATGGTGCCACAACACTGTAACCCTTCACAGATACTCTTGTTGGGCGCAGGAATGGGCCCTGCTGTGAAATATTAGATCAAAAATTTTAATGACATGCCCCTGTTAAACAGGGACAGTAAAATTGGGGCCTTGGGTGGTGGTGGTGCCCTGAACCAAAAATATTGTTAGAAGCTAGCATCATCAAGATTGAGGAGGAATAGGATAGTCAGCAAAGGCAGTCTTCAAGGGATCCCACATCCATAGCAAATTCAATCAGTTACATCAGCATCAGGTGCTTGATAGCTGCTGATCCAAGACTGATTCATTTTTATGAATGTGAGCCTATCAACGGAGTCTGTGGACAGGCGTACTCTTTGATCCATTACAAACCCTCCAGCAGCACTGAATGTGCGTTCAGAAAGCACACTGGATGCAGGACAGGCCAGTAGCTCAATTGCATATTGAGCAAGTTCTGGCCAGTGGTCCATCCTCAAGACCCAGTAACCCAGTGGATGCTCTGTTGGAAAGGTCTCCAAGTCTGCTCTTGCCCCTAGATATTCCTGCACCATGTAATGCAGACACTGGCGACGGTTGCTTGAACTGATCAGACCTTGGCGCTGAGGACTGAAAAATTGTTTAAAGGCATCGGTCAGCCAGCCACCTTCTCCACCGCTCTTCCTCTGACTGAACGAAGCTTCGGCAACACGTTGTCCAGCACCAGGATATTGTAACCTCCCAGGGTCTGGAAATGCATTGCACAAACCTTTCTTCAAGGCCTCCTGAAGATGTTTCATCCTCTGCTCCCTCTGCGAAGGCAGAATGAGTTCTGCAACTTTACCCTTGTAACGTGGATCAAGAAGGGTTGCTAGCCAGTAATGATCCCTCTCCTTGATACCACGAATCCTAGGGTCCTTTTGCAGGCTTTGCAGAATCAGGGAGGCCATGCAGCGCAAGTTTGCAGAGGCATTCGATTTGGAGTCCTTTGGGTCACTAAAGATCACATGATCCATAACTACCTCCTCCCAGCCACATACAACTCCTGAAAACCATCCCTTGAAGACTGCTGCTGAGTGTTATCCTCTACATCCATGCTGACACAATCCTCCTCCTCTTCTTTCTGTGTGTTTGGCAGGCCCACAGGAATGCTATCTGGATAAAGGGGGCCTTGAGAGGTAAGGAAGTCCTCATCTTCCTCCTGCTGTTCTGCCTCAAGTGCCCTGTCTATGATTCCACAAAGTGTGTGCTCCAACGGGAAGACTAGAGGGACAGTGTCACTTATGCATGCATTGTCGCTGCTCACCATCCTTGTGGCCTCCTCAAATGGTGACAGGACAGTGCATGCATCCTTGATCAGTAGACACTGTCGTGGCGAAAAGAAGCCAAGCTCCCCTGACCCTGTCCTAGTGCCATACTCACACAAGTCCTCATTGATGGCCCTCTGCTGTGTGTGCAGCCACTGCAGCATTGCCAACGTTGAGTTCTACCTGGTGAGCATGTCACAAATGAGGCGGTTGGTAGGCAGGTTGCATTCCTTTTGAATGTCAGCCAGCCGAGCACTGGGATTGCATGACCGGTGGAAATGACCACAGACTTTTCTGGTCTGCCTCAGGAGACCCTGTAAGCCTGGGTACCTGCTCAAGAACCGCTGCACCACCAAATTCAGGATGTGTGCCAAACATGGAACATGGGTCAAGTGTCCCTGTCGGAGGGCGGAGAGAAAATCTATGCCATTGTTGCATACAACTATTCCTGTCTGAAGCTGGCATTGCGTCAACCACCTCTGAGCCTGCCCCTGCAGAGCTGACAGAATCTCTGCCCCAGTGTGGCTCCTGTCCCCTAAGAAGACTAACTCAAGCACCGCATGGCATCTTTTAGCCTCACTGCTTGTGTAGCCCCTTGAACGCTTACGGAGCACCGGTTCTGTATCTGCAGAAGAGGACATAGAGGAATAAGAAGAGGGGGTGGAAGAGAGAGCTGTGGAAGAATCACCACTAGCATTTTGGAGGTGTGGTGGCGAAACAAGCTCCAACAACACTGAACCCTGTCCTGCATCCTACCCAGGTGACAGCAGAGTTACCCAGTGCGCCGTGAAGAAAAGGTAACGTCCCTGCCCATGCCTGCTGGACCATGAGTCAGCGATAATATGCACCTTACTGCTGACCGCCCTGTGAAAAGAAATGGCGTTTTGGAACCTGCCACTGAGGTACAGCACATCCACAAATTCACAAAAGGGGGCAGAGTCTACCAGCTGAAAAGGCAGCAGTTGCAATGCTAGCAATTTGGCCAAGCTAGCATTTAGACACTGAGCATGTGGATGGCTGGGACGAATACGAATTACGTATTCGTGCCAGCGTATTACGAATTACGTATTATGAATTTCTTTTTACAGTTCAGCAACTGGGGTAGGGAAATTTGCCTGCTAAAATCAGATGGTGGTGTACTGCTAGCAGATTGGCTGCAAGTACTTGTGACACCAATTGCTATACCTTCATTCCTCTTAGTGCAGGTTTTTGAGAGGGCTGGAGGTATAGTAGGGTTGGGGACCCCAGATGAGGAGCAAGAAGAAGTCTGCCTTTTTCTTTGATGTGGGTCTTTCAAGTGCTGTTGCCAATGGACTACATGGCAGGTTGTCATATGTCTGGTCAAGCATGTGGTGCCCAAGCGGCTGCTGTTCTGGCCCCGATTGATCCACTTCAGACATAGGTTGCAAACAGCAATGGTGCGATCTGCTGCACGCGTGTCGAAAAAGGCCCACACCAAGGAACTTTTAAAAGTCAGCAGGGAGTCAGCAGCGCCCTGCACCTGCGGAGCTCTGCTGTGTGATGCAATAGGGTGGCTGCCCTTAAGCTGCCCCCTAGAGGACATCCTGCCTCTGTGGAGTTGTGCCTCCTCCTCCTTTCTTTTCTCAGGCACCCAAGTACAGTCAGTGACCTCATCATCCCCTCCCTCCTCATCACTGGAGCAAACTTAGCAGTATGGTGCAGCTGGAGGAACATGACTGCCAGTTTCTTGTCTTTCTTGGGCACCCTCTCTCTAGGCTCATGTTACTCCCTTCCTCAAACTGGGAACCAACATTGGAGCCTTCAAAACGCTGCACATCCTCCAGCAGCGTGTACCCGACACTGTGGTCGAATAATTCTGGGGACTCCTCTGTGCATGATGGTGGGGCTACGGAAGGAGTGACTGTGGACACGGAGCCGGTGGAATAGGCCACTTTGGCAGCTGCGTTGGAAGGGAAAACTACTCTGAGCCTGGGTGACAGAGGATGAGGACGGCTTTGTTATCCACTCCACCAACTCTTCTGCGTGTTCTGGCTCAATAACATGGCCAGCAGCAGAGGATGCACAATGTCCACGACCAGCACTGTTGACTATAGACAAAGAGGCTACTTGCCCACTTTTAGTGGCCTGTGGGCATCTGCCTCTCCTTTGTGGCCTTCCGGACATGATGTATATTTTGTTTTACAACACCACACTACACTGTATTAGATACTATGTACACCACCAGTGTAGTAGAAACTGAAAACACTGTATTAGATACTGTGTACACTGCCTGCACTGTATTAGAAACTGTACAATGGCTGCATTGTATTTTATACTGTGTACACCACCAGAAGTGTAGTAGAAACTGTACACACTGTATTAGATACTGTGTATACCGCCTGCACTGTATTAGCAACTGTACTACGGTTGCACTGTATTGTGTACTGTGTACACCAAAAGAAGTGTAGTAGAAACTGTATACACTGTATTAGATACTGTGTATACCGCCTGCACTGTATTAGCAACTGTACTACGGCTGCACTCTATTGTGTACTGTGTACACCACCAGAAGTGTAGTAGAAACTGTACACACTATATTAGATACTGTGTACACCGCCTGCACTGTATTAGAAAATGTACAATGGCTGCACTGCATTTTATACTGTGTACACCACCAGAAGTGTAGTAGAAATGGTACACACTGTATTAGATACAGTGTACAATGCCTGCACTGTATTAGCAACTGTACTATGGCTGCACTGTATTGTGTACTGTGTACACTACCAGAAGTGTAGTATAAACTGTACACACTGTATTAGATACTGTGTACACTGCCTGTACTGTATTAGCAACTGTACTACAGCTGCACTGTACTGTGTACACCACCAGAAGTGTAGTAGAAACTGTACACACTATATTAGATACTGTGTACACCGCCTGCACTGTATTAGAAACTGTACAATGGCTGCACTGCATTTTATACTGTGTACACCACCAGAAGTGTAGTAGAAATGGTACACACTGTATTAGATACAGTGTACAATGCCTGCACTGTATTGGCAACTGTACTATGGCTGCACTGTATTGTGTACTGTGTAAACCGCCAGAAGTGTAGTAAAAACTGTACACACTGTTTTAGATACTGTGTACACCGCCTGCACTGTATTAGCAACTCTACTATGGTACCTTTTTTAATGTGTTCATGGTTACATTTGTTAAAGGAAGAAAGTAGCTTTGTAATTGTAATTTCTTGGTGGTCTTTGCATGTGATACTCTGGTTGGGTAAAATATATTCTGTAACTTCTGATTCTAAACTAAAATGTAGATAATATAATTAATTCAATTTAAATTAGCTGAAGAAACCTAGGATAAAGTCATACATGAAAACATAAACTTCAAAGCTCCATCTGATCACTGTATAGGAACTTGGCAAGCACTACTGTGTTATCCAGCTGTTGCAGAAACATTGGGTTATTACTGAAGCAGACACTGACAGATTCAAGTAATTTATAGGTAATAAAAGCAATGAACATCTGCATCAGCCAGCAAATATGATGAACCAAAATCTTAACACCTACTGCTTGTTTTTCTTAAGAGACAACTCTATAAATCTTTTCACCATGTTTAGGATATTAGCAAACATATTGAGGATGGTGATCTATGGAGGTAGATTTTAACTTGAAGATGTAGCTCTGCAATCATCTAGTCCTGCTCAGCACATGACTAAAACTTCAAAATGTATATCAACTTAGTGAAAAATGTACTCCTTTAGTAAATCATCCCCACTATGGCATTATGTCAGTTTTATATACACAGTAAATTTGACTGTCTTCATTTTATTTTTTGATAACTGTATTCAGTTATCATTTTAAATATACTGTTTACAGATATATATTTCACCTTGTAGTATTAAGGTGTGCAGGACCAATGCATTGGCACATTCTTGGTTGGACATGTGGGATTTATGAGAGGGTGCTTAATCCAGAACAACAAGGCATGTTAAAGAGGAAGTAAGCCCCGGATTTTGTTTCTTTTTTTTTTACATATTATCAATCATCAATATATATAGATGCCTTCCATATTAAAACATCATTAAAACGAGTTTGGGAGATACCTTTTTTGCTTTTATAAAATGGATCTTCTTCCCAGGATCGGTTGCGCCATCTTTACTCCTGATTTCTGGCTCTTGTGTGGGCGTCATTCCCACCCTTCCTATCTTTCCCTGAATAAATCTCGCGCATGCGAGATTGCGCAATCGCGTGTGCTCTTATGGATGTCTGTGTGATACACTGGTTCACTCCCCTTGTGTGACGTCTTATACAGTCACAAGGGGGGAACCAGGAAGGTGTGAGGGAGGGCACACTATCGCGAGGCTTCCTCTGTGCCGTTCTCAGTGGAAGGAATTAACCTGGCATGCAGGGGCTATTGAAACGGCACACATAGCGTGCCGTTAACGAAACTGCGGACTGCGCATGGGTTGGTGACATCATTAAAGATTGCAGGACGAATTATGAAGAGACTGTAATAGTAAGTAAAATTTCACAGGCAGCAATCAGCAGGCTTATCACTGTAGATTAGAATGAGTGTAACGGAACGTCTCCCACACTCCGCTTGAGTGCTTCCATCAGTATACCACTTCCTCCTAGTCTGAATCTAGATATCAGATATTCCAACCGCTCACCAGCACAAAACAAGATGACACTTGTTTAGCTGCTAACATGGACTGTTTTATTTGAGATGACACACAAATATATATACAGCAGGCTTACAATAAAACTGTACCCAGAACATGAGCTAGTTATCTAATCATTGACCCAGACTAGGTGACTCAGAGATATGACCTTTCAGGGTAAGACTTTACGTCTCCCAGCTCACTGACTATACAATACACATTATCATAAACATCAACACAGGTTTAATTAGCACAAACAACAATGGGTGGAATACTCTTAGAAGCTGTGGTAAGCCACACTAGACTCATTTACATTATAGAGGATAACAGACAGGTGGCTGGAGTTGATGATATTAGCATCTCCTCACATGATGTATCCCAAAAGTATGAATCAGTCACTATTTCTAATATGGCAAATACAGGGTCCCCAGAGTCTGTGTGTCCTGGGGGACATGGACCCGAATCCAAAGTAACACCACCTCAAGGGTCCCCAGGCATACAGCTCACAAAGCGCACCGTCCCCCCAAATGCCAGGGCCCATAATCGGTAGGCAAGAGGCTGGCATTCAGTCCCCTCCAAAAGCCTCTGTCCCAGGTGAGTCTGTCACATTTCTCCCCCATCAAAAGTTGACTAACAAGGTCCCAGACCACCACCTGGTCTGGACATGCGTTAGTCAGGCACATGATCTCCTTTCTTGGCTGCAAGGAATAGTTGACCTCAGTAGGTGTGGGGCAGAGGCCATTGACTCTCTGTCCAGCTGTCAGTGCTTCAGCTGGGTGGTGTTTACCATTCCATGGCTTGGCCTGTTGCTGGGCAAAGGGGCCCACTGCCCCAGTTCCCTGAAGCTGAGAAGAAACTGTAGGTTCTAGGCAGTGGCCAGCGGCGCTCTGCCCTGTTGCCAGCGATTTAGCTGGGAGTAGCAGCTTCACTACATCAGCTTGTCGCCGACTGCCCCAGCTCCCTGGATCACCACAGTTATTGCCGGTGCTGGGCAGAGGTTTGTAGCACTCTGCCCTGTTGCCAGCACTTCTGCTGGGGACTCCACATCCTCTGCTCCAGCTAACCATTGGGGCAGGAGGCTGGATTCCTCCACTCCCACACTGTGTAGCTACCATTGGGGAGGTGAGCTGGCTGCTTCCCTTTCCGTTCCCTCATCTGGCTGCTGGGGCGACATGTCTATGGTACTGTCTCCCAGGTGCATGGATCTTTGCTG
The DNA here is from genome assembly GCF_042186555.1 of Aquarana catesbeiana. Lineage (NCBI taxonomy): Eukaryota > Metazoa > Chordata > Amphibia > Anura > Ranidae > Aquarana > Aquarana catesbeiana. The sequence continues at coordinate 321,304,491 of NC_133329.1, forward strand.
GGGAAGAAAGACCACTTCCTCCCCCTTGGCCAACTGTTGGGGAGAGATGACAAACACCTCCTCTCCCTTCTCCCCCTGTATCTGCTGCTGGGAAATGATTGCCACCTTCTCACCCTGAGCCTCCGGAACTGCCACAGGTGTGGGGTAGGGATCTTGAACCCACTGTCTGGTGACCAGCGCTTCAGCTGGGGAAGTTCCTTGTAACTCCACAGATACTGCTGTTGGTGCTGGGCAGAGCACAGTGAAGTTTGGCCCTAATACCAGCTCTTCTGCTGGAGGCTCACCAGATTGTTCTTCCTCAACAGAAAAGTCTATCAAATCCCCTGTCTCTGCAACTGGTGTCTGGGGATAGAGGTTCACCATCTCCTGTCCATGGAACTCAGAAGATGCTATCAATGCTGGGGAGAGGTTAGCAGAGTTCTGTCCTGTTGTCAGCACTTCAGCTTTGGGGATAGCGATCTCCAGATTTTCCACTGCCGATTCTCTGGCATGCTGCTGGACAGGCAAATTCCTCCATCCAAGATCATCCCATGCAGAAACAGGATCATCAAGGTCAGTCAGCACTTGCTGCATCCGCCATAAGACCTCTGCGTCCATAGCTGTGGGGGGCAGGTTGGCAAAGTACACTGTTACTCTGCCACATTGCCGACTCTTCAGCCAGGGTTTCAGAGTTGTCAACTGGTATTTCCTGATAGTCCCAGGCAAAGGGAGCCCAGCCCTGGCGCTGAGCAGAGTCTAGCAGCCATCTGTAGGCAATCTCCAGCTTCCATTCCTGAATGGCCAGAAACTCTATATCTTCCATTGCCCAGTGCACTTCCGAGACGTTCAGTAGCCCTTCTCTGTAATTCATGATTTCGTCCAACCTCCACTTCAAATCACTTCCAAAGTTAGGGTCCCCTGTCAGCTTCATATACAACAGTCCCAGGCTGCTGTAGCCAAAGCCTTCCGTTGGGCTGTCATCCGCTATCCAAGGGTATGCTTGGGATACATGCCACCGGAGGGCTCTGTAGCTCTCATCCAGCTGCATCTCAGCGTGCTTAATTCAGCTGTCTGCTCCTTGTGCGGTTTTTCTCCCAAAAACAGCACTCGCAATCCATACTGCGACCAGTACCTTTCCTCGATGGAGGGGAGAACTTTTCCCTGGCATCGCTGCTCATGGGCTAGCGCTCCCTTCCAGAGTTTGCAGCGAATAGAATCAAACCATCCCAGCAGGATCTGCTCTGATACTCTGATCTGTGCTATATCTGCATCTCTCGCAACCTCCTTCTGAATTCCTCTTCGATGGCGGCTGGTATCTGTACTTCTCCTCTCCTGCTATCCGGACCTTGGATCCAGGTGGAAGTTTGGATGTCCCAGATTGCAGGAAGCGTCCTGCTGCTTGCCACCAATGTAATGAACCTTCCCCACACTCCGCTTGAGTGCTTCCATCATAATACTACTTCCTCCCAGTCTGAATCTAGATATCAGATATTCCAACCGCTCACCAGCACAAAACAAGACGACACTTGTTTAGCTGCTAACATGGACTGTTTTATTTGAGATGACACACAAATATATATACAGCAGGCTTACAATAAAATTGTTCCCAGATCCTAATTAACATGAGCTAGTTATCTAATCATTGACCCAGACTAGGTGACTCAGAGATATGACCTTTCAGGGTAAGAATTAACATCTCCTTGCTCACTGACTATACAATACACATTATCATAAACATCAACACAGGGTTAATTAGCACAAACAACAATTGGTGGAATACTCTTAGAAGCTGTGGTAAGCCAGACTAGACTCATTTACATTATAGAGGATAACAGACAGTTGGCTGGAGTTGATGATATTAGCATCTCCTCACATGATGTATCCCAAAAATATGAATCAGTCACTATTTCTAATATGGCAAATACAGGGTCTCCAGAGTCTGTGTGTCCTGGGGGTCAAGGACCCAAATCCAAAGTAACACCTCCCCAAGGGTCCCCAGGCATACAGCTCACAAAGCGCACCGTTCCCCCAAATGCCAGGGCCCATAATCGGTAGGCAAGAGGCTGGCATTCAGTCCCCTCCAAAAGCCTCTGTCCCGGGTGAGTCTGTCACAATGAGCTAAAGTGAAAGTGGAGGGTTTACAACCACTTTAAAAGGACACTCCTACCTAACAAAAAAGGAATTTTAGATGTGCCAGGAAAATAATAACCTCAAGGTTTGGAAACCACCAACAGCATACGAGGTAAAGCATACCCACTGCAGAGAAATTGTAATCCATATCTGTTACACAGGGAAGGACACTGATCTGGAAAATAACTGCACCAGTCAATGAAAGTCAGAAGAAAGGCAAAAAGGACATACTCATATGTATCTGCAACAGCAGCTTGTTTCTATCTCTCCCTCAATGTGGCATTGAGATATTCTGTATAGGCATACCTTTCAACTCAAGCACTCAATGTATACATTTTGAGGAAATCAAATTACAGTTATGCCAAGTTAATCAAAACAATACTGCATTGGAGATTACTCTTGATGAGAAGAAAGCAAAATGTTGCAAGAGCTGCAGACTATTGGCTTTGAAAATAAGCAGTATACTACTTTGTAAAAACAGATATGATATGATCAATTCAAAACCTTCTGCCAATACTACCAGGAGGGAAGGGTTTACACCTGTTTGGTGTAGCACCCTGGTCCTAAAAAGGGCTGCTAATAGATCTAGGTGGTAACTAGCCTGGCTAATTGGTAGTCTTTGATCCACTGATTTCTGTCCTAAGTCTGAGTTCAATTTGTAGTCTCTCTCTTCTGTCAATAGGTGGAACTGTTGCCTTTTGGCACTAGGATGATGGATTACAGTGAATTCAGGTGATGGGTAGATAAGTTGTCTCAGCCAATCAGCAGGAGTTTCTTTGGCTGCTGTGTATGCTGGGATAGGCTATTTATTCGGGAGGAGTCAGGTAATCAGGGTTCTTCTTGCCTGGGGCTGTGGCCTGCCAGAAACCATGAATCAGATTGAGACAGAAGTACAGTTAAATCTCACTTGTTTAATAATAATTAAAAAAAGGTAAACAGAGTAAATGTAGTCAAAACATAGCAAGAGTTCAGAACCGGAACAGATAGTCAGACAAGCCAAAATGTCAGGGAGCCAGAGATGAGTGTAGTAGAACAGCAAGCAGGATCTGGAGCCAGAAGGAATGTCAGCCAAGCAAGTCTTTAACAGGAACACAGGACAGCGTCTCTAGAGATGTGACCAAGGTGAAGGCAGAGATCATCTGGGCTGGACGGCTTAAGTAAGCAGGATATCATCAAGAGGTGAGTCACTGTGGAGTGATAGGAGCTGGCATTTAGCCTACAGCTGAGCGGCCAGCTCAGAGAAAGAAGGGCTGAGCCCAGCCCCGACATGGCCTGGGTGGATGTGTGTCAAACAGCTCCTGGCTGCTAGGCCTGAAGCCTGAGGCCTATCCAGCAGTTCTACTGGCTTCTAGGTTTACATAAGGACTATCCTGTAATTCAGGGTTCAGCAAAGGAGGAGCAGCAAAGGTTAAGCCCGAAGCCTGGGGCAGAACCAAGAGTGTTAGATGCTCAGCCCGAGGGGAGCCTGTTCGTTACCGGAGGTAAAGGAGAAGCAGTTGCCGGAGGGACGACCACTCCTGTTTACCAGAAGCAAGTTTGGAAGGGATGAAGTTCTGAAGGAGTACCAGAGCAGACGCTTCAAGGACGGTGAAGTGGAAAGGTTCAGTGGAGACTCATCCAGGAATACAGCGGGTAGCTGTGAGTAAAGCTTGAAGGAGTACGGCGGGTAGCTGTAAGTAAAGCTTGAAGATAAGTACAACGGTTAACTGTGGGTGAAGCTCAAAGGATCCAGCAGGTAGCTGAGAGTCTACTGAGAGACAGCGAGCTGAGCTTGAGGATCTGCAGTGAGATACTGTGAGTTAAGCTGGAAGATCTACAGGGGGATACTGTGAGTTAAACTGGAAGATCTACAGTGGAATTATTGTGAGAGAAGTTGTTGCTAAAGGAGAAAGCAGTTGCTACAAGATACAGATTGCTGCATTCAGATTAAAGGCCATTTTTCTCTATTGCTGTCTGCCTAGTTCTATTTTTGTCTGCAGAGTTTGCCTAATTACTATTGCATTTGCCTAGGGGTGTCCTGTGCCCTAACCCTCTCTCCCACTGTTCCTGTTAAGAGAAATAAAATCTCTTTGTTCATTTTTAAAAGTGACTAGCGCCCAATCTTTCCACCTTGCACCACACCCACTATGCCTAGTAACTGACACCCTGAGGAGGAATGTCAGTTCTCCCTGGCTCTGGGGGTCATCATCAGGCCTTTGGAAGTCGGGGAGACCGCTACACTGGTTTGACTGTCACAGAAGGTTCAATTGCAGAGGATTCTGAACTGGCACCAAGAACACACAGGATTCAGGGGGACACCAGAGATCCGATTTTCATAAGTATACTACAAATCCATAAAGTGATAGTAAGATAGGCCGACCATGTCCAGATACCAGCTCACAAATCTTCTTTGGAGACCCCTTTTCATGAGGATTGACCCTGGAGGGGTAGAAAAAGGAAAACCCCCCTCCTGTATAAATTTGCACAGGGCAGGGGAGTGAAAAGACTCCAATAGCGAATCTATCATCAGGTGGGCTGTTGTGCAAAGCTGGTAGAGACATCCCCAAAAAGACTTGCAGCTGTAATTGCAGTGAAAGGTGGTTCTACAGAATATTGAATCAGAGGGCTGAATACAAATGTACACCACACTTTCAGATATTTATTAAAAATGTTGAAAACCATTTATCATTTTTCTTCCACTTCACAAATATGTGCCACTTTGTGTTGATCTATCACATAAAATCCCAATAAAAAACATTTGCATTTTTGATTGAAACATGACAAAATGTAGAAAATTTCAAGGGGTATGAATACTTTTTCAAGACACTGTATTCAATGATTGCAGAAAACAGATACAACATCAGTATACAGACAGTAGTTATTACTCATCAGGTCTTTGGAAGTCGGGGAGACCGCTACACTGGTTTGACTGTCACAGAAGGTTCAATTGCAGAGGATTCTGAACTGGCACCAAGAACACACAGGATTCAGGGGGACACCAGAGATCCGATTTTCATAAGTATACTACAAATCCATAAAGTGATAGTAAGATAGGCCGACCATGTCCAGATACCAGCTCACAAATCTTCTCTGGAGACCCCTTTTCATGAGGATTGACCCTGGAGGGGTAGAAAAAGGAAAACCCCCCTCCTGTATAAATTTGCACAGGGCAGGGGAGTGAAAAGACTCCAATAGCGAATCTATCATCAGGTGGGCTGTTCTTTGATGAAACTCAAGTTTTAGAAAGAGGCTGGTTATTCTGCCCACTGCAAGACTGAACATTTTTTTGTTTGATCGTGGTATGCTGGTGATATTTTGGATTAGGAGATTTAGTAGGAGACTCATCTCAATCCATCTTTAGTCCTTGCTGGCTTGATCCTGTTAGTCTTTCTCCAGGTAAGGGCAAGCAGCAGCAAAAAGTAAGCATATAATCCTATGGCCATAGGCTTCCTTTCTGCAAATCAGGACCATTTGAAAAAACAAAAAGAAAAATAAAGGCAAGCTTTACAGACCTTTGTCATTGCGGGTCAATACAGTGAGGTGAAAGTTTGCCCAGAAGGCATTCACTGTGGTGGAGGTGTTTTCTACTGTCATGTTTTTGCATTACTTACCTAGGAGTGATAGATATCACAAGCTGTACGGAACTACCACATTCACAATTATATGAACTTTTACTGTTTTATTGTTTATGATTTGTTAATAGTTGTTTTTTGTTTTTTCTGATTACAGTGCCTTGAAAAAGTATTCTTACCCCTTGAAATTTTCCACATTTTTTCATATTACAACCAAAAACGTAAATGTGTTTTATTAGGATTTTATGTGATAGACCATAATTAGTGGCACATAATTGTGACGTGGAAGGAAAATGATAAATGGTTTTTACATTTTTTTTACAAATAAATATCTGAAAAGTGTGGTGTGCATTTGTATTCAGCCCCCCTTACTCTGATACACCTAATGAAAATCTAGTGGAACCAATTGCCTTCAGAAGTCACCTAATTAGTAAATAGAATCCACCTGTGTGTAATTGAATCAGTATAAATACAGCTGTTCTGTGAAGCCCTCAGAGGTTTGCTAGAGAACCTTAGTGAACAAACAGCATTATGAAAGCCAAGAAATACACCAGACAGGTTAGGGATAAAGTTGTGGAGAAGTTTAAAGCAGAGTTAGGTTATAAAAAAATATCCCAAGCTTTGAACATCTCACGGAGAACTGTTCAATCCATCATCCGAAAATGGAAAGAGTATAGCACAACTGCAAACCTAGGAGGACATGGCCTTCCACCTAAATTGACAGGCCGGGCAAGGAGACTATTAATCAGAGAAGCATTCAAAAGGCCCATGGTGACTCTGGAGAAGCTGCAGAGATCCACAGCTCAGGTGGGAGAATCTGTCCACAAGACAACTATTAGTCATGCACTCCACAAATCTGGCCTTTACAGAAGAGTGGCAAGAAGAAAGCCATTGTTGAAAGAAAGCCATCTGCAGAAGCCGTGTGGGGGACATCTGCAGAAGCCGTGTGGGGGACACAGCTAACATGTGAAAGAAGGTGCCATGCTCAGATGAGACTAAAATTTAGCTTTTTGGCCTAAAAGCAAAATGTTATGTGTGCCAGAAAAATAACACTGCACATCGCCCTGAACAAACCATCCCCACCATGAAACATAGTGGTGGCAGCACCATGTGGGGATGCATTTTCTTCAGCAGGGCCTGGGAAGCTGGTCAGAGTTGATGGGAAGATGGCTGGAGCCAAATACAGGGCAATCTTAGAAAAAAACTTGTTAGAGTCTGCAAAAGATTTGAGACTGGGGCAGAGGTTCACCTTCCAGCAGGACAACGACCCTAAACATATACCCAGAGCTACAATGGAATGGTTTAGAAGATCAAAGCATATTCATGTGTTAGAATGGCCCAGTCAAATTCCAGACCTAAATAAAATTGAGAATCTGTGGCAAGACTTGAAAATTGCTGTTCACAGACACTCTCCACCCAATCTGACAGAGCTTGAGATATTTTGCAAAGAAAAATGGGCAAAAATGTCACTCTCTAGATGTGCAAAGCTGGTAGAGACATCCCCAAAAAGACTTGCAGCTGTAATTGCAGTGAAAGGTGGTTCTACAGAATATTGAATCAGAGGGCTGAATACAAATGTACACCACACTTTCAGATATTTATTAAAAATGTTGAAAACCATTTATCATTTTTCTTCCACTTCACAAATATGTGCCACTTTGTGTTGATCTATCACATAAAATCCCAATAAAAAACATTTGCATTTTTGATTGAAACATGACAAAATGTAGAAAATGTCAAGGGGTATGAATACTTTTTCAAGACACTGTATTCAATGATTGCAGAAAACAGATACAACATCAGTATACAGACAGTAGTTATTACTCACAGATAAACTATGATAGCACATGTATTTGTTTTTTTTTTTATAAACCTCATAGTGAAGTAGAGGTGCAGCCACATGAAGTTAGCAGATGGTAGCCTTAATAATGTGATCTCTACCTCCTCCTTCTACATCTCCTCCCCTTCTGCCCCCACATCCACCTCCCTCTATGTAATTCCTGCATGAGGAGAGGCTCTGAGGAGCTGGGGTTATACGGGAGAAAACAGCGTATTCAGGCTGGGTTCACACTGCAGCAAGGAGCGGCTCACAGCAGGAGTCCAGTGTGTCCCTGTTCACCATTTCAGGTCCGATTTCAGACCGAATTTTTGGCTGAATTCAGACCTTAAATGGACCAGAAGACGCACAGGACTCCTGTGCAATTCGCACCGGAGCTGCTCCAGAGATGTGTGAACTGGCTCCATAGAGAGCTGGTCACAATCTCCTGAAATGGGAATTGAATGCGGAGTAACCCACATCCAATTCGCAATAGTGTGAACCCAGCCTAAATCACACATGGTGAAGATCTGGTGAGAGCAGCCTCCTTCCTCCAGTTCATGGCCTGGGCATTTCCACATTTCCATATTTTATACAATCACTATTTTTTTAATGTATTTTTTTTTTGTTAAAATTATTTACAGATTGCATTACTATTTTAGCATTTTTTCCATGTGAAGCCTTCCCTGCCCTGGATAAGCAAACACAGGCAGGGACAGAAATACAAATTGGGTAAAAAAAATAAAAGAGAAGAAGAGAGACTTGTTCTCCTTGAAAGCCTTTTCTTTTGAGTCTTTCTCCAGAGACAAGAGGAAGGACACACAGAAGCAGAAGTTAAAGTGCAACTAAAGGCATTTTTTTTTCATTTTGGGCTCCCCCGCTGGTAATCTTGGCTCCTCCTTTTCTCTGATTGCCTTCATAGTAATGCCCCGTACACACGGTCGGACTTTGTTCGGACATTCCGACAACAAAATCCTAGGATTTTTTCCGACGGATGTTGGCTCAAACTTGTCTTGCATACACACGGTCACACAAAGTTGTCGGAAAATCCGATCGTTCTAAACGAGGTGACGTAAAACACGTACGTCAGGACTATAAACGGGGCAGTGGCCAATAGCTTTCATCTCTTTATTTATTCTGAGCATGCGTGGCACTTTGTGCGTCGGATTTGTGTACACACGATCGGAATTTCCGACAACGGATTTTGTTGTGGGAAAATTTTATATCCTGCTCTCAAACTTTGTGTGTCGGAAAATCCGATGGAAAATGTGTGATGGAGCCTACACACGGTTGGAATTTCCGACAACAAGGTCCTATCACACATTTTCCGTCGGAAAATCCGACCGTGTGTACAGGGCATAAGTCTCGATCCCAAGCCGGGATGTATGCGTGCATAGACACAAAGAGCTGGAGTGCATCCCCGCAAGTGATATAAACTTAATGTGATATGTCTTTTCTCAGAAAGCCTAGAACTGAGCAGACCCATAGGCCCCCTGCACAGCTCTCATTGTCCTCCTTCTCATCCATCCCTGGGTTATGGGCATCATAGGTCAACTGGGGTAAATGACGTTTAATGATACCGGAAAATTAAAAATGTACCCTAAGAGGAAATGGGGGATGAGGGGGAAGAGAAGGATGGAAAGGGAAAGGGCTGAACTTTTGCACCTTTGGTTTTAAATGAGAGGAGAAAGAATAAGGGAAGAATTAGGTGGATGTGTGGTGGGGTTCTACACGGCCTCCTAAAGTGGCCAGTTACCCTTGCGGCAGGCGTGACTGAATGCGTCAAGTCTCCATATAAGATAAAATAAAGGTATTTTATTATTAATGTTTGTTAAATAGTAGGTGGCATACACCTTTTAACTGTTATTAGATAAGGTGCCAGGTTTGTTCATGTATTTATGTATTACACTGGGCCTGGGTATGCCCATTAGGCTCTGTTTTGTATTTGAATTTTTCTTTGAAACTGAATAAAAGGATTAAAGAGAAAATAAAAAAAAGAGAAAAAGAGAGACTCGTTCTCCCTTGGTCCTTGATAGCCTCTTCTTTTGAGTTTTTCTTCAGAGACAAGAGGAAGGACACACAGAAGCAAAAGTTAAAGTGCAACTAAAGGCAAATTTTTTTCTTTTCATTTTGGGGTCCCCCGCTGGTGATCTTGGCTCCTCCTATTCTCTGATTGCCCTTATAGCAAGTCTCGATCCCAAGCCAGGATGTGCGCGTGCATAGACACACACAACGCTGTTCAGCCCCGCCCCCCTCTCCCACCTTACAGGATTTAACTGACAGTCTCCTATGAGAAGAATAAGGGGAGATGAGCTGCTTCAGTTGGGCACAGCAATGAATCAAGATCAGGCTAAAGTAATTATTTAAGAGGAGACTGGGGAAAGCAGCTTTGAAAAGGTTTTTTACCCTAATGCAGAGAATTTGTTACTGTTCATATATGGAGGCAAGGTGGCTCTCCTGCACTGGATCACGTACCTGGTACATGATCCAGCACTCCCGGGTTGGGGGCGCACAGGTGCGCTGCCAGCGGCCCGCTCCCGCTATGATTATTCACAGCGGGAGCCGATCAGCAAGTCGGACTCGATATTTGCCGGCACCCACTGATTGTTCATTACACAGGCAAAACACAAGTCAGCCTATGTAAACAAGGCAGATTGCCGCTCTGTAAATGGGGAAGGCATTGATCTTTTGTTGCTGTAAAGCAGGGACATGGCTCTATGCCTTCCTCTAGTACAAGCACCTCCCCCAGTTTAGTAAACACAGACTAGGAGCACATTTAACCCTTTGTGTATAAGTAAAGGATGGGGTGAATGGCGCTCCCTTTTAAGGGGGTATGTAGATTAAATGTGCAACACCAATACTCCTATAATGAATACCATATAATATGGAAATGAATTGTAAATATAAATTATAAAATATAAATAACCCCCTATAAAAATAATGATATATTAATATCTGGTTCAAACTAATCATACAGTGGAAAAACAGTAACCACAATCAAAATACAATAAAGCAATAAAAAATTATTAAACCATCAGTAAATCATCTGCAGTGCTAATCTCTTGTGCAGTCCATGCAAAAAAATATATATATAAAAAACTTGTAAACAAATAAGAAGTGAAAAAATCTGCTATACTCCAAAAAACTGGTATAGCACAAACAAATATATTGCAAACAGTTCCAAACAGTCTGGTGACTCTTGTGCCAAGAAATAAACCGGTGACTTCTGTGCTTCCCCTATGGCTCCCCACTCACCAGCTCCTTATAGCCCTACAGGGGTGACAGGCAGTATGGAATATCATAGGAGGTCCCCAGGTGGTTCCCTGTGGATCCTTCAGCAATGGCTCCTGTTTTCACTGTCCCAGGACATCCAGACCAATCATCTGTGCATCACGACCTCTGTCACCATATCCAGGACAGGAATCTCCAGGGATGAGTCCTCATATGAAGAGATAACACCCCATAGTGTAGTATATTGAATAAAATCCTTTTATTTAAAACCATAAAACAAAAGTATTTCCCAGAAGGGAATAGCAGCTACAAAACACTACACCATGCGTGTGTTCAGTAACCAGGAAGAGCTCCGTACTAGAAGTGATGTAAGTGCGTAGCCCCGCCTTGTCACTTCTAGTACGGAGCCAGGGAGCCTAGAACGCAGCTGGACCGCACGCTGCGCGACGGCTCTTCCTGGTTACTGAACACACCCAAAAAGTGTCAAAGGTGTCAGTTAGTGTCCCGACTATCTGCAGCAATATCGCAGTCCTGTTATAAGTCGCTGATTGCTGCCATAGTTTGTAGACACTATAACTTTTGTGCAAACCAATCAATATACACTTATTGGGATTTTTTTCACTAAAAATATGTAGCAGAATACATATTGGCATAAATTGATGAAGAAATTAGATTTTTTACATTTTTTTTATTAGATATGTTTTATAGCAGAAAGTAAAAAAAATATTTTTTTTTTTTTCAAAATTGACGGTCTTTTAATGATTATAGTGCAAAAAATATAAAAAATGCAGAGGTGATTAAATACCAACAAAAGCAAAGCTCTATTTGTGGGGAAAAGGACATACTTTTTATTTGGGTACATCATCGCACGCCCACGCAATTGTCAGTTAAAGTAACGCAGTGCCATATCACAAAAAACGGCCGTTGGAATCTTCCGGAGCTGAAGTGGTTCAAAAAAAATAAATTTGCACTTATAACACTTTAACTTTGAACGATGTCCCTCTAAGCTTTATTCCATTAAATTTATTATCCAGTTTCATAATGCAGAAATGTTAGCTTCCAAAGTGCTTCAGATATTTGATATTCAAATAGATTTGAAAAGAGAATAAACACAGGATTCTAGCATGATATTGTGAAGTACAATATTACTGAAATCTTTAAACTACAAAGATTACATACCTGGATTGTTCCCAGATCTTGAACATTAAAGTATACTGCATGAATAGCCCAAACTTTTTTTTTTATGTCTGTGTACAGTTAGAGAAATGTCTTTTCATTTTCTGTCCAAGAGATGCAACAGGAAGTAAATAGGAATCGTAAAAAGTAAGGGTAATTCCCCCTCTTGGACACTTTGGATTTGCCCTCACTTTCTGATTTGGTGAAATGGTCACCAGTACAAATAAAGACATGAAACTACCCAACAGGGACAAAAAAAGGAAAAAAAAAACTGGGATATAAATATATTAGTTTTATATAAATACATATATATTTATATAAAAAATCTATTATTATATCATTTACAGTATATTCCACCATTATAAAATACAGTATTTTTTTATAATAAAAAAGTATATATTTAAATAAAAAAAATAGTATTTTAACTAAATGGGATAGGGATATTGATACACCCAGTGAAAGTTGCCTTGTCTGATTGTGTAATTTACAGTATGTAGCACACCTGCCTGTAGTGTGTAGGTGACAGCCATATATACCATATGTCACCCTAGTGTGCCATCCATTATAATAACAGTGCAATATTTTTCTTTACTGGAGTGACTCTGCTGGATTACCAGTCATATTGGAAAATAATCATTTATGTGCCAAGCCCACAGAAGCATACATGCCATCTGTCTACTCTTTGCTTCCAATTTATAGAGGATCAGTGCACGTTATTATTAAATTCTCAGCAAGTGAGGGCTGCAAATTATCTCAGGTGTCACAAGTATTTTTGTTACAGTGAAGGACATAATGGCGATGGAAAAGTGATTCCATTTGTCAGATCTTGTGTTTCTCTTTTGTTGTGAGTGTTTTATGTATGTTGTAGTCAAACGTTTACACGGTACTTCTAAGATATACCATATTTTAAAAAGAAAACTAGGGCTTTTATTTAGCAGTCTCTTCATAAAAATTAGACTAATTGGACTTTATAAAATACACATGTCCTTTATTGGGACAACATTGAGGCATAAAAACAGATACCACTTCAGCCCTGGAAAATTTGGCTGCTGAAAGACCGGGCCATTTTTTGCGATTCGGCACGACGTCTATTTAACTGACAATTGCGCGGTCGTGCGATGCTACACCCAAAAAAAAATTGTCATCCTTTTTTTCCTACAAATAGAGCTTTCTTTTGGTGGTATTTGATCATCTCTGCGTTTTTTATTTTTTGCGCTATAAACAAAAAAAGAGCGACAATTTTGAAAAAAACACAGTATTTTGTACTTTTTGCTATAATAAATATCCCCATTTTTTTTAAAAAAGCAATTTTTTTCTCAGTTTAGGCCGATATGTATTCTTCTACATATTTTTGGTAAAAAAAATTGCAATAGGCGTATATTAATTGGTTTGTGCAAAAATTATAGCGTCTACAAAATAGGGGATAGATTTATAGCATTTTTATTATTATTATTATTTTTTTACTAGTAATGGCGGCGATCTGCGATTTTTTTGGGACGGCGACATTATGGTGGACACATCGGACACTTTTGACACATTTTTGGGACCATTGGCATTTATACAGCGATCAGTGCTATAAAAATGCACTGATTACTGGAAAAATGTCACTGGCAAGGAAGGGGTTAACATTAGGGGGCTATCAAGGTGTTTCTAACTGTAGGGGGAAGGGAGTGACTGGAGGAAATGACAGATTATTGTTCCTAGCTAATAGAAACACACGATCTGTCTCTCCTCACAGAACAGAACAGGCAGGTGTGTGTGACGTACAGCTACGACAGCTCGTGGGATCGTGCCGACCTGCCGCCCTATAATGACGGCGGCTGGTCGGCGAGCGGCTAAAGTGGTATTAAACCCAAAAGCAGACATTTATTATATTGCAGCTTATCAATTCTTAGATACAATGGTTGCATTCGTTTTTGATATTAGGCTTTCTTTCCTTTATATTCATCTGGTGATCCTTCCAGTAAGTGCCGGTTCACACTGGGACGACTTGTCAGGCGACTTAGCCGTCTGACAAGTAGTGTCCCGTTCTGTACCGACTTAGAAAAAGGTTCCTGAACGACTTTGGGGGCGACTTGCATTGACTTCTATATAGAATGTTTTTGCAAGTTGCCATTCCTGTCGTGTCCAGGTCGCCTGAGGCAGTCGCGCTGCAAGTCGTGCTGCCTCAGTGTGAACCGACACTAAGTCTATTGTTTTTTTAACTACCTAAGGACCGCCTGCCGTCGTTATACACTATATCACTACTTTGATGCTAAATACCCCCCAGTATTTTTAAAAACGGCTGGCGGTCCTCTTTCACATAAAAGTGGTCTCAGGGGCGGATTCGCTGCAAGATCACTTTTAATCGGGGGGGGGGGGGAGGGGCCCCCAATATCTATTGTGGCGGAGGCGATCTCATCTTCACAGCCGCCTGGATGCCAAGTGAGCGAAAGATGGCCCCCACTTGGCTCCATAGCATTGGAGGGCGAAAGCGACGTCAAACGTCACTTCCACCCAATGCTCTTAATAAAGAGGAAATATTTTTTATTTTGTAAAAAAAAATGACATTTATTTATTTATGGCATTTTAGTGTAAATATGAGATCTGAGGTCTTTTTGACCCCAGATTTCACATTTAAGAGGTCCTGTCATGCTTTTTTCTATTACAGGGATGTTTACATTCCTTGTAATAGGAATAAAAGTGACCCTTTTTTTTTTTTTTTTAAAGGACAGTGTAAAAAAAAAAAAAGTTAAATAAATAAGATAAAAAAAAAATTTAAAGGGCCCCGTCCCACCGAGCTTGCGCGAATGCATACGTAAGTCGCGCCCGCATATAAAAACGGTGTTCAAACCACACATGTGAGGTATCGCTGCGGTCGTTAGAGCGAGAGCAATAATTCTAGCCCCAGACTTCCTCTGTAACTTAAAATTGGTAACCTGTAGAAATGTTTAAACGTCACCTATGGAGATTTTTAAGGGTAAAAGTTTGTCACCATTCCAAGAGCGGGCACAATTTTGAAGCATGAGATGTTGGGTATCAATTTACTAAGCATAACATTATCTTTCACAATATAAAAAAAAAACGGGCTACCTTTACTGTTGTCTTATTTTTTAAGTCAAAAAAGTGTATTCTTTTCCAAAAGATTGCACTTGTAAGACTGCTGTGCAAATACGGCGTGATATAAAGTATTGCAACGACTGCCATTATATTCTCTAGGGTGTCTGAAAAAAATATATATAATGTTTTGGGGTTCTAGCTAATTTTATAGCAAAAAAAAAAATTTTAACTTATAAACATAGAGTCTGAAAAAAAGGCCTGGTCCTTAAAGTGGAGATCCACCCAAAAATGGAACTTCCACTTTGTGGATTCCTCCCCCCCTCCGGTGTCACATTTGGCACCTTTCAGGGGGGAGGAGGGAGCAGATATCTGTCTAATATAGGTATTTGCTCCCACTTCCTGGCATAGATCACCACGGTGCTTGTGGTGATCTATGCCACTTCCGGCGCCTACCCCGTCCTCCCCCGCTGTATTCTGGGAGACACACAGGTCCCAGAACACAGCAGGGACCTGAGAGGATGCGCAGCGCGACTCGCGCATGCGCAGTAGGGAACCAGGAAGTGAAGCCTTATGGCTTCACTTCCTTATTCCCTCACCGAGGATGGTGGCGGCAGCAGGCGAGAGCCGAAGGATGGATTGGCTTCGGCTGCCGACATCGCAGGCTCCCTGGACAGGTAAGTGTCCATATATTAAAAGTCAGCAGCTGCAGTATTTGTAGCTGCTGGCTTTTAATATTTTTTTTTCAGCGGACCTCCTCTTTAAGTGGTTAACAGAACAAGATGCCCTGCAGATGTAGCAGTTAGAGGATTGAAACAAACCATTTAACATTGACAGGGGTGCTTGCAACGATCAAATTTTATATATTTATGTAAAGCCTTTATCCCCCCAAAAAAACAACAAAAACTGTTGGCTTTAATCGCTTATAGTATTAGCTGGGGTTTGGCTTCTATTTGTTAGTGTATTTAAATCTGCTAGTACATCGAACATTCCCCTTTGCCCCAGACTGACAATGGTGATTTCCAAAGGTGTCTTTGTTGCTCTTCATCCAGAGTGTGGGCACTCTAATACAGGAGGCGTGATACTGGCCAGGTCACCGGGGAAAAACAGAGGGAAAAAACCTAATGCAGCCACCACATGTAATAACTGGTAAGCTGCAATATATTTCATTTTTGGTTATTGGTTTATTGTTATTTTAACATAATATGGTTTTATTAAAATATACTTTATTGGGTTGTGATCCATATTGCCACTTTTTGCAGGAATTCAGTGCAAGTTTGTAGTTCTAAGATTTACTTTCCTGTTTTTTGGAGATTTGTTACTCGTTAAAGTGGTTGTAAACCCAATGTGAAAAAAAAAAACTAACACCTGCAAGACAAAGGCACAAAGAGCGAGTATGCATAGCATACACGTACGTTCCATTGCTTCTGTTTGCTTCAGTGCGCATGTGCCGATGACGTCAGCACATGCAAATACAGGGGATATCTCCTACACCGAGCAGGTTTAGGAGATATCCGGGGTAGCTACAGGTAAGCCTTATTATAGGCTTACCTGTAGCAAAAAAGTGGTCTGTAAGGGTTTCCAACCACTTTAATGTGTATGTGAAGCCAAAACCATTTCTTGTTTTAGACAGAGTAGGGAATAGTTAGGGATCAATGGGGAAATTCCCATTTGTTTCCTGTCCCAGCGATGCAGCACGAAGTAATAAGAGATCACGCCAAAATGAGGAGATATTCCTGTATAATTCTCATCATACAGACTGTGAATCTCCTAATTGAGACACAGTCAGGGATACAAAACAGAGCTGCTAACCTTTCTACATCCAAAACTAGAAAAAAAGTTTTGCTTTACATACACTTATATACTTTACATACAACTTTTGCCTTGAAAATCATTTTTAAATTTGGCAAGGTTTATTTATTTATTTATTTATTTATTCTATTATTTATTACAGGTACTTATATAGTGCTGACAATTTACACAGCACTTTACACAAATATTGAACATTCACATCAGTTTCTGCCCTCAAGGAGCTTACAATCTAAGGTCCCTAGCTCACATTCATGCATACACATACTAGGGCCAATATTGACAGGAGCCATCTAACCTACCAGCGTGTCTTTCATAGGAGTGTACACAGGGTGTGCTGGGTGTGCCTGGGCACACCCTAATCACCCTGTGCGATGCAGATTTCCACTGCTGAACACCTCTACCTCTATGGCAGCTGAGGCTACAGAGAAAGGGACTGGGGTATCTCTGTCCTCAGTCCGTTTCTCAAAGCCCCTCAATGGGTCGCCTAACAAATTGTAAAAAAAAAAAAAAAAAATCATATTGTAAAAAATAAAAATAAAATTGATAACAATAATAACAAAATAAAATAATAAAAACAAAAAGCTACTGACGCCAATTTCACCCCTACTGACACCGTCCACTGCTCTACTGACACTGTCCACTGCTCTACAGTGCATGTGTGTTTGTGCTTTGGGGTGCACACCCTAGTGCAGTGATGGCGAACCTTGGCACCCCAGATGTTTTGGAACTACATTTCCCATGATGCTCAACTACACTGCAGAGTGCATGAGCATCATGGGAAATATAGTTCCAAAACATCTGGGGTGCCAAGGTTCACCATCACTGCCCTAGTGCAATAGGCTGCACACACCTATGGTGTCTTTGGAGTGTGGGAGGAAACCGGAGTACTTGGAGGAAACTCACGCAGGCACAGGGAGAACATGCAAACTCCAGGCAGGTAGTGCCATGGTTGGGATTCAAACTGATGAGCCTGGTGCTGCCAGGCATTTATCAAGTGTGAGCTGGCATATTCTCTACATACACGCTTATTCACAAATGTTCCCTAATCACAGCAAATTTTGTTAACTGAAAAAAATTAAATATATATATATATATATATATATGTTTTTTCAGATAAATATGAAAGACAATAATTTATATTTACATTTGGAGCTAGCAGGTAGAGCTCTAGATTTTTTATTTTTTTATTTTTGTAATTCCTTTATTTAGCAAGTAGTTGCATTTGCAGACAACTGCAAAAATAATGCATAGCAAGGTCACATGAAAATGCAGACATACAAAATCAGTGGCAATGCAATAAGGTCCACACAGCATCAATGAGTACCAAAGAAAAGACAATCTGTGAATCAAACAACTACCACCATAAAACCTGGAAGTCTAAGAAAGAGGTTTTAGGTGAGAGTCTCCAAAATGTGCAGATGAAGTGCAGCATAGGAATGCAACTACATTCAAACAGAAACTAAAGAAAACCGGTTCGTCAGAGAGAATCCGGAGGCCACTGTGACACAGGCAGGGCCTGCAACCAAAAGAACAAAATATAATGGCCAGAGAATTACCAAGACTGCAAGGGATGCATCACAGAACTTCATAAAGAGTATGGGAGTGGGATAAGGGAGGGGAGAGCAGGGAGAGGAGGGAAAAGAGGTGAAAAAGAAAAGAAACAAGGGAAGAGACCAGCAAAAGTAATCTCTCTCACCTGGGGCTAAATATTGACCACAGACCCCGGGAGCTCAGACAGGTTGTGAGACCCCCTGCAAATAGGCATCAGTGTATACAAAATATTGCCACGACCTCCACGTGTCACAAAAGATCTCCTCCCTCTTATGTAGGGTAGACGGGAGGTCCCACCTGGCCCTAATTCCTTGATTTTAGAAAACCAAAGAGATTTTGAAGGCGGATTCACAGACCTCCAGCACAAAGGGATACATGCCTTTGTTTTTCACACATTTCTTCTTAGCTGCTCTGTTAGCTTTTGTTTATAGAGCTCAACAGCTCAAACTTTAATGAACAACTGCATGAGTCAGAGCAGTGACTCCCAGAGCCTACTCTATCTTGTTTATTATAAATAAAAAGTAAAACCAATAGATATATAACCTTAGTTTATTTTGATTTTGGTAAAATAAAATTTACGTAATTAAAAGAATTGAAACTTCAGAACTATGTATTTAGCAAAGAGCATGAGTTTTTCTGATTGCAATAATCAAACTCAGATAAGCATGGGGTGTTTGGACCCCTGGACTGAGACTGCTGCTTCCACATTGAGCAGTGGTCCTTCTTTGTGGCATACTGACCTAGAACAGTGCTACTCTGTCGATGGCTGCTTTAGTAAGAGAGGTAATCACACCTCACTAGTTTGTGCATCTATAGTCTTACATTTTTGTACACATATAAAATTAATTTGAGAATGAGAGGTTAAGTATTGCTTGCCAACCTATATATCTCAAGCACTAATTACAGGGGGGGGAAATAGTTTTTGCAGCTTAGGGAAGGGTAAGAGCACAGGAAATACTTCAGCAATGATATTGCTGTTTATTAATTCATTAATAAATGAATGTTAAAGGGAAAAACTGCACTGGTATAACAACTAAAAAAGCTGCAACTCAAAAGTGAAATACACACCAAACAATAAGGAACAAAAAAGAAGCTGCGCTGATAATGAATGAAATAAACTAATGAATGTGATCTAGTGCACAAATAAACCTATGATTTGGTTGACAAATATAATGAAAACCCTGCAGTATTGAACAAATAGAGGGTGATCAGAAAAACAAATGCAGTGAAATATAATAAACCAAGTAAATTCTGGGAAATTACAAAAAAAGGGTAACCTCTTGAGTGAAGCAAAATAAAAAAACATAAATAGTGTAATATGGTAAGTGAGCCAACAAATATAATAAAAAAATAAATTGTGTAAACTAAAAACATAGAATAAAAAAATATAAAAATATGAAAATAAAATATGTAAAGTCTCTTCAAAAATGCTTCTCAACGGGGAATAAATGTTGAAACACCCTGTGAGGGATCTTCAATACTCAAAGGACACCGTGAATCCACCACCACATAAATTGAAGGCTTACCAGCTATACAAGCTGTTAGAGCTTGTGGCTAATAACAAGCCAGGGCCTTTAAGTCCTCCCGATACCTCCACTGGTTAGTGAGCCAAGCGTTCCTGAAGACTTGATATGTATTCAGTGATCAAACAAGCAGCCACGAACGTATCCTCAGTGAGTGAGTTAAGCCTATAAAAGAGACAAAAGAGGTTCACCATC
Organism: Aquarana catesbeiana; assembly: GCF_042186555.1. Taxonomy (NCBI): domain Eukaryota; kingdom Metazoa; phylum Chordata; class Amphibia; order Anura; family Ranidae; genus Aquarana; species Aquarana catesbeiana. Next base: position 321,324,491 of record NC_133329.1, read on the forward strand.
GGTAAAACCAGGTGGTGTTTATTGTAAAAAGTCTGTGCAGACAAACAGACTATGCAATAATTCCATAATAATAAATTAATTAATTAATTACAAAGTTTATGGATAGTTATACCCAGGACTTTTCTTCTCGGAGCATAGGTGCAGGAACTCCCCCCTTTCTGAGTCACCCCTTGTCTCTGCCCCCTTACCCACCTCTGAGCATCGCCTTATGGTTCTATCCCCTACCTACCTCCTAGTACTGACCCTTTTAGAAGATACAGAACCAAGTATCCATTTGCAGTAAATTGTATCAAACTGATTAATGATAACAAGAAAAGCAGTAAAATCGATTCCCTGCAGCAACAATAGTCCCCCCCTCAGTAATAATAGATTTCCTGCAACAAAATACCCTCCCCCAGCAACAATAGATCCACCCCAGCATCAATAGTCCCTCCAGCAGCTGTCAACGATAGGCCCCCTCCCTTATCAGTAGATCCCTCCCAACAACATTTGACCCCCAAGGCCATCGGCAACAACCTCCCTGCAGAAACAATAGACCCCCCAGCAACAATAAATTCCCTGCAACAACAAATCTGACCCAGGAATAATAGACTCTTGCTAGCAACAATAGATCCTCCAGCAGTCCACAGCAATAGACCCTACAGCACACTCCAGCACCCCTTGCCATTACATAAATTCAGTGCTGGAGGTGCTGGAGGTGCTGGAGATGCTTGAACTGCGCTCCCCTGTGTTTCCCCTGAAAAAAGCCTTGGTTATACCACTATCCTAGCTCTGCATTTTGTAGGGGGGTGGGGTAATATGTAGCAATTGACTTGTTGAAAATTCACAGACCATGTCCGACATGGGTGTTGTAATCTGTAGTACCCATTTTAGGATGGAGTATCACAAACATAGAAATTAGAGTGCTTTGCAAGTGTAGATAGTACAGTACAATGGCACCAGTGGTGGCCGCCCCCCCAACACCTCTGCCGCCCTCCCTATTCATGTGCCCGGCCCCTTTCAGGACGCAGGACACATGAAATACTATGGCGGGGATAGGCAGGGGTGTGTATCTTTAAGCACGTGATTAAAGCCAGAGGCTCTAATCGGCTTCAAAACAGGATGGGATCAGGGCGCAGAGCACTGTGTCCCGATCCCACCATGTTGTGTGACATAGCGAATTAATTTTTGCTATTTTCACCCTAACATTCCTCCCTGCCAATCAGGAGGCAGGTCAGTGAGACCTGTCTCCCGATTGGCCAAAGCATTAGACAATCCTATTGGATGCCTAACGCATTGGCAGAAGAGGAGGAGACACGGCAGAGAAGGCCTGAGGAGCCGAGTGGACACTGGAGCCGCCGCTACCCCACTGCAGGAGAGCCGTAAGTTGCGGTAAGTGCCGCCAGACCAGCCGCAGGGGGGGCGGGGGGTTGGTGAAGTGACAGCCGGGGGATGCGCATGGCTGCATATGATGGGCACAGTGGCTGTATTTGCTGGGCACAGTGGCTGCATATAATGGGCACAGTGGCTGCATATAATAGGCACAATGGCTGTATTTTCTGGGCACAGTGGCTGCATATAATGGGCACAGTGGCTGTAATTGATGGCACAGTGGCTGTATTTGCTGGACACAGTGGCTGCATATGATGGGCACAGTGGCTGTATTTGTTGGGCACAGTGGCTGCAAATGATGGGCACAGTGGCTGTATTTATTGGGCACAGTGGCTGTATTTGATGGGCACAGTGGCTGTGTTTGCTGGGCACAGTGGCTGCATATGATGGGCACAGTGGTTGCATATGATGGCACAGTGGCTGCAATTGATGGCACAGTGGCTGTATTTGATGGGCACAGCGGCTGCATATGATGGGCACAGTGGCTGTATTTGCTAGGCACAGTGGCTGCATATGATGGGCTCAGTGGCTGTAATTGATGGCACAGTGGCTGTATTTGCTGGGCACAGTGGCTGTATTTGGTGAGCACAGTGGCTGTATTTGCTGGGCACAGTGGCTGCATATGATGGGCACAGTGGCTGTAATTGATGGCACAGTGGCTGTATTTGCTGGGCATATTGGCTGTATTTGGTGGGCACAGTGGCTGTAATTGGTGGGCACAGTGGCTGTATTTGCTGGGCACAGTGGCTGCATATGATGGGCTCAGTGGCTGTGATTGATGGCACAGTGGCTGTATTTGGTGGGCACAGTGGCTGTATTTGCTGGGCACAGTGGCTGCATATGATGGGCACAGTGGCTGCATATGATGGGCTCAGTGGCTGTAATTGATGGCACAGTGGCTGTATTTGCTGGGCACAATGGCTGCAATTGATGGCACAGTGGCTGCATTTGATGGGCAAAGTGGTTGCATTTGACAGGCACAGTGAGGGGGCAATTGATGAATTTTTTTAAGTATTTTTCAGAATTTTTCAGTTTGTTTGCGCCCCCTCCCCCCAAAAAAAATTTTGAGCACCATACGTCACTGAATGGCACCAAAGAAGAACCACAGAACACATCTCAGTGTTCAGAAGAGAAAGCTCAGCTCTGTATAGTAAACCTTATTTCTTATTCTAGAATTAGGTTTTCTTACTTATTTCATTCACAGTAACTAAGAGAAGCCCCAGACTCTTAAACTTGGCTTTTCTAAAGATGTTTAAAATTTTCTGTGTAATATACTGATTTTTACTTCTCTTGTTTTTGTGCTATTGACATTATATGATGTCCAGTTATATGATACGGAATGTTCTACCGACCATATCAGTTTGCGTTGCACAAGTATCTTGTGCTTGTAAATTAAACTTGCAACCTAAATAAAATTTAGGAAACTAAAGAGAAAATGCAGCGGTCTTTAACAGGTCTTCTCAATCACCCTAAAAGTGCGCAAACGCCAGGCAAATAGACTGTTATAACAAATCTGTATTAGATTACATTTGAAGACAACAGACCAAAAAGACAATTGAAATAACATATTTATTTCTGTATACATGAAGGTGCAGGCTAAAAAAGCAGTCAGCAAATATCCCACTGATTTGACAATACACGCAGCTTTTTCTGAATATTGGGGACGTTCTCTCAAAATGATCATCCAATCTATTTAGTGCCACGTCTGCCACTCTACAGAAAGTTTAGGTGTGGCAAGGTACCCATGGTTCACAAACCACAAAGGACACCAGCATCATCCAGTTGAGCGCCAGAAGATTTACCCCCCTTTATGACCAGGCCATTTTTCTAGCACCGTGTTACTTTAACTGACAATTGTGCAGTAATGCAATGCTGTACTTAAGTGTTTTTTCCTCCCCAAAAATAGAGCTTTCTTTTGGTGGTATTTCATCACTACTGTGTTTTTTATTTTATGCGATATAAACAAAAAAAGACCGACAATTTAAAAAACAAAACAAAAAAAAAAACAATAGTTTTTACTTTCTGCAATAAAACATATCCAATAAAAAATGTTTACAAATTTAATTTCTTTATAAATTTAGGTCAATATATATTCTGCTACATATTTTTGGTAAAAAAAAAATAAAAATCCCAATAAGTGTATATTGATTGGTTTGCGCAAAAGTTATAGTGTCTACAAACTATGGGATATATATACTGGATTTTTTTCTATACTAGTAATGGCAGTGATCAGCGACTTATAGCAGGACTGCGATATTGCGGTGGACACTCTGACACTAATGCCCCGTACACACGATAGGATTTTCCGATGGAAAATGTGTGATAGGACCTTGTTGTCGGAAATTCCGACCGTCTGTAGGCTCCATCACACATTTTCCATAGGAATTTCCGACACACAAAGTTTGAGAGCAGGATATAAAATTTTCCAACAACAAAATCCGTTGTCGGAAATTCTGATCGTGTGTACACAAATCTGACGCACAAAGTGCCACGCATGCTCAGAATAAATTAAGAGACGAAAGCTATTGGCTACTGCCCCATTTATAGTCCCGACGTACGTGTTTTACGTCACCGCGTTCAGAACGATCGGATTTTCCGACAACTTTGTGTGACCGTGTGTATGCAAGACAAGTTTGAGCCAACATCCGTCAGAAAAAATCCATGTATTTTGTTGTCAGAATGTCCGATCAATGTCTGATCGTGTGTACAGGGCATAACTGACACTTTGTGGGAATACAGTGATCAGTGCTAAAAATATGCACCATCACTGTACTAATGACACTGCCTGGGAAGAGGTTAAACAGCTAGGGTGAACAAAGGGTTAAATGTGTGCCTAGCCAGTGCTTGTGTACACTATGGGGGTTATTTACTAAAACTGAAGAGTGCAAAATCTGGTGCAGCTCTACATAGAAACCAATCGGCTTCCACGTTTTATGGCTAAAGCTTAATTGAACAAGCTGAAGTTAGAAGCTGATGAGCTACCATGCACAGCTGCACCAAATTCTGTGTGCATCAGTTTTAATAAATCTTCCCCTATGTGTGGTGCTTTTGTTAAAGCGGAAATACTGCAGGACACAGACAGACACACAGGGATTTCTTCAGAATAACAAAAGGTAGGAGTCTGCAACAAAGTTTGGTAAAATACTTGTAATGTACATTGATCACCCAGAGGGGAATGTTTTTTTGTCAACAAAAGTGGAGTCACTCTTTAAAAAATGGAAGAAATTAAAACGAATGCAGCCACCTCATCTGGGGATTGATAAGTTGCATTATATTACATTTTTGTTCTTGGATTTAGTAACTCTTGATAATTGCATTTATAGCATGGGAACCACAAAGCAGGTAGGACTCTAATTAGTATTATGTATAGAAATGTGAGAAAATGTGGAGTTTAGGACAGAGAAGCTTAATTTTATTTCCAAGCCTGCAACAGAAACATGATGGCTTGATTCAGACTGTCTGCTATCCATCATTTCCTGTGCCCGAGCTTTCATTCATGTCCACCACTGACCTATGTTCTTTGATTATTGTTATGTCATCTGAGTCATTAATTTTTTTTTATAAAAAATTGAGTGAGGAAACTAGTATGGTATATCAAGATGTAATAATACAGTAAAACCTTGGATTGCAAGCATAATTAATTCCAGAAACATGCTTGTAATCCAAAGCACTCGTATATCAAAGCAAATTTCCCCATAAGAAATAATGGAAACTCAAATGATTTGTTCCACAACTATTTATTCATAAATCCTTCAGTTTAGTCCATATAAAAAGATTATAGCAATGTGATAGGTTGTGTTACCATAAAATGTCCATCCACAAATGGCAGCCTCCACAAGAGGATTAAAAAGATGATTTAAAGAGGCACATCTAAGTATGCAGGCATCCAGGCTAAAGCTGTTCACATAGACCATCCCGCACACCACCGGCTCTCACCACTGTTAGTCTGCAATCATGACTGGGAAGACTACCCTGCAGTAGAGCGATCTGAAAGCGAGGCTTGAAATGGCAGTGACTGTGAGGAGGATGGTCTATGTGGACAACTTTACCCCGGATGCCTGCATACTTAGATATGCCTGTTTTAATCATCAACCATGTGAGTAGCTAAATGTTGTACTTCATTAAATGTAACCATATTGCTACACTTAGAGGCGCCTCTCTTCTCTTTTATACTCACTTGTGACTTGACGCTACTTGTATATCAAGACATCGCTTGTATATCAAGTCAAAATTTATTTTAAAATTTTGCTTGTCTTGCAAAACACTCTCAAACCAAGTTACACTCTAATCAAGGTTTTACTGTAAATTGACCATCAATAGCAGCTCATTTACAAGGAAATATCACTTTTCTGAGAGTCATACACAATTGTGTTCTTTCTCTGTGGACTGAAATAAGATAAACCAATTATTCATACTTCTATCATTATAAGTGGGTTTTGTTCTTTAATGTTTCTCTTACGAGAAATGCTTTTTATGGTGAAGTACGGTATATATTATTTTTACAGGCCAGAGATGTCATTTTTCAAAGCCAGTACAGCTCTATAATGAAACATGAGGATGTCACCAGGACTTATGAGATGGACTCGAAGCATAAGGTTAATTGATTTGGATGTGAAAATGATCAGATCAGTCAAAAGATGACCTCCACTGCTTATTGATGGACATTCCAGCCTGAAGGAGTGATGAAGAACATGCACTACCCCTTTTTTTTTAGCCAGTCAAAAGTAAAAAAAAGTTGCTAAAGTAAACTGGAATGTGAATGGTACAGGCATTTCACCTTGCACACTGCATCACTGCACTTTGCACTACATTATTAATTAAGCCCATTTAAATAAAATAATCTACTGAGAGCATAAATAGGTCACTAATACAGCACACGGTGGTAGCAACTGATTGACTGCCATTCAATACAGCTACAGTACGTGTGCTATGAGTTATGTGTCTTAACTGATTAGCTGACTGCTTGGTAAATGTGTTCTCTAGTTTTCCTGTTTAGTGGACTATGAAGCTGAAAGTAGCTCTACATATTACACTTCTTTAACCGCTTGTCGTCCACCCTATAACAGATTTACTGCTACAGTGCAGCTGCGAAGAATCACACATATATATATATATATATATATATGTGTGTGAATTTGCGCTTACGGGTAAGGGGCACACGTGCACACAACTGGTGCCACTTCTGCTGTGATTCGTCACAGCAGAAGCCGACCAGCGTGTGCTGGCCAATGGATGTCCGTCAGCACCAACCAATCGTCAGTCAGAGACACAGGACAGAGCTCTGCCTACTGTATGTAAATAAGGCAGAGCTCCGTTCTGACAAGAGGAAAGTGATGGATTTTCTTTCCAGGGAAAGAAAATCCATCACTTCCTTCAAAGTGGAGATCCACCCAAAAATGGAACTTCAGCTTTTTGGAATCCTCTCCCCCTCCAGTGTCACATTTGGCACCTTTAAGGGGGAGGAGGGAGCAGATACCTGTCTAATACAGGTAATTGCTCCCACTTCCTGGCATAGATCACTGTGGCGTTTGCGGTGACCTACACCACTTCTGGCGCCTACTCTGTCCTCCCCCGCTGTCTTCTGGGAGACAGAAGACAGCAGGGTCCAGTAAGGACGTGCAGCGCGACTCGCGCATGCGCAGTAGGGAACCAGGAAGTGAAGCTTCACGGCTTCACTTCCTGATTCCCTTACCGAGGATGGCGGTGGAAGCAGCCGAGAGCCGATGGACAGATCGGCTTCGTCTGCTGACATCGCGGGCTCCCTGGACAGGTAGTTTCCTCACTCAATTTTTTATAAAAAAAATTAATGACTCAGATGACATAACAATAATCAAAAAACATAGGTCAGTGGTGGACATGAATGAAAGCTGGGGCACAGGAAATGATGGATAGCAGACAGTCTGAATCAAGCCATCATGTTTCTGTTGCAGGCTTGGAAATAAAATTAAGCTTCTCTGTCCTAAACTCCACATTTTCTCACATTTCTATACATAATACTAATTAGAGTCCTACCTGCTTTGTGGTTCCCATGCTATAAATGCAATTATCAAGAGTTACTAAATCCAAGAACAAAAATGTAATATAATGCAACTTATCAATCCCCAGATGAGGTGGCTGCATTCGTTTTAATTTCTTCCATTTTTTAAAGAGTGACTCCACTTTTGTTGACAAAAAAACATTCCCCTCTGGGTGATCAATGTACATTACAAGTATTTTACCAAACTTTGTTGCAGACTCCTACCTTTTGTTATTCTGAAGAAATCCCTGTGTGTCTGTCTGTGTCCATGTGGAAAGTGAATCTAATGGGAATGGTGTGCACAGCCTATTGCATTAGGGTGTGCACCCCAAAGCTCAAACACGTGTGCATGCGTGCATGTATGTATGTGTAATATATACACACACACACACTCTTATAAATAAATGTAAAAAAAAAATTAAAATGTATTAAACATGGACGTGTTAGTAGGGCAGAGGTTGGTGTCAGTAGTTATTTATTATTCTATTTTTGTATTATTTTTTTAGGAACCCCATTGGGTGGTTTTGGTGAAAAATCAGCAGGGGGAATTTGCGCCGCACGGGGTGATTAGGGTGTGCCTGGGCACACCCGGCACACCCCCTGCGCACGCCTATGCAATTAGCTGCTTCAACTGCAGGGCTCTAATGAGGAAATTTGCAGGGCATGCATCCCTTTCCTATTGATTTGCTATTTGGAGTATCTCACCAAAAATGAAATTTTTGTTGCAGGGGATGCCTGAAATCTGACTTAGTGCTGATTTTTGAGTAAATCAGTGAGCCAATCACACAAGCAGAAAATGATGTTTCTGGGGGGTGTTCTGTACACATTATGTATACAGAACACCTCTAGGTAGCCATATTGCATTGCATGTTACAGAAAATTATAGAGCTGCAGATTGAAAAGGAAAAATAATTTTAAATAACATTCAGTTACAATATGACTTGAGTTATAATTGTATATGCTATATTATTTTTTTTATTTGCTATTTTTTTCCCATGAAAGTGGAGTAATATTTTAAATGTATATTCACCTAATTTTCCTGCCAGTAACAGATTTCCAGTGCTAGGGTGCAACACTCACTGCATTGCATCTATGGAGGAGCAGCATTGTAACCCTACAACAGGAAGTGTATTCTTCTCCATAGTATAGATGGGAGATGCACTGTATTCTACATGGAGAAATTGGAATATTTCTAATAAGAGTGCAGCACAGGCACATTATCAGGCAGGATCGACCAGCATTTTCTGCCCTTTTCGTAGAAATACAGCAAAATCGGAGCAACTAAAGGAAGTTCAATGTTAGTGTTTACATATAGTTTCAAATCTTTGCATGCATGCAAAAAAATCAGAGCATTTGAGTTTCCAATGACAAATACTTTTTTTTAGCCAACTTTGTCATGTAACTGTATACAGCATATTTTTTTTTGCTATGCCTTTTAGCTTGCTATATGTGCATTTTATTGCTTAGCAATTTGGTCACATTATTTTTATTTTATTTTAGGTTATTTGTACAAACATATTGGCATGCCCATTCTGTGCTGCATCCTATATAAACATTAGTCAAAAAGCAACATTTTTGGATGTCCAAAGCCTGGGTAAACTGGAACTACATCGTAAGCATTGAACGTTGACATAAGATTAGTTAGAAAGGTTTTCAGTCGTGATTGCGTACACACGTAGGCCTATAACCTACTCAGATCCTTGCAGGTTGTCCCTGCTCTTGTTTATCTACTGCAGTAAATCAGCCTCTATATCAGCTTTTTTCAACCAGGGTGCCTTCAGGTTTCTTCCGGGGTGCCTTGGCAAAATTCCTAAAAATTGTATTCAAGCCAAAGGGTGGATTAAGCCTGCCTTTTAGTTACAGAATGCCACAGGTTTTCATGCACCATGTGCACCATTACAACCTTCTATTCGCTGGCCTCCTAACAACTAATGACATCATCGGTTGATAAGGAGGACATCCGCCACCTGCATAGCATCCTTGTTTGCCCCTCCCCGGCCCATCTGTAAGCACTGAGGTCACATTAGCTGAGCGAGGAAGAGGAACATTGGAATACTAGTCAGTACCTGTGTGCAAAGGAGTGTTTTGCTTTGGAAGAATATAGCACCTTTAACGTTGGGTGTCCTACGTGTGTGGATGTTGCTGAGGTATGTAAAATGATTAGTGTCATTTTTTGCATTTTGGAATGGGGTGTCTTGGCATTGTGCAGGGTTTTAAAGGGTGCCTTGACTGAAAAAAGGTTGAGAAACACGCTCTATATGTTGGTTTAAAACATTTTACATTTTAATGGCCTACCCTTATGCAGGCTATCCCCCCCTGCAGTCTATTATGAATGCTGCTGCTAGACTAATACACCTCACTAATCGATCTGTGACTGCTGCTCCTCTCTGCCAATCCCTTCACTGGCTTTCCCTACCTCACGGTATAAAATTCAAAATGCTAACCACAACATACAAGGCCATCCAAAACATTACCCCCAGCTACACCACCAACCTCATCTGTAGATATCGCTCAAATCGTCCCCTCCGCTCCTCCCAGGACCTCCTTCTCTCTAGCTCCCTTGTTACCTCCTCTCATGCTTGCCTTCAGGACTTCTCCAGAGCCTCTCCCATCCTCTGGAACTCCCTGCCCCGGTATATCCGATCAGCCCCTAACCTGTCCACCTTTAGGAGATCCCTGAAAACTCACTTATTCAGGGAAGCCTATCCCACACCCACCTAACAATTGTCCCTGAGCCACCCCCCACCATATAATTCCCCGCATCTATTACCTTTTGTACCACCGCCCCTCCCTTTAGAATGTAAGCTCTACGAGCAGGGCCCTCCTGTCCCTTCTGTATTGAACTGTACTGTAATTGTGCTGTCCCCCCCTCTACATTGTAAAGTGCTGCGTAAACTGTTGGCAATATATAAATCGTTGTGTATAATAATAATAATAATACTCCCTGTAAGGCTGAAATCTTATGCCAAAAAAGGCCTATTTATAAAGCATCAGTATGGCCTAAATATCAGCCATATTCCTGCTTTTCAAAAAAAAATCTTCCTGCATATACGTAAAGCACATCTCTGTATTTTGAAAATGTGCTTTCATCTTTGCTTGTATAGGGAATCTAAAGCAAGCCAAGCTTCATTCATTCTAATGATTAAGCATAAAAAAAGTGCTCAGAGGTGGAGAAAACATGTCATGTGACTGGGTTCTCCTCCCTTCTGGAGCATTATGCAGAGAACACTCTAAAGAACAGACTCCACATCACAATCTGCATCTTATAAATGAATTGTAAAATACAAAACGCAGTGTTGAGTAATTACTGTGACATCCAGTGGAGAATGAATATGTCTGTCATTTATAAATGGGGCCATTTAGAGGCTAATCTACCAATCTCTATTTTTAACACAATAACAAAAATATGAAAAGCAAGCATGTAAAAATGCCTTTGTAAGGAAAGTATTGTTACATTGTATTGGTTAATCGCTACCATGCTGCTTTATGGATCAATGTCTGAAAAATAGACATTTTCCAACATTCTGATACATTTGTGAAAGTGAAAACAAAACACTTGGTTAATGATTACCTGTAATTTTTTTGATTATTCCAAGCTGCTCATTAAGCAGTACTGAATTAAACCATGGGTACACATCTATCTGGAAGTGTAGAAGATATACTTTCTCCATCAAAATCATAATGTCACTTATGAATACACATTAGTGGGTTTAATCAACAAATGACTTTAAAATGTGGAGACTCCAGTGGCAAGATGTCACTGCAAAAGTCTCAGCCTCTGTCCCCTTACACAAGGCCATAATAATTGTCAGTCTCTCTCATCTGAACCTCCCACCTCATTTTTATCTTGCATTATTGAGAATCCACTTGGGAGGCACAATATCATTATTTAGCTTTGTAATGGTGGAACTGAGAATTCTATTGGGGATATAAGAAGCTTTACAAATTGATGTTTGTTCACTACCATACAAATCAAAACTATCAGTATTGATTGAAGCTGGCTTTTATTAATCCCTGAGGTCTTGAGCTAAGAGACATTGGTCTAGAAAGGTTTGTAGCCTTTGTGAAGTTGGGCATCAGAAGCTTGTTGTGGTAACCCAAAAGATGTTTTGGAACCTCAGATCATGTGATTCCCAATACTGTTGTATACTGTATCTTCAAATTTGAAGACATAAAATAAAATTCCATGGACCCCTTAGAAAGTAGGGTGTCGCAGACTGAAACTGGACACAAAACCTCATATTCTGTGTGATCTTTTTCAAGTGTAGTAAAATGACATGGGTGTTTTTTCTTCTGTACCTATTTAGAATTTATATACAAGAGACCATCATACAGGGTAAATACAAGAAAATCCGTTCACATACAGTACAACGTAGTTTAACGCACAGTGGACCTTCTTAAAACAGAAACACCCGCCTCTCTTTCATTACAGATTTAGGGCTAAGTTCACACTGGAATTAAAAGCAGGTGTTTGAGGGGGTGTTAAAAACACCCCTCAAATGCCTATGCAAATGGTACAATGGACAGTACACAGTGCTGGTCACACTATCAAAACATGAAGCATTAGTGTCGCTTCGAAATTAAAGCCTCATGTCGAGTCAGGAGGCATCTGAATTCAACGCCTCCCATTCAAGTCTATGGAAACGCTTCGCAATCGCTCTGGCACGGTTTTGGTGCGGTCGCGGGGTGTTAACATTTGTTTATTTCCTGTAATGTCACTTTCCATTGTGTATCACTTTTAACGGCTTCAGCCCCAGAAGATTTTACCCCCTTCCTGACCAGAGCACTTTTTGCGATTCGGCACTGCGTCGCTTTAACTGACAATTGCACGGTCGTGCAGCATTTTTTTTTCCCCCACAAATAGAGCTTTCTTTTGGTGGTATTTGATCACCTCTGTGGTTTTTATTTTTTGCACTTTAAACAAAAAAAGAGCAACAATTTTGAAAAAAACGCAATATTTTGTACTTTTTGCTATAATAAATATCCCCCAAAAATATATAAAAAGCTATTTTTTTCCTCAGTTTAGGCCGATATGTATTCTTCTACATATTTTTGGTAAAAAAATTGCAATAAGCGTATATTGATTGGTTATAGCGTCTACAAAATAGGGGATAGTTTTATAGCATTTTTTTTATTAATTTTTTTTTTACTAGTAATGGTGGCGATCAGCGATTTTTATTGGGACTGCGATATTATGGCGGACACGTCGGACAATTTTGACCATTTGTGGGACCATTGGCATTTATACAGCGATCAGTGCTATAAAAATGCATTGATTACTGTAAAAATGTCACTGGCAGGGAAGGGGTTAACAATATGGGGCAATCAAGGGGTTAATTGTGTTCCCTAATGTGTATTCTAACTGAAGGGGGGAGGGGACTGTGTAGGGGAGATGACAGATCGCTGTTCATACTCTGTATGAACAGACGATCTGTCTCTTCTCCCCTCAGAGAACTGGCAACTGTGTGTTTACACATACAGATCCTGGTTCTCTGTGTGCCATGAGCGATCGCGGGAGCCCGCCGGTGGTCGCGACTACAGGGCACTCATATCGGCTCCATAGGCAAGCAGGGGCCGCGTACACGCCCCTAGTGGCCACAGGGCGAAGCGTCGTTACATAACGTTGTTTCACCCAGCCGTGCCATTCTGCTGCATTACAACTGCGGCGGCTGGTCGGTAAATGGTTAACACCCATCAAATGCTTTGAAACTGTGCATAGGGCATTTGGGGAGCATTTTTAACTCATCATGAATGCTTGTAGAACTCCAGTCTAACGCCCATACTAAAGCTCACTAATGCAAGTCTAACGCCCATACTAACGCTGTAGGAGCATCTGTTAAGCGTTAGAAATGTAGTCAAGCGTGAACAAGCCCCAAAAAATGTGTCATTTATCATCCTAAAGCGGAGTTCCAGACAAAAACTAAACTTCCGCTTTAAGTAATTGTGACCCCCTGACATGCCACATTTGGAATCTCATTTTTTGGGGGGAGAAGCGGGTACCCTATTTTTTACAGGCACCTGACTCCCATTTCCTCCCCTGGTGCCACAGCGCCAGAAGGAAGATCAGTTCTCCCCCCTCCCTCCCTGCAATCTTCTGGGACACGTCAAAGGTCACTAATGCAAGTCTAACGCTCATACTAACACTGTAGGAGCATCTGTTAAGCTTTAGAAATGTAGTCAAGCGTAAACAAGCCCCAAAAAATGTGTCATTTATCATCCTAAAGCGGAGTTCCAGACAAAAACTAAACTTCCGCTTTAAGTAATGGTGACCCCCTGACATGCCACATTTGGAATCTCATTTTTTGGGGGGAGAAGCGGGTACACTATTTTTTACAGGCACCTGACTCCCATTTCCTCCCCTGGTGCCACAGCGCCAGAAGGAAGATCAGTTCTCCCCCCTCCCTCCCTGCAATCTTCTGGGACACGTCAAAGGTCACTAATGCAAGTCTAACGCCCATACTAACGCTGTAGGAGCATCTGTTAAGCGTTAGAAATGTAGTCAAGCGTGAACAAGCCCCAAAAAATGTGTCATTTATCATCCTAAAGCGGAGTTCCAGACAAAAACTAAACTTCCGCTTTAAGTAATGGTGACCCCCTGACATGCCACATTTGGAATCTAATTTTTTGGGGGGGGAAGCGGGTACCCTATTTTTTACAGGCACCTGACTCCCATTTCCTCCCCTGGTGCCACGACGTCAGAAGGAAGATCAGTTCTCCCCCTCCCTCCCTGCAATCTTCTGGGACACGTCAAAGGTCCCAGAAGATTGCCAGGCTATTCGCAGCATGGTTTGTGCATGTGCAGTGCACGGGTCTCAGAGAGGAGGGGGAGAGGAGCGAGGCTTCCTGCACCCACATCGCTGGACCGTGGGACAGGTGAGTGTCTAATTATTAAAAGTCAGCAGCTACACTTTTTGTAGCAGCTGACTTTTAAATGGTTGGAACTCCGCTTTAAGATAGTGGGTAGAGCCAAGCAAATAATCATTTCTGCCCCATGGCTAATTGTACATCCAGAATTGCTAGTTCTGTACAGACACAACCTAATATTTAACAGCCATTTATTCTAAACTGGTTACAGGCTTTTCAGATTTGTTGGCCATCATCAGCTCGGTCCATAGAAACAATGGCATCTATGGAGTAGGGCTTGGGGTGCAACAAGGAAGCAATTGAATTATACCATAAAGTAAATAGTTAAATGTCAAAAATGAAAGGGCTAACTAGGGTCCTAGCTGGATTCCGATTCGGTAATAATTGGGTAATCATGAATCGTAAACACTATTAGATTTTCTGCAGATTTTTGTCTTCAGATTCAGGTTTGACCTCATACTATATGGTTTTGGTAAATCTGAAAACAAAAATCTGCAGAAAATCTAATAGTGTGTATGGGGCTTTAGAATCATGGTTGATTCTCTGATTCTTTCCTTTTTGTTGCTTCATTTTTCCTACTTAAATTCTTTTTTTTTCAGTGTATAATTAAAATTAGAAAGGCAAATATTTTGAGTACCCTTAGCCCCCCCACCCTAGGAATGCAGACTGAAAACCCCCCAATAAAGGTGCAGTCAAGTTATTTTGATACAAAGAGAAAAAAGATACAAGAAACATATCCACAAATCATATCATGAATACATAACAAGCGAGCCAACTGCGGGGCAGCTTTTTAAAAGTTAGCTCAGCGCTAGCACCATGTAGAGTGAAATTCTATTCTATAAAATTCAATTTTTCTTCTTTATATTATTAATATAAGATTAAGTATGAGTACTAATTTACATCATGATGCCATTCATAACTTTGAAGCAAAACACTTTGAAGGCTTATGTGAGATGGCATCATTGATATATCTTGCTGATTCATCTCATGGATATGTAATAAAACGTTTCTTGTTACTGGCAGACATCACTAGGGAAGCTGCTTATAGCAGCCTGACAATTTATCCCTTACACTGTAATAATTTGTTGTGCAAAGCTCCTTATGCTTCCCTTGTTAACTGTCATAGTGCCAGTTTGCAACAGTAGCTGGGCGTTTTAATTCACACATACAGCAGTCTATACCCCATCCACTGAGAATACAATGACCTATTTACAACCAATATTTTCCACTATACAAATAAATAGAAAATAACATAATGGTATTATGAATTAAGGACATTACAAAGAAATCACATTATTTGATAAAGCTACTAGAGGATTGCCAGTCATAATTGTAAAAAAAAAAAAACTATACAAAAAATATATAAAATAAAGTAAACCCTAAATCATAATGTTATATATATTATATCTTATTAAAGTTTGAATTGAAATTACATTTATTTTATTTTATGTATTTGTTATATATTTATTTAATAGTGCACAGTATCAAATTGTTTGCATATTTTTTAGTTTGTGTTTTAATTCATGGAGCTATAGCTGCACTGGTGGTAGTAACATAAAATAAGGGTAGCTCAAATTATATTATTTATGTGTCATGTCACTTTATTGTTTTTATATATTACTTTATTTGATTTTATAAGAGGTTTCCAAGCTTTGAAACTAAAACATATTTTTTTACTAAACTACAACCTGCTCCTTTTCACAAATTTTTTCTAACCTCCTCCGAGTTACACTGTGTAGACACATTACTTTAACAGGTGTAGTTATCAAGGGAAAGTGTGAGATACGTCTACAGGGAAATCATCAATTACCTATATGTAGGGAAGGATGGGATTAACAACAATGGCTTAGGATACTTAGACGTTATCTAGGATGGAAAAGAAAGAGGGAAGAAAAGAGAGAGGTTGAGAGGAAAAGACATGGGGGTTAAAGCGAGAAAGAAAAGTAATGTTACTTTCATAGAATAAAGCACAGAGCAAGAACGCTCCAAGTGATTTGCAGTATAGTAGTTCTCAATGAACCTTTTTTTTTTTTTTTTTTTAGTAATCTGATTCTTAGTAAAAGCCAAAACGTTCAATCAAATAATGTAACAAAAGCACTGGTCACTATTTTTACACCAATTAAGATACTGTAGGTAGGGTCATAGGTGTGCACAGCCTATTGCATTAGGGCGTCCACCCCAAAGCTCAAACACATATGTGTGTGTGCATGTGTATATACTATACTGATGGTGTCAGTAGAGCAGTGGATGGTGTTAGTAGGGCAGTGGTTGGTGTCAGTAGTCTTTATTTTTTTATTTTTTTACAATGTTTTTAAAATAATACCTATCCTGTATTACACAGCTTATTTGATCCATCTGGTGGTATTTGGATATCTTTTTTATGTTAGACAAAAGCATTTCTTTTCCCTTCTTGGCCTGCACTACCTTGGTCTCTAGGCACTGCATTAAGGGAATCCAAGCGCTGTTAGAGAGATCATTAACCAATAGTAATTGCTACTCATTTGCACGTTCCATGTTTAGAAAAGCGCAGAAGCCAGGAAGCTGACTCACCTTTTCTTCTATGGGATTTATGGTTTTCCATGTTGGGAAATAAAGGAAATCCTGGGCAAGATTTTCAGTTTGGTATGCTCATTGCTACAGTTCCCCTTTACATTGTTGAGAAGAAATGTACAGTTAATTCTATTTTACTATAGTCATAACTCATGGTAAGATTTTATACTTCTTGGTTTATAGGGGCTTTTATGGCTAATGTATGTGATTAAATTTCAGCTTGGGAGAGAATATCCCATGTGATTATCTTAAAGAAGCTATTATACTGCATATAATTGCCCAGGTTGGTAAACAAAGATGGTTACCATGGCATCCCTGGGTGACTAGTGATTCATTATAAGGGCTATCTATCTATCCATCTATCTATCTATCTATAGAAATAAAATGCAACTTTTGGACAAATTTTATATTGAAAGTAGCAAAATAATAGGTGTCAAATTTTTTTACTTCCTGTTCCTTCGACAGTAGGACATAAAATCAGGGGATGTGGTCTCTGAGGCAGAAAGACATGTGCTGTGCAGTAAGAACTGGGTAGAAGTTCCAATCCTTCCCCATTGCCAACCCAATTTTGGGTTGTCCTCAGAACAGTAACAGAGGGGGAAGCTTCTAATGGGGACACTATTTTTGGTGACCCTGACGAGACATTGGAGCGACTTCCTGTTTTGGCTATGGGACAGGAAGTGAAAAGAAATTTCCCCAATGGAATACACATAGCAAAAAAAAACCTGACAGGAGTCAGCCTTACTCTATCCAAAATGAAAACAAGTTACATAGTTACATAGTAGGTGAGGTTGAAAAAAGACACTAGTCCATCAAGTCCAACCTATGTGTGTGAATATATGTCAGTATTACATTGTATATCCCTGTATGTTGCGGTCGTTCAGGTGCCGATCTAATAGTTTTTTGAAACTATCGATGCTCCCTGCTGAGACCATCGCCTGTGGAAGGGAATTCCTCATCCTTGCCACTCTTACAGTAAGGAACCCTCTACGTAGTTTAAGGTTAAACCTCTTTTCTTCTAATTTTAATGAATGGCCACGTGTCCTGTTAAACTCCCTTCCACAAAAAAGTTTTATCCCTATTATGCTGTCACAAGTACAGTATTTATAAATTGAAATCATATCCCCTCTCAAGCGTCTCTTCTCCAGAGAGAATAAGTTCAGCGCTCGCAACCTTTCCTCATAACTAATATACTTCAGACCCTTTATTAGCTTAGTTGCCCTTCTCTGGACTCTCTCCCGTTCCAGTACATCTTTCCTGAGGACTGGAGCCCAGAACGCAACGGCATGCTCCAGGTGCGGCCGGACCAAAGTCTTGTAGAGTGGGAGAATTATTGTTTTATCTCTGGAGTTAATCCCCTTTTTAATGCATGCCAATATTCTGTTGGCTTTGCTTGCAGCAGCTTGGCATTGCATGCCATTGCTGAGCTTATCTACTAGGACCCCCAGGTCCTTTTTCTGCCCTTGCTCGCCATGCTCCTGTACGCATGCGTGGCGGATTGGCGCTCGGGCGCACACACGTGTGCGGCCCGATGGTGCGTGTGCACTCAGAGGATCACGAGTGTGCGTAATGGCGCACGCCAGGGCGCATGCTATGGCGGGACTATTTCAGATGGCTCTTATGTCCAGACAGGTTGCTGGTTTGTCGTCAGCTTCCTGTTTGTGCCTGTTTCCAGTTTGCTATACCTGACTACCTGCTGTGACCCAGACTGTTCCTAACAACGCTGCTGCTTTCCTTGATCTGACCCTCAGCTTGCTTAATGGACTTTGCTTGATCTGCCTGCCAGTGTTTGACCCTCAGCCTGCCTAACAGACTTTGCTTGGACTGCCTACTAGTGTTTGACCCTCGGCCTGCCTAACGGACTTGCTTACCTGCCTTACCCGGATTTGACCTCTGGCCTGTTTCACTGACTTGTTTACTTCCTCTGGTACCCGATTCCTCTGTCCTGCACTGGACCCTCAGCCAGTTCCTGAACCTCAGCTAATACTCCATACAGCTCTTCAGCCTTTCCAAGGAACTCACCCCTGCTGGTGGCCCGTGGCTCTGCGTGCCACCTGTTCCCTGTATCACCTTCGGGGGAGGGGATGCGCGTGGTCACAAGGGCGAGCCACTCTCAGCATCTCGGCCTCGGTAAGTACTACCCATGATGGTACAAACCAGCCAGATGTCAGAGGCCAACAGAGCACGCTCTCCTCTGGAGATCTTGTGCCAGCAAGTCTCAGCTCTTACTGATGGCATCCAAAAGCTTCAAGAAGGATATACTCAGATTGATAGCTGCCTTCAGCAACTCACGGGACCACCTTTACCTGCAGCCGCAGCTCCCGCACCTACCAGTGGGGTCTCCTCCTCTCAGGCTACCACTAACCCTACTATAGTAATGGCGCTCCCTGAGCCTAGGGTCCCCACACCTGAGCGCTTTGCAGGAGATCGCAAGAAGTACAGGGCTTTTAAAAACGCCTGTTCCCTCTATTTAGCCCTTCAGCCCAGGACTTTTTCTTCAGAAATCGTAAAAGTGGGTTTTGTGATCTCCCTTCTGGCCGAGGAACCCCAAGCTTGGGCCCACAGCCTGATGGAACAAAGGAGCCCTGTGCTGAATTCAATCGATTCATTTTTTGAAAGTATGTCTCAACTTTATGACAACCCGCAGCGCACGGCCACAGCTGAAGCAACCTTGCATAGCTTGTCACAAGGAAGAAGACCAATAGAGGACTATACAGTGGAATTCCGTAAGTGGGTGGCTGATACTGGCTGGAATGAGCCTGCCCTAAAATACCAGTACCGTCAAGGCCCGTCTGAAGTCCTTAAGGACAAATTAGCCAGGATGGAAACCCCACCTTCTCTAAAGGAGTTGATCAAATCAGCCACCAAGCTTACGTGAGCGACGCTCAGAGCATTTCCAAGGACCGTGTCTGGCTTGGACTCCATCCAGGCCAATTCCGACCCATGTACCATCTCCAGCTGCAGTCACCTCTTCAGCTCCTGAGGTCGAGCCTATGCAGCTTGGCTTGGTCCGTGCTACTCTGACCCCTGAGGAAAGGCAATGCAGACACCAATCCAACTTGTGCTTATACTGCGGGGGTACCGGGCATTTTCTACGCAGCTGTCCAGTAAGGCCTAGTAAGTCCTACCCACAAAACTCTGTGAACTATCAAGCCAGTAATGTGCCTAAGACTTACGTCATTCTGTTTGTCTCCTTACAGCTAACGGAAGGGGAAACTCGCCTGCCTGCTATAATTGACTCTGGAGCTTGCAGCTGTTTCCTAGATGTTACCCTGGCTCACAGTCTACATATCCCTCCTCAAACCAAGGCACAGACTCTCCAAATACATATGGCTGACGGGTCTCCTCTCCGCTCTGGACCCATCACCCGGGAAACCCAGCCCATTCTTGCTACCACGGACTCCGGCCATCAGGAGTTCCTGTGATTCAACCTCATCCATTCTCCAATCTTTCCCATTATACTAGGTCTGCCCTGGCTCCAGGCGCACCACCCTCAGATAAACTGGAGTACCAAGGAAGTATTTTTCTCCTCTCAATACTGCTCCCAGCACTGCCTCTCCCCAGCTCCTAGTGTCTGCTCAACCATCACAACCACGCCCGACAACCTTCAACATGTCCCCTCTTTATACCTTGGGTTTCGGGATGTGTTTGATAAACAAAAGGCCGACTGCTTACCACCACACTGGCCATTTGACTGCCCTATCGACCTGCTGCCCGGCTCAGAAGTTCAGTTCGGCCGCATCTTTCCACTATCAGAAAATGAGCTAAAAGCCCTCAAGCAGTACATTGATGAAAACCTTGAAAACGGCTTCATCCGCCCCTCTTCTTCACCAGCCGGAGCTGGTATCTTTTTTGTGGGTAAAAAAGATGGGTTCCTAAGGTCTTGTGTGGACTACAGACAACTTAATAACATAACTATCAAGAACCGATACCCATTGCCACTCATTCCAGAGTTATTCCAACGATTCCGATTGGCCCGAATCTTCTCCAAGTTGGATCTCAGGGCCGCTTACAACCTCATCAGGATTCGGGCTGGGGATGATGGGAAAACTGCCTTTAGGTCCAGGTTCGAACATTTTGAATATGTATAATGGGAAGAATACTGCGCTATAGTACACAAAAAGTTCTTTACAAATCGTGCCTCAAAGAATAATAGTGTGAATAGCCAAACAAAAAAATGTCAAATCAGTGGTTAAAATTCTGAAAAAAATCCTAAAAAAGGAGACCATCCAATGTGGGATACACATAGGGAGCTGCTGGCCATCAAGTTCGCCCTAGAAGAATGGAGGTACTTATTGGAAGGTGCACCTCATCCGGTTATGATCTTAACCGATCATAAAAATCTAGAATACTTCAGGACATCCAAACGCTGGAAGCCCAGACAGGCCCGCTGGGCTCTCTTTTTCTCTAGATTTAATTTTCACATATCCCATAGACCAGACTCAAAAAATGGAAAGGTAGATGCACTTTCTCGGATGAACCCAGTACTATCCTCTCTTCACAAAACTTCCTTGGACTCATCCAAGCGGACTTAGTAACTTCCATCAGGTCTTCATCCAGTCACTGCTCCGACTCAGAAATACATACCTTAGAGAAACATAACGATCTGCTCTGGGCCCGGGGGGAAATTTTTGTACCACGTGAAACACAGCATTTGGCTCTCAAGACTTTTCATGAACATAAATTGGCAGGTCACTTTGGAACAAGAAAAACTGCTGAGCTGATCTCCCGCTCTTTGTGGTGACCAGGGTGGAGACGAGATTGCAAGGATTACATCTCTTCCTGCCCCCTTTGCCAGCATAACAAGGGTCAAAACACCAAATCCTGGGGTCTACTCAAACCCTTGCCCATCCCGGAGCAACCATGGGCAGAAGTGTCCATGGATTTCATTGTGGACTTACCTGCCTCAGAAGGGTTCACCATCATCCTGGTCGTTGTCGACCACTTCTCCAAAATGGCTCACTTTTTGCACATGGTGGGCACCCCTTCTGCCTATGATACGGCCAATATTTTTCTCAAGGAAATAATCAGACTCCATGGTGTGCCTAAAAGTAGGGCGTTCAATTTACTTCCAAGTTTTGGAAAGAGCTCTGCAAAACCTTGGACATTAAGATTTGCCTCTCCTCAGTGTATCATCCCCAGAGCAATGGCCAGACGGAGAGGACAAATCAAACCTTGGAGCAGTACCTCCGTTGCTTCTGTTATGGCTCTCAAGATGATTGGGCGACTCTCCTCCCGTATGCCGAGTTCACTTACAATAGCTCCATCCATTCTGCCACTAATCAAACACCCTTATGGGCAAACTTTGGGTTTCACCCAACCTTCCTCTCTAACAACATCCCTGAAATGTCCGTTCCTGACGTTCAAGACCGGATAATTTCCATACAGTCCAACTTTCAAAAAATTCAGGATACTTTACAGAAGGCTCAGGATAGCTATAAGAAACAGTATGACCGAGGGAGGAAGGAGAACTCAATCTTCAATGTTGGCAAGGAGGTTTGGTTGTCAATTGCAAATCTTAAGCTACCCCTGCCCTCACAGAATCTTGGGCCAAGGTTCATTGGGCCCTTTCAAATTAAGAGGATGATCAACTCTGTGGCATTTGAGCTGGCATTACAGAACTCTTATAGGATACACCCAGTTTTTCACGCATCCTTGCTAAAACCTGTTGTGTCTTTTCCCGGGAGAAGGAAACTTCCTCCCCCGCCAGTCGAAGTAGATGGGGAGAACGAGTTCGAAGTGGAGTCCATTTTGAATTGCAGAAGGAGGGGCAGGCAATTTCAGTACCTAATCCAATGGAAAGGATACCCTCCTGAGGACAATTCCTGGGAGCCCGCTAGGAATCTGCATGCCTCACAGTTAATTCAAGCCTTCCACTGGGAACATCCAGAACTGATGTCCAGTTTGGGCGTCCAGTGTCTGCCCCTAGGGGGGGGCACTGTCAGAGAAGGACTTTTTCTGCTATGCTTTTGCACGCATGCGCGGCGGATTGGCGCTCCGGCGCACACACATGCGCAGCCTGATGGTGCGGCGTGTGCGTGTGCACAACAGCTCGCGTGTGTGCGCAGTGGCTCGCGAGTGTGCGTAATGGCGCACGCCAGGGCGCACGCTATAGCGGGGCTATTTCAGACGGCTCTGGCGCCCAGACAGGTTGCTGGTTTGTCGTCAGCTTCCTGTTTGTGCCTGTTTCCAGTTTGCTATACCTGACTACCTGCTGTGACCCGGACTGTTCCTGACAACGCTGCTGCTCTCCTTGATCTGACCCTCGGCTTGCTTAATGGACTTTGCTTGATCTGCCTGCCAGTGTTTGACCCTCAGCCTGCCTAACGGACTTTGCTTGGACTGCCTACTAGTGTTTGACCCTCGGCCTGCCTAACAGAGTTGCTAACCTGCCTTACCCGGATTTGACCTTTGGCCTGTTTCACGGACTTGTTTACTTCCTCTGGTACCCGAGCCAGTTCCTGAACCTCAGCTAATACTCCATACAGCTCTTCAGCCTTTCCAAGGAACTCACCCCTGCTGGTGGCCCATGCCTCCGCGTGCCACCTGTTCCCTGTATCACCTTCGGGGGACGGGGTGCGCATGGTTGCAAGGGCAAGCCACTCTCGGCATCTCGGCCTCGGTAAGTACTACCTGTGACAGATTCCCTCAGAAGTTCTCCCCCTAGTGAGTAGATTGCATTCATATTTTTGCCACCCATCTGCATTATTTTACATTTTTCTATATTAAACCTCATTTGCCATGTATTTGCCCACCCCATTAATTAGTTCAGATCTTTTTACAAGGTTTCCACATCCTGCGGAGAAGTTATTGCCCTGCTCAGCTTAGTACAGGCATACCCCACTTTTAAGTACACAATGGGGTTTATTTACTAAAGCTGGAAAGTGCAAAATCAAGCTCACTTCTGCTTAGAAACCAATAAGCTTCTAACCTCGGCTTGTTCAATTAAGCTTTGTTAATAAAACCTGGAAGCTCATTGGTTTCTATGCAGAAGTGAGCCTGATTTTGCACTTTCCAGCTCTAGTAAATAAGCCCCATTGTGTACTTAAAAGTGGGGTATGCCTGTATCGTCCGCAAATACAGGGATTGAACTGTTTACTCCATCCTCCGGGTTGTTTATGAACAAAATAAATATGATTGGTCCCAGTACAGAACCCTTGGGGATGCCACTACCCCCCCGACCATTCCGAGTACTCCCCATTTATCACCACCCTTGCCCTTGTAGCCAGTTTTCAATCCATGTACTCACCCTATGGTTCATGCCAATGGACCGTATTTTGCACAATAAATGTTTATGGGGAACTGTTACAAATGCTTTTGCAAAATCCAGATACACCACGTCTACGGGCCTTCCTTTATCTAGATGGCAACTCACCTCCTCATAGAAGGTTAATAGATTGGTTTGGCAAGAACGATTCTTCATGAATCCATGCTGATTACTGCTAATGATACCGTTCTCATTACTAAAATCTTGTATATAGTTCCTTATCATCCCCTCCAAGAGCTTGCATATTATTGATATTAGGCTAACTGGTCTGTAATTCCCAGGGATGTATTTTGGGCCCGTTTTAAATATTGGTGCTACATTGGCTTTTTTCTTTTTTGTCAATGTTCATATGAGCTATATGGTGGAGTTTCATATCAATATTTATTTTTCATATTATCACTGTGTATGGTTTTTTCTTATTCCAGTCAGTAGACTGTGAGTAAAAATTAGGAACAATGGTCTGGCAATTACTTGACTGAGTTTCCTAAGTACCCTTGGATGCAAGCCATCTGGTCCCGGTGATTTATTAATGTTAAGTTTCCCAAGTCTAATTTTAATTCTGTCATCTGTTAACCATGGAGGTGCCTTCCTGCGATGTGTCATAAGGGTAAACACTGCAGTTTTGGTTACTAAAGCCCCCGATTCCCTCGTGAAGACTGTGGAGAAGAATAAATTCAATACCTTCGCCATCTCGCCATCTCCCCATCTCCCCATCCTTTGTAATCAGATGTCCTTCCTCATTCTTTATGGGGCCAATATGGTCTGTCCTCCTTTTTTACTGTTTACATACGTAAATAATTTCTTGGGATTTTTTTTGCTCTCCTCCACTTTGTGTCTTTCGTGTTCTATCTTAGCCTCCCTCATTGCACCCTTACATTTCTTGTGGCATTCTTTATAAAGTCTGAATGCTGATGATGATCCCTCAACCTTGTATTTTTTGAAGGCCTTCTCCTTTGCTTTTATATGCATTTTTACATTGGAGTTAAGCCAGCCAGGACTTTTGTTAGCTCTTTCAAATTTATTACCCAATGGGATGCATTGGCTAATGCCCTTATTTAATATACTCTTAAAGCAAACCCATCTCTCCTCTGTGTTCTTTGTTCCTAAGATTTTATCCCAATTCCTGCCTTCTAGCAAGGTTCGTAGTTTAGGGAAATTGGCTCTTTTCAAATTCAGTGTCTTTGTATCCCCCTTATGTTTCCTATTTGTGTGATTTATACTGAAGCCAATTAACCTATAATCGCTGTTTCCTAAATTGCCCTGCATTTCCACATCCGTGATCAGGTCTGTATTGTTGGTAATCAGTAGATCCAGTAACACTTTATTTCTAGTTGGTGCATCTACCATCTCAACCATAAAGTTGTCCTGAAAGACATTTAGGAACTGGCGAGCCTTAGACGAATGAGTGGTTCCCTCTGCCCAGTCTATGTCTGGATAATTAAAATCCCCCATTATGATAACACTTCCCATCCTTGCTGCTAATCCAACTTGTGATAGGAGATCTGTCTCCCCTCCTTCCTCAGGTTAGGGGGCCTCTAGCATACTCCCAATAATGTTTTCCCCTTATTGGGAGTATGCATTGCAGCCAAAGCATGTGTACACCCCTGTCCGCTGCCATTGCAGCCAAAGTGAATAGTGGATAGCGGGTGTGTAATTTATGCCCTTTGCAAGCCCAAAGGTGTGCCTTGGATTTTGGGTCCCTCTATGTGTATAGGCTGTGAAAAAGTCTCACACATGTGGTTATATGTATACTTTGGAGGAGTAGTAGAATCTGTTTTGAGGGGGTGTAACTGTAAGTATGTCTATGCCGTATGTGAGAAATTACTTTTTAAAATACCACATTTACGTAAAAAAACACAAATTTTACCTAATTTCTTTATTTTTCAAAAAATTTTGACAAAAAGTGTGAACCTAAAAAAACTCAGCATCACTCCTACTAGATACCTTGATTTGTCTACTTTCCAAAAAGGGTAATTTTGGTGCATTTGTTTTGTCCTGGCATCTGGCATTTAAGGGCTTCAAGAAATGAGGCAATCAGTACATCAGGATTGATCAATTTTCAAATATATACCACAGTCTATAACTTTCACACAGGCTAAACAGTATACACTGATTTTTTTTTTACATCAAGGAAATTGTAGGGGACTTGAACCAGACCCTTCAGAAATGTAGCAGAATTCATGTTGGCTCAAATCTATGAAGAAAGATTATTTATTTGCAAAGTTTTATAACAGAAACAAAGATAATTTTTTTTACCATTTTAATCTTTTTTCTTTTATATAGTAAAAACGAAAAAAACCCAGTGGCAATTAACCCCTTCAGATCCATGCTATAGCCGAATGACAGCTACAACATGGACCTACTTTGTCTGGAAGCCTTCAATAGATGTCACAGATTGGAGTAGGGGGTCGCTCCCGGCCCCTTACCACGTGATCAGCTGTCAGCCAATGAGAAGATTGGTAATCGTTTTTTTTCCTCCTCACGCTTGTAGCTGGCTTCTGTGTAAGGGACATCGGTCCTGAAGAGGAAGAGGTGAAGCCAACTCATCTGTGCCAACCAGTACTGCCTGCCAGTGCCACCTGCCAGTGCCCACAGTGCCACAAATCAGTGCCCACCAGTGCATAACAGTGCCAACAATCAGTGCCACCTATCAATGCCCACCAGTGTTGCCAATCAGTGTCTCATCAGTGCCACCTACTAGCAGTGCTGCCTATCAGTGTCACCTACCAGTGCCGATCAGTGCCCATCACTCCTACCCATCAGTGCCCATCACTGCCACCTATCAGTGCCCATCAGTGACAGCTATCAGTGTCACCTATCAGTGCCACCTATTAGTGCCCTTCAGTGCCACCTATCAATGCCCTTCAGTGCCGCCCATCAGTGCCACCCATCAATGCCACCTCTCAGTGCCCACCAATGCCACCTTTAGGTGCCCAGTAAGCAAGTGGTTAAATAGCACCAAAAGAAAGCTCTATCTATCATTTGGGTACAGTGTTGCATGGCATATGACAGCATAACTAGTTGTCTCTATTAATTATTAGATAATAATTGTTAGATAATGACAAGGGAGAACTTTCAAGGCAAGAAACCCCTGCATAAATAAGGGAGGACGGGCCTATTTCTCTACTTTAAAAAGAAAGGGTGGGGGGTGACTAGGACCACTTCATAATGGGCTAACATTGGATGGTCATTTGTGCATAATTATCTCTATCTAACCTCGTGTGCTGGTAGCCTCAGTAGTACTCTGGATGGTCTTGGCAGCAGCCTAGTTGTGGCTCCATGCTGGTTAGATAGGTGATAGCAAACATCTTTTCTGTTTTTATGTGACAGCTTTATATTTCATTCCTACATCACTTTCATCGTGAGTTGATAAAAATGTTGAAAAGAAAGTCTTGAAAAAATGTTTTGATGAACATATATTTCTTGGGTATATGTACTGACTAGTATGTTTTTATTATAGATAAGATACTGTTACGTACCTGGTGGTGATCGAGCTGGAGAGGGGGCTTCTTTTGCACCTCCTGTCCGACACCCCTGGTAGTGATAACAGGGAGTGAAGGACACAGAGTGGCACGAAGGCCGATGTAGCTGTTGGTGCTGGCTGGGCCTTGGCAGGAACCAGGTGGCTGGAGAGCACTGGGCAGGCTCTGAGAACTGGATCCACTGGAGCGCTGGGTCCACAGATGGAGGTGTAGTGGGACGAAAGCCAGGAGATCATCAACAGCCGGATAGAGCAGGTACCGAGACAGGAGGCAGAGGCAGAGACGGGATACAAGCCGGGTTCGGTACACAGACAAGCAGCAAGGTACAGGAACATCAGGCAGAAGCGGAGTCAAACACAAGCCAAGATCAGGTAGGCAGGCGGAAGTCAAGGAGAAGGTTCAGGTATAGCCGGGTCAAGACACAGATAACTGGAACAGATCAGGTAAGCAGGCACTAGCTGAAAGACCACTCAGCAATGTTCATGTGTCAGTGTTCAGTTTAAATAAGCTTACTTGGTGCCCATACGTGCACGTGCGCACGTGCGCGCATTGGCGTGCGCTTGTGCGCACCCGCGCATGCGCCAATAAAAGTCCCTCTTATTTCACATGCTGGTGTGCCCGTGCTTGTGCGCAGATGCGTGTCTGTTAGCCGCACTTCTCTTACATTGCCCTCCCAATGGGCAACCTCTGGATGCCCATCTGTAACCTCTTTTCAGGGTGAGCCTTGAAAAACGCCTGTATCAGTCTTTTGGCATGAAGGTTGGTTTCTGGCTCCCAATAGTTGTGTTCAGGCCCGTAGCCTTTCCACTTAGTTAAAAACTGGATCACGTTCCTTCTCTTCCTACAATCCACAATTGTCTCAACCTCGTATTCCTTGTTACCGTCGATAATAGTAGGTGCGGGTGGACATGACTCACGGCCGGGAAAAGGGTCTACTCTTGCGGTCTTTAGTAGGGAGACGTGGAAAACGGGATGGATCCTGTAAGTCACTGGCAGTGAGAGTTCATAGGCAGCAGAGTTAATATGTCTGTTGATAGGAAATGGGCCAATGTATCTAGGTCCGAGTTTCTTGGAAGGACAAGATCATTTTAAGTTGGCCGTGGATAACCAGACTTTGTCTCCTACTTGAAGTTTTAGGTCTCCTCTTCTTTTCCTGCCAAAAAATTTTGTATTGTCTAGTTGTGCTTTGGTAATGGCCTCTTGCAATATTTTGTTATTTGACTGAAGCGTACTTATCCTATCCTGGACTGCAGTAACTGAGGAGTCAGGCATGATGTTGGGTAGGAAAGTTGGGAAGTACCCATAATTTGCAAAAAAAGGGGCTTGTTCCATGGTCGAGTGAACAGCATCATTGTAGGCGAATTCTGCCAGAGGTAAAAGAGAGGCCCAGTCATCCTGGGCAAAGGATGAGAAACACCGTAGGTACTGTTCCAACGTCTGGTTTGTGTGTTCAGTCTGGCCATTCGTCTGGGGGTGATAGGGTGATGAAAAACAAGTCTCGATCTTTAACATTTTGCACAGTTCTCTCCAGAATTTAGATGTAAATTGTACCCCTCGGTCGGAGTTGATACTGCTGGGTACACCATGGAGTATCACCACTTTCTTGATGAAGGCACAAGCAGTCTCTGTTGCAGACGGGGTTCCTAACATGGGGACAAAATGGGCCATCTTTGTAATTCTGTCCATGATCATAAAGATTGAGGTGAATCTTTCGGAGGGTGGAAGCTCAACGATAAAGTCCATACTAATCATCTCCCAGGGTTTGTTAGGAGTGGGCAATGGTCTTAACAGGCCCCAGGTCTTGGTTTTCTCATTCTTGCTTCTATTGCAGACCCCACAGGTACCAACATAATCCTTACAATCAGACCTTAGATTTGGCCACCAAAATGTTCGCTGTACAAGTTCCACAGTCTTGGTTACCCCAAAACGTCCCGCCAAGGGGTGATCATGGCACAGGCTGAGGATCTTGGGGTGCAAGCTTGGGGGTACAAATAACCTTTGTTTGTGCAAGAATAGCCCTTCCTGTTCCTGGAAACAGACACCTGGAGGTAGAACATCCCTTGTGGATGCCTGCTTAAGTTGGGTGATTAAGTCTGCTTGTAGCAACAGAAAACTCTGGGCCAGTAGGATTGTAGCTGTCTGGAGATATCCTTCCTCTTCTGGATACATGCGCAATAACACATCGGGTTTGCCATTCTTGGAACCCGGTCTGAAGTTAATGTGGAAGGAGAAACGGGAAAAGAACAGTGCCCACCTGGCTTGACGTGGCCTCAATCGTCTGGCAGTTCTAAGATACTCAAGGTTTTTGTGATCGGTAAAGATCAAAATGGGGTGGGCTGCTCCTTCCAGTAAGTAACGCCATTCTTCCAGGGCTGTTTTTATGGCTACTAATTCTCTGTCACCCACATCGTAGGGTGACTGAGTTTCCTTGAGAAGAAGGCGATGGGATGCAGCAAAGACTTCATTCCTCAATGCTGAGACAGGATGGCTCCCACGGCATTTACTGAAGCCTCCACCTCGAGGACATAAGGTGATGCGGAGTCTGGGTGCTGCAGAATGGGTGCTGAGGTTAACAGAGTCTTTAACTGGTCAAAAGCTGCTTGTGCTGCAGTTGTCCATGAAAAACGGGTGTTTTGTCCTGTAAGCTGGGTGATAGGAGAGATAATGGCAGAAAAATTTATAATAAATTTGTGATAGAAATTGGCAAATCCTATGAATCTCTGTGTGCTTTTCCAGTCTGTAGGAGTGGGCCATTCGAGGATAGATTTAACTTTCTGGGGATCCATGGAGATGCCTATGGTGGAAATAATAAGTCCTAGGAACTGAATTGTTTCTTTCTCAAATTCACAATTTTCGGCTTTTTCAAATAGTCCAATGATCCCTTAGCCGGCCGAGGCTTCACATGTTCACGGTGTGCAGAGAGGGAATTGGAGAAGATCAGGATATCGTCTAAGTAGACAATTAGGAAGTCAAGGAAATCTCTAAAAATGTCATTAACAAAATGCTGAAACTTTGCTGAGGCATTGCACAACCCGAAAGGCATGACGAGATACTCATAGGTGTTGATTTACTAAAGGCCAATAGACTGTGCACCTTGGAAAGTGCAACTGCACTCTGCAAGTGCAGTTGCTCCAGAGCTTAGTAAATGAGGCAAAGCTTCACTTTGCAAAGAATACCCAATCACATGCAAGGAAAATAAAAAAACAGCATTTTTTCTTGCACGTGATTGGTTGATGAAAGTCAGCAGAGCTTCTGCTTATTTACTAAACTCAGGAGCAACTGTTCTTTCGTGTGCAACTGCACTTTCCAAAGTGTACAGTCTTTTTGCCTTTCATTCATCCCCTTTGCGGATCCGAACTAGATTATATGCGCCCCGTAAGTCAAGTTTCGTGAATACTGTGGACGTCTTGAAGCGTTGGAACAGTTCTGGAACCAGGGGCAAGGGATATCTGTTCTTGATGGTAATTTTGTTTAATTCCCGGTAGTCAATGCAAGGGCGTAAAGTATGGTCCTTTTTTTCTACAAAAAAAATTCCAGCACCTGCGGGGGATGTGGAAGACCAAATGAAACCCTTCTCCAAGTTTTCATCGATATACTGACGTAGTACTTTGAGTTCCAGTTCAGAGAGGGGAAAGATGCACCCAAAAAGAATTTCTGCACCAGGCAACAGTTCAATTGGGCAGTCATACGGGCGGTGAGGTGGTAGGATGTCTGCTTTCTGTTTATCAAAAACTTTCAGGAATTCATTATAGACGGCTGGTATGAGTTGTGATATGGGAGAGTCAGTATGTACCCCAAGAAGGAGTGCAGGTTTCATAGGAATGGGGAGAAGGCAAGACTGCTGGCAGTAGGCAGATGAAAAGGTCAGTTCTCCTGTTTCCCAGTTTATCTGTGGATTGTAAGCTTGCAACCAGGGATGCCCAGGATAACGGGAAACAGAGGGGATGGGATAAGGTCCAAGCACAAGTATTCCCGATGACCGGTATCGGATACAGCCAGTAGTGGGAAGGCTTACTTGGAGTCCATACGGGCACGTGCGCGCATGCGCATTGGCACGCGCCTGTGTTTGCCCGTGCATGCGCCAATACAAGTACCTCTTATTACACACGCTGGTGTGCCCGCGCTTGTGCGCAGATGCGTGTCTGTTAGCCGGACTTCTCTTACAGATACATTTTCCATACTGTACAAGCCTGAAGAAGGAATTACAATATTCTGAAATGCATTGGGTGATCCAGAATTTCCCATGTACTTTGACTAAAGACGGGACTATGCAAGTTTACTTGGGTTGTGGAGGTATTCATGTACAGGCATACCCCACTTTTAAGTACACAATAAGGTTTATTTACTAAAGCTAGAAAGTGCAAAATCAGGCTCACTTCTGCAAAAAAAACAATGAGCTTCCAGGTTTTATTACCAAAGCTTAATTGAACAATCTGGGGTTAGAAGCTCATTGGTTTCTATGCAGAAGGGAGCCTGATTTTGCACTTTCCAGCTTTAGTAAATAAACCCCACTGTGTACTTAAAAGTGGGGTATGCCTGTATCAATATGCTGTAAAAAAATGAATGTGTGTATACAAAGTAAATTATTTGCATTTTGATTTTATGTGAATTTTAACATTTTGTATAAATAAAGTTGGATATGCTTTTAACACAGTTGTATCATATAGCCTTAAAGCGGAGTTCCACCCAAATTTTGAACAATATCTGTATGTATTCTCTTCCTTGCCTAAATTCTGACATGCCGTTTAAAAAAAATTAAATCGCCGTAATTACCTTTTATTTTTCTATTCTTCTTTGCACTTCCTGGTTCTCCTCCCATGGGAGTAGGCGTGTTTCTAGCCTCTCCCAGACTCCTGGGAGCT
Source organism: Aquarana catesbeiana (assembly GCF_042186555.1). Classification (NCBI taxonomy): domain Eukaryota; kingdom Metazoa; phylum Chordata; class Amphibia; order Anura; family Ranidae; genus Aquarana; species Aquarana catesbeiana. The sequence goes on from NC_133329.1 coordinate 321,356,903, forward strand.
AGTCTCAGGCTTCCCAGGATGCCACTGAGCATGTGCGGGAACGAGCGGTGAATGCTGGGAGCACAGCATTCACCACATCCAGGAAATAAATGCTTGTGGGCTTCAAATGCCCACAATGAAGATGGAAACCGCCTGCAGTGAATAATATAAGTTATTTTTTTCGACGAAATCTGACACAGGCGGACATATTACACACAATATGTGAGTATGTAATGCTGAGAAGAAAAGTTTGTGAATGAACTCAAAAAAAAAAAAAAACGATAGATAGGTGGACCCCCGCTTTAAAATTCCCACCAAAGGGGTACTCCAAATTGTTATCTGTACATAGGCATATTGGCAATTTCAGAGCTCCTCTTACTATCTTTTCTTTTTTTGTTTTATTAATTGCATTGTAAGTAACATCCCTGTTGCCAATCTAAAAAAAAAAAAAAAATCACTAAACTTAAAGTGTTACTAAACCCACAACAGACAAATCAGTGTATATATGCAGTAAAGCACGCTTGCTATACTCACTGTGCAACCTAACTGGGTTAATCCTCCACATTGCGTGAAAAGGCAGTTTTATGCTATCTTCTCTGATCCTCCCCTTCTTTTACTGTTCCCAGTCTATCTGCTGATAGAACAGAGCCCTAGGAAGTTCCCTGTACATGCTCAGTGTGAATTTTTAGATGTGTATTGCTAGAGAGTGTTTTTGTTTTTTTGAGGGGGAGGGTGAATGTGATCAGCACAGGGCCAAGCAGCACTGCTCAGGCAGAAAGTCAGAGGTAATGCAGCCTCATAGAACAGTCAGAGAAGAATGAAAACTCCTCCTACAAGCTTTAACTAGTGCTTAGCTGGACACTGATAGAAGTCATAAGACTGCTATATACTGCTAATGAGAAAAGGTATTTAGCAGTTTTTTATTTCCTAAAATAATTGCATTTCCATGTCTGTATAATGAAGGAGACCAGATATAGTGAATGCAGGGTCCTGGGTTTAGTAAAATTTTAAGCTTTAGGGCCCATTCCCATCAGATGCAGTTGGATGCATTTTTGACTGCATTCCAATTGCATAGATAGTCCAAAATCTAGGTTATCCAAAGGCCATAATTGACACTATTACAGTGTGTTGCAGTGCAGTAAAAAAAAGTACAGAATTGTGCATTTTACTGAACCACAAATGTCCAAAATAGCGCACAAACACACCACAAAGCATTGCAGTGCAAATAAAAGCCCAAAGAAAGAAGTAAGAAGGAAGTGACCTCACAGGACAAACGCAGATGGAAAGACGTGCATCAACTGCATGGAAACGTGCATAAAAATGTGCATCAAATGCTTGTGAACATGAAAAAAACATGGGCCCTTAATAGAAGATATTATTGAACACGGGCCCTTAATAGTATTAATCAAATCAGCCTTTCCTCATTTAGACTACATTCACATACATACAGGTGCATGTAAATCGCATGCATTCCCGCACCTGCATGCAGCCGCACACAAAACGCGGTGCTGCACAGAAGACACATCACCCCCACACACAGTGCAATTTACTGCACACAAAAATCATGCCATACATTTATTAAGGGCTGTTATTTGAATGGATGACACTTTGCCCACACCTAATGTATCTAGTAAGTGTTTCCTGAAATAATAAGCTTTCACTGGCAAGACTGAAAAACAGTTAATGATCCATAACATCTCAAATATCACACAAGTGCAGAAATACCACAAGAAGTCGCCAGGTTCATTGTTACGCTCCTCTTTCTTCCTGTCTGCTGTCAAAGAACAGGTTTAGATAACACTGACAGGTTTACATAAATACACTTTGCAAGGCTGACAATATTTTTTGTTGGTTAAACGAGGCAAGTCAATGTTCATAGATCCACAGACAGACTGAATAGGCAAAGGAGAGTGTCAAGGAGTAAAAAAAGACAATTGACTTCTTATTTGTATAAACACAATTATGTCCGCAGACTGGCTTTATCAAGCACTGAACACACAGTGAATAGAAGTCACCAAGATCTGTTTCATACTGTGCAATTTCAATGGGGTTGATTTACAAAAGATAAATAGGCTGTTCACTTTGCAAGGGAATTTCCATCATCCAATCACATGCACATTTTTTTAAAATATTTTTCTAGCACACGATTGGGTATTCAAAGTTAAAATTCCTTTGCAAAGTAAACAGCCTATTTGCCTTTCATAAACCAACCCCAATGTCACCAAAAAAAGCCTTGTTTGTCCTAAAACAATATACAGTATCTCACAAAAGTGAGTGCACCCCTTACATTTTTGTAAATATTTTATTATATATTTTCATGTGACAACACAGAAGAAATTACACTTTGTTACAATGTAAAGTAGTGAGTGTACAGCTTGTATAACAGTGTAAATTTGCTGTCCCATCAAAATAACTCAACACACAGCTATTAATGTCTAAACCGCTGGCAACAAATGTGAGTACACCCCTAAGTGAGAATGTCCAAATTGGGCCCAATTAGCCTTTTTCCCTCCTCAGTGTCATGTGACCTGTTAGTGTTACTCGGTCTCAGGTGTGAATGGGGAGCAGGTGTGTTAAATTTGGTGTTATCGCTCTCATTCTCTCATACTGGTCACTGGAAGTTCAACATGGCGCCCCATGGCTAAGAACTCTCCGAGGATCTGAAAAAAAGAATTGTTGCTGTACATAAGGATAGCCTAGGCTAAAAGAAGATTGCCAAGACCCTGAAACTGAGCTGAAGCACGGTGGCCAAGACCATATAGCGGTTTAACAGGACAGGTTCCACTCAGAACAAGCCCCGCCATGGTCAACCAAAGATGTTGAGTGCACATGCTCAGCGTCATAGCCAAAGGTTGTCTTTGGGAAATAGACGTATGAGTGCAGCCAGCATTGCTGCAAAGGTTGAAGGGATGGGAGGGTCAGCCTGTCAGTGCTCAGACCATACGCCACACACTGCATCAAATTGGTCTGCATGGCTGTCGTCCCATCATCTTCTAAAGATGATGCACAAGAAAGCCTGCAAACAGTCTCCTGAAGACAAGCAGACTAAGGACATGGATTACTGGAACCATGTCGTGTGGTCTGATGAGACCAAGATAAACGTATTTGGTTCAGATGGTGTCAAGTGTGTGTGGCAGCAACCAGGTGAGGAGTACAAAGACAAGCTTGTCTTGCCTACAGTCAAGCATGGCGGTGGGAGTGTCATTGTCTGGGGCTGCATGAGTGCTGCCGCCACTGGGGAGCTATAGTTCAATAAACCATGAATGCCAACATGTACTATGACATACTGAAGCCGAGCATGATCCCCTCCTTTCAGAGACTGGGCCACAGGGCAGTATTCCAACATGATAATGACCCCAAACACACCTCCAAGATGACCACTGCCTTGCTAAAAAAAGCTGAGGGTAAAGGTGATAGACCGGCCAAGCATGTCTCCAGACCCAAACCCTATTGAGCATCTGTGGGGCATCCTCAAACGGAAGGTGGAGGAGTGTAAGGTCTCTAACATCCACCAGCTCTGTAATGTCATCATGGAGGAGTGGAAGAGGACTCAAGTAGCAACCTGTGACGCTCTGGTGAACTCCACGCCTAAGACGGTTAAGGCAGTGCTGAAAAATAATGGTGGCCACACAAAATATTGACACTTTGGGCCCAGTTTGGACATTTTCACTTAGGGGTGTACTCACTTTTGTTGCTAGTGGTTTAGACATTAATGGCTGTGTGTTGAGTTATTTTGAGGGGACAGCAAATTTACACTCTTATACAAGCTGTACACTCACCACTTTACATTGTAGCAAAGTGTCATTTCTTCAGTGTTGTCACATGAAAAGATATAATAAAATATTTACAAAAATGTGAGGGGTGTACTCACTTTTGTGAGATACTGTATGTATTCCTCAAACTCAACTTGTCCAAAACTGAGCTTATAATATTTCCTCCCCCACGTGCCTCTTCCCCTGACTTATCTGTCAAGATCAATGGCACAACCATCCACCCATCCCCACATGTCAGGGGGCTAGGTGTTATTCTGAACTCTGAACTCTCCTTTCGGCCCCACATCCAATCACTTTCCAAAGCTTGCCGCCTCAACCTCCGCAACATCTCTAAATTACGTCCCTTTCTAACCAATGAAACCACAAATCTCCTGATTCACTCCCTGGTTATCTCTCGCCTCGACTACTGCAACTCCCTCCTCATTGGCTTACCTTTAAATAGACTATCCCCCCTTCAGTCCATCATGAATGCTGCTGCCAGACTCATCCACCTTACAAACCGCTCTGTGTCTGCTACCCCTCTCTGCTCATCCCTCCATTGGCTGCCACTTGCCCAACGAATTACATTCAAAATACTAACAATAAGTTATAAAGCCATCTACAACTCTGCCCCCAGCTACATCACTAGCCTAGTCTCAAAATACCAACCTAATCGCTCTATTTGTTCCTCCCAAGACCTTCTGCTCTCTAGCTCCCTCATCACCTCCTCCCACATCCGCCTCCAGGACTTCTAGCGAGCCTCGCCCATCCTCTGGAATTCTCTACCCCAATCTGTCAGACTGTCTCCAAATGTATCCACTTTTAGGCGATCCCTGAAAACTTTCCTCTTCAGAGAAGCCTATCCTGCCTCCATCTAACAACTGCACTATTTTCTCCATTAGCTCATCCCCCACAGCTATTACCCTTTTGTATAACTTGATCCTCCCTCCTAGATTGTAAGCTCTAACGAGCAGGGCTCTCTGTTTCCCCTCTGTACTGAATTGTATTGTAATTGTACTGTCTGCCCTAATGTTGTAAAGCATTGTGTAAACTGTCGGCGCTATATAAATCCTGTATAATAATAATAATATTACTTTTTAAAGTGGAACTACTGCATCTGAACACCACAACCCAAAAACACTATATAATTAATTTTTAATATTCAAAACATACCCTAGCATTTCTGGCCAGGGCCATCTTGAGTAAGTTCAGATGATTCATGTAGCTTTTATTTCCTGGAATCCACCAGCCCTTACCACAGGCATACAGGCAGGAGGGTGTGCTTAGCTAAAAAAAAATGTAATGTATGACATCATTTGCCTAGGCAAGGAAAACAGGTAAATATGATATACACTACATTACCAAAAGAATTGGGACACCTGTCTTTACACGCACATGAACTTTAATGGTACCCCAGTCTTAGTCCGTGGGTTCAATATTGAGTTGGCCCACCCATTGCAGCTATAACAGCTTCAACTCTTCTGGGAAGGCTGTCCACAAGGTTTAGGAGTATGTCTATGGGAATGTGTGACCATTCTACCAAAAGCGCAGGTTGAGGTCAGGACTCTGTGCAGGCCAGTCAAGTTCCTCCACCCCAAGTTGCTCCATGTCTTTATGAACCTTGCCGTGTGCACTTGTCCAAATCATTTGGGGGAGGGGGGATTATGGTGTGGGGTGGTTTTTCAGGGGTTGGGCTTGGCCCCTTAGTTACAGTGAAGCGAAGTCTTAAGCCTCAGCATACCAAGACATTTTGGACAATTTCATTCTGTCAACTTTGTGGGAACAGTTTGGGGATGGCCCTTCCTGCTCCAACATGACTGTGCACCAGTGCAGTGAGGTGGAGGAATGTGACTGGCCTGCAAAGAGTTCTGACCTCAACCTAATAGAACAACTTTGGAAATAATTAGAGTGGAGACTGCGAGCCAGGCCTTCTCGTCCAACATCAGTGCCTGACCTCACAAATGCACTTCTGGAAGAATAGCCAAACATTCCTATAGACACAGTCTTAAATTTTGTGGACAGCCTTCCCAGAAGAGTTGACGCTGGTATAGCTGCAAAGAGTGGGTCAACTCAATATTGAACCCTAAGAACTGAGACTGGGATGCCATTAAAATTCATGTGCGTGCAAAGGTAGGTGTCCCAATACTTTTTGTAATATAGTGTACTTTCCTATCTATTTACTAATGCTAGTAACATAAGGATTAAAATAGTCAGTGTTGATTGAGAGAATAAAGTTCCATGTTTTAAGATATGTTCATCTTTCATAACCTGTTACATGTTACACTCATATTCAGGGTGTAACATGTAATGAATGCACCGGCCCCTGCGCTGTGACAGCAGACCGGGGTTATTCTCCCTGTGTCTGCTGCCACAATTCAAAAAAGAATTTCTGCCCACCCGGCCGCATCACTCATACAAAGTCCTCTGTGAATTGAAAACTACAAGGTCAGACAGCCTTTGCTCTGCGAGCACTGTGGTAGTTCATTGCATTCTTCTGTCAGAATGTATCGGTTTCTTTGTATAAGGTATGAGCAAGCCAATACACTGATAGATCTGCAGGAGACCTGAACGGCATCAGTGATCTGCTGATCGCTGATGCAATGCTTTTCAGGCTCCCAAAACAAAAAATTATAAATGCACACTTTTTTACCTGCACAAAATGTGCATTTATTATTTGTTGTCAAAAGGTGAACTTATCCTTTAATTAAGGAGCGGAAGATTTTCCCCTTAATGACCAGGCCATTTTTTGCGATACGGCACTACATCACTTTAACTGATAATTGCGAATTCGGGCGACGTTGTACCCAAACAAAATTGATATACTTTTTTTTCCACAAATAGAGCTTTCTTTTGGTGGTATTTGATCACCTCTGCGGTTTTTATCTTTTGCGCTATAAACAAAGCGGGACTGCCACATTGCAGCAAACAGATCGGACACTTTTGACACTTTTTTGGGACCATTCACTGATTACTGTATAAATGTCACTGTCAGGGAAGGGGTTAACACTAGGGGCGATCAAGGGGTAGGTGTGTTCCCTGGCAGGTGTTGCTAACTGAATGGGGGCTGGGCTGACTGGAGGAGGAGACGGATCGCTGTTCCTAATCACTGGGAACAGACGATCTCTCTCTCCTCCCCTGACAGAACAGGGATTATCGCGGGTGGCTGGTGGATGCCGCTGGTTGGCTTCCCCACTCACTAATGGGTGTGCGTGAGCTCCCGCAAAGCGCTGTGTAAACGCCTGATGTACAATGGCGGCGATTCGCACAGGGGAGCAGAACTTGCTGCAGTACAACTGCGGCGGGCGGGCAGTAACTAGTTGAGTAACAGCAAAGTTATTGCTGAATATGCAGGCCCATAGAAAAAATGTAGAAATTGCTTTGGTCCATAGGCAGTGTAACGGTGTGGCAGCCTCAGTGGTTAAATGATCTTCATTTACATATACATAAAACAAATATTAAAAATGCTAAAGATTTCCTTTGATCTGCAATGACTTCCAAGAATATACCAAGAAGAAGACATCCTAATCCCTTAACCGCTTCCGGACCAGCCTCCGCAGTTATACTGCAGCAGGTTGACTCCCCTGCACGAGCCGTTGTAGCTTTACGTCAGCTATTTAAGATGCCTCCTGCGTCTTAAACACACAGATCACGGTTCTCTAAGGGGAGAGGAGACAGATCGTGTTGTCATTCTAAGTATGAACACCGATCTCTCTCTTCCCCTAGTCAGTCCCATCCCCCCTACAGTTAGAACACACTGAGGGAAAACAGTTAACCCCTTGATCGCCCCCTAATGTTAACGCCTTCCCTGTCAGTGTCATTTATACAGTAATCAGTGCATGATCGCTGTATAAAGGTAACTGGTCCCAAAAATGTGTCAAAAGTGTCCGATTTGTCCCCCGCAATATCGTAGTCCCGATAAAAATCGCTGATTGCCGCCATTACTAGTAAAAAAAAAAATAATAATAATAAAATGACATAAATATATCCCCTATTTTGTAGACGCTATGGGGTTGATTTACTAAAGGCAAAAAGACTGTGCACTTTGCTGCAGTTGCCCCAGGGCTTAGTAAATGAGGTGGAGCTTCACTTTGCAAAGAGTACCCAATCATGTGCAATGAAAATAAAAAAAACAGCATTTTTGCTTGAACATGATTGGATGATGGACGTCAGCAGAGCTTCTGCTCATTTACTAAGCTGTGGAGCAACTGCACTCTGCAAAGTGCACAGTCTTTATGCCTTTAGTAAATCAACCCCTATAACTCCGGCCCTCCAGCTGTTGCAGAACTACACATCCCATGAGGCATTGTAAAACTCTGACATTCACAGACATGACTAGGCATGATGGGAATTGTAGTTCCTGAACAACTGGAGGGCCATAGTTTGGAGACCCCTGCTATAACTTTTGCGCAAACCAATCAATATATGCTTATTGCAATTTTTTGTACCAAAAATATGTAGAAGAATATAAACTGAGGAAATTTTTTTTTTTAAATTGGGATATTTATTATAGCAAAAAGTAAAAAGTAAAAAATATTGGGGGTTATTTACGAAAGGCAAATCCACTTTGCACTACAAGTGCACTTGGAAGTGCAGTCGCTTTAAATCTGAGGGGTAGATCTGAACTGAGGGGAAGCTCTGCTGATTTTATCATCCAATCATGTGCAAGCTAAAATGCTGTTTTTTATTTTCCTTGCATGTCCCTCTCGGATCCACAGCGACTTTACTTCCAAGTGCACTTGTTGCCCTTAGTAAATAACCCCATTGTGTTTTTTTTTTCAAAAGTGTTGCTCTTCTTAATAGCGCAAAAAATAAAAACTGAAGAGGTGATCAAATACCACCAAAATAAAGCTTTATTTGTGGGAAAAAAAAGGACTTCAATTTTGTTTGGGGACAGCGTCGCACGACCGCGCAATTGTCAGTTAAAGCAACGCAGTGCCGTATTGCAAAACATGGCCTGGTCATTGAGCAGCCAAATCTTCCGGGGCTGAAGTGGTTAATGTACCCGTGTATACACAAAATACAGAGTGTGTCCAACTGCACTGCTGAAATGTTCTACAAATATTTCTAAATGCAGATGAACGTACAGATAACAATGCTGACACAGTGCTGTTCTGCAGCATAAATAAGTAATATATAACAATACAGCAAGTACAAAATGTCACATGTGCCCCACTGATGTAAATGAGCTCAGGGGATAGTTAAAAGTGCTTGTGCATCTCATCTACATATTTAAACAATGCAAATGTATGCCTTGTACCCTTTGAAAGAATTGCTGTGTGCTTCCATCTGAAGGGTGGCAGATGGGCGAAGAACTAAGTAAAGAAGTTACAATGCGTAGGAAAAAGTATGAAAAAGTAGAGTTACTGAAGTGAGGCAATAATTTATACACATACAGTATGCATATGTATTACAAATCTTCATTCTAAACAACCATAAAAACGGTTTCTATGATACTGACCATACACAGTGGGGGTTATTTACAAAAGGCAAATCCACTTTGCACTACAAGTGCAAACTACAAGTGCAAAGTGCACTTGAAATTGCACTGAAGGTGTACTTGGAAGTAAAGTCGCTGTAGATCCGGGGGGGGACATTTAAGGAAAATAAAAAACAGCATTTTAGCTTGCATGTGATTGGATGATAAAATCAGCAGAGCTTCCCCTCATTTCAGATCTACCCCTCAGATTTACAGCGACTGCACTTCCAAGTGCAATTTCAAGTGCACTTTGCACTTGTAGTTTGCACTTGTAGTGCAAAGTGGATTTGCCTTTCGTAAATAACCCCCATTGCATCCATTTACAAACCTTATGTTGTGCTCTCTATATAAAGTGAAAAATATGCTAGAAATATACTAGTAATTGATATATACAGAACAGGTAAAACATTAAAGGGGCAGTCTGTCCAAAAATATTTTAATTCCAGGTGGAGTCTGGTGGCTTAGCTTTTTATGTCCCAGTGGTTCCTGTGGCCATGTCTTTCTGTTGTAGTTCATGGCTCAGTTCCTGCCCACCTGTTCTGTAATGTTAGTATCTGCTATACTTCTGGATATGCAGTTGGCTCTTCGGGACATAGGCATAGCTCCCAACTGTCAATGATTTCGAGGGACTGTCCCTGATTTGGAGCAATGTCCCTCTGTCCCTCATTCCTCCTCATTTGTCCCTCATTTTGGTCTGATCTATATAGTTGTATATAAAATGCACTTTTTATCTTTCAAAAAGTGTTTCCCATTGCTAAACCATTCATCCAAATTCTAAATTGCTGCATTTTTCAATTTTAAAAGCCAATATAAAGGAATAATAGTGGTAAAAAAAACGCACTTGTGGATTTAATAAACCTTTTTTTTTTGGTTATTTCCCCTTTAAGGGGCGTGGCAGGGGGCGTGCCCTATTCCTACATACATTTTCTAGTAGGTGTCCCTCATTCCCATCTTAAAATGTTGGGAGATATGGACATAGGGATATCACTTATGGTATAGTAATATACAGTGGGGACAGAAAGTATTCAGAGCCCCAATTTTTCACTCTTTTTTATATTGCAGCCATTTGCTAAAATCATTTAGGTTATTTTTTTCCTCATTAATGTACACACAGCACCCCATATTGACAGAAAAACACAGAATTGTTGACATTTTTGCAGATTTATTAAAAAAGAAAAACTAAAATATCACATGGTCCTAAGTATTCAGAGCCTTTGCTGTGACACTCATATATTTAATTCAGGTGCTGTCCATTTATTCTGATCATCCTTGAGATGGTTCTACACCTTCATTTGAGTCCAGCTGTGTTTGATTATACTGATTGGACTTGATTAGAAAAGCCACACCCCTGTCTATATAAGACCTTACAGCTCACAGTGCATGTCAGAGCAAATGAGAATCATGAGGTCAAAGGAACCACCTGAAGAGCTCAGAGAAAGAATTGTGGCAAGGCACAGATCTGGCCAAGGTTACAAAAAATTTCCGCTGCACTTAAGGTTCCTAAGAGCACAGTGGCCTCCATAATCTTTAAATGGAAGACATTTGGGATGACCAGAACCCTTCCTAGAGCTGGCCGTCTGGCCAAACTGAGCTATCGGGGGAGAAGAGCCTTGGTGAGAGAGGTCAGGACCTCAGACTGGGCCGCAGGTTTACCTTCCAACAAGACAATGACCCTAAGCACACAGCTAAAATAACAAAGGAGTAGCTTCACAACAACTCAGTGACTGTTCTTGAATGGCCCAGCCAGAGCCCTGACTTATACCCAATTGAGCATTTCTGGAGAGACCTAAAAATGGCTGTCCACCAACGTTTACCATCCAACCTGACAGAACTGGAGAGGATCTGCAAGGAGGAATGGAAGAGGATCCCCAAATCCAGGTGTGAAAAACTTGTTGCATCTTTCCCAAAAAGACTCATGGCTGTATTAGATCAAAAGGGTGCTTCTACTAAATACTGAGCAAAGGGTCTGAATACTTAGGACCATGTGATAGTTGAGTTTTTCTTTTTTAATAAATCTGCAAAAATGTCAACAATTCTGTGTTTTTCTGTCAATATGGGGCAGGGGCGGATCCAGAGTCTTGTCTCAGGAGGGGCACTGTCAGTTTTTTTGTGGGCAATTTATCGGGGAAATGGCTGATGTTGGCACTTCATTCATCACTGCACCATGGTTGTTATGGTGTCAGGATGATTGAAGCGCATTATTTCTATTATTATATTGTAATATAAAATGAAATGGTTCAACTCACCATAATGCAGAATCAGTGGGAGCCCCAAGTGTGTCACTTTCCACCGTCACCTGCCACACATTGTGATTTGTCACTTGCCACCTCACCTGCCACACCTTGCGGATTGTCCACTTGCCACATCACCTGCCACACCTTGCAGATTGTCCACTTGCCACGTCACCTGTCACTTGCCACATCACCTGCCACACCTTGTGAATTGTCACTTGCCACGTCACCTGCCACAATTTGAGGATAGTCATCTGCCTGCTAAGGTGGTGTTTTGTCTGTTTCTTGCTGCGTCCCAGACTCAGGCAGCAGAGAGATAATGTAATCTCTCTGCTGCCCACGCTGCCTGCACAGTGAGGGCGGAACTTAGTTACTGCAGGGATGCAGGGCAGTGAGAGATGATCTCATCTCTCTGCTCCCCGTCCTTCAGCTAGCTGATTGGCCAGCTGTGCGCTCACGCCGAGCCGCCCACACACTGACTCGCAGCCCGGCCCACCCGCCCACAAACTGCGCCGACTGCTCGCAAACCACACAGCCCAGTTCGCCCGCTCTCTTATCTGCCAGGCCCGCAACAAATTTCTCGGCGGTGGCAATTGCCCCATTGCCCCCCCCCCGGATCTGCCCCTGATATGGGGTGCTGTGTGTACAATAATGAGGAAAAAAAAATTAACTTAAATGATTTTAGCAAATGGCTGCAATATAACAAAGAGTGAAAAATTTAAGGGGATCTGAATACTTTATGTCCCCACTGTATAAAGAAGTGAGGATAACAATAGGGAAAAAATCCAACCAAAAAAAACACCCTTTAAATAAAATAAAAAAGGGTAGATTTGTTTTCTTTTTTAAGCAAGTTAAGAAGTTTATTGGATTTAAGAGTTTCCACTTCAGCCAAATTTCACTAGTAGTACAATTTAACAAATCACTCGACTTTTTGCTAATATTTGTCCATTTCATTTCAGAATCTCTGTTAGAAATATTTATGTTGACTAACCCTGTAGGAAACTATGCAGTACAAATGTCTACTTGGCTCACAGCATGTAACCAATTTGGTAAGCTCGCTGCTTTGAAGTGTTCGTTATTACTAGCCACTGGCTATGTAGATGTGTGACTTCACTTACAACGCGTAAAGCAGTGTTTACCAAACAGTTCTCTTCTTGGAGATGCTGTAGCCAACAGTATGGTCAATACATTGTTATGTGTCAGCCAACACTAAAAGGTGTTCTTGTGGGAGAGGCCCGTCATAGTACAGAGGACAGAGAGCGGTAAGCATTTACTGTGGTGACCCACACTAATCCCAGGTCTTCATTAAAAGCTTTGTGAACAGATGGGGAGGATTGAGAAACATGAATATCTCTCCCCTCTATTGCCTCATATTCACAGGCACTTTTACTTTCTCACACCTATAGAATACCACACACCTTCAGTCTCAATAGACAATAACACAGTATTTTTGACATTTCGTATTAACAGTATTTCTGTGGTAATGGTGCAAAAGTATATATATGTTTAAAATATATAATATAATAAAATATATTATATGAAAATATAATGAATACATATATAAACACGGTGGGAGGTTTGTAAAGGTTTTGTGAATTAGGCATAGTATTTCAATTTTTCTTTAATTATTAATATGCAACTTATCCTCCAAAACTGGGATCAATGAAAATGATTTGGATTTAACATGACTCTTTTTAACAGTAATTCTTATCACTGTTCACTGCATTTTTTTTGTTTTGTACAGTGTATTTTAAGTGATTTTGACAGTTAAAAATTAAAAACAAGAAACCTTTTTGAGATTATTAGCTAACTTGATACTCAGATTATTAAAAACTTTTTGAACAATATGATCTAAATAATATTATATTAACTGTTGAAGGTTGAACTGGATGGACTTGTGTCTTTTTTCACCCTGACTATGTAACTGTGTAACCAGATGCCACCCAGATGGACTTTAAAGCGGAGTTCCAGGCTTATTTTTTTATTAAAAATCAGCAGCTGCAAAAAGTTTAGCTGCTGACTTTTAATAAACAGACACTTACCTGCCAGCAATCAGTAGCTGGCAGGACTGGCATCAGGTGACCTCTGTGACAGCCAATCACAGTGGCCACTGCGATCCTTCCTGCTTTCTGGGCGTAAAGACCCTAATAAAGGGATGCTTGGGCTGGGTGGGAAGGGGTTAAAGCAGATCTAATAATAATTCCAAAAAACTCATATAAGCCTTAAAGTGATTGTTAACGATTACCTTGCAAAACAACCCTTTCAGTTTAAAATAGAAATGAAAGGCAAAACATTTTTGTATATATATATATATATATATATATATATATATATATATATATATATATATATATATATATATATATATATATATACCTTTTTTCCCTTTTTAATAAGTGATCATATTCCCTCTGATCTCAGCTGCATAAGAGCTGGGGGGGGGGGGGAGTGAAGCAGTAGGACACTGAGGTTCCCAGTGAATGGCTGTGCAGGGGGGGGGGGGGGGCATGTCAGGACAAGTCTGATCATTGCAGGAGAGCAGGCTGAGTTCCCAGCAAAGCCAGAGAACTGACCATGGTGTGTTCTCCTGCTTAGTGTGGTCAGTTTTTAATAGCAAAGTAGAGGGGCAGAAACACCAGGAATTTCACACAAAAGAAGCAATACAAAGAGAACAGGACACTTTCTCATGCAAGTACATGGTACAACAGGCACTTATCAGGAATATGAAATGTTGGGGTACCAAATACTTTAAAGTGCCAATATAAGCTAGGTGAACATAGGTGATTAGGTTTTGAAAGGTCTTACATTTGTTATTTTATTGTGCACCTGTGCCAGATCCAAAAGTCAATTTTCCCACAGCACACTGAAGATAAGGACCGCTGTTCTCTGTGTGGGAGCAGCGGTCTATCTCCTGCGGTCCAACGCGCCACCTACGCAGTCACAACAACTGTTCTCCGTTGAGCAACAAGTATGTTAATTATTTGTTTCAGTCTGAAATATGCATTATCTATTGAATTAATACCTGGCAATCCTACCATGCAGGTCCTTGTTCAGGCACTTCCTGTTTTGGAATGACACATCTCTTCCAATATTTAACCTATGTTTGGACATGCCACAAAGCCTCTGGCGAAGACTACAGCCAGTCATGCCAACTTGCATTAGGTAGGCATAGTCCATTGTTAGGAAGGCAGCCCAAAGTACTCATCAGCAACTGTTGCTGGATAAACTGACTGTAGACAGGAGATGGCTGGAGGAAATGAGATACAAAGAAGGATACAAAAAGTATGTGATTATCAAGACCGTGGAAAAATGTGGCATTAATACAGTAAATCCGGACAAAACAACTGGCTTGTTCTCTAATGCCAGGAGTCTGGCGGACAAGATGGGAGAACTAGAGCTGCTATTGTACGAGGATGTTTTAGATTTTGTGGGAATTTCAGAGACTTGGTTCAACAGCTCTCATTAATGGCTGGCAACCATTCAAGGGTATACCCTATATCGCAGATATAGGGAGGGTAAAAAAAGGGGGAGAGATATGCCTGTATATCAAAAATGATGTACAAGTGAATGTGAGGGACGAGATCACTAATGGAGCAAGGGAGGTGGTGGAATCCTTATGGGTAGAGCAACAAAGGGGAAAGTAATACTGGGAGAATGCTATAGGCCCCCTAACCAGAGGGAGGAGGGGGAGATGGACCTCCTATCACAGTTTGGAATTGTGGCAAGAATGGGAAGTGTCATTATAATGGGGGATTTTAATTATCGAGACATAGACAGACATTCATCTAAGGCTCGCCATTTCCTAAATGTCTTACAGGACAATTTCATGGGTTAGATGGTAAATGCACCAACAAGAAATAATGTGTTACTAGACCTACTGATTAATAACAATACAGACCTAATCACGGATGTAGAAATATGGGGCGATTTAGGAAACAGTGACCACAGGTCAATTAATTTCAGTATAAATCACACAAATAGGAAACATAGGAGACTACAAAGACACTGAATTTCAAAAGAGCCAACTTCCATAAACTACGCTCTTTGTTAGAAGGTCTTAAGTGGGATAAAATCCTAGGAACAAAGAATATGGAGGAAAAATGGGTGTGCTTTAAGAGCATATTAAATAAGGGTATTAACCAGTGCATCCCAATGGGACATAAATTTAAAAGAGCTAATAAAAGTCCTGGGTGGCTTAACTTCAACGTAAAAATGCATATAAAAGCAAAGGAGAACGCCTTCAAAAAATACAAGGCTGAGAGATCATCATCAGCATTCCAACTTTACAAAGAATGCAATAAGAATTGTAAGGATGCAATCAGGCTGCTAAGATAGAACACGAATGGCACATAGTGGAGGAGAGTAGAAAAAATCCCAAGAAATTCTTTAAGTATATAAATAGTAAAAGAGTGAGGTCAGATCATATTGGCCCCATAAAGAATGATGAAGGGAATCTGGTTACAAAGGATGGAGAGATGGTTAAGGTATTGAATTTATTCTTCTCCTTAGTCCTCAATAGGGAAACGCGGGGCTTCTGTAACCAAAACTGCAATGTTTCTCCTCATGACATGTCACAGGAAGCACCCTCATGGCTAAAAGAGGATAGAATTAGGAATAGACTTGAAAAACTTAATATCAATAAGTCACTGGGGCCAGACGGCTTGCACCCGAGGGTCCTTAAGGAACTCAGTCAAGTAATTGCCAGACCATTGTTCCTAATTTTTAGGAACAGTCTACTGACTGGAATGGTACCAGCTGATTGGAGAAAAGCCAATGTAGCACCAATATTCAAAAAAGGGCCAAGATATATCCCTGGGAACTACAGACCAGTTAGCCTAACATCAATAGTTTGCAAGCTCTTGGAGGGGATGATAATGGACTATACAAGATTTTAGTAATGAAAACAGTATCATTAGCAGTAATCAGCATGGATTCATGAAGAATCATTCTTGCCAAACCAATCTATTAACCTTCTATGAGTAGGTGAGCTGGCATCTAGATAAAGGAAGGCCGTAGACATGGTGTATCTGGATTTTGCAAAGGCATTTGATACAGTTCCCCATAAACGTTTACTGTACAAACTACATTCTGTCAGCATGGACCATAGAGTGAGTACATGGATTGAAAACTGGCTACAGGGGAGAGTTCAGAGGGTAGTGATAAATAGGGAGTACTCGGAATGGTCCGGTGTGCAAAGTGGGGTCCCCCAGGGGTCTGCCTTGGGACCAATCCTATCTAATTTATTCATAAATGACCTGGAGGATGGGATAAACAGCTCAATCTCTGTATTTGCGGACGATACTAAGCTAAGCAAGGCAATAACTTCTCCGCAGGATGTGGTGACTTTGGAAGAAGATCTGAACAAATTACTGGGGTGGGCAACTACATGGCAAATCAGGTTTAATGTAGAAAACTGTAAAATAATGCATATGGGTGGCAAAAATATGAATGCAATCTACTCACTAGGGGGAGAACCTCTGAGGGAATCTAGGATGGAAAAGGACCTGGGGGTCCTAGTAGATGACAGGCTCAGCAATGGCATGCAATGCCAAGCTGCTGCAAGGAAAGCCAACAGAATATTGGCATGCATTAAAAAGGGGATTAACTCCAGAGATAAAACAATAATTCTACCACTCTACAAGACTCTGGTCCGGCCACACCTGGAGTATGCCATCGAGTTCTGGGCTCCAGTCCTCGAAGGATGTGCTGGAACTGGAGTGAGTCCAGAGAAGGGCAACAAAGCTAATAAAGGGTCTGGAGGATCTTAGTTATGAGAAAAGATTAGGAGCACTGAACTTATTCTCTCTGGAGAGGAGACGCTTGAGAGGGGATATGATTTCAATGTACAAATACCATACACATCCCCACAATAGGGATAAGGCGAATGGGAATTTAAAAAGACACACAGCCATTCACTAAAATTAGAAGAGAAGCAGTTTAACCCTAAACTGCATAGAGGGTTCTTTACTGTCAGAGTGGTAAGGATGTGGAATTCTCTTCCACAAGCAGTGGTTTCAGCAGGGAGCATAGATAATGTTAAAAAAATATTAGATAGGCACCTAAAAGACCAAAACATACAGGGATATACAATCTAATACTGACATAAAAGCACACACACAGGTTGGACTTGATGAACTTGTGTCTTTTTTTGACCTCACTAACTTTGTAGGGTAGTTGCACAGTCATCAATATTACATTAAGGGGGTTTTAAAGGTTTTGTTTTTTTTGTTTTTTAAATAACAAACATGGTATACTTACCTCCTCTGTGCAAGGGTTTTGCACAGAGTGGCCCCGATCCTCCTCTTCTGGGGTCCCCCAACAGCGCTCCTGGCTCCTCCCCGCATCGAGTGCCCCCTCGGAGACCCGCATTCAAAGGGGGCACCTGTTTGGGCACGCTCCCGAGTCTTGCTTTTGCGTCCCTTGATACAGACAGGACTCAGCTCCGCCCCCCATGTCACGGGATTTGATTGACAGCAGCGGGAGCCAATGGCTGCTGCTGCTATCAACCTATCCAATGACGACTCAAGACCGTGGCTGGAGCTGCTGGGCTTGTTCTCGTTGCTGAAAAGATTGGGTTCAGGTAAGTAAAAGGGGGGGGGGTCTGGGGGGTTGCTGCACTACAGAAGCTTTTTCACCTTAATGCATAGAATGCATTAAGGTGAAAAACCTAAAAAGTTTACAACACCTTTAACAATGTAGCAGCAATTTGATTTTTAATACATAGGTCTCGATTTGTTTTGAAAATTACTGCAACATACCTCCACAACAATACAAAAAAACATGTCTTTCAAGTCAAATATCGAGCTACATACAATAGGAAAGGCAAATGATTGCATGTTTATAGTTCACTTCACAGTTAGGGCCCATTAACACTATTGCACACATGCATTAACGTGCATTGTACCTGGAGTTAATGTGTCCCTTCCCTTATATAGGCTGCCTAACACACTAAGGAATACCAAAAAAGGAAGTGTACAATTTTCTGTAACACAGCACACAACACATGGTAGTGCATGGTGGCAATGTGTGTTGGGGTGTCACTGCAGATGTTACCCCAATGCGCAATAATATGTACTGAAAATGCCTAAGAGAAGACATGACAGCTGATATTACTTTTGTTAGTCACAAAACTGCCCTGCATGTACCTTTCCGATTTAGCCCACATTCTTAGTAGAGTTTGACTGCCCAGCTGCCATTAATCTGTCCAACTGGAGTGCTCTTTTAGCCACTGAAATGCTGCTGATGGATGGGAGAATGGCAGCTGGGTAGGGCTCAGCCCAGACATCGGCAAGGTAAGCCACCGATAACATAGTAAAGTGAAATCAGAGGGGCACACAGAAAATATTTTTTCTGGTTAAAAAAAACGTAATATCTTACACTTTATGGTACACTTTGGACAGTTTTACGTTTATGTAAATGAAGATCAAAGTTTATGTAGTTTATGTAGAAGATGAGTACTGTATGTGCAAATTAGCAACTCTTCTTTTGGGATTTCAGAATTCACGTGAATGTTATTTGGTAATGCTGAAATGCTCATTATTAATTCATAGTAAGTGTGAATTTTAAAGTTGTTCTCAGTGCAGATAAGAAAAACACAATTTCATGCAGTTATTCATGGATTTAAAAAATTATGAAATATATATTTTTATAAAGCAACTAGCATACCTCCCAACTGTCCCTGATTTTGGGGGACTGTCCCTGATTTGGAGCAATGTCCCTCTGTCCCTCTTTCCTCCTCATTTTGGTCTGATCTATATAGTTATATATAAAATGCACTTTTTATCTTTCAAAAAGTGTTTCCCATTGCTAAACCTTTCAACCAATTTCTAAATTGCTGCATTTGTACATTTTAAAAGCCAATATAAAGGAATAGTAGTGGTAAAAAAGCACTTGTGGATTTAATTAACCTTTTTTGGGGGGTTAATCCTCCTTTAAAGGGGTGTGGCAGGGGGCATGTCCTATCCTATCCTATCCTATGTCTACATACATTTGCTAGTAGGTGTCCCTCATTCCCATCTCAAAATGTTGGGAGGTATGCAACTAGTGTGAGTACTTCAGTCTGTCCTGATATTAGCCCCTTGCAATCTGTAAAGACGATTGGGAGATGGGGGGTCAGTGCTCTGAGCCCATCTGACTCTGCTAACAGAAAACTTATAAAATTATAAATATGAGAGATATCAGCTTATTAGTCTGCTACCAGGGCCGGACTTACCATTGGGCTTGACTGGGCTCAAGCCCATGGGCCCCGTCCAATAGGGGGCCCTGCGGGCCCCAGCCGTGTGTACTCGGCTATACTCGGCTAGTTCCGCTCACAGTCACACGCCTAGTCCCGCCCTATGATGGACATAACACAGGGACTGGGCGTGACTGTGAGCGAAGCTGGCCGAGTACACTCGGCTATGTATGTATATCGGCGGCCCTCGGCTCTGCTCACAGTCACACCCAGTCCTGCCATTGGACCTGTGTTATGTCCATCATAGGGCGGGACTGGGCGGGACTGCGAGAGGAGCCTAGAAATGCCGACAGGAGCCGATATACACAGGACCGGCTCTGTGTATCTCGGCGGCGCCATATTTAAACTGCAGTGACACTGACAAGTCACTGCAGTTTAACTGCAGCCTGGGCAAGGCTGCAAATGACACTGACAAGGCTGCAAATGACACTGACAAGGCTGCAAATGACACTGACAAGGCTGCAAATGACACTGGACAAGCATGCAGATGGACGCTGTGCAAGGCTGCATTGATGAGCATTTAAATGTAAGTTTTTTCCTTAAATAGTTTTTTTCCTTAAAATTCTTTAAACTCTTATCTTGAGGTTTGCTGATTGGTTATTGGCAGTTACGTAGTGCCTTGTTTACTGCCATTGAGAAAACCTGTCTGCATTAGACAGTGATGTAATGGCAGACAAACGGTATCAGAGTGGCGTGCTTAAAAGAAAACTAAAGGTTTAAAGTAATGTATAGAAGGTAGGGCCCGAAAGTGACTCAAGCCCAGGTGCCCCCACCACCCTAAGTCCTACCCTGTCTGCTACTGTTCCTTTATTGTCGAATCACAATGTGAGGTTAGGGATGTGACCAAATTATAACACAATTTTTTATCTCCCATACATTTTTGTATTGGTGACAGTGATCATCAGGACAATGGGAAAAAGTCAATTCCCCTAGCGAGGACAAAAACGGCAACAAAAACATGAAGCCTGGTACAGACTTTATTTTTTTCTTTTGTTCAACCCAGCGGGCTGAACAAAAGAAACTGAGGCGCTAGGGAGATGCTCGCTGTACTAACTATGCAATGTTAGCATAGCAATCTCCCCACTGAGCTATGGAGTTCTGACAGGAGGGCTGCCCCTGCCACCAGAATGCACCAGTCAGCGCTCACAATCATTGGCTGTAAGCGCTAATCAGATGCCAATCGGCTGCTGTTTTCCCAGCATGCCCCTTCAACAGAAATTGTTGGACCAACTTCTGTTGGACAGGCTGCTGTGCACATGGGCCGAATGTCGGCCAATTTCTGATATTTGGCCCGTGTGTACCAGGCTTCAGTCTGTCCACATTATCTAAAACTTTTGGCTATGCATACATTTTACCTATCACAAAAAAAAGTAAAGTCACTATCCTGGCTGTGTTAGGTGGCAAGCGCTTATAAATCCTCACTGTGCCATGCAAAATTTTCTGAACTGACAAACACAGTTGGGGGCATTTACTGGAGCATGCAAAATCAGGTGCAGCTTTGCAGAGAAACCTATCAGCTTCCAGGTTTCATTGTCAAAGCTTAACTAAACAAGCTGAAGTTAGAAAGGGATTGGCTACCCTGCACAGCTGCACCAGATTCTGAGTGCTTCAATTTTAGTAAATCTCCCCCCAGGGTGGTGGAGATTCTCTGAAATTTTAAGGAAACCGTTGCCCCCCCCCCGCTCCAAAAAAAATGAAAAATACTTGCATCACTTGATCTGAGACAAAGGATTTCTCCAGCATGCTACATTATCAATCAAGTTCTAAAAGGCTAAAGTGACATTTCTGCCCAATTTTTTTTTCATTCTAAGAATCTAAGCAGCAATAAGCTGTTACAAGCATTCCATATGCATCATCATTCAGGACAGGTTAATTGGCCTGTCATTCAAACATGGACAGATGGATTTTGGTAATTAAACTGCCCATTTATGGCATCCTTAAAGCTGGATTGTCCTTAAAGTTCACAAATTAAAGCAGCATAGAAATGCACTAGATAAACCTGAATTTGACCTGGTATCAACTTCTTAGGCTTCATGTACACTAGCAGCTCCTAAACTTGAGTTTGGGAGCTTTTAGGGATTTTTTGCTCCCATAAAAGCCTATGGGATTTATTTACGAAAGGCAAATAAATCCACTTTGCAGTACAAGTGCAAACTACAAGTGCAAAGAGCACTTAAAATTGTACTGAAAGTGCACTTGGAAGTGCAGTCGCTGTAAATCTGAGGGGTAGATCTGAAATGAGGGGAAGCTCTGCTGATTTTATCATCCAGTCATGTGCAAGCTAAAATGCTGTTTTTAATTTTCCTTGCATGTCCCCCTCGGATCTACAGCGATTGCACTTCCAAGTGCACTTTGCACTTGTAGTTTGCACTTGTAGTGCAAAGTGGATTTGCCTTAAGTAAATAACCCCCTATGTGTCAATATGTAAGGCTTTTAGCAGATTTTAGGAGCTGCTGCGGTTAGGTGAGGTTCAACCTTCCTATCCTTAATGCGAGAGAATCGCATTCAGGATAGGAACATTTTGACTGTGGGGAAACACGATTTTGATGCAATTTTGACACGTTTTGCTTTTTCCATGATGTCCAAATGTACATAAAGCCTTAGAGTTCACTGTCCAGCTGAGCTCAGGGAGGGAAAGGGAGAAGAAGCACCATGAGCCAGTCAGGAGTATTGCAGTGCAAGCAGTATGCTAATAGAAGGAAAAGGCAGCAATGTCTCTGTTTGCTTCCCTTTTTACTATCCATGGGTGGGGAGTAGGCCTGTAAGTGAAAGTAAAACTGCAGACAAGAAAGATCAAGTCCCATCCCCTGCTAGACAGGACTGTGCTACGTGGAATTGCTATTTCAGCTTTTAGATGAGGCTTATGCCACGTACACACGGTCAGACATTCCGACAACAAAACCATGGATTTTTTTCCAACGGATTTTGGCTCAAACTTGTCTTGCATATACACGGTCACACAAATCTTGTCGGAAATTCCGAACGTCATGAACGTGGTGACGTGCAACACGTATGACAAGCCAAGAAACATGAAGTTCAATAGCCAGTGTGGTTCTTCTGCTTGATTCCAAGCATGCGTGGAATTTTGTGTGTCAGACTTATGTACACACGCTCGGAATTTCCAACAACAAGTTTTGTTGTTGGAAAATTTGAGAACCAGCTCTCAAACATTTGTTGTCGGAAATTCCGACAGCAAATGTCCAATGGAGCATACACACGGTTGGATTTTCCAACAACAAGCTCACATTGAACATTTGTTGTCGGAACTTCCGACCGTGTGTACGCAGCATAACTGTTACAATTTAGGTCTAGGAACACAAGCCGATGCAGAAGCAGCAGTGGATAGGTGTGCATATTCTGCTCTATCCTTTATTCTAGTAAATCCATATTATGGATTCTGTACAATAAGGAATGTAGTATGTATACTTTTTTTGCTGTAATCATTTGTGTTTCTAGATATCTAACTCAAAGTAATATCAATTTGACAGTTTAGTCAATAATAGACCTTTGCACAAAATAAATTGTGTATCATATCTCACTACCCAGTGAAGGAAAAATAATCCCAAAAAATAGTTTATCTTGTCCAACGCTTAATATAATATGTAAATTCTATCACTGAGATTAGGCAAAAACAAAATTATGCAGTTATTTCCCATTTGTTTTGGCTGACAGCAGTGCACCATTAATTAGACAGGATGTTCTAAGGAATGTATATTTTTAATAATATAATTAAGTACACAGCTGGTATGTAAAAATTAACAATCTTGAGGGAGTTAGGAAATTCATTTGCACTGCTTCTTAATTAGAAGCTAAAACCATAAAATTAATAACAGAACAAGTCTAGAAAAAAATATATATCACTCTTTCCTACATGAAATAAGAATTATACAGCTACATTTGCAAGTGGCATAAAATATTATATTAACTAAAATGATAATCACTGGCTAGTACGCATAAAAATTATATGTGTGAGTATGCTTACATTAAAATTACTTTATTATAATTATTATTATGCCATTATTGCTGAAAATTGTGTATTAATAACCTATTACATTAAATATGTGTAATGATATTGTTCGATATATGAATTTCTTTTTAAATACATGTGCCTGCATTTATATTTTCCACACTGGCCACCAAGATACCTAGAAAAAATTGCTGGTCTTGAGACAAAGTATAACACTGCCGAGGGTGCTTATACAGTAATGGCCACCTTTCTTCACATTTTTCCTTTTACAATAAAACTGTTGCAAATGCACCAGATCTATCACTATTAGGGAAACTGCAATAAAGTTACTAACAAGATTGTATTATACAACAACAAAACTACATTCTATTTTCCCCACTGTTCCCCAAACATCCTACAGAGATTGTAATTCCATCGGCTCCTTCTTTTGGGAATGTGAAACAGTTACTCTAATATGGAAACTACTTGAAAAATTTGCCTCTAGAATATCAGAAAAAAACACAAAACTTACTTTCCCCAACTGCTTATTATTCACACCAATTCCAGGTTTAACTATTCATCGCCTAAAACTTGTTCACACAATCTGTGTCTCTATTCATTGGCTTGTAGCTCTTCACTGGAAATCCTCGGACCTACCAATAATCCAACTGAAATCTAGGATCAATAACATCTATCTCATGGAAAAAAAAATTCACACCCTACACAACACCACTCATTTACTTGAGAAGAAATGGAACCCCTGGTTCACATACTCTGACCACCTTTTAAACCTTGTTTAGAAAATCCACCTTCAATCAATACCATTCAGTAAACACTAAATCCACACTTAAAACACTACCGTACATGATTACTTGTTTACCATATGTATTAAATATTAGAAATTATTATTCTTCTATGTTTTTACATTACTATTTTCCATATTTTCCGATGATTATTATATACAGTAATTCACTGGACTTATGTCAAATATTTTGTACCACTATTATGTACCTAATAAAAAAGTTTGTAAACAAAAAAAAACAAACAATAAAACAGTTGTAGTAAGACTGAAGTAAGCCTGACAGTTTTCTAGTCTGAGCAGTCACTGTTACTTTTACCAGACAACTAAGGCTTCATGTACACTGCTACTGGTAAACAAACGTTTAGACCTCTTTCACACTGGAGGCGTTTTTCAGGCTCTAAAGGGCTAAAAATAGCGCCTGAAAAATGCCTCCCCTGTAGCCCCAGTGTGAAAGCCCGAGCGCTTTTTTCACTGGGGTGGTGCACTTGCAGGACGTTAGAAAAAGTCCTGCAAGCAGCATCTTTGGAGCGGTTTAGGAGCGCTGTATACACCGCTCCCGCACCGTCCCTGCCCATTAGGATAATGGGCACTGCTGCCGAAGCACCTGCAAAGTGCTTTGGCAGTGCCGATTTTCAGGCGCACTTAAACCTTTCTTCGGCCGCTAACGGGGGGGGGTAAAAGTGCCCCGCTAGCGTCCAAAAAGCGCTGCTAAAACTAGGGTAAAGCGCCGCTAAAACTAGCGGCGCTTTACCGCTACCGCGGCCCACTGTCAGTGTGAAAGGGCTCTTAGGAGCAGTTGGGGCATTTTTTTTCAGCTGCCCCTGAACTCTCCTCTTTATTATCTTATCAGTACATGTACATAGGGTCGTTTATAATCGTTATTAGGCAGTTGAGTTTAAAAGCAAAAAAATGCGTTCAGAACAGATGTTCAGAGGCATTTGAAATGCCAAACGCCTGTAACAGCTTGTAAACGCGTGTAAATGTGGTAACTCGCTTTTAGCCAAGTTTCCTTGGGGAAAAAAAAACTATTCTAAACGCAATCACGGCTAAACGCAGGTAAACACAGCATATAAACACGGCTAAACGGACGTTTTTAAACGTCAGTCACCATCTGTCAAGTTGAATCGTTCAGGAGAGGTTGTAAATCATCCCTTGTACATTAAGCCTTAGCAGTTGGGCATTTTTTTCAGCTGCCCTGAACTCTCCCCTATGTTATACTATCAGTAGAAGTTGAGTTTAGAAGCATTTTTTGGAAAACAAAAAAAAATGCGTTCAGGACGGATGTTCAGAGGTATTTAAAACGTCAAATGCCTGTAACAGCTTGTAAACGTGGTAACCAGCATTTAGCCGCATTTCGTTTACAGCCTTTTTTAATGGAGATATACTTTTGACTGTTTGAAAAAAAAAATAATAAAACGCTCCTAAATGCAAAAGTGGCTTATCGCGGCATGTAAACGTGGCAAAACTCGTTCAGGAGAGGTTTCAAAGCGTCCCTTGTACATTAAGCCTAAAAATACTAAATATACTAAATACTGTAAATACATAAATAAACCACAGATTATAGTTATGTGAACTCAATATATTTGGCAATAGTTTAATATTTTTATAATAAAGATAATTAAAAGAGACCACCATGCAAGTATTAGTAAAGTTTAAATTGTCATTTGGCAATTTGGTGGAGACGCAATAGATCACTTGGTCTTTTTCTACTGTCCTCCTTCTGTGCTTCTATGTACTTAAAAATAACCATTTGCCCATGTCTGGGAGGCAACGGGTTCACTTAACTGGCAAATTTCCCATCTTCACATACTGCATGTACCTTCCTTAAAAGGGGTTGAATGCTACTTTTTCGTATGACTGCACTGGGTGCCTGAGTAAGCAATCAGCAATCACTGTCACATAACAGGAGAGAGGGAGTCATATTCTCTCAATACCTGAAAGTACCAGGTATTTCTATTTGATACAAGCAATGGTGAGGGAGCATAGGAGAGGTGAACACGTGAGTTTGGAGGGAAACAAGTTTACATGTTGATTTGTTCTCCATGGAGAATCCCAGCACGTCTCCACCCAGTGCACTCTGCTGAATTTTGTTACCAAGGGATGTAGCGGAATGGGGGGGGGTAGATGGGTGCAAGTGTTGTAAAGAAGGGATGTGTGTACAAAGGTTTGACCTAAACCCCTTACCTAGGTCAGGATTTTTCAACTGGGGTGCCATGAGGAGTACTCAGCCTGATTTGAGGGATCTTCTGTTAACTCCTGTGTACAGAGGAGGCAGAGAGTTCAACCCACACCTCCTTCCGGCTCTCTGCCCCTCTCTGTACAATTGCTCGCACAACAGAAAGCTTTGGGGCCGCCTGCCCGCATCCTACCAACTGATAATGTCATCAGTTGCTAAGCATATTTCAAGCAGCCCATACAGCTTTCTGTTTTGCCAGCAATTGTATAGAGAGGAGGAAAGAGAGACGGGAGGAGGTGTGGCTGAACTCTCTGCCTCCTCTGTACACAGGAGTTAACAGTGCTCTCTCGCTCCTCTATCACAGGAGTTAACAGAGGATCCCTCAAATTGGGTTGTTGCCACGGCACCCCAATTGAAAAACTCTGGCTTAGGTTAAGCCTTTGATCACAAAGGGCTAGAAGGGTGATTTCGGGGAGAGTTGTGGTAAGAGGAGAGATGGGGGGGGATATTTGCTAGGAGGGGGTATGGTGGGGGGGGGGGGGGTATGAAACATATCTATACCCAAAAACTGAAATGAGATACTTTTCAGCTTACTGTATGAGGCTTTAGATGTGAACTCTGCATTTGTTTTCTTTTTCAGGCTTTTTATTTCTTTATCTCACACTTCCTGTCCCTTTATGGCTATATTCAGGGCCGATCCTAGGGCCACAGACGCCTGGGTGCAGAAATATTTCTGGCGCCCCCCCCCTCCTCCCTTTTACAAATGCTTCTATGACAATGACTGCAGCTTTACCAGAGCATATCAATGTAGCCTCACCAGTGCCCACCAGCGCAGCCTCACCAGTGCCCATCAGCGCAGCCTCACCAGTGCCCATCAGCGCAGCCTCACCAGTGCTCATCAGCACAGCCTCTCCAGTGCTCATCAGCACAGCCTCACCAGTTTTCATCAGCGCAGCCTCACCAGTGCCCGTCAGTGCAGCCTCACCAGTGCCCATGAGCGCAGCCTCACCAGTGCTTATAAGCACAGCCTTACCAGTGCCCATCAATGCAGCCTCACCAGTGCCCATCAATACAGCCTAACTAGTACCCATGAGCCCAGCCTGACCAGTGCCCATCAATGCCCATCAATGCAGCCTCACCAGTGCCCATCAATGCAGCCTCACCAGTGCCCAATAATGCAGCCTCACCAGTGCCCATCAGTTCAGCCTGATGTAGCCTCACCAGTGCAGGGGATCAGAGAGAGGAGAGGAGGAGGAGAGCCAGTCGGATCATTATACAGAGTGGGGATCACCCGCTGGGACAGCTTTGGTTTGAATCGCCCATGTGTTCCCGGCATTCACAGTCACACAAAGTCCCGCCTCCTGAATCGATGATAGACGTCACTTGTCCCAGCATTGGTCCAGTGGGCTGTCTATCAAAAGAGCCAATCCAGGAGGTGGGACTTTGTGTGACTCTCTACGGGTGCTGGCGATTCAAATCAAAGCTGTCACAGCAGGCGATGCCGGCCTGACACCCCCCAATGTGTGGCCCCCTGGGGCAGACCACCTCCGCCTCAGCTTGCAGGGCACCTGCCCAGGATTGGCCCTAGCTTTATGTACTCTTCCCTTGTATCTATGGGGCCATGGTTGCCACCCAAGCTGAACTACAAACATGTCTGACTTTCAGGGCCTATCCTGGGCAGGTGCACACTATATATTTGTTGTGTTTTCCTATTCACACAGCATACTTTAAAAAAAAAAGTCTTACCTTTTATATGTACATATACATTATTATATATACATTTTTAACCAGCTCAGCTTGATCTGTCCCAGTAGCTGGGCTGGAAACTGGCCAAGTCCAGTTCTCACTAACATACAATTGAGAAGCCCAACTCCTAAACCTAAATATCACTAACTGTGGAAACTTTACACTGGACCTCATGCAACTTGGATTCTGTGCCGCTCCACTCTTCCGCCAGACTCTGGGACCTTGGAAAATTTTCCACAGTCCGTGATGATTTGGGGAGCCATGTCATCTGCTGGTGTTGGTCCACTGTGTTTTATCAAGTCCAAAGACAGCGCAGTCCTCTACCAGGAAATTCTAGAGTACGTCATGCTTCCCTCTGCTGACTACTATTATGAAGATGCTGATTTAATTTTCCAGCAGGACTTGGCACCTGTCCAAACTGCCAAAAGTACAAATACCTGGTTTAATGATAAGGGTATCATGGTGCTTGATTGGCCAGCTAACCTCGTCTGACCTAAACCCCATAGAGAATCTGTGGGGTATTATCAAGAGGAAGATAAGGGACACCAGACCCAACAATGCAGAAGATCTTAAGGCCACTATCAAAGCAACCCAGGCTTCCATAACACCTCAGTAGTGGTATAGGCTGATCGCCTCCATGCCACGCTGCATTGATGCTGTAATTCATGCAAGGAGCCCCGGCCAAGTATTGAGTGCATACTATAATGTACATGTACATATTTTTCAGCAAGCCAACATTTCTGTATTAAAAATCCTTTTTTTTATTGGTCTTATGTAATATTCTAATTTTCTGAGATACCGAATCTTGGGTTTTCGCTAGCTGTAAGCCATAATCATCAAAATTAAAAGAAACAAATGCTTGAAATATATCACTCTGTGTGGAACGCATCTATATAAAATATTTGAGTTTCACTTTTTGAATTGAATTAATGAAATAAATTAACTTTTTGATGACATTCTAATTTTATGAGATGAGCCTGTATACGGTTGTGTTCATAAGTTTACATACCCTGGCAGAATTTATGATTTCTTGGCCATTTTTCAGAGAATATGAATGATAACACAAAAACTTTTCTTTTACTCATGGTTAGAGTTTGGCTGAAGCCATTTGTTATCAATCAACTGTGTTTACTCTTTTTAAATCATAATGGCAACAGAAACTACCCAAATGACCCTGATCAAAAGTTTACATACCTTTGTGATTTTATACCGTGTATTGCCCCCTTTAGCACCAATGACAGCTTGAAGTCTTTTGTGGTATTTATGGATGAGGCTCTTTATCTACTCAGATGGTAAAGCTGCCCATTCCTCTTGGCAAAAAGCCTCCAGTTCCTGGAAATTTTTGGGTTGTCTTGCATGAACTGCATGTTTGAGATCTCCCCAGAGTGGCTCAATGATATTGAGGCTCAGGAGGCTGAGATGGCCACTTCAGAACCTTCACTTTATTCTGCTGTAGCCAATGACAGGTCGACTTGGCCTTGTGTTTTGGATCATTGTCATGTTGGAATGTCCAAGTACGTCCAATGCGCAGCTTCCTGGCTGATGAATGCCAATGTTCCTCAAATATTTTTTGATAACAAACTGCATTCATCTTGCCATCAATTTTGACCAAATTTCCTGTGCCTTTGTAGCTCATACATCCCCAAAACATCAGCAATCCACCTCCGTGTTTCACAGTAGGAATGGTGCACCTTTCATCATAGGCCTTGTTGACTCCTCTCCAAATGTAGTGTTTATGGTTGTGGCCAAAAAAAAATCAAAATTTTGGTCTCATATTGTAAGCGGGATACTTTGTGGCATTTGCGTAGTAGTGGCTTTTTGTCTGGTGACTCGACCATGCAGCCCATCTTTCTTCAAGTGCCTGCTTATTGTGCATCTTGAAACAGGCACACCACATGTTTTCAGAGAATCCTGTATTTCACCTGAAGTTATTTGTGGGATTTTCTTTGCATCCCAAACAATTTTTCTGGCAGTTGAACCCATAGTTGGTCTACCAGACCGTGGTTTGGTTTCAACAGAAGCCCTCATTTTCCACTTCTTGATTAGAGTTCAAACACTGCTGATTGGCATTCTCAATTCCTTGGATATCATATCTTTTTATATCTCTTTCCTGTTTTATACAGTTCAACTACCTTTTTCCCACAGATTCTGTCACAATTCTTTTGCTTTCCCAACATTGGCATTCATCAGCCAGGAAGCTGCGCATTGGACGTACTTGGACATTCCAACATGACAATGGAAGGTGTTTCCGAATTTAAGTACTTTCTGGGCCTATCCCTCCTCATGGGCATAACTAAAAAGAGTGAGTTGCGGTCATATTGGTGCACTGACCCAATTCATCATATGCCCATGTTCTCTGCTTCCATGACCAGGGCTAGATACGAGCAGATCTTGCAGTTTATGCACTTCAACGACAATGAACTCCTCGGTGTGACCCTGGATTTGATCGGCTCCACAAGATTCGGCCCCTCATAAACCACTTCAACCAACAGGTCACAGCCTTGTTTACTCCCGATCAACTTGTCTGCATTGATGAGTCCCTGATTAAGTTTTCTGGCCGCTTGTCTTTCAAACAGTATCTCCCCAGCAAGTGTGCCAGATATAGGGTCAAGTTGCATAAGCTCTGTGACAGGGCAACAGGCTATACAAATCGTTTTATAGTTTACGAGGGACCCCCCAAACTGCCCAGACTACATAGGGAGCACTGGCAAGATTGTTTGGGACTTGGTGTCACCCTTATTCCGAAAGGGTTACCACTTGTACGTGGACAATTTTTACACAAGCGTGCCACTTTTTAGTCACCTTTTTGATTGTGGAATTGGAGCACGTGGCACTGTGCGATCTAATCGCTGGGGCTTCCGCCAATGGCTTGTAGATTCCCGACTTTGACAGGGGGAGAAAGCCTGCTTGAGATGTAGTAATTTGCTCACAGTGAAGTGGAGGGATAATTGGAATGTTTTCATTCTGTCCTCACTTCACGCAGAAACGATAGTCAAACTTCCAACGGTGACTGGTGTTGTTGTGAACCCCTCTGTGTCCACTAATACAACCTTAATATGGAAGGGGTGGACTTCAATGACCAGTTGATGGCGCTGTACTTAATTTCTTGTAGAGCCAGACGGTACAAAAAAGTGTCTGTATACCTATTTCAATTGGCTCTACTGAACGCTTATGTGCTATAGAAAGCGTCAGGACGAACTGGATCCTTCCTAAAATTCCAGGAACAGATCAGCACAGCCCTTCTGTTTCCAGACAGTGCTGTGCCCCAACTTCCCAATGCAAGTGCAGTGAGCCAGCAGGCATTTTCCATATGTCCTCCCTGGTACCCCTACCCAAAGAACACCCCAAAGAAGATGTTGTGTCTGAATATAAGCGTGACACCCACTTTTATTGTCCCACCTGTCCTGACCAACCTAGTCTCTGCATTGGTGAATGTTTCCATCGCTACCACACACTAGTGGAGTATTAGCATAGGTTACAGCACTGCACAGTCCTAGGGAACACTTACACAGGGTCTCCAAAGATGCAATCCCATTTTTAGAGATCCGAACCTGGAACCTTTACAGTTACAAAAAAGTGTAAAAAATAAATTAATTAATAAATCAAGTAAAAAAAAATTAAAAAAAAAAAGATTTAAAAAAAAAGCCAAAAATAGTTGTCATTTTCTTGTTCTCTCTCTATTGTTTTGTTCTGTTTTACTGTATTTTATTCTTAACTGCAATGTTTTATTGTTGCTATGTTTTACCATGTTTGCTTTGCAGGTACGTAATTCTTTTATAGTTTACTGTTTACTGTGGTTTATTGTTAACCATTGTTTTCTTGGCAGGTACGCCATTCAGCTGCAGCACTGATTTATTTATCTTGACAGCAACAGCGTTTGCTCTCACGATACATAAATCAGCGACTCCAGCGCTGTAGGAGGGGATTTCACCACCACTATTAAAAAAAGAGCATATATGCCGAAGCATGAAGGGCGGGGGTGGAGGGGTGATATATGCTTTGGCATATATTTTTTAAACTTTTTTACTCTTTTTACTCTTTTTTTGGCACAGGTTACCTCAATAAAACAACTTTTTTTATTGCAATGTTTTATTGTTACCATTGTTTGCTTTTCAGCTGCAGCACGGATTTATTTATTTTGACAGCAACAGCGTTTGCTCTCACTATACGTAATTCAGCGACTCCAGCGCTGTAGGAGGTGATTTCACCACCACAGTTAAAAAAAATAACGGTGCATGTATGCCCATCATTAGAAGTGGGTGGATGCAGGGCGGTATTCTAATAGTGGGCATACCCACCGATCAATCTCTTTTTTTCATGCAGTCTGCATGAAAAAAAGAACAATATATATATATATATATATATATATATATATATATATATATATATATATATATATATATATATATATATATATATACAATATATCCACAACAAGGACCAGCAACATACTGGTATGTTGCTGGACTTTGACTGGTTATACCAGAATGATGCCTGCAGGTTTAGGTATCATCTTGGTATCATTCTTTTCAGCCAGCAGTCAGCTTTCATGCAAAAGCAATCCTAGTGGCTAATTAGCCTCTAGACTGCTTTTATAAGCAGTGGGAGGGAACATTCCCCCCACCGTCTTCCATGGTTTTCTCGGGCTCTCCTGTCCCAACAGGGAACCCGAGAATGCAGCCGGTGGTTCCGCCAGCTGACCATAGAGCTAATTGGAGACCAGAATGGCTCCAATCATCTCTATGGCCTAATAAACTGGAAGCTACAAGCATTTCATAAATTCGGTTTCGCCGGATATAAACAGCCCCATTGGGAAAATTGGAAAGCATCTTATCACACCTATCTTGGTGTGGTCAGATGCTTTAAGGGCAAAGGAGAGAACTAGAGTCTAATAGACTCCAGTTTTTTCAAAAAAGAGTACCTGTCACTACCTATTGCTATCATAGGGGATATTTACATTCCCTGTGATAATAAAAATTATACCAAAAAAAATGTAAGGAACAGTGTAAAAATAGAATTAAAAAGCAAAAGAAATAATAATTAAAAAAAAAGCACCCCTGTCCCCCCCATGCTCGCGTGCAAAGGCGAACGCAAGCGTCGGTCTCATGTCTTATGAAAACCGCAATTGCACTATGCATATGAGGTATCACTGTGAACCTCAGATCAAGGGCAGTAATTTTATCAGTAGACAGTAGGCATCCTCTGCAAATCTAAAGTGGTAACCTGTAAAGGCTTTTGAAGGCTTTTAAAAATGTAGGTAGTTTGTCGCCGCTGAACGGTTGTCCGCAATTTTAAAGCATGTCGTGTTTGGTATCTATATACTCAGCAGAAGATCATCTTTTATACTTTACCAAACATTTGGACAATATAGTGTGTTTTAGTGCATTAAAATTCAAAAAAGTGTTTTTTTTCCAAACAAATTACGTTTGAAAAATCCCTGCGTAAATACTGTGTGAAAAAAAAAAAATTGCAACACCCACCATTTTAATCTGTAGAGCCTTTGCTTTAAAAAAAATATAATGTGTAGGGGTTCAAAGTAGTTTTCTAGCAAAAAGTGGACATCAAGTGGACGGAAGAGTGGGTGAGGTGTGGCATAAGCTTCTAATGTTGTGCATAGAATGCCAGGACAGTTCAAAACTCCCCAAATGACCCCTTTTTGGAAAGTAGACCCCCCAAGCTATTTTCTGAGAGGCATGTTGAGTCCATGGAATATTTTATATTTTGCCACAAGTTTCGGAAAAATTACAATTTTTTTTTTTTTTTTTTTACACAAGGTTGTCACTAAATGATATATTGCTCACACATGCCATGGGTATATGTGAAATTACACCCCAAAATACATTCTGCTGCTTCTCCTGAGTACGGAGAGACCACATGTGTAAGACTTTTTGGGAGCCTAGCCGCGTACAGGACCCGAAAACCAATCGCACCCTTCAGGATTTCTAAGGGCGTAAATTTTTTATTTCACTCCTCACTACCTATCACAGTTTCGGAGGCCATGAAATGCCAAAGTAGCACAAACCCCCCCAAATGACCCCATTTTGGAAAGTAGACACCCCAAGCTATGTGCTGAGAGGCATGTTGAGTCCATGTAATATGTTTATATTGTGGAATTACACCCCAAAATACATTCTGTTGCTTCTCCTGAGTACGAAGATACCACATGTGTGGGACTTTTTGGAATCACTTGTGACAAAAAATAAAATATTAAATACTCAACAAGCCTCTCAGCAAATTCCTTGGGGTGTCTACTTTCCAAAATGGGGTCATTTGGGGCAGGGGGATTGTACTGCCCTGCCATTTTAGCATCTCAAGAAATTAGATAGGCAGTCATAAACTAAAAACTGCGTAAATTCCAGAAAATGTACCCTAGTTTGTAGACGCTATGACTTTTGCACAAACAAATAAACGTACGCGTATTAAAATTTTTTTTACCTGAGACATGTGGCTGAATACATTTTGGCCTAAATGTATGACTAAAATTGAGTTTATTGTATTTTTGTATATAACAAAAAGTAGAAAATATCATTTTTTTTCAAAATTTTTGGTCTTTTTTCATTTATATCGCAAAAAATAAAAACCGCAGAGGTGATCAAATACCACCAAAAGAAAGCTATTGTGGAAAAAAAGAGTTTGGGTACAGCATTACATGACTTCGCAATTACCAGTTAAAGCAGCGCAGTGCCAAATTGTGAAAAATGCTCTGGTCATTAAGGGGGCAAATCCTTTCAAGGCTGAAGTGGTTAAGGCAACAGTGTCCCTTTTTGGTCTGGGGGGTTCCCAGCTAGTATTAGCCTAAGAATGGTAAACAACTCAGGATAGTGACAGGATAGGCTTCCAGCGGCCATTTAGATAGGTAGAGGCCTGGTAGCATTGATAGCCTATAGTCAGGTTAGGGCCAAGAGATAGGCTAGATAGGCCTAATTTGCCTTGCAGGTGGCACGTTCCAGACTGCTTTGCCATCTGGGTGTTCATCTGTACAAGCGTCCCCAGGAAGCCACCACTCCACAGATGTGTCAGCATTCATCCTCTCAAGCTGGATTGTGTTACGCCTTGCAAGTCAACTTCTCAGGGGCTCATGCAACCGAACTGTGCCACAGTGCCTAATTGGAGGTATTGATGTTAAAAGCCTTTAGTTATATTTCCGGATATATAGATACATGTGTACACTGTATGTACTTTCTTCCTGTTATTGCTTTGTCTGTAATGCCATCACTTTATCATATATAAAGTTACACTAATCACCTGCTGGTATGTCTGCATATCTTTACTCTTAGAAATCTATGCTGGGTGTATTAGTACTACTGCTGTCAGTTATTTTGGGTTAGTTACTAGTTATTGTCCTAGAAAGGGATCATCTCTACATATGCTGAGTCCACTCTTCCTTTAGCAAAGGTTCTGGCTCATTTGGTTACCTGCAGGATAGCTTAGCACTATAGCCTGTGTGGAGAGGGCAACTTCATATGACCCCCCCCCCCCCCCCCATAACAGGACTACACTTTTATAGCTGCAAAGGGTGGGCTAATTTAATATTGAACCCTATAGATTAAGACTAGTGTAGCGGTACCTCCGTGAGGGCTGCTAATAGATTTTGTACCCCACTGATTACCTCAACTCTGCAAATCCTCCATTACCTCTGACACCCTGGGTTCAGTCATCTTACCAACTGTAGTAGTAAATAGAGACTCACGCAGTACTAAAGAAACAGTTCAAATATGTTTACTGTATTAACGAGAACACAAAATAGGTATATATCTTTGTCAGTTAGCTAGAAAACACTCCTATACACAGTTATTTTATCGAACTTATCAAAGAGACACTAACATGATGCAAAGTTCCTTCAATTGGGGATGAACACAAATATTAACCCAATCACAGAAACCTTTGTGAACAGGTTAACATGAGGGTAGACAGCTGGCGCAATATCTTCTGTGTCAGATTTCTCCCTTCTGCTTCCTCAACTCACAGGCCATTAAATCTTGAACAATATAAAGAAACAACATACAAGCTATTGTATTCAAATAGGCTGACTTCCTCCAGATGAAGTCCAATGCAATCAAGGCAGATGAGGAAAAAGGATAATAAAAGGGTAAAGGGTATTCCTTGAAATCCAGATATCTTCAGCTAGCCTCTTTGTGTTGTAACTAAAGTAATCCTTGATGACAGGGTGTAGCAAATTTGGCTGAACCTTGGTTGTATTGTAACTTCCTTCTTTTATGATCCTAATGATATTATCCAATATAGCTGCTAGAATCATCAATGTGAACTGGGCATAGATGTCTGCTTTCAGTGTTCGTTATAACATAAAATCTAACTTCTGTGAGACTACAAGTACCACCAGCTGAACTGTTGTGAATGATGTCTGAAAGCAGTGTCTTTAACTATTACATGGGCTATGCCCGCTCACCACTCTGGTACTCAGATGAAGTTAGCAACGATGCAGATGATGAGAAGACTCTAATGCCGTGTACACACGGCCAGACATTCGACGGACTGAATCACGTCGGACTTTTCGATTCGTACGTGATGATGTACGACCAGACTAAAATAAGGAAGTTCATAGCCAGTAGCCAATAGCTGCCCTAGCGTCGCTTTTCGTCCATCGGACTAGCATACAGAGGAGTGGATTTTTCGACTCGAGTCCGTCGGAAAGATTTGAAACATAAAAGAGCAAGTGTATGCACAATAACTCAGAAAATCCACGAGATCAGTTCTACACAAATAATGTATCAAAAGTCATTCAATGAATAAAAAGAAAGAAATGACAATCCATATGGCAAGCACAGACCAATGGCCTATGTATTACTAAAAAATTGGGTGGAAGGGTGAAAACGTCCAGAAGGAGCAAGCAGGGCTGCCATCATGATGAGAAAGAAACCATATTCTTGAGGCTGTAAGACAACAAGTGGAGAGGCGCCTCTGGGTGCAGTCGTTTTATGAATAAAATTACTTTTAATAAAACAAAGGTAAACTCACATTTAAGTAGTTAAAACAAGCATGATAGTATATGTCAAGGATGGCGCTTCCGGTCCTGTGCCTGTAGACAGTCTCTGCCGTGGTGGTGTAGACAGCTCTTCCAGGTATAATAAGCCGGCTTCATACACAGAGGAGCGGCCTCAGAACGAGGCTTGGAGCACATGAGACCTCTGCCTGCTGGGGGATGATGTCATCAGTAGTGGACGCGTTTCCTGGGCATGCGCACTTGGATGGTTAGCAAGCCGTGCCCCTTTTTCAACAGACAAGTTTACTGGCCATGCTGAGAGGTTTACATAGGGAGAGGGGGAGGAGACTGGCGGGGACAAGAGCTGAGGGACGGAGAACCAGGGATGTGTGAGAGGGAGAGGGGGAGGAGACTGGGTGGGGACAAGAGCTGAGGGATGGAGAACCAGGGATGTGTGAACAGCCCAATGCTGTGGGGGATGACCGTGACTTAAGTGGGCGGTGCGGGAACAGAAGAAACGAACGGGGACTGGAGGTGTCACCAGGGGAACTATGTGACCTGGAGATAAAGGAACGATGTGGGGGAGAAAGAAGAAAAGGGTGAAAGAGAAAGAAGAAAGGGGAAAAGGAGTGAAAAGTCCATAGAAAAGGGAAAAAAATGGAACAGCAGGAGGAAGGGGGAGGAGGGGGAAGAGAGAGGGGAGGAGGGGGAAGAGAGAGGGGAGGGGAGGGGACGGAGAAGGGGAAAATGGGTGAAGACTGTGAAACGTCTATCTCACATGTCTGGAGATCAGTACCTATATAAAAATCTAAAAAATGAAATGAGTATGCCAAAGAGGTCAATAATTTGGTCTCCGAGGCCTTTCAGAATGATATCCTCAACAAAGTTGAGAAGTCCTTTCTTCTCAAAGATTTTTACCAAATCCCCTATTTTTATCACCTCCCCAAAGTCCACAAAAGCTTAGACAACCTTCCCGGAAGACCCATAGTGGCAGCTATGGACAGTGTCACTACGGGTCTTAGCTTATACATTGACCATTTCCTCCAGCCTATTGTTCAAACACTACAATCCTATATCCGAGATGGGACTCACTTGATGGAACTTCTTTCGGCATACAAGTGGGAGCTCTCACTTGATGTGAACTCACTGTACACATCGATCCCCCATGCCTTTGGCCTAATGGCACTTGAGCACTTCTTAGCAGAAGACCCCCACATTAATCCCCGCCAGGCAGCATTCATTTTGGAAGCTACTTCGTATTGTCTAACACACAATTACTTCCAATTTGATGAAGAATTTTATGTCCAGATACAGGGAACAGCCATGGGGGCTAATTTTGCGCCCTCCTATGCCAACTTGGCTATGGGCTATTGGGAGAATCTACACATTCTCCACAATAACCCATATGCACGTCATATAGTGTTTTTTGGTCGCTATATCGACGACATCGTCATCATTTGGGATGATGATGTCGACGTGATTGACGATTTTGTACAATACTGCAACAACAATCAATATGGCCTTTCTTTCACCTCCGTTGCTAGTCCTGACATGCTGACATGCTGCCCTTCCTCGATTTGGAGCTTAGTGCTGATGTGACCACATCCACAATTGTTTCCAAAAATTATTTCAAACCAGCCGTGGGAAATTCTTTTCTACACTATAAAAGTTGTCACCTCCCGCAGTGGATCAACAACATTCCAAAGGGACAGTTCTGCCGATTAAGACAGAACTGTACCATGGAATGTGACTATGTTGACCAGAGTATTCTGCTAAAAAACAAGTTCAAAGACAAAGACTACCCTTACCGATCAG
The DNA here is from genome assembly GCF_042186555.1 of Aquarana catesbeiana. Taxonomy (NCBI): domain Eukaryota; kingdom Metazoa; phylum Chordata; class Amphibia; order Anura; family Ranidae; genus Aquarana; species Aquarana catesbeiana. The sequence continues at coordinate 321,396,000 of NC_133329.1, forward strand.
GCTTTCAAGCACTATTTAAAAGGCAAACCTCAGAAACCATCCCGGGACCCCGATCATTACACAGTACGGTTCACCACCACTTTCCATTATCAATTTAGAAAAATGGAAAAAATCCTAGCGGATCATTTGAATATCTTATTACAAGATCCACTGTTAAAACCATACCTTTCTGAAAAACCCAAGGTCACATATCGTAGAGCTCCCAACCTCAAGATGAAAATAACCCCCAGTAAAACTCGGTCCAGACACTGCTCTCCCAACAAACATGTACTTATCCCATTAGTTGGGATGTTTCAGTGTCGTAAACCTTTGTGCAAAACCTGTAGGTTTGTTCACCATGGTCAGAAATCATTCACCACTAAAGGGGTCACCTACACGTTGAAAGATTTTTACAACTGCTCCTCCGACTTTGTGATCTATGGATTATCTTGCCCCTGTGGCCTACTGTATGTAGGCTGCACAATAAGAGCACTTAGGACTAGGTTTGGTGAACATCGGAGATCTATTGAGGGTGGGATTGATCCCCTGAAGGTTGCACATAGCGTGCCCAAACATTTCTTCCATGCCCACCAAAAATCCACCATAGGGCTCAAAGTGTGGGTTATTGAACAAATTCCTAACTCTCTACCAGCTGCAGAACGTTTCAAGAATGTGCCCGCAAAACGTTCTGGGTTTACCAGTTAGATGTTCTTTCACCTGGGGGTATGAACGAAGGAATAGACATTTCCACCATACTGTAACACTTGGTACTCTTTCCTCTCCCAGTCTCATCACTGTTGATAATACAGTATATGGACTTCCAACTACACAGGTTTCCATTATCCATGGGTTCCATAATTCATGGTCCTTCCCTTTTTTTCCAATATTGTTTTAATGCCTTTTCAGGCACTCATATCATCTGATATCCACTTATTACTCATACACTGTTATTTCCATATTTTCTGTAATAATGTTATTTCTATTTTTATGTATACATGTAAATGTTTCCATTTTTCTATTACCATGGACTTCCTATAATATTGACATCCATTATCCATGGGTTCCGTGAATGACAGTCCTTCCTTTTACTTTCATTACTCGTCATACATTATAATCTTCATATTGTCCACATTAGTGCAATTTTTTGTATACATGAATTTTTTGTATACATGTATTCTTTTTATTTAATCATTATGTTCAGCTTTCATATAATGTTTTGTAAGGTATTTTTAACTATTTGTTTCATCTATATACTATAGTGTATTTTATATGCATGTCACATATGTACACATTTAGTGTGTACATATATTTTTTAGGATCCTTTAGGATATATATGGGCGGCACAGTGGTGTATGGGCGGCACAGTGGTGTAGTGGGTAGCACTCTCACCTAGCAGTAAGAAGGGTCGCTGGTTCGAATCCCGACCACGACACTACCTACCTGGAGTTTGCATGTTCTCCCTGTGTCTGCGTGGGTTTCCTCCGGGTACTCCGGTTTCCTCCCACACTCCAAAGACATGCTGGTAGGTTAATTGGATCCTGTCTAAATTGTCCCTAGTATCTATGAATGTGAGTTAGGGACCTTAGATTGTAAGCTCCTCGAGGGTGTAGGGACTGATGTGAATGTATAATGTATATGTAAAGCGCTGCGTAAATTGACGGCGCTATACAAGTACCTGAAATAAATAAATAAATAAATAAATAAATAAATATATTTCATTTTTTAGATTTTCATATAGGTACTGATCTCCAGACATGTGAGATAGACGTTTCACAGTCTTCACCCATTTTCCCCTCCTCCATCCCCTCCCCTCCCTTCTCTCTTCCCCCTCCTCCCCCTTCCTCCTGCTGTTCCATTTTTTTCCCTTTTCTAGGGACTTTTCACTCCTTTTCCCCTTTCTTCTTTCTCTTTCACCCTTTTCTTCTTTCTCCCCCACATCGTTCCTTCATCTCCAGGTCACATAGTTCCCCTGGTGACACCTCCAGTCCCCCTTCGTTTCTTCTGTTCCCGCACCGCCCACTTAAGTCACGGTCATCCCCCACAGCATTGGGCTGTTCACACATCCCTGGTTCTCCGTCCGTCAGCTCTTGTCCCTGCCCAGTCTCCTCCCCCTCTCCCTCTCACACATCCCTGGTTCTCCATCCCTCAGCTCTTGTCCCCGCCCAGTCTCCTCCCCCTCTCCCTATGTAAACCTCTCAGCATGGCCAGTAAACTTGTCTGTTGAAAAAGGGGCGCGGCTTGCTAACCATCCAAGCGTGCATGCCCAGCAAACGCTTCCACTACTGATGACATCATCCCCCTGCAGCCAGAGGTCTCATGTGCTCCAAGCCTCTTTCTGAGGCCGCTCCTCTGTGTGTGAAGCCGGCTTATTATACCTGGAAGAGCTGTCTACACCACCACGGCAGAGACTGTCTACAGGCACAGGACCGGAAGCGTCATCCTTGACATATACTATCATGCTTGTTTTAACTACTTAAATGTGAGTTTACCTTTGTTTTATTAAAAGTAATTTTATTCATGAAACGACTGCACCCAGAGGCACCTCGCACTTGTTGTGTTAAGATTTGAAACATGTTGCAAATCTAAAGTCCATCAGATTTTCGACAGAAAAGGTCCGCTGTAGGTCCGATGAAGCCCACACACGGTCGAATTGTCCGACGGACTTGGTCCGTCGGACCAGTCCGGTCGAGAAGTCCGCTCGTGTGTACGCTGTATAGCAGGAACTCTCTCTCTCTGTATCCTGGCTTTGGGTAATGGCTCCCACCATGCCACGCTGCAGCCCACTGGGATCTGAAATGCAGGCATCTCTGGATGGCCTGGAACACCCTCCTATCCGTTGCAAGGAAGAAGCGATGCTGTCAGCAGAGATCCCTCTGGTTACGCTCCCCGCTGTGTAGACCGCAAATCACCAGCAACTCTCTGTCACACAGACCTCCTGCTCACAGAGTCAAACAGCATTCCAAGAGGCTGATATAGTCCGCGCCAGCCCCTTTTATATCCTTTCCCAGCAATCTGTTCTGTCCACTCAGCATTCTGTTAATTGTAGTTCAGATCCGTCCTGCTGGCATAGTCACTTCCGCATTCTGAACTACACATCCTATGATGCTTTGCTCTAAATCCTCTCACAGAAAAAAATAAATTTACACATAGAGTCCAGCAAACACTAGAGGGAGCCAACCCTGCATTAATAACAAAGAAAACGAAATTAAATGCTCATGTGCATGTAAAAGCAGGCGTCCCAATACTTTTGGTACAATAGTGTATGTGTATATATAGATATGTCTATCTATCTATCTATCTATCTATCTATCTATCTATCTATCTATATATATATATTTTTTTTTTTTTTTTCCAAAAAGTTAACTAAACCACCAAAAAAATGCTCACAGCAGACATTGAAAATTGAAATTGAAAGGTCAACTTGGGCCACATATTTACAAGCTAATCTGGCAGTAACACATTTTGGCTAAGGTACATTAGTGAATTTGTATCATACAGATGGCTTACATCTACACTAATATCCCTAAAGGCTTTGATATAAATAGGTTATGAAAGTCAAAAAGCAATGTCCTAATCATGATATTCAGCACTGAGATGAAGTAACACTATAAGCAAATAAATTATTTGCCTAATATACTTTCTTTCCTTATCCATAAAGCGAAATCTTCTTCATCCTCCTCTATCCCTCAATTGATAATCCTGCCTCCTTAATAGCATGATGAAGTAGCATGATGAAGTAGCGATGAATAGGGTGACACCCGAATTTGTGGGGCGCTCGGAGGGATGTTTGCTCGCCGAGCACCCCAAAATGCACAGCGCGCTTCCATGTGGACAGCTGAATAAAAAACAAAATCATTGCTGGCAATAAAAAAAAATGGCATGGGGGTCCCCCCCAATCCATACAAGGCTCTTTGGGTCTGGTATGGATTTAAGGGGTACTGCATGCCAAAATGTAAGAAAAATTTTTTTAAAAACGGTAGGGGTCCCACCCAAAATCCATACTGGACGCTTAGTTCTAGTAAGGATTTTGAGGGGGAACACCCAAGCCAAGATCTTTTTAAAAATGGCGTGGGCCCCCCCAAAATTCAGCCTGGCAGGCCAGGAAGGAGGGGGACGAGCAAATGCCCCCCCTCCTGAACCATACAAGGCCACATGCCCTCAACATAGGGGGGACGCTTTGGGGCAGGGGGGGCTCTGCTTCCCCCACCCCAAAGCACCTTGTCCCAATGTTAACGGGGACAAGGGCTGTAGTTGTGGGGGTCTGTGGGCAGGGGGCTTATCGGAATCTGGAAGCCCACTTTAACATAGGGGCCCCCAGATTCCACCCCCTATGTGAATGAGTATGGGGTACTACCCATTCACCCAAAAAAGTGTCAAAAAGAAATAAACACACACAGTTTTTGACAATTCCTTTATTAAAAATAAAAAAACAATGCCCCCCATGTAGATCCATCAACAATCACAACGCCCACTGCCACCGCTGGACCCAAAAAAGAAAGAAAAAAAAAAAGCTTTGCCCATGATGAAGACTAACTGCCAGCTGCAGTTCTTATATAGGTAAGGAGCGAGGCCACCTGGCAACATCACTGTGTGGCACCGCTCCCTTATATACGCCACCGTCACAATATTTTTTACTTTCTGCTATAAAACATACCCAATAAAAATATATGTATGGAACCAGTGTCATTATGTCATGGGGATGACTGCGTGGAGGGCAGGGACTGGCACCCCCATAAAGCGCCCGGTGTTTGTGCAGACCCGCCGCACTCAGTACAACTGCCAGAGGCGGAGCATAATGCTCTGCCTACCTTCCTCCGTGGCATCCTTCTGTCCCAGGCTCTGTCGACTCTATGGGAAAGAGGAGGACGAGGGTAACTCCCAAGCAGGCCAGCCAGCCCACCCACCCGCTCAGCACTGGTGCATCCTCCTAAATCATGTAAGTGCTCTAGTTCCAGTGCAAATTTTACTGCCATTTGTCAAGCCTGTGTGGCATGTAGACAAGGAGAGGTTTGAACGATGTACCGTAGTTGTTGGCTCCTGTCTCTTCCCACCTCCTGTCAGTCATACCTGTGTAGCTAGCACAGAGCTGAGGAGGATTTTAAGAGCACTTCCTATGGCTCCAATCCATGCTACATAGGTCTGTCCCTAGCAAACACATGGCTCCAGCAATGTCCCTGGTGGTGTAGACCTGCTGCTAGTCAGACCTGGACAAAAGCTGCAACTAAATGCCACATGGGTCTGGGTAACAGGCAGGGACAGTCTCTTTGATGATAGAAAACACCATGTCTCTTTCTTCTGTGCTCAACAAGAGTAGTTGCATTTAGTTTACAACTGCTTTCTATCTTAGGAGTAATAGGATCAATCAAATATAAAGTGCTCAATATGCATTAAATTAATATACAGATACTGTAATAAAGTGCTCCGTGCTACAAATTCATTAAACAGTCTGCATTCAGTGAAAATGTGTATGCTCCAAAGTGCTCTGTGCTATAATCAATCCATAATTTATATACAATAATAAGCTGTGATATGAAAGTGTTTGGTGCCTCGGTATTAGGGATGAGCCAAACACCCCCCGGTTCAGTTCGCACCAGAACATGCAAACAGGCAAAAATATCATACAAACAAGTGAACACCGTTAAAGTCTATGGGACACGAACATGAAAAATCAAAAGTGCTTATGTCATTTTAAAGGCTTAAGCCTCGTACACACAATCAGATTTTCCGACGTGAACAATATTTCTTGCAATATTTTTGCTCTTCATTTCATTAAAACAACACATTTAAAAATTGTTAAGCTCAATGTCTGAATGCTCATACTAAAGAACTTTTTGAGTGTAAGATGTCAGAGTGAGGCTTGGTCTGGGTGAACTTTTGGGGCTGATCTCACTGAAGTGCAGATGACTGTTTGTTCATTCTATGAGTGGGATAGTATGTTTTAAAAAGCCATGTTAGATCAAATTTTCGATATTTACCTATAGTTTTAAAATAAGGAAGAATTCTGATCTTTAAAAGTGCTTTTATAGTTTTAGAATGGCACATTTTATAATGTTTACATCCCTGAAGATAAGCCAGTATAAATGTTGTTTTAGTTTCAGATTTGGTAGTAGCTAATATACGGATTAGCAAGTCTCTTTAACCATATAGTTATTATAACTTGCAGTCTGTGCTCAACATTTTTTTCAGACATCAGAGGGATTGCCTCTGCCTACCCTCAACAGACCTACAGCATGCCAAGGAGGAGAAATAACCTTTAACTTTTAAATTGTTTAACATGTATATGGCGTTTGGAGGCTGCTACACCCATTCCTGTCAAAGGGGTAATGATGACATCATGGCTGGCACAGGACATGAGATCAAAAAGAAAAAAGAAACTATGCTAATGTGTAAACTTTGGGAGAAATTTACTAAAGCTGGAGCAGTCTGGTGCAGTTGTGCATGGTATAAAATAAATAAGTGATCAGCGCAACTTAATATTATAAATGTGCATGGTAGCCAATCAGCTTCTAACTTCAGCTTGTTCAGTTAGGCTTTGACAATAAATCCTGAAAGCTGATTGGTTTCTATGAAGAGCTGCACCAGATTTTGCACTCTCCAGTATTAGTAAATAACCCCCAATGCTGTTACTTCCCTTTAAAGTGGGAGTCCGGCGACCAATCTCTTTTTTTTTTTTCTTAGGTCATTGAGACACTTTGCTAATCCCAAAATAATACTCACAGTTTGCGTGTAAAATTTCCGCCTCTGTTTTCGTACTGAAGAATAACTTTAAAAAAGTGATGCTGGCTGTTTCCATCTTGCTTGTGGGCATGTGAAGCCCACAAGCATTGATTTCCTGGATGCGGTGAATGCTGTTAAATCACAGCTTGTTCACACGCATGATCATTGTTCCCGCACTGAATCTTGGGAAGCCTAACACTACGCTCCCAGGAGACAGTGTGGCGCCGGGGAAAGGCAATAAAAACACCTACTCCCATGGGAGGAGAGACAGGAAGTGCCACAATAAAGTACAATATAAAGGTAATTACAGTGATAAAAAAAATTTTCGTGCGGCATTTGAACATCTATGCAGTTAACTGAAGGGGGTAAGATTAAGTTAAAAATTTGAGTGGAACCGCGCTTTAAGCAGTAACTCTCCTGCGAGATATACACAGTTTAAATCTTATAACCTTTGCTGAGTTGCGCTAAAGATGATTAGTGTCCATAAGAAAAAAAATATATATGAAAAATAAAATCTGAGTGGAGCGAAGTGCTGACATCACAGCAATCGTGTAATCCATGAAGGACGGGCTGCTGTTTATGTGCCGGCCTGCGCTTCTGTTTTCAAGGCGATTTTAAAACTACTAAAATGTAAGTGCAACCTTTAATGGCTTATATAATAAAGTGTTAACGATTTTACGCTATGTTGAGCTTTTTGTGTTCTGGGATACTCCTATGACATCATTGTCAGGAATAGGGATGAGCCGAACACCCCCCGCTTCGGTTCGCACCAGAGCCTGCGAACGGACCGAAAATTTGCACGAACGTTAGAACCCCATTGAAGTCCATGGGACTCGAACGTTCAAAATCAAAAGTGCTAATTTTAAAGGCTAATTTGCATGGTATTGTCTTAAAAAGGGTTTGGGGACCCGGGTCCTGCCCCAGGGGACATGTATCAATGCAAAAAAAAAAGTTTTAAAAACGTCCGTTTTTTCGGGAGCAGTGATTTTAATGATGCTTAAAGTGAAAAAAAAAAGTGAAATATTCCTTTAAATATCGTACCTGGGGGGTATATGTAGTATGCCTGTAAAGTGGCGCGTGTTTCCCGTGCTTAGAACAGTCCCTGCACAAAATGACATTTTTAAAGGAATAAAAGTCATTTAAAACTGCTTACGGCTTTAATGTAATGTCCAGTCCCGTTAATATGGATGAAAATCAGTGAGACAAACAGCATGGGTACCCCCCCAGTCCATTACCAGGCCCTTTGGGTCCTGTATGGATATTAAGGGGAACCCCACACCCAAATTTAAAAAAGGAAAGGCGTGGGGCCCCAGGCCCTCTAAACAGCAGTATACAGGTGGTGCAAACAAGACAGGGACTGTAGGTTTGTTGTTAAGTAGAATCTGTTTGTAATTTTGAACTGGTACATTTTTAAAGTGTAGCTCCAGCTAAAAAATAAATTTTTAAGCTTTTTGGAAAACATAGGGAAGGGTTATCACCCGTGTGACATTTGTTTTGCTGTCTGTGCACCTCTTCAGAAGATTTTACCTCACTTTCTGTCCCAATGACAAATGTTTTTTGACAATTTGGGTTTTTTAGTGAAACAAGGATTGGTGATAAAGCATCAGTGGAAAGGAGACATGTTTTTCCCATATTAACTCTTACAGGAGAGAATTTCCCTTCTTAGGGGTAAATTTCATCTCACTTCCTGTTGTCTCCTTCCGTTTGCAAGTAGGAGTCGTTTGTAAGTTGGATGTTTTACATTAAGGGCCTGCCCTATATACTCTGCAGAAATTGTGGCCTTAGATGTTGGTGTTGCCACAACACTGTAAGCCCTCACAGGGCCGTGCTGTGAAATATTAGATCAAGAATTGTAATTACATGCCCCTGCTAAACAGGGGCAGAAAAATTGGGCCTTTGGTGATGGTGGTGGTGCTGGTGCCACAACACTGTAAGTCCTCACAGTTACTCTTGGTGGGAGCTAGAACGGGCCCTGCTGTGAAATATTAGCTCAAGAATTGTAATTACATGCACCTGTTGAACAGGGGCAGAGAAATTGGGCCTTTGGTGGTGTCGCTGGTGCCACAACACTGTAAGTCCTCACAGTTACTCTTGGTGGGCGCAGAAACGGGCCCTGCTGTGAGATATTAGATCAAGAATGGTAATTACAGGTCCCTGTTGAACAGGGGCAGAAAAAATGGGCCTTAGGCATTGGTGACACAACACTGCAACCCCTCACAGATACTCTAGTTGGAGCGCAGGAATGAGCCCTCCTGTAAAATATTGCATCAGAAATTGTAATTACATGCCCCTGTTAAACAGGGGCTGAAAAATTGGGCCTTAGGCACTGGTGCTGGTGCTACAACACTGCAACCCCTCACAGATACTCTAGTTGGAGCGCAGGAACAAGCCCTGCTGCAAAGTATTGCATCAAAAATTGTAATTACACGCCCCTGTTAAACAGGGGCTGAAAAATTGGGCCTTAGGCACAGGTGCCACAACACTGCAACCCCTTACAAATACTCTAGTTGAGTGCAGCAACGAACCATCCTTGCAAAATATTGCATCAAAAATTATAATTACATGCCCCTGTTAAACAGGGGCTGAAAAAGTGGTCCTTAGCCACTGGTGGCTGCGCCCAGAACCAAAAATATTCTTACAAGTTATCAGCATGATCATTGAAGAGGAAGAGGATAGTCACTCAGCATAACAGGATAGTCACTCAGCATCAGCATAGGCAGTCTTGAAGGGATCTGACATTTCAAAAAAAATCATTCGGTTACATCAGCATCAGGTGCTTGGTAGCTGGTGGTGATCCAAGACTGATTCATTTTTATGAAGGTCAGTCGATCGACCGAGTCGGTGTACAGGCGCACCCTGTGATCGGTTACAAAACCTCCAGCAGCACTGAATGTGCATTCCGAAAGAACGCTGGATGCAGGACAGGCCAGTAGCTCAATTGCATACTGTGCAAGCTCTGGCCAGTGATCCATCCTCAAGACCCAGTAACCCAGAGGATTTTGGCTGGGAAAGGTGTCCAAGTCAGATCTTGCCCCTAGGTATTCTTGCACCATGTAAAACAGACGCTGACGATGGTTGCTGGAACCAATCATACCTTGGGGCTGCGGACTAAAAAATTGTCTGAGGGGGGCGTGGCCAGCAGCCGAGGTGAATGGCCGCAGTGTAAGAGAGCTCTGTTATCCACGGGCGCACCGGAGCTTATAGAGCGACTCCAGAGCCTCTAAAAGTGGCGATTTTCGCCTCTACCAGGTCGGGCACACCCTGGGAACATGTCCAGGAAACGAAAAGAAACCGGGAAGATAAGCAGAATGACGGACTTCTACATGCTTCCCCACAGCACACAGTCCCAAGATGGCGCCGGTAAGCATAACGGCGGAGAGCGTGGCAGGCTCTCCAGCTACAACAACAGCAACTCACAGCGCTCCATACCTCATTCTCACAAGGGACACAAGGGGAAATACACTAACTCCCAGACATCTTCCTCTTCATCCAGCCCAGTCAAAGCAAAACAACAACACATGCAGGGAAATAACATGGCTGAAGAAGAAACAGACACATCTCTTAATGACACCAGGGAGCTCCAGGACTCCATCCTGGAATTTCCTACCAAAAACCAGCCGGTCATTGACACAACCTTAAAGGACATGTTAGTGTCCCTCCGCAGCACCCTCCATGCGGACATATTAACCCTTACAAGTAATTTTAAGACAGAAATGAAAGCTGTCAACAACAGGGTTACTCATATAGAACACAAAATGGGAGAATTTGCGGGTGCTATAAATGAAGTGATTGACGCTCACAATGAAAAAGACGACGAAATACACCAACTAAAGTCCAAAATGGCCGACCTCGAAGATCGTTCGAGGAGAAATAATATTAAAATCAGGGGGATACCTGAGACGGTAAAACCACCAGACCTAAACGCCTATTTTCAGAATATCCTGCAAGAAATGCTTCCTGACGCTTCAGTGACAGATCTATCTATAGACAGGATTCATAGACTGCCGAAACCTAAGCATTTACCTGATCATCTACCAAGAGACACAATAGCAAGGATTCACTTCTATCAAACTAAAGAGAAATTTCTTCAATGCATGAGAAATTCTGACAACGCACTACCATGCATCCAAGGCCTCTCCTTCTTCACTGATTTATCGGCATATACAATGCAAAGAAGGAAGAATTTGGCCACTATCACCAAACCGTTGAGAAATCACCACATCGCCTACAGATGGGCCTATCCAGCAAAGCTGCTAATCACAAAAGATGGGAAAACGTTCCCTATCCAAACAGTGGAAGATGGCATATGGTTACTGAAGGAATGGGACATTCTGGACAAGGCGGAGGATTCACCACCAAGTGCCTCATCTCCACGTCTACATTCTCCCACCTGGCCACAAGATACAACTGACTGAGGCTAAAATTACACGTAACCACCAATTTACGAAGTTGTGCTCCGGTGCGCCGGTGGAACATTATTCAGTTCTCCTTTCGCTCCTGAGAAGTTACGGGATAATATCCCACCAGATTCAGTTGAATCGTTACAGTTTTTTTTTTTGCTGAGAACTTTTCTTTCTTTTTAATTTTATTTGGAGATTTTTCATTTTTGCTGTACTAATCTCTGAAAGAATACCTTTGCAGCTTTACATCATCTGGACTCTGGCTCACTATTGAAAGAACTCTTGCACAAGCAATCTTACTGCAATATACACTTCAACAGGACAAACAACACAAAAGTCCTTCTTAAACACACTCCTCAAGATTAACATCATGGGATTTAAAATCTCCTCGTTTAACGTTCGCGGACTGAACAGCCCTCAAAAAAGATCAATGCTTTGGAAAGAAGCCCGACTCCTACAGAGTGACATTCTTTGCCTTCAAGAGACCCATTTCTCAGCATCCAAACCTCCGAAATTCTCCCATCAGAACTTTCCCACTATCATCTGCTCCAATGCCCCAAAGAAGAAGAGAGGAGTGGCAATCCTCATCAAAGACACTATTTCCTTTCGTCAGATCTACAAGGATGTAGATGTAATGGGTAGATATATTATACTGGTTGGTGAGGTAAACAACACAGTATACACTATAGTAAATGTCTACTTACCTAATGTGAAACAAATTTCCTTTTTGAACAAGATCTGGAAACGGGTACGTGAGGTACGAAAGGGGTACACCATAATTTGTGGAGACTTCAATGCTATTCCAAACAAAACCCTAGATGTCTCGGCCGAGACCCCGAAAAATCGGGAAAGAGTGACCCTTTCGCGCTTCATGGCCTTAGAAAGTCTACATGACGTGTGGAGATGTCAACACTCGACAGAGCGGGATTATTCCTACTTCTCGAGTGTACATCGCACATACTCAAGAATTGATTTCTTTTTGGTGGATAAATTTCTGTTACAAAATATTAGTATGTCCAGTGTACACAATATTACATGGTCAGACCATGCTCCGGTTTCCATTATGGTGGAGGGATCTCGCACTGAGACAAGAGCAAATAGATGGAAAAACGATACCTTTCTTTTCTCACATCCAGACCCCAAACATACAATTAATAAAGAACTACACGAGTTCTTCAAAAATAATACAGATTCAGTGCCAGATCCCTTTACGGTCTGGAATTGTCATAAAGCCTACATAAGAGGCATCCTCATGAAAATGAGCAGTGTAGCTAAAAAGCAAAGAAACAAAAAATTAAATGACCTACTCCTTCAAATAAAAAACCTAGAGTCAGTAAACAAAAAAGCTCCAGATCCCAAAACCAGCTCACAATTAGACCAACTCAGACACGATCTCAGAATAATACTTATCTCCCAACACAAAAATATAGTTCAAAAATGGAAAGCAAATTATTATAGTCAGGGAAATAAAGCAGGTAAATTGCTAGCAAATCAAGTAAAAGAAAAAACCATCAAACAAAAAATTCCATTTATCTCTCATCCAAAAACAGGCATTAGGCTATCCAATCCAAAAGATATTGCTAATGCTTTTAGAGATTACTATAACAATCTATACAATCTGAAAGACGACACTACAAACCACCAACCGTCCCCTGAGATGATCCAGAAATTTTTGGATTCTATATCAATGCCTAAACTGAATTCAGACCAATTACAATATATCAATGCACCAATCTCTATGTCTGAATTAAATAAAACAATTCTATCCCTCCCTAACAACAAATCGCCAGGCCCAGACGGTTTTTCGGCAGAATACTACCGGACATTTCACTCCATACTAGGCCCACACCTATTAAATATATATGCATCAGCCATTTCCACATCCTCATTCCCCCCAGAAATGTTAACCGCCACAATTGTGACTTTACCCAAACCTGGGAAATCTCTTGACACCCCACAAAACTTCAGGCCTATATCCTTGCTAAATGTAGACCTGAAGATTTACGCAAAGATCATAGCCAACAGACTGGCACAATTCCTGCCCACATTAATTAAACATGATCAAGTTGGGTTTATCCCAGGCCGGCAGGCACCAGATGCAACACGCAGAATTATTAACCTACTTCACGCAGCGGAGTCCTCGGGTACGCCTTCTCTGCTTCTATCATTAGATGCAGAGAAGGCCTTTGATAGGATCCACTGGGGGTACTTGAGACTTGTTTTGGACAAATTTGGCATCTCAGGGGAAATAAATTCAGCCATTCTAGCACTCTATACCAACCCCTCTGCGATGGTATACACAGAAGGAATGTTCTCAGATAGTTTTAATATTACCAATGGGACAAGACAAGGTTGCCCTTTATCCCCCCTCATTTTTGCTTTATTAATGGAACCCCTAGCCGAAAAAATTAGATCACACCCAGAAATTTCCGGTATCAAAATCTCCAAAGAGGCACACACCATATCACTTTTCGCGGATGATGTCATTCTTTCTCTTTCTAATCCCAACACCTCCTTACAAACAGTACACAATATTTTAAACCACTTTAATCAAATTTCATACTACAAAGTTAACGCTTCTAAATCCAACCTACTTGCCATGAACATAGAAGAGAAACTACGTAATTCCCTATCATTACGCTTTCCGTATCCATGGGCAGACAAACCTATCCAATACTTAGGGATCCAACTAACGACACCAAGCAGCAACCTATTCAAAGTGAATCTGGCCCCTTTCATTTCCTCCATCCAACCAGAACTAAATAGACTAAAGTCCTTTTGTTTGTCTTGGATGGGAAGACTGGCAGCTTATAAAATGCTTATTCTACCAAGAATACTGTATTATTTTAGAGCTCTTCCAATCTCTATACCAGCAAAATTCTTTGCAACAGCCCAATCGCAACTACATAAATTTGTATGGGCAGACAAAAAACCGAGATGCTCGCGGTCTTCTCTTTCAAGACATAGAAAGGCAGGTGGAATGGGTCTCCCAATTTTAAGAGACTACTTCGCCGCTTCCATACTAGATCAAACAAAATATTGGTTTCAAACACAACCCTCTAAACATTGGGCCAATATAGAACAAGCCTGGATGAACCCAAATTCTCTGAGATCCACATTGCTAGCACACTCTTTTTCAAACACTTGCCTCAAATCTAATTACCCTACCATACAATTAGTACTAAACACATGGAAGAAATTCTGTTCTGAAGTAAGACACAATACAGACCTTACAGAAATTCCAACCCCGCTTAATTCATTATGCACACATATTAAAGATCTAAATACAAAACAATGGGAACATAAAGGAATAACCCTAATTTCGGATATGTACGACCGAGAAAAAATCACTCCCTTCAACACTCTAGCCCAAAAATACTCCCTTCCTACGTCTGACTACTACATGTACATAAGAATCACAACATTTTTAAAATCCCATCAGATGCAACCTATTAAAATTCCACATAAGGCATGGGCATACTGGAACGACAAATCTACCCCAAGAAAAGGAATTTCCCTATTCTATACTTTAATACAACAAAAAGAAGCATACATTAAATTACCAGCACATCAAAAATGGGAGTCAGAACTCTCTATGTCCTTTTCAGACAAACAATGGCTAGAAGCTATTAAATCCAACAACTGTTTCACGAGATCTACAACATACTGGGAGACAGCCCAAAAACTACTACTTAGATGGTACTACACCCCCTATCTAACAGCAAAATTCTCCAATACTAGCTCCAACGAATGCTGGCGAGGATGCGGTAAAGTAGGTACCCTTCTTCACATGATATGGGAGTGCCCAAATTTGTGGAGCTTCTGGAGAGCAATATTCAGATTAATATCAAAAATTACAGGCTTTATAAGGAAAGGTGAAGCAGAATTAGCCATTTTAAGCATACAAATAGACCAATACCCTTATGCTCTCAGACCAATAGTGATACAAATTCTGATGGCAGCCAGATTGACAATCACTAGCAAATGGAAATCTAACAGCACACCGAATATTAGCGATGTTATTAGGAAAATTGATGAGGCTTTCAAATACGAACAGATTATGGCAAATACACAGGGAAACACAAACCGTTTTTACAAACAGTGGAATCCTTGGATTAGTTTCAGGAACATTACATAGAAAAAGTTTATATGCACTTCCTTTCCCCTTGCTCTTTTTCGCTAAATATGCAATAGGGAGCCAGAGCCCTTAACTCCTTTATTAATATTGTATTCTTTTCTGTTATCCTTTTTATTTTTTTTATTTTTTTTTCATATATAATTTGAGATAAATAATCTCCATTCTATTATTATATTGATTATCAATATGGTTGTTTGATTATAATCAATCTACGATTGTTTACACATAAGCTGTGGTTTTAATTTAAAAGCTTATGGAGATATGTTAATAATCTAGCAGAACTGTGATAATATTTTTGAAAATACCTTGCATGGTATAATATTGTGAATTATTTTCTTGTAAAACCTTCAATAAAAAAGATTTAAAAAAAAAAAAAAATAAAATAAAAAATTGTCTGAACGCATCAGTCAGACGGCCACCTTCTCCACCACTCCTTCTTTGACTGACCGAAGCCTCAGCAACATGTTGTCCAGGAACAGGAGTTTGTAACCTCCCAGTCTCTGGGAACGCGTTGCACAGACCTTTCTGCAAGGCCTCCCGAAGATGTTTCATCCTCTGCTCCCTCTGCAACGGCAAGATAAGGTCCGTAACCGTACCCTTGTAACATGGATCAAGGAGGGTTGCCAGCCAGTATTGATCCCTCTCTTTGATACCACGAATACAAGGATCCTTCCACAGGCTTTGCAGGATCAGGGAGGCCATGCAGCATAGGTTTGCTGAGGCATTCAGTCCGGAGTCCTATGGGTCACTAAGGACGACATGATCCGCAGCCACCTCCTCCCAGCCACGTACAAGTCCATGGGTTTCTTTGGACTATAAATGATCCCTTAAAGACTGCTGCTGATGCTGAGTGCCAGGCTCCACCTCCATGCTGACACAATCCTCCTCTTCCTCCTCCTCGTCCTCTTCCTGTGTGATCGGCGGGCACGCAGGAACACTGTCTGGATAAAGGGGGCCTTGAGAGCTAAGGAAGTCCTCCTCTTCCTGCCTCTGTTGTGCCTCAAGTGCCCTGTCTATTATTCCACGCAGCATGTGCTCCAACAGGTGGTCAAGGGGGACAGTGTCACTGATGCATGCACTGTCACTGCTCACCATCCTCGTGGCCTCCTTAAATGGTGACAGGACAGTGCATGCATCCCTGATCATGGCCCACTGGTGTGGGGAAAAAAAACAAGCTCCCCTGACCCTGTCCTGGTGCCATAGTCACACAGGAACTCATTGATGGCCTTCTGCTGCATGTGCAGCCGCTGCAGCATGGCCAACGTTGAGTTCCACCTGGTGGGCATGTCACAGATTAGGCGGTTCTTGGGCAGGTTAAATTCCTTTTGGAGGTCAGCCAGCTGAGCACTGGCATTATATGACCTGCGGAAATGCACACAGACTTTCCTGGCCTGCCTCAGGACATCCTGTAAGCCCGGGTACCTGCCCAAGAACCGCTGCACCACCATACCTGCTTTAAGCTGGCGTGGCATCAACCACCTATGAACCTGCCCCTGCAGAGCTGACAGAATCTCTGCCCCAGTGTGGCTCCTGTCCCCCAAGCACACCAGCTCAAGCACCGCATGGCATCTTTTGGCCTGCGTGCTTGCGTAGCCCCTTGAACGCTTACGGAGCACCGCTGGTTCTGAAGTCAAATCAGCACAGGAAGAGGCCATGGAGGAAGAAGAAGAGAAGGGGGCGGAGGAGAGAGGTGTGGCAGAATCACCACTAGTAGTATTTTGGAGGCGTGGTGGCAGAACAACCTCCAACATTACTGCACCCTGTCCTGCATCCTTCCCAGCTGCCAGAAGAGTCACCCAGTGCACGGTGAAAGATAGATAACGTCCCTGTCCATGCCTGCTGGACCATGAGTCCTTGGCTGTGACACACCTAATTCTACACCTTCATTCCTCTCAGTGCAGGTCTCAGAGAGGACTGAAAGTATAGTGGGGTTGGAGATCCCAGCTGATGAGGAGCAAGGAGAGGTCCTCTTTGTTCTTTGGTGTGGGTCTTTTAGGTATGCTTGCCAACGAAATGCATGGCAGGTCAACATATGTCTGGTCAAGCATGTTGGTGCCCAAGTGGGAGATGTTTTGGCCATGAGAGATACGCTTGAGACATATTATTGCAAATAGCAGTGGTGGGATCTGATGCACTGGTCTCAAAAAAGGCCCACACCAAGGAACTTTTGGAATAACATGCAGAGACAGCAGCGCCCTGCACATGCGAAGCTCTGCGGTGTGATGCAGTCGGTGTGCTGCCCTTAAGCTGGCCCCTGGAGGGCATCCTGCCTTGTTGGTGATGTGCCTCCTCCTCCTCCTCTCTCCTATCAGGCACCCACGTGGAGTCAGTGACCTCATCATTCCCTCCCTCCTCGTCACTGGAGTAAAGCTGGCAGTATGCTGCAGCTGGGGGAACATGACTACCAGATTGCTGTCCTTCTTGGGCACCCCCTCTCTCTGGGCTCATGTTACTGCCTTCCTCTAGCTGGGTACCATCATCGGAGCCTTCAAAACACTGGGCATCCTCCTGGAGCATGTACCCAACACTGTGGTCAAACAGTTCGGGGGACTCCTCAGGAGGACATGGTGGGGCTAGGGAAGGAGTGACTGATGCCATTGAGCCGAGGGAAGAGGCCGCGTTGGCAGCTGCTTTGCCAGACAAAGTACCCTGAGCCTGGGTGAGAGAGGATGAGGAGGATGAGGACGGCTTGGTCATCGACTCTACCAAGTCTTCCGCATGTTGCGGCTCAACATGGCCAGCTGCCGAAAAAAAGGACAAGCGTGTCCCACGGCCACGTACTGATGAGGATGCACCGTCTCCACGACCAGCACTGTTGCCTCTAGACACAGAGCCTGCTTACCCTCTTTTATTGACTTGTGACTGTTTGCCTCTCCTTGTTGGCCTTCCAGACATACTAATGGCCTGCAGTGAGATGTAGCTGCACAGAGCTGGGATGTATATATATACTGATACTGCAGCTAGCAGAATCAACTGCCTGCCTGTAGTATTATTAGTATGAGAACACCAGCAATTGTCTTCAGGCAGCTTTAGGTGCCCACTGTGCAGAGGACGCAGTACACTAACTGTAAATACTGTAATTGCCTGCCTGTGGTATTAATAGGATCAGAAGAACACCACTAATTTTCTTCAGGTAGCTTTAGGTGCAGACTGTGCAGAGGACACAGTGCGCTAACTGTAAATACTGTAGCTGCCTGCCTGTGGTATTAATAGGAGCAGAACAACAGCAATTGTCTCCAGGTAGCTTTAGGTGCACACTGTGCAGAGGACGCACTACACTAACTGTAAATACTGTAGCTGCCTGCCTGTGGTATTAATAGGATCAGAAGAACACCACTAATTTTCTTCAAAAGCTTTAGGTGCACACTGTGCAGAGGACACAGTGCGCTAACTGTAAATACTGTAGCTGCCTGCCTGTGGTATTAATAGGAGCAGAACAACAGCAATTGTCTCCAGGTAGCTTTAGGTGCACACTGTGCAGAGGACGCACTACACTAACTGTAAATACTGTAGCTGCCTGCCTGTGGTATTAATAGGATCAGAAGAACACCACTAATTTTCTTCAGGTAGCTTTAGGTGCACACTGTGCAGAGAACACACTACACTAACTTGTAAATACTACAGCTGCCTGTGGTACTGTACTAATAGAATCAGAAGAACACCACTAATTTTCTTAAGGTAGCTTTAGGTGCACACTGTGCAGAGGACGCACTACACTAACTTGTAAATACTGCATCTGCCTGCGGTACTGTACTAAAAGGATCAGAAGAACACCACTAATTTTCTTCAGGTAGCTTTAGGTGCACACTGTGCAGAGGACGCACTACACTAACTTGTAAATACTACAGCTGCCTGTGGTACTGTACTAATAGGATCAGAAGAACACCACTAATTTTCTTCAGGTAGGTTTAGGTGCACACTGTGCAGAGGACGCACTACACTAAGTTGTAAATACTATAGCTGCCTGCTGTACTGTACTAATAGGATCAGAAGAACACTAATTTTCTTCAGTTAGCTTTAGGTGCACACTGTGCAGAGGACGCACTACACTAACTGTAAATACTGTAGCTGCCTGCAGTACTGTACTAATAGGATCAGAAGAACACTAATTTTCTTCAGGTAGCTTTAGGTGCACACTGTGCAGAGGACGCACTACACTAGCTGTAAATACTGTAGCTAATAGGACTAATAGGATCAGAAGAACACCAGCAATTTTCTTCAGGTAGCTGTAAATACTGTAAAAACACCTGCCTGTCAGTAGTAGGAAGAGAATAACAGGAACGGATCTAGCTAAACTGAATACAGTGTATACATATATATACAACACCTAGGATGTATATATATATACACAATACACTGTAAGTGCAGCTAACTGATTCGCCTGCCTACTCTATCTAACTTAAATCAAATGACACTGTCTCTCTGTCTGTCTATCTCTCTCTCAATGCCGGAACACTCTACACAGGGCCGCCGTGCAGGCGGCCTTATTTAGTGTGGGGCGTGTACTAAACCCCCTGAGCCATAATTGGCCAAAGCCACCCTGGCTTTGGCCAATTACAGCTCTCTGTACAGATGGCACTGTGATTGGCCAAGCATGCGGGTCATAGTGCATGCTTGGCCAATCATCAGCCAGCAATGCACTGCGATGGCGCAGTGAATTATGGGTCGTGACGCGCCACTCGAATTTGGCGCGAACGGCCCATATCGTTCGTAATTCGGCGAACGGCCGAACACACGATGTTCGAGTCGAACATGGGTTCGACTTGAACACGAAGCTCATCCCTAGTCAGGAAGATCGATGTGTGAGTTGCAGGAGGATCCTTAGACACTGTAAAGGCCCCGACTCGGTATTAAGCCACAAGTGCTATTGACCTATTGAACGAGGTCAATACAAGCTGGTAAGTGAGCATTTTTGCTTTTGGTGGTGGCGGTGTCAATAGGTCAATAGGTGTTGATATTTTTTTGATTTATCATGGACACTAATCATTGTTAGCGCAACTCAGCAAAGGTTACAGGGCATGAAATACTTTAAACACGCACATGTACTGCATTTACTCAGTCTTATAGTGTTACTTTTCCCCACTCTGGTTCTTGTTAAACCTCGTGAAAGAAGCCCGCCTTCTAACTGAAGACTGACAAATGTCAGCTGAGGTAGCTGTTACCTTGAAAAGGAAATAATACACAGACAGTTTTTCAGCCACCGCTTTATCTGCTAAGAATAAGTTGTCAAGCTGATAATCTGTTGAGCTCAGGACACCAGGTCAACTGACAAATATAGAGGCTTTCACTACTGACCTCTCCTTCTGAAAATTATATTTGCCTGACTTTTCATGCTTATTTTTCTTGCTTCAATACTTGGGATCACAGACTTATAATAATATGTACAGTGCCTTGCAAAAGTATTCACCCTCTTGGCATTTTTTGTGTTTTGTTGCCTCACAACCTGGAATTAACATGGATTGTTTGAGGATTTGCATCATTTAATTTACAGAACATGCCCACAACTTTGAAGATTTTTTTTTTTTATTGGAAAGCAAACAAATAGGACAAAATAACAGAAAAAGTAAATGTGCATAACTATTCACCCCCTAAAGTCAATACTTTGTAGAGCCACCTTTTGCGGCTATCACAGCTCCAAGTCGCTTTGGATAAGTCTCTATGAGCTTACCACTGGGATTTTTGCCCATTCCTCCTTGCAAAACTGCTCCAGCTCCTTCAAGTTGGATGGCTTGCACTTGTGAACAGCAATCTTTGAGTCTGACCACAGATTTTCTATTGGATTGAGGTTTGGGCTTTGACTAGGCCATTCCAACACATTTACATGTTTCCCCTTAAACCACTCAAGTGTTGCTTTAGCAGTGTGTGTGGGGTCATTGTCCTGCTGGAAGGTGAACCTCCGTCCTAGCCTCAAATCACATACAGAGTAGTACAGGTTTTGCTCAAAAATATCCCTGTATTTAGCACCATCCATCTTACCCTCAACTCCAGTTTCCCAGTCCCGACTGCTGAAAAACATCCCCACAGCATGATGCTGCCACCACCATGTTTCACTGTGGGGATGGTGTTCTTTGGGTGATGTGTTAGGTTTGCGCCAGACATAGCGTTTTCTTTGATGGCCAAAAAGTTAAATTTTAGTCTCATCAGACAAGAGCACCTTCCTCCATACATTTTGGGAGTCTCCCACATGCCTTTTCGCAAACTCAAAATGTGCCAGTTTGTTTTTTACTGAAAGTAATGGCTTTCTTCTGGCCACTCTGCCATAAAGACCAACTCTATGGCGCGTACAGCTTATTGTCATCCTATGTACAGATACTCCAGTCTCTGCTGTGGAACTCTGCAGCTCCTCCAGGGTTACCTTAGGTCTCTGTGCTTCCCCCCTGATTAATGCTCTCCTTGCCCAGTCCATGAGTTTTGGTGTGCGGACGTTTCTTGGCAGGTTTGCTGTTGTGCCATGTTCTTTCCATTTGGTTATGATAGATTTGATGGTGCTCCTAGGGATCATCAAAGATTTGGATATTTTTTTTATAACCTAACCCTGACTTGTACTTCTTAACAACATTGTCCCTTACTTGTTTGGAGAGTTCCTTGGTCTTCATGGCAGTGTTCGGTTAGTGGTGCCTCTTGCTTAGGTGTTGCAGACTCTGGGGCCTTTCAAAAAGGTGTGTATATGTAATGACAGATCATGTGACACTTAGATTGCACACAGGTGGACATCATTTCACTAATTATGTGACTTCTGAAGGTAATTGGTTGCACCAGAGTTTTTTTATGGGCTTCATAACAAAGGGGGTGAATACATATGCACATGCCAATTAACATTTTTTTTACTTCTGAAAAATAGTTTCATGTATATATTTTTATAATTTTACTTCACCAACTTAGACTATTGTGTTCTGATTTATCACATATAATTCAGATTAAAAAACATTGAACTAAAGGCTGTAATGTAACAAAATAGGTAACAAGCCAGGGGGGGGGTGAATACTTTTGCAAGTCACTGTAGATACAAATTTCTGCATCCTCTTTCTAAATCAGTGGCTCATAATTAGTATTAAAGTCAGCAGGACAGCATAATACAACCAAAATCTAGCATTTTCAAAAGCAAGACAACCATCATAACATGTGTACTGATAAGGTGCTTTTTTAATTTGTATGTCAGGATCAGGAATGTACTCTGCTTTTCATTTGACAGCTATCGTAAGTAGTTGATTAATGTCTAGACCAGGCATGTCAAACTCAAAGGAAATTTGGGCTAGTAGAATAAATTTGTAAGGGCCACATTATGTCTTGTAAGGGCCCATGAAACATCTTATCAATTCCCATTCGGTTTAAACTCCTAAAATGGCTAGCAAGGAAGGAGAGGGCTGCATGTGGCCCCAAAAACACCAGTTTGATGTTTCTTGTCTAGACAAAACAAACAAAGAGAATGCTTTATCACTAACTGAAGATTTTTGGTAGTTGATGTGCTTGTCCTCAGTAAATATTCAGTGACCTTAGTGAGGAAAATGTACTTGGCTTTTCACTAGTTAAGGCTTTGGTTGGAAAACAGCCTGCACTGAGAAACAAGCCAAGTTACTGTATTTTTTTATTGTACTATATTTTCCTGTTTTACTTATAAGCTGTAAAAGAAAATTTAAAAAATGTCTAGTAAAAATATTAAATTAAATTAAAAAAAATAGCCTATCCTCTCAGAAAAAGCAAAATACTGAGCACATGCAAAAGGCAGCTAGCTGGGCCCTGTAACCTACAATTATCCTTGGCTGATGCTAACAGTGGGACATGTAGTACATTTATCTATTCACTAGAGTGAAGCATCAGTCTCTCTGACAGGGTGTTTTTACCTGCATTATAACAAGCGTGTCTGATTGACAGAGACACCCATTATGGCTTTCTTTAAGTTTTCTTGGCTAGCTCTGTCTCTGGCTACTAGACTGGTGACCTAAACCAGCCCCAACATATCTAACCAACCAAGATAACAGGTTGTAAGCTCCTCGAGGGTAGGGACTGATGTGAATGTACAATGTATATGTAAAGCACTGTGTAAATTGATGGCGCTATATAAGTACCTGAAATAAAATAAATAAATAACAGTTCTTTAATCCAACTACCTCTCCATCATATACTTTCTTAGGCCCCGGTGAAGGGGGGTTACCTTAACACCAAAAAAATGTTAGCTATTACTTGTAATGATTAACAATTTTACTGGACTGTTCACCTCTGCTTGTAACACTCTTCTTTTTCTTATACGCACCCTAATACTCTAAGGACATACAATTCTAGTGAGTTTCCTTATTACTGTTACACTATAATTGCAATACTTAACCAAACCGGAGTCCAGCATTCCATTAGCAATCATTCTTTTAAACTTGGATCAGACTTGCAAGCAGACTATCTTCTTTGACAGTCCTTATGCATAGATTTATCCACTGGCATTCCTGCAACTTCTGCCTCTACAGCATTTGGTCAGTTATTTCTGTATTCCAAAATTCCAGTCCAGGGTAGCTGCTAAAAATGCTGTCCCCTTCATTGAGTCTCCCACCAAGGTACATGCACAGAGAATCAAACTGCCAGACATGAGCAAGTCACCACGGGTGAGGATCATACGTATGCCTAAGATCTCTCAATAACAGGCAACACTGGTGGGGAATGCATGTATGATGCACACACACATAGCTGTTTTGCCAATCAATATAGTAAGATCCAAATCAGATGACAGTCTTAACAGGTTCTTTAACATAATGCATAATTTTAGTCTTCCTATATTAAATAGGTTAGATTACTGTACCACTATGAGATTTCTGGTTCTGGTCTAGCTCTTATTCCACATACTGTAAATCAAGCGATAGCCAAATCCATGCAACTATTTAACTATAATATCCCTTACTTATTAAGAATAAATATGCCAAGGGACACTAGAGAGCCCCTGGATCTGCTCACATAGTCCTAAACACATATATTTCATATATGTTTTCACCGCCATCTCAGTGGTGATGTGGCTGTGTGATTCATGCTGCATGTATTGCTCCTGTGTGGGTGGCACTTTATTTATTGCTTCATTTATTTTGCATAGCCATATGCAAACTGGGGGCCACCCTTGTTGCTGCATTAAGAGCCATTCAGCCTATTTCACATTTTTTTGAATGTCCCATTTATTATATCTTGGATCAAGAGGTTATAGGTAGGTAATTCTCTACAAATAGGTGTCTGTCATAGTAACGCTACTGATAAGTCAGCATATATTCAAATTGGGCATACATGCGTTTATTTCTCATCTCATTTTCAATATACTTATTAGGGACCACCGTGGAAGCCCATTTGGGGCCATCCGAATTTCCCTTTGAAACTACCATTTGCCTTTTATACCTTCACGTCCTGTTTGATATAGCCAGGCAGAACACTACTTATTTGATAATAGGTATGTAGTTTGATAGAATTACAGACTGCTATATTACCCCCCCCATGTATATCACATATATATATATATATATATATATATATATATATATATATATATATATATATATATATATATATATACAGTCAGGTCCATAAATATTGGGACAGCGACACAATTCTCATCTTTTTTGCTCTATACACCACCACAATGGATTTGAAATGAAACGAAGATGTGCTATAACTGCAGACTTTCGGCTTTAATTTGAAGGTATTTACATCCAAATCAGGTGAACGGTGTAGGAATTACAAGTTTGTATATGTGCCTCCCACTTTTTAAGGGACTAAAAGTAATGGGACAATTGGCTGCTCAGCTGTTCCATGGCCAGGTGTGTGTTATTCCCTCATTATCCCATTTACAAAGAGCAGATAAAAGGTCCAGAGTTCATTTCAAGTGTGCTATTTGCATTTGGAATCTGTTGCTGTCAACTCTCAATATGTGATCACACAGAGCTGTCACTATCAGTGAAGCAAGCCATCATTAGGCTGAAAAAACAAAACAAAACCCATCAGAGAGATAGCAAAAACATTAGGTGTGGCCAAATCAACTGTTTGGAACATTCTTAAAAAGAAAGAACGCACCGGTGAGCTCAGCAACACCAAAAGACCTGGAAGACCACGGAAAACAACTGTGGTGGATGACCGAAGAATTCTTTCCCTGGTGAAGAAAACACCCTTCACAACAGTTGGCCAGATTAAGAAAACTCTCCAGGAGGTAGGTGTATGTGTGTCACAGTCAACAATCAAGAGAAGACTTCACCAGAGTGAATACAGAGGGTTCACTACAAGATGTAAACCATTGGTGAGCCTCAAAAACAGGAAGGCCAGATTAGAGTTTGCCAAACAACATCTAAAAAAGCCTTCATAGTTCTGGAACAACATCCTATGGACAGATGAGACCAAGATCAACTTGTACCAGGGTGAGGGGAAGAGAAGAGTATGGAGAACGAAAGGAACTGCTCATGATCCAAAGCATACCACCTCATGAGTGAAGCGTGGTGGTGGTAATGTCATGGCGTGGGCATGTATGGCTGCCAATGGAACTGGTTCTCTTGTATTTATTGATGATGTGACTGCTGACAAAAGCAGCAGGATGAATTCTGAAGTGTTTCGGGCAATATTATCTGCTCATATTCAGCCAAATGCTTCAGAACTCATTGGATGGCGCTTGACAGTGCAGATGGACAATTACCCGAAGCATACTGCAAAAGCAACCAAAGAGTTTTTTAAGGGAAAGAAGTGGAATGTTATGCAATGGCCAAGTCAATCGCCTGACCTCAACCTGATTGAGCATGCATTTCACTTGCTGAAGACAAAACTGAAGGGAAAATGCTCCAAGAACAAGCAGGAACTGAAGACAGTTGCAGTAGAGGCCTGGCAGAGCATCACCAGGGATGAAACCGAGCGTCTTGTGAAGTCTATGCATTCCAGACTTCAGGCTGTAATTGACTGCAAAGGATTTGCAACTAGGTATTAAAAAGTGAAAGTTTGATGGATGATTGTTAATCTGTCCCTTAGTTTTGGTCCCTTAAAAAGTGGGAGGCACATATACAAACTATTGTAATTCCTACACCGTTCACCTGATGTGGATGTAAATACCATCAAATTAAATCTGAAAGTCTGCAGTTAAAGCACATCTTGTTTGTTTCATTTCAAATCCATTGTGGTGATGTATAGAGTCAAAAAGATTAGAATTGTGTCAATGTACCAATATTTATAGACCTGACTGTATATATACAGTGGGGCAAAAAAGTATTTAGTCAGCCACCAATTGTGCAAGTTCTCCCACTTAAAAAGTTGAGAAAGGCCTGTAATTGTCATCATAGGTATACCTCAACTATGAGAGACAAAATGTGGAAACAAATCCAGACAATCACATTGTCTGATTTTTGAAAGAATTTATTTGCAAATTATGGTGGAAAATAAGTATTTGGTCAATATCAAAAGTTCATCTCAATACTTTGTTATATATCCTTTGTTGGCAATGACAGAGGTCAAACGTTTTCTGTAAGTCTTCACAAGGTTGTCACACACTGTTGCTGGTATGTTGGCCCATTCCTCCATGCAGATCTCCTCTAGAGCAGTGATGTTTTGGGGCTGTTGCTGGGCAACACGGACTTTCAACTCCCTCCAAAGGTTTTCTATGGGGTTGAGATCTGGAGACTGACTAGGCCACTCCAGGACCTTGAAATGCTTCTTACGAAGCCACTCCTTTGTTGCCCGGGCGGTGTGTTTGGGATCATTGTCATGCTGAAAGACCCAGCCACGTTTCATCTTCAATGCCCTTGCTGATGGGAGGAGGTTTGCACTCAAAATCTCACGATACATGGCCCCATTCATTATTTCATGTACATGGATCAGTCATCCCGTTCCCTGTGCAGAGAAGCCCCAAAGTATGATTTTGCCACCTCCATGCTTCACAGTAGGTGTGGTGTTCTTTGGTTGCAACTCAGCATTCTCTCTCCTCCAAACACAACGAGTTGTGTTTCTACCAAACTTTGGTTTCATCTGACCATATGACATTCTCCCAATCCTCTTCTGGATCATCCAAATGCTCTCTAGCAAACCTCAGACGGGCCCGGACATGTACTGGTTTAAGCAGGGGGACACGTCTGGCACAGCAGGATCTGAGTCCCTGGCGGCGTAGTGTGTTACTGATGGTAGCCTTTGTTACGTTAGTCCCAGCTCTCTGCAGGTCATTCACTAGGTCCCCCCGTGTGGTTCTGGGATTTTTGCTCACCGTTCTTGTGATCATTTTGACCCCACGGAGTGAGATCTTGCGTGGAGCCCCAGATCGAGGGAGATTATCAGTGGTCTTGTATGTCTTCCATTTTCTAATTATTGCTCCCACAGTTGATTTCTTCACACCAAGCTGCTTGCCTATTGCAGATTCAGTCTTCCCAGCCTGGTGCAGGTCTCCAATTTTGTTTCTGGTGTCCTTCGACAGCTCTTTGGTCTTCACCATAGTGGAGTTTGGAGTGTGACTTTTTGAGGTTGTGGACAGGTGTCTTTATACTGATAACAAGTTCAAACAGGTGCCATTAATACAGGTAATAAGTGGAGGACAGAGGAGCCTCTTAAAGAAGAAGATACAGGTCTGTAAGAGCCAGAAATCTTGCCTGTTTGTAGGTGACCAAATACTTATTTTCCACCATAATTTGCAAATAAATTCTTTCCAAAATCAGACAATGTGATTGTCTGGATTTGTTTCCACATTTTGTCTCTCATAGTTGAGGTATACCTATGATGACAATTACAGGCCTCTCTCGTCTTTTTAAGTGGGAGAACTTGCACAATTGGTGGCTGACTAAATACTTTTTTGCCCCACTATATATATATATATATATATATATATATATATATATATATATATATATATATATATATATAATCACTACATATTTTGTATTTTGTTGACTCTTTACTCTTTCCTCAGTGATGCTATATGATTCCATTGTGACTCCCTCGGTCTGTTTCCTGAGACCCTTTTCCACCTTGTTTAACAATCTTTTTGGGGGGTTTGATGTAAGTGAACTAAGATGGCACCCGTCTGACTCTTTCATGTTTTGTATTACTATTACTATTGAGTCATGGGTTTGAGGACATTGTAAGTACCGCTTGAAAACCTCACTTACTGTCACAGGAGCCACCAATATATATAGTTTAATGAATGTTTTTAACATAAATTTATTTTGTAGACTGTACCTACATTAACTGGAAAAAAACTATCACTGAGGAAGGAGCCAAGTTACTCTGAAACAAGTTGGATGCATTTGGCGGTTGCCAAATTCATGCAACTATAATATCCCTTTCTTATTAAGAATAAACATGCCAAGGGACACTAGAAAGCCCCTGTGTCTGCTCACATAGTCCTAAACACATATATTTTGCTTGAACAAGTATTGATATTTAATTAGAGGGACAAAAAGGCAAACACTTACACCAGGGGTGCCCAAGCTTTTGAAGAGCGAGGGCCACTTAAGTGACTTGGTAACCGGCCGTGGGCCACAATGAATAGAGCGGGCAGACGGCATATGTAGAGCGGACACAGACACAGCCCACTCTACTCTATAGAGCCCACTACACTTTGTTTAGCGAAACGGATTGGAGGTAGGCAGTTGTAAACAGACACATGTCTGTTTACATCTGCCTCTCCTTAAATATGAAAGGAGGGTCTGATTGGGTTGGATTGACTGTGTGAAAGGGGCCTAAGGCTGCTTTCACACTGATGTGCTGCAGTTTACCTGAACCGCGGGTGCAGCTCAGTGCACCTTTGGCTTTCCTGCCGGTTTGCTGCACTTTGCCATAGACTATTATATTCTGCAGGCATGGTACACTTTCAGAAAGTGCAAGCTCACAGGTTATAACAGAAGTCTATGGCTCAGTGCAGGTAACCCGCAGCTGCACTGCTTTGCACATGTGGATCAGTTTGAAAGCTGCCCAGTAACCACTGCAGAATATTATGCCCATATATACACTGTGATTTTAGTAATAAACTTACTTTTAATAACAGTATTCTATTCAATTCCATGCCAGAGCAGGAGGTCACGGGCCACATCAGAGGGCTCTGGGGGCCACATGTAGCCCACTAGTTGGGCATCCCTGACTTACACCTTTGGAGTCAGCCTTAATAGTGGACAAGAGTGGGGATCAGACAAAGTTTTCTAACTTGTCCTCTTGCCATTTCCTCTGATAACTGAATTATTATTATTATTATACAGTATTTATATAGCGCCAACAGTTTACGTAGCGCTTTACAACTTGAGGGTAGACAGTACAAATACAATACACTTTAATACAGTAGGAATCAAAGGGCCCTGCTCCTTAGAGCTTACAATCTAAAAGGGAAGGTCAAGAGATACAAGAGGTAGTCCTATCCAGGCCAGATTAAGGCAACTATTATCTCATGTCTTTGGATACCAATCGAAGGGACCACTGAGTGGTAACAATACCAGGGAACTGAGTACAATGTCAAGCAGATTCACACTCAGCAGTCTGTATTAATTTTTAACATGAGTGCCCCTCAAAGCAAGTTCATCACTTGTACACAGTGAGCCATTTCATTCAGTGCAGTTTTCTTGTTCATATTAGAGAGGACAATATGTAATTCAGAAATATGTCTGCAGTACAAGTCTGCCAAGGCATTCAGAGTTTTATGATTTCCCTTCTGAAAAGCCACACATTTTCTTGTTTTGCTCTAAAGCATCTATAAAAGTACATTTTGCATTTGCAACCCTGAGCGTGTATGCTTTGTTGAAATGCTTTTACAGTGAGCGACATCAAAGAATCTAAATCCTCATTTTAAAACATTTAAAGAAGACACCATTACCAGAGATGTATTGTTGCCGTGTTGTCAAAGAGAGAAATAGAAAATAAATAAATAAAACAATAATCCCCTTCAAGCAAATTTCCACTGGATTAAGTACGGTTTAACCCTGGCTATGTTCCTGTAGATTCTGGTTATGGAGGCTGGCTGTCTACCCAGACAAAGCCTGGATTAACTGCAGTGTGGAACCACAAATCACCAGCTGGGTCCCTGTTTAATACTAGCAAAAGCAAGCCTGCTCTTCTAATGCCTGACATTTCCAATTACACATAGTATATTTCTTGTTCCTTGCACAGGTACATAAAATAATTAAGCGCACAGTGTATTCAGGGGGTTTATAAAACTACCAAGGTTTTTTTTTTTTGTAGGAATGGGTAGACTAAATGGAAGAGCAAACAACAAATTGATTTTTTCTTCTACTTCTGTTTTGTTCTTAAACAAACTTACAATGCTGTTTAGCATCCCTTTTTTCTCCAAGGAAATCTCTTGCAAGTCAGTTTTTTATTGAATTCTTATTGGTGGTTTCCCACCCCACCTCCTCCTGCCCTTTCTACACTCCTTCCCCATGGGACCATCAGTTCCAGTCTAAGTACTATCCCATGCCCCTGACTTATTCTATGCATTGTGGAATCTTGTTCAGTATGCAGCAACCTCCCTTTTACTTTGTGACTTTGATGTGCAGCCCTCTCTTTACCTTTTTGATATCAGAGAAATCGTGCTACACACTTTGTAACGCTGCAGCTGCGCTCTGGCTGATTCTCACTACGGCTTTCTTTTCTGCTCAGGTTTCCTCTGGATGACAGCAGAAGAGATTAAAAAAAAACCTTAGAAAAATAGAGAGATAAGACAGAAAAAAACAAGTGGTCTGTCGAGTCTGCTCTTTTTTTTTTTTTTTTTACTTTTTTTTTTGTTTGGATCCATGTCAAGCATGTTTAAAGTGGCATAACATTGACTTTTTTTATTTTTTATAACAATTTTAGATTTATATTGTATACACACGGCACACAATTGTTGACCAACAATCAAGAATGTAGTTACGTACTTCATGGTTTTTCAGCTCTTTAGCGTCACCCTTTGGGCTCCTTCTGCTAATTTCGTGTTAGTAGAAGTTTGGTGAATGTTGATTCGCGCTTGTAATTTTGCGCTTTTGATTTGGTGCTTTTCATTTGGCGCTTTTCATTTCGTGCTTTTCAGCTCATTTCTGAATGGCCGTTCGTCAACCAGACATTATTACTATTATTGGCCTTAGTTATTGCTTTGACATTATTTTTTTGGTTGAATAATGATTTTCCATATTTTTGGATGCATAAAAAGCACTTTTTGGTTAAGTTCTATTGGCAGATAGCATGTCTAATTTTATTTGTTTTCTTTTTTAATGCACAATAAAAACATTGTGTTGAATAATACTTGGCTATTTGTTTTACTTCAAATGACAGTTTTGGGAGTAAGCAGTTACATTTTAAAAAATACAATGTAAAATTGACAAGGGACACCGACATAGTTGTATCTTTGATCTTAAAAACTACGGGATAATGGTGATGTGGTAACTTGCCCAAATAAAATAAAAAATAAAAAAATAATATTATTCTTGATATCACTAGAAAAAAAAAGCCTTTGAAAATTTGGAGATTTCATAATTTGCCACGTCACGAACATTAATTCTCCATTACGAACGCTAGTTTACAAGACCGTCTGCTTCTGGAAAAATGGAAAAATCAGCTGCGGTGCCACCATCGCTGGACTACAGGACAGGTAAATGTCCTTTTTTTAAAGACCAGCAGCTGCAGTATGTGTAGCTGCTGGCTTTTAATTTTTGCAGCGGTAGGCAGTGGGCGGTCCTCCACTTTAGATAAAAAACAACAGGGCCATGATTTACTTGATATTTCAGAAAGATTGATATAAAAAAAAAAAATGTTTTGTGTCACTTTAAATTCATATAGAGCCCATTCATCACTTGAGGCACTTAGGTCCCATTAACCCATTGGGTGCAATGCTGTGCCATTCACAGTGAATGTCACCCCAGCACACTTTGTAAGTGCTCCTGTATTGCAGAGCACTACAAAGCATGGTAACACACTACCAAGTGTTGCACTGCCGAGAATGTATGTAAAAATGTTTGCCCCATTGTGGCGTGTAACACAGCCCATTCAAATGAAGGGGCTTCCTTAAACCAATGCATGTTAACGCGTCTGCCTTATAACACACTCAATTGGTGTGGATGGGTCCTTACTGTTGAATGTCTCTTTAGGTAAAACAATACTTTTTTGTTTTGAACTTTTTTTCCAACTAGTTTGAGGTCATGTCCCTGTGTTCTTAATCTTAGTTTTGTTTTTCTTCGATTTCTTTTTCTGCCTTTTCTACTCTTTACATAAATTATGAATTAATAATGGGCAAATGTACAGTATGTTCCTGATGCTAGCTGCTTATAAAAGAATATTTCAGTACATCCAAAAATGCTCCAAAAGAACAAATCATTATTGAGTTAGGACTATTGTTTGAATCCCATAGTTGTTAAAATCTAAGAATAAATACAATCTATCATTTTTTGACACTGTATTTTTTGGTGCTGAAAATTTTGACACCTACAGATTTTAAATATGAAAAACAAAGCCATCTGACTTGAATAACTATATTTATAATCCTGAAAATCTAATATAAAATTAATTAGTTAGCCTAGCATGCCTAACCCCAAAAGCAAAACTTGTATATATTGCAGCTTACCAGTCTTTTAGGCTGGGTACACACCTAAACATAGCACAATTTTGCATTCCTGCTCACATCATTTCGCAGCGTTTTGGAGCGTTTCTGCTCATCGTGTATAGGGCAGCCCTACTCAAGCAGTCCCAAAGAAGCTCCAAAACCTATTTTGGATCGGAGCATGGCACTTTTCTTCACCATGCATTTTGGTGCATTTGTGGAGTGTTTGCAGATCGAAAAAATGTACGGCAAACACATGCCTGCTACCTGTGCATGGGGTGCCATTAACAATTAACAATTAATGGCACCACAAGTGCAACACTTCTGAAACACATGGCAAAACATGAATTTTCTGTGCAGTTGGTGCGCATTCGCTAAACACCAAGTGTGAATAGAGCCTAAAGCCTCATACACACGATCGGACTTTCCAACGGTAAATGTTCGATGA
Organism: Aquarana catesbeiana; assembly: GCF_042186555.1. Lineage (NCBI taxonomy): Eukaryota > Metazoa > Chordata > Amphibia > Anura > Ranidae > Aquarana > Aquarana catesbeiana. The sequence continues at coordinate 321,429,158 of NC_133329.1, forward strand.
CAGGCTGTTGTCGGTAAAACCGACCGTGTGTATGCTCCATAGGACAATTGTTGTCAGACTTTGCGCCAACAAATGTTGGCTAGCAGGTTTTCAAATTTTCCATGGACAAATATCTGTTGTCGGATTTTCCGAGCGTGTGTACACAAGTCTGTCGGACAAAAGTCTAAAGTACAAACACGCATACTCAGAAGCAAGGACGAGCCAGAAGCGGTCGGTCTTGTAATTTAGCGTTCATAATGGAGAATTAAAATTTGTGACATGGCAAATTATGAAGTCTCAAAATGCAGCACACATTCTCTTTTTCTTTAATGGGATAATAATGAAGCTGCTTTGCTGGTGATACTGATGGAGTTTTTGCAAACAAATTTTAAAAGGCTTTTTTTTTTCTAGTGATATCAAGAATAATATTATTATGCTTGTTATTTTTATTTTGGCGCAAGTTACCACAACACTATTATCCTGTAGTTTTTAAGATCAAAGATACAACTATGTTGGTGTCCCTTGTTAATTTTACATTGTATATTTTAAACTGTAACTGCCTACTCCCAAACTGTCATTTAATGTAAAACATAGCCAAGTATTATTCTCCACAATTTTTTTAATTGTGCATAAAAAAAAAAAAAAAATTAGACATGCTATCTGCCAATAGAACTTAACCAAAAAGTGCATTCTATGCATCCAAAAATATAGAAAATATAACTAATCAAATCATTATTATTCAACCAAAAATAAAATAAAAGCCTCATGCATGTGTCCTGCTTCTTAATATAGGGGGTCAACAATGCAAAGAGTTGGTGAAAGCAGGGGTCCGTCATCAGGAGATAATTCCTAAAATCATCCGGATTATTGTCCTGGAGCTCCCACAGCAAAGGCATATGACATAATTGGTCACAATTAATAAAGTAACCAATTTTTTTCCTGTTCCTGGACTGGACTTGGATCAAAGCAATAACTCCAAGGCCAATAATAAATAATACGTTATCTCCTCCAATTCCGCAACACGGCTGGTTGGCGAACAGCCGATTCGAAACGAACTGAAAAGCGCAAACTGAAAAGTGCGAAATGAAAAGTATGAAAAGTACGAAATGAAAAGTGCGAATCAACACTCACCAAACTTCTACTAACACAAAATTAGCAGAAGGAGTACAAAGGGTGGTGCCTGATAATTGAACTTCCTCTTTTTCGGCTCGTAGTACGTCTAGTACGTCACTACGTTCGTGTTTGTTGGCTGACAATTGTGTACCATTTGTATGCAAGACAAAATCCAGTCACACGCCTTCGGACAAAAGTCAGAGGTTTTGTCTGCGGAAAATCCGATCATATGTACGAGGCTTTAGTCTGTTATTTTGCAATTTCCTTTAAAAGACCAAACAGTTAGAGGGTTGAGGAAAATGGTTTAACACTGAGTTTTTTTTTCCATTTATATAAAACCTTCATCCTAACAGGAAAAAAATTAAAACTATTGCTGTAACTGCTTAAAACAGAACTTAAAGCCGTAGTAAACTGGTGCATTTTAGCACATTGTCACAGACTTCCCTGCAAATGGAGCCCTTCAGTGCAGCACTGTCACAGCTCCCCTGGCGCTTCCATCTTCACCTGGCCTGAATGGCTGGGTCTGCGATGATGTCACTCCCGCAAATGCGAGCAAGAGCCCCGTTTTGCATTCCACAGCATACAGTGTGCCCCAAATGCAGTGAATCACTGCGCATGTGCATGTGACATCACCGGCTATTGCCAGTGAATATCTGCTAAACGGTGCACATATAGGAGACATTCATTGTACCTACAGGTAAGCATGATTGTAAGCTTACCTGTACAGTAGGTACAAGTTAAAATATGGACTTTACTACCTCTTTAACTGTATCTGAGCACCACAAACCAAAAACACTTTTTCATTCATTTTAGTATTCAAAGGAAACTCACCATTCATCCATGTCCTAGTGCTTTATTTTGTTGAGAAATTACGTCGAAAAACACCCCTCTAGCGTTCCCGGCTGTGGCTATCTTGAGTAAAGACAGATGATTCATGTAGCATTTACTGTACTTCATGGAATTAATGTTCCCTTAGATCAGGCATGCAAGTAGGTAGCTGTGCTTAGCTGAAAAAGCCCCTCTTCCCCTCATCCCCTCCCCAGATGAGAAAAAATTCCACGAAGACTCCTGAGATATATGATATCAGTTTGACCAGAGACCAGGAAGCCACTGAAGAAATGTAAAAAAAAACAAACAAGTAACTACAGTATAACCTATAACATGTATAATGTACCTCCCTATCTATTAACCACTTGCCGACCAGCCTCCGTCATTATACTGCGGCAGGTTGGCACGATCCCGCGAACCGTCGTAGCTGTACGTTTGTCCCTTTAGGCGGGATAGCAGGCGCACGCGCTGCCCAGCGTGGGTGCCGATGTTCGTGACCAGCGGCTGCAATGACCGCCGGCCACTAGCGATTGTGGGCACGATTGGCAGAACAGGGACGTGTGTGTGTAAACAACATATATCCCTGTTCTGTGAGGAGAGGAGAGAGAGATTGTGAGTTCCTACGAGCTAGGAACCACAATCTCTCATCTCCTATAGTCAGTCCCATCCCCTCACAGTTAGAGCAGACACATAGGGAACACAGTTAACCCCTAGTGTTACCCGCTTCCCTGTGACATTTACACAGTAATCAGTGCATTTTTATAGCACTGATCGCTGTATAATTGCCAGTGGTCCCAAAAATCAAAAGTGTCCGATCTGTCCGCCATAATGTTGCAGTCCCGATAAAAATCGCAGATCGTCGCCATTACTAGTAAAAAAAATAATAATAATAAAAATGCCATAAATCTATCCCCTATTTAGTAGACACTATAACTTTTGTGCAAACCAATCAATATGCGCTTTTTGCAATTTTTATTACCAAAAATATGTAGAAGAATACATACTAAACTGAGGAAAAAATTAGCTTTTTAAAAAAAAAAAATTGGCGCTATTTATTACAGCAAAAAGTACAAAATATTGTGTTTTTTTCAAAATTGCCGCAGAGATGATCAAATAGCACCAAAAGAAAGCTCTATTTGTGGGGAAAAAAGGACGTCAATTTTGTTTGGATACAGCGTCGCACGACCGCGCAATTGTCAGTTAAAGCGACGCAGTGCCGTATCGCAAAAAATGGCCTGGTCATTGAGCAGCCAAATCTTCCAGGGCTTAAGTGGTTAACTAAGACTAGCAGCATAAGGATTAAAAAAATGTCAATATTTACTGAGAACGTAAAGTTTCGTTCATCTGCCTATCCTCCAATCATAGAATGCTTTGCACTGTGAACCTACCGGTGCTATGAATGAAGCATAGGAATGGAAAGAGCAGGCAAAGTAAACAGCAACAACCAGCACACAGGACACACTTCATTGCTGGTAAATAGTGTCACTAAACTTTAGAATTAATTTGTTAGTCAAGTCCATCTATATTAGCTAGTGCACCTAATACTACCGTCTTCATTGGCTGGCAATACTGCTTTCCAAGCTCTTCCAAGCTGCTCCATAGCTCCCCCACAGAGTGGAGACACCTAAAAGTATAACTAAGGGCAAAACTTTTATGCCGCGTACACACGGTCGGACTTTTCGTCTACAAAAGTCCAACGGACGCTGACGGACTAAAGCTGGCTGGTAATCCGATCGTGTGTGGGCTTCTCCGGACTTTCAACGGACTTTTTCAGCCTCAAATCCGACGGACTTTAGATTTGAAACATGCTTCAAATCTTTCCGACGGACTCGAGTCCGGTCGAAAAATCCGCTCGTCTGTATGCTAGTCTGACGGACAAAAACCCACGCTAGGGCAGCTATTGGCTACTGGCTATCAACTTCCTTATTTTAGTCCGCTGTACGTCATTACGTAAGAATTCGACGGACTTTTGTGTGATCGTGTGTAGGCAAGTCTGTTCGTTAGAAAGTCCACCGCAAGTCCGCCGCAAGTCCGTCGAAAGTCCGTCGAAAGTCCGTCGGACAGGCTGTCGGACTTTTGTAGCTGAAAAGTCCGACCGTGTGTACGCGGCATTAGTTTTAGACAGAGTGGAGATAGATTAAAATGCCTTTCAGTTGTTATTGCTGTCTGTGCCCCCGTTAAGGAGATCCACCCTCTTTATTTGTCCTGTTTTTCTAATTATCATTGAAACAGAAAGTAAAAGAAAAATATATACTGTATATTCTCGATATAGGTCGATCTGAATATAAGCCGAGGCCCCTAATTTACCACAAAAAAATGGGAAAACTTATTGACCCGAGTATAAGCCAAGGGTAAGAAATGCAGCAGCTACTGTAAATGGAAAAAGAGGGTCAACAATGCCCATCTGCAGCTGCATGCCTCCCTGTGTCTATTGCATACCTCCCTGTGTCCTGTGCAGCCTCCCTATGTCCTGTGCATGTGTCCTGTGCAGCCTCCCTGTGTCCTGTGCATGTGTCCTGTGCAGCCTACCTGTGTCCTGTGCAGTCTACCTGTGTCCTGTGCATGTGTCCTGTGCAGCCTACCTGTGTCCTGTGCAGCCTCCCTGTGTCCTGTGCATGTGTCCTGTGCAGCCTACCTGTGTCCTGTGCAGCCTATCTGTGTCCTGTGCATGTGTCCTGTGCAGCCTACCTGTGTCCTGTGCAGCCTCCCTGTGTCCTGTGCATGTGTCTTGTGCAGCCTACCTGTGTCCTGTGCAGCCTACCTGTGTCCTGTGCAGCCTACCTGTGTCCCTGTGTCCTGTGCATGTGTCCTGTGCAGCCTCCCTGTGTCCTGTGCAGCCTACCTGTATCCTGTGCAGCCTACCTGTGTCTGTGCATCCTCCCTGTGTCCTGTGCAGCCTACCTGTGTCCTGTGCAGCCTACCTGTGTCCTATGCATGTGTCCCTGTGTCCTGTGCAGCCTCCCTGTGTCCTGTGTAGCCTCCCTGTGTCCTGTGCAGCCTACCTGTGTCCTGTGCAGCCTACCTGTGTCCTGTGAAGCCTCCCTGTGTCCTGTGCAGCCTCCCTGTGTCCTGTGAAGCCTACCTGTGTCCTGTGCAGCCTACCTGTGTCCTGTGCATGTGTCCCTGTGTCCTGTGCAGCCTACCTGTGTCCTGTGCATGCCTCCGTGTGGCGATCTGCATCCTCCGTGTGCCGCTCTGAATCCACCGATCAGCTTGTCATAATAACATATGGCGGGCATTCCAGTGTTCAAAAGCCGCGCCTTCTCCTCGTCTGTGATAGGCAGAACACTCAATTTCCCAGCAGTCAGTGTTCAGCCTATCACGGACATCCGCTCATCCTCATACCACGGACAAGGATGAGAGGATGTCCGTGATATGCTGAACACTGACTGCTGGGAAATTGAGTGTTCTGCCTATCACAGACTAGGAGGAGGTGCGGCTTTTGAACAGTGGAATGGCCACCGTCTGTCTGCATGACACGCTGATCATGTAGGCAGGCGGCGATGACTCGAACATAAGCCGAGGGGGGCACTTTCAGCCTCAAAAAAAGGGCTGAAAATCTCGGCTTATACTCGAGTATATATGGTAAATTTCGGGTTGTCTGCTAGACTTGAGCACAGTGATTCTTTGTAGTGATTCAAATTATTTGGATCAGTTCAGTGAAATGATTCAAATCACTGAATCAAATTACGACTCATTTGCTCCAAGCTAAACTTAAAGTTAAGTAAACCCCTATCGTTTTCAGCCAAGGAAGCTGCCATCTTTGTCTTTAATCTTTATCTTTAATCTACAACCGCCATGATGCTGCACATGTGAGCAGTTATGACACCAGCCATTGGTTGGTTTGACAGTTTGGTTGAGAGCACAACCAATGGGAATGTTACATTTCTGGCACGTGCCGGAAATGAAACTGTTTTATGGGTGGGTTTACTTCCGCTTTAAGGATCACGAATCAGTCCTGTGATACACTTAGTACTTTCAGTATATTAAATGTTAAGAAACTTTATTTTGGTGTTGTAAGGTATATAACAATAACTGTTCTATAATCTCTGCAATACAGCAAAAATAGTTCAAGCATTGTATACAGATACCTTGAAATATACAAAAACATAATTAACATAAACATCTAGATTTAACAACTAGCAAGTCCATTATTAATTAGGCTCGGTTCACACATGGGCGGCACGACTTGCAGGTCGCCTCAGCGAGGCGACCTGCAAACGACTGCGGGGCGACTTGCGAGACGACTTCTGCATAGAAGTCTATGCAAGTCGCCCCAAGTCGCCCCCAAAGTAATACAGGAACCTTTTTCTAAGTCGGAGCGACTTGCGTCGCTCCAATTAGAACGGTTCCATAGCACAGAACGGGAGGCGACTTGTCAGGCGACTAGGTCGCCTGACAAGTCGCCCCAGTGTGAACCGAGCCTTACAGACAGTCCATGTTACAAACAAAATCTTGATTCTTGTGTGCTCTCTGAGTCATTCACAGACTCAAGAGTCTTGCTGCTGCCTGCCTCACACACAGACAGCTCATCATACAAAAGAGAATCTTGTGTGCTGTGTAATTTATTTAGAGACTTGGAATCTTGATGGCTCACACAGCTAATCATGTTATAGCTCATTTTGTAAATCATGAACTGAGGCTGCTGTCTTCAGCTCCCTCCTTTACTAACCCTGAAAGGGGAGGATCTTTGACAATGAATTGAATCAAATTCACTTTCATGATTCGATTAATTCAAACTCTGCACACTTTGAACACAAGAGGGAGCAGTGCAGTGTGTTCAAAGTGCAACCCTACACATAGGGGAAAAACATATCTAAGTATGGGATTGTGGGCTGTTGAACACACAGTGAGGAGCTCTCCCATCAGAGAGCATTAGGGATAGATGCTGTTCTGAAAGGCATGAGTCTCTCTTTTTTCACTGGACAAGGTCACAGATGTTCTCTGTGGTAGCTGGCCTCTTTGAACATTGTGCACCAATTTGGACCATGTGTGTTGGCCTAGGAGTTCCAGGTAGTATTATGGTAGAATTTTCTTCCTTTCCCTTTCATCCTTTCCTTTGGTGTATGGTTTCTATTTCACATGTAGCCCCCATGGGTTTGGGTACATTAAGTATATTTCCACTTACTCTACACTTAGATTTGGCATTTTCCCATACGATCACATTTTCACTCACTACCTCTCGTGATCACATTGGCCCACACTTTACCATGTTAAATATGTACACTTCATACTATATGTAATAATACACATAATTTCAACACTTATTTGCAGAGGTTCCACTGATACGCCATTCACATCACCCCTGACCATCCATGGGGGACCTTACTCCCAGGGACATCCGTCTCCTGAGTGTTTTTCCATCAAATATCTTGAGTTTTTCCACCTCAGCTCCCGGGGCTATTGAATTGTTCGGCTGGCCTGCATCTCTCATTGCTCTGTTTCAGACTCATAGCTATATTGTAAGTATGGGTCGATATTTTCCATACTTTTGTTTTTCCTCCCCCTCTCCTGCCCTCTTATATTGAGACCGATTATTAATGTGTAGAACTTATTAGTTATAGATATATACCAAGCATCTGCTCCTGATAAGTGGAGGTCATCCACGAAACACGTCAAGCTATGTTGATGCCACTATCATGTTTACAGTCAGGATCATTCCATCAATTTTATTCTGTTTTATTGCACTATGTTGTAACAATCATGCACTTTTATATATGTATTGTGTGATACATGGGTTATGTGTCTGATTTTTACTTTTAAGATTAAGTAAACAGCCAGTTCACTATAATGTGAGGATCCTCCAGTTCGCTTTAAAACAACTCTGATGCTAAACTGAAAATTTGGATTACAGTTTTTGCTGTAAATGAGATAGTGGATACTCACCCTACCACTGTATGCCACTATGATGAAGTGAAATGATCCCCTGGAGTCTTCTTCAATAGAAATGTTGATCTGCTGGTATCCGGCAGCATTTAGTGGTTCCTCCCAGCGATTCACACATCACTTATGTGTTCTGTAGTGAGGAACTCTCATACAGTATCTCACAAAAGTGAGAACATCCCTCACATTTTTGTAAATATTTTCTTATATCTTTTCATGTGACAACACTGAAGAAATGACACTTTGCTACAATGTAAAGTAGTGAGTGTAGAGCCTGTATAACAGTGTAAATTTGCTGTCCACTCAAAATAACTCACACAGCCATTATTGTCTAAACCGCTGGCAACAAATGTGAGTACACCCCTAAGTGAAAATGTCCGAATTGGGCCCAAAGTGTCAATATTTTGTGTGGTCATCATTATTTTCCAGCACTGCCTTAACCCTCTTGGGCATGGAGTTCACCAGAGCTTCACAGGTTGCCACTGGAGTCCTCTTTCACTCCTCCATGATGACATCACGGAGTTGGTGGATGTTAGAGACCTTGTGCTCCTCCACCTTGCATTTGAGGATGCCCCACAGATGCTCTATACAGTTTAGGTCTTGAGACATGCTTGGCCAGTCCATCACCTTTACCCTCAGCTTTTTTTAGAAGGCAGTGGTCACCTTGGAGGTGTTTGGGGTCCTTATCATGCTGGAATACTGCCCTGCTGCCCAGTCTCTGAAGGGATGGGATTATGCTCTGCTTCAGTATGTCACAGTACATGTTGGCATTCATGGTTCCCTCAATGAACTGTAGCTCCCCAGTGTCAGAATCGCTCATGCAGCCCCAGACCATGACACTCCCATCACCATGCTTGACTGTAGGCAAGACACACTTGACTTTGTACTCCTCACCGGGTTGCTGCCGCACAGGCTTGACACCATCTGAACCAAATAAGTTTATCTTGGTCTCATCAGACCACAGAACATGGTTCCAGTTCCATGTCTATAGTCTGCTTGTCTTCAGCAAACTGTTTGCGGACTTTCTTGTGCATCACCTTTAGAAGAGGCTTCCTTCTGGGTTGACAGCTATGCAGACCAATTTGATGCAGTGTGCGGCATATGGGCTGAGCACTGACAGGCTGACCCCCCCCCCACCCCTTTAACCACTGCAGCAATGCTGGCAGCACTCATACGTCTATTAACCAAAGACAACCTCTGGATATGACGCTGAGCATGTGCACTCAACTTCTTTGGTCGACCATAGTGAGGCCTGTTCTGAATGGAACCTGTCCTGTTAAACCGCTGTATAGTCTTGGCCACCGTGCTGCAGCTCAGTTTCATGGTCTTGGCAATCTTCTTATAGCCTAGGCTATCTTTATGTAGAGCAACAATTCTTTTTTTCAGATCCTCAGAGAGTTCTTTGCCATGAGGTGCCACGTTGAACTTCCAGTGACCAGTATGAGAGAGTGAGAACGATAACACCAAATTTAACTTGCTCCCCATTCACAACTGAGACCTTGTAACACTGACGAGTCACATGACACCGGGGAGGGAAAATGGCTAATTGGGCCCAATTTGGACATTTCACTTAGGGGTGTACTCATTTTTGTTGCCAGCAGTTTAAACATTAATGGCTGTGTGTTGAGTTATTTTGAGGGGATAGCAAATTTACACTGTTATACAAGCTGTACACTCACTACTTTACATTGTAGCAAAGTGTAATTTCTTCAGTGTTGTCACAAAGTATCTCACAGAAATGTAAGGGGCATACTCACTTTTGTGAGATACTGTAGAACTATTTGTTTCCAAAGTCTTTGGTCGACAATCTCTCTTCAACAGTAGCATTCTGCAGTGTGGGCAGCAGGAGTAGTAAGTGTCCACTATCATCTTTGAAGGAAAAGCTTTTAATTATCTATTCCTTTTTTGCGATAGAGCTACTTTATAATCACAATAACCCCATAACTCTGAACTTAAGTTGAAACTGCAGCCAAAACATTTTCCCTCATTCGCTGTCCAGGAGACACTACAGAAAATTAGATTAAATCTTCCAGAAAGAAAGGGTAAATCCCGTGCTAGAAAATTGCTACTGAAACTTGTTTCCCCTTTGGAAGATTTTCCTTTAGCTCCTGTTCTGCTGACTACAACATTTTTTATTTCCCCATCACTTTCTGTCCTTGTGACAGCAATCATCTGAACAGAACATGAAATTCAATCTTCCTAGCATGATGAATCTTCCATGACAGAGATTCTAACTTTTTTTCTGAAGTTAAACATCTTTCAAAAAACAATTATTGCACCAAACATTGTACATGTCAATATATACTTCATAAATTAGGACTGATGTGTGAGTGTGTGTGTGATACATCACATTCCTTTTCTTCCCTTTTATTGAAGCGGGAACCAAGCACAAGATTTAGGTATTTTACCTTGCGAAGTGATGCCATCTGTTGAGATATTACAATTCAAGGTATGCACTGATCACAGGCTGAGTTTTTGGAACACATCCACTAAAATCTAAAATAATCCCAAAAGCTGCTTCTATCCTGTCATCGTCTAAAATCATAATTTCCCCTGGCCTGTGAAAAGTGTGGCATCTCTCCTAACTCATTTTAATATACAAACATTTAGACATTGACATAGATAGTTTTCTTTTAGGGATTTTGCAAATGTTTCATTTCTCTTGGGCTTTCAGAAAAAAAAAAAATCTCCACAGTGTAGATGATTACATTTGCAAGATAAAATATATAAAGCCCATCAAATTAGGCTGTGCAAAGTGCAAAAATGATGTGTAACAGTACTTATGGGAAGGCTGACCACAGGTCAACCTGTATTTGTATGAGGAGTCGGGCTGTATTTAGGCCCGCCCTCTAGCCTCTATTTCCTGTCAACGTTTTTCTCGTGTACAGTCGACAAGCGTCATTTCCAGCGCGACCTTTCTGACATCACTTCCGCATTTTTGTTTCTACTGGGTGGACATGCGGCTGCAGCAGGCTCTGCTTCTCCCCACTCTCACGTGCGGGATACAGGTATTGATTGGAGGAGCTACGGGCGGGGTGGGGGGGCCGGCCCATCTGGACTATCACGGCCCTTGGTGTTGGCCATTGGGGGGGCCGGGGGGCAGAGCCAGGCAAGTAAACGTTTGGGCATTAGCGTCATGTGTGGCATGGGTCTTAGCATCCGAGAGGAGAGGGAGAGAGTGTTGTTTGGGGGTTCCTTTATGATGGGGAGGTTTGTGGCAGGGTGTGTGTGTTCACCAGCTAGGCTTGCAGGTGTCACTTAGCGCACGTTACAATCCGGACCATCCACACACATGAGATCTCAGCATGACCACCACTCCACAAACAATGTTATGGGTCAGTTTCGATGGTGGTTTTGTTTTTATTATTTTTTTAAACCTGTCTACAACAATCCATACGTGTTTGTTTTGAGTGGTCAGCTTTGTATGTTGATTTTGGCTCAGGGGGTCACGTATGCAGCATGATTTCCGTACCACCTCCACCAGTAGCTCGCTCACGCCACACTACCAATTTCTCCATGACCAGGGCAGGAGAAAAAATGCACCATTTGTCTATCTCAGGTGCAGGTACCTTCCTGTTTCACCTAAGCACCCCACATCATGGCTTGGCAGGAGTCACATAGTGCATGTATTATCCGGACATCCTCCACTTTGTGGTCATTCCCTGTGTTTCCATACTCCACAAGTCAGGCATGGTTCAGTTACGATGATATTGTTTTCAAACCTGATTTCAATAATCCATGCGTTGTTACAAGTGGTGGCGTTGGTATGTTATGGTATTTTCCTTTTTTCCATAGGTACTGTCTCTACGTATCATCAGGGATCACAAAGGTTTTTCCCGGGGGTTTTCTTTGTGGCTCATACATTTTTACATGATCATATTTTCATGTGTTACGCTTATGGCGTTGCACCACTGTTTGGGGGTGCTAACGGATTGAGATGATCGTTTTTAATTGGCATGTGCAGTGGCAAGTCTCCTCATCCATTTCTCATATGTTTCACATTTCGGTTTTCATGCATCATGACATTTCACTACTCATATAGTGGCCTGACACGTCTTCAGGTTCATCAGGCTTGAGTTTTCGTTTTTAATTTGCCTGCTACGCCTCAGGTTGCTCGGCCTCGCCATGTTCATCCCTGCAGAATCTCCTCAAGTCTAGACTGATGCAGCAGCTACCAAAGGCTATGCGGCCATTTTTTGGCACTCACTGGCTAGCTAAGCTATGGCCAGATGAGATCTTGGCTATTCCAGGGTTTGGGGAGACGTCAGCTTTGTTCGAAATTTACCCCATAGTGTAGGCAGTACAGGCGTCGGGTTGCTTTTGGACAGATTAAACGGTTGTTTTCTCCATGGAAATCAGGCTACCTCAGAATTTGTTAACAAGGCAGATCCAGGTCGGTACTCATCATGTCTTTTGTACGTAGGCTGATTTGGCTGTCCCTTCAGTTCCACTTCCACATACACTGTAGGTTCATTAGCGGTGTAGAGAATACACCAGTGGATGCTCTGTCCCGTTTTAACTACCTGCTATTTTCCGACAGGTCCCAGACACAGAAGCCTGTGCCACACCATCCCCGCATTTCACGCTGCTAACGATGGTCTAGATCCCCACTGGGCCGACACGGCAGGTTTTATCTACAAGTCATTGTCAATTGACGCCAGGAAGGCTTTCATTGCTTTCTGCCACTCATGGCTCAAGCTATCCTACAGCACTATCGAGACATATTTCGTAGGAATCCTACTTCTTGGTGCTCCCCTCTCCTCAGCACAGTTCATGAAACATTGACACACCTTGCTGTCAAGCCTAGGTTTGGACCCCAAAGCTTATTCTGGCCATTCTTTCAGGATAGGTGCAGCTTCCATTGCTTTTGCCAAGGGGTCCCTGTTCATGTGATCAAGAAGTAAGGTAGGTAGATTTCAGCATGCTTCTCCAGATATATCCCAGATCCACATGTTGAGATGTCACGGGCTTTCATGCATTTGGCTGTTTAATGTTACATACGATTACTTTCAATAATTTTTTTTTTTTGCTAGCTCATCCTACTGTCTTTATTTTTGCCCCCTTTAGGCATACTGACCACGTGACTACAGCACATCCCAGGTCACTTTTCCATTTTCCCCTCATACCTTTCCTAATACGGTCTACTAGAGACTCCGAATACAAATGGGAAGGCTGACCGCAGGAGTCAGGGCTGTATTTAAGCCTGCCCTCTAGCCCCCATTTCCTGTCGCCCTTTCTCTTGTGTCCCTCCCGCTCTTTCCCTTTTCTTTCTATTTCTTCTCTTTTACTTATATTTGGGTATGCCCCCTTTAGGCATACTGACCATGTGACTACGGCACACCCCAGGTCACTTTTCCCGTTTCCCCTCATACCTTTCCTATTACGGTCTACTAGAGACTCAGAGTACAATTTTAATATGCAAACATTTAGACGCTGACATAGATATTTTTTTTTTTTTTTTTAGGGATTATACAAATGTTTCATTTCTCTTGGGCTTTTAGAAAAAAAAATTCTCCACAGTGTAGATGATTACATTTGCAAGATAAAATATATAAAGCCCATCAAACCAGACTGCAAAATGCAAAAATTATGTGCAACAGTACTTATAACTACCTTTGAGGTCATTGCTGATGAGTCCCTGGACTTTCCACATCAGTGCAGCTCTATTCTCTATATTGTTGAATAAGGTACAATCATATAGTTTCTTTTTACTCTTATACTTTTTGTTTGTCATAAGAAATGAAGAAATGTAAAACTATAGAAAAGGCATCAATGAATTAATTTGCAAACCAGGTACACAGGGAAATTAAGGGATCCACTGGTTCTGCCTAAATAGAACGCTGCTATGAGATATGGATTACCTGTCTCTGGGAGCAGTTCCACTTGCTTCGAGTGCTGATGGCAATTTTGATTCACAACCAGTTAAAAGCCATTTAGAAAGTCAAGCTGTCTGCCTTACTTACTTCCGGGGATCCTATCCAGCTATTATGTATGCTTTTATTGGATTACAGGTGTCATGCATGGCACAACTTTAATACCAGCTTGGGTGGCTTCCCTTTTGCTGGTCTGTAACCAGTCAAAATGTTCATCAAGGGCACTTGTGGTTCAGCTGATCTGGGTCCAAAAAAGGCAAAGAGGTAAGTTGCCTCAGAACTGTTCACCAAGCATCAAGGTTCCTCTCCAACTTTACAGTTTTGCATTAAGGTCAATGGGTTGGGTGGCCACCTACCCCATCTCAGGTAAGAGACGCTGCATTTCAGGTCAGTGTTCTGCTTGAGTTTAAACAGTGACTATATCTACTCAATACTATTGCTATACACTTTGCAAATCTGCTGCACATCTCTTGCTGTTTCTCACTGTGGGCTTTCTTTTCTTACAACATAAGAGATTTGTTTTTCTCTTTTTACCGTTTCTACTATTATTATTTAAATACATTATACAATAATAATAGGCAAGGCTATGATATTGATGCTATCTGCTTGTAAGTATATTTCAGCACTTGTAAATATGCTGCACAAAGAAAACACAGGCAATTAGGTAAACTAGAACTGATGTTACAATTCTAGAATTATTAAAACTTTAAACAATGCTAATTTTTTGATTCTTATATTTGGGCATAATTATAACAATTTTTCAGCTACAGTGTAGTAAATTTTAGCCTGGCAATGTCCAAGAGTGAACAGGACTGTTTTCTATATACAGTGGGGACGGAAAGTATTCAGACCCCTTTAAATTTTTCACTCTTTGTTATATTGCAGCCATTTGCTAAAATCATTTAAGTTAAGTTTTTTTCTCATTAATGTACACAAAGCACCCCATATTGACAGAAAAACACAGAATTCTTGACATTTTTGCTGATTTATTAAATAAGAAAAACTGAAATATCACATGGTCCTAAGTATTCAGACCCTTTGCTCAGTATTTAGTAGGAGCACCCTTTTGATCTAATACAGCCATGAGTCTTTTTGGGAAAGATGCAACAAGTTTTTCACACCTAGATTTGGGGATCCTCTGCCAATCCTCCTTGCAGATCCTCTCCAGTTCTGTCAGGTTGGATGGTAAACGTTGTTGGACAGTCATTTTTAGGTCTCTCCAGGGATGCTCAATTGGGTTTAAGTCGGGGCTCTGGCTGGGCCATTCAAGAACAGTCACAGAGTTGTTGTGAAGCTACTCCTTTGTTATTTTAACTGTGTGCTTAGGGTCATTGTCTTGTTGGAAGGTAAACCTTCGGCCAGTCTGAGATCCTGAGCACTCTGGTGAAGGTTTTCGTCCAGGATATCCCTGCACTTGGCCGCATTCATCTTTCCCTCGATTGCAACCAGTCGTCCTGTCCCAGCAGCTGAAAAACACCCCCACAGCATGATGCTGCCACCACCATGTTTCACTGTTGGGACTGTATTGGACAGGTGATGAGCAGTGCCTGGTTTTCTCCACACATACCGCTTAGAATTAAGGCCAAAAATTTCTATCTTGGTCTCATCAGACCAGAGAATCTTATTTCTCACCATTTTGGAGTCCTTCAGGTGTTTTTTTGCAAACTCCATGCAGGCTTTCATGTGTCTTGCACTGAGGAGAGGCTTCTGTCGGGCCACTCTGCCATAAAGCCCCGACTGGTGGAGGGTTGCAGTGATGGTTGACTTTCTACAACTTTCTCCCATTTCCTGACTGCATCTCTGGAGCTTAGCCACAGTGATCTTTGGGTTCTTCTTAACCTCTCTCACCAAGGCTCTTTTCCCCCGATAGCTCAGTTTGGCCGGACGGCCAGCTCTAGGAGGGGTTCTGGTCGTCCCAAACGTCTTCCATTTAAGGATTATGGAGGCCACTGTGCTCTTAGGAACCTTAAATGCAGCAGAATTTTTTTTGTAACCTTGTCCAGATCTGTGCCTTGCCACAATTCTGTCTCTGAGCTCTTCAGGCAGTTACTTTGACCTCATGATTCTCATTTGCTCTGACATGCACTGTGAGCTGTAAGGTCTTATATAGACAGTGTGTGGCTTTGCTAATCAAGTCCAATCAGTATAATCAAGCACAGCTGGACTCAAATGAAGATGTAGAACCATCTCAAGGATGATCAGCAGAAATGGACAGCACCTGAGTTAAATATATGAGTGTCACAGCAAAGGGTCTGAATACTTAGGACCATGTGATATTTCAGTTTTTCTTTTTTAATAAATCTGCAAAAATGTCAACAATTCTGTGTTTTTCTGTCAATATCGGGCACTGTGTGTACATTAATGAGGAAAAAAATGAACTTAAATGATTTTAGCAAATGGCTGCAATATAACAAAGAGTGAAAAATTTAAGGGGGTCTGAATACTTTCCATCCCCATTGTACACTGAGAGTTACTTTGTTAAAAGCAGGAATCTTTTGAGCTCTCCGATACCACTTACAAAAATTAAATATAAACTGGTAGGGAAAGTAAAGAAAGCAAAAGAGAAGTTTGGGTTTCAGAAAAAATGAAAAATGTATACCCACCTAGGTGGATGCAGCATCTGTCCTCCACCACTTCTAAGACTGAGAACTGAGCGATCAAAGACCGTTGATCGCTCAGTATTCCACAAGCAGAGAACCGGTGACTGTCAGTCACCAGTTCACTGGGCTGTGGAGGGGGCAGGAGTGGCTGGCTCAGTCTCTCAGTGGCTCACTTAGAGGTTGATACAGCTGCTGGTCCAGACATATGGGTGGACCCCAAGTGTAAAGTTGGGATCTTTCCTGAGCCTGGACGGGCTGAGTGACATCAGCTGACAGCAGGCTTTGGCCCGCTGTCGGCTGAAAACGGGTCACAGGAGGGCAGAACGAACTACCCTCCTATGACCCACAGGAGACGTTTAGCCAAAAAAGCTTTAGCCATACTTCTTCAAATGTACTAAGATGTACTGCAATGAGGCTGCTTTCACACTTTACAGGCGCTGCCAGTGTGAAAGTGCCCTAAATATAAAAAGACCTATTAATGTCTTAACAATGTCCATTACAACTTGTGCTGTAGACCATATGCCTTGCTGCTTTCTATACCATGAAATAGGAAGTGCACAATTATTATATTTAAACACCATTAATGGAAAAGAATTGGCTTTTTGTACTCACCATAAAATCCCTTTTCTGGAGTTTATTATAGAATACATGATTTAGAGACAATTAGGTAATATTGTTGCCCACCAGTGGCGGCTGCTCCATAAGGGACGCAGGGGTGCTGCCCCCCCCATCCATGCGTCCAACCCCCTGATCTACATACAGGGCACCGGACCATGGATTCCAATGGGGGGGTTTAAGCACTTGAATAGAGCCAGCTATAATAGGCTTAAAAAAAATGGGTGGGCTGGGGGCACAGAGCACTGCACCCCGAGTACACCCACTTGTGTGGCAATAGCAAATGAATATTCGCTATTGACACACTGATCCTCCTCCCGGCCAATCAGGAAGCCCTCTTGGCCAGGGAGTCTTAGGACTTCCTGGCCAATTGTGTCTCAGGACTTCCTGTTCCTGTGCAGCCAGGAGGAGGATCTCAAATCAGGCCTGAACATCCACTTGGTAACACAGAAAGAACGTGTCAACAGAAGACCAGATGGCAGCTGTACAAATCTGGCAAACAGTAGTCTGAAGCTGAAAAGCCCAAGAAGTACAAGTTCCTTGTTGGGAAAGGGTGGTGTCCAATCCTTAGGACCATAAGCACAGGGAGAGCCACATGAGAAACACATTGCATAAAGGTTTTAATCAAAGAATGGGAGGGTAGTGTTCTTTGGAACAAGCAATGCAATTTCCATCTTGATCATACTCAGGGGCAAATGCCGATCCGAGCCTAATTGCAGAAAGGTCAAGATTCATCCCATGAAATATTTTCTGGGATAAAAGTTTCTTTCCTCACAACACCAAGCAAAGTAGTATGACTTCTACTGTGTTTCCCTGAAAATAAGACCTACCCCGAAAATAAGACCTAGTATTATTTTCCAGGAGGGCTGCAATATAAGTCCTACACCGAAAATAAGCCCTAGTTTAAAATGCTTGTAAAATCCTATAATCCACTCTATTACAGTAGTATATAATGTACAATGTGTGTGTTTCTGTAATATAAATGCGGGGTAGAGAGCTCAGGTGGGTCACAGAAGCGCAGAGCGGCGCTATAAATATATAAGGTGTTTGGCACAATTATATTATAGAAACACACACATTGTACATTATATACTACTGTAATAGAGTGGATTATAGGATTTTACAAGCATTTTAACACACTGGGGATTCCTGTCAGGTAGGGAGAGAGAGTTGGAGAGAAGACAGCACATTACATAGTAAGGAGAAGCCGCGCTATATAAAAATGCAGGTCAGCAATGCATTGTATGATCCAAAATGATGAAATACAGTTCAAACATACGACACCCGGGTGAGCTATATCCTTATCAGTGCCACCACCTAATAAAAAACTCGCTTACCAGATGGTAAGCAAAGAAGAGCGGATGGCTATAGCCCAGCCAAGGCCTTTGCTTAAATGGAAGGAGCGTCCAGGCAGAGGTAGTCACTGAATTGAGTGCGCACTCCAATCTCTTTATGCCGTAGATACCCCATAAACCTCAGTGATAGCAGGGTGATCAGGTTATAGAAGAGAAAACAACCATAGCGTAATCTCGCTTGAACAGGGTTTATTTTAAAATAGTACTGCACTTACATATCAATTGCAGATAAACTCGTGCTAAAAACAGAGCCGGACGGCTACAATAGAACTTCCCGTCCTCCTAGGACAACAGTGTGGTGACTTCAGCACGTATCCTCCTCCAGACGTGTTTCGTCACAGGTTGACGTTGTCAATGGGGAATGGGTGCGTGCTGAACCACCACCTTATAAGTACACACCAGACCTCGTTCTGAGTCCCGCGGAAGGAGCCACAAAACGCCATCTTGGGTGTGGGCAACACCACAGATCCCTTAACCAATGTGTTGGAAAGCCATAATGGCTTATAAGATTGTGTCAACGGACACATAAATAAATTGTAAATTGTGTTAAATATAGTTAATTTAGTGAAAAAGGAGAAAAAAACAACTATCCACAACACTAATACTTTAGAGAAAATTAATAGATGTGAAAAATTGTGATAATAGCTAATTCATTAATCCAAGTGCAATGGAAAGTCTGACATCAAGATTAACCAATTAAGTTAATTGCAGTCTAACATCAAGACTGACCAACAGTGTGATATATATTGGATATTAAATGTACCCACAAAGATAAATTAAATTGAATCACCATTATATGTCAATTTTTTTTTTTTTAATCTTTTTATACTAATAATATGGACCTATACAAAAAATTTGTAAATAAATATTAGAAAAAATGAAAAATAAAAATATTTAAAAATATTAAAAAAATTATGATAATGTTATATATCCCTGCCAAACCATATTTAGACGTAATTGGCAGGGATATATAACATTATCATAATTTTTTTAATACTTCTAAATATTTTTTTTTTTTTTGCAGTGTCCAAATCCCCTGCACTGGCAAGGTGTAGGTCTAGGACTACTTCCCAGCCTGTAAGGCTAGTACCTATTATGGTGATCTCCCAAAAGCCTGGAAGAAAGTATTTACCCAGCTCCAGAACTGGATTTCTGAGCCATCGGGCCAGAGAAAACCTGGTCCTTGGTGACAGGAAAATTGGTTTGTGCAGAGACTGAACCAAACTGGGCAAATCTGACTTCTTTGAAAAAGGCCACCATGAGCCCCAGGACTCACTTGCAAGAATCAAAAAGTCAGTTGACTCCTATACTGAGTCTGGGAGCAGAGAGTTTGCTGTCTATCTTGTGGAATACAAATTCTGGCTTGGATCTAGGGTCAGACCCCTATACTTCAAGGATGGAAGAAGAATATGGCAGATCTGGTGATTTCCATGTGGAATATTTGTGACAGAATGAAGACACTCATTTAGTTTTGGAACCATGATAAGGTTCTAATGAAATCCCTGCAACCTTTTTACCACAGGAACTGGAGCAATAACACTTGCTCCAGATAACCAACAAGGACTACATGGCGGTCTGCTAACCCGTGCGGTAACACAAGGAAGTTGAAAAACATGAACCATGGAGGAAGCTGTGAACAGAACAGTTTGTAGACCCTGGAACAACCTTCTGTACCCAGGCATCTGAGATGCTATCTACTAGATATTTGCAATTCATTTTGTTCTGAATTCGTTTTTCGACGAAATTCGACTAATTAGTTAATTCGGAAATATTCTAACGAATCCGAAAATAAGAATGAAAATCCGAAAATTCGAAAATCCAAAATAATAACTGTTACTAACTATTAAATTATAGGTATTGGAATTTCCTTTCAAATTTGGCTGTTAGTGAATGTAACATATACGAATTTAAGTTACAAATTATCCAAAATAACAAATGCCGCATCTAAACAAATGGAATGTAACAAATTAATGATAATAAATAATGACAATAATAATCAACATTTTTTATTATTATTATTATTAATTCGTTACATTCCATTCGTTTAGATGCGGCATTCGTTATTTCGGATAATTTGTAACTTCGGATAAATTCGTATTCGTTACGTTCACTAACAGCCACATTTATAAGGAAATTCCAATACCTATAATGTAATAGTTAATTATTGTTAGTTAGTTAGTTATTATTTCGGATTTTCAAATTTTTGGATTTTCAAATTTTCGGATTTTCAAATTTTCGGATTTTCACATTTTTGTTCTTATTTTCGGATTTTCAAATTTCGAATTATCGAAATAACGAATACCGCATCTAAACGAATGGAATGTAACAAATTCAAATTTTTCAGACGTTACAAATTTATTTGAAATAACAAATTTGGATCATAACTAACCCGAAAAACCAAAAAAAAACCGAATGAAACAAAAACAAACACATTTTTTGGCAGTGCACATGTCTACTATCTACCCAGATGAATATAAAAGCTAACAGATGTTCCCTATTAGGAATGAGCCAAACACCCCCCAGTTCGGTTCGTGGCAGAACATGCGAACAGACCAAAAATTTGTGCGAACCCCGTTAAAATCTATCGGACTCGGGCGTGAAAAATCAAAAGTGCTAATTTTAAAGGCTAATATGCAAGTTATTGTCATAAAAAGTGTTTGGGGACCCGGGTCCTGCTCCAGGGGACATGAATCAATGCAAAAAAAAGTTTTCAAAACGGCAGTTTTGGGAGCAGTTAATTTAATAATGCTTAAAGTGAAACAATAAAAGTGAAATATTCCTTTAAATATCGTGCCTGGGGGTGTCTATAGTATGCCTGTAAAGTGGCGCATTTTTCCCGTGTTCCCTTCACAAAATGACATTTCTGAAGGAATAAAAGTCATTTAAAACTGCTTGCCGTTGTAATGTAACATTGCCCCCCCCCCCCCCCCAGGCCATTACCAGGCCATTTGGGTCTGGTATGGATATTAAGGTGAATATTCTGCAGAGTGTATAGGGAAAACTGTATATACTATACGGCCTGCCCTATACACTCTGCAGAAAATTGGGCCTTAGGTGTTGGTGGTACCAGAACACTGTAAGCCCTCACAGTTACTCTTGGTGGGAGCTGGAACGGGCCCTGCTGTGAAATATTATATCAAGAATTGTAATTACATGCCCCTGTCAAACAGGGGCAGAAAAATTGGGCCTTAGGCGGTGGTGGTGGCACAACACTGTAAAGCCTCATATAAATATTTGATCAAAAATTGTAATTACACGCCCCTGTTAAACAGGGGCAGAAAAATTGGGCCTTAGGCAGTGGTGGTGCCACAACATTGCAACACCTCACAGATACTCTTGTTTAGCGCAGGAACTAGCCCTGCTGTTAAATATTTGATCAAAAATTGTAATTAAATGCCCCTGTTAAACAGGAGCAGAAAAATTGGGCCTTAGGCGGTGGTGGTGGTGGCACAACACTGCAAAGCCTCACAGATACTTTTGTTGAGCGCAGGAACAGGCCCTGCTGTGAAATATTATATCAAAAATTGTAATTAAGCACCCCTGTTAAACAGGGGCAGAAAAATTGGGCCTTAGGCAGTGGTGGTGGTGCCACAACAATGCAACCCCTCACAGATACTCTTGTTGAGCACAGGAACGAGCCCCGCTGTTAAATATTTGATCAAAAATTGTAATTACACGCCCCTGTTAAACAGGGGCAGAAAAATTGGGCCTTAGGCAGTGGTGGTGGTGATGCCACAACATTGCAACACCTCACAGATACTCTTGTTTAGCGCAGAAACAAGCCCTGCTGTTAAAAATTTGATCAAAAATTGTAATTACGCACCCCTGTTAAACAGGGGCAGAAAAATTGGGCCTTAGGTAGTGGTGGTGGTGCCCTGAACCGAAAATATTCTTAGAAGCTATCATCATGAAAATTGAGGAGGAATAGGATAGTCACTCAGCATAATAGGATAGTCACTCAGCATATGCAGTCTTCAAGGGATCCCACATCCATAGAAAAATCAATCGGTTACATCAGCATCAGGTGCCTGTTAGCTGGTGATCCAAGACTGATTCATTTTTATGAATGTGAGCCGATCAACAGAGTCTGTGGACAGGCACACTCTGTGATCGGTTACAAAGCCTCCAGCAGCACTGAAGCTGCGTTCAAAAGAACGCTGGATGCAGGACAGGCCAGTAGCTCAATTGCATATTGAGCAAGCTCTGGCCAGTGGTCTATCCTCAAGACCCAGTAACCCAGTGGATGCTCTGGTGGAAAGGTCTCCAAGTCTGATCTTGCCCCTAGATATTCCTGCACCATGTAATTCAGATGCTGGCGATGGTTGCTGGAACCGCTCAGACCTGGGCGCTGAGGACTGAAGAATTGCCTGAAGGCATCGGTCAGCCGGCCACCTCCTCCACCGCTCTTTCTGTGACTGAACGAAGACTCAGCAACATGTTGTGCAGCACCAGGAAATTGTAACATCCCAGGCTCTGGAAACTAATTGCACAAACCTTTCTGCAAGGCATCCAAAAGATGTTTCATCCTCTGCCTCCTTCTTTGACAAGGCTGGATAAGTTCTTCAACCTTACCCTTGTAACATGGATCGCAGGCTTTGCAGGATCAGGGAAACCATGCAGCATAGGTTTGCAGAGGCATTCGATCCTGAGTCCTCTGGGTCACTAAGGATCACATGATCCTCAACCACCTCCTCCCAGCTACGTACAATTCCATGGGTTTCTGGAGACTCCAAACAATCCCTTGAAGACTGCTGCTGATGCTGAGTGTTATGCTCCACCTCCATGCTGACACAATCCTCCTCCTCCTCTTCTTCTTCCTGTATGATCAGCGGGCCTGCAGGAATACTAGTATCTGGATAAAGGGGGCCTTGAGAGGTAAGGAAGTCCTCCTCTTTCTCCCGCTGTTCTGCCTCAAGTGCCCTGTCCATTATTCCCCAAAGCGTGTGCTCCAACAGGAAGACATGAGGGACAGTATCACTGATGCATGCACTGTCACTGCTCACCATCCTCGTGGCCTCCACAAATGGTGACAGGACAGTGCATGCATCCTTGATCAGTAGCCACTGGCATGGCGAAAAAAAGCCAAGCTCCCCTAACCCTGTCCTGGTGCCATACTCACACAGGTACTCATTGATGCCCCTCTGCTGCGTGTACAGCCGCTACAGCATTGCCAACGTTGAGTTCCACCTGGTGGGCATGTCACAAATGAGGCGGTTCTTGGGCAGGTTGCATTCTCTTTGAATGTCAGCAAGCCGAGCACTGGCATTATATGACCGGCGGAAATGACCACAGACTTTCCTGGCTTGCCTCAGGAGATCCTGTAAGCCCAGGTACCTGCTCAAGAACCCCTGCACCACCAAATTCAGGAATGAGCCAAACAGGGAATATGGGTCAAGTGTCCCTGTCAGAGGGCGGAGAGTAGGTTGGTGCCATTGTCACATACAACCATTCCTGGCTGAAGCTGGCATGGAGTCAACCACCTCTGAGCCTGCCCCTGCAGAGCTGACAGTATCTCTGCCCCAGTGTGGCTCCTGTCCCCTAAGCAGACCAACTCAAGCACCGCATGGCATCTTTTTGCTAAGTGCTTGCATAGCCCCTTGAACGCCTACAGAGCACCGCTGGTTCAGAGGAGAAATCTACAGAGGAAGAGGCCATAGAGGAAGAAGAAGAGGAGGGGGTGGAGGAGAGAGCTGTGGCAGAATCATCACTAGCATTTTGGAGGCATGGTGGCGGAAAAAGCTCCAACAATACTGAACCCTGTCCTGCATCCTTCCCAGCTGCCAGCAGAGTTACCCAGTGTGCCGTGAAAGAAAGGTAATGTCCCTGTCCATGCCTGCTGGACCATGAGTCAGCAGTAATATGCACCTTACTGCTGACTGCCCTGTCCAACGAGGCCAAGACATTGCCTTTCACATGCTGGTAGAGAGCCGGAATGGCCTTCTGTGAAAAGAAATGGCTTTTGGGAACCTGCCACCTAGGTACCGCACATTCCACAAATTCACGAAAGGGGCAGAGTCTACCAGCTGAAAAGGCAGCAGTTGCAGTGCTAGCAATTTGGCCAAGCTAGCATTCAGATTCTGAGCATGTGGATGGCTGGGACCGAATTTCTTGGGGTAGGGAAATTTGCCTGCTAAAATCCGATGTTGGTGTACCGCTAGCAGATTGGCCGCAAGTACTTGGGACATCTATTTCTATACCATCATTCCTCTCAGTGCAGGTTTCTGAGAGGACTGGAGGTATAGTGGGGTTGGAGATCCCAGCTGATGAGCAGCAAGGAGAGGTCCGCCTTGTTCTTTCATGTGGGTCTTTAAAGTGCTGTTGCCAACGGACTGAATGGGAGGTCATCATATGTCTGGTCAAGCATGTGGTGCCCAAACGGCTGCTGTTTTAGCCACGCTTGATAAGCTTCAGACATATATTGCAAACAGCAATGGTGCGATCTGCTGCACACGTGTCAAAAAAGGCCAACACCAAAGAACTTTTCAAAATATGCGGGGAGTCAGCAGCGCCCTGGTCCTGCTTAGCTCTGCAGTGTGATGCAATAGGGTGGCTGCCCTTAAGCTGCCCCCTGGGGGGGTATCCTACCTCATTGGAGATGTGCCTCCTCCTCTCTTCTATCGGGCACCCAAGTTGAGTCAGTGACCTCATCATCCCCTCCCTCCTCATCACTGAAGCAAACTTGGCAGTATGCTGCAGCTGGAGGAACATGACTGCCAGTTTCTTGACCTTCTTGGGCACCCCCTCTCTCTAGGCTGACATTACTCCCTTCCTCAACCTGGGTACCATCATTGGAGCCTTCGAATCACTGCGCTTCCTCCTGCAGCATGTACACGACACCAGTGGCGTCACTAGGGTTGGTGTCACCCGGTGCCAAAAAAATTGGTGTCACCCCCCTCCACCAACTACCTCAGTACAGACCCCCCTCCACTAACTACAGACCCCACTCCATCAATATAGCCCCCCTCCCTCAGTACAGACCCCCTTCCATCAATATAGACCCCCCCACTAAGTACAGACTCCCCTCCCTCAGTACAGACCCCCTCCATCAGTACAGACCCCCGCTCAGTGCAGACCCCCTTTCCTCAGTATAGACCCCCCACTAAGTAGACCCCCTCCCTCAGTACAGACCTCCCATCAGTACAGAAACCCTCCCTCGGTACAGAGTCTGCAGACCCCCCTCCATCAGTATCAACCTCCCACCTCAGTGCAGACTGCCCCATCAGTACATACACCCCCCCCCAGTGCTGACCCCCATCAGTATAGAATCCCCCGTCAGTGCAGATTCCCCCATCAGTATAAAATCCCCCCTCAGTGCAGAGCCCCCCATTAGTATAGAATCCCCCCTCAGTGCAGACCCCCCATTAGTATAGATTCCCCCCTCAGTGCAGAGCCCCCCATTTGTATAGAATCCCCCTCAGTGCAGAGCCCCCATTAGTATAGACATCCCCCTCAGTGCAGAGCCCCCATTAGTATAGACATCCCCCTCAGTGCAGAGCCCCCATTAGTATAGAATCCCCCTCAGTGCAGAGCCCCCATTAGTATAGAATCCCCCTCAGTGCAGAGCCCCCATTAGTATAGAATCCCCCTCAGTGCAGAGCCCCCCATTTGTATAGAATCCCCCTCAGTGCAGAGCCCCCATTAGTATAGAATCCCCCTCAGTGCAGAGCCCCCCATTTGTATAGAATCCCTCTCAGTGCAGAGCCCCCATTAGTATAGAATCCCCCTCAGTGCAGAGCCCCCCATTAGTATAGAATCCCCCTCAGTGCAGAGCCCCCCATTAGTACAGAATCCCCCTCAGTGCAGAGCCCCCCATTAGTATAGAATCCCCCTCAGTGCAGAGCCCCCATTAGTATAGAATCCCCCTCAGTGCAGAGCCCCCCATTAGTATAGAATCCCCCTCAGTGCAGAGCCCCCATTAGTATAGAATCCCCCCAGTGCAGAGCCCCCATTAGTATAGAATCCCCCAGTGCAGCGCCCCCCATTAGTATAGAATCCCCCTCAGTGCAGCGCCCCCCATTAGTATAGAATCCCCCTCAGTGCAGCGCCCCCCATTAGTATAGAATCCCCCTCAGTGCAGCGCCCCCCATTAGAATAGAATCCCTCTCAGTGCAGCGCCCCCCATTAGTATAGAATCCCCCTCAGTGCAGAGCCCCCATTAGTATATAATCCCCCTGCACATGTCCACCCACATACTGTATGCATAAAGTTTACAGACCTCAGAACAGCGCGGACAGATGCACACAGCCGTGTGTGTCCCTCGGGCTCCTCCTCCTCCTGCGTGAAGTAAACAGAGAGGAGGGGGAGGCGGCTTCAGTCCGCTGTGCTGAGGGACACAGCACAAGCCGCAGCGGGCAGTGTAGCGGTGTGTGCCGCTACCTACGGGTGTCACCCCTCTGGCGGGTGTCACCCGGTGCGGCCCGCACCCCCCGCACCCACCTAACAACGCCACTGCACGACACTGTGGTCGAATCGTTCGGGGGACTCCTCCGTGCATGAAGGTGGGGCTGGGGAAGGAGTGACTGTTGACATGGAGCCAATGGAATAGGCCGCTTTGGCAGCTGCATTGGCAGGCAAACTACTCTGAGCCTGGGTGACAGAGGATGAGGAGGATGAGGACAGCTTTGTTATCCATTCCACCAACTCTTCTGCATGTTGTAGCTCAATAACACGGCCAGCTGCAGGAAAAAAGGACAAGCGTGCCCCACGGCCACGTGCTGAGGATGCACTGTGTCCACGACCAGCACTGTCGACTGTAGACACAGAGCCTGCTTGCCCTCTTTTAGTGGGCTGCGAGCGTCTGCCTCTCCTTGGTGGCCTTCCGGACATGCTGTAAATTTTGTTTAGCAAAAAAACACTACACTGTATTGTGTACTGTGTACACCAGCAGGAAAGTAGTAGCAACTGCACTAGGGGTGCACTGTACTGTGTACACTAACAGAAGTTTAATAACAACTTTGGGTGCACTGTATGTATTGTGTACACCACCAGGAAAGTAGTAGCAACTGCACTATGGGTGCACGGTACTGTGTACACCAACAGAAGTATAATAACAATTATGGATACACTGTATGTATTGTGTACACCACCAGGAAAGTAGTAGCAACTGCACTAGGGGTGTACGGTACTGTGTACACCAACAGAAGTGTAATAACAACTATGGGTGCTCTGTATGTACTGTGTACACCACCAGGAAAGTAGTAGCAACTGCACTAGGGGTGCACGGTACTGTGTACACCAACATAAGTTTAATAACAACTATGGGTGTACTGTATTGACTACCAGAAAAGTATGAGCAACTGCACTATGGGTGCACAGAACTGTATACTGTGTACACCGCCTGAAGTATATTAGAAACAGTACACCAGGAATGACCTGCAGTCAGATACAGCTAAACTGGATACAGTGGATATATATATATATATATATATATATATATATATATATATATATATATATATATATATATATATATATATATATATATATGTGTGAGAGTTGTATATATATATATATATATATATATATATATATATATATAAAATACACTGCAGCTAACTGAATCACCTGCCTGCCTGAAGAATATTAGAAACAGTATACCAGGAACGGCCTGCAGTGAGATATAGCTAAACTATATGCAGTGGATATATATATATTTACAAGACTACCTGTGTATATATATATATATATATATATATATATATATATATATATATTAAATACACTGCAGCTAACTAAATCACCTGTCTGCCTGAAGTATATTAGAAACAGTAAACCAGGAACGGCCTGCCTTTGGCCAACTATGGCTCTCTTAGCTGAGGGCGCTGTGATTGGCCAAAGCATGCAGGTCATGGTGAATGCTCTGGCCAATCATCATACAGCAATGCACTGCACTCCTGCAGTGCATTATGGGCCATCACAAATTTGGCATGAACGGCCCATAATGTTCGGTTTTCGACAAACGGGCGAACAGCCAATTTTCGTTTTGAACTCATGTTCGACTCGAACAGAAAGCTCATCCCTATTCCCTATTAAGGAAAGTCTGGCCTATGAAACCTGCATGACTGCAGTAAATTCCTTCCAGGTTAAAAGTGACAAGGTCATACTCAATGAAGCTAAGGAAGACTCTGAGGAATGTAAGGACTCCAAGCTCTTCTTGTCAGTGCTAGAGGAAATACTACAGGCCATCCTAGAACTGCTAGTGGATCGTGGGCCGGAGGGACACGATACAGCAGGATGACTCCTAGTGTGTTAGGGATTTGAAATGTTGCACCTCAACCAGAGACAGCTTAGCTAAAAAAAAAGAAAGAAAACCTTGAGTACTCAGAAACTGACTGCTGGAAGTAGAAGAGGCTCAATGGCCAGAGGCAGCCTTTGATCATTGGGTGGTAGCTTGGACTAATCAAGGTGCAACTGCATGTTTTTTGCGATAAAGAACAGTGGTCGGAAGATGATATCTCACACTAAATAACAGGACAGTCCTTCGGCATTACAACCCTTTCCATGGAAAACCAATGTAAAAATAGGGATAATAATGGCACCTAGCAGTTCTAATAAACATAGCAGCCCCTGTTGTTCAGCCCACACAGCCAACTCGTAAAATGAGTCTTCAGAGTTTGAGTCACACCAGAGGCTATGACACAGGTCTGGAACTGGAAAGAGGGTCACAGTTAACTATAAAGAGGTCTGGAAAGCACCACAATGCACAGCTCAGGGTCTGATTGTCCCCTTAAAGAGGAAGTAAACGCTGCCTCTTTTTTTAAATTTTTGCTGACCTGCAAAGTAAATGGCATAATGTGTTAGTATGAATCACATGCCAGCACATTATGTTAAACTTACCTGCAAACGAAGCCCTCTTTGTCATCACTGGAGGCCGCATCCATCTTCGCCTGTCTTCCTTCCAGGTCCGCAAACTCCGGCTCTGTGACTGGAGCCGCCTGTCATGGCACAGGGTTCTGAAGAAATGGCATGGGTGGCCGTTGGAGGAAGGACTCTCTTACATTGGTGGTTAGCAAAAAAGTATAATGGTGATCAAGGGTGTTGCTAGGGGGTGGCTTTTGGGGCTATAGCCCCGAATCTGAAGCCAATAGCCCCGAGTCTCTGCAGGGGACCCCAAGGGGAGGGGAGGCTCTCTGGGGACCCTTATGTAAGTGGGGGGCTCTCTGGGGACCCTGATGTAAGGGAGAGGCTCTCTGGGGACCCTGATTTTAAGGCCTAGGCTCTCTAGGGACCCAGATTTAAGGGGGAGGCTCTCTGGGGACCCTACTGTAAAGGGGCCTCTCTGGGAACCCTGATGTAAGTGGGGGGGGGCCCTCTGGGTACCCTGATGGAAGGGGGAGGCCCTTTGAGGACTATAATGTAAGGAGGAGGCTCTCTGGGGACCCTGATGTAAGCTGATGTAAGGGGGGGCTCTCTGGGGACCCTGATGTAAGCGGGACCCAGATCTTTTGTAGACCTAGCAACGCCCCTGATGGTGATCAATTGGAGATGGGCCGCCTTAAATTGTTTACCAATGGAAGAAGGATCACCATACATTGGTAATCAGTGGGAGAAGGACACTTGTCTTCTCAATTGGTGGTCAGTTGCAAAGGCCCCCTTATATAGGTGGTCAGTGAAAGAAGAACCCCTTTATATTGGTCAGATGGGGAAGGGCCCTTTACATTGTAGGCCCCGTTACCTGGTCAGTGGAAAAGGGGCCCCTTCACTTTTGGCCAGAAGAAAGAATGTCCCCTTACACTGGTGACCAATGGAAGAAGGGTCCCCTTACATTAGTGGTTAGTAGAAATAATTCCCCCTTACAGAAAACTACGAAGATTATTGAGGTCACTTGCCTGAAAGACAAAAGGAGAAATACCACTAGTCTCATTCTTTGGGCTCTGCTGTGGTACATTACAGTCAAAACTACGCAGGCACCATTAACAAGGAAATCAATATGCTACTTAAATACATAGTTAAAAAAGACAAAAGTCCATCAAGTCCAACCCATGTGTGTGATTTAATGGATAAAAAAACTCACGATTCGGATCGTTCCTCGGATCAGAGACACGGATCGGATAATTTTTCGGATCAGCAAAAAAAAAAATCTCCCCACTGTAACATCCACAATTTCGCCACTGTAATATCCACAATCTCCCCACTGTAATATCCACAGTCTCCCCACTGTAATATCCACAATCTCCCCCAATGCTGTAATATCCACGTCATCTCCCCGCTGTAATATCCATGTCATCTCCCCACTGTAATATCCACGTCATCTCCCCCACTGTAATATCCACGTCATCTCCCCCACTGTAATATCCACGTCATCTCCCCACTGTAATATCCACGTCATCTCCCCACTGTAATATCCACGTCATCTCCCCACTGTAATATCCACGTCATCTCCCCCACTGTAATATCCGCGTCATCTCCCCCACTGTAATATCCGCGTCATCTCCCCCACTGTAATAGTCACCTCCCACAATGTAATAGACATCTCCCCCACTGCTGTAATATCCACGTCATCTCCCCGCTGTAATATCCATGTCATCTCCCCACTGTAATATCCACGTCATCTCCCCACTGTAATATCCACGTCATCTCCCCACTGTAATATCCACGTCATCTCCCCACTGTAATATCCACGTCATCTCCCCACTGTAATATCCACGTCATCTCCCCACTGTAATATCCACGTCATCTCCCCCACTGTAATATCCATGTCATCTCCCCACTGTAATATCCACGTCATCTCCCCCACTGTAATATCCGCGTCATCTCCCCCACTGTAATATCCGCGTCATCTCCCCCACTGTAATAGTCACCTCCCACAATGTAATAGACATGTCCCCAACTGTAATAGACATCTCTCCCACTCACTGTAATATCCACATATCTCTCCCACTGTAATAGACATCTCCCCCACTCATGTTGAATTTTAAAAGCAGCAAACTTCTGTCAGATTATCAAACCTGTGAGATGAGCAGGGCTGACGCTGCTTTTAAAATTCAAGATCTAAGTAGTCAGACGGAGTTGTAAGTCCTATATTTCACTATATAAACTGACTTTACTGTTATAAACACGTGTAAAATGCAAAACTCTGGTGGGTGTAACAACATGTCCACTTTCCCCCTTCTTAGTGTATCCTTACTGTGGACCAGTGTGGGGTGTAGCAAGATGGCGGTGACGGGACGTCACTTCCGTAGCAAACTGCGATGGGTCGCCGAATATGTCGTTACCCCGGGCCAGAGGGGTGATGACGTCAGCACGCAGCTCACCGCCACCTCCGGTGTTCTGCCGAGAAAGGTCCACCCTGTGGGAAAAGGACCCCCCTGTACTGCGCAGGAGCAGCGCTTGCGCAGAATGATGGACCACGGTGCTGCCAAAAATTGCCGAACATAAACAGCTGTGAGTGAGCTGTACACCGCGCATGCGCAATTAACATGTCATTGTACCAGATGATGCCACACGCTCCCGATGATCGTGCTACTCTGCAAGGGGCGGGTCTATTATTACTGTTATATCGTGTAAGGGGCGGATGGCTACAGAAGAGGCGGAATTTTAAATTGTTGGGCAGAGCTGTTTGCAGGGCGTGTTTAAAGAAATGAAGGCTTACACGATATAACAGTAATAATAGACCCGCCCCTTGGTTACACGATATAACAATAATAATAGACCCGCCCCTTGCTTAGACGATATAACAGTAATAATATACCCTCCTTGCAGAGTAGCACGAGCATCGGGAGCGTGAGGAGCATAGTTTGGTAGAATGTCATGTTAATTGCGCATGCGCAGTGTAGAGTTCA
Source organism: Aquarana catesbeiana (assembly GCF_042186555.1). Lineage (NCBI taxonomy): Eukaryota > Metazoa > Chordata > Amphibia > Anura > Ranidae > Aquarana > Aquarana catesbeiana. Next base: position 321,461,185 of record NC_133329.1, read on the forward strand.
CTCACAGCTGTTTATGTTCGGCAATTTTCAGCATCACCATAGTAGCTTGTACTGCACAAGCGCAGCGCATGCACAGTACAGGGGGGTCCTTATCCGCCGGGGGAACTTTCTCGGCAAGACACTGGGTGTACCAAGATGGCCGCCGCTCCGGAGCTAGGCCAAAGCAGCGGCCTTTCCTAAGGCCGAGGCAACGGAGCGCACTTCGGATTGTGTGGTGTGCCGATCCAAACAGGTTGACCCGTTCAGATCACGGATCAGTGACGATCCGTTGCACCACTAGTGATTATATGTCAGTTATCCATTGTATATCCCTGTATGTTGCAGTCGTTCAGGTGCTTATTTAATAGATTTTTGAAACTATCGATGCCTCCCACTGAAATCACAGCCTATGGAAGGGAATTCCACATTCTTGCCGCTCTTACAGTAAAGAACCCTCTAAGCAGTTTAAGGCTAAACCTCTTTTCTTCTAATTTTAGTGAGTGGCAACGTGTCTTATTAAACTCTCTTCCGCAAAAAAGTTTTATCGCTATTGTGGGGTCACCAGTACGGTATTTATAAATGGAAATCATATCCCCTTTCAAGCGTCTCTTCTCCAGAAAGAATAAGTTCAGTGCTCACAACCTTTCTTCATAACTAAGATCCTCCTGTCCCTTTATTAGTTTTGTTGCCCTTCTTTGTACTCGCTCCATTTCCAGTACATCCTTCCTGAGGACTGGTGCCCAGAACTGGACAGCATACTCTAGGTGCGGCCGGACCAGAGTCTTGTAGAGCGGGAGAATTATCGTTTCATCTCTGGAGTAATCCCCTTTTTAATGCATGCTAATATTGTTTGCTTTGTTAGCAGCAGCTTGACATTGCATGCCATTGCTGAGCCTATCATCTACTAGGACCCCCAGGTCCTTTTCCATCCTAGATTCCCCCAGAGGGAATGGCATTGGTGAACATGCCAAGTAGTTTAGACTGGTCACATACTGTTCTCTTATTGAGTGTTCCGAGATTGCAAATAGGACTTGTTACTATACTATACCTCGGGTTTATGTGCTTTAGTCAACCTACCACTAATGCCCCCAATACTACCCTCTGGAATATGTTCATTGCTGACTATCTCTACCTCTGGACCCTCCCCCCGTCGCCTAATTTAAAAACCCCTCTAACTTTTCAGCCATCTTCACTCCCAGCCACTGCCAATGAAACCCCTAGCATCCTCTAAAGGAAGTTAGTTTTCAGAATTTGTTTTGTATAATCTGATTTGTTTCACATATTTGTTGTTCCAAATCAATTTGTATTTTCAGAAGTTATCTCGGAAGATCTTTTTTTCATATTTTATCCTGAATTTGGTGAACAGATTAGTGGCAGCGCAGGAGTTTTTGGGGTAATCTTGTTATTTTGGAAGATTATGATTAATTTGTTATGTTATGATTTGGAGATTCTGATGGATCCACCTCCATCCAACCCAAACTCAATAAGTAGGACTCATCTTATTTCACTTTTATACCTTACTGTAACTGTTTATTGCAATATGTTTCCATTACATATGTATTATGTAGTGCATTTTTTATAAATCATGCTATGCTCACTAGAATGAAAAACAATTGAGCCGAATCAATGTGGATCACTCATTATGTCATTATGTTATTCCGAATGCTTCAAACATTAAGAAAAGGCCCAAACTATCGTATCCTGTCACCCAAATTAAATAAATGAATAGGAATGAATTTCTTGTTTTCCTTATAATTTATTTCCGAATTGTTGAAATTTGTTACTATTGTGATTCAGAGATTTAGGTACATCCAAATCTCTGAATAACTAATATTTTATCTGAAGGTCAAATGTAACTAAGCATCTTTCTTCCAACAAACAGCATTCTTCCAACTAACCACCAATGTAAGGCCCATTTTTCCCACTGACCCCCAAAAAATTGGTTTTAGGAGGGGTTCTCAAGGCCAGGAAATATTTTTAAAGATTTCTCTGGGGTAAAGAAGTTGAGAAAGACTGACAGAACACTGCGTATTGTTGTCCACTGCCTTGCAACACATGTGTAACATGAGGGTGCATTGGAGTGACACTCACAATGAAGGGAACCGAAGCGTACCAATGCACCGCATGTGGTGTAGTGTGAATGAATGTGGTGTAGTTCTGCATGAAAAACACATGGAAATTAGGATATATTGTTTCCAATGGCATAGTTCACACTAGTGCGGTCAATTCCTGGGTGTTCCTGTTCCAGATAAAAAAGTAGAACATGCTGCATTCTTCTTGCACTGGACTGTACTAGAACGTGGTAAAAAGCATCAAAAACACACCGGAACACGTCAAAAACACGTTAAAAAAGCGCATGCAGAAATGCGCCAGGAATGGATCTGGAGTGCGTTTTTGTGGTGTGAACCAGCTCTTATGCCCTGTACACTCGGTCGGACTTTCTGACGGAATATGTGCAATCGGAGCTTGTTCTTGGAAATTCCGACCGTGTGTGGGCTCCATCGGACTTTTTCCATCGGAATTTCCGACACACAAAGTTTGAGAGCAGGCTATAAAATTTTCCGACAACAAAATCCGTTCACGGAAATTCCGACCGTGTGTGGACAATTCCGACGCACAAAGTGTCACGCATGCTCAGATTAAATTGAGACGAAAGCTATTGGCTACTGCCCCGTTCATAGTTCCGACGTACGTGTTTTACATCACCACGTTCAGAACGATCGGATTTTCCGACAACACTGTGTGTATGCAAGACAAGTTTGAGCCAACATCCGTCAGAAAAAACCCATGGATTTTGTTGTCGGAATGTCCGATCAATGTCCGACCGTGTGTACAGGGCATAAGGCTGGCCATAGATGGTTTGAATCTCGGTTGGTTCAGCAGGAACTGGCCGAGATTCAAACCATGTATGGGCAGGCTGAATGTACCACGTTGAATGATCAAATTGGGTACAACCAGCCTGCCGGATTTACTTGCGATTATCGCTAGCGGCTGCTGTAGCCTCTAGCAATAATCACTGTTTTCTCCCAGAGGGGTCGGATTCCCCCACCGGAGATCACAATGTCTCGGTAGGAGGGACTCCCCTGTCAGCATTGTCTGTTTAGTTGGGGAATCGGTGGTTTCCTGTGGTTGCAGGAAAGAAATTTGCACCGCCTATGGCCTGCCTAAAGCCTCGTACACACAATCGGATTTTCCCTACAAAATCTTGGACTTTTGTCCAAAGGGCGCTGGCCCCAAACTTGTCTTGCATACAAACAGCAAGGAGTGCTGTAGTGACGTACTACGTGGTTTTTCAGCTCTTTAGCACCACCCTTTGGGCTCCTTCTGCTAATTTTGTGTTAGTAGAAGTTTGGTGAGTGTTGATTCGCACTTTTCATTTCGTGCTTTTCATTTCGCGCTTTCCAGTTCGTTTCTGAATGGCCATTCGTCAACCAGATATGTTGCAGAATCGGAGGAGATAACGTGTTATTTGTTATTGGCCTTGGAGTTATTGCTTTGACCCAAGTCCAGTCCAGGAACAGGAGGAGGAGGAGTTCTTGGACCAAAAATTTGTTGCTTTATTAATCGTGATTAATTATGTCATATGCCTTTGCTGCGGGAGCTCCAGGAGAATACTCCAGATGTTTTTCGGAATTATCTCAGGATGACGGACCCCTACTTTCACCAACTCTTGGCATTGTTGACCCCCTATATTAAGAAGCAAGACACATGCATGAGGCTTTTATTTTATTTTTTGGTTGAATAATGATTTGATTTGTTATATTTTCTTTATTTTTGGGTGCATAGAATGCACTTTTTGGTTAAATTCTATTGGCAGATAGCATGTCTAATTTTATTTGTTTTCTTTTTTTAATGCACAATAAAAAAAAAAATGTGGAGAATAATACTTGGCTATGTGTTTTACTTGAAATGACAATTTGGGAGTAGGCAGTTACATTTTAAAAAATACAATGTAAAATTAACAAGGGACACCAACATAGCTGTAGCTTTGATCTTAAAAACTACGGGATAATGGTGTTGTGGTAACTTGCACCAAAAAAAAAAAATAACAAGCATAATAATATTATTATTCTTGATATCACTAGAAAAAAAAAGCCTTTGAAAATTAGTTTGCAATAACTCCATCAGTATCACCAGCAAAGCAGCTTCATTATTATCCCATTAAAGAAGAAGAGAATGTGCGCTGCATTTTGAAATTTCATAATTTGCCACGTCACGAATGTTAATTCTGCATTACGAACGCTACTTTACAAGATCGACCGCTTCTGGCTCGTCCTTGCTTCCGAGCATGCGTGTTTGTACTTTGGACTTTTGTCTGACGGACTTGTGTACACATGATTGGAAAATCGGACAACAGACCGTTGTCCGCGAATAAATTTAAAGCCTGCCATCCAACATTTGTATGTTGAAAATCCGACAATTGTCCTATGAAGCATACAAACGGTCGGATTTTCTTCCAACAGCCTGTCATCACACAATTCCCGTCGGAAAATCGATAGTGTGTACGGGGCTTAAGACTGAAGGGAACCTTGATGTAAAAGGAACTCTAATGCGAAAGGTGCAGGCTGAATTTATGTGTGATTGACCTTAATAATCGCTCAAGCATATTTGGAATTTCTTTGCTTTGTTTTACTATTGTGTTGGTTACAAAAAGAGCTCCAAGTAAGCCTAGGTTCACATTTGCGTGGAACGGAAACACGTTCATAATGGCATGTGTTCCTGACCTGCAGGCAAAACATACTGCTCTTTAGAAGATGCTTGGGGATGGCATTAATTCCTAATGGCATCCCCATGATAGGAAAATCATCACATTTTTGCTTGCACAAAAAAGTTTGAAGCTGCAGCACTATGTGGTTCCACGCGATGCATTTTTAGGAAAGGATCAGGACATAGGTGTGTGTGCAGCCTATTGCATTAGGGTGTGCACCCTAGAGCACAAACACATACATGCATATCAGCAGAGCAGTGGACAGTGTCAGTAGAGCAAAGATTAGTGTCAGTAGGACAGTGGACAGTTTCAGTCGTTTTTTTTTTTTTCTTTTACAATATTATTTTTAAGTTTTTTACAATTTATTTAGGAGCTCCCTTATGGGGCTTTGGTGAAAAATCAAGAGTCTAAACAGACCCCTGATGCCACACTTTTGAGACAGAGAAAGAAACTGAGGAAAGAAATTCCCCAGTTCCTTTCTCTGCAGCCTGCTGTAAACATAGTTTACTATGCTTCAGTTAGGAATGAAGACAGCAGCGATGGGTACAGATCACTCTGTGTTCATTCAGAAAAGAAAAGACCAGTTAATGAAATATGTACCAGCCCCTTCCCTGCTCCTGAGAGGAGAGGAGGGATAACTGGCACCACTGCAGGGGGAATCGGCACCGCATGGGGTAATTGGTAAAAGCACACTCTGTGCGCATGCCATTGGGTCAGGACTTCTTTCCCCATGTTTCTTGCAGGTACAGCAGGCCATTCACATGATTAGCTTGCTGTATCCGCTATGTGCCAATGCAAACTTACACAGATGTGAAACCTTTAATGCCCTGTACACACGGCGGACTTTTCGGCAACAAAGGTCCGACAGTCTTTCCGACGGACTTTCGACGAACTTTTGACGAACTTCCGACGGACTTTCGAACAAACGGACTTGCTAACACACGATCACACCAAAGTCCGACGGATTCGTACGTGATGACGAACACTGGACTAAAATAAGGAAGTTCATAGCTAGTAGCCAATAGTTGCCCTAGCGTCGGTTTTTGTCCGTCGGACTAGCATACAGACAAGCAGATTTTTCAATAGGAACTGGGTCCAGCGGAGTTCTGACGTAACGATTTGAAACATGTTCCAAATCTAAAGTTCGTCAGATTTTCGACAGAAACAGTCCGCTGAAGCCCACACACGGTCGGATTGTCTGCCGGATTCGGTCCTTCGGACCAGTCCGGTCGAAAAGTCAGCTCGTGTGTACAGAGCATAAGACTTTTTCAGTCATTTATATAACTGATTTATTTTGTCCTGTAAATGTAAAATACAGTGCCTTGAAAAGGTATTTATACCCCTTGAAAATGTCCACATTTTGTCATTTTACAACCAAAAACGTAAATGTATTTTATTAGGATTTTATGTGATAAACCAACACAAAGTGGCACATAATTGTGAAGTGGAAGGAAAATGATAAATGGTTTTCAAACTTTTAAAAAAAATAAATATATAAAAAGTATGGCGTGCATTTGTATTCAGCCCCCTTTACTCTGATACCCTTAACTAAAATCTAATGGAACTAATTGACTTCAGAAGTCACCTAATTAGTAAATCCACCTGTGTGTAACTTAATCTCAGTATAAATACAGCTGTTCTGTGAAGCCCTCAGAGGTTTGTTAGAGAACAACCTTAGTGAACAAACAGCATCTTGAAGACCAAGGAACACACCAGACAGGTCAGAGATAAAGTTGTGGAGAAGTTTAAAGCAGGGTTATAAACAAATATCCCAAGCTTTGAACATCTCACGCACTGTTCAACCCATCATCCGAAAATGGAAAGAGTATGGCACAACTGCAAACCTACCAAGACATGGCCGTCCATCTAAACTGACAGGCCGGGCAAGGAGAGCATTCATCAGAGAAGCAGCCAAGAGGCCCATGGTAACTCTGTTCACATCTCTGTACTCTGTCCACAGGACAACTATTAGTCGTGCTCTCCACAAATCTGGCCTTTATGTAAGAGTGGCAAGAAGAAAGCCCTTGTTTAAAGAAAGCCATAAGAAGTCCAGTGTGTGAGAAGCCATGTGAGGGGCACAGCAAACATGTGGAAGAAGCTGCTCTGGTCAAGTGAGACCAAAATTGAACTTTTTGGCCTAAAAGCAAAACGCTATGTGTGGCGTAAAACGAACACTGCACATCACCCTGAACATACCATCCCCACCGTGAAACATGGATGATGGATGGAGCCAAATACAGGGCAATCTTAGAAGAAAACCTGTTAGAGTCTGCAAGAGACAGGGCCGGTACAAGGGGTGGGCCACCCTTGTCTCCTCTCCAGCTGCCGCCCTGCGCCCGGAAGTGTGAGTACAGTACAGTACAGGCATCCTGATAGCATGTGAGGGGGTGTCCACCGCCGCCCTAAACCCAAGCCTGAGGTGAGGTGTGATAGGTGGAGGGGGGTTGCCATGGTGCCGGCATGCCACCTGAGAGCTTGTGTGGGACAGTGGGAGGATTCAGTGTCTGGCGCCCTCTGTGCTGTGCTAGTCTGATAACGAGGGGGGGGGGGGGTGCAAGGTGGTCTGCTAGACACAGCTTTATAATATACATAAATATATATATATATATATATCTGTGTCCAGCCGCCCCCCCCTCCCCTGGTTATCAGACAGACACCACTCACTATATTATATTAGCTGACTGAGCCACCCCCACCCAGAAGCTGGTCTGATGATGCTCAGGATGATGATGATGGGGGGCATAAGGCATGCTATGTAATTTACTCTGCACACTGCACATTGTCACTGCAGAGTTCTAATATGCCCTGCTCCACCCCAGCCTGCCATGTGCCATCCCAACCTGCCCTATACCACCCAGCCTGCCCTATACCAACCCAACTTGCCCTGTGCCACCCCAACCTGCCCTTCACTACCCCAGTCTGCCCTGTACCATCCCAACCTGCCCTGTGCCACCCCAACCTGCCATATACCACTCAGCCTGCCCTGTGCCACCCCAACCTGCCCAGCTGCCCTATACCACCCCAACCTGCCCTATACCACCCTAACTTGCCCTGTGCCAGCCCAACCTGCCCTATACCACCCTACTTGCCCTATACCACCTAACCTGCCCTGTGCCACCCTAACTTGCCCTATACCACCCCAATCTGCCATATACCACCCTAACCTGTCATATACCACCCCAACCTGCCACTATACCACCATATTTTTCCCTAACTGCCACTATAGCACCCTATACTATAATTTACAGGGGCTGGTTTGGGGTGCGTCCTGTGACCATGTGCTACCTGAATGGTGCTGGGCAGCCTAAACAGGGGGGGTGACACCATGTTTTACCACAACCAGGTGACACCAACCCTAGTGACGCCACTGGGTCCACTGCAAGCTCACCTTAAAGATTTTCTGTAAGGTGAACTTACACTTTAACATAGTGTATAGCGACAGGGCTGCAGTGTTGTATTGTAGTGTTGTATTGTTTTAAGTGTTTTCTGGTTTTGAAAAGACACTGCCTCTTTCTTTATACCCGGGGGGGAGGGAGGGCGCAGCTTGCCATCTTTGCCCTGGGCACCAGATGGCCTTGTCCCGGCACTGGGAAGAGACTTGAGACTGGGGTGGAGGTTCACCTTCCAGCAGGACGACGACCCTAAACATACAGCCAGAGCTACAGTGGAATGGTTTAGATCAAAACATATTTATGTGTTAGAATAACCCAGTCAAAGTCCAGACCTAAATCCAATTGAGAATCTGTGGCAAGACTTGAAAATCCTATCTCAATATCACTCTCTAGATGTGCAAAGCTGGTAGACACATCCCCAAAAAGACTTGCAGCTGTAATTACAGTGAAAGGTGGTTCTACAAAGTATTGACTCAGGGGGCTGAATACAAATGTACACCACACTTTTCACGTATTTATTTGTAAAACATTTTGAAAACCATTTATCATTTTCCTTCCACTTCACAATTATGAGCCACTTTGTGTTGGTCTATTACATAAAATCCCAATAAAATACATTTAAGTTTTTGGTTGTAACATGACAAACTGGAAACATTTTGAGGGGTGTGAATACTTTATAAAGACACTGTATGTAATGTGCTGAAAAGTGTGCCAGTGGTATATATTTGGGGGGGGGGGGCAATCTTTCCATCATTCACACTTTTTAAAGTGTGCCGATATACAACTAACCGAACCAGTGCCCCGAGTGTACTCCTGTGTGCTCGGTGTCACCTCCAGCTCCTCGCCGGGATTAGCGCTGTGTGTTCCTCTCCTCCGGCGCAGTGCGCGCCCCCGTCACTCAGACAACCGGAGATGGCGTCGCGCGTGCCCGTTGGTTACCCTGGCAGCAGCCCAGTTCTCGGCATCCACCTGTCCCCCGAACTCCGGAACTCCGCCAGTGACAGTATGGGGGAGACTCTGCGCCTGCCCGGCGTGTACCGGCGTGTGAGCGCCTGGAGTGAGAGCGGGGAGGAATGCATGGAGCCCGGGAGTCCCCGGCACTGGAGGAGACCCGCCTCGGTGCCCCAGCAGCTGACCGATCACTGCGAGGAGTGGAGTTCGGGGAGTGAGCGCTCCGGAGCCCGGGGGTACAGTGACCCGGAGGAGCGATCCCTGGGGGAGTACAGTGCCCGCCTATCCCGGGACTATGGCCGCCAGAACAGCCTGCTCCGGGGAATATTCCAGATCCACAAGAAGAGCTGTGATGTCTCCCTCACCTCCAGCCAATTACTGTGGACGCCCATTTATCCGGAGAGCCCAGGTGAGACAGGTGTGTGCCCTTCACCCCACACAGGTGTGTGCCCCCTCAGCCCCCAAGATAGGTGTGTGCCCCCCTCACCCCACACAGGTGTGTGCCCCCCTCACCCCACACAGGTGTGTGCCCCCCTCACCCCACACACAGGTGTGTGCCCCCTCAGCCCCCAAGATAGGTGTGTGCCCCCCTCACCCCCCCCACCCCACACAGGTGTGTGCCCCCCTCACCCCCCGAGACAGGTGTGTGCCCCCCTCAGCCCCCACAGGTGTGTGCCCCCCTCACCCCCCACAGGTGTGTGCCCCCCTCACCCCCCACAGGTGTGTGCCCCTCACACCCCCCAAGACAGGTGTGTGCCCCTCACCCCCCCCAAGACAGGTGTGTGCCCCCCTCACCCCACACAGGTGTGTGCCCCTCACACCCCCCCAAGACAGGTGTGTGCCCCTCACACCCCTCAAGACAGGTGTGTGCCCCTCACACCCCCCAAGACAGGTGTGTGCCCCTCACACCCCCAAGACAGGTGTGTGCCCCCCTCACCCCACAGAGGTATGTGCCTCGCTTCGCCCCACACAGGTGTGTGCCCCCCTTCGCCCCACACAGGTGTGTGCCCCCCTTCGCCCCACACAGGTGTGTGCCCCCCTTCGCCCCACACAGGTGTGTGTCCTCCTTCGCCCCACACAGGTGTGTGTCCCCCTCGCCCCACACGGGTGTCCATCAGGTGAAACAAGTGTGTGCCCCTCAACCCCAGACAGGTGTGTGTCCCCTATCCCCCCAGGCAGGTTTATGCCCTTCACCCCCCCCCGAACAGGTGTGTGTCCTTCACTCCCCCGGACAGGTGTGTGTCCTTCACTCCCCCAGACAGGTGTGTGTCCTTTACATTCCCCCGACAGGTGTGTGTCCTTTACACCCCCCCGACATTTGTGTGTCCTTTACATCCCCCGACAGGTGTGTGTCCTTTACATCCCCCGACAGGTGTGTGTCCTTTACACCCCCCGACAGGTGTGTGTCCTTTACACCCCCCGACAGGTGTGTGTCCTTCACCCCACCCCCAGACAGGTGTGTGTCCTTCACCCCCCCTCAGACAGGTGTGTGTCCTTCACCCCCCCTCAGACAGGTGTGTGTCCTTCACCCCCCCCTCAGACAGGTGTGTGTCCTTCACCCCCCCCAGACAGGTGTGTGTCCTCCACCACCCCCCCAGACAGGTGTGTGTCCTTCACCACCCCCCCTAGACAGGTGTGTGTCCTTCACCACACCCCCTAGACAGGTGTGTGTCCTTCACCACACCCCCTAGACAGGTGTGTGTCCTTCACCACCCCCCCTAGACAGGTGTGTGTCCTTCACCACCCCCCCTAGACAGGTGTGTGTCCTTCACCACCCCCCCTAGACAGATGTGTGTCCTTCACCACCACCCCTAGACAGGTGTGTGTCCTTCACCACCACCCCTAGACAGGTGTGTGTCCTTCACCACCCCCCCTAGACAGGTGTGTGTCCTTCACCACCCCCCCTAGACAGGTGTGTGTCCTTCACCACCCCCCCTAGACAGGTGTGTGTCCTTCACCACCCCCCCTAGACAGGTGTGTGTGCTTCACCACCCCCCCTAGACAGGTGTGTGTCCTTCACCACCCCCCCTAGACAGGTGTGTGTCCTTCACCACCCCCCCTAGACAGGTGTGTGTCCTTCACCACCCCCCCTAGACAGGTGTGTGTCCTTCACCACCCCCCCTAGACAGGTGTGTGTCCTTCACCACCCCCCCTAGACAGGTGTGTGTCCTTCACCACCCCCCCTAGACAGGTGTGTGTCCTTCACCACCCCCCCTAGACAGGTGTGTGTCCTTCACCACCCCCCCTAGACAGGTGTGTGTCCTTCACCACCCCCCCTAGACAGGTGTGTGTCCTTCACCACCCCCCCTAGACAGGTGTGTGTCCTTCACCACCCCCCCTAGACAGGTGTGTGTCCTTCACCACCCCCCCTAGACAGGTGTGTGTCCTTCACCACCCCCCCTAGACAGGTGTGTGTCCTTCACCACCCCCCCTAGACAGGTGTGTGTCCTTCACCACCCCCCCTAGACAGGTGTGTGTCCTTCACCACCCCCCCTAGACAGGTGTGTGTGCTTCACCACCCCCCCTAGACAGGTGTGTGTGCTTCACCACCCCCTAGACAGGTGTGTGTGCTTCACCACCCCCTAGACAGGTGTGTGTGCTTCACCACCCCCCCTAGACAGGTGTGTGTGCTTCACCACCCCCCCTAGACAGGTGTGTGTGCTTCACCCACCCCCCCTAGACAGGTGTGTGTGCTTCACCCCCCCCCCTAGACAGGTGTGTGTCCTTCACCACCCCCCCTAGACAGGTGTGTGTGCTTCACCACCCCCCCCTAGACAGGTGTGTGTCCTTCGCCACCCCCCCTAGACAGGTGTGTGTCCTTCGCCACCCCCCCTAGACAGGTGTGTGTCCTTCGCCACCCCCCCTAGACAGGTGTGTGTCCTTCGCCACCCCCCCTAGACAGGTGTGTGTCCTTCGCCACCCCCCCTAGACAGGTGTGTGTCCTTCGCCACCCCCCCCAGACAGGTGTGTGACCTTCACCCCCCCCCAGACAGGTGTGTGCCAGGTAAGACAGATGTGTACTTTCACCCCCAAGACAGGTGTGTGCCCTTCAGCCCCAGGATAGACGTGTCTCATTCACTCCCAGAGCCTAGTTGAAACAGGTGTGTGCCAGTCATTCCCCCTCCCAAGACAGGTGTGTCCCCATCATTCATCATCCCTGAGAGGTGTGTTCCCATTCGTCCTGAGAGTCCAGGTGAGACTGGTGTGTGCCCTTCACTTCCCAGACAGGTGTGTGCCCTTCACCTCCCAGACAGGTGTGTGCCCTTCACCTCCCAGACAGGTGTGTGCCCTTCACCTCCCAGACAGGTGTGTGCCCTTCACCTCCCAGACAGGTGTGTGCCCTTCACCTCCCAGACAGGTGTGTGCCCTTCACCTCCCAGACAGGTGTGTGCCCTTCACCTCCCAGACAGGTGTGTGCCCTTCACCCCCTAGACAGGTGTGTGCCCTTCACCCCCTAGACAGGTGTGTGCCCTTCACCCCCTAGACAGGTGTGTGCCCTTCACCCCCTAGACAGGTGTGTGCCCTTCACCCCCTAGACAGGTGTGTGCCCTTCACCCCCTAGACAGGTGTGTGCCCTTCACCCCCTAGACAGGTGTGCGCCCTAGACAGGTGTGTTCCCTTCACCCCCCAGACAGGTGTGTTCCCTTCACCCCCCAGACAGATGTGTTCCCTTCACCCCCCAAACAGGTGTGTTCCCTTCACCCCCCAGACAGGTGTGTTCCCTTCACCCCCCAGACAGGTGTGTTCCCTTCACCCCCCAGACAGGTGTGTTCCCTTCACCCCCCAGACAGGTGTGTTCCCTTCACCCCCCAGACAGGTGTGTTCCCTTCACCCCCCAGACAGGTGTGTTCCCTTCACCCCCCAGACAGGTGTGTTCCCTTCACCCCCCAGACAGGTGTGTTCCCTTCACCCCCCAGACAGGTGTGTGCCCTTCACCGCCCAAAAAGGTGTGTCCCCATCATTCATGCTTGAGAGGTGTGTTCCCATTCATCCTGAGAGTCCAGGTGAGACTGGTGTGTGCCCTTCACCTCCCAGACAGGTGTGTGCCCTTCACCCCCCAGACAGGTGTGTGCCCTTCACCCCCCAGACAGGTGTGTGCCCTTCACCCCCCAGACAGGTGTGTGTCCTTCACCCCCCCAGACAGGTGTGTGTCCTTCACCCCCCCAGACAGGTGTGTGTCCTTCACCCCCCCAGACAGGTGTGTTCCCTTTACCCCCCCAGACAGGTGTGTTCCCTTTACCCCCCCAGACAGGTGTGTTCCCTTCACCCCCCAGACAGGTGTGTTCCCTTCACCCCCCAGACAGGTGTGTTCCCTTCACCCCCCAGACAGGTGTGTTCCCTTCACCCCCCAGACAGGTGTGTTCCCTTCACCCCCCAGACAGGTGTGTTCCCTTCACCCCCCAGACAGGTGTGTTCCCTTCACCCCCCAGACAGGTGTGTTCCCTTCACCTCCCAGACAGGTGTGTGCCCTTCACCGCCCAAAAAGGTGTGTCCCCATCATTCATCCCTGAGAGGTGTGTTCCCATTCATCCTGAGAGTCCAGGTGAGACTGGTGTGTGCCCTTCACCTCCCAGACAGGTGTGTGCCCTTCACCTCCCAGACAGGTGTGTGCCCTTCACCTCCCAGACAGGTGTGTGCCCTTCACCTCCCAGACAGGTGTGTGCCCTTCACTTCCCAGACAGGTGTGTGCCCTTCACCCCCCCAGACAGGTGTGTGCCCTTCACCCCCCCAGACAGGTGTGTGCCCTTCACCCCCCCAGACAGGTGTGTGCCCTTCACCCCCCCAGACAGGTGTGTGCCCTTCACCCCCCAGACAGGTGTGTGCCCTTCACCCCCCCAGACAGGTGTGTGCCCTTCACCCCCCCAGACAGGTGTGTCCCCATCATTCACTCCAGACAGGTGTGTCCCCATTCAACCTGAGAGCCCAGGTGATACAGGTGTGTGCCCTTCACCCCTCTGGACAGGTGTGGGCCCTTCACCTCTTTCCCGGACAGGTGTGTGTCCTTCACCCCCCAGACAGGTGTGTGCCCTTCACCCCCCAGACAGGTGTGTGCCCTTCACCGCCCAAAAAGGCGTGTCCCCATCATTCATCCCTGAGAGGTGTGTTCCCATTCATCCTGAGAGTCCAGGTGAGACTGGTGTGTGCCCTTCACCTCCCAGACAGGTGTGTGCCCTTCACTTCCCAGACAGGTGTGTACCCTTCACTTCTCAGACAGGTGTGTGCCCTTCACTTCCCAGACAGGTGTGTGCCCTTCACTTCCCAGACAGGTGTGTGCCCTTCACTTCCCAGACAGGTGTGTGCCCTTCACCTCCCAGACAGGTGTGTGCCCTTCACTTCCCAGACAGGTGTGTGCCCTTCACTTCCCAGACAGGTGTGTGCCCTTCACTTCCCAGACAGGTGTGTGCCCTTCACTTCCCAGACAGGTGTGTGCCCTTCACCCCCAGACAGGTGTGTGCCCTTCACCCCCCAGACAGGTGTGTGCCCTTCACCCCCCAGACAGGTGTGTGCCCTTCACCCCCCAGACAGGTGTGTGCCCTTCACCCCCCAGACAGGTGTGTGCCCTTCACCCCCCAGACAGGTGTGTGCCCTTCACCCCCCAGACAGGTGTGTGCCCTTCACCCCCCAGACAGGTGTGTGCCCTTCACCCCCCAGACAGGTGTGTGCCCTTCACCCCCCAGACAGGTGTGTGCCCTTCACCCCCCCAGACAGGTGTGTGCCCTTCACCCCCCCAGACAGGTGTGTGCCCATCATTCACCCCAGACAGGTGTGTGCCCATCATTCACCCCAGACAGGTGTGTTCCCATTCAACCTGAGAGCCCAGGTGATACAGGTGTGGGCCCTTCACCCCTCTGGACAGGTGTGGGCCCTTCACCTCCCTCCTGGACAGGTGTGGGCCAGGTGAGACAGGTGTGTGCCCTTGAACCCCCTCCGGATAGGGGTGTGCCCTTGAACCCCCTCCGGATAGGGGTGTGCCCTTGAACCCCCTCCGGATAGGGGTGTGCCCTTGAACCCCCTCCAGATAGGGGTGTGCCCTTGAACCCCCTCCGGACAGGGGTGTGCCCTTGAACCCCCTCCGGACAGGGGTGTGCCCTTGAACCCCCTCCGGACAGGTGTGTGTCCTTCAGCCCCCTCCGGACAGGTGTGTGTCCTTCAGCCCCCTCCGGACAGGTATGTGTCCTTCAGCCCCCTCCGGACAGGTGTGTGCCCTTCAACCCCCTCCGGACAGGTGTGTGCCCTTCAACTCCCTCCGGACAGGTGTGTGCCCTTCAGCCCCCTCCGGACAGGTGTGTGCCCTTCAACCCCCTCCGGACAGGTGTGTGCCCTTCAACCCCCTCCGGACAGGTGTGTGCCCTTCAACCCCCTCCGGACAGGTGTGTGCCCTTCAACCCCCTCCGGACAGGTGTGTGCCCTTCAACCCACTCCGGACAGGTGTGTGCTCTTTACCCCTAAAACAGGTGTGTCCTATCCACTCCCAGAGCCCAGTTGAGGCCAGTGTGTGCCAGTCAATCCCCCTCCCAAGACAGGTGTGCCCTTATGCATCCTTAGAGCCCAGGTGAGACTCCTCTATGCCTCTTCACTCCTCAAAAAGATATGTCCCCATCATTCACCCCCGAAAGGTGTGTTCACCATGAGAGTGCAGGTGAGACAGGTGTGTGCCCCTCGCCCTCGGAAAGGAGGTGTCTCCTTTTTCGCCATGAGAGCCCAGGAAAGAGGTGTGTCTCCTTCACTTCCAGACAGGTGTGTCCCCATTCAAGCCCTAACAGGTGTGTATCCATTCCCCCTCAAACAGGTGTGGACCCATTCACTCCCAGACAGGTGTCCTACTTCAGCACATTGAATATCATTGAAGTCGGATAAAAGTAGGATCCTTGTCCTAACGATCTGACTTGTAACATCCGACATGGTGATTACAGTAGCAGTATAAGGAATTTATGTCTCACTGGGATTGTTTTGATTGGTCAAAGGACAAGTCAGACTATTGCAAAATCTTATCCTGTTCATTCAAGTCGGATGGAAGTAGGACCGATGTCGCAGAGCAAAGTAGGATGACAGTTGTACAACAGTCGGGTCGTACCAGTGTCGAGACATGATTTCCTATTGAAAATATCTCACCAAAAATGACATTTTTGTTCAGGGGATGCCTGAAATCTGACTTGTATCTTAGTGTAGACTAATGGGAAAATTGGTGAGCCAATCACACAAGCAGGAAATTATGTTTTTGGGGGTGTTCTGTACACATTCTGTATACAGAACACCTCCAGGTAGCTATATTGCATTGCATGTTACAGAAAATGACAGAGCTGCAGATTAAAAAGGAAAGGTCATTTTTGATAACATTCAATCACAACATGACTTGTGTCACAATTGTATATGCTATATTATTTTTTTCTTTGCTATTCTTTCCCCACGAAAGTGCAGTTATCCTTTAAAAAACTGACCTAGGTGTATATGGTCAAACATATCTGGGATATTGTATATGCATGCCACTAATTTATGTTGATATTACAGATTATTTTAATCAATATTTACAACAGGTTTTAAGTCTTATTTTCTTTTTTAGATGTTAAAATGAAGTAAGGTTAATAAACATGAGTGGCTTACTATTGACAGTCATAAGGTGTTGCATTACAACTTGTTTCACAGATTTCTGTGTCCTGGCTGAAGGTCACCAATTTCTACATTATGTTAAACTTAATAATAACCTAGAAGCAGCGTGCAGCCAAGCATATCTTTCAGGACCTGATTGTGCTTTCAGTCCTTGCATAGAATGTGTTGTATGGGGCATTGTGTAAACTTATAGCAGGCGTTCCTGTTACCTATTAGATTAGCGTCAAACATTAGGTAACTAACTTCTAATACTGCCACCTGGAAACAGTCCAGCATACCTAAGAAATAAAGCAAGAATCCTAGCATTATTCCTCTCGAACAAGGAAGTTATCAATTAGATTTTTAATTGTTCTCTAGTAGGAACTGTCAACTGACAGCAAACTTTGCAAATAAAAAACAAACACTCTATAATTATAGCATACACAGTTTGTAATGTCCTGCATACCATATAAGCTATGTTAAAGGCATTGCCCACCTTTAAAAAAAAAAAATGAATGCACCAACATTGATAAAATAAAAAAAATGTGCATTTATTATGTTTTCTTTTGGGCCTGCAGAGCATTGGAATTGCGATCAGGTGCAATGCGCAGGCTCATACATTGTTTACCACCAAACAGAGGTATGGATCTTATGTTACAGGGCTTCAGGAAGCTCTGAGTGAACTACAAACTCCCTCATGTTGAAAAATTTGCTAAAGGTTCTCACAGAGCGCCTTCTTCTGGTGTGCTATGTGAGTCCCTCTGCCACGGCGGCAGATGGGAACTGTAGCATCTGCCATTGATGGATCTCGGTAAGCGGATGAAGGTTAAACCTGGGTAGCTAAACTTTAGAGTCAAAAGGCATAAAAAAAGAGGAAGAAAATGGACACTTAAAAATGTATAAGGCAAAGGGGTCATTGTCTGCATTCCATCACTACAAGGAATGCAATAAGAAATGTAAAAGTGCAATCAGGGCAGCTAAAATAGACCAGGAGAGACACATAGCGGAGGGGAGTAAAAAAAATTCCCCAAAAATGTTGAAGAATATTCCTAGTAATAAAGCGAGGTCAGAGCATATTGGCCTCCATAAAAGAGAATCAGGGGAAGTTGCTTACAAGGACAAGGAGAAGGCAACTGTATTAAATGCATTTTTCTCCTCAGTTTTTACAAAGGAAAAGGAGGAGTATAATAATCAGACCGTATTGTCAGTGACGCAACACAGAATATACCCTTGTGGCTAACAGAAGCCAGTATCCAAAAAAACACAAAACTTAAATATCTAATTTTTTAAATGTTTCTATATTCAGTTGCAGATGTCATCATTGTACACAGGGCGAGTCTAGTATGTCCAGTCCCTGCTGCCAATATTCCCCCTGTCACAGTACATTGCAACTAAACTCTGATGAATCATAGCTGTATTGCTGAGTACACAGAAAAGGTTCTGGCAGCAGGAGCTGTGTAAAAAAAAAAAAAAAAGAAGTCTGGCAATGCTTATCAACAACACTGCTCAGCCTAAAATACAGAAAAATACAATGAAATATTGTTTCATTTTGCATCTTTGTGTTTATTCATCTACAAATCAAAGGGATGAACTTCGATCTGCAGCTGAAGTCAGTTAAAGCAACCTAACAAGTAAAAAAAATATTTTTTTTTAAATTAAATGTTCCTCTGTTGAACCCCTTATTAACCCTTAGTTTACTCTAATCAGCTGAAATCGAGACTCATCAGAACAGGCAACGTTTTTTCCAATCTTCTATTGTCCAATTTTGGTGAGCCTGTGCAAATTGTAGCCTCAGTTTTCTGTTCTTAGCTGACAGGAGTGGCACCTGGTGGGGTCTTCTGCTGTTGTTCATTCAGAGATGGTATTCTGCATACCTTGGTTGTAACAAGTGGTTATTTGACTTACTGTTGCCTTTCTATCATCTTGAACCAGTCTGCCCATTCTCCTCTGACATCAACAAAGCATTTTCCTTGTTGAACTACCGCTCCCTGGATATTTTCTCTTTTTCGGACCATTCTCTGTAAACCCTAGAGATAGTTGTGTGTGAAAATAGATCAGCAGTTTTTTAAATACTCAGACTAGCCTGTCTGGCACCAACACCCATGCCACATTCAAAGTCACTTAAATCTCCTTTCTTCCCCATTCTGATGCTTGGTTTGAACTTCAGCAAGTCATCTTCACCACGCCTAGATGCCTAAATGCATTGAGTTGCTGCCATGTGATTGGCTGATTAGCAGTTTGTGTTACCAAACAATTGAACAGGTGTACCAAATAAAGTGGCAGATGAGTGTACATAGAGGCACAAGACCAGGAGGCAAATGTTCCTCTGGATCCACTCTGCCTGTGCTAATCTGATGACTGCTGCATCATTTCATCATTTCATTCCAGAAGTCCAAAGTAACTAAGTAAGAAGAAACAAAGTAATTCCTTACTTTGGCTGCTGCTGGGTTGTAGCAAGAGTTATAACTCCCCAGATTTTAACTGAAGTCACAAGTACCATCTCATTTAGAATCCTGTAGGCCCATAAATATTGGGACGTCGACACAATTCTAATCTTTTTGGCTCTATACACCACCACAATGGATTTGAAATTAAACGAACAAGATGTGCTTTAACTGCAGACTTTCAGCTTTAATTTGAGGGTATTTACATCCAAATCAGGTGAACGGTGTAGGAATTACATCAGTTTGTATATGTGCCTCCCACTTTTTAAGGGACCAAAAGTAATGGGACAATTGGCTGCTCAGCTGTTCCATGGCCAGGTGTGTGTTATACCCTCATTATCCCATTTACAAGGAGCAGATAAAAGGTCCAGAGTTAATTTCATGTGTGCTATTTGCATTTGGAATCTGTTGCTGTCAACTCTCAATATGAGATCCAAAGAGCTGTCACTATCAGTGAAGCAAGCCATCATTAGGCTGAAAAAAGAAAACAAACCCATCAGAGAGATAGCAAAACATTAGGTGTGGCCAAATCAACTGTTTGGAACATCCTTAAAAAGAAAGAACGCACCGGTGAGCTGAGCAACACCAAAAGACCCGGAAGACCACGGAAAACAACTGTGGTGGATGACCGAAGAATTCTTTCCCTGGTGAAGAAAACACCCTTCACAACAGTTGGCCAGATCAAGAACAATCTCCAGGAGGTAGTTGTATGTGTGTCAAAGTCAACAATCAAGAGAAGACTTCACCAGAGTGAATACAGAGGGTTCACCACAAGATGTAAACCATTGGTGAACCTCAAAAACAGGAAGGCCAGATTAAAGTTTGCCAAACAACATTTAAAAAAGCCTTCACAGTTCTGGAACAACATTCAATGGACAGATGAGACCAAGATCAACTTGTACCAGAGTGATGGGAAGAGAAGAGTATGGAGAAGGAAAGGAACTGCTCATGATCCAAAGCATACCACCTCATCAGTGAAGCATGGTGGTGGTAGTGTCATGGCGTGGGCATGTATGGCTGCCAATGAAACTGGTTCTCTTGTATTTATTGATGATGTGACTGCTGACAAAAGCAGCAGGATGAATTCTGAAGTGTTTCAGGCAATATTATCTGCTCATTTTCAGCAAAATGCTTCAGAACTCATTGGACGGCGCTTCACAGTGCAGATGGACAATGACCCGAAGCATACTGCAAAAGCAACCAAAGAGTTTTTTAAGGGAAAGAAGTGGAATGTTATGCAATGGCCAAGTCAATCACCTGACCTGAATCCGATTGAGCATGCATTTCACTTGCTGAAGACAAAACAGAAGGGAAAATGCCCCAAGAACAAGCAGGAACTGAAGACACTTGCAGTAGAGGCCTGGCAGAGCATCACCAGGGATGAAACCCAGCGTCTGGTTATGTCTATGCATTCCAGACTTCAGGCTGTAATTGACTGCAAAGGATTTGCAACCAAGTATTAAAAAGTGAAAGTTTGATGGATGATTGTTAATCTGTCTCCCTGGTCCCTTAAAAAGTGGGAGGCACATATACAAACTGTTGTAATTCCTACACCGTTCCCCTGATTTGGATGTAAATACCCTCAAATTAAAGCTGAAAGTCTGCAGTTAAAGCACTTCTTGTTCGTTTCATTTCAAATTCATTGTGGTGGTGTATAGAGCCAAAAAGATTAGAATTCTGTTGATGTCCCAATATTTATGGACCTGACTGTAACCATAGTATCATGGTCAGACATGTCTCCCTACTATTGTAAACAATGGCAGGACTTCTGTCTGGAATCTGTGAGGAAGGAAATTGCCATTGAGAACCTATTTTAAAGGATGTAGGTTTCTGTCTTTAGATCTTGGCTTTGTAAGCTAGTGAGCCGCTGACATGGAACAAGCATGCAGCCGGTAAATCCTAAGAACTCAGAATACCGATTTTTGCATGCCTGATTCAGGTTGGAGTCCCACTAGTTTGAAAAACTATGGAACAGACATGGAGCTGCTCCCGAATTTCTTTTCTGACAGGTTCCCTTTAAGGGTGAAGGGTCTCAGTGTTAATTCACAAAAAAAGTCTTATCTGCTGTCAACTAGAATTTGGGATGCTCAAGTGTGGCGTACATGATGCCTCACGTTAAACATCCGTTGATTCAGGCCATACACGGGTCGAATTCCGAACAAATTTTCTTTAAAAATTTCATGCGTTTTGTAATCCGATGGCACCACCATTGAGTTCAAAATTCAACCAACCCTTCAATTTCACCTCATGTTGCTACAGAAAAGAAATTTAGTGGCCGGGAATCTTCTTTTCTTTCCGAGTCACAGCACATGCACTTTTATTTTTCGATTATATTTCTTGCATGATTTTCCCATCATTGATTAGAAATTTGTTTGTTTTTCAAGAAATAATTTTATTTTTTTTTTAAATCAGCCGTTGATGCAGCTCCCTAATGGTGCGAAATTCAAACAAAAGTTCTTAATTACGATTTTCAAAAGAAGATTTGTTCAGAATTCAACCCATGTATGGCTGCTTAACCACTTCAATACCAGGCACTTATACACCTTCCTGCCCAAGCCAATTTTCACCTTTCAGCGCTGTCGCAATTTGAATGACAATTGCGTGGTCATGCTACACTGTACCCAAACAAATTTTTTATCATTTTGTTCCCACAAATAGAGCTTTCTTTTGGTGGTATGTGATCACCTCTGCGATTTTTATTTTTTGTGCAACAAATAAAAAAAGACCAGAAATTTTGAAAAAAAAAAAGGTTTTCTTTGTTTCTGTAAAATTTTTTGTAAATAAGTACGTTTTCTTCTTCAATGACGGGCACTGATATGGCTGCACTGACGGGCACTGATAAGGCAGCACTGATGGGCACTGATAGGCGGCACTGATAGGTGGCACTGGTATGCGGCACTGATGGGCACTCATAGGTGGCACTGATGGGCACTCGTAGGCGGCACTGATGGGCACTCGTAGGTGGCACTGATGTTTACTTATGGGTGGCACTGATGGGTACTTATAGGTGGCACTGATGGGCACTGATAGGTGGGCATGGATGGGCACTGATAACACTGATGGGTGGCACTGATGACACTGATGGGTGGCATTGCTGGGCATCACTAATTTTTTTTTCATAATGCTGCTAGTCAGTGCCCATTTGTGGGCACTGATTGGCATTGATTGGGCATATGTTGGAACATGTGGATGGCCATGGGGGATGTACCTGGCCATCCATGTATTATGTGCTTCCCTGGTGGTCCTGGCGGCTTCCCTGGTGGTCTGAAGTGGGCATCCAAGGGGGGGCTGTGCTGATAAACAATCAGCACAGACCCCCCCTGTCAGGAGAGCCGCCGATCGGCTCTCCTTTACTCACGTCTGTCCACCGGAGGCTCTTTACCGAGATCGGTGTAGCGGTGTGTCAAACTGACACACCGCACCACCGATCGCCGCAATGCGCGCCCCCATGGGCGCGCGGCCGGCTGTTATCCTGCAGGGCATCTTCTGAAGCCCAGTCAGGATAACTGAACCACCGCATTTAAGACTCAGACTTGATGCTTATGATGATGTACATTTATCACACTGACTTTCCGGTAATCTTTGGTAGGTTAATGAACTATGTCACTATTATTGGTTGTATGCAGAAATTGAATCCCTTACCAGTTAGCCAGCATTGTATAGAATACTTACACAGCATATGAATCACTGTTTTCATACTAAAATCAACTTATAAGGCTTCATGTGCACTGCTGCTGGTAAACGGACATTTAGGCCTGATTCACATCTATGCAGGTTGCAGTTTGCATATTGCAGGTGCATTTTGCGTTTTCCAATACATGCTTTTCATCCATTGAAGTCTATGGAACCAAAAACCAGAAAAAAGTCCCTGGCCCTTTCCATAAAATGCACAGATGTGAACTACATCCATAGGGAACCATATTATATGGACTGTAGTGTGTTTCTGAAAAACTGAAAACGCACAAAAAAAAACCACATACGGTAGGTGTGAACCAGGCCTTAGAAGCAGTTGGGCGTTTTTTTTCAGCTGCCCCTGAACTCTCCTCGGTGTTATCTTATCAGTACATGTACACAGGGTCGTTTACAGTCATCTCTAGGTAGTTGAGTTTAGAAGCATTTTTTGGAAAGCAAAAAAATACGTTCAGGATGGATGTTCAGAGGCATGTGAAACGTCAAACGCCTGTAACAGCTTGTAAACGCGGTAACTCGCGTTTTAGCCTTTTTCATTTAAAGACATTTTTAATTGTTGACTATTTGAAAAATTTAAATGCTTCTAAACGAAAATGCGGCCTGTAAACACGGGAAAACTGACATTTTTAAACAGTGGTTACTATCTGTCAAGTTAAATCGTTCAGGAGAGGTTGTAAAGCGTCCCGTGTACATTAAGCCTTATAGTAAAACACCCTAGCCTTCTTTTTGTGTATTCCAAAACACTTTCTATGATTTAATTTAAGACACCAAATTTGTCCGTTATGCAGATCAGGGTAGCGTGCTTTAAAACACCATAACAAAGACAGAAAAATCCTGAAACATAATTAATTCTGAGTGTATATCCTCTTCTGCCCGGGCTCTCTGGGAACAGATGTGATTGAAATAGATACTCTTAGTCTGTTTTGGATACCTAAACTAAGACATCTGTCATTTTCTACAGCAGTGCCATGTAATGGAATAGTATGCAGGGGGTTGAAAGTAATGGCAGTATATTGCTCTGCATTATAGAAAATATACATATAATGAATATATATGTGTTTTTAGGCTGCTGACTTCCATCATCCAATCATGTGCAAGCACAAATGTTATTTTGTTTATTTTCCTTGCATGTGATTGGGTATTTTTTGCAAAGTGATGCTTTACCTCATTTATTTCATTATTATTATAATATTATTATTATTATTATTATTATTCACTAAGCTCTGGAGTGATTGCCTTTGCAGAGTGCAACTTCACTTGCAAAGTGCACAGTCTATGTGCCTTTAGTAAATCAACCCCATTGTCTGCATTCAGACATGCGATTGTGTCTGTGCAGCTGCTGCATCTGCATCCACTTCTATGGGCAGCCTGCACACAGCTCCAAGGTGGAGTCCCACGCAGCAGATGGTGGCTTAGTGCATGGGTCCCAACACCCATCTGAACAAAGCTTTATGTGTAAACGCATGTATGCATAAGCCATTAGAAGAACTGTACGCAACTAAACAATGTATGCATCTAAATGTGAATACTTTAGGGTACAAGAACCTGCATTCTGTTTAGTAAATATGCATATGCCCCTGTGATCGAAGCCTTAAGCCGACCATAGATGGATCGATTTTCTTTTCTGCATCCTCGGGTTGCAGGAAAGAATATTGCTCCATCTATGGCCAGCTTAAGGCTGGGAATCCTTCCTGCAGAGCCCTTGTGTTCTCTGGACAGGAGGAGCTGTCCCCACCGGGAGAATACAGTGATTACTGCTAATGACTATAATGGTCACTAGCAATAATCGCATGTAAAATCAAACAGGCTGGTTGTACCTAAACTGACCGATCAACTTAAGTACATTCAGGCTGCCCATACATGGTTCAAATCTCGGCCAGTTCAGAAGTAGGGATGAGCCCGATGTTCGAGTCGAACGTAATTTTGACTTGAACATCGGGTGTTTGCCAAATAGCGAACAATTTGGGGTGTTCGCTGCAAATTCGAAAGCCGGGGAACACCCTTTAAAAGTCTATGGGAGAAATCAAAAGTGCTCATTTTAAAGGCTTATATGCATTGTATTGTCATAAAAAGTGTTTGGGGATCTGGGTCCTGCCCCAGGGGACATGTATATGCAAAAAAAAAAACGGCAGTTTTTTCGGGAGCAGTGATTTTAATAATGCTTAAAGTGAAACAATAAAAGTGAAATATTCCTTTACATTTCGTACTTGGGGGGTGTCTATAGTATGCCTGTAAAGTGGCGCATGTTTCCCGTGTTTAGAACAATCCGAGAGCAAAATTACATTTCTAAAGGAAAAGAAGTCATTTAAAAGTACTTGCGGCTATAATGAATTGTCGGTCCCGGCAATACACATAAAAGTCATTGAAAAAAACGTCATTGGATTCCCCCGCAGTCGGGTCTGGTATGAATATTAAGGGGAACCCCAAACCAAAATTTAAAAAAAAATGCTAGGGGTCCCCCCAAATTCCATACCAGGCCCTTCAGGTCTGATATATAGTATCTCACAAAAGTGAGTGCACCCCTCACATTTTTATAAATATTTTATTGTATCTTTTCATGTGGCAACACTGAAGAAATTACACTTTGCTACAATGTAAAGTAATGAGTGTACAGCTTGTATAGCAGTGTAAATTTGCTGTCCCCTCAAAATAACTCAACACACAGCCATTAATGTCTAAACCGCTGGCAACAAAAGTGAGTATGCCCCTAAGTGAAAATGTCCAAATTGGGCCCAATTAGCCATTTTCCTTCCCCAGTTTTATGTGATTAGTTAGTGTTACAAGGTCTCAGGTGTGAATAGGGAGCAGGTGTATTAAATTTGGTGTTATCGTTCTCACTCTCTCATACTGGTCACTAGAAATTCAACATTCAACAGCACCTCATGGCAAAAAACTCTCTGAGGATCTGAAAAAAATTATTGTTGCTCTACATAAAGATGGCCTAGGCTATAAGAAGATTGTCAAGACCCTGAAACTGAGCTGCAGCATGATGGCCAAGACCATACAGCAGTTTAACAGGACAGGTTCCACTCAGAACAGGCCTTGCCATGGTCGACCAAAGAAGTTGAGTGCACATGCTCAGCGTCATATCCAGAGGTTGTCTTTGGGAAATAGATGTATGAGTGCTGTCAGCATTGCTGCAGAGGTTGCAGGGGTAGGGGGTCAGCCTATCAGTGCTCAGACCACACGCCGCACACTGCATCAAATTGGTCTGCATGGCTGTCGTCCCAGAAGGAAGCTTCTTCTAAAGATGATGCACAAGAAAGCACGTAGTTTTCTGAAGGCAAACAGACTAAGGACATGGATTACAGTAACCATGTCATTTGGTCTGATGAGACCAAGATAAACTTATTTGGTTCAGATGGTGTCAAGCGTGTGTGGCGGCAACCAGGTGAGGAGTACAAAGACAAGTGTGTCTTGCCTACAGTCAAGCATGGTGGTGGAAGTGTCATGGTCCGGGGTTTGCATGAGTGCTTCTGGCACTGGGGAGCTACAGTTCATTGAGGGAACCATGAATGCCAACATGTACTGTGACATACTGAAGAAGAGTATGATCCCCTCCCTTCGGAGACTGGGCTGCAGGGCAGTATTCCGACATGCTAACAACCCCAAACACCTCCAAGACGACCACAGCCTTACTAAAGAAGCTGAGGGTAAAGGCCAAGCATGTCTCCAGACCTAAACCCTATTGAGCATCTGTGGGGCATCCTCAAACAGAAGGTGGAGGAACGCAAGGTCTCTAACATCCACCAGCTCCATGATGTTGTCATGGAAGAGTGGAAGAGGACTCCAGTGGCAACCTGTGAAGCTCTGGTGAGCTCCATGCCCTATAAGGTTAAGGCAGTGCTGGAACATAATGACGGCCACACAAAATATTGACACTTTGGGCCCTAATTTGGACATTTTCACTTAGGGGTGTACTCACTTTTGTTGCAGGGGTTTAGACATTAATCGCTGTGTGTTGAGTTATTTTGAGGAGACAGAAAATGTACACTGTTATACAAGCTGTACACTCACTGCTTTACATTATAGGAAAGTGTCATTTCTTCAGTGTTGTCACATGAAAAGATATAATAAAATATTTACAAAAATGTGAGGGGTGTACTCACTTTTGTGAGATACTGTATCTCATATACAGTTGGGAGACACGTCATAGTGTAATTGGATTTTATTAAAAATGATCTTTCCTTTTCAGTCTGCAGCTCTAATTTTCTGTAAAATGCAATGCAATATGGTTACCTGGAGGTGTTCTGTATACAGAACGCCCATCAGATATGTAATTTCCTGGTTGTGTGATTGGCTCACTGATTTTCCCAGAAGTCTGCACTAAGATGCAGGTCAGATTTCCAGCATCCCCTGCAAAAAAAAAAAAAAACGTCAAATTTGGTGAGATACTCCTAATAGGAAAACACAGCTAAAGGGATGCTGACCCTGCAATTGTACTCATTAGAGGCCTGCAGGTGCAACCAGCACATAATTATGAAACCCCTCCCATTAGACTCACTGTGCCCATGGACACAGAGAAACACACAGGGATTTCTTCAGAATAACATAAGGTAGGAATCTGCAACAATGTTTGTTAAGGTATCCCCTTCCTGTTCCAACATGACTGCGCACCAGTGCACAAAGTAAGGTCCATAAGAACATGGGTGAGCGAGTTTGGGGTGGAGGTATTTGACTGGCCTGCACAGAGTCCTGACATCAACCCAATAGAACACCTTTAGGATGAATTAGAGCAGAGACTGCGTGCCAGGCCTTCTCGGTCAACATCAGTGCCTGACCTCACAAATGTGCTTCTGGAAGAATGGTCAAACATTCCCATAGACAAACTTTTAAACCTTGTGGACAGCCTTCCCAGAAGAGTTGAAGCTGTCATAGCTGCAAAGGGTGGGCCAACTCAATTTAAACTCATTGCCATTAAAGTTCATGTGCGTGTAAAGGCAGGCGTCACAATACTTATGACAATATAGTGTATATTTGCTATGACATGTATTTCCTTGTCACAGCTGACAGTTATCCCTTTTGCAGGTGGCAGGCGGCTGATGGAGTTAGAATAAAGTCTATCACTAGAGTTGGTGCAATCTTACATTGGGCTATTTACTTACTAGTTAGATACTGAGTAATCGATAGAATTGGTGTCAGGAAGCCCAAGTAAGTCCCTGAATCTAACCTGGGTGGCTGGAAGCTGATTTTTTTTCTGATAAAATTAGCTGTGAAGGAGAGTTTGAGGTATGCACTGTATTCTGATTCTGGATTTGGTCATGTATTCTTGGTTTAATTGTTCATTATTTACATGGTATACAGAGCTGTGTTAAGTGCCAATACTTTGTAAAAGTATCAATCCAAATTGCAAAAAGAATGAAGTTGTCATTTTGGGTATTTATTATGCTTATGTAAGAGGAGAAGTGAACACTGAATCTGTCATGCACAGAGTGTAGGGGTCAGGATTATTTCTACAGGGGTCAGGATTATTTCTACAGGGGTCAGGATTATTTCTACGGGGGTCAGGATTATTTCTACGGGGGTCAGGATTATTTCTACGGGGGTCAGGAGTATTTCTACGGGGGTCAGGAGTATTTCTACGGGGGTCAGGAGTATTTCTACGGGGGTCAGGAGTATTTCTACAGGGGTCAGGAGTATTTCTACAGGGGTCAGGAGTATTTCTACAGGGGTCAGGAGTGTGTGGCACAAAGAGTGCAGGTGTCAAAAGTATATAGGACAGGGGAGTGTGTACAGAGTACAACCAAAAATCCTTTCCTCCCAGTGCAAGTCCCCCCTGCCACCAAGGCCATATCTTTCCCTATTCTTTCCCAGTAAAGATCTCTCTCCACAGCCCTAAACCCTCCTCGGCACATGCCCCCGATAGCAGATTCTTCCCTCTCAAAGTACATACTCCCCTTTCAGCCCTTTTGCCAGTACCGATCACCCCTCCAGTACAGACCCCCTCCTTCCCTACCGGTGCAGACCCACCCCTCAGTACAGTGCTTTAGTTCAGACCCCATCCCCCACCCCATGTACAGACCTCCTTCCTCCAGTATAGACCCCCTCCACCCTCACCATAACAGACCCACCTCCCTTCAGTACATACCCTCCCCCACCAGTGCAGATCCCCCTTCCTCTCTACCAATACAGACCCACTTACCTGTACAGCCCCCTCCCTCTAGTACAGATTCCTTTCCCTCCCCATTAGCACAGGCTCCGATCTCCTAATACAGACCTCCTCCATCCCCATCAATTTAGATCCCTTCCCTCCCTTAAGCTCACTCACTAGAGGCAATGGAGAGATGCAGCAGCAACAGAAAGTCACCCCCTTGGCTTTGCATGGTGACTTGAACTGCAGAGGAGCTTTTGAATGAGCTACAGGGACATTTGCATATAAATGAGCAGATGTAGCACATTCATATGTAAAACAGGGGCTGACTCATTCATATGTAGGTCAGATTTATGCAAATCCAGTGACAATTTGCATATGCATGAGCTGTGGGTGGAGTGTACAAGGCACAGCCCCTGTACACGGGACAGCAATAGTAGGGTGAAAATGCAGGACAATCCCGCACAACGTGGGACTACTGGGAGGTATAGGAAAAGCCACAAGGATGACCTTTATTAGTGTTGCTACATCCTTGTCTAGTCACAGGCTAGCGGTTTAACTTCTATCAATTCTGCATCATTGTACTGCATCTAAAAATTTGGAGCATATTCAGTACTCCGGAGAATGCATTCACCATCCACAGACACTGGCAACTGGGCTGCAGATAGTTAATTTGTATATAGTTGACCTGAACTGATAGAATAGGTTGACACATACCTTTATCACGCACCTGCTACCTTTATAAAGCACTTATATTACTTCTTCCTCAGCATTCAGTTATCTAAAGTACATGAAGTTCTCTTCTGTTACTGTTATTCTTTTATGTAGAAAAAAAGTCAAACTTTTTGACATTATCTCTTTCCAGCTTATTAAGAAGAGCTTATCTTAAAATGTAGCTTATTTTTTCTGACCAATAAGATGTCATAAAGTACTAGTAGGCCAGTAAAGTAGACTTTCGAATTATTCATCTTGTTTTTTGTTTTGCATTTTATGTATCTGTGATGTCCAGAGAGAAAGTATCAAATGTGTGTTTCTATGGGGATCCTCTACATACTGTTGTCTCCAGAATGTTTGTATGGACACAGAACTTCATCCCTTTAATTATTAAAGCAGATAAAAGCCCTGACTGATTTCATTTGATAAAGCGTTGTATATAAGTATTTATTATTAAATTGTGTTGTCCTCTTTTTTTCATCCTTTGTTGCATATCAACCCTGCTAATCTTCTGCATCCTCTTTATAGCCACTTCATGTCTTCATGCACTCTAGCAATGCATGGCATTTCTCAAGATAGGTTTCCCGGTGGTGAGAACAGTGGATCATGTATGCATATTGTGTGTTGAAATGGCCCCTTGTAGTCTCTATCAGAAGCGTCTGTGACAGAGACACTGCATGAGTACAATTGGGGACAGGAACAGAAATGTCAGAAATTCGTAGATTGGCTTTATTTTGCTGTGAATCATTTTTTTTCAATAAATTACCTTGGACTCTTGGATGTTTGTTCAGCGCTCTTATTGGATTAGAAGTACTGTGTTTGGATCCTCAACTCTGGGTCCTTTCGTGGTTCCTGAGGATGATCACAATTTAGTGGAGTGTTTCTGAACAGGAGTCAGTGTGCCCAATGACAATTTCAGTGACTCTTAGGTAGGCTATACTTGATTCATTTTCTTTAATTTTGAATGAAAGAAAATGAATCGATTCTTCCAGCCACACATTTAAGATAGATGGGGGAATCCCTCCCGCTGAGCTATTGTATTCTGACAGCAGGGAGGCTTGCTTGCCATCAGAATACACTCATCAGCACTGTCGGCTATAGCTGGCAGCACCCATAGAGCGAACATTTTCCAACAGGCTGGTTGTACAGAAGTCAATTGAGAAAATGACTTTTGTACAACCAGCCTGCCCATAGATAAGTCGAAATCCGGCTGGTCCCTACTGAATTTAATTTTGATCCATCTATGGCTGGCTTTAGAATATCTGTATTCAGCGCTCCTTTATTCTTGTGTTTTAGAAATCTATAGCTGTCCTGTGCACATTTTCTGTGTTGTCTCAAGGAGTCTTTATTAGCTCTACCAGTTCCTTTCTTCGGTTAAAGACTAATGTCTAAGTAGGAGAAATGAAGTGAGTGGGAAGGTTTTGGTAGTTTAGCAAAATACAACTGGCCAGGGCTGACACCACTCAGTCTTCAAAAATGCTGTATGTTGATCTTGAAGTTGGGTGCATTTCTATAAGATGTCTGAGTTTTTGCAGGATTTTTCAAGTAGTAAAACATGAGGACATGCGCAGATATTGCAAAGATGTAATGCATTTGTTTGGTTCTTTTTTTTTGTCCTGACATACCATTTAAAT
The DNA here is from genome assembly GCF_042186555.1 of Aquarana catesbeiana. Lineage (NCBI taxonomy): Eukaryota > Metazoa > Chordata > Amphibia > Anura > Ranidae > Aquarana > Aquarana catesbeiana. The sequence goes on from NC_133329.1 coordinate 321,492,375, forward strand.
TATTAGATGTTAGTAATTAAAGAAATTAGTTCAAAACCTGACAGCCAAAACCTGTAAATTTCCCATTTAAAAAAACAAAAAAAAACAAACAAAAATTCCCAGCTCACTCACCAACCTGCCTGCAACAAACTGAATTGTCCTGTCTAGCAGTTCACGTTAAAGCCAAGGGGTTTAGTCTGCACACATCTGCAAATACATATGTAAGCTGCAGCAACCACGACACGGTACCCCAGTGTACTGTAGTCCTATCTCTATAATATAAACTATGAAAGGGGGATTGGTGCTGTTCACTATTAAAATAATGATACCATATCTCACCACAGGGGAATGTGTGTGCAACAAATCTGGGTGAAAAAAATCAGTGAAAAGATGCTGAAAAATTAGTTATTAAATGCGTGTAATCGCATAAAAATTAAATATCAAATGTGCAGATCACCCCAAAAAATATATATAAAGAAATGATGGAAATTACCATAAGTATGACTAAAACCACTAGTAGTCATAAGAACTGCTCATAATAAAAATAAAAAATATATATAAATAAAAAATATTAAGAGCACCCTAAAACCAGTAAATGGTAAACAGTCCAAATAGTGTTATACAAATGTGTATATATAGGATCTAAATTGTGGTCGACAAAAAGTGAAACAATGGTGAAAAAATAATAAGAATAAAAATGATAAAAGATGTAGTTAAAAAGATATTAAGTGATTGTCCGTGCAAACAAAAACTTCAAAAGTGTAATGCATATATCCAAAAATTGTCCTGTGTGTAAGAAAATCCTTGTGCAAAAATCTGGTGTGTATCCAAGCGATTCCGGATAGGTCTGCTGTGGTTGGTATAAACCGTCCTATATGGAACCCCCACTTGTGCCCTCACTCACTGGAGCGCCCAACCCCTGCAGGGGTAATGGGCATACAAATGTGAATCCGGTGGCCAGAATTCCAAACGATCGATGTCCCCCTCACCGACTCCTTCCCACTTGTGTCACCGCTGTGTTCTTAATGGCATCCACCAGGAAATTTCATATACATGGAGAAGAGAAGAGCCTCATAGCGTAAAACCAGAGAGTTATCTATTTAGCTAATCCAGCTTACAATTTAAAATGTTAATCGATAAAAACTAGCAACGTTCCGGTGTGGTAAAACGTGGTATCACCCCCTCCACCAACTATAGTCGCCCCTCAGTACAGACCCCCCTCCACTAAGTATAGACCCCCCTCCGTCAGTGCAGACCCCCCACTAGGTATAAACACCTCCCTCAGTATAGACCCCCCCAGGACAAAAAAAAACCCTTTATCAGAATAGACCCCCCTCAGGACAAACCACCTCCCCTCCATTAGTACAGACCCCCCTCAGGACAAGCCACCCCTCCATTAGTACAGAACCCCCCAGAACAAACTACCCCCCTCCAATAGTACAGACTCCCCCAGGAAACCCCCCCCCTACATTAGTACAGACCCCCCTCAGTACAAACCACCCCCTCCATTAGTACAGACCCCTCCAGAACAAACCACCCCCCTACATTAGTACAGACCCCCCAGAACAAACCACCCCCCCTTCCATTAGTACAGACCCCCCAGGACAAATCACCCCCCTACATTAGTACAGACCCCCAGGGCAAATCACCCCCCTACATTAGTTTAGACCCCCCCGGACAAACCACCCCCCTACATTAGTACAGACCCCCAGGACAAATCACCACCCCCACATTAGTACAGACCCCCGGGACAAATCACCACCCCCACATTAGTACAGACCCCCAGGACAAATCACCCCCCCACATTAGTACAGACCCCCCAGGACAAATCACCCCCCCATTAGTACAGACCCCCCCGGACAAATCACCCCCCCTACATTAGTATAGACCCCCAGGACAAACCACCCCCCCTACATTAGTACAGACCCCCTCAGTACAAACCACCCCCTCCATTAGTACAGACCCCTCCAGAACAAACCACCCCCCCTACATTAGTACAGACCCCCCCAGAACAAACCACCCCCTTCCATTAGTACAGACCCCCCAGGACAAACCACCCCCCTCCATTAGTACAGACCCCCGCGACAAACCACCTGCCCCCTTCCATTAGTACAGACCCCCCCAGACAAACCACCCCCCCTACATTAGTACAGACCCCCCAGGATAAATCACCCCCCCTACATTAGTATAGACCCCCCAGGACAAACCACCTCCTCTACATTAGTACAGACCCCCCAGGACAAATCACCCCCCTACATTAGTTTAGACCCCCCAGGACAAACCACCCCCCTACGTTAGTACAGACCCCCAGGGCAAATCACCCCCGCCCCTACATTAGTTTAGACCCCCCCGGACAAATCACCCCCCCTACATTAGTATAGACCCCCCAGGACAAACCACCTCCTCTACATTAGTACAGACCTCCCAGGGCAAATCACCCCCCTACATTAGTTTAGACCCCCCCGGACAAATCACCCCCCTACATTAGTATAGACCCCCCAGGACAAACCACCCCCCTACATTAGTACAGACCCCCAGGACAAATCACCACCCCCACATTAGTACAGACCCCCAGGACAAATCACCCCCCCACATTAGTACAGACCCCTCAGGACAAATCACCCCCTCATATTAGTACAGACCCCCCGGACAAATCACCCCCCCTACATTAGTATAGACCCCCAGGACAAACCACCCCCCCTACATTAGTACAGACCCCCCAGGACAAATCACCCCCCCTACATTAGTACAGACCCCCCAGGACAAATCACCTCCCCCTACATTAGTACAAACCCCCAGGACAAATCACCCCCCCTACATTAGAACAGACCCCCCCTCCATTAGGCTAATTAAAAACACCCGGGCGGCAGCTGGAAAGGAGAGGACGGTGTACAGTTGCGCCGCCCGGGTGGGGAACAGAGCTCAGGCTTAGGCGGCAGGCAGGACTCAGAGATACACACAGGAGAAGTGGAACACCTCGGGCTCGGACCGCCCCCCCCCGTGACATCACTGCGCGGCCATGGCTGATCTCTCTCTGAACACAGAGACAGCCGCTCCGGTCTCCGGCTGTCTCGCTCTCCTTCTCTGACAGGAGGAGGGAGGGGGGATGGTGGACGCAGTGTCGGTGACCGGCGGAGAGAGCCAATTACGGACAAGGAGAGGAGTAGGGAGGGGAGCACTCTGGTGCTTCAGAGCCCCCACCTCTGTGGCGCCTGGGTGCACTGCACCCCGTGCACCCCGGCCAGGATCGGCCCTGAAGATCACCAGGATACAGCAGACTTTTTTTTTAAGGAGATAACCTGCCATGGTCCCACTGAAATACCTCACTCCACTCTTTCCTCCTAATACACCCAGCTAATCACAGCCCTAAAACCTCTCCCTTTGTGCCATCTCTTTTACTTTACAGCCTATTCTGATTACCTAAAAAGTAGGGTTGTCCCGATACCGAGCATTTGCCCAAGTACTTGTACTCGGGCAAATGCTCCCAATGCTTCCCCCGATACCTAGAGGACAGCTGTGATCGGCGAGTGGGGGAGTTACAAGATTCTCCCCCAGCGGCTTTCACCAGCTTTAGTGACATACAGCGGTGATCGCTCACAGCTGACTGTCACTGCATCCTCCTCCGTGCCCCCTCCGTTCCTCTGTGCCTCTCCGCTGTCCCCTGCATTCCTCTCTCCTTATCTGTCCCCCTCCGTTCTCCCCCTCCGTTCCTCTCTCCTTATCTGTCCCCCTCCGTTCTCCCCCTCCGTTCCTCTCTCCTTATCTGTCCCCTCCGTTCCTCTCTCCTTATCTGTCCCCTCCGTTCTCCCCCTCAGTTCCTCCGTCCTCCCCCTCCTTCCTTTGTGTATGGATAGAGTCAGCTGACTCTCTCCATTCACATAACTGAAACATTGTAATCTCCTGTGATTACGATGTGTCAGTTTATGAATGGAGAGGAGCCGCTGTCTTCTCTCCATTCATTCTCAGTGCAGCTGACGCTGCAGAGAAAGGGACTGGGGAATCTCTATCCTCTGTCTCTTTCTCTGTCTCAAGGGGGAGATATCAGAGGTCTGTTAAGACCCCTGATATCTCACCAAAGCCCCCCAAAAGGGCTGATTAAAAAAAACAAACAAAAAAAAACAATAAAGAATAAAGAAATATTATTGTAAAAAATAAAAATTGTAAAAAAAAAAAAAAAACACACACACATACAACGTTCACCCCCCCCCCCAAAAAAAATAGCAAAAAAAAAAACTGTCACGTGACATTAAAAAAAAAGTATCGGTAATCTGTATCGGCGAGTACTTGAAAAAAAGTATCGGTACTTGTACTTGGTCCTAAAAAAGTGGTATCGGGACAACCCTACTAAAAAGCCATAACAGCACAACAGCCAATAAGGTGGAGGGCTTTCTTGTTCCCTCCCTCTGATCAATCACAACATTCTTCCTGGAGAAGGAGAGAGCAAGCCAGCAACTCCACCTGGCCCTCTTCTCCTTCCCAGCTTTGGCTCATTAGTAGACGTGATTGTGATCTACACGTCTCATGTCTGCAATTAACCTGTGCTGGCTCCACTTTTAGGAGCTCTCCTTTGCCGCTTTTCTGGATAAGCATGTTTAAAGAGATCAGTAGCTCAAGCTGAAATTTACACACACACAAGCAAATAAGCCAGAGCAATTGCAACCTAGTGCTATGAGAGAGGCGTGCGGATGACAGTATTTCTGAAAGAAAGCATTTGTTCTGTGCTCTCTTTTAGGCTGGGTTCACACTATCTTTGCATGCGGCTCACAGCAGGGGTCCGGTGCGTCCCCATTCATCGTTTCAGGTCTGATTTCAGTCCGAATTTTTGGCTGAATTGAGACCTGAAATGGACCAAAAGACGCACACGATTCCTGTGCAAATTCGCAGCAGGGAATATGTGAACCAGCTCCATAGAGAGACGGTCAAAATCTCCTGCTATTGCGAATTGTTTGCAATAGTGTGATACCAGCCTCAAGATTATCCATGGTGCTCTGGAAATCCATTTTCTTGTATAAAATGTTTATTTTTAAAGCAAAAATTGTATATGTGTAGTAAAAAAAAAAAAAAGTTAAAAGCATTAGTTTAAAATAAACCTGTGCCTTGGCCAATTCCAGGTTCACTTAACTACCACTCTTTATCTGTGCCTGTGGTGGTGTTCTCCTTTATGTAAGCAATTAGCTATAATGAGATCTAAATGAGAGCAAGATGGGAGAGCCTCAAAGCCAGGGATCCAGGATTCGTCTACTGTAAATCCTTCCAACCATTTTCATCTTTAGTCGAGTGCTATGTACATGATACTTTAATCAGCATAAGAGAAAAAAACATGACCTGTTTCTAGAACTGCTTTCCCAAACCTCTCATTTTGCAATGGAGCTTTTGTCTAAACCTCCTATTTTTCACCTTTTTTACTGCACATAATGCTGAGATAGAATGTGTTGTGTATTTGATACATATATTGCCACACAGCCAGAAGAAAGTGCCATTATTTTAGACACCAACTGATTCCATGATAGTGTCACATTTCCTGCACATATGCTTGTGTTTTTGCACAGATGACCCCTGAAACATCTGTTAGATTTGTGGTGGTATCTGAAGTTTCATGTGACTTGTCTTCCATTGACTACCTGAAAGGCTAGCTACGGTATTTCCCAGTTCATCATTGCTTATTGCTGGTAAATATTGTCAATATGTGGATTCAGCCATTTGTCACCAGAAACTTGATCAGCTGGGATTCAGAGCACTGCTGTTAAACGTTAATCACTTCTGAATCAATAACGAGGAAGTGCGCACATAAAATGAACACCAGATAAGTATATTAAACATATTCATTGCGGTATTATCATTTCAATTCATTTACCAATCTAGCATTGTACAGAAGATTAGGAAGTACAGCAGGTTTGAGTAGTTTAAATAAAAATTGTATTTAAAATGTTTATAAATATAAAATATCACTTAAAATAAAATTCTGGATTTATCTAATTTTTAATTTTCTACGAAAACACATATGTATGTAGTAGTGCACATTTTTAAAATATGTTTATATAAATATATAGTGTTTTTTTGCTCATTTAATATACATGTCTTGTTTTTTTGTGCAGTAAAATAGATACATTTTACTATAGGAAAGCAGACACGGGTGAATTGGCTCTTGAGGTACTTGTAGATATCCGAAAACAGTTACTAATAATGGACATTCATTAGTACATAGTTACATAGTTACATAGTAGGTGAGGTTGAAAAAAGACACAAGTCCATCACGTTCAATCTATGTGTGTAATTATCCCTTTCATGACTAAGCCTATTTTGGAAATTTGGTGTTTACAAGTTAAAATCCGTATTTTTTGCTAGAAAATTAATTAGAGTACCCAAACATTATATATATTTTTTTAGCAGAGAATCTAGAGAATAAAATGGTGATTGTTGCAATATTTTTTATCACACGGTATTTGTGCAGCGGTGTTTTAAACGCAAATTTTTGGAAAAGGGACACTTTCATGAATTTTAAAAAATCCAAACAGTAAAGTTACCCCAATTTTTTTGTATAATGTGAAAGATGATGTTACGCCGAGTAAATAGATACCAAACATGTCACCCTTTATAGTTGCACGCACTCGTGGAATGGCGACAAACTACGGTACCTATGAATTTCCATAGGCGATGCTTTAAAATTTTTTTACGGTTACCAGGTTTGAGTTACAGAGGAGGTCTAGGGCTAGAATTATTGCTCTTGCTCTGACGATCGCGGCGATACCTCACATGTGTGATTTGAACACCGTTTACATATGCGTGCGCGACTTCCGTATGCGTTTTCTTCGCTGCGCGAGCTCGCGGGGACAGGGGCACTTTAAAAAAAAATTTTATTTTTTTTTATTTATTTTATTTTTTTTTTTACTTTATAAATTGTGTTTTAAAAAAAAATTTTTTTTTTTTACTTTTATTGCTGTCACAAGGAATGTAAACATCCCTTGTGACAGTAATAGGTGGTGACAGGTACTCTTTATGGAGGGATCGGGGGTCTAAAAGACCCCGATCCCTCCTCTGCACTTCAAAGTATTCAGATCGCCGAAAACGGCGATTCTGAATACTGTGTACCTTTTTAAATTCGGTGCCATTGGCAGCCGAGTAAACGGGAAGTGACGTCATGACGTCGCTTCCGCGTTTACAACGAGAAGGCTGGAACGAAGCCGCCCGCGGCTTCGTTCCAGCCTGCCCCCAGCTGCCGAAGGTACCCGATCGGACACCGGGCCTCCCGATCGCACATGAGGCCCGGTAACAGCGGCGGGAGGGGGGGTGTCCCCTCCCGCTCCTCCGGTATAACAACCGAGCGGCTTTTAGCCGCATCGGTTGTTATACTCGGGTAGCCGATCGCCCGCTGGAAACAACGGTACCGGGATGATGCCTGCAGCTGCGGGCATCATCCCGGTATAACCCCGGAAAGCCGAGTACGCATATCTGCGTACGGTCGGCGGGAAGGGGTTATATGCCAGTATTACATTGTATATCCCTGTATGTTTCGGTCGTTCAGGTGCTTATCTAATAGTTTCTTAAAACTATCAATGCCCCCCCCCCCACTGAGACCACCGCCTGCAGAAGGGTATTCCACATCCTTGCCGCTCTTCCAGTAAAGAACCCTCTACGTGGTTTAAGGTTAAACCTTTTTTCTTCTAATTTTAATGAGTGGCCACGAGTCTGGTTAAACTCCCTTCTGCAAAAAAGATTTATCCCTATTGTGGGCTCACCAGTATGGTATTTTGTATATTGAAATCATATCCCCTCTCAAGCGTCTCTTCTCCAGAGAGAATAAGTTCAGTGCTCGCAACCTTTCCTCATAACTAATATTCTCCAGACCCTTTATTAGCTTTGTTGCCCTTCTTTGTACTCCCTCCAATTCCAGTACATCCTTCCTGAGGACTGGTGCCCAGAACTGGACAGCATACTTTAGGTGCGGCTGGACCAGAGTCTTGTAGAGCGGGAGAATTATCGTTTTATCTCTGGAGTTGATCCCCTTTTTAATGCATGCCAATATTCTGTTTGCTTTGTTAGCAGCAGCTTGGCAGTGCATGCCATTGTTGAGCCTATCATCTACTAGGACCCCCAGGTCCTTTTCCATCCTAGATTCCCCCAGAGGTTCTCCCCCCAGTGTATAGATTGCATTCATATTTTTGCCACCCAAATGCATTATTTTACATTTTTCTCCATTGAACCTCATTTGCCATGTAGTTGCCCGCCCCATTAATTTGTTCAGATCTTTTTGCAAGGTTTGAGGCAAGACCTCATCTGGAATACGCAGTGCAGTTTTGGGCACCAGTTCAGAAATAGGATATCGGGGAACTGGAGAAAGTGCAGCGAAGGGCAACCAAACTGAGAGGAGGCATGGAAGAGCTCAGCTATGAGGAACGGTTAGAAGAACTGAATTTATTCTCTTTTGAGAGAGGAGATTAGTTGGGATATGATCAACATGTATAAATAAATAAGTAGTCCATATAGTGAACTTGGTGTTGTGTTATTTACTTTAAGGTCGCTAAAAAAAAGTCCTGCTAGCAGCATCTTTGGAGCGTATACCGCTCCTGCCTATTGAAATCAATGGGCAGCACGGCTATACCGCCGACAAAGCGCTGCTGCAGCAGCGCTTTGCGGGTAGTTTTAACCCTTTCTTGGCTGGTTTTAACCCTTTCTCGGCCACTAACGGGGGTAAAAGCTCCCCGCTAGTGGCCGAATAGCGTTGCAAAATTGACGGTAAAGCGCCGCTAAAAATAGCTTTACCGCCGACGCACCCACTGCCCCAGTGAGAAAGGGGCCTTACTTCATCTGAGACTGACATTTCAACTTGTATGACAACAGTCAGCTCAAATATAACAATTGATCATTTGTCAACTGACTTTCAACTTCTGAGAGTGCAAAAAGTGTCAAAACTAGAGAGCCTGAGGTTGCTTATATTTCTTCCCAATACTGGGCTCTGTTATTTGTCATTATATTCACAGTTGGGAGTCAGATTGATTTACTGAAAGAATAGAAGGTTGAATAGAGACTATTCAGCTAGTAATATGAAGGTTCACTTTGCAAAGTATGTGTTCACATAATTTAGTAATAATGTGAAGCTGTAGGCACTTTAACTACCTGCCGATAGAGCAGGTATGGGCACAATCACATGTATGTACGTGACACTTTCTGGGTGATTGAACACAGCACAAGTTTGACAACTGATTTCAGCCAATATCAGCTGATCGGCTGTGTCCAATCACATACAGAGTCCTGTGTTTACAAAAATGCGTAACCCTGTGTACTGTATCATAAAGTAAAAGCCGCACACATTACACATTGTTAGGCACACAGTTAACCCCAGCCAGTGTCATTGTACAGTATTATCACTGATCACTGTATTTGTGTCACTAGGGACATCAGTGTCAGTTAGTGACCATCCCAGATAGTGTCTCTTAGCAGTTAGCACCAGATTGCCTGCCACCCTATCACAATCCTGCTATAAGTCGCTGATCACTGCAATTACCAGTATAGCATCATAGCTGTGTAAATTGCAGTATATATAACATAGTTTGTAGACGCTATAACTTTTGCACAAACAAATTATTATACACCAATTGGGCTTTTTTTTTTTTTACCAAAGCAGAATACGTGTTGGCCTACATTTCTAAAGAAATTAGGTTTTTTTTTTTTTTTTTTTTTATTGGATGTTTTATAACAGTACAAAACATCGTAATTTTTTTTTTTTCAAAATTTTTGGTCTTTTTTCATTTATATAATAAAAAGCCCAGTAGTGACCAAATCCCACCAAAAGAAAGCTCTATTTGTGTGAAAAAAAACTATATTAATTTAATTTGTGTACAGTGTTGCACGACTGGACAAGAAATATTATTGTTACAATAATTCCTTGTACTTGTAGCTGACCAAATCATCAGTGACAGGATAGGGAGTCTCTCCCCATGATTCCTTGTAGATTTTCTAATAAGATATACAGCCCATTCGCTTTAATTACTCCCCAGTCAGGCGTAACCCATAACAATTTCAAGCCACTGTCCCAATTCACCTAGTCTTTAGTCCTAAACTGCTGGAAGCTTACTTCCGATGGCTTGCCTAAAACCATGGCTAATGATACGATAAAATGCGATCTTATTGATTAAGACACTACAAAATTGTATATTTACCATCATGTGCCATATACTACCAGAATAACCATTTAGCTTGCCTAGATATCGGAATGTATAAGCCTAGAACATACATAGTAGCAGATGTTTCTCTCCCCACAATTTTGCGTCTCCTAGAAGCTAATCTTTGCCGACTAGAGTCTCATTCTTAGAAAAACAAACAGTTGGCAAACAAATTGCATACAAAATCCTGACATCAGCATTAAATAACTGTAATTGAATGTGGTGTTTTGTAGAAACCTGAGCACTTTGTTTTGGTACAAAGGGGTATTAAATACACTGTGCTTTAGCTGACTGTGCTAATGGTTGAAAAACATGTTGTTCTAACTACTTGGATGTAATAGACACTAAATAACATTTGATATTAAAGGTGCAGCAAGTGCCACATATATTGTATAGTGTACAATGAATACAGTTTATGGACATTCCGCAGAAGATTGAGAATAGGTGTTCAGATTCTCCTTTCTGATTGGTGGTGCCATTGGCTCCCGCTGCTGTCAATCAAAGTCAGCTAGCCAATCAGGGGAGAAAGAGGCTGGGGCTGGGTTGGGGCTACATGTCTGAATGGACACAGGGAGCTGTGACTCAGGTCGGGTGCCGCCATAGCAAGCTGGTTGCTGTGGGGGCACTGAACAGAAGGGAGGGACCAGGAGAGCCAAAGAGGGACCCGAGAAGAGGAGGATCCAGGCTGCTCTGTGCAAATCCACTGCAACAGAGCAGGTAAGTATGACATGTTTGTTATTTTTATAGGAAAAAAACCAAGCCTTTACAATCACTTTAATTATGTAATTTCAATGTATGACATTCGTATAATTGTTTTTAATGTACAACTATATCCCTTTTTCTTGAGCTCTAACATGAAGTCATTAAAATTTAGTTAATTAGAAGTTGGTTTTACAGAAAAGTCTACCTATACAGTCTATGCAAATATGCGAAGTGTCTTACACTAGAGCGTGATATGTGTACACTTCACATTTTTTATAGTAAATTCGTCATAACAATTTGAAAGGTTCAGCAGGTAATAGCTTTTTTTTTTCTGACAACACCAAGCATTTAGCAATTTCAAAGCATAATAGATTTTCTTTTATTTATCTTTTCTTTTTATGAGTAAAAATTATAAAAAATATTACAAGAGAATCTCGGCAGTCTTCATGACATTTGTAAATAATAAGGACTCATAGCAAGGTATAAAAATTCTTGAATACGGCTAATAAATCAGAAAAAAGTATGTGAAATACATTTATAAAATTGTTTCATGCTTCACACTAATTGAGTATAATTAAAGACAAAACTTTTTTTTTCTTTTTGGATAGAGTAGAGAGTGATTAGAACACCTGTCTGATTTTTTTTTCTGTCTGTGCCCCTGTGAGGAGGATTCATCCTCTTTAGTTGTCATGTTTACCATTATCACAGAGGATGAAAGTGATAGAAAATCCAAAATTATTGGCTTGTCACTGCAACTACAGTAGTAGAGTGGAAATCTTCCAATGGGGGCAGTAGTTCCAACCCTGGTGACTAACAGAAATGTCCCTCAATTTTGGAGGGATTTCTTTTCAATTCCTGTTCTGCCTGGGGATAGGGAGTGAAGGGAAATCTCCTCAACGGGACACAAATGGCAGGTTGAAATCTTCCTTTATCCAAATTAGAAAGAAAACTTTAGTTCTATTTTAAACTCCTATGCAATAATATACTGAAATAATTAACCTTTTTGTAGATTTGAAATAAGTCTCAAAGTAAAAACAAATTCACCAAAAAAGACACTTTAATATAATTGGTAATTTTTATTTATATGAGAAGACTTTTGGAAGACTTTTCATTTGTAACTGGTTGATTGGAAAACATTTACCGATTCCGGTGACAAATGTGCCCACCTTAATGAGCACATAAAAACCCAAGGGGAAACTCTGTAAAATCTGAAACACAACAGTATATTGTATTATTAGTTCAAGAAAAGAAGGTTCAAGACTTAGTTGATTATATTTGATGGGTAGTATTTGGTTACAGAGATTTCAGTAACTTTACATTTTATGAAAAGACCTTGATTTTAAGTTGGTTGATTTATAGCAATTAATAGCAGTATATGTTATTTAATTTTCCAAAATGTATTCTTGCCAAAATTCTATTTTCTTACAGTTAGGCAGCGAATGTTACATAGTTACATAGTAGGCGAGGTTGAAAAAAGACACAAGTCCATCAAGTCCAACCTATGTATGTGATTATATGTCAGTATTACATTATATATCCCTGTATGTTGTGGTCGTTCAGGTGCATATCTAATAGTTTTTTTAAATTATCGATGCTTCCCACTGAAACTACTGCCTGTGGAAGAGAAGACCACATCCTTACCGCTCTTACAGTAAAGAACCCTCTACACAGTTAAAGGTTAAACCGCTTTTTTCTCATTTTAGTGAATAGCCGCGTGTCTTATTAAATTCCCTTTCGCAGAAAAGTTATATCCCGTAACCTTTCCTCATAACTAATGTCCTCCAGTCGCTTAATTCGTTTTGTTGCCCTTCTCTGGACTCTCTCCAGTTCCAGCACATCCTTCCTGAGGACTGGAGCCCAGAACTGGACAGCATACTCCAGGTGCGGCCGAACCAGAGTCTTGTAGAGCGGGAGAATTGTCTTTTTATCTCTGGAGATTATCCCCTTTTTAATGCATGCCAATATTCTGTTTGCTTTGCTTGCAGCAGCTTGGCATTGCATACCATTGCTGGGCCTGTCATCTACTAGGACCCCCAGGTCCTTTTCCATCCTAGATTTCCCCAGAGGTTCTTCCCCAGTGAGTAAATTGCATTCATATTTTTGCCCCCCAAATGCATTATTTTAAATTTTTCTACATTAAACCTCATTTGCCATGTAGTTGCCCACCCCATTATTTTGTTCAGATCTTCTTGCAAGGTTTCCATATCCTGCGGAGAAGTTATTGCCCTGCTTAGCTTAGTATCATCCGCAAATACAGAGATTGAGCTGTTTATTCCATCCTCCAGGTCATTTATGAATAAATTAACTAGGATTGGTCCCAGCACAGAACCCCACTTTCCACCCGGACCATTCCTAGTACTCCTCATTTATCACTACCCTCTGAACTTGCCCTTGTAGCCAGTTTTCAATCCATGTACTCACCCTATGGTCCATGCCAACGGACCTTACTTTGTACAGTAAACATTTATGGGGAACTGTATCGAATGCTTTTGCAAAATCCAGATATACCATGTCTACAGGCCTTCCTTTATCTAGATGGCAGCTCACCTCCTCATAGAAGGTTAATAGATTGGTTTGGCAAGAATGATTCTTCATTAATTCATGCTGATTACTGCTAATGATACCGTTGTCATTATTAAAATCTTGTATATAGTCCGTTATCATCCCCTCCAATAGCTTGCATACAATTGATGTTAGGCTAACTGGTCTGTAATTCCCAGGGATGTATTTTGGCCCTTGTTTAAATATTGGTGCTACATTGGCTTTTCTCCAATCAACTGATACCATTCCAGTCAGTAGACTGTTCGTAAAAATTAAGAACAATGGTCTGCAAATTACTTGACTGAGTTCCTTGCTTTTATATAAAAGCAACCCATAAGCTTTAATAGTCAATTCAAGTTCCATTTTAAAAGGAATTTGTCATGGTAGCACAATGGGGGCTGCAAAGCTGACCTCCCTTTAAGGTTGCTAGTTCTCTGGCTGCCATGCTCATTTCTGTTTTTAATGCTGTCTGTTACAAAGCCTCCCCAAAGATAAATATATACCCTCTTTCCTAGCCTCTGGACTTCTATGATCCAGTCCTGTTGGTAATTTACAATTATACAAGTTGTGCTGTGGTAGGGCAGAACAGTAGCTCCGTGTCTGAATGGACACACACAGCTGCAGCTTGGCTCAGGTGCCCCCATAGCAAGCTACTTGCTGTGGGGGCACTCAACAGGAGGGAGGGGCCAGGAGCAGCGAAGAGGGACCCGAGAAGAGGAGGATCCAGGCTGTTCTGTGCAAATTCACTGCAATAGAACAGGTAAATATGACACAACTCGAGTCACTCCTATTTGGACGGTTCCATTGCACTTAATGGGGTGCAACTTGTGATGCGACATGTGCTCTCAAAGTCGGAGTGCATGTCGCACCAGGGTGAACCGTGCCTAAAGGGGGTCTTTGCTGTTGCAGCCAGTTATTTTGTGTTTATATCGCATTATAATTTTAATATTTTTTTTTCACTTTGACAAGTATATTTTTCTGTCGATAATTGTAAAAAAAAATAATTAATTCCGCTCTACGATAATTAAATGTTTAAGGACAATAAATGTGAAAACTTCAAATGAGGTGACTATTTTTTATAAAGATTGTTTTTCTATGTGTATGCTATGTAGCAAAGGTAAATATTCTGTTGTTTTTGCCCTATAGATAACATTTACTGTCATCTATTGCATAGTAAGGGTGCCTACCTGGTAAAGGTAAAATGTCACTATCTTGTCTGTCTTTGAAGCCAGCTGTGTCAGCTGCCAAGGGATAGAAAATTTGGATGACTTAATCTTCCTATGTATTGGCATATCCCTTTGCTGTAGATATGGATCAGCACGTGGCTATTACATAGGCATGTAAGAAAGAGAGCAGTGCTAATATCTTGTTTTTCCAAATAACAGCTACCGTTTCCCAGGATTTAGTATAGTGCTATGTGCCATCTGCTATTCTGATTTAGGTATTCTATTAAATATAATGCTATTTAATTCTTACCACCAATGACAAATCTTTTTTATGGGTAGAGTTGAGGAGGGGTGCTTAATTGCTAGATACATACATAGTCCCGATTTGAAATTTGCCATTGCAACTATACTAGGAGAAAAGCAAAAACGCAGCTGCCCATCATACTAGGAAAACCGGCGAGTACTAAAACTCAGAGGTCTTACTAAAATAGAATAGTGTTCAGCACTTAAAAAGAAATATTACTGTAAGCCGAGGTGCTGTCTGAATCAATCTTGGCACATCTGTCTGATGTAGACCGTAAACAGGATTAGAGCAGGATTTATCTGCTTGACGCTAATTGTGCTTGCAGTTTTTAAACATGCCAGTTTTATTTTTTTATTTTTTTCTAATGCTGCATGAAAATTAAGCCTCCCTGATAAATCTCCACCAACCTATATTATTCGGAGATTTATACTGCCCTCTGTTTTAAAGCAGTGGGGGGATCTGAGCACATTTTAGTGTAGAATGACTTATCTAATCTCTTAATAATTAAGAATATTAAATTCAGTTTGAATGTGCCACACACTGAGGGAAGCCTACAGGGGCATGAACGCCAATAAATTTGAATACACACATGTGTAAATAGAAATCCGCTGCTTTATTGTTAATAGGTTAAAGCATACTCCACGTTTTTACATAATTTGGAGTTTCATAGAACAAAAAAAAAATCTTCATAAGGTCCTATCGGTATTAACAAACTGGCAATGAGCCACGAGGCAAAAAGGTTTTTTTAAATCAATTTTCAAAGAAATTTTTATTCTTTATTGTATTATTGGACACAGTGCTTTTTTGTATTTCTATTTTTTAATTGATGCCTAAATCAATCCCTGTTATTAAAATGTAAATATTCAGTATATTGTTTTAAATTAAAAAATAGGATAATGAGCCAGCAAAATGCAGGAATTGGGAATAACAGGAATTCAGAAGAACTTAATACATAAATTAATAGCTTATTCTCAGGTAATACATATTTTTCTCTCCTTGGTAAATAAAGCATTATTAAGTAAAATGGAATAGGAACCATTAACAGCATAGTTAGGCTGGTTTCACATGGGCTGTCCAATCAGGTCTGCCCTTTTCAGGCGGACCTGATCGAACCAATGAAGTGGCAGATGTTAGTGGACATGTGTCCGCTGACACCCGCTGGCATCTGATCCAATCCTGTCCACCAAAAACAGGCGGATAGGGGATCCATTCCCCATCTGTCCGGTAGATCGGATTGGATGACAGCAGTGTTAATTTCGTCGCCTAAAACGCCTAAAACATTTTAGTCGACTAAATGAATATTATTTTAGTTGACTAAAATACGAATAAAACTAAAACAACTGAGATGACTAAAATACGACTAAAACTAAAATGTCATTTTAGTCAAAAGACTAAGACTAAAACTAAATTGAAATTTGACTTCAAAATTAACATTGGTCTGTAGTCCATGTTCATACCTTAATGCCATAATAAATAACATATTAGATTTTTCACTCCAGCAGTATATAGTGAGTTTGGAAATTGTAGAGAAATGTTAACTAATGCATTACAATTTAATTAAACCTATTAGATTTTAGAAGACTAAAATGAGTTTTAGTCGACTAAAATGTACTGGAGATTTAGTCGACTAAAACTAAAACAATGGCAGAAGACTAAAATGGGACTAAAACTAAAATGCCATTTTAGTCCTAAGACTGAGACTAAAACTGAATCGAAATTTGCTGCCAAAATTAACACTGGATGACAGTCGGATGGAAATGGACAGGTGGTCCATTTCCATCTGACAGCCCCATAGAGAACAGCGGGGCTGTGTCCGTGTCCGCTCCGCTATGCAGAGCGGACACGGACCTACCATCTGCCTGCTCAGTGGGGAGATCCCCTACTGAGCAGGTGGATGCGAATTACAGAGACCGCCCATGTGAAACCAGCCTTAGGCAACTGAAACAGTTGTATATGGGCTTCTCCTGTGCTCTCCGAATACACAGATAGCAGGAGGACAGTAGAAGAGCAGTGACCATTCAGTTTTTTTTACGCACCCCCAAATACCTTAATGTAAAATGTTGGTCTGATGAGTACATTTTTTGGCCAAGGAAAAGGGCTTTGCAGAATCAGCAAATGACAAACACTGTATGGTACTGGCTTAGTGGTATCTAATGTGATTTTTTTTTCTTCTTTTTCCAGTTTTGGATAGTGGTGAGGGGTTAGGACCTGTGTCAGTTTTTCTTTATTGCTCATTGTGTTGCAGCTGGGAAGATTGACCCTCATTGTTTGTCCTAGTGACCATTATCACCAGGATTAAAAGTAGGGGACAGGCTCTAACATTTTTAGATGTCACTGGAACAGAAATATAGGAGAAATTTTCCAATGGGATACTTGTTTTGGTTACAAGCAAGGGGGACTATGTAAAAATAGTCAAGGGATATAACTATTATCTACTCTGCCCAAATTTGTCTTTAGCCTTTAGTTACACTAAAGATTTCCAACCCTATGTCCCAATCATATTCATTTTTGTGAGGTCATTGGTGGGACAAGGGTAGTATTTGGTTAGTTAGCATTAACCTATGCATAGTTCCTATTTGTACAGATGTGTGTGTATACAGTGCATTAAAATAAATAAGTAAATACATTTGTACACTCTTAATAATTTGGTTGACTCTGTGTAGGACTCACAAAGAAGGCACATCAGGAGAAGGCAGTGGAATCCCATCCTCTAGTACAATCTGATCTTCCTGTGTAGTGAGTAATATAATGACTGAAGGGGGGAGATTTTTAAATACAGCTTTCACTGTATCTCCAAGGTAACAAACATTAAGGATGATCACAATAATTTGTTTTGTGGAGCCTTATGTTTTAAGTGTGCTTTTGCACAGCATGTAACATATAATGGGTGGCATTTGATCATAAAAAATAAAAAAAAAAACTATTCTTAGAATCTATTTTTCCTTCTCTGTGACTCTAAAGCATATGGAAGTTATTGCTTGTTAAGTGACATTATTTGAAAGAAACTCTTCCTTCACATTGCCATTATCTTCTCTTAACTGGACCACTAAACTCGTCAAAGTTAATTTGATATCAATGTGATATGACAAAACAGTAGCAAAAGTTAATTTAGATCACAGTAAGAAATCACAGGATTAAATAATACTGTTCAGTCTTTTAGAAAAGTTTATTGCTACCAGATGGAAGCAAGATTCTTTCCAACACTGATTAGTTGGACACCTTTAGGGGGCCAAAGAATAATGACTTTCTATTAAATTGCTTCTAATAAGTCGTAGGTGAAAACATAGCTCTACATCAGGCTTATTAGCTTTATAGATGCCAGTTAATATTCTTTTAAATAACAAGAATGTGTTGTGTGCTGTAATATAAAAATTAAATTTGAGATGGCACGAATCAGTAAATTGTATTTTGTGCTATGTGACTGATTTTTGCCCCATGTTGTGGTTAACCATGTGTTGCTCCACATGGGATTTCATGCTCCTTATTAGCATAATACTTTTCAATTTATTATTTTCCATTTATAGTTACTTTTTTTTCTGGAGTTGGCTTAGAGAACATTGTAAAAAAAAAAATAAAACGTATAAACGCTTGCACATAAGCATTATGTATGTCCACTTTTAAATGTCTTTTGCACATCCTGAAATTTATGTTTGTTCAGTCTGCCAAATTCTACAAAGAGTGTAATATGATATAGTTCCAACATTGTGATGTTCTACTATTTAAAGCGTATCTAAAATATTTTTCTTAGTTTTGGACAAAGTGTTGACGAGTTAGAACTTTTGTCAGATTTTTATTGTTGTCTGTGTCCCCGCTGAGAAGATTCAACCTGTCTATTAGCCCTGGTGGCCATTGTTGAGGCAAAATCCAAGATATGTAAAATAGGTGAAAACAGATGTAATGTCAAACCACTCATTCACAGTAGCACAATGAAAATAATATACATGAACATAAAAACAGGAATATTTAAAAAATATTGTCCATATTCCAAAAAAATGTCCATATTAAAACACTCATAAATCAAAAGTCCATTGTGAAAAACTGGTGCAAATCTTCATACAAAAAAATTAAACTTAAAATCACAAAGAATCCTTCACCAAAGTGATCAAGTGCCAATTCCACACTTTATAGACTGAGGCTCACAAGATTGTATAGAATTCAATCGCATATGCAATTAATCTTGCTTCAAGCAGGTGACAATCCAAAACGCCGCTCAGATCTATCCAGACTGAGAATAGATGATACCATCTCCACATGTGAGATAAAATCAACACAGAGCCTCCAATAGTGTAAAACCTCTTGGGTAACTATTTTAATGAAAAAAGATAGTGCTCTTACATCATAATTAAAAATAGAACGCTTTTTGTTACATGCCGGGTGCCTGCGTGCTGTGTCTCAGACCTCTCCTAGCTCGCACTTACAGATCACATTACCAGCGTCAAGATCCAGTTGCTGCATAGTCACGCCCCTAACGCATTTCTTTACTTCTGACTTCATCACAGGGGGTCAAAATCCAAGATACTGAGTTGCCACCAAAACATGAATAGAGGGGAAATCTTCCAGTGGGGAAACTTGTTCCCAGGGGCAACTGTCTAAGACTGGCTTCCCCTTAACCACTCCAGCTATGGAATGTTTACCCCCTTTGTGACCAGGCCATTTTTTGCGATACGGCACTGCGTTACTTTAACTGACAATTGCGCAAGCGTGCAACGATGTACCCCAAAAAAAATGATGTCCCTTTTTTCCCACAAATACAGCTTTCTTTTGGTGGTATTTGATCACCCCTGTGGTTTTTATTTTTTGCGCTATATACAATAAATTTTTTTACTAGTAATGACGACAATCAGCGACTTATAGTGGGACTGCGATATTGTGGCAGACAAATCGGATACCTAACTGACACTTTTTGGGGACCAGTGACATTATTAATCAAACCACAGGACATGGCTCCAGTAATCCATGTCCTTAGTCTGCTTGTCTTCAGCAAACTGTTTGCAGGCTTTCTTGTGCATCATCTTCATCATTTTATTTTATCTTTAGAAGAGGCTTCCTTCTGGGAAGACAGCAATGCAGACCAATTAGATGCAGTGTCTGGCGTATGGTCTGAGCACTGACAGGCTGACCCCCCACCCCTTCAACCTCTGTAGCAATGCTGGCAGCACTTATACGTCTATTTCCCAAAGACAACCTCTGGATATGGTGCTGAGCACGTGCACTCAACTTTTTTGGTCAGCCATGGCGAGGCCTGTTCTGAGTGAAACCTGTCCTGTTAAACCGCTATATGGTCTTGGCCACCGTGCTGCAGCTCAGTTTCAGGGTCTTGGCAATCTTCTTCTAGCCTAGGCCATTTTTATGTAGAGCGACAATTCTTTTTTTCAGATCCTCAGAGAGTTCTTTACCATGAGGTGCCATGTTGAACTGCCAGTGACCAGTATGAGAGAGTGAGAGCGATAACACCAAATTTAACACACCTGCTCACCATTCACACCTGAGACCTTATAACACTAACGAGGGAAAATGGCTATTGGCTAATTGGGCCCAATTTGGACATTTTCACTTAGGGGTGTACTCACTTTTGTTGCCAGCGGTTTAGACATTGATGGCTGTGTGTTGAGTTATTTTGAGGGGGCAGCAAATTTACACTGTTAGGCCCCTTTCACATGAGGCGGACTCCGTTTCTATGGAGCCCGCCTCGGTCCGCCGGCTCAGCGGGAGATCTGTCCGTTGATCTCCGCTGAGCCGGCGGATGACAGGTCCCTCTCTGCTCACTGAGCGGGGAGGGGCTTTTCAGGCGCCGCTGCCGCCTATGGAGGGATCGGATGAAAACGGACAGCATGTCCGTTTTCATCAGTTCTCACCCGATCCGATCCACCAGCGACGGACCTGGACATAGGGCCATCCGTCTGCTTTTAGCGGATCGGACGGGGTCGCCGCTCCATAGACTAACATGGAGCGCCCGTTCAGGTCCGCCGTCAAAACTGACAGGTGGACCTGAACGGTCCGATCGTGTGAAAGGGGCCTAATACAAGCTGTACACTCACTACTTTACATTGTAGCAAAGTGTCATTTCCTCAGTGTTGTCACATGAAAAGATATAATAAAATATTTACAAAAATGTGAGGGGTGTGCTCACTTTTGTGAGCTACTGTATATTTAACATTTAGAGAATATGCTCTGCATCCATTCATTGGTTGGTTCAAAAAATAGTCATGGTTGCCAAGTTACACTTAGCTTCTAAATTGAAAGCTCTTGTCATATTTTTATATGCCCAAACACCAAATACATTTACGGTAATTGTGTTTTATGAAAAATTAGATACTGTGCAAACTGACATGCTGTAGATATTTTTTTCAAACCTGGCAGCCCCAGTTAATTTACTGTTATGGTAATTTAGGCTTTTAACTTTAACTGATACATATCTTTTTAACAAACTGTTTCTAAGTTACATTCTTTTACCGGGCTATTGTATGCCCATAGTAAGCTGAGTATTTGGCATATGAATTTTTTTATTACCTATGATGTTTCAAGAGTCAAAACAGCAGATCCAATTGATATGATGGATTATTATTGATATCATATGATGGATTATTATATTAACTATCTATAACATACTGCATTTGAATGTTTGCTTTTGTGCTTTTTAATTTGTCTTTATCTAATAAAACATTTAAACGCAAAAGCTTGTAATGCGTGATTTATCCCGATGAACGGTCATTAACAGATACTAACTTTAGCAGTATCAGTTTACTTGACAATCACTTTAATTTACCTACTAAAAGTGTAAACTATTATTATTATTTTTTTTTTAATTGACAGTTATTCTACAGTTTTTCATGATTAACACACCAGTTGCTATTTTATTTTAACCTCTTTGTGCCTAGCGCACACAAATATGCAGCCTCTCTGTGGCCGGGCATTGGCACGGAGCGGCTGCATATTTGTGTGCAATAATGCGGATAGAGCTGTGCTGAGAGCTCGTGCCCTGCACTCACCCAGCACAGTTATTGGCAGCTAACTGAAAGCTACTGTTCCCTACTTGCGATCGGGAGCTTTCTGGTCATGTGACCGCCATGATAGTCAATCACAGCAACCACATAACCGTATACCTCGCACTGCCTACCTGTATTCTAAAGCCCTTAAAGGGCCAGCAGGCCCCCGCTCTAAGGGGTTAAATCCCACTGTAACACAGTTTTGTTGCCTGTTGGTCCTGCCAGTAGATCCATTTTTTTATACTTTAGTGTGTTAAATGCTAGCAGAAAGGCTTTGTTGGGTCTATTTATCACCCAAGAGTCGCACAACCTTTACCTATAATTCCCACATTTTCATAGAAGATTCAGTTAGAAAAATGTGTAAATTTTGGTTTGGAAATTTTGTAAATCTTGGATGAAAACATTGATAAATAGTCCCCTATATGTCTCTTCTGCAATAAATACTTCTTCCCTAGCAAGTTTCTCTAGAATGTACACTTAGTGGAACATGCGCAACTCAGTGTGCAATCTCAACATACCTTGGGTGCTGGGCTGTATTGCCTCCCATGTACATATATACTGTAGACACCATGGGCTGGTCAATCAGGACAGCTGAAGATGCTGATCCTGAAAGAAGACCAAGCGAAGATGTCAGTGGGGACAAGGGAGCTTGCAGACATCTACTGGCTAAAGGGAACTTTAGTTCTAATTTAAGTAAGGGACAAACACGTTAAAGCCCCACTCCATCAAACACTCTTTTAGCAGCTACATTTTTTGGAAGAAGTTTTAAACTGCATGATTAAATTCTGACCATTGTAAGCACCTGTAATTGTTACAGAAGATCTTTTGTCTCAACCCTGTACCTACTACTTTTTCTGTGCAGATGTAGATCTTGGTCTGTTAAAGAAAGTAAAAAAGCAAAGGCTTGGTTTAAAAAGGATGTTTAACTCAAAATCTGTGTTTTATGCTCTGTAACCTTTGTCTTATGTGCTTCTTTAAACAGGCAGCTCCAAAAGCAGCCAACAGCAGAAAGAGGAATCTATTGACCTGCGAGATATATTTTCGGTGAAGCTCAAACGCCGCCGTGCAGCAGGACAGGAGAAAGGTGGCACCTTGTTGGGAATCACACTATTTTTGTGCATCAGAAAGGGACACAAACTGAAAGATGACTCCATTAGTCTTCACAACTTAAGTGAAGACTTTTGTAACATATGGTACCGACAATTAAAGGATATATTGAATGGTAAGTTACTTTTAAAAATGTTTACATTTTTATAGTTGTCAATCATGCTAAACAACATCTATGGATTGCCAAGAGGAAAGAAGGAGAAGTTAGGCAATGTACGCAAATAATTTTCTCTGAAAGGTTAATGTAATCTTTACATGTTTCGTTTGAGTGTAAGGCTTTATATATTACATTTTTAAAGCATCAAAAGACCTTTAAAGTGGGAAAAAGGGCTATCTGTATACACCTCCCTATAATCCAATATCACAGCAATATTACATCTTCATAGTTGGAATTCTAAAACAATTTTTTCTGCCTTTTTTTCCCCCTAAAAAGTCCTCCTGTCACGTGACCACAAAGCTCTTGGATTTAATTAAGCAGGGCAGCTGTTTGGCATGTCCACTGCCTCCTAGGATTGTCATCTCCAGAAGTAACGTACCTAGTCAAAGGCAAGGCTAGGAGGATAGGAAAAGCTGCAGCACATTGTTGTTGGTGGTGCCGATGGCCGGGCGGGATGGGGGCGAGGCTACTCTGAGCTGTGCTGAAATTATTACACAGGCACCGACAATGGCTTAAAGGATGAGCTCACCTTTGGAAACATGTTACATGTTTCACCCATTTTTAGGGTGAAACATGTAACACGTTCCCACTGCTGCAGCTGCTCCCCAGTCTGTGCCCACTCTGTGAAAGCAGGCGAGGCCCTTCTCCCCGTACCTGCTTTCACTATTTGAAAACATCATGGCCGCGTGGGGCTCCAACCACACAGCCACCTCATTCATTCACAGAGTTCTGTGAATTAATGAACTACAGGTGCCGACATCCTTTGTGGCTGTCGGCTTGTAGTTCTCATTGAACTACCAATTACTGGAATCCTTGTAATTTATTGGTTACATCAAAGTGACAGTAACACAACAGCGCTGATGCTTCTTAAGAAGCCTTAGTCGTAGCTAGTTTAGGACAGAAAGGGCAAGAAATATATATTTAGGCAAACTCCACCTTAGAAAGATTAACATATTAAATTGGTACAATTAATTATGTGGTGGTTGCACTAGTGCCAGAAAAAAGACAGAACATAGATCAGAGCCAAAAAGGGATTGCAAATAGTCAAGTGAGATAAAACTAATGACTGTACATCAAGCTAAAGATATATATCAAAAGCAAAAAATATAAAATGTACAAGATGTGTCCATCCAAAAGAGGAGGACAAAATTTGTCCTCCTCTTTTGGATGGACACATTTCAGTACTTTGTGTGTAGATATATGTATTATTATTCTCTTGTACATTTATTTTTATAATTTTTCAGCGATTCAGTTTTCAGCGACTTGTTGTAAGTATATGGCCCATCGGGTAGTTGCCCTCATTATAAGCCAGTGTCTTGGCAATTAATACTATGATTTCCGGCCCCAGTTCTTGAACAGGGTGTTTACAAAGCCGGTCCCAGCGTCACTTCCGGTTCCAGGCGTTTGGCTGCTTCCTGCTGTTTGAGCGCAATTGTAATGGAGTACGTTCATATCCTGCTCCCACCTTATAAATAGCGATGACCACTCCTCTGATGATGTCTGAGTATGACGAAACGCGTTTGGTGGAGCTTGGTCACGTGACGTCGCCATGCAAAGACAGTGCTGATGGGAATCTCTCTTGCCGGAGGACATTCAGCCCGCCCACTCACGGTGTGAATCGAATATGGCTGGCCTTAGACTGCTGTTTCTACTCTAGACAATCAGCAATTAGAATAATGCATAATATAAAAGTTTAAGTTGTTACACATCCTAAGCAAGGGCAAATTTAGATTTTTGACTGGAGTTCCACTTTTTTAGGCCCATTTACACTGTTGTGGTGCAGCACGCTATGTGTATTCATGCATTACGATACAATTAATTTCAAATGACACTCCAGTACACCTGCACTTTTGCAAATAAATCGTGCAAATCTGATATTTAGTTGGTTGGGTGCATTTCTAGCTCTCACTTATTCAAATGTATAGGCTTCCTTATGACAACACATGTTAAAGCAGAACTAAACCCTTCTATATAAAGGGGACAGCACCATTTTAACCTCTATTTAGATCTGCAGTTGCCATTGTGCTACACCTCTCACTAGCTATGATACCAGCCATTCAAGGGCTTGAAGATCGGTTAAATGTTGTCTATGGAAACTGTGCCAGTTATCATCACAGGTATGCCCTAAATGTGGCATACACTGAACATGTGCTAGTACGGAGAATGTAAATGGCTCATGGCACACAGGGGTTAACCACTTGCTGACCAGCTCACATAAATATGCATCGGCAAAGTGGCTCGTTCCCACGAATCGCTGTACCTGTACGTCGGCTCCTTTAAAAGCCATAGCAGGTGCGCCCGCTGCACGGCGGGGGAACCAATGCGCGTGGCCGGCGGGCGCAATGACAGCCGGCCACCCGCGATCGCGTACACGAGAGCCAGAACGGAGATTTGTGTATGTAAACACACAAATCCCCATTCTGACAGGAGAGGAGAGACAGATCTGCTGTTCATGGTAATTACGAACAGCAATATGTCTCCTCCTCCAGTCAGTGCCATCCCCCCACAGTTAGAAACACACATAAGGAAACACATTTAACTCATTGATTGCATCCTAGTGTTAACCCCTTCCCTACCAGACATTTACACAGTAATCAGTTTTTATAGCACTGATCGCTGGTCCCAAAAAAGTATCAAAAGTGTCCGATCTGTCCGCCACAATGTCGCAGTCCCGATCACCGCCATTACTAGTAAAATAAATAAATAAATAAATAAAAATGCCATAAAAAATGGCATAAACCTATCCCCTATTTTATAGACGTTATAACTTTGCGCAAACCAATCAATATACGTTTATTGCATTTTTGTTTTTTGTTTTTTACCAAAAATATGTAGAAGAATATATATTGGACTAAACAGATGAAGAAAGATATTTAAAAAAAAAATGGGGATATTTATTATAGCAAAAAGTAAAAAACATTGTTTTTTTTTTTTTTAAATTGTCGCTCTTTTTTTGTTTATAGCGCAAAAAATAAAAACTGCAGAGGTGATCAAATACCACCAAAAAAAGGAAAAAAAGGACGTCAATTTTGTTTGGGTACAATGTTGCACGACTGCGCAATTGCCAGTTAAAGCGACGCAGTGCTGTATCGCAAAAAATGGCCTGGTCATTAAGGGGGGAAATCTTCTAGGGCTGAAATGGTTAATTTACTAAAACTGGAAAGTGCAAAATCTGGTGCAGCTCTGCATAGAAACCAATCCCCTTCCAGGTTTTAGTGTTAAAGCTTAACCACTTCAGCCCCGGAAGGATTTACCCCCTTCCTGACCAGAGCACTTTTTACAATTTGGCACTGCGTCGCTTTAACTGCTAATTGCGCGGTCATGCAATGCTGTACCCAAACGAAATTTGCGTCCTTTTCTTCCCACAAATAGAGCTTTATTTTGATGGTATTTGATCACCTCTGCCGCTTTTATTTTTTGCGCTATAAACGGAAAAAGACCAAAAATTTTGAAAAAAAATGATATTTTCTACTTTTTGTTATAAAAAAAATCCATTAAAATCAATTTTAGTCATACATTTAGGCCAAAATGTATTCGGCCACATGTCTTTGGTAAAAAAAATGTCAATAAGTGTATATTTATTGGTTTGCGCAAAAGTTATAGCGCCTACAAACTAGGGTACATTTTCTGGAATTTACACAGCTTTTATTTTATGACTGTCTATGTCATTTCATGAGGTGCTAAAATGGCAGGGCAGTACAAAACCCCCCCAAATGACCCCATTTTGGAAAGTAGACACCCCAAGGAAATTGCTGAGAGGCATGTTGAACCCATTGAATATTTATTTTTTTTGTCCCAAGTGATTGAATAATGACAAAAAAAAAAAAATTACAAAAAGTTGTCACTAAATGATATATTGCTCACACAGGCCATGGGCATATGTGGAATTGCACCCCAAAATACATTCAGCTGCTTCTCCTGAGTACGGGGATACCAAATGTGTGGGACTTTTTGGGAGCCTAGCCGCGTACCGGGCCCCGAAAACCAAGCACCGCCTTCAGGATTTCAAAGGGCATACATTTTTGATTTTACTCCTCACTACCTAATCACAGTTTTGAAGGCCATAAAATGCCAAGATGGCACAAACCATCCCCCAAATGACCCTATTTTGGAAATTAGACACCCCAAGCTATTTGCTGAGAGGCATGTTGAGTCCATGGAATATTTTATATTTGGACACAAGTTGCGGGAATGTGACAATTTTTTTTTTTTTTTTTGTACAAAGTTTTCACTAAATGATATATTGCTCAAACATGCCATGGGCATATGTGGAATTACACCCCAAAATACATTCTGCTGCTTCTCCTGAGTACGGGGATACCACATGTGTGGGACTTTTTGGGAGCCTAGCCGCGTACGGGGCCCCGAAAACCAAGCACCGCCTTCAGGATTTCAAAGGGCATAAATTTTTGATTTTACTCCTCACTACCTATCACAGTTTTGAAGGCCATAAAATGCCAAGATGGCACAAACCCCCCCAAATGACCCCATTTTGGAAAGTAGACACCCCAAGCTATTTGCTGAGAGGCATGTTGAGTCCATGGAATATTTTATTTTTTGACACAAGTTGCGGGAAAGTGACAATTTTTTTTTTTTTTGCACAAAGTTGTCACTAAATGATATATTGCTCACACAGGCCATGGGCTTATGTGGAATTGCACCCAAAAATACATTCTGCTGATTCTCCTGAGTATGGTGATACCACATGTGTGGGACTTTTTGGGAGCCTAGCCGCGTACGGGGCCCCGAAAACCCAGCACCGCCTTCAGGATTTCTAAGGGCGTAAAGTTGTGATTTCACTCCTCACTACCTATCACAATTTTGAAGGCCATAAAATGCCCAGATGGCACAAAACCCCCCCAAATGACCCCATTTTGGAAAGAAGACACCCCAAGCTATTTGCTGAGAGGCATGATGAGTACATGGAATATTTTATATTTTGACACAAGTTGCGGGAAAGTGACAATTTTTTTTTTTTTTGCACAAAGTTGTCACTAAATGATATATTGCTCAAACATGCCATGGGCATATGTGGAATTACACCCCAAAATACATTCTGCTGCTTCTCCTGAGTACGGGGATACCACATGAGTGGCACTTTTTGGGAGCCTAGCTTCATACGGGGCCCCGAAATCCAATCACCGCCTTCAACGATTTCTAAGAGCGTTAATTTTTTATTTCACTCCTTACTACCCATCACAGTTTTGAAGGCCATAAAATGCCAAGATAGCACAAAACCACCCCAAAATGACCCCATTTTGGAAAGTAGACATCCCAAGCTATTTGCTGAGAGGCATAGTGAGTATTTTGCAGCTCTCATTTGTTTTTGAAAATGAAGAAAGACAAGAAAAACATATTTTTTTTTTTCTTTTTTCAATTTTCAAAAGTTTGTGACAAAAAGTGAGGTCTGCAAAATACTCACTATACCTCTCAGCAAATAGCTTTGGGTGTCTATTTTCCAAAATGGGGTCATTTGGGGGGGGTTTTGTGCTATCTTGGCATTTTATGGCCTTCAAAACTGTGATGGGTAGTAAGGAGTGAAATCAAAAATTTACGCCCTTAGAAAGCCTGAAGGCGGTGCTTGGTTTTCGGGGTCCCGTACGCGGCTAGGCTCCCAAAAAGTCTCACACATGTGGTATCCCTGTACTCAGGAGAGGCAACAGAATGTATTTTGGGGTGTAATTTCACATATTCCCATGGCATGTTTGAGCAATATATCATTTAGTGACAACTTTGTGCAAAAAGAAAAAAAAAAAGTTTGTCTTTTTCCCGCAACTTGTGTCACAATATAAAATATTCCATGGACTCGACATGCCTCTCAGCAAATAGCTTGGGGTGTCTACTTTCCAAAATGGGGTCATTTGGGGGGGTTTTGAACTGTCCTGGCATTTTATGCACAACATTTAGAAGCTTATGTCACACATCACCCACTCTTCTAACCACTTGAAGACAAAGCCCTTTCTGACACTTTTTGTTTACATGAAAAAATTATTTTTTTTTGCAAGAAAATTACTTTGAACCCCCAAACATTATATATTTTTTTAAAGCAAATGCCCTACAGATGGTGGGTGTTTCATTTTTTTTTTTCACATAGTATTTGCGCAGCGATTTTTCAAACGCATTTTTTGGGGAAAAAACACACTTTTTTAAATTTTAATGCACTAAAACACACTATATTGCCCAAATGTTTGATGAAATAAAAAAGATGATCTTAGTCCGAGTACATGGATACCAAACATGACATGTTTTAAAATTGCGCACAAACGTGCAGTGGCGACAAACTAAATACATTTTTAAAAGCCTTTAAAAGCCTTTACAGGTTACCACTTTAGATTTACAGAGGAGGTCTACTGCTAAAATTACTGCCCTCGATCTGACCTTCGCGGTGATACCTCACATGCATGGTGCAATTGCTGTTTACATTTGACGCCAGACTGACGCTTGCGTTCGCCTTTGCGCGAGAGCAGGGGGGGACAGGGGTGCTTTTTTTTTTTTTTTTTATTAATTTTTTGATTTTTTATCTTATTTTTAAACTGTTCCTTTCATTTTTATTTTTTTTAAATCATTTTTATTGTTATCTCAGGGAATGTAAATATCCCCTATGATAGCAATAGGTAGTGACAGGTACTCTTTTTTGAAAAAATTGGGGTCTATTAGACCCTAGATCTCTCCTCTGCCCTCAAAGCATCTGACCACACCAAGATCGGTGTGATAAAATGCTTTCCCAATTTCCCAATGGCGCTGTTTACATCCGGCGAAATCTAAGTCATGAAATGCTCGTAGCTTCCGGATTCTTAGGCCATAGAGATGTTTGGAGCCATTCTGGTCTCTGATCAGCTCTATGGTCAGCTGGCCGAATCACCGGCTGCATTCTCAGGTTCCCTGTTGGGACAGGAGAGCCAGAGAAAAACATGGAAGACGGTGGGGGGGGGGCGCATTTCCTCCCACTGCTTGTAAAAGCAGTCTAGAGGCTAATTAGCCGCTAGGATTGCTTTTACATGAAAGCCGACCGCTGGCTGAAAAGAATGATACCAAGATGATACCTAAACCTGCAGGCATCATTCTGGTATAACCACTCAAAGTCCAGCAACATACCAGTACGTTGCTGGTCCTTGTTGGGCATATATTGTAAACTTTTTTTTCATGCAGCCTGTGGGCTGAACGAAAAAAAGATATTGATCGGTGGGTATGCCCACCATTAGAATACCTCCCTTCATCCACCCACTTCTAATGATGGGCATACATGCACCATTTATATATGCCGAAGCATGGGGGCATCCTCCCGCAAAAGGCAGGAGCAAATCGCTCCTCCACCCACTGCTGCCCCCACGCTTCGGCATATATGCTGAAGTATGTAACTGTGGTGGTGAAATCACCTCCGACAGCGCTGGAGTCACGGCTTTATGTATCGTGGGAGCAAACACTGTTGCTGTCAAGATAAATAAATCCGCGCTGCAGCTGAATGGCGTACCTGAAAACAAAAAAATGTTTAAAACACAGTAAACTATAAAAAAATTACATACCTGAAAAGCAAACATGATAAAACATAACAATAAAACATTGCAGAATAGAATACAGTAAAAAAGAGCAGAACAATAGAGAGAAAATAGAGAGAGAGAGAACAATAAAACGACAACTATTTTTGGTTTTTTTATTTTATATTTTTTTTGTGTATTTTTTTTTTTTTTACTTTTTTTTTTTTTATAACTGTAACTTTTAAAACTGTAACGGTTCCAGGTTTGGGTCTCTCAAAATGCGATGGCATCTTGAGAGACTCTGTGGAAGTGTGTCCTAGTCTGTGCAGTGCTGTACCCTACGCTAATACTCAACTAGTGTATGGTAGCGTTCAAAACATTCACCAATGCAAAGACCAGGATTGCCAGGACAGGAGGGACAATAATACCGGGTGTCACGCCTAAATCCGTGCTTTCTGCAGACACGACATTTTCTTTTGGGGGGCTCGTTGGGTAGGGGTACTCTGGAGGACATAAGGAAAATGCCTCTCATGCAGCCGGCCTACTGCATTTGGATTGGGAAGGTGAGGTGGAGCACCGTCTGGAAACAGAAGGGCTCTGACGATCTCTTCCTGGAATTTAAGGAAGGATCCAGTCCGTCCTGAAGCTCTGTATAGCACATGAGCGTTCAGCAAAGCCAATTGAAATAAATAAACAGACACTTTTTTGTACCAGCGTCTGGCCTTACGGGCAATTAGGTACGGCGCCAACAACTGGTCGTTGAGGTCCACCCCTCCCATATTAAGGTTGTATTCGTGGACACAGAGGGGTTTCTCCACAACACCAGTCGCCGTAGTAATTTGGGTCGTCGTGTCTGCATGAAGGGAGGTGAGAACGAAAACATTCTTCTTATCCCTCCACTTCATAGCGAGCAAATTATTATACTTCAAGCAGGCTCTCTCCCTCAGCCTAAGACGGGACTCTACAAGCCGCTGGGGAAAGCCCCGGCAATTAGGTCGCACGGTGCCACATGCTCCAATCTGCTGATCAAACAAGTGACTAAAAAGTGGCACGCTCGTATAATAATTGTCCACGTACAAGTGGTACCCCTTTCCGAATAAGGGTGACACCAAGTCCCACACTATCTTGCCAGCGCTTCCTATGTAGTCAGGGCAGTTTATCGGCTCTACGTGACTATCTTTGCCCTCGTAAACCATAAATCTACATGTATAGCCTGTGGCCCTGTCACAGAGCTTATACATCTTGACCCCGTATCTGGCACGCTTGCTGGGAAGGTACTGTTTGAAGGACAAGCAGCCAGAAAACTTAATCAGGGACTCATCAACGCAGACAACTTGATGGGGAGTAAACAAGTCTGCAAAACGTTGGTTGAAGTGGTTTACGAGGGGCCGAATTTTGTAGAGCCGATTGTATGCAGGGTCTCCACGAGGACGACAGAGTTCATTGTCGTTGAAGTGCATGAACCGCAAAATCTGCTTGTATCGTGCCCTGGTCATTGAAGCAGAGAACACGGGCATATGGTGAATTGGGTCAGTGGACCAATATGACTGCAGCTCACTCTTTTTGGTTATGCCCATGTTGAGGGAAAGGCCCAGAAAGATCTTAAATTGGGAGACCGTAATTGGTCTCCAATCTCTGGCAAGGGAGGACTGGGGATTAGTGGCGATGTGTTGACCAGCGTACAAATTGCTTTGGTCCACAATAGATCTATAGAGATCTTCGGTGAAAAACAGTGAATAAAAATCCAGTGGCATAAAGTCAACTGTTTCCACCTGAATTCCGGGTTGGCCAGTGAAAGGGGGAAGTATGGGTGCTGCAGAAGTGGTGGGTACCCAATTCGGATTGGCGAATGCAGCAGGAAGGGCACTATGGGCACGACGGGCCTGTCTTTGTCTTCTTGGTGGCAGCGGGACACTAGTTGTGCTTGCCACATCGCCAGCTTGAACTGCACTTATGGGACTCGCCACGTCACCACGTGATACTGCAGTGCTGGATGTACGACCAGGGTGTACTAGGCCGCTGGTGCTTGCCAGTTCACCAGAAGGAGTAGCGGCACTAGTACTTCTCTGCTCCATACGAGAGCCCTGCGGTTCTTGCACTTCAAGGACAGAAGAAGAAGTTCGGGGTCTGGTACGCCTGACCCTAGCAGGGACCACAACTCCGTCGTCAGAGCTATCTGTCATGGAGCCGCTGTCCTCTACAGGTTCGTATTCTGAGCTTGAACTTGACAGATGAGTGACTTCCTCTTCACTATCTGTCATGCTCAGAAACGTGTAGGCCTCTTCACTAGTGTACCTTCGATTTGCCATTTTGGGCTCTAAATTTAGGGGTACACTAGTGAGACTCACAGGCAAAAAAGCTCCTGACTGTCAGCGACTGATTCAAAGCGCTACCAAAAAACTGTTAGCGATCTCAGGGATCAGGCCTGACTCTGCGAACGCTGCAGTTATGTGTGCTTAGTGTTTTGTGACAGTTATCGATCGATACTGCACTTGGGTGGGCTGGGCTGGGCTGGGCCGAGGAGCAAAACGCAGGTGCTAGCAGGTATCTGGGCTGATCCCGCTAACACTGCGTTTTTTTGGGGGACCCTAAACTGCTGGGAAGTATAGATCTGATCGGATCAGATATCGATCCGTTCAGATACTATAGCACTAAGGGAGGTGTATGCTGCGTGCGTGGGTGTTAGCGGTACTGGCGCTAACCTGACGCTGCCTGGGGCGACGCAGACCTTATCTGATCCTAAAAACTTAACTTCTATCACCGCCGGGCAATTAGGGGGTTAAACCTTTATAAGGTAATAAACGGCGGGTGCCCTAAAACTGTAATAAACTACAATAAACTACAAAAACAAACCAACTAACCAGCGTCACCCGTAACAATTATATGGTGATCACTGGTGAAAGGGTTAACTAGGGGGCAATCAAGGGGTTAAAACCTTTAGTAGGTAGTATATGGGGGTCCCTGTCGCTATAAAACACTGATAGCAAACCTATATACTTACCTCCCTAACTAGCGTCACCTGTGTCACTAATACAGCGATCAGAAAAACGATCGCTTAGTGACACTGGCGACGGGGGGTGATCACGGGGTTAAAACTTTATTAGGGGGGTTAGGGGGGTACCCTGGACCTAAAGGGGGGTACCCTAGACCTAAAGGGGGCTAACCTAACTGCCCTAACACTTGTAACTGACACAAACTGACACCAATGCAATAAATCAGAAAAAAAAAAAACCTGCTATTGGTGTCAGAGTGACAGGGGGTACAGGGGGGGTGATCAGGGGGTGACTGGGGGGTGACAGGGGGGTGACAAGTGTGCCTGCGTGTTCTACTGTTAGTGTAGTGTTGGTGCACTTACTTGGATGTCTTCTCTCCTCTGCGCCGGACGAAAAGACCGGCTCGAGGAGAGATGACATCACTTCCTCCGCTTCTGTTTACATTCACAGAAGCCGAGGAAGCTTGTCATTGGCCAGGAGCGATTGCGAGGGGGGAGCCACGAATGAGTGGCCTCCCCCTCACCTTTGATCGACCCTGACCTCGATCCGACCGCCGCTGGCACCGGGGGGTCCGATCGGACCCCCCACCCGCAGGCAGGCAAGGACGTACAGGTAAGCCCTTTTGCCTGCCCGTGCCGCTCTGTCGACGTACATCGTCGTGCGGCGGTCGGCAACTGGTTAATTGAACATATTGAAGTTAGAAGCTGATTGGCTACTATGCAGAACTGCACCAGATTTTGCACTCTCCAGTTATAATAAATCAACCCCACAGTCATACTTCTTACTTAATCTCCAGAGAATGGAAAATCACATTGTATCAGCTACCACAGCCAAAAGAATTTCTTTTCTTTCAGTTCCAAAAAATTCAGCTCCATAGTATTTAGAAGCACTCCTTAGTTAACATAGGCCACTATCTGTGTGAACAGGACTGTTCAGATTTACACAGTAAACACATGCACTGATCTTTCTAGAGCAATTTATCTTTTCACATCTGTCATGCTTTCCTGGGTTGACAGTAGGTCTTTGAAACACAAGGTGCATTATTTGTTGAGTGAGTTGGTGTTGATTAGGAAAGGTGTTTCCTTATTGTGACATCCACCTCTTCTACTTTAGAAATTCAAATGACCGCTGTTACAAATATTTTTCCCCCGGTTAAAACTGGGGCTATATCCAAATTAAAGCTGAACTCCATCTTTTGTTAGGCTTTACTATGTCCCTCACTAACACATGAGTCCGCTGGAGATGTGGTATAAACTGTATGTAGCTGCAGCTACATTCAGCATACAGCACTGTGTTCCAGGTTCGAGCTGAGACTTCCTGTCCCGTACCTGGAACACAGTAGAGTCCATCACAGCGGCACTCAGCCATTTACAGATAGCGGTGTATTCTATCAAGGAATACAAAGCTTCCTCTGGCTGAATCTGAGGTTGTGACATCATCAGTCTGCCTCTCTGACACATCCAATCAGAGGAAGCTTTGTATTAATTCATAGAATGCATCACTTTCTGTGAATGGCTGAGCGCCACTGTGATAGACTCTACTGCGTGCCGGGTACGAGACAAGAAGTTTTGGCTTGAACCCGGAGCACAGTGCACATGTTAGTGAAGCACATACCGTGTTTACCCGAATATAAGTCCGGGTCTTATATTAATTCTGGCAACAAAAGCCCCAGAAAGGCTTATTTTCGGGGTAGGGCTTGTCATGTGCTGACTTCTCTCCCCATCTCCCTCCTTCCCTGCCTGTCAGGAATCCCCAGCGGCCTGTAGATCTGAGTAAAAGTGCTTGTAAAATCCTAGAATGCACTGTATTACACTATAATATCATGTAAACTGTGTACGTTTCTGTAATCTGTTTGTGATAAATACCTTCTTATAGCGCCGCTCTGCGCTTCTGTGACCCACCGGATCTCTCTTCCCCACTCCAAGCACTGCAGGGGGGGGGGGGGGATGTGGAGGAGAGTAGCAGGAGGTCAGCTGAGCACCAAGCAGGGCTATAAGGAGGTATTTATCACAAATAGATTACAGATACATACACAGTTTACATTATATAATGCTGTATTACAGTGCATTTTGGGATTTTACAACCACTTTAAACTAGGGCTTTTTTTGGGGTAGGTATTGCAGCCCTCCCCCAAAATCACAGTAGGGCTTATTTTCAGGATAGGTCTTATTTTTGGGGAAACACTGTAGTTTGTAAGATGTAATGTCTAACAAAATATGGAGGTTAGCTTTAATGTGTGATAGTTGCTGCTTGTTACTGCCCTAACTTGTGTGTTAAATTCATATTCTTCCTTCTAGCTTCTAAGTAACTATAACAGTATCATGCACAGAACATTGTAGCTGTGCAATCTTCATAACTACAGGACTATTATCTGATAATACTTAGGAGACAGTGGGGGTTATTTACTAAAGGAAAATCTACTTTGCACTTCAAGTGCACTTGAAAGTAAAGTCGCTGTAGATCCGAGGGGGACATGCAAGGAAAATAAAAAACAGATTCTTAGCTTGCACATGATTGGATGATAAAATCAGCAGAGCTTCCCCTCATTTCAGATCTGCCCCTTAGATTTAGAACGGCTGCACTTCCAAGTGCACTTTCAGTGCACTTTCAAGTGCAGTGCAAAGTGGATTTGCCTTTTGTAAATAACCCCCAGTGTGTGTTATTAGCATAAGGTCAGGGAGTTGGAAGAGTGAAAACTTATAGATTTTGGGTAACCTCTCACTTCTAGTTCCAAGGGACTTGCGTCACCCTCAAGCAGAGTAAAGTTAGCTATAGGTTCGAAATTTGGCTGCTTCAGCAGGTACCAGCCAAATTTCGATCCATGTATGGCCATCCTTGTACAACAGAAGTCAGAATAGAATGCCTCAGCGGGGATGATTCCTCTATCTATCTCACTTTTGTGAATGGAGGAATCTGTTCATAGAATGCACGAAGGTAAAAAACCTTCCACTAGTTGTTCCCCCCACCCCCCTTCCAAAATACTTACCTTTATGGATCCAGTACTATGCTCACCTGCAGTTGCGCTGGTTCTCTCTCTCCCCGCTCTGCAGAAGCCGAGAGAATTGGCAGGGGATCTTAGAAGAGGAGGTTCAGGGCGGCTCTGTGCAATGCCATGTTTGTTATTTAAAAAAAATATATATATTTGCCTCTATAACCACTTTAATGTTGTTAATAAGCCTCTAGCTGCCAACCACATTTACAGGTGTTTGAACTTAAAAGGCAACTTCAGGTTTGGCAACCCCCAGTCTTCCACCAACTTCCTGGTGCTACATTTCTATATACTTCTGTTTTTCAAGTTGTCTCAGTCACGTGAAAATAGGAGTCTTTTTCCTCTTCTTTTGTCCTCTAACAGTGCGGTAAGTCCATGAGGGGCTTGAGCTCACAGAAAGTGGTTCCTAAAGGTTGTTCAACTTGAAAGACCCCCAGCAGCATTAGATGGAGCTTAGTATGTGCAAGGGACAGTGCTGAAGAGAAGATACAGTGTAGCTTTTCTTAAATGGATTGTAAAGCCTCGTTTTTTTTTCCATTAAAATAACAAACATGTCATACTTACCTGCTCTGTGCAATGGTATTTGCACAGAGCAGCCCTGATCCTCCTCTGCTCAGGTCCCCCACCGGCGCTCCTGGCTCCTCCTCCCCGACGAGTGCCCCCATAGCAAGACGCTTACTATGGGGGCACTCATTCGTGCTTGCTCCTGAGCCCTGCTCTGTCTGTCCATAAGGCACACAGGGAGGGGCCGAGCCCCCTCCTTCTTCACCAGCTCTGATTGACAGCAGTGGGAGCCAATGGCTCCCGCTGCTGTATCTGAGCAAATGAGGATCGAGAGAGCGCCGGCTCTTGTGCACATTGCTGTATTGAGATTGGACTGAGTTATGTATTTAGTGGTGCTGCGGTCCATGCAGAAGGTTTTTTACCTTACTGCATAGAATGCAGTAAGGTAAAAAAAAAAAAGTTCTGCCTTTACAACCAGTTTAAGCACTTGAGTGGTTTAATTAAATAAATAATGAAACAAATAAATAAATTGGGCTTTGAGTTCCTGTTTATGTAGCAATCTTCTCACCCCCTCTCTTAAAAGACAAGTTTACCTTTTGTAACATGTTACAGGTTACACCTGTATTTTGGGTGTAACCTGTAGCATGTTTCTTTGGAGCAGCCAACCCCTTTCCCCCTCACCCCCCATGAGACAGCAGCTGGGGGATCTTCTCCCCGCACCCGCTGTTACATTTTTAAAAAACAGCGCAGCTGTGCATGGCTCCACCTACATAGCTGAGTCATTCATTCACAGAATTCTGTGAATGAGTGAACTACAGATCCTGTCTGCCACTGTGGCAGACGGCTTTAGTTCTTAACAAACTGCGAGGGCGAGCGTCCTCATAATTCATTGATTCTTTCTGCTCTTCAGTAACTGCCCATACGGGAAGTATGGGCAGACAGCCTGTGTTTTTTGTTTTTCTTTATCGTACATCATGGGATACAGAGCTTAAAGTACGTAATTACTTAATGGGTTATAGGCAACCTTCAGGTGTCCTAATCAAGGAAGTTCACCCCCTATATAACCCCTCCTCCTTCCAGGAGCACATCAGTTTTTTTGCCAGTGTCTAAGTGTTGGTCACAAGTGAAGATGTGCTCAGAGGAGCTCCAGGAGGGATCCATGCTGGATTTAAAAAACCATCACAACCGGATCCATCCATGCCACTGCGACCACAGGATGGTACCCGGGCCTCGCATAGAAGAACGAGGTTTTGCCTGTAATGCTTCTCTTTGAGAGCTGGACCCTAGGAACCAGGACTCTTTTTGGTCTTGCTACATTACCTAAAGATGTCCTGAGGGGTGCTATACAGGTCCAAAGGAGTGGAACCCCTAATAAAAGGGACCCGGTCTTTGAAGTTTTAACTACACTGCCTGCCGTGATGGGTGAAATTTGGATCTGTCTGTTTACAGCAGTGTCCTGCAGCGAGGATAAGGTAAGGTAAGGGAAGAAGCTTAGGAACTGTAAAGTCCACCTATGCTTTCCTTTTCTTCATATGAAAATATTGTAATGCCTTTAATCTACTCTAGAGGGAGTAAAAATACCTTGTATATCCCAGCAGCTCTGTGTCCAGCTACAAACAGCAATGTGTGTCCCAGTAGCAGGTGGGGGTTTATAATTGAACAAATGTTCCTCTCCCCCCTTCCCCCCCGCCCCCCAATTGGGGAAACTAAGGGACCGGGGGTACAGAATTTTTTAAAAATTAAAATAGGGGTTTAAGCAGTAACCAGAGAGTTGATGTGATTTAAAACTTCTGTTTTTACCTGTCTTAACAAATAGAAGCCTCTTCATAGCGGCTGCAGCCTTCCTCCTTCGGTCTGCATTTAGACCGAATGCTGTGACGTCCGCGCGCGCACTACGGTCATTAAAGGAGGGTGGGTCACTGCAGGGGCGTGGCAAAGGCAGGCGGCACCATGTGCAGGATTCAGCGTCCTCGTGGAAGACACGGCGCGTGCACTGGGCAATAATCAGGCTCACACCTGAAACCTCTTCATAAAAGCCAGCACTCTTAGGACAAGCAGTCTCCATCAGAGCAGCTGAAAAGTACAGGCTGTCATACAGAACACAGGAGTGCTGGGTCATGTAAGCGGTGTATCAGGCATTTCCAGCAGGAAAATACAATTGTTATTCAGCATCAAAGGCTGATCTGTATGGTAGCAGTTACTGCTATTACTCAGCAATAGTATATTGTCTTAAAAGTGCCTCTGCTTTTGTGCTTAACATTATGACTTCCAGATCTACCACACAGGTGCCAAAAATTCCACCCTCAAGTGCTCTGAGCTCCAGTCAGGCCTCCACACTGTCATCCTCTCCGGAGATACCAGACATGGCAAGCCAGGGTGAGTCATTGGAACCTATTGGTGGGGAACTGCTTCTCACATTTCAACCCCTGTATACGTGACTAAAGATGCATTTTCCTCTGACCTGCAAGGCTTAGAAGGAAAATTAGGGGCTTTAATCGCATCTTTCCAAGTGGATAGAGAGCGTGCTAGATCCCCTTCCCCCACCTCAAACCCCTTACCAAGGGAACAGTGGGCACAGCATGAACTATTACCCTCAAGTAGAAAGACAAGCCGATTATTCCTCTGCAAAGGAACCAGTGAACCTTTTACAACCTCGCAATCTGAGAGATTGATGGTACAAAATCTTATGGAGATGGTTCGCTCTTCTTTCATGCTGCCCCTAACAGAGTCCGTTGAAAGTTTGGTCTCCTCCTTGGGTTCTTTAACCACCTCAATACTGGGCATTTTCGCCCCCTTCCTGCCCAAGCCATTTTTCAGCTTTCAGCGCTGTCGCACTTTGAATGACAATTGCGCGGTCATACAACACTGTACCCAAATGATATTGTTATTGTTTTTTCCCCACAAATAGAGCTTTCTTTTAGTGGTATTTGATCACCTCTGCGTTTTTTATTTTTTGCGCTATAAACAAAAGAAGAGTGACAAGTTTAAAAAAAAACACAATAATTTTGACCTTTTGCAATAATAAATATCCAATTTTTTTTCTTTAAAACAAATTTTTTCTCAGTTTAGGCCGATATGTATTCTTGTACATATTTTTGGTAAAAAAAAATCGCAATAAGCATATATAGATTGGTTTGCGCAAAAGTTATAGCGTCTACAAAATAGGGGATAGTTTTATAACATTTTTATTTTTTTTAAATTTTTTTACTGGTAATGGCGGCGATCTGCGATTTTTATCGTGACTGCGATATTGCGGCGGACACATCGGACACTTTTGACACATATTTGGGACCATTCACATTTATACAGCGATCCGTGCTATAAAAATGCATTGATTACTGTATAAATGTGACAGGCAGTGAAGGGGTTAACACTAGGTGGTGATCGAGGGGTTAACTGTGTTGCTAGGGAGTGATTCTAACTGTAGGGGGCGGGGACTCACTAGGGGAGGAGACCGATCGGTGTTCCGCTGTACTGGGAACACATCATCGGTCTCCTCTCCACTGACAGGACCGTGGATCTGTGTGTTTACACACACAGATCCATGGTCCTGCTGTGTTACCGGTAATCGCGGGTGCCCGGCGGACATCGCGGCCGCCGGGCACGCGCACCGGGTGCCTAGTGACACGGCGGGCGCGCGCGATCGCCGGCGGCGGCGCGCGCGCGCCCCCTGGTGGCCTAGGAAAGCGAGGACGTCATATGACGTCCGCCCGCAACGAGAGCTGCGCCGCCTGGCCGTCAATTGACGGCCGGCGGTCGGGAAGCAGTTAAAACCCTTACAACCTTTTCATGCGTTTCTGGTCTATGCATTACTAGAGAAACTTATTATGCTGAATGGGATCACCCGGATAAGCATTTTCTCCCTCCAAAGAGATTTTCAGTTCTCTATCCCATGGAGGAGAAATTGACAAAGAAATGGAAAGTACCAGCAGTTGACGCTGCGTTTTCCAGCATCAATAAAAATGTAACTTGTCCAGTAGACAATGCACAAATGCTTAATGATCCAACAGATAAAAAGTTGGAATTTCTGTTAAAATCCTCTTTTTCCTTGGCAGGAGCCATTTCTCAGCCTGCAGTCGCTGCAATGGGCATCTGTCAGTCCATAAAGGACCAGTTCAAAGAAGCCCTTAAGGGAGGTCCCTGCACAACAGGCCTGTGAGCTGGCGGAACTACCAAAGGTGCTATGTTTTGCCATAGACGCCATGAAAGACTCTATTCATCAGGCGTCCCGCCTTGCGCTTGTGCTAATACACATGCGTAGGACCCTGTGGTTAAAAGATTGGTCAGCTGAATCACCTTGTAAAAAGTTTTGACTAGTTTCCTTTTTCATGGGGAGCGACTATTTGGGGATGACTTGGATAAATATATCCAAACGATTTCTAGTAGGAAAGGTGCTCTTTTGCCAGTCAAAAGAAAGTATAAACGTCTTTCATTTAAACTGATTTTTTCTCCTGCGCCTAGGGCATCCACCTCTAGGCAGTGGCAATGGCTTCCATCGTCAGACTCTAGAGGAAAGACTCAGGGTCAGGCCCAGGCACAGAAAACATTTCAGCCACTATATACATGATGGAAAATGCTTTTTTCCTCCGCCCTGCAGGGCCTAGAAGGAAAATTAGCACTTTAATCACATCCGCTATCCAAAAGAATAGGAAGCATGTTAGACCCCCTCCCCCACCTTAGACCCCTTTATCAAGGGAACAGTGGGTAGTGAATGAGGGGTCACCCTCAGGTGATCAGGAAGAATAGCAAACCGATTACTCCTCTGTGGACAAAACAATTGGAGTTGAACCTTTTTCAGCCTCACAATCTGAGAGGTTGCTGGTACAAATCTCTTACAGAGATGGTTCGTGCCTCTTTCAAGCTACCTCTAGCAGAGTCACCTGATAGTTCCGTTT
Organism: Aquarana catesbeiana; assembly: GCF_042186555.1. Lineage (NCBI taxonomy): Eukaryota > Metazoa > Chordata > Amphibia > Anura > Ranidae > Aquarana > Aquarana catesbeiana. The sequence goes on from NC_133329.1 coordinate 321,534,333, forward strand.
CTTCTTAGGTTCCTTAAAACCTTCACAGCCTTTTGTATGCGTTTCCTGTACATGTACAGATCCATGCAGAAATTCAACAGATCCATTCTAGATCTAAAGAATCTAAATCAGTTCCTGAAGACCCGCTCCTCCGATTTTTGTGGTAAAACAACAGCATAAACAGTCTTGGCATACCTAGACGATCTATTGCTAATAGACCAATCGGTGTTTGGAGCAAGGTGTACGCATTACAACCAGTTACCTGGAAAAGTCTGGGTTGCGTTCTCAACCCAGAGAAGTCTCCCTTAAAACCATTAAAAAAGCTGGAGTATTTGGCTCTCTTCATAGATACAGCCCAGAAGAAGGGTGTTCTTGCCCCAAGCAAAAGACAACTCCATAAGAGAGTTGGTGCGGAGGGTCAGATCAAAAGGAGATCCCTCCATTCGCCTTTGCATAAGGTTGTTAGGAAAGATGGTGGCTTCGTTCAAAGCAGTTCCCTATGCCCAGTTCCATTCAAGAATGTTGCAAAACAGTATTCTATCTGCTTGGAACAAAGCGATCTAAGCTTTGGACTTGCCAATGCGGCTTTCCCCAAGGGTGCCCCAGGGGAAGATTCTTCAGACCAGTTATCTGGAAAGTGGTAACGACAGATGCCAGCCTTTCAGGCTGGGGAGCAGTATTAGAGAAGACAACTGTCCAAGTGTTCAAGAACTGATAGAACCTTGCCCATCAACATCCTAGAGATTCGGGCAGTGCGTCTGGCTCTGAAAGCCTAGATTTCAAGGTTAAGGGATTGTCCTTTCAGGATCCAATCTGACAATGCCACAGCTGTGGCCTATATCAATCATCAAGGGGGCACCAAGAGTGTCTCAGCGCAGAGAGAGGTGAACCATATTCTAACTTGGGCAGAAAGAAATATTTTGTGCCTATCGGCAGTCTTCATTCCGGGAATAGAGAATTGGCAGGTGAACTACTTCTGCCGCCAGCAGATTATTCCCAGGGGAATGGTCTCTTCACCCTGACATATTTTCGGGCTGTTTGACAAAGATGGGGGACTCCGGACGTAGATCTTCTAGCGTCCAGTTCAACATAAAGTTAGTCAACTTTGTGGCCAGAACAAAGGATCCATTCGTATGCAGAACAGATGCGTTGGTGATACTGTGGGATCAGTTCTCACTGATTTATGCATTCCCCCTATTCAGTTGCTGCCTCGACTTCTTTGCAGGAAATAAAACCGGTAATTCTGGCAGCACCAGCATGGCCCAGAAGGTCATGGTATGCAGAAATCGTAAAGATGGCAGTGGAGGATCCATGGTCCCTTCCACTAAGGCCAGACCTGGTCTCACAGGGGCCGATATTCCATCCTACTTTACGAACGCTAAATTTAACAGCCTGGCTATTGAAACCCACATTCTGAGGAAAAGGGGGCTTTCCGGGTCAGTTATCTCTACTTTGATTACAGAACTATACATTATAGAGTCTGGAAGGCTTATGTTTCCTGGTGTGAATCCAGGGGTTAGCACCCTCGGAGATATATCATAGGCAGAATTCTTGCCCTTCTACAATTAGGCATAGAGATGAAGTTAGCCCTGAGTATGATTAAAGGCCAAGTCTCAGCCTTATCAATTTTATTTCAAAGACTGCCTGCTACGCATTCTTAGTCCAGGGTTTTATGCAAGGGGTGATGCGGTTCAATCTGCCAGTTAAATCACCTTTAAGCCCTTGGAACGTGAACTTAGTTTTGTCAGTGTTACAAAAACATCCATTTGAACCGATACAGCATATTCCCTTAGTCCTTCTGACAAGTAGGCTGGTATTTTGGTTGCTATATCCTCAGCAAGGATTGTCTACTCTTTCTTATAAAGAGCCATATTTGATTATTCATCAGGACAGAGTGGTGTTACACCCTTGTCCAGGTTTTTTGCCAAAAGTGGTTTCAGGTTTTTCAACTGAACCAAGATATTGTCCTGCCATCGTTTTTTCCAAAACCATGTTCGAGGGAAGAAAAGTCACTACATTGTCTTGATGTGGTGAGAGCAGTGAGAATCTATTTAAGGACAACTGCTCAGATTCTTAAGACTGATATCTTATATATTCTGCCAGAGCATCCTAAGAAAGGACAGGCAGCGTCGAAATCCACTGTCACTAAGTGGATTCGGCAAGTTATAATTCAAACTTATAATTAAGGGGTACGATTCCCCCTTTTCAGGTTAAGGTGCACTCTACCAGAGCGGTTAGTGCTTCTTGGGCAGTGCATCACCAGGCCTCCATGGCTCAGATCTCTAAGGCCGCAACTTGGTCTTCAGTACATACATTCACAATTTTTTTTTTTATCAGGTGGATGTAAGGAGGTATGAGGATATCGCCTTTGGGCGTAGTGTACTGCAGGCAGCAGTATAAGTCCTCAATTATGTGGGTACCCTGCGGGTTGTTTCTCCCTCCACTCAAGTAGCATTGCTATGGGACGTCCCATTAAGTAATCACTTAAGGCTCTGATGTACAATAAAGAAAATAGGATTTTTATTACAGCTTACCTGTAAAATCCTTTTCTTGGAGTACATCATGGGACACAGAGGTCCCGCCCTTCTTTTATTGGGTTTAAGTATATTGCTTTGCTACAAAAATTGATGTGTTCCTGGAAGGATGAGGGGTTATATAGGGAGTGAACTTCCTTGATTGGGTATACTAGTGTAAACACCTGAAGGTGGCCCATAACCCATTAAGTAATTACTTAAGGCTCTGTGTCTCATGATGTACTCCAAGAAAATAATTTTTACAGGTAAGCTGTAATAAAAAATCCTAAATTTTTGTGCGCACTGCCGGCGGCTATAACTGCCAGCAGTGATCATTGTATTCTGACAGCTGAGAAACCCCTGCTGTCAGAATACAGTTGCACAGCGGGAGGGATTCCCCCATTAACAATGATGGGATAATTGAGCAATTTTCTTTCCTTCAACCTTGTATAATGTAAGGGCTTGCTTTAGGTGACTAAAGAGGGTTTTCTTCTCTCTCTTTTTTTCTTTTTTTTTTTTCATGTCAATGGGTTGGAAGGGACTGGGGGGCACATTTGCTAATAGATGAAAGGCATTCATAGTTGTGGTGAGAAGAGGCTTAAAAAAACATTATCGTAAGCAGATGAAGCAGATGTTTTTATTTTAGATATCATTTTCATATGGGTATTCATTGATCATGTATTCATCACCTGAGAGATGCCAGTGGTTGTGTTTCTTTTCAGGTGGTGTACGCTCCAAATCAGATTTCATAAAGCTTTAATTGACGTTGGGAAACTTGAACTGTACTATAACAGGCTTATGAGTGATGATAGTCTACGCACAAAACAAATGCCCTTGTGGATCGCTCTATAGGAAATAAAATGCCTTTTGTTTCTGTGGCTAGATAAGCTGCATTGTTCCTAAGCTACTGAGCTGCTGTTGAATCGTAATCCCAAGGGCCTAATTTTGAGCTTGGGCAGGGAGACCAATATTACTTCTTATTGCTGCTCATTAGTGCTTACTAGGATTTTTCTGGTTTGGAGGGAGATTCCAGGTCTGCACATAGGCTGCATATACACATGCTCTGAGTTACCCTGTAAGCTGCAGAGCAACCTGTTGTGCTTAGGCAGGACTTGTGGCAACTGAGAAGAATTGGAAATGAAAGTCACTGACTCAGAGACCTAATCTCTCACAAAAAAATAGTGATAACGGTACTTTGTTCTGTCCCACAATATGTCAGTGTGAAAGAAACTGGGATTCCTTCTTCCCTGCTGTATCCAGATACAAACAGGCGGCACCACTGCTGTTTTTTTATTCTCTTTATTTATAAAGCTTTATTGTAAGTAGTGCAAACTCACAAAGCCAAAATGTATTGCGTCACTCAAAGCCAGACCCTCTAACACTCCTTCAATGCCTTGTTCCCCCAGTAGGGGCTTAGTCATGAAGCTGGAGTACTGGAGCACGGTGGGGGTTATATATATGATCCACAATTAATGATTCGGAATAAAGCCTTATTTACACATATGGTTCTCTTTTTAAAAGAATAGTGTTCTCATTTTTAAAATACACAATTTAGGTCTGTTATGTAATAATAGATTGCATAGTACAAAAACAACCCACCTCACTAAAACCATCATCTTTTAATGCAAGATATTTTTAAAACCAAGAAATTAAAATATTTATTTAATTCCTGCAGCAGGAAAAAAAGGGAAGAGGAAGAAATAGGGGAAAGGCCAAGAAGGGGAGAGGGAAGAGAAATTATCATTATCATATGATCTACAGTATATCCAAACTATTACTTATAATAATGATTAACATTTCATTCAAAATTCAAACCATGGAGTGTAAGAGTTGAAAATAAAATCCAGAATACTTCTTTCCTACTAAGGATAGAGAACTGATCACCTGCACTAATAGGATTATCTTCTCTTTCCATAATCTGTTGGGATTCGGTGCTAGAATTATGTATTTGCACAAAATGATTTGCTACATTTCGTGTTCTGTGCAGATTGACCATCCTTAAGATGATCCCTCCAGCGACTGGAGAGTCTTCTTTCATACTCTATCCAAAATTTAAACAAAAAAAAAAAAATTTTGGGCTTTAGGTACATTTTTTAGCAGCACAGTTTGTCTGGGCAAAATAAAAAAGCATGTGCAGTACATATCTGCAATACAGTCACCATGTTTTGCCTAGTTGTCCCTGCTGGACTACAACTGGCAGCCCAACAGGTATTTCTATGTACTTGTGCTTTTAAATGAGTATTATAAAACAGCACAGTTTACCGCATATGTGCTCAATCCACAAACCGAGATACAGAGGGAGAGACAGGCTTTCCAATAAAATATAAATGTTTGTGTATATGGAGCCAGCCACATTTGCAGATTACATAAACCCTAACTCTGGTACTCCAACAATGTTACAAGAACTCAAATGTTTACCCACTGGGAATACAGAAGTATATATACAGATATATAGATCTATCTATCTATCTATCTATCTATCTATCTATCTATCTATCTATCTATCTATCTATCTATCTATGTGTGTGTATATAATATAAATATCTCACAAAAGTGAGAACACCCCTCACATTTTTGTAAATATTTTATTATATCTTTTCATGTGACAACACTGAAGAAATTACACTTTGCTACAATGTAAAGTAGTGAGTGTACAGTTTGTATAACAGTAGAAATTTTCTGTCCCCTCAAAATAACTCAACACAGCCATTAATGTCTAAACCACTGGCAACAAAAGTGAGTAAACCCCTAAGTGAGAATGTCCAAATTAGGGCCCAATTAGCAATTTTCCCTCCCCGGTGTCATGAATTGTTAGTATTACAAGGTCTAAGGTGTGAATGGGGAGCAGGTGTGTTAAATTTGGTGTTATCGCTTTCACTCTCTCATACTGGTCACTGGAAGTTGAATATGGCACCTCATGGCAAAGAACTCTCTGAGGATCTGAAAAACAGAATTGTTGCTCTACATATAGATGGCCTAGGCTATAAGAAGATTGCCAAGAACCTAAAACTGAGCTGCAGCACAGTGGCCAAGACCATACAGCGGTTTAACACAACAGGTTCCACTCAGAACAGGCCTTGTCGTGGTCGACCACGAAGTTGAGTGCACATGCTCAGCGTCATATCCAGAGGTTGTCTTTGGGAAATAGACGTATGAGTGCTGCCAGCATTGCTGCAGAAGTTGAAGGGGTGGGGGGCCAGCCTGTCAGTGCTCAGACCATACGCCACACACTGCACCAATTTGGTCTGCATGGCTGTCATGGCTGTCATCCCAGAAGGAAGCCTCTTCTAAAGATGATGCACAAGAAAGCCCGCAAACAGTTTGCTGAAGACAAGCAGACTAAGGACATGGATTACTGGAACCATGTCCTGTGGTCTGATGAGACCAAGATAAACTTATTTGGTTCAGATGATGTCAAGCATGTGTAGCGGCAACCAGGTGAGGAGTACAAAGACAAGTGTGTCTTGCCTACAGTCAAGCATTTTGGTGGGAGTGTCATGGTCTAGGGCTGCATGAGTGCTGCCGGCACTGGAGAGCTACAGTTCACTGAGGGAACCATGAATGCCAACATGTACTGTGACATACTGAAGCAGAGCATGAACCCCTCCCTTCATAGACTGGGCCACAGGGCAGTATTCCAACATGTTAATGACCCTAAACACACCTCCAAGACGACCACTGCCTTGCTAAAGAACCTGAGGGTAAAGGTGATGGACTGGCCAAGCATGTCTCCAGATCGAAACCCTATTGAGCATCTGTGGGACATCCTCAAATGGAAGGTGGAGGAGCCCAAGGTCTCTAACATCCACCAGTTCCATGATGTCATCATGGAGGAGTGGAAGAGAACTCAAGTGGCAACCTGTGAAGCTCTGGTGAACTCCATGCCCAAGAGGGTTAGGGCAGTGCTGGAAAATAATGGTGGCCACACAAAATATTGACACTTTGGGCCCAATTTTGACATTTTCACTTAGGGGTGTACTCACTTTTGTTGCCAGCGGTTTAGACATTAATGGCTGTGTGTTGAGTTATTTTGAGGGGACAGTAAATTTACACTGTTATACAAGCTATACACTCTACTTTACATTGTAGCAAAGTGTCATTTCTTCAGTGTTGTCACATGAAAAGATATAACAAAATATTTACAAAAATGTGAGAGGTGTGTATATATAAATATTGTAAATATAGAGTTATGTTAACACTATAAGGATAGTAACATTTATGAAAGAACTGTCTGTACTATACGAACAGAAGCAATCTAATTGCTTTATGCAGATGACATCGCTCTCAGCTGTACTGCCTGGCTTAAGGGCATGCATAACCATATAGGTGAGTGCACACCAATAAGTGATAGGTGAGATCGGCTGTGTGTTTAAACTGGCTATAACTGGACAGATATTTCATCTGTTAGAAATGATCTGTGAAACCTGCATTGAGCACTATGGATTTGATTTTGCTTTTTCTTTGGAAAGTTTTTTTATTTTTCGATAATGCATTATAGAAAACAAAAAAGCCAACATTCTAGCTTAGGTTGTTTCACAGATATATTGCACTTACTGTTGATTCACAACTACGCAAGCTCAAATAGTGTTGGAGTCTGTTGCGCAGAGGGCGTTTATTTAACTCTCCAAGAAGCCAGCAGTGTATTTGCTGAAAAAATGGCTGACACTTGTAAAAAGTCTAAAAGTTTTGCTTTTAGGAGCTTTTACAGGCATCAAACTCTTGAGCATTAATTTCATGTTCATTTCAAATAATTTATTCTAGCCATTGAAATTAATTATTGCTCAAGCACTAAATGTGCCTAGCGTTTAGGCACATTTAGCAGCTTGTAGCCTCCCTGGTGGTTTTCCCGAGTGGCTCGGGGTTAAATTTCAGCACCATTAGCGGTAACCCCGAGCCACACTCGGGATTGCATTGCAGGATCCTGGTGTGGTATACTTACCTTGTCCCCAGGATCCTGCGATGTCCCCCCGCGGTGTGTGCGGGTTGTGTCTTCCTCCGAAGCCTCTCTGTGCCAGGCTCCGTTCTCTGCGAGCGTCGTGATGCACGGGGGCGGAGCCTTGCGGCAAATTCAAAGAAATGTAAAAATCATAACACATACAGTACTGTAATCTTACAGATTACAGTACTGTATGAAATCATTTCACATCCCTTTTGTCCCCAGTGCTTTGTCCAATGGCCTGCATGCAGTTTTATATTATATATACTGTTCTTTCTGCCTGGAAACTTGAGATTGTCCATAGCAACCAAAAAGTGTCCCTTTACGTCAAAAGTGGCTTTAGACCAACTAGAAAACAGCAATAGTAAATTAGAACACTTGCAGAATTGAGCGATAGTGAATCGTGGGGAAATTTATTTTATTATTATTATATTATTATTTTTTTAATTATTTATATTTATTTATTATATTATAATTTATGATTTTGTGTTTCAAACTTCATCATACCCGGGATATCTACTAGACTCTTGGTGGACAGATATAAGTGTGTTATTGTTAAGAATTACAGGCCTACAATATAAAACGCCAAATTTCCATGCAAAATAATTGTACCGCTTTCAGCACTTAAAATCCGAAATAATCATACCGCCAGGGAGGTTAATACCATCAAGCATTTTTTCTGCTCAAACTGCTGCTCCTGGAGGCACTGGCAGTGCTTTTTTTTTCCTGCCTCTAAAAAGCTCTAAAAGCTTCTGCCACTAAATGCTGTTAAAAGTCTATGGGGGTTATTTACGAAAGGCAAATCAACTTTGCATTGCAAGTGCACTTGGAAGTGCAGTCGCTCTAAATCTAAGGGGTAGATCTGAAATGAGGGGAAGCTCTGCTGATTTTATCATCCAATCATGCACAAGCTAAAATGCTGTTTTTTATTTTCCTTGCATGTCCCCCTCAGAGCTACAGCGACTTTACTTCCAAGTGCATTTGCAGTGCAAAGTGGATTTTCCTTTAGTAAATAACCCCCTATGTGTGCATGGACGCATAGAGGTTGATTTACTAAAGGCAAATAGACTGTGCACTCTGCAGTTGCACTCTGCAAGAGCAGTTGCTCCAGAGCTTGGGAAATGAACAGAAGCTTTGCTGACTTCCATCATCCAATCATGTACAAGCAAAAACGCTGTTTATTTATTTTCCTTGCATGTGATTGGTTATACTTTGTAAAGTGAAACTTTAACTCATTTACTAAGCTCTGGAGCAACTGCACTTGCAGAGTGCAACTGCACTTTGCAAAGTGCACAGTCTGTTTGCCTTTAGTAAACTTCATAGGCTAACATGCAGGGGAGTTTAGAGGCGGGGAAAAAAAAAAAAACTGTAGAAGTAGAAGAACAACAATGGCGCCACTCTAAGTGCAGTATTAAAACAAATTTAATAAATCATAAAAACAGGTACTCACAAAAGTACATGTATTCAGGCATATAAGTACTGGGCAGGAAATGCCAGGTGTCCCAGGGGTATGATCCGGTCACGTCCTCAGATGTTGTTCCGCTCGGAGACGGGCTGTGCTGCTGTGTGGGCGGCAGATCCGGCTGCTGGAACGCACTGTGTGTGACGTGATGATCTGGGGGAACGAAGGCACTTCCGGGTCTAGGCAGGGGTGACGAATAGGCGACGCGTTTGCGGAGCTGCGCTCCTTCCTCAGGCCTAACGTGACCTGTGATTGGTCAAACATGTTATAGTCTAACATGGGCTGGGATTGGAGGAAAGATCTGTCAATCACTATGAGGCATAGACTGTGTACTGGACGCTGTGTGCTGGTGTGTCAGCGTCTACAGCTGTGTCGAATCTTTGTGCAAGACAGCGGCATGTGCTTGTACATAAAGGAGGAAAGATAATGTTACTTTTGAGATCATGTTGTCTATGAGAAAGCAAGGGGGGAGAAGTTTTATTAAAACACAAAGAAAAATGAAAAAGGAAGATGGGCATGTATAGGTAAACAAACGTGTAGCTGGAGTTACTGCTATTAGATGAACTCCCTGTTGTGACATTGTGGCAGAATAAGAATTATGTATACCTAGTGAGATGAGGAATGGGGAATTGAAAGAGCTCAATGGACTATGGTAAACAAGGAGAGGCAGGAGATGACCATCACAGTGTTCCCCTCCACTTCCTACGCAAACACAATCATTCTTCATCTGGTCTCAAGGTTTGGATCATTGAGTCAGTTCCCGGTACGTTCCCACTGGCAGAGCGTTTTAAACGTCTCTGCCAGAGGGAAACTTACTGGATATTTACTTTGGATACTTTGACTCCTGGAGGACTCAACGAGGAAATAGAGACGAGCAGTCTCATCTGACTGCTCTCCTAGTCCTCCAAGTCCCACCAGGATGCTCTAACTCCCAACATTCCAGTCTGTCCTTTAACCCAATTTGCATTCTGAAGTAGGAACCCCAGCAATATCAATACATCTGTTCCTTCCCCCCCCCCCCCTTTTTTTTCCCCCCCTCCCCTCCCCCCCCCCCCTACCCCCAGGATTTTCTATTTGATATATTATTGGCCGCTAACACATCATGTTCAACTTCCAAATCCAAGTAGGACATACTCTTCCCCCCTTCTTTTCACTACCAAAAACTTACCAGTGCGGTCTTCTACCAAACCATACCCCAACCCCCTTTCACAAATTCAGCAGTTCTGCAAGAACATCAAAATCACCCCAACATTATAAATATCAATTCATTCTTATATAAAAAAATTTTTTTTTTCTCAAGAATCATACAAAAAAATTTCTTTATATATATTTTTTTAACATATTTTTTAATTTTTTATAACATATACATATATTTTTTATAACACAATTTTCTTATAACATATTTTTCAATATTTAATTATCAATTTATCACCATCATTCTACTACTATAATCATTCTGTAATAACACAATATTTTCTTATTATCATCGCCACTTTAGTTCCAATAAGTCTCCTTGTTTACCATAGTCCATTGAGCTCTTTCAATTCCCCATTCCTCATCTCACTAGGTATACATAATTCTTATTCTGCCACAATGTCACAACAGGGAGTTCATCTAATAGCAGTAACTCCAGCTACACGTTTGTTTACCTATACATGCCCATCTTCCTTTTTCATTTTTCTTTGTGTTTTAATAAAACTTCTCCCCCCTTGCTTTCTCATAGACAACATGATCTCAAAAGTAACATTATCTTTCCTCCTTTATGTACAAGCACATGCCGCTGTCTTGCACAAAGATTCGACACAGCTGTAGACGCTGACACACCAGCACACAGCGTCCAGTACACAGTCTATGCCTCATAGTGATTGACAGATCTTTCCTCCAATCCCAGCCCATGTTAGACTATAACATGTTTGACCAATCACAGGTCACGTTAGGCCTGAGGAAGGAGCGCAGCTCCGCAAACGCGTCGCCTATTCGTCACCCCTGCCTAGACCCGGAAGTGCCTTCGTTCCCCCAGATCATCACGTCACACACAGTGTGTTCCAGCAGCCGGATCTGCCGCCCACACAGCAGCACAGCCCGTCTCCGAGCGGAACAACATCTGAGGACGTGACCGGATCATACCCCTGGGACACCTGGCATTTCCTGCCCAGTACTTATATGCCTGAATACATGTACTTTTGTGAGTACCTGTTTTTATGATTTATTAAATTTGTTTTAATACTGCACTTAGAGTGGCGCCATTGTTGTTCTTCTACTTCTACAGTTTCCAGAGGATTGCTTCTTCTTTAACAACAGGGCCGCCTTCTACAACTGCTTTTATTGGACTTTAATTCAGTTTTTTATTGGACTGCAACAGCTTACAGTTGCTGATGTTTTAATCACCGTATAATTTTACCATTTCAGATTGTCATTTCATGATAAAAATTATACAGCACCTAATCACCCCATCTACTGTTTACAAGTAGACTCACCACTGCTGTCTGACCATATTGAATATAGCGCTCACATCCACATGTTTTAAAAAAAAAAAAACGCCAGTCACCCTTAAATGTAGCTATAAAAGCATCCTGTGTGTCTGGGGCCTTAGAGTGCAGCAGCATGCATCTTATCTGGCAGAGTAATTAGGACTTTTAGGTTGGGTTCACAGGTATGCGAATTGGATGCGGGTTTGCCCACATCCAATTAAATGACAGGAGAGTGTGCCCGGCTCTCAGTGGAGCCAGTTCATACAGCTCCAGGGCGGCCGCAGTTCGCATTTGGAAAGGGTCCTGTGCGTCTTTGGTTCCAATTCAGGTGCAAATTTTGTCAAAAATTCGGACCTGATTTGCACTTGAATCGATGAACAGGGCCGCACCAGACCCCCTGCTGTGAGCCGCGGCCGCACGTTGTGTAAACCCGACTTTATGCAGGTACATGTATGAACTTTTCCTACCACCTTTAAAGCTAAACTCTAGGCAGGGAGGGCCGTAGATAATTTTTTGTTCTTGGGGGGTTCAGCAGCAGGTACTAAGTAAAAGTCTTTTTAAATAAAAAAAATTGCACCAAAATTATAAAGACTGGAAAAACGAAAAACGATATGTGTTGTCCCTGGTAAGCAATCACTTCCCCAATTCTATTTTATCAGGGCCTTTAGATAATTGAACCCGATTTCAGTTTTTTCCTTTTTCCAGTTTTTATGAACACTGTGCTGTAAGGTTGGCTATTGTCCAGTCTTAGTGTCCAAACTGCATAGGTGCAAAGTGACTGTGCTGCCTACCTACAAGGAGATGGTGCCCTTTGCACCTCCTCGGTAAGGTTGGCTATTATGGTGCAAAGTGCACCATGTTGTGTCAGACAGAGCACTCAGTGACTTTTTAAACTTTTAGGGCACTTTCACACTAAAGCGGTGGGGGCGGTAATGGTAAAGCGCCGCTTGTTTTAGCGGCACTTTACTGCTTTTTAAACGGCGCTTTGCTGCTGCTAGAGGTGTGCTTTTAACCCCCCCGAAGGGGTTAAAAAGGGCTTAAAAAGATTCTGCCCATGATCCTGAATCGTGGTAAATCACGAGACGCCCTTGCAATCCCCGTCACTTCCAATGGCACCGCAATCGTGGCACGATTTTGCTGCTATTGTTGCCTGATAAATCATGGTAAAATTGTGCAAACAGAATTGCGGTGCGCCTGTCATCCAAAAAGAAGTTCTGGAACTTCTTTTGGGCAACAGACGTACTGCAATTCTGTTTGCGCAGTTTTACCGCGATTTGTTGGGTAATAATCGCGGCAAAATTGCACCATGATCGCGGTGCCATTGGAAGGGACAGGGATCACAAAGGGCACCTCATGGTTTGCTGTAATTCAGGATCCTGGGCCGAATCGCAGCAATTCCGCTCGCGTTCAGGGAAGCCTAGATGTAAACGGAGCCAAATGGTTTATTCTCATTGTAATATTCAAACCCAAAACATCAAATCAAAAACAATCAAATGTAAGAATGTTGGAAAGCTACTTACATGTTTGCACTTTTTTCAGGGGTTGGTGTCCGATTTACTGTGTTGGCAGTAAGAAGTTTGGCGCTAGGAAGTAGGAAAAAAAATTGCTATAAAACCAATCAGCTTCCCACTGTCATTTCTGCAGTCCAGGTTTGAAAATAAAACAAGAATTGATTGCTATGGGCGTCAACAAATATATTGTCGTACATCAGGCACTTCGGGCTTACATTGATAAGGGAACATAAACTACAAATCAATTCAAGCAGATACATTTTAACCCAAACACTATTATTCAAATGGATGGGTACAATTAAATTAAGGGGTACATTTAAAAGGCAGCTGTATGGCCACAAAAGAGCTTTGCATATTTATAAAGCACCGCAATGTTCTTTACCAATGTGGATTGCACCCCAGTGGCTTCTGGAGTCCTAAACCAACGTAGCACAATATAAATGACTGGTAGCGTAATAAAAAAAGCCAGGAGTAGGTCACATGCCAGGCTCAATAGTGCCATCTATGTTTTATGAATGGGCCTCAATATTGAGAAATACTGCAGAGTATACTAAAAAAGCGGTTAGCGCTATCTGATTTATTTTTTTGTTCCTAAGCATTATTATTCTCCCTAGAATGTTTTTTTTGTCAATTTTTGATGTCTACTAATGTAACAGAATTGCACCTGGGGGGAGCTTCCTTGTAAACAGTAACATAACCCTTCATCTTTAGAACATCCTAATCCTATCCTAATAGCAAGGTGGCAATGCCAGATTATTCCTACAGGTAGTAGAATTAGGAAATCATTGTTCCTGACTAAAGCATGGGGGTACAAAGGTCTTGTTATTTTTGTTATCTTAATAAACAGTCTGTCTTTTTTTATTTTTAAATCAGTAGCTACAAATACTGTAGCTGCTGGTTTTTAATAAACAGACCCTTACCAGACCAGGAATCCAGACTGGTCTTCACCCGAGCTGTTTTTTCTGCAGTCTTCGGATCCCTGGTACTGTCATTCCTGCCTGTGGGCAGCGGGCTGCGTCTTCCTGCTGTTTCACAGAAGCTTTTCGCTGTGAATGCGCGGGACATGCTGCACTGACAGATTGGTCATGGAGCCTCCTGGGATGTGTGATGTGGCCCAGGAGGTTGCAGGCAGGGGAAGAGTTGGGGGATACCAACATCCACTCTTCTCACCTAGATGAGAAAAGCAGAGGTAGCAGAGGTAATAGCAGGCCCGCTCCCAGAAAAAAAAAAATGTTCCAACAATGGAAAAGGAGGGGGGAGGAGGAGGATGAGAGGAACTTACTTTTTTAAGTGAAGTTCTTATTTAAAGCCTTTGTTTCCCCAACACTTCATATTTCTGATATGTACCTGTTGTACCATGTACTTGTATGAGAAAGTATCCTGTTCTGTTTGTATTGCTTCCTTTGTGTGAAATCCCTGGTGTTCCTGCTAGTCCCCTTGATTTCCTATTATAAATTGACCACGCTAAGCAGGAGAGCACAGCGTGGTCAGTTCTCTAGCTATGCTGGCAACTCGGTGTACTCTCCTCCAATGACCAGACTTGTCCTGACACGCCCCCAGCTGCACAGCCATTCACTGGGAAGCTCCGTGTGCTGCTGCTTCTCCTCCCCCCGGCTCTTATGCAGCTGAGAACAGAGGTAAGGTTATCATTTATAAAAAAAAAGGGAAACAAGGTATTTATAATTTTTTTAATTTTTTTTTATATCTATACAAAAATGTTTTGCCTTTAACTTCTATTTTACACTGAATGGGTTGTTTTACAAGGTGATCGTTTGCAAACACTTTAAGCTTGAATGCCTTTAATGTTCTGTTAGATATTAAAATGCTGACCATTTTATTTTTGGGACATTATTAAAAAAAAATAAAGAACCCATTCTATAGTAACTGCTCAACTTAAAAAAAAACACACGTACTATAGATTTAGAAGGACGTAATAAGTTTCAACCCAGAGCAACCAGTCAGAAATACATCTTTTAGTGACTTGATTATTATACATTCAATTCTAAGCATTTGCTCATTGTACTGTTGCATTAAATCCAGATAGAATTCATCCCTTTAAAATTTTTACCTGCTTTTTTCTTTTTTTTTCTTTTTTTTTCACTGACTTGAGGACTTCAAAAGTTGTTATAGCAACCATTTATGGTATTAATGTTATTCATTAACTAGAGTTGTTTAACATTAACTTTTACAGTTTATCTGGCGTTACCTTGGCAAGCGACAGCCTTAATTTATTAGCTGAGCTCAGATTAAGCCACAACTCCTTTTTCAAATTTTAAATGATTAATGTATGTGTTTGAAAGTAATATATTTCAAAGAACTCCGATTTTTTTTTTCCTCTTCTCTTGCATGAACCCATTGCCATTAAAAAGGAGCCCTAAAACTGCACAGATGTGAGTCTGCAAGTAGCGTCTCTGCTACCCTATCAGCTTTTGTTTTCCGAACATCCTGATTAACCCCCACTTTTCATGGATCACTGACTCACAGATAGATCAAGTTTAAACTAGCACATATTAGTACGTTTGTTACTATGAGAGGAACAGTTGGTCATTCTTTATCCCTCTGCTGCTTCTCTACAGTGCTGAAAGCTGAAGAGAAAGTAATAGAATATGAATTGCCACTTCACAATGGGATTTAAATATTATACTCCAGTTAGTGCTCAATCGGACATAATGGTCTTAGAAAATCTGAACAATATAACATCAGTGTACTTTGCGCTCGTACAAAGTTGGTTCGGTGACTATATACAATTTATTTTACAGGCCACAGATAAAGGCCTAGAATCACTTACTGCTATTTAAATAAGAATAACCACTCAGCATGTGTTTTTTTTTTTACCTTACATGTTTGTGGGGGAATAAAAGGTGGTCAATAAAAGATATATATATATATATATATATATATATATATATATATATATATATATATATATATATATATATATATATATATATATATGTATATATTATGATTCCTACATAAGTATTATATTTTTTAAAGTGTTCCAAAACAAGCAAAATTGCATCTGTTTTTTACATTTTTTGATTGGGGCTATTGCCAATTATAATTGGTGAAGGCAATGGAAAAATTGAAAAAAAGTATGTGAATATGACTCTGATTTATTATTGTTGTTTGTGTATTTGCTATTGAGTGGACAGTGTAAAAAAAAATTTTTTTTTTGTATTTGGATTTTTTATTCTAATTGTTAGAGAAAGTGTATTGCTATACTTTTATCTCTTTGGATATGATAAATGCTAGCTTTGCCTGTTAATACTTAGGGTTAATGGTTGACCTGTCATGATGGGTTAAGGCTAACATGATCAGCCTTACAGGATGGGTAACAGGCACCTGTTTCCCGGGCATGTGTCTTGTTTTGATCACAAGTCTGTTGAGAAGAATTGAGGTCTGCAGTGGGCAGAAGCTTATTTTTTTTTCTTCCTCATGCAAGATTTTGCCTTTCCCATATGGAAACTGTTGGTGGTAAGGGTACAGCTGGTTCAGACTGTCTAATCGAGAAGGCCTAGTCAGCACATGTCATCTGATGATTCTCTCTGTAGTGAACTACTCTGTTTTACAGATAAAGATTATCTGCTGGTTCTAAATAGATGCTGGGAAAATACCACAATATTATATTTATTCTGTTTATGCTGGCATCCCCTATTTTATAGCTCTAACAATATATATATATAGATATATATATAGATAGATATATCTATCTATATATATATATATAGATAGATATATCTATCTATATATATATTCTTTTTTTTTTTTTTACAGGGTAATCTATTTTAACCACTGGACCTCCAGATATACACCCCTTTGTGACCAGGCCATTTTTTGCGATACGGCACTGCGTTACTTTAACTGACAATTGCGCAGTTGTGTGACGCTGTACTTGATAAAATGTATCTCCTATTTTTTTCCTACAAATAGAGCTTTCTTTTGGTGGTATTTGATCACCTCTGTGTTTTTTTTGGGGGGGGGGGGGTTTGCGCTATAAACAAAAAAAAAGCAGACAATTAAAAAAAAAAAGAAAAACAATATTTGTTTACTTTCTGCTATAAAATATATACAATTAAAAAAAAAATCAAATTTAGACCAATATTTATTTCGCTACATATTTTTAGTAAAATAAAATAAGAAAACGCGGTATATTTATTGGTTTGCACAAAAGTTATAGCATCTTCAAACTATCAGATATTTTTATTTATTTAATTTTTTTTACTAGTAATAGCGGTGATCAGCAACTTATAGGGGGACTGCAATAAGTGGTGGACAGTCGGACACTAACTGACACTTTTGGGGGACCAGTGGCACTAATACAGTGATCAGTGCTAACAAATATGCACTGTCACTGTACTAATGACACTGGCTGGGAAGGGGTTAAACATAAGGGGCGATCAAAGGGTTAACTGTGTGCCTAGCTAGTGTTTGTGCACTGTGAAAGATGCTTTTACATTTTTTACATACTGTCACCAGTAGTACTCTGGGTAGGTAATCATGATTTTTTTTTTTTATTTGACTTTTTTTATGCTTTTGTATTAGAGTGATCACTGTAAAAACAATCAATTTAACTGTCATAAATTGCTTTCATTCATAACTCACTGTTTGATATTGTGATTGATGTGATTGGCTACAACGATAACATGGTACAGAACCGCTGTGATTGGCCCTGTACCCTGTGATCACTGTGACTAATCACAACTGTAAGCAATGCTGCCATGAATGAATGCCTTTAATGACGTAAGCAAGCATGGAGTATCCAGCTCTAGGGGGACCTGGACCAGACTGTCATTAGACAGTCTTTGCTCCACAGTTTCATTTAGGGTGTAGCAAACTGCCTATGGCTCTCAGGCAACATTTAATTTCTCGCTAACTCCTTTAGGAGCTCCTTCATCAGAGACCTTTGTATCCAAGGAGAAATTCTCAACTGCCTTCCCCACTGTGTTGGATTAGCTGGTAGAAATCCCTAAGAATATGCAGAGAAATGACATAAAGAGAACTACATTGTGAATTTTCCCCGATTATACTTGCTGTCAGATTGGATAATGAAAAAGTGGGGGAGGCAGGGTCCAAGGAAGCAGACATCTCTAAGGCGGACAAATTCTCTGAAGAGGTGCCCAGGTCTCGGATATGTTTCCATCCCAATGGTCCACAGTGAACATTCTCAGAGTGGTGATCCATAAAAACTTAATACTGTTGTTACAGGAACCCTCAGTGATGGCTCAACATTAGCCCATTATACCCTCCATTAAAGGGCCTTATATATTGTTGTAATGTGATATACTCTCATCATTTTGCCTCCTTATCCCATATTTAATGTTGAGGCAAGTATGCATCTAAGAAATGTAGTAATTGTGCAGATGAAGAGTAGTGATGAGTAATCAAAAAATCAGCTAGAAATCACACAACAAAACACTGTGTAAAAACAGGAAAAACAAAAAGATTGCCATGGTATTAACTTGTGAACAATATAAAATAAATACATAATGGTGATTAGTCCATAAAGTGTCCAAAACAAATGATGAAATCCTTGAAGTCCTATCTCATAGGATGATAGATGACAAAAACACCCAAAGTGTACCTTCCACCGTGATAATAAAAGATGTGCCCTTACCGGATAACCAGATTCCACGTTATAGGAGCCTAGTAAGACATAGATTTACATATCATGGAGGATCCATGAAAATGGCGTTGAAGCCAACCTTGCTGGTTTCTCCCTTTCCCTCTCCCTCATGGATGTGATATAAAAGAAGAGAAAGATCGCCACATAGTGTAAAACCGTGGTGGTTTATTGAAATTTTCTACAAGTCCAACAAAACGTAGATTAAAAAGCTCCTGGGTTAAAAGGATCTGCAGATCACAAACAAACTAGTGATGTGTTTTGCACATAGACTCCACCCTACTAGTTTCATAATACATGACGTAATTTCAGATTTCAGATGCTTGGGTCCTGAATGTCATATCCAACGCTACAAATTGGGGGTTTGCTCCCTGCCTCCCCCCTCTTTCCAGTCTGTTCACATGCCCAAGGTAAAAGGAGGGGCTTGCCCCATATTGGCTCATAAGATTAAGTTTTTTTGCAGTTGGCATGCAATATTAACATGTTGTTGCCTTGCCTTTTGGCCTGTCTACTGCAAAATGGGTCTTCACCTAGGTGCAGGCCCCTGTTCTAGCCCTGTGTAATCTCAGCATATCCCCATCATTAGATATTTGAACAAACTCCTGCTGAGGAAACAGTCAGGGCAGACCCTATTAAACGTTGGATTTATTCTAAATTTTCAGAAGTCAGCACTGGATCCAACTCATCAACTTGGAGTATCTTGGTCTAATATTGGCTATGACCCTGTGTAGGGGTCTTCCTTTTGCTGTAAATATTCTAGTCTCTCTCTGTTCCACATTCAGACCCTGTGCCCTGTGGTCCAGGTACCACCCAACCAGTTGTATTTGCCCAAGGCTTCTGGGCGTAATTGTAGCATCCTTCAAGGCAGTATCGTTAGCTGCAACATTTTGGAATGAAATTGAGCACAGTCTGGCAGCATGAGATAAACAGGCTCAGTCTTTGGAGTGCCCATATGCCTGCCCATAACATCAGGTTTGAGCTGGCATGGTAGATCTCCAGTTCAGTGTTGGATTAAGGGAAATTTTTCTCACAATGGTCTGAAAGGTGATTATGACAGATGCAGTGTGTCGGGCTGGGAAAAAGTACTGGATACCCTCTCAGTACAGAGGGCATGGTCATCGGTGGAAGCCTGGCTCCCATTTAATGTTCTGGAGTTCAGGGCAGTATGGTTGCATTTCCAATGCTGGACCACTCTGCTGCAGAGTCACCTGACTAGGGTTCAGTTGGACAATGCCACAGCAGTGGCTTACATCAATTATCTATAAGGCCCCAGAAGTTGCCCAGCTCAAAGAGAAGTGGATCTAAATCTGATAATGGCTTAGGCAGAGCTTCAAGTTACAGCGCTAACCACTGTGCACATCACATTCAAGGAAAGTTGGGAAGCAGAGATGCTTTGGGCTCTCTGTTGCAGGTGAGTGCTGGAAGTGACCTCTTGGCTGACAGGTTCAGTAACAAACTGTACAAATTTGTTACCAGGACCAGGGATCCTCTTGCTTTCTCAGTGGATGTCCTAGTGACTCTGCAGGATCAGTTCAAACTGATATGCACGTTTCCACCACTAAAGCTCTTTACTCACCTCCCTTATAATATTGAGAGGGAAAGCATTTTGGTGATTTTTTATCACACTGAACTGACTCTCGAAACTCAAACCTTGTCATAGTTCTTGTAGACTCTCGGTTAGCCCTCCCAGATCTTCAGGGCCTTCTGCCCCTACCATCCTGTTCTAAATCCACTACAGGATATAGAAACTTTACAAGAAGACCTCAATAAAATAAAGGGGTGGGCAACTACATGAAAAATTAGGTTTTATGTTGAAAAAAGTTATAGTAATGCATTTAGGGCTAAAAGTATTAATGCAAGGTACTCGCTGGGGGGGGGGGGGGGTTGACTTTGGGGGAATCCAGGATGGAAAAGGATCTGGGGGTTCTGGTAGATCTGGGGGATCAGGTAGATGCAATGCCAAGCTGAAGCAAACAGATTATTAGCATGCATTAAAAAAAGGTATTCACTCAAGAAATAAAACTAATTAATTATACCACTTTACAAAAATCTGGTCCAACTGCATCTTGAGTATGCTGTCCATTACTGGTCACCAGTACTCAGGAAGGATGTGCTGGAACTGGAGGGAGTCCAGAGAAGGGCAACAAAGCTAATAAGGTGACTGGAGTACCTCAGTTATGAGGAACGACTTACAAACTTTAAACTTATTCTCCCTGGAGAAGAGACGCTTTAGAGGAGATATGATAGTGATATACAAACACCTCAATGGTGATTTTAGCATAGGGAAAAAACTATTCAGTTTCAGGGTGCTTAAGAAGACACATGGCCCCTCAGTGAAATTGGAGAAATAGTGGTCTACTCTTAAGCTGCATAGGGGAGAGCAGTAAGGATGTGGAACTCCCTTCCACAATTGGTGGTGTTAGCCGGAAGTGTTGATGGCTTAAAAAACTCATAGGGGCATCTTAGCAAATGCAATATTCAGGGATATAGAAATTGATATTGACATAAACGCACACGCCCACACCCACACAGGTTGAACTGGATGAAATGGTTTTATTTATTCAACCTTGCCAACTACATAACTATCTATTAAAGACTCCAATAGACCCCACTGACACATTGTTATAATGTCACATATAGGAAGAGCAAAAGACAATAAAAAATACTAAAGATAAGAAGAAAATGATACCTGAAAGAATATAAACCATATGTAGACAACAGAAACTGATACCAAACATAGAGCACATAAGTCAGGTATGTATTGGGGTTCACAATGATCTTGCATGAATAACACTATCCCACAGTTATAACAGATTCTGGCAATGAGGACATGAAGAGAAACGTCATGTAAAAAGTCCCAGCATATAAGTGTCACATCCATCTCATGTAAGTGACATACTGACATAGCTACCAGGAACTAACCAGACTTTGATAATTCAAGGAAGGAGAAATTAACATGGTCTATGATGTCAATTGAACATCCATCCAGACCAAATATCCCGAAATGTGTCTTGCTTATCGTGGAATGTTAACACCCCCATTCTTCCTCCTTTATCCTATCCACTTCCAACTTCCAATCAAGAACAGGGCACCTGTCTTTCTTGCAAAACCCTGTAATAAGATTCTTTGCTACATTCAGCAGGTGAGGGGTAACACTATTCTTGTATGATTTAGTACAGCCTTTCTCAACCAGGATGCCTTGAGGTTTCTTCAGGGGTGCCTTTGCCAAATGCTTTAAAATTTCCCAAAAATTGTATACAAGCCGGTGAGTGGATGAATCCTGCCTTTTAGTTACACAAAGCCAAAGGTTTTCATTGTGCACTTTTAAACCCTTCTAGCTGCCAGCATATTAACGACCAATGGCATCATCAGTTGATATAGAGGATGTCAGTTGCCTGCATAGCATCCTTGTTTGACCCTCCCTTGCCCCTCTCCATCAGCGTTGGGGTCAAATTAGCTTAATGATGGAGAAAAACTGAGGAAGAAGAGAAACCTTGGAATACTAGTCTGCACGAGTTTGCAAAAGTGTATTTGCTTTGTAAGAATAAATCACCTCTAACATTGGGTATCCTACTTGTGTGGATGTTGCTGCATTATGTAAAACTCTTAGAATAGTTTTTACATTTTAGAATGTGGTGCCTCAAGACTGTCCATTTTTAACGGGTGCCTTGACTAAAAAAGGTTGAGAAACTGATTTAGTAGATGAAAGTACATCATGGAAAAGGTAGTGCATGGAGGGGGGGCATGTTTAATGCACTTGAGGGAGCTTTATCCGTGGTGAGAGCTCTTCCCATAAATCCCACAAATGCAGGAATGTGCCTTCTTGCACACAACCCCTCAAGCAATTAGGGGATACTCCCGGGAATACTCTAGCTAAGCAAGCAGGGGTTTTATACCAGTGTGATGTACATTTATAACACAATTCCTGTGTTTTTGTGGTAATGGACGAGACATGGGAGAGTTTAACTATTTTTTGTAATTGAGCAGGTGAGAATGTAACTCCCAACTCCCTTTCCCATTCTCGCATATAATATGGGGCCTGTCCTGAGTGTTAATAAAGCAGAAGTATGTACATCTGAGAAAGTATATGTTGAGTATACCCCTTTGTTATGCATATGGATTCAATGGTCACAGTCTCTACTGCTCTCAATTTAGGGGATAACTTGTGGCAGAAGTCTGCTAATTGTCTGTAACCCCAATGATATAGGGATTTACCCTATAGTATATGTTGTCTTAAGGAAGTTAGAGGGAGGAGCAAAATAACTACAGGTAATATTACCATCTTTTCCCCTAGATTTAAAGAGAATAACATCCTCTCCTGGTTCGAACCATGGGAACCCCCCCTAAAGATGACAGCGGAGAGGTTGCTGGTGCTATACACTATCAGAGTTGAGTCTTTCGCAGATTTGCAATGTTCGGTTGCCAAAAACCCAAACTCTGTAATGTTTCCTCCAGGAACTTCCAAACCAATCTGTCATATGCTATCTCAGGGACCTTGAATATCAGAGGGGGTGAAGTCACTGGGTTAGCTGTTACCAAGTGCAGGACATGAAGGGCCTGGATTGTATTGTCTAGTACCTCTCTGCTAGGAACAAAATTGGTCTAATCAGGCTGCATAAGTGAGGGGATATAATTCTTGCGGTCTGGAGGCCGGGAGTTTGAATCAGTGTTTAAGAGTGATATCGACCTATAATTTGGACAATGCATAGGGTCCTTCCCAGTTTTGGAATCACTGTTATATATACTGTAACTGCTTCTTTTAGTAATGGTCTAGGTGAAGCCATTGCTTTCCATTTACCCTTTATGCTTTTTTTGGTTAGAGTGAATGTGTATGTTGAAAAAAAAATAATGGTTCAAAGTATGTAGTTGAGATGTTTTGGGGTCAGCTATTCATGTGTAGCTATTATTTTTCAACACAGGCAATACATTACATTTTGGTCAGGCTTTTTGACTATTTAAAATATGCAGATTTTTCGGTATTTTGAACCTCAGCTGAACTTTTGGATTTTATTAAACTGAGTGGGGCTTGGTATTTTATTTCATGAGCAGTTACTTTTAAAATGGCGACTGTTTAAATGGATTGCTGTGGTAAATGAAATCAATGAAATAGAAAGCTTGACTGCATTCATGAAATGTAAAACGTGGTGTTATTGGCACTTCTAATATTCTAGAACCTGCAACCCTTATGTGTCCTCAATGCTCACCTAGATTACACTGCAGGTGTGTACTGTGGTATTGCCTGGATAAGTGTTTCTCTTCATTCTTTACCTTTCCTTAACTTATCCCTCATACCCATTTACTGTTCTAAACACCTAGAGTGTGCCGATTCATTTAGTAAAGCCAGCTCTTATTGGTGCTATACTAAAAGGTTACTCTCTGGGTTTGGTTTACTAAAACTAGGGAGTGTAGAATCTGGTGCAGCTTTGCATGGTAGCCAATCATCTTCTAACTCCAGCTTGTTCAATTAAGCCTTCAAAAAAAACCTGTAATGGAAGCCGATTGGTTTCTATGCAGAACTGCACCAGATTTTGCCTTCTCCAGTGTAAGTAAATCAACCCCTCTTAGTCTGAACTTAGTCTGTCCCTATGTTGTTTAGGCTTAAACTCCTGTTTGCTAACAGTTTTGACTATTTAATATATGACCATTTCTGGGCATTTGGAACCTCAGGTAAACTTCTGGATTGTGTGAGGAATAATATAAGCCATTCTACAATCACTGCATGCACTGGCAGATGGTATTGTCATATTTGTTATGATGTGATTTTACATACTCTTTATTACCCAAATAGTTAATCAGATACAATGCATTTACATAATAATGTGCAGTATATAAGTCCCAACATCCACTGGTATTTGACTTTTGAGTTATGATTTTTGAGTGACACCATATATGTTACTCTACTTATCTCCAGGTGGCTATGAAGCAGAAGGCTACTGTTATTTGCATGGACATTTTTCATAATATTGAATAATTCTTTACTGGTCCAAAAGCAAATATATCAATATAAAGTCTAACTAAGCATCACTTAAAAGTCAATTGTTTCCCCCCCACATAATGGAATAAAGGGAAATCATACATCTTTTCACATAATTCTTTGGTCTTATATTAATAATAAAATGGCTTTTGCTGTCAAGTTTATCTAGTTCAACCAATAAAAAGAAAAAGAAAAATCCTAAAAAAAATCATACAATCTTATTAACCAACCCACAATGTTTCCACTCGCCTGCTCGCATTTGGCGAGTCGAAATCAGCTGAGGGTGAGTGTGGAGCAGGGGCGGACTGTGCCGACAGTTTCCTGGCCAATTGCTTCTGGAAAAAGTGGTGCAGCCTTTTTTACAGGGCATCAGAGGGGCCTGGGGGGCAATTGCCAGAAGTGATCAGCCAGGAAACTGTCAGGAGGAGAGCCTGCCG
The DNA here is from genome assembly GCF_042186555.1 of Aquarana catesbeiana. Taxonomy (NCBI): domain Eukaryota; kingdom Metazoa; phylum Chordata; class Amphibia; order Anura; family Ranidae; genus Aquarana; species Aquarana catesbeiana. Next base: position 321,559,239 of record NC_133329.1, read on the forward strand.
TATCACACAGAGCTAGGATCTCCCACTGTGACACAGCTTGGATATGAAACGCTGGCTGCTGTCAAACAAAGTCCCGCCTCCTTGACTGTCTCCTATGATAGACTGCACACTGGTCCAATAGGCGGGGCTTTGTTTGACAGTGGCTGCCATTTTGTCTCCAAGCTGTGTCACAGCGGGAGACTCCTGCTCTGTGTGATTCACAGCCTGGAGGAGGAGCCAGGAGGAGAGGGTGTCTGGTGGAGCTCTAGTCGCACTGTGGAGTCCAGGATCCCAGTACCATTAAAGAGCCCAGGGGTGGTTCACAAGCGTGCACTGACTGAGCTTAATTGCTAAGTCGCACGCTCTAAGGTGAGCGTTCACTACCTAAGGGGAGAACCTGAGTGATGACACTATAGCATGTTTGAACCACCTTTTGAATTGCTTGAGATATATGGATTTTCTACACTGCGGTCATTAGTGACACATTTGGATACCACCTGTGTATGCGTGAGCACTGTGATTTATGAACAATTCTCTCAGTCTGAGACCTATGGACTTTTTTGGCATGATTGCCAGAGACACAATTGTTGATCACTTATGCACATGAGCACATTTTTTCATGATCAATCCACATAATAATCTATGTACTTTGAACACTAACTCGTATAGGAGCACCTTGGATTAAGTTGTGTATTGTATATATATTTTTATCTATTTAATTAGTCACAATATTCACTGTTCGGATACAGTTATTTATTTAGGTTATTCAGTATATATTTTAAAATATCTCACCATTCGTTGATGTATGCATTTTGATCTCTACACTGATAGAGTGTGTATTACACTAATTACAGGTAGCGCAGCGTATATATCTAATCTATTTATCCTTGAACGATTTATGTGACGTGTTTAACGCTAGCAGCTTCCTTGTCATTTATTTATTTATTTTAGCATCTGGTTATTGGTGGCTCACAGGTTCCTTTTATATCTGTGTGATTCGGCCGGCAATCCTACTGAATCCTCCCTGTGATCCCTGCTGCATTGATGGGCACTGATGAGGCTGCACTTATGGGCACTGATGTGGCTGCACTTATGGGCACTAATGAGGCTGCACTTATGGGCACTGATGAGGCTGCACGTATGGGCACTGATAGGCTGTACTGATGGGCACTGATAGGCTGTACTGACAGGCACTGATAGGATTCACTGATGGGCACTTATAGACTGCATTGATGGGCACTGATGAGGCTGCATTGATGGACACCATTGAGGCTGTACTGATGGGCACCATTGAGGCTGCACTGATGGGCACTGAGGGGCTGCATTGATGGGCACTGATAGGCTGCATTGATGCGCACTGATAAGCACTGAAGAGGCTGCAGTAATGGACACTGATGAGGCTGCAATAATGGGCACTGATAAGGCTGCACTGATGGGCACTGATAGGCTGCATTAATGGGCACTGATAGGCTGCATTGATGGGCACTGATGCAGCACTGATAAGCTGCACTAATAAGGCGGCACTGATATGCTGCACTGATGGGTACTAATAGGTTGCACTGATGGACACTAATAAGCTGCACTGATGGACACTAATAGACTGCACTGATGGGCACTAATAGGCTGCACTGATGGCCAGTGGTGAGGCTGCACTGATGGGCACTAATGAGACGGCAATGTTGGGCACTGATGAGGCTGCACTGATATGCAGAACTGATGGGCACTGATAGGCTGCACTGATGGGCACTAATAGGCTGCACTGATAAGACTGCATTGATGAACATTTAACAGTGTAATTTCATGAGATAATTTACGAGAGCAGAATTAGGGGCGGGGCAGGGTAGGGGTTGAGTGGGACAACTGGTGGTCAGTAACTCTTAAGGCCTGGCTAGTAGCTCAGGACTTGAATTTTTGAGCCCTGCTATATACACAATCCTATACCCACAGTTGAACCAGAGGAAGGCAAATAACCCCAGTAAAGCAGGAATCAATTTTATACAGCATTAGAAAAATATTCTTTCCCGATTCCCCGAGAGGCAATCAGATATTCTGTGGATCAACTTTAGTATCCAGTTATATTATATACATTACATACATATACATATACAGTAAAGAATCCAGGCCTCTTTTAAAGCAAGCTACTGAGATGACCAGAACCAGCTCTTGAGGGAGTCTATTCCACATTTTCACACGTTTATCATAAATAGTCCCTTCACTTTAAAGGTATTCACATGCTAAGCACCTCGGAGGTTAGTATTTAGGTAAGTAACCATGATATCTTGCAATGAACCTTATGAGCTAGCAAGCTTAAGGTGAAACTCTGGCCATTTTTTTTCATAGAATGAAAAATGGTTAGAAACTCTCCTAGGTTCTCAAGAAAACATGAGATTTTGCAATGAACCTTATGAGCTAGCAAGCTTAATGTGACACTCCAACCATTTTTTTTAATAGAATGGAAAATGGTTATAACCTCTATCAGGTTCCTAATTCCTGTGTTTTTCTCTCACTTTCTGTCCTGGAGACACCAGAGGGAAGTTGGAGGCAATTTTCCCAAAGTCAGGGGCAGGGGCATAGATAAGGGGTGTTCAAACCCCCCTAGGGCCAAAATGAAATGCATTGTGTCCCTGCTCTGCAGCCACGCATGGCACCAGCGACAGGCTGCACTGCAGTCAGTGGCACACAGAGTGTAATAATGCCGCTGCAGCAAGTGTAATAGATCATTAGGCATACCCGCATGCACGTTGTGGTATACCGCTAGGCTGGTCTATCGGGCTCAGGCTGAAAGCTGACAGATCTATCACCAGCCAACACACTGTAGTCCTGCCCATTGCTATCTGCACCCTGTATTCCCGTTGGCTTGCAGTGCAACTCCCACCTTGGGCTTGGGAGAGGAGCTTTACCTGGAGCACAGAGTGCTTGTACAGTGCTGTGTAGCCACCAGACCCCCACATGGATGCTGCTGTCCTGTCCAGGTATGTCAATCTATCTCTTCTGGCCTAGTATCAGAGAGTCTCAGAGAGTGTCCTCAGCCTTACCTCTGCTCAGACTGCTGTGCTGCTGCTGGCATTCTGTTGTTCATACCAGATAATCGTGAGCCAGTGAGAGACTGTCAGTGATTCTGTGTGGCAACTGGCAAAGTATGTGATTGAGGCGGGCTGGGCTAAATTTTGCATTAATTGTGTTACTGACAGTTGACTGAGGCTAAGCTGAGTTTTCTATTGCTCGTTTTACTGACAGTCCAGCCTAGCACTGGCAAGCTTGTTGTGGTGCTTACTGATTCAGCAGTTGGCACCACAACATGTATGCCAATGCCAGAGCCAGGCTGAACTTTCTGCTGCCCTCAGTGGCATGCCTTGGCCCTGTTTTGCCACTGGTTCATACATATGTGGTGCAGGAAACACATTGCAATCACACTGTGTTTTTTATCTGCTGCAGGTGTCAATTCAAAGTTAACAGCTCCCCAAAAGAAGGTCGCAAACGCCGTGTTTGTATGAACCAGATCGCATGGTTGGTCAAAAAAAGGTGCCTGCACTTCTTTGGTGTGATTCAGCCCAATCAAAATGAATGGGCTCAAATCACACCACACAGAATCGCACGTGAATTGCACATGAATGCGGTGCAGTTCCTGAGCGATTCACATGCAAACGATAGTGTTAAACCAGGCTTACTGTGTTGATAGCGGCGCAATCAAGGCCCATTCATTTTGAATGGGCTCATTTTGCACCAAAGTCATGCATGCACCAATTTAGGAACCGCACTGCAACCGGTTTGCATGGTCATTTTGTGAATGCGATCCGGGGCAGGCAAACACACTGTTTTGCAACCTTTGTTTGGGGTGTTGTTAAGATAGCACTGACACCCACTGCAGATTGCAAGGGGGGTGCGATTTGAATGAGGTGCATGAAATGTGCGTGGTTTGAGAGACCTTCACACACCTGCTCAGATGTGAACCTAGCCTAAAGAAAAATCAGTGTATTCCTGGCTAGTAATTTTTCAGTTGATTATTTTTTTTAATTCTGTGATTAATTGAAAATTAAGCACATGTGAACACAGCGAGTGTGCTGCCTTCCACAAGATGGTGCCATTTGTACCCGCCCAGTAAGATTGGCTATTACAGTGCACCATCCTGTGATGGGCAGTGCATTCCCCCCTTTTTTTTATCTGTAAGGCTACTTTCACACTGAAGCGCTTTACAGACGTTTTAGCGCTAAAAATAGCACCTGCAAAACGCCTCTCCTGTCACTCCACTGTGTAAGCCCGAGTGCTTTCACACTGGAGCAGTGCACCTGCAGGACATTAAAAAAAGTCCTTCAAGCAGCATCTTTGGGGGGGTTGAGGAGCAGTGTATACACCGCTCTTCCACCATCTCTGCCCATTGGAATGCATGGGCAGCACTGCCGAAGCGCCTGTAAAGCGCTTCGGCAGCGGCGCTTTTAACACCTTCAGGGGTGTTAAAAGCGCACCGCTAGTGGTGGCAAAGTGCTGCTTAAGCAGCGCTAAAACTAGCAAAAGGACCTGTGATAAAATCAAATTAAGGAAGTGATTGCTTACCAGGGGCAGTTGTACTACAGCAGAATGGCACGGCTGGGCGAAACGACGTTATGTAACGTTGCTTTGCCCTGTGGCCACTAGGGGGCGCCCCCCCCCCAAGCCGATGCACGTGCTCGGCAGTCATGATCACCGCCGGGCTCCCACGATCGCCGCTGACACACGGAGAACCGGGATCTGTGTGTGTACCACGATCTGTCTGTTCTCCCCTCAGACAACCGGAAACTGTGTGTTTACATACACAGATCCCGGTTCTCCGTGTGTCAGCGGCGATCGCGGGAGCCTGGCGGTGATCATGACTGCCGAGCACTTGCATCGGCTCGGGGGGCGCCCCCTAGTGGCCACAGGGCGAAGCGACGTTACATAACGTCATACAGAGTATGAACAGCGATCTGTCATCTCCCTTGCACAGTCCCCTCACCCCTTCAGTTAGAACACGTACTAGGGAACACATTAATCCCTTGATGTTAACCCCTTCACTGCCAGTGACATTTTTACAGTAATCAATGCATTTTTATAGCATTGATTGCTGTATTAATGTCAGTGGCCCCAAAAATGTATCAAAATTGTCCGACGTGTCCGCCATAATGTCGCAGTCCTGATAAAAATCGAAGATCGCTGCCATTACTAGTAAAAAAAAAAAAAAAATTATAATAAAAATTCCATAAAACTATCCCCTATTTTGTAGACGCTATAACTTTTGCGAAAATATACGCTTATTGCGATTTTTTTTTTTCTTTTTTTCACAAAAAATATGTATAAGAATACATATCGGCCTATACTGAGGAAAAAATGTTTTTTTTATATATTTTTTGGGGGATATTTATTATAGCAAAAAGTTTAAAAAAATGCAATTTTTTTTTAAATTGCCGCTCTTTTTTTGTTTATAGTGCAAAAAATAAAAAATGCAGAGGTGATCAAATACCACCAAAAGAAAGCTCTATTTGTGGGGAAAAAAGGACGTCAATTTTGTTTGGGTACAATGTCGCACGACCGTGCAAGTGTCAGTTAAAGCGACGCAGTGCCGAATCGCAAAAAGTGCTCTGGTCAGGAAGGGGGTAAAATCTTTTGGGGCTGAACCTGTTAAAAAGACTTTTACTTAGTACCTGCTGCTGAACCCCCCCCCCCCCCCCAGAATAAAAATGATCTACGGCCCTGGTCAGGGGATACCCCAGCTTAGTCGATATATTATAGCTTTCCCCTTACTTTTTTCTTGATACCTGTGGTCACCAGGGCAGAAGGTGGGGGTAAATCTCCCCAAATAGGACACAGATATATAAATAAAAATCTAACAGAGCTTCTAAGCCTATTCTACCTAATACTAGAAAACGGTTGGGCTGCAGTTCCACTTTAAATCCTTCTAAGTGGCACTAATTATGATAGAATGAAGATCCAGCATCTCCGGGAACAATGGGTTAACTTATCCGCTTCCATAGAAAACGTTTAATGAACACATTGTATAGCCGATTAGAACATTCCCAGAGCTTGTACGGAAACATTATATGCATCTATTGCGTTGGCTTAATGAACAAGAGCTCATCTGGCGTTTCAATTTACGTGATTACTCTGACACTGTAGGTAATAATTTACTGTTTAGAATGATTACCAGCATGATATTTGTTTAATGAAATTTATAAACAAAAACACTCAGAACGCTGCAATTATTTGATGAATAAATATGCACATGACAAGCAGATTTCATTTCACTTTGACTTTAAAAGAAATCCTGCCAAAGTTAAAAACTGTGCTAAAAAAATGTGATTTTTAATTCTTTGAAAAATAAAAAAGTCCCTGCCCCCCAGATTGCAGCTCTCCACTAAAATATCTAATATTAATTACCAAACCTCTCCAGAGTCTTAAATTAACATCACAACCACTGTTTGGATTTAATGCTGATTTTATTGAAGTTGTTTTGCAAAGCGAAATATATTAAAATTAATAGGGCAAATGACAGTGGGTTGTTAAAATTAATTACGTTGCCATTTTCTTTTCTTTTGGTTGACGAGGCTTGGTCGTAGTAGCGAATTTCCTGTGCACCTGCTCCTGCTGTGGCCTAAGTGATATAGAGTCTGCAAATCCAGAAAATTGTAGTATCAAATCTCCACACCAACTGTGCAGCAGCACTATCATCAAATCCCTGCTGAGAGGTGGTTCCCTTCAAATCCCCGAGGATATTTTCTTTCCCGTTCCCCCTGTTTCCAGCTTGAACTCTGACCCCAGCCTTTCTCTTACATCATGCAGTAAGGTACTGTTGTAATAGTTCATCACTGAGAGGTTGCAGGCTATACATACCCATAGGCTCATTAGCAGGTCAAGAATTCACTTGCTCAAGGGCTGGCAGGGTATCAGGTTTAAGCTACTACAAATCTGGATTTTTCTATTACCATAATCGTCTAATAATTCTCTCTACATATTATCCTTAGATTATTTTATGTACATGCCGTTATTCCAAATCGAAGGTGGCCATTGATGGACAGATGTCTCCCTCTCAGGTAGACATCTGTTCATTCTGCAGAGCATAACTGAAACCGGGCTTTAGTACTCAGCTGATATCTGACAATAGCAAATGTGTGATATGGTCTGTCAAAGCCAATGTTGTGTTTGATCATGGATCTCCTTTAGAATTCTGTCTGGCTAATTCAATACACGGTGACCACTGTGCAAAGTTCACTAACCGACAGTAACCAATCAGTAGTCACAGAAATCAGATAATGCAACATAAATTCTGACTGGTTGTGATGAACGCTAAATTTTGCACTTTATATTTTGTTTTATTTGCTAAGCCCATATATTGAACACCTCATCCAGGTAACGTTTAAAGTAATTAGTCAACTGTCCTAAAGTATCAAAACTAAAGCTGGTCATAGATGTAGGAATTTTCTTTCCTGCAACCATGGGTTGCAGGAAAGAAAATTGCTTGATTTCCCCATCAACACAGTCAGTGTTGATGGGGGAATCACTGTATTGATGGGGGAATACTTCCCACAGAGCCATTGTGTTCTTCCAGCAGGGGGGCAGAGGGAGCTGTCCCTGCCGGGAGAACACAGTGATTACTGCTAGAGGCTGTAATAGACACTAGCAATAATCGCATGTAAAATCTAACAGGTTGGTTGTACCCAAGTTGATCGATCAACTTGTGTACATTCAGTCTCCCCATACATGGTTCGAATTTCGACCGGTCCCTGCTGAACCGTCTATGGCTGGCTTAACACTATAGCCGAAGATCAGGCTGCAAAACATGCCTATAAGGCCCTTTTAATTCTTTTAAATAATTTGGATGCCCCCAGTCCTTGGTGTACTGGTTACCTATTGTAGACCTCAACTTCTTTGACCTTGTTTTAAAGTATAACTGTTTTTTTCTTTTTTTATTTCTCCGTCTTGCCTGCATGTTGCAAAAAAATTAAAAAAAATCTTTTTTTGCACTACTCGCCCTCTTTGCTTCAGCAATGCTCTACTTGCCACAGCCCACTTCTGGGTTAGCCAGCAACATTTAACCCCTTCTTTAACTCCTTCTTGTGAGCACAGGCTCTCATGGACATGGTTGAGCTAGCCTACTGCAGCATTAAATGAGGTTCATAGATCATTAAATGGGAACCATTTAGTCCTGCAGAAAGGACCGCCCACCACCAGTATGAGTAGGAAGGACCAGTAACATCATTGCACCTGCCAGAAGCCTTGTGGAATTGAAGCGAAACTAAACGCTCTATGCTTACCTCCTCTATAATAGTCTGAAGCCTGTACAGGGTTCCCTCATCTTCTCTCTCCGGGTGCAGGTCTTCGGGCTTCTTTATGGCCGGTGTGGGATGATGTGCAGGAGTCAGTCATTCAGGCACACAGGGATTGTACTTGCAATGTAAGCTGAGCTGCATAGTACAATCTGCAGAAGACTGTTAACGTCCAGCATCTACCAGAACCTGGGAAAAACTTTTGGTTGGAATGATCTTTTAAACAAATACAGTATAATCACTAAATGTAAATTCCAAATAATGTTTCCAACAATTATCTATTATTTATAAAGATTTGTTATGATGACCAAACCTTCAAAAAATACTAAAAATTATTTTAGATCAGACAAATTACTATATAGCAGTTTGTACAGACAGCATAATATATCCAAATAAGAACTGTATCAAAGATTCACACATTCTCTAAATAAAAATGTGTGAATTTTGAGTGAAAAGTATTGAAACCATAGGATCAATATAACTACCGGGCGGCACAGTGGTGTAGTGGTTAGCACTCTTGCCTAGCTGTAAAAAGAGTCGCTGGTTTGAATCCCAACCACAACACTACCTGCCTGGAGTTTGTATGTTCTCCGTGTGCCTGTGTGGGTTTCCTCCAGGTACTCCGGTTTCCTCCCACACTCCAAAGACATGCTGGTAGGTTATTTGGCTTCTGTCTAAATTGTCCCTAGTATGTATGAATGTGAGTTAGGGACCTTAGATTGTAAGCTCCTTGAGGGTAGGGACTGAGGTGAATGTACAATGTATATGTAAAGCGCTGCGTAAATTGATTGCGCTATATAAGTACCATAAATAATAACTACCAAACAACATGCATTTTCATGAAGGTGTCAGCAATAGTGCTTCACATTTATTTTAGGAAATATTTACTCTTGAATGTCTCTCTTCCCCTCCACTACTCTGTGCAACAAATTCAGGTTCTGGAACAATAAAGTGGGCGACATGGTTGCTCATGTTATCCCTGAAGGGCGGCAATGTGAAAAAGTAGGGTCTGCTATTATATGTTGAAGTTGCTTTTTTTTTTAAAAAGGTCGTGTCTCAATAAAATGCAGTGCACTTCCCTGAACAGATCAGGCTGTAGACCTGTTAATCTTGTATGATTGTCCCTTTTGAGCCGCAGCACCGACAGAAGATGTTTTCTAATGCAGACTGTACCCAATGGCCGCTATGAGAAACTGCCTCTTAACAGTATGCAGTGCTTTCCTGAAAACAGGTTGTACAGTGATTCTGGCCATGTGTGGGCGCACCTTAAAAATAGAACCTGCAGTCTGTGACCAGCACCTACTTCTAAGCCCGAGGAGGAAGTGTTTTGTGAGAGGGATGAGTGGGTGTGAAAAAGATAAAAAAAAATGGCTTTCTGTTGCTAAAAAAAAGGTTAACGAGGAGGGTGTTGGTAGCTGCACGTCATTTTTCCCCCTTCTGCTTAAGCTCTAAAAATCCTACCTATTGCAAAAATGAAAGCCAGACCTGAACTTAGAAGTTTCGTGTATGTACTCATGGAAACCAGGAAAATATGTCAATTGTGAGAAATGTTTTGAAAGAAAAAAAACACTTGACCTCTGGAAGATTTACCCCCCTTCATGACCAGGCCATTTTTTGCTATTCAGCACTGCGCTACTTTAACTGGCAATTGCTCGGCCATGCAACACTATATGCAAATAAAATTTATATAATTTTTTTTCCCACACAAATAGAGCTTTCCTTTGATCGTATTTCATCACCACTAAGTTTTTTATTTTTTGCTATATAAACTAAAAAAGAGTGACAATTTTGAAACAAAAAAAATATTTTCTACTTTCTGTTAATAAACATATCCAATAAAATGTCTTCATAAATTTAGACCAAAATGTATTCTGCTACATTTCTTTGGTAAAAACAATCCCAGTAGATGTATAATTAATTGTTTGGGTGAAAGTTATAGCATCTACAAAGTATATATATTTGAAAATTGATCAGTTCTGATGTACTGCCGGCCTATCTCATTTCTCGTGGCCCTTAAAATGCCAGAAGAGTACAAATTCCATCCAAATAGTCTATTTTTGGAAAGTAGACAGTCTAAGGTATTTAGTAAGAGGCATGGTGAGTTTTTTTAAGTTGCAATTTTTTTGTCACAATTTTTTGGAAAATTAAGAAAAATATAATAAGTATTTTATTCAAATTTTTTTTTTTTTACATACTGTCACCAGTGCAGTACAGCATCATCATATGACTGGTGTGGCGGTGATCAGCGTTACTGACTGGTGACAGTATGTTAAAAAAAAAAATGTAATGTCCTATTTCAATTTTTTTTTTACATTTTTTAATTTTTTAATTTCATCACAGTAGTTTGGTGTCACCATAGTAACACTTTACTACTCTGGGGGCTGATCAGGGATTTTTTTTTTTTACACTTTGATTGCTGTTACAGTGATGATCACTGTAACAGCAATAATTTGAACTGGCGTGAATGGGTCTTATTCATAACAGCTGGGAATACTAGTGATCTGTGATTGGCTATAGCTCACATGGTACAGGGTGTTGTGATTGTCCCAGGTACCATGTGATAGCTGTGGGACAATCACAGCGTCACTCTATAGGAAACACAGCTTTTATGAATGAAATTCATTCATAAAAGCTTTGTTGACATTGTGGTCATTGAGGGGCGGCGTCGGCGCCGCTTTACAGTCGTTATTAAAACCGCCCTGCTAGCGGCCTAAAAAGGGTTAAAACCGACTGCAAAGCGCCGCTTTTCAATGGGCAGGATCGGTGAAGAAGCGGTGTATATATACACCGCTACTTCACCGCTCCAAAGATGCTGCTAGCAGGACTTTTTTTCAGCGTCCTGCCAGCGCACCGCTCCAGTATGAAAGCCCTCAGGGCTTTCACATTGGAGAGACTGCAGTGGCTGTTTCAGGGCGCTTTGCAGGCACTATAGGAACTTGCAATCTAGGGTCCCTAACTCACATCCATACATAAACATACTAGGGTCAATTTAGACAGGAGCCAATTAACCTACCATGTCTTTGGAGTGTGGGAGGAAGCCAGTGTTGCCAACTTCCTGCAACATTTTTTACTGACAAAACATGTCAAATTTACTGGCAGAGCACATTTTTTACTGGCAACCTGAAAAAATGACAGAACTCCTATTAAAAACTAGGACAACTGATATTTAAACAGTATAAACTCAATATGTAAACATTGACAATACCCATAACAAGTAATGTGCCAGGTTTACACTTAAAAAGCCAACACAGCATGACAAATTATCAGCTCTTCATATTTACAGACAGTTATCAAAAATCACTGATTTTTACAAACTGTCAGTAAATTTACTGACGGTTGGCAACCCTGAACCAGAGTACCTGGAGGAAACCCACGCAGGCACAGGGAAAACACGCAAAATCCGGGCAGGTACTGCCGTGTCACTTTAGTCACTTATCAAGTTCCCCAGATCACTATATAATCAAAAAAAATATTGAAAGTAACGGTGGTAAAGCGGCTACATACAAATGTGACTAAAATTCATGACAAGGATGTGGGTGGAAATGTAGCGCTAAGGACAAGGATGTGGGTGGAAATCTAGCGCTACATTTCCACCCACATCCCCAGATCAATAGACATGTACATTGATACTAGTTTTTAAACCCTTTTTTCAATAATTTTTAATAACGCATTTGTTTTTTGTTTTTTGTTTTTTCTATTGCAATTGCCAAGTATGCTCCCTCTTTTTTGAGCTGTATGTTTTGCTGTGAAGGTGAAATTGCACTTATTGTGTTTTTTAGCTGTGAAAGTGTCATGAGTACAGACGTTTTAAATGTGGGTTACTATCTGTCAAGGTAAATCGTTCAGGAGAGGTTGTAAAAACGTCCCATCGACATGAAGCCTTAATTGTGTGCCATTGTGTGCAACGCTGCAAATGTACATTTACCTTCATTTCTTTTCTTTTTTTTTTTTTTAAAGGTTTTCCTAATAGGCCGAAGTCTCTTAAAGTAATCATTAACCCGCACAGCCATAAAGGTGAAGCGACCAATGTGTATTATCGGCACGTTGCACCTCTTTTCAAGCTTGCTGACATTCAGACCGATGTTACAGGTAAGTTTGTTTCAGTAAATAAATCAACTGAATAGAGACAGAAAACATTGCTAAGCAACCAAGACAAGCTGAACTTTCAGTTAATCCCCACTGGCTTTCAGCTGCAGCTTAAAATACAGTAAATCAGGTTACATAGCCAATATATTTACATCGTTAGATCTGATGTTTGTTTTATTCAGAGCCATCTTCATATCGAAATCAAATTGCGAACTCTAAGAAAACAATAGTTTCTTTGCTTAAATTAAAGTGTGTTTGCAAATACTTATATCCATAAAGCTCAGGTTTTTATTCATCAGAATTCTTGGGTATTTGCTTTTTACCAAAAGTATATTCAAAGATCCTTTTTTTTTTTTTTTTTTTTTTTTTTTTTTAAATGGATCATACACACACAATGATGGCTGTACATGGTACAGATGTTCTTTAATCCTAATGTAAAAACATGCACCTGTGAACGTTTTTCTTGTTTGTCTTCTTTTAAAACAATGTTCAACATTTTGTTGATGTTGTGCATGTGCACAGACATCTAAGGATGGTTGTAATCAGAAACGTATGTAGCATCATGATGACGATCTTTAGATCTTCATTAAGCCCAGGTTCACACTGCTCCGACATGTAAGTCGCGTGACTTCCGATTCAACTTTGCCCTGCAACTTCAGTCCGACTTTGATTCGACTTAATGTGACATTTTACACTCTATGGCATTGAGGTTGTATCAAAGTCGGACCCATGTAGTGCAGGAAACTTTTCTAAAGTTGTATCAGTGAAGACTTTTAATGCAATATTCCCAATGCACACATTCCTGCTAAGATGGCTGTATTAAAAAATAGGTGCTGAAGGGACCACCGGCTAGAACCGTTGACATGCCTGAAGGGGACTTGCGTGGCTCCGAAACATCGCTTTCTGCTGTAATTATGTGATTACGGATTAAAAGTGTTTGGGCCCATTTTTGGAGATCCTGGTGCGCTGGTGACATTACTTCCTTGGGTCAGTTAAGACGGCTCTCATGAGAAAACATTGAATTTAACATGTTATGCAACTTGTGCTCTCACAAGTCGGATCCCATGTCGCACCAGTGTGAACCGTGTTATGGCGATTTTTACCTACCTCACTTAATGATATATAACATAAGTGATTAAAACCTTTTATCTATATATAAATCAACCAATGCAGTTGCAGATATAACCCATGAAATCAATAAGGAATGATAATGGTGCTAAAATACAAAGATCCAATTTATACAGAAAAGAAATGTTAGAATAGTCAGAGTTTACCAAATATAGCATAGTGATGTTACAAATACAGTGTTGCCAGTCTACAAAGATAATTGATGCAAAAGGAAGATATGGTTGCAATTGACATACACATGGTATTAAGGCAAATCCTAGGATAGAAAAAGTTAGAGAAAAGAGAACCAATATAATACATTACATAGACAGCCCTTACGTGACCATGCTTGCAGGGGGGGACACACCGAGAGGAAGAGGCCGGGTGTAGCTCTCTGTACTGATTTTATACCCTCCCCCCCCCGGCACCTGGTCATTGGTCCAGAGTTGCATCAAATTCTGATTGGCTGTAATTTCAAGTCTAGTTGGTCATCATGTTTCTCACATAAGCATTAGACTCTCTTCGGTGCCTCTCTGTCTGAAACCTGATTACCTTCGTTAAGGCTATCTCTTGATTTAAAACAGTCAGCCCACTTTGATCTTAGCCTAAATTGGCATTTCAAGGAGTTATGATCAGGTGGAGACACAATGTCTGCTTCTCACTCCAAAGACAATAGTGTAACTTATTCACTATGCAGACAAGAGACAAAAGACGTTGGTCTTTTGAGATACAGAAAACAGTAACTAGGCCCACTTCTCATGATTAAACCCAAAAATATATTAAAGCGGAGTTCCACACAAAAATGGAACTCCCGCTTTTCGGAACCCTCCCCCCCTCCGGTGTCACATTTGGCACCTTTCAGGGGGGAGGGGGGTGCAGATACCTGTCAAAGACAGGTATTTGCACCCACTTCCAGCATAGACTCCCATGGGAGTCTATGCCTCTTCCCGTCCCGACCGCGCTGTCTGCTGGGAACACACAGCTCCCAGCAGAGAGCGGGGACCACTAGGGACGCGCAGCGCGACTCGCGCATGCGCAGTAGGGAACCGGGAAGTGAAGCCGCAATGCTTCACTTCCTGATTCCCTCACCTAGGATGGCGGCGGCAGCTGCCGAGAACCGAGCGGGTTCTCGGCGTCCCCTGCCGACATCGCTGGACCCCGGGACAGGTAAGTGGCAATGTATTAAAAGTCAGCAGCTGCAGTATTTGTAGCTGCTGGCTTTTAATATTTTTTTTTTTTGGCGGTGTGGGTGAACCCCCGCTTTAAGTACACACGTTCCTAAAACAACATACATATATATATATATATATATATATATATATATATATATATATATATATATATAATATATACATACACACACACACATATACATATACACATTTATACATACATCTATATATACACATACATACATACATACACATATACATATATACATACATACGTATACATAAAACAGGGCATGGTAATTTAATTAGAAAGTCCTTACAATGGTTCGCTTGAAGCTCCTTGATATAAATATGAATTTCAATATTTCCACATCAACTGGGCCTAAAACTGCTTTAAATGCAGAGCTACTTTTTAGCAATACAGACCACTACACAAGTAAAATGAGAGATGGTTTATTGTTTCCTAAATTACAGAGAGCCTTGTGATTCCTTTTAATATTCAATGAATTCCTACCCCCCCCGGTTCTCTTGTTGAATTTAGCCACACATTTTCAGGGGGGTTTGGAAGAGGGAAACAAAATGTGGAAAAAATATTTGTCAAAATTTAGGTAAGGTGCACCCTCCATTAATCTTTTCGTAGGCAGTGGCCCACAAGAACTGCTATGGGAAATATAGCCCTGGTTATAAGATGGCATTATACACATTGCAGTTTAGTATTTCAAATTAGGACCCTTTTCACCATATCTAATGGTTTATTTCAAGGATACTAGGAGTCATATTGGACCACATTTTACAGAAAACCTGCACAACTTAAAGTGTTACTGAACCCAGGACCCTGCATTCACTATATCTGGCCTTCCACAGTACACAGAACATGGAAATGCAATTATTTTAGTAAATATAATTTTCTAAATACCTTTTCAAATCAGCAGTATATAGCAGTCTTATGACTTCTATCAGTGTCTGGGCTGAGCACTGGTAAAGCTTGTAGGAGGAGTTTTCGTTCTACTCTAACTGTCCTATGAGGCTGCAATACCCCTCACCCTCTGTATGGGCAGTGCTTATTGGCCCTGCGCTGATCACACGCACCCTCCCAAGAAGAAAAAAAAAAAAAAAAACTCTAGCAATGCACAGATTGCCCCCAAGGCTCTGTTCTATCAGCAGATGGATTAGGGACTGTGGAAGAAGGTGAGGATCAGAGAAGATAGGATGAAACAGTCTTTTTACACAGTGCAGAGGATTAACCCCTTAGGTGACACAGTGAGTATAACACGCATGCTTTACTCTATATACAGACTGATTTTACTGTTGTGGGTTTAGTAACACTTTAAAAGAATAGTAGTCAGATCATTCTGTGTGTGTCAAGATTGGATTTTTCACTTAACTTTTATGTTGTTATTTATATCTACTGCTTTGACTGTTGACTGCTCTGTCCTCTGATATAATGCTACTCAAAAGAGTTGATGGGGATTCCAAAACAATTATGTTCAGTGCTGTGTGAATGGAGAGACCTACTGGCATCAGTGCACAATGAGGTGCACGTTAATGTGGGCAGGGCCCTAGAATGCATAAGCATCAAAGGCACATGTCACTGCATTCGCATTCTTCTAAAAGTGTTTTTAGCTTCAGTGCTGGCCATGTAAGAAGTAGGGATGAGCTTCGAGTTCGAGTCGAACTCATGTTCGACTCGAACATTGGCTGTTCGCAAGTTCGCCGAACAATTTGGGGTGTTCGCGGCAAATTCGAATGCAGCGGAACACCCTTTAAAAGTCTATGGGAGAAATCAAAAGTGCTAATTTTAAAGGCTAATATGCAAGTTATTGTCATAAAAAGTGTTTGGGGACCCAGGTCCTGCCCCAGGGGACATGGATCAATGCAAAAAAAAGTTTTAAAAACGGCCGTTTTTTCAGGAGCAGTGATTTTAATAATGCTTAAAGTCAAACAATAAAAGTGTAATATCCCTTTAAATTTCGTACCTGGGGGGTGTCTATAGTATGCCTGTAAAGGGGCGCATGTTTCCTGTGTTTAGAACAGTCTGACAGCAAAATGACATTTTGAAGGAAAAAACTCATTTAAAACTACCCGCGGCTATTGCATTGCCGACAATACACATAGAAGTTCATTGATAAAAACGGCATGGGAATTCCCCAAAGGGGAACCCCGAACCAAAATTAAAAAAAAAAAATGACGTGGGAGTCCCCCTAAATTCCATACCAGGCCCTTCAGGTCTGATATGGATATTAAGGGGAACCCCGGCCAAAAAAAAAAAAAAAAAATGACGTGGGGTTCCCCCTAAATTCCATACCAGACCCTTCAGGTCTGGTATGGATTTTAAGGGGAACCCCGCGCCAAAAAAAAAAAAAAAAACGGCATGGGGTCCCCCCAAAAATCCATACCAGACCCTTATCCGAGCACGCAACCTGGCAGGCCGCAGGAAAAGAGGGGGGGACGAGAGTGCGGGCCCCCCCCCCTCCTGAACCGTACCAGGCCACATGCCCTCAACATTGGGAGCGTGCTTTGGGGTAGCCCCCCAAAACACCTTGTCCCCATGTTGATGAGGACAAGGGCCTCATCCCCACAACCCTGGCCGGTGGTTGTGGGGGTCTGCGGGCGGGGGGCTTATCGGAATCTGGAAGCCCCCTTTAACAAGGGGACCCCCAGATCCCGGCCCCCCCCTGTGTGAAATGGTAAGGGGGTACAAAAGTACCCCTACCATTTCACTAAAAAACTGTCAAAAATGTTAAAAATGACAAGAGACAGTTTTTGACAATTCCTTTATTTAAATACTTCTTCTTTCTTCTATCTTCCTTCATCTTCTGGTTCTTCTGGTTCTTCCTCCGGCGTTCTCGTCCAGCATCTCCTCCGCGGCGTCTTCTATCTTCTTCTCCTCGGGCCGCTCCGCACCCATGGCATGGGGGGAGGCTCCCACTCTTCTCTTCTTCTTCATCTTCTTCTCTTCTTCTCTTCTTCTCTTCTTCTTTTCTTCTCTTCTTCATTTTCTTCTCCGGGCCGCTCCGCACCCATGCTGGCATGGAGGGAGGCTCCCGCTGTGTGACGGCGCTCCTCGTCTGACAGTTCTTAAATAACGGGGGGCGGGGCCACCCGGTGACGCCGCCCCCCTCTGACGCACGGTGACTTGACGGGAATTCCCTGTGACGTCACGGGGAATGCCACAGGAAAGTCCCGCCATGTCCCGTGCGTCAGAGGGAGCGGGGTCACCGGGTGGCCCCGCCCCCCGTTATTTAAGAACTGTCAGACGAGGAGCGCCGTCACACAGCGGGAGCCTCCCTCCATGCCAGCATGGGTGCGGAGCGGCCCGGAGAAGAAAATGAAGAAGAGAAGAAGAGAAGAAGAGAAGAAGAGAAGAAGAGAAGAAGAGAAGAAGAGAAGAAGAGAAGAAGAGAAGAAAAGAAGAAGAGAAAAAGATGAAGAAGATGAAGAGAAGAGCGGGAGCCTCCCCCCCATGCCATGGGTGTGGAGCGGCCCGAGGAGAAGAAGATAGAAGACGCCGCGGAGGAGATGCTGGACGAGAACGCCGGAGGAAGAACCAGAAGAGCCAGAAGAACCAGAAGATGAAGGAAGATAGAAGAAAGAAGAAGTATTTAAATAAAGGAATTGTCAAAAACTGTCTCTTGTCATTTTTAACATTTTTGACAGTTTTTTTGTGAAATGGTAGGGGTAAAGTACCCCCTTACCATTTCACACAGGGGGGGCCGGGATCTGGGGGTCCCCTTGTTAAAGGGGGCTTCCAGATTCCGATAAGCCCCCCGCCCGCAGACCCCCACAACCACCGGCCAGGGTTGTGGGGATGAGGCCCTTGTCCTCATCAACATGGGGACAAGGTGTTTTGGGGGGCTACCCCAAAGCACCCTCCCAATGTTGAGGGCATGTGGCCTGGTACGGTTCAGGAGGGGGGGGGCGCACTCTCGTCCCCCCCTCTTTTCCTGCGGCCTGCCAGGTTGCGTGCTCGGATAAGGGTCTGGTATGGATTTTTGGGGGGACCCCACGCCATTTTTTTTTTTTGGTGCGGGGTTCCCCTTAAAATCCATACCAGACCTGAAGGGTCTGGTATGGAATTTAGGGGAAACCCCACGTCATTTTTTTTTTTTTTTTTTTGGCCGGGGTTCCCCTTAATATCCATACCAGACCTGAAGGGCCTGGTATGGAATTTAAGGGGACTCCCACGTCATTTTTTTTTTTTTAATTTTGGTTCGGGGTTCCCCTTTGGGGAATTCCCATGCCGTTTTTATCAATGAACTTCTATGTGTATTGTCGGCAATGCAATAGCCGCGGGTAGTTTTAAATGAGTTTTTTCCTTCAAAATGTAATTTTGCTGTCAGACTGTTCTAAACACAGGAAACATGCGCCCCTTTACAGGCATACTATAGACACCCCCCAGGTACGAAATTTAAAGGGATATTACACTTTTATTGTTTGACTTTAAGCATTATTAAAATCACTGCTCCTGAAAAAACGGCCGTTTTTAAAACTTTTTTTTGCATTGATCCATGTCCCCTGGGGCAGGACCCAGGTCCCCAAACACTTTTTATGACAATAACTTGCATATTAGCCTTTAAAATTAGCACTTTTGATTATTCATGTTCGTGTCCCATAGACTTTAACGGTGTTCGCGTGTTCGAACGAACTTTTTTCCTGTTCGCATGTTCTGGTGCGAACCGAACAGGGGGGTGTTCGGCTCATCCCTAGTAAGGAGGCTGTATGAAGAAACTTTTAAGGACATCATAAGCATTTTCCTTCTTTTTTTACTCTAAATATATGTTATTGTGTAAACTAATTGTGAGTCAATAAATAATATTGCTCTATGCCTTTGCACTTTAGTGCCTTACATAAGCACCTCCTATCTAGGACTGGAAGAGCTTGCCATAATCCTCAATCTCCACACAGGACTCCAATGGAAACAATTACTTATACAGTGTCACCAAAAGGAAATGAAGCAATACATAGGGAGCCTGTAAAGCATAAAAGAAGGCTTTAGTAGCCTCCCTGACGGTATTCCCGAGTGTGGCTCGGGGTTAAATTTCAGCACCATTAGCGGTAACCCCAAGCCACACTCGGGATTGCATTGCAGGATCCTGGTATGGTATACTTACCTTGTCCCCAGGATCCTGCAATGTCCCCCCGCAGTGTCTGCGGGCTGTGTCCTCCTCCGAAGCCTCTCTGTGCCAGGCTCCGTTCCCTGCGAGCGCCGTGACGCACGGGGGCGGAGCCTGGCGGCAAATTCAAAAAAATGTAAAAATCATAACACATACAGTACTGTAATCTTACAGATTACAGTACTGTATGAAATTATTTCACATCCCTTTTGTCCCCAGTGCTTTGTCCAATGCCCTGCATGCAGTTTTATATTATATATACTGTTCTTTCTGCCTGGAAACTTGAGATTGTCCATGGCAACCAAAAAGTGTCCCTTTACATCAAAAGTGGCTTTAGACCAGCTAGAAAACAGCGATAGTAAATTAGAACACTTGCAGAATTAAGCGATAGTGAATTGTGGGGAAATTTATTTTATTATTATATTATTATTTTTTAAAATTATTTATATTTATTTATTATATTATAATTTATGATTTTGTGTTTCAAACTTCATCATACCCGGGATATCTACTAGACTCTTGGTGGACAGATTTAAATGTGTTATTACTAAGAATTACAGGCCTACAATATAAAATGCCAAATTTCTATGCTAAATAATTGTACCGCTTCGAGGCGCAAAAATCTGAAATAATCATACCGCCAGGGAGGTTAAAATTCCACTTACAGCAAAAATGCATAAAATGAGCAATTAGGAATCAAATGCCGCGGCTCATAGCGTGCATTTCAGGGACCCGTCTAACGCGCTTCATCCAATAGGACATTGCCTCTGACTAGTTAGTTTAATTAAAGGCAAAATGTTTTATTAGTTTTGGATATGTGGAGTGGAGAGGGATTAGAATGCTTGCTAGTTTTTATTGCAGTCTGTGACCCCGTTAGGAAGATTCTTCCTCTCTATTTGTCCTGTTTACTATTATCATTTAAAGTAAAAGAAAATCCCAAATTTTGGGTTGTCCCTAGAAAAGTAATAGAGGGGAAATCTTCCTGTGGGGACACTAGTTCTGATGACCTGAAAAAAAAATGTTTTGCCTATAGTTCTACTTTAACTCTCTCCAATCAACATTGACTATTTTTAATCCTAATGCTGCTAACATTAGTAAATAGATAGTATATATTTACTTGTTATAAACTTTTCTGTTTACAGTTCTTCAGTTATTTCCTGCTTCCCAGGCCTAGGCAAGTGATGTCCTACATCCCAGCAGTCACGAGGAGGGAGAAACTGTGTTTCTCAGCTAAGTATACTCTCCTGCCTGCATGTCTGAGCTGAGGGCAGATGGTTTCCAGGAAATAAATTCTACATTAATCATCTGCCCTCACTCAAGATGGCTAGGGCCAGAAAAGCTAGGAGGTGTTTTTCAGAGTGATTTATCAGCAAAATAAAGCATAGAGACATCAATGGGGGAGTTGGCTTTGAACATTAAAAAAGGATTAAATAAAGTTTTTGGTTTGTGGTGCTCAGATTCAGTGTAGTTTCACTTTACAAAAATCCTACATAGTATATTGTCCCAAATTACTTTGTACTTCAATGCATCCACTCCTCTACTATACACATTATCTTGGTGCAGTCCTGTGACTTCACCACATACAGGGTGCCAATTTATTGTGGTGGGAATCCTTTGGAGATTGGGAATCTGGTAGATGGACAGGTAGTAGGTAGGTAGTGACATTTAAAGGAATCTGGTAGGTGGAAATATGTCACACAATTGTGTATTCATTTGTAGTAATATAGTATTAGTAAAGATTATCTACAGTGTTTTTTCATGGCACTAATTGTGGAACTTGAAATATACACTGAATGGTAGATGTATGAACTCAGTAAAGGTGTCTCATCTAATTATCTGATCATCTGAAGCATGTAGATTCTAGTATTGAATTATTTCTGGTCATCTCTGCAGTAAAAACATTGTAAAAACACAGTTTTATTTCCCAACATTACCGAGTTTCATTCAAGCCGTCGCTCTTGTATGTTGATGAGATGCACAGGACTTAAGTTGGCCATATAGCCATAATTTGGAAATTTGATAGAGCAATCTAATGTTCTTTTAGATGTTTTGTTGAAATCAGAAACAATCAAAGACATAACATAGGGTTATAGTGTTTTCACTGACTGCAAGTAGATGGGATAAACATTTCCCTAATTGATCGTGGTGTAAAAATCAGATTGCTTTCGACAAAATAGACTTAGGTTTTTCCCTGTTTAAGATACAATCTTTTAATAAACTCTACCGACAACTGAATTCTGGTGCTTGATTAGACTTGTGGGTAGTAGACTGCTTAGTTTATGATGTTTCTTTACGATTGTATGTCTAATTACTAGTGGATCAAAGATAGTTGAAATTGCCTTAAAATGGCCATGGTGTATGACCAGCTTAGCTGTATGGGCAATTTTAGTTATGCACACATGAGTGAGGGGATTGATGCATTCATTTTTGTGTGTACTAAAATTCAATATGACATCTGAAACAATGGCTTGTTGAACATACACTACTAATCACTTTGTGCAACTAAATTGACTACCTGACATACAGGAACACCAATGTAATTTTTTAAAAAATACAACTCTTTATGTTGTGGAAAGCCTACATCCCTGTAGAACTGAGATTACAGGATAAACCACATAGGGGGTTATTTACTAAAGGCAAATCCACTTTGCACTACAAGTGCAAAGTGCACTTGAAATTGCACTGAAAGTGCACTTGGAAGTGCAGTCACTGTAGATCTGAGGGGGACATGTAAGGAAAATAAAAAACAGCATTTTAGCTTGCACATGATTGGATAATAAAATCAGCAGAGCTTCCCCTCATTTCAGATCTAAGCCTCGGATTGTAGTTTGCACTTGTAGTGCAAAGTGGATTTGCATTTCGTAAATAACCCCCTAAGTCTATTTTCTTTTGCTGTGAGCAGACTGACTCTTGGCTGGCACTGAGAGGATTGAAAACTAAGACACAAAATATAGTGTAACAAAAGGCAAAACCTTTTTTTCTTGTTTGCTTTTGGATAGAGTGGAGATGGATTTGAACATCTGTGAATTTTTATTGCCGTCTGTGCCCTCATTAGGGACATCCACCCTCTCTATTTCTCCTATTTCTCCTATTTACCCTTACCATTGAAAGTGAAAGTAAAAGAAAATCCTAACATTTGGGTTGTCCTCTGAAAAGTAATAGAGGGGAATATGGTGACCTGGGGAGTCCCAAGGCATTCCTATAATTTGCAGGTACTTCCTCTCACTTTCTGTTTTGGCTATGGGACAGGAAGTGAGGGTAAAGCCCACCAATGGGACACAGACGTAAAAAGAAAAAAAAAAAAAACAGTCAGGAGTTATAACCCTTCCTTACGCTATCCAAAATGAAAAAAAAAAAAATGTTTTGCATTATTCTACTTTGAGCGCTACTAATTACACAGCACCTTCCTAAATACGGGCCCCAGTGTGGAGCTTGCAGTGTCACACAGTGTTCCCTACAAAACAGTGCAGTGAACAATCTATTATAGAAGAACTTGATGGGTTATGTGATCAGGCTCTCCTCCTTCCTACACTTTATGTTTCGCATTCCCCTAAGCATGTAAATGCAGTATGGCTGCTATATAAATGGTCCCCAAAGTGTTATAAAACATTTTCACCCATATTATTATCATTTTTATTTTATACATGTACAGTAAAAATAAGAGTTTTATTAAGACTTCAATTCTGTAATAATTGTATACTAATTTTGATTCCTAAAAAGGCCCTTATATAGTATTTGCAATTCATTAATTAGCAATTAGTCTGGTGTCGGAAACTTTGACTGTTACCATAATTACTTGGTATTTACACACATAATAATAACATATACTTACATTAAGTTGAACATATTTATTTGCGTATCTAAAAAAAAAAAACATTAGGTGGTTCGAAACTAGTTTCTGACCGCTTCAAGTTACTGAAATTCAGTAATATCTTAAAGTGATTGTAAACCCTGTTACACCATTTGTACTTAAAGGTAAACCTATAATAAGGCTTACCTGTAGGTACTGTAAATATATGTTTTGCCAACTTCATCGGCGCACGCACACTGAAGAAATGGCCCACTGGTGCGCTTCTTCCGGGCCCGTGCCGTGACCGAGCCGGAGCTCGCGAACCCGGAAGTAACTTCAGTGAAAGAAGTCGGCCATGTACTCAGTGTTCCGGTGCAGATGAGGGGCATCGTTCTAAGATAAATATTTCATAATGAGCTAGGATGCACTGCATACTAGCTCATTATGCCTTTGTCTTGCAGGTTTTCTGTTTAGTTTTGTTCTTTACAACCTCTTTAAGGCTGGGTTCACACCGGTGCAAATCGGATGCAGCTTTTACCCGCATCCAATTCGCATGTCAGGAGATTGTGACTGGCTCTCTATGGAGACAGTTCACACATCTCTGGAGTGGCTCTAGTGCATATTGCAAAGGAGTCCTGTGCATTTTCTAGTCTGTTTCAGGTCCGAATGCATCTAAAGATTCAGGCTGAAATAGGACCTTAAACATGAACAGGGACACACTGGACCCCTGCTGTGAACCACTCCGTTCCTTAGTGTGAACCCAGCCTAAAGCGGAATTAAACTGTATCTAGGCATCATAAACCAAAACCGCAGTTTAATTCACTTTTAATATTCAAAGCATACTCACCCATCCGTCCATGTCAGCAAGCTTTATTTTGTTGAGAAATACCTTTGAAAAAAAACCCTTTTGTAGGGCAGATTATTCATGTAGTATTTACTTTTTGGAAGCCATCTGCCCTTAGCTCAGGCTTGAAGGCAGGAGGGTGTGCTTAGTTTAGAAACCCCCCCCCCCCCGATGAAATTTTTAAAAAATGCCCATGAAGTCTCTTGGGATGTATTGACATAATTTTGGCTTAGGCCAGAAACCAGGAAGCAACTGAAAAATTAGAAACTTATTTTATTATTTATTTTTCTTTTTTCTTTACAACAAGTAAATTTAATATACTTTCCCATCTATTTCCTAATGCTAGCATCATAAGGATTAGGAAATAGTTAATGTTGATTCAGAGTTTTGTTCCACTTTAAGGACATTTTGCAACTCAATGTGAATAAACTTCATTCAGGTGCATTTTCTCTCCTTTTTGTCATATATCTGCAAGATCATGCAGGGATTTCTCAAAAACATCATACATCCGCATGCCAGTGCATCACTACGAGAGCTCAAAGGTAGAACCTTAGAGATTATCTAGTACCAAAGTATTTGCTATACTGACCAGTAGGATTCAAACAGTCTGTAAGTGAAAAGAATGATATTCATCATAATGATTTTTACCATGGGGAATTCATAAATCTGGCATAGGGTGAAAACTGGGAAAAGTTCTCTGCAAATAAACAATTTTTAATATTTTTGATATTCAAGTGCAAATAAACTATGATGACAATCTTTTGCTCAAAAAACAATAAAAAATAGAAAATGCTTATTTGAGGTCAAAAACTGCCCCAGCCAGTTTGTTTAGAAATACATTTGGATGTCCTTATCTCTAAAAAAAATGTTTTGGTTTGGTTAAGTTATTCTTTTAAATCTGCTTGTTTTAATGCCTTGTTACATTTTTGACACTTTTGAATCTGCTTGTTTATTGCTTTGTTAGTTTTTTTTGCCACACATCAAATGATGTTTAAGTGACCTGATCTCTGTGACAAGTTCCTTTGCTGATTGTGACACCTGCTGGCCACTGCAAGCAGATGCCCGACATGAAAGTCCTGCTAAATAATCTGTTGTCCTTGAATCAGAACCTTCTGAAGGCGTTGATAGAAATGGCTTGCACACTGTGAGCAAAAAGTAATATAATTTTACTTCTGCAAAGAGGAAAAAATAAATGGAAGCATTAAAGTTAACTTTAAAAAAAGGTAGTTTATAAAAAAACAAAATCATTTTGAATTTTTGTGTTTGTTTTATTAGATGCAGTTATTTTTACCTTTCTAGTTTTTGAACTCCAGAAGTGTATGCAGTATGAAATTTAAAGTCAGCTCTTTGCCAACTATTTGTATTTGTTAAATCAAAGTATTTTATGAAGTTGGATTAAATGGCATGATCTGCAATGTCTAGCTGCCCCACAGATCACACATGAGTGCTAATATTAGTAAGTCGGTTTGCAGCTGTTAGACATTTGTAAAGCACAACTTTATTATTTATTACAGGCGTTCTTATAGCGCTGACAGATTACACGGCGCTTTACATTCTGTTCATTCTCATGAGCCCCAGCCCTAAAGGAGCTCTAAGGTCCCTATCTCACTTACATACATATACACATACAATGTGGACACTAGCTAATTAATCTACCAGCATGTCTTTGGAGTGTGGGAAGAAACCATACAAGTACACGGAAGAACATGCAAACTCTATACAGATAGTGTGTGCCAGCTGGTGATACAAGCACATGTGAACACATATCCACATACAGTAGCATGTACATATTGCCCTATCTCACTTACATACACACATTCATGTGGTGTCATCTGCGATTGCCTATGGGGGACTCAGCGGACTTTCCTAGCTGTGAGCGGGAAGCCCAATTCAAAGCAGTGGGAAGCTGACACAGCCGATCACGTGTAATCAGACATGCATTTTTGACCAGGGCTTCCTGCCTGCAGCTTTTTGGAAACCCCACTGAGTGTCCCGCGGGTCGGCCTCACAGGTAAGTGTGAATGAAGCCTAATGGTTATTTTAAAGGAGAAAGAGAAGCACCTTCTGTGTAACATTTAAGTGTTTATTCCAAGAACAACAGATTGGCAACTTGCAAGAT
Source organism: Aquarana catesbeiana (assembly GCF_042186555.1). Taxonomy (NCBI): domain Eukaryota; kingdom Metazoa; phylum Chordata; class Amphibia; order Anura; family Ranidae; genus Aquarana; species Aquarana catesbeiana. The sequence goes on from NC_133329.1 coordinate 321,585,723, forward strand.
AAAAGGATACAAAATACTCAGGCCTGATAACGGAGCATGCATGCTCCAAACACGTGCCATGCCCACCACCCTCAGCTTCCCGTGCCGACGCCATCTCTGCTCTCCCGGGGGTTCTCGGACCATCCGGGAAGTGCTGGGAGCCACCAGCACTGCTAAATGCTCCATACTAGTGTGGGATTTAGTAGGATCTGGCTGGCCAGCTGCAGAGGTGTCTACCTACCTGTGATGAGCGTTTTTTATCATTTTATCCTGTATGTTGCCATTCTGCTGTTCTTGGAATAAACACCTAAGTGCTACACTCAGAAGGTGCTGCTCTCTCTCCTTTGCTTTGCCTACAGAGTACCTTCTAGCTCTTTACAGCAGCAGCCACTGAAACCCCAGCATTTGTTACATCGGATATAGAGACTGTATCTACTACTCCATTGATATTGTGGACTACTTTACTTTTTAGTGCGCCAGATTATCTCTCTTTCTCTCTTTTGACTAAAGGTTATTTTCTTTAAAAAAGGAGAAATCCAGTCTAAACAGACAGGTTTCTATAAATGCTGTATAGCCTACTGTCAGTCTTATTTGATTTTCCGAACCTAGGATGGCTGTTTATATTATCATTAGTTAGTCCTTTATTTCAGCAACTAGAATTATTTTGTATTTGTGCTCAACCTGCCTTTTAGGTTGCAGCCAAACTATGAGAGTCTTTTCAAATAATTTATTGAGAATACAACAATACAATTTTACAGTACTGGTTTTAAATTTATGTAAGGTTACAAAATATGAGGAAAAGGAACTTCTCAATAATAACTTAGAATAATAATACTTAAGTTATCTTGTAGAAATCAGTAAGAAAATCTATTATCCAGTGTACATATCTGAATTATATGGTTATAATAATTAATAGAGCTTTTGTAATTGGAAAAATAAATAAATAAGTAAGTAGATAAATATATATAAAAAAAAAAATACAATATGTCACAATAGTGAGACATAAAATGCAACTAAATTAGATAAATTGGGTATTAATGAGATGACCTAGAGAGACACCCAAACAACCAGGACCAAGGTCCGGCTATTTGGCCCGGCATATCCCGGGTGCATGGGTGTCCCTCCAAAGCATCCCCATCAAAGGTATAGATAGTTTGCATCCGAAAAAGACATAGTTTGCCTAACCAAATAATAATTTAATAGAAATAGATAAAGACACATTTTATTATTATACATCACTAAAAATAAAATTTAATAAGTGGGAATATGTGGTGGGATCTGAAATGGTTATGGAGGGAATTTGGGGTCTCCAGAGAGAAGCAAGTGTTAAATATTTATGGGAACATGTAATAATATAGACCGTGAAGGTGGTAGATCTCATCAGGGTAAAAGAAGTGAATAGTTCAAATCCGGTGGTAGTATGTGTGTTATCCATGGAAGCCAAAGAGATTCAAATTTGTCTAGTTTATCAAGTATGATTGCCTCCATTTTAGCATGGATCATAGCTTGAGTTACACGTTGTTTTACAGATATGTCACAAAGCTTATTGGTTTTCCAGGCTTTTGCTATAGATTGTTTTGCAGCTGTTGTGACATATAGTAAAAGTTTAAATTGACGTTGAGTTATGTTTCGTGGCTTATTATTTAGGAGGGCTACCAATGGATCTGGTTGTAATGTGGTTTCAAACATTGTAGAGAGAATTTGAAATATTTTTGACCAATATGTTTGGACTATTGGACAAGTCCACCAAATATGCAGATGTGTACCAATGTCGCTGCATCCGCGAAAACAGTGAGGGGGGTATTGGGGAAGGTATTTTGATATACGTGCTGGCACTAAATACCACCTGGTAAGAACTTTATAATTTGTTTCTAGGGCAACTATGTTGGGTGTGGCTGATTTTGTAGATTGCCAGATTTGTGACCAATCCAGTGAGTCTGGAGGAAGGTTTAAATCAGCTTCCCATTTGGTAGTATAAGACGGGGGAGAGGAATTTGTTTGTGAAAGTAGTTGAGCATATATGTCAGAGATAAGTCCTCGTCTGTGTGGATCTGACATACATGATCGTTCAAATGAAGTATATTCTGGAGTTGTCAAGTTTGTGGGGATGTTTTGGGATAAAAAGTTTTTAATTTGTAAGAATCTAAATGTTTCATTACTGGGTATGTTGTGTGTCTTGCTTATTGTAGGAAATGAAATAAGTTTATCAGAGTCGTAGAAGTGATGAACTCGTGTAAGACCCACATTTATCCAAGCTTTAAAGGAGGAAGGTAAAGTCCAAGCTGGGTAGAAGGAGGGGTTGTTTAGAAAGGAGAGGAGAGGGTTTAGTGGAGATTGGAGACCAAAACGGAATTTAAGTCTATCCCATATTGAGAGGCTATGTTTTGTGACTAGATTTGTTATTGAACGTCGTTGGGGTGGTGAAAGCCATAACAGATTTGATATAGAAAGTGGATCACATTCCACCGATTCTATAGTTACCCAAAGAGGGATTTCTTTAGTGGCATGGTATTTAATAATTTGTGCTAATTGAGAAGCATAATAGTATTTTGAGAAATTTGGAACACCCAAACCTCCACAGGTTCGGGCCATATGTAGTGTATTTTGTGGTAATCGTGGTTTAAGTTTGCCCTAAACTATGAGAGTCAATGCTGAACTCTGACTACAAGGGGGCAAAAGCATCACCTCCCTGTAGTACACATGCACACTTCTCTCTGTAACGGAATTGATCAGATGGCAAATTCACCAAAACGTCATGTATACAAACTTTAAAAAACTCCTATGTACACAGGTATCCATTCTTGGCTGTGGATTACCTAAGAGTTGGTATCTTCATATTTAGCAGGAACAGATTTTTGGACCAACTATTGGGATAATGGGGTTGATTTACTAAAGATTAATAGGCTATCTACTTTGCAGGGGAATTTTCCCTTAGCTTAGTGCAGGTGGTGAAAATTCAAGGATAAGTTCACCTTTGGGAACATGTTACATGTTCCACTCATTTTTAGGGTGGAACATGTAACATGTTCCCACACTTGCAGCCTCCCGCTGATTCCCCCTCCCCCTTGATTGTGACAGCTGGCCGGGAACTTTTCGCCAACACGGCTGTGTTATTTTTTCACAGAAATCTGTGAATAAATGAACTACAAGTACCGACAGCCTTTGCTGCTGACGGCTTGTAGTTCCCATTGAACTATCAGCGTGCTAGTGAGCACTCTAGGTAGTACATTAAGTCCTCCTATCATTGTGTAACTTCCTGCCCATATTAGGTACAAGCAGACAGATACACTGACAGTCTGTGGGAGCCTGAGACTGCACCCACGATCTACTGATTGCACGTGCAATGCTTTACAGACTCCTGTGTATTTTTTAAATTTTTTTTTTTTTAAAGAAAGGTGAATGTATCCTTTCACTTACAAATACCTGATCACATGCAAGGAAAATAAAAATGAAAAAAAAAAAAACATATTTTTGCTTGCACTTGATTGGATGATGGAAGTCAAAGTCATCAGAGCTTAAACCTCATTCATTAAGCCAAAGGAAAAATCCTTTGCAAAGTGGACAGCCTGTTTGCTTTTAGTAAATCAACCCAAATGACTCTATACAAGTAGTGAAAAAGCCAATTACAGTCAATTTGATTTACAGATCACATCTAATAATGTGTGCAATCGTAAGAAATTTTTCATGTCCCCATCATGATCAAGAAGTTTGATCTGGTCTTGAAGACTTGGTCATATAGTCACATGTTCAATTAGTGTTTCTGGTAAAATTGTGAAGCATGTTTATAGTTTCTGACAAATATTTAACGTGGGTAGCATTAAACCAGGAAACTACAAGGATCAACACAACAGGTAAATATATATCCAAAGCCAAACTTTTTGTTAAAGAGGAGCTCCAGTCTATAAAAAAATAAAATAAAAGTCAGCAGCTACAAATGCTGTAGCTGCTGACTTTAAATTTAAGAACACTTACCTGTGCAGGGATCCCACAATTTCGGCTCCCCTAGCTGATTCGTCAGTCAGCTTCGGGTGCAGGCATCGGCATTGTAAGTAAGAGAAATCCGCAGTGAAGCCTTCAGGCTTTACAGCCAGTTTCCTACTGTGCATGTGTGAGTCGCGCTGCACTTTTTAAATGATCCTGCCATCTTCTGGGACCTGTGTGTGTCCCAGAAGGCAGCAGAGGGAAGGAGGAGGGGCTGGAAATGTAGCAGATCGGTGATCTTACCCGAAAGTGGGAGCGAGTACCTGTCAAAACCAGGTACCTGCACCCCCCCCCCAGAAATGCCAAATGTGGCAGTGGAGGAGGGGAGGGTGCAAACAAGCGGAGCCTCCCCTTTTGGGTGGAGCGCCGCTTTACGTTTTTTTTCCTATCTGCGTCTCATTTGGAAAAATCTTGTTGACACAACAGAGAGCAAGTAAATATGGGAAATCACCTCTTAGACAGTTGTTACAGGGACAAATGTTCCCATTAGAAGATTTCACCTCTCTGGCAGCTAATAAATATGGACTTTCTCTCTTTTTCCATCTTGGTGACAATAGTCACTAGGACACATAAAGACCGAGATCACAGAGACACAGACAACAAAAGGAACCTGACAGGGAGTTCTAACCCTTCCTTACTCTATTCAAGACAAAAAAAAAAAAAAATGGATAAAAATAAAGATATGCTTTAATTTTATGTTTACCTACAATTTGCTCCTATTATTTAACCACTTCCCGCCCGGCTGTCATTTTGCAAAATGACGACCGGGTGGTGGTTTAAGTTATCCTGACTCGGCGTCATATGACGTCCTTCAGTATAACAGCTGCCACGCACCCGTGGGGGCGTGCATCGCGGCGATCGGTGGAGTGGTGTGTCAGTCTGACACACTGCTACACCGATCTCGGTAAAGAGCCTCCGACAATGGCTCTTTACTACGTGATCAGCCGTGTCCAATCACGGCTGATCACGATGTAAATAGGAAGAGTCGTTGATCGGCTTTTCCTTACTCGCGTCTCACAGACGCGAGTAGAGGAGAGCCGATCGGCGGCTCTCCTGACAAGGGGGTCTGCACTGATTGTTTATCAGTGCAGACCCCCCTCAGATGAGCACACTGGACCACCAGGGATCGCCACTAGGACCACCAGGGAAGGGGGCAACATGTGGATGGCCAGGTATGTACCCCATGGCCATCCACATGTTCAAATGAATGCCCAATCTGTGCCAATCAGTACCCACAAATGGGCACTGATTGGCACAAGTATGTACAAACACATCAGTGATGCCCAGCAATGCCACCCATCAGTATCATCAGTGACATCAGTGCAACGCATCAGTGCCACCTGTCAGTGCCCATCCATGCCCATCAGTGCCCACCTATCAGTGCCCATCAGTGCCCATCCGTGCCACCTATCAGTGCCACCCATAAGTACCCATCAGTGCCGCCTACAAGTGCCCATCAGTGCCGCCTATGAGTGCCCATCAGTGCCACCTATCAGTGCCCGTCATCAGTGCCCATCAGTGCCACCTCATCGGTGCCCACCAGTGCCGCCTTATCAGTGCCCGTCAGTGCAGCCATGTCAGTGCCCATCATTGAGGGAGTAAATTTACTTATTTACAAAAAATTTTAACAGAAACAAAGAAAAACTTGTTTTTTTTCAAAATTTTCTGTCTTTTTTTATTTGTTGCGTAAAAAATAAAAATCCCAGAAGTGACCAAATACCACCAAAAGAAAGCTCTATTTGTGGGAACAAAATGATAAAAAATTTGTTTGGGTACAGTGTAGCATGACCGCACAATTGTCATTCAAATTGCGACAGCGCTGAAAGGTGAAAATTGGCTTGGGCAGGAAGGTGTCTTAAGTGCCTGGTATTGAAGTGGTTAAACTCAAGCACACACGGTGAACTCGGCTTTCTGTTTAGGGAGATTAAACATACTTGGCCTAACTACGTTTTTAAATGTATTCAATTCTAAAATTTGTTACTGAGCTATTCAGTATTTGCTGCATACAATATTTCTTGTAAGCAATAGGGAATGCCATATTATCTTGTCTAGCCACTTAAGGACCGCCTAACGCCGATTTACGTCGGCAAGGCGGCACGGGCAGGCAAAATCACGTACATGTACGTGATTTGCCTCTCGCGGGTGGGGGGTCCGATCGGACCCCCCCCCGGTGCCCGAAGCGGTCCCGTTCTGTTCCCCGGCGATCCGAGATGAGGGGGAGGCCATCCGTTCGTGGCCCCCCTCTCGCGATCGCCGCCGGCCAATGGGAACACTCCTTTGCTGCTGTATGCTAAACAGCAGCAAAGGAAATGATGTCATCTCCCCTCGGCTCGGTATTTTCCGTTCCAGCGCCGAGGGGAGAAGACATCAATGTGAGTGCACAACACACTACACACAGTAGAACATGCCAGGCATACAAAACACCCCGATCCCCCCCCCGATCGCCCCCCGATCCCCCCCCAATCACCCCCCCCCCCCTGTCACAAACTGACACCAGCAGGTTTTTTTTTTTTTTTTTTTTTTTTTTTTCTGATTACTGCATAGTGTCAGTTTGTGACAGTTACAGTGTTGGGACAGTGAGTATTACCCCCCTTTAGGTCTAGGGTACCCCCCTAACCCCCCCTAATAAAGTTTTAACCCCTTGATCACCCCCTGTCACCAGTGTTGCTAAGCGATCATTTTTCTGATCGCTGTATTAGTGTCGCTGGTGACGCTAGTTAGTGAGGTAAATATTTAGGTTCGCCGTCAGCGTTTTATAGCGTCAGGGACCCCCATATACTACCTAATAAATGTTTTAACCCCTTGATTGCCCCCTAGTTAACCCTTTCACCACTGATCACCGTATAACCGTTACGGGTGACGCAGGTTAGTTCGTTTATTTTTTATAGTGTCAGGGCACCCGCCGTTTATTACCTAATAAAGGTTTAGCCCCCTGATCGCCCGGCGGTGATATGCGTCGCCCCAGGCAGCGTCAGATTAGCGCCAGTACCGCTAACACCCACGCACGCAGCATGCGCCTCCCTTAGTGGTATAGTATCTGATCGGATCAATATCTGATCTGATCAGATCTATACTAGCGTCCCCAGCAGTTTAGGGTTCCCAAAAACACAGTGTTAGCGGGATCAGCCCAGATACCCGCTAGCACCTGCGTTTTGCCCCTCCGCCCAGCCCACCCAAGTGCAGTATCGATCGATCACTGTCACTTACAAAACACTAAACGCATAACTGCAGCGTTCGCAGAGTCAGGCCTGATCCCTGCGATCGCTAACAGTTTTTTTGGTAGCATTTTGGTGAACTGGCAAGCAAGCACCAGGCAGCGTCAGGTTAGCGCCAGTACCGCTAACACCCACGCACGCACCGTACACCTCCCTTAGTGGTATAGTATCTGATCGGATCAATATCTGATCCGATCAGATCTATACTAGCGTCCCCAGCAGTTTAGGGTTCCCAAAAACACAGTGTTAGCGGGATCAGCCCAGATACCTGCTAGCACCTGCGTTGTGCCCCTCCGCCCGGCCCAGCCCAGCCCACCCAAGTGCAGTATCGATCGATCACTGACACTTACAAGGCACTAAACGCATAACTGCAGCGTTCGCAGAGTCAGGCCTGATCCCTGCGATCGCTAACAGTTTTTTTGGTAGCATTTTGGTGAACTAGCAAGCACCGGCCCCAGGCAGCGTCAGGTTAGCGCCAGTACCGCTAACACCCACGCACGCAGCATACGCCTCCTTTAGTGGTATAGTATCTGAACGGATCAATATCTGATCCGATCAGATCAGATCTATACTAGCGTCCCCAGCAGTTTAGGGTTCCCAAAAACGCAGTGTTAGCGGGATCAACCCAGATACCTGCTAGCACCTGCGTTTTGCCCCTCCGCCCGGCCCAGTCCAGCCCACCCAAGTGCAGTATCGATCGATCACTGTCACTTACAAAACACTAAACGCATAACTGCAGCGTTCGCAGAGTCAGGCCTGATCCCTGCGATCGCTAACAGTTTTTTTGGAAGCTTTTTATTGAACTGGCAAGCACCAGCGGCCTAGTACACCCCGGTCGTAGTCAAACCAGCACTGCAGTAACACTTGGTGACGTGGCGAGTCCCATAAGTGCAGTTCAAGCTGGTGAGGTGACAAGCACAAGTAGTGTCCCGCTGCCACCAAAAAGACAAACACAGGCCCGTCGTGCCCATAGTGCCCTTCCTGCTGCATTCGCCAATCCTAATTGGGAACCCACCACTTCTGCAGCGCCCGTACTTCCCCCATTCACATCCCCCAACGAAATGCAGTCGGCTGCATGAGAGGCATTTTTATGTGCTCCCGAGTACCCCTACCCAACGAACCCCCCCCAAAAAGATGTTGTGTCTGCAGCAAACGCGGATATAGGCGTGACACCCGCTATTATTGTCCCTTCTGTCCTGACAATCCTGGTCTTTGCATTGGTGAATGTTTTGAACGCTACCATACACTAGTTGAGTATTAGCGTAGGGTACAGCATTGCACAGACTAGGCACACTTTCACAGGGTCTCCCAAGATGCCATCGCATTTTGAGAGACCCGAACCTGGAACCGGTTACAGTTATAAAAGTTAGTTACAAAAAAAGTGTAAAAAAAAAATATATATATATAAAATAAAAAAAAATAGTTGTCGTTTTATTGTTCTCTCTCTCTATTCTCTCTCTCTATTGTTCTGCTCTTTTTTTACTGTATTCTATTCTGCAGTGTTTTATTGTTATTGTTATTGTTATTGTTATTGTTATTATGTTTTATCATGTTTGTTTTTCAGGTATGTAATTATTTATACTTTATTGTTTACTGTGCTTTATTGTTAACCATTTTTTTGTCTTCAGGTACGCCATTCATAACTTTGAGTGGTTATACCAGAATGATGCCTGCAGGTTTAGGTATCATCTTGGTATCATTCTTTTCAGCCAGCGGTCGGCTTTCATGTAAAAGCAATCCTAGCGGCTAATTAGCCTCTAGACTGCCTTTACAAGCCGTGGGAGGGAATGCCCCCCCCCCCCCCACCGTCTTCCGTGTTTTTCTCTGGCTCTCCTGTCTCAACAGGGAACCTGAGAATGCAGCCGGTGATTCAGCCAGCTGACCATAGAGCTGATCAGAGACAAGAGTGGCTCCAAACATCTCTATGGCCTAAGAAACCGGAAGCTACGAGCATTTTATGACTTAGATTTCGCCGGATGTAAATAGCGCCATTGGGAAATTGGGGAAGCATTTTATCACACCGATCTTGGTGTGGTCAGATGCTTTGAGGGCAGAGGAGAGATCTAGGGTCTAATAGACCCCAATTTTTTCAAAAAAGAGTACCTGTCACTACCTATTGCTATCATAGGGGATATTTACATTCCCCGAGATAACAATAAAAATGATTTAAAAAAAAAAAAAATGAAAGGAACAGTTTAAAAATAAGATAAAAAAGCAAAAAAATAATAAAGAAAAAAAAAAAAAAAAAAAAAAGCACCCCTGTCGCCCCCTGCTCTTGCGCTAAGGCGAACGCAAGCGGCGGTCTGTCGTCAAACGTAAACAGCAATTGCACCATGCATGTGAGGTATCGCCGCGAAGGTCAGATCGAGGGCAGTAATTTTTGCAGTAGACCTCCTCTGTAGATCTAAAGTGGTAACCTGTAAAGGCTTTTAAAGGCTTTTAAAAATGTATTTATTTTGTTGCCACTGCACGTTTGTGCGCAATTGTAAAGCATGTCATGTTTGGTATCCATGTACTCGGTCTAAGATCATCTTTTTTATTTCATCAAACATTTGGACAATATAGTGTGTTTTAGTGCATTAAAATTTAAAAAAGTGTGTTTTTTCCCCAAAAAATGCGTTTGAAAAATCGCTGCGCAAATACTGTGTGAAAAAAAAAAATGAAACACCCACCATTTTAATCTGTAGGGCATTTGCTTTAAAAAAATATATAATGTTTGGGGGTTCAAAGTAATTTTCTTGCAAAAAAAAAAAAACTTTTTCATGTAAAAAATAAGTGTCAGAAAGGGCTTTGTCTTCAAGTGGTTAGAAGAGTGGGTGATGTGTGACATAAGCTTCTAAATGTTGTGCATAAAATGCCAGGACAGTTCAAAACCCCCCCAAATGACCCCATTTTGGAAAGTAGACACCCCAAGCTATTTGCTGAGAGGCATGTCGAGTCCATGGAATATTTTATATTGCGACACAAGTTGCGGGAAAGAGACAAATTTTTTTTTTTTTTTTTTTTTTTTTTGCACAAAGTTGTCACTAAATGATATATTGCTCAAACATGCCATGGGAATATGTGAAATTACACCCCAAAATACATTCTGCTGCTTCTCCTGAGTACGGGGATACCACATGTGTGAGACTTTTTGGGAGCCTAGCCGTGTACGGGACCCCGAAAACCAAGCACCGCCTTCAGGCTTTCTAAGGGGCGTGAATTTTTGATTTAACTCTTCACTGCCTATCACAGTTTCGGAGGCCATGGAATGCCCAGGTGGCACAAAACCCCCCCAAATGACCCCATTTTGGAAAGTAGACACCCCAAGCTATTTGCTGAGAGGTATAGTGAGTATTTTGCAGACCTCACTTTTTGTCACAAAGTTTTGAAATTTGAAAAAAGAAAAAAAAAAAAAGTTTTTTCTTGTCTTTCTTCATTTTCAAAAACAAATGAGAGCTGCAAAATACTCACCATGCCTCTCAGCAAATAGCTTGGGGTGTCTACTTTCCAAAATGGGGTCATTTGGGGGGGGTTTGTGCCACCTGGGCATTCCATGGCCTCCGAAACGGTGATAGGCAGTGAAGAGTAAAATCAAAAATTCACGCCCTTAAAAACGCTGAAGGCGGTGATTGGTTTTCGGGGCCCCGTACGCGGCTAGGCTCCCAAAAAGTCCCACACATGTGGTATCCCCATACTCAGGAGAAGCAGCTAAATGTATTTTGGGGTGCAATTCCACATAGGCCCATGGCCTGTGTGAGCAATATATCATTTAGTGACAACTTTGTGCAAAAAAAAAAAAAAAAAAAAAAAAAAGTGTCACTTTCCCGCAACTTGTGTCAAAATATAAAATATTCCATGGACTCAATATGCCTCTCAGCAAATAGCTTGGGGTGTCTACTTTCCAAAATGGGGTCATTTGGGGGGGGGTTGTGCCACCTGGGCATTCCATGGCCTCCGAAACTGTGATAGGCAGTGAAGAGTGAAATCAAAAAGTTACACCCTTAGAAATCCTGAAGGCGGTGATTGGTTTTCGGGGTCCCATACGCGGCTAGGCTCCCAAAAAGTCCCACACATGTGGTATCCCCGTACTCAGGAGAAGTAGCTGAATATATTTTGGGGTGCAATTCCACATAGGCCCATGGCCTGTGTGAGCAATATATCATTTAGTGACAACTTTTTGTAAATATTTTTTTTTTTTTTTTTTTTTTGTCATTATTCAATCACTTGGGACAAAAAAAATAAATATTCAATGGGTTCAACATGCCTATCAGCAATTTCCTTGGGGTGTCTACTTTCCAAAATGGGGTCATTTGGGGGGGTTTTGTACTGCCCTGCCATTTTAGCACCTCAAGAAATGACATAGGCAGTCATAAACTAAAAGCTGTGTAAATTCCAGAAAATGTACCCTAGTTTGTAGACGCTATAACTTTTGCGCAAACCAATAAATATACGCTTATTGACATTTTTTTTACCAAAGACATGTGGCCGAATACATTTTGGCCTAAATGTATGACTAAAATTGAGTTTATTGGATTTTTTTTATAACAAAAAGTAGAAAATATCATTTTTTTTCAAAATTTTCGGTCTTTTTCCGTTTATAGCGCAAAAAATAAAAACTGCAGAAGTGATCAAATACCATCAAAAGAAAGCTCTATTTGTGGGAAGAAAAGGACGCAAATTTCGTTTGGGTACAGCATTGCATAACCGCGCAATTAGCAGTTAAAGCGACGCAGTGCCAAATTGGAAAAAGACCTCTGGTCCTTAGGCAGCATAATGGTCCGGGGCTCAAGTGGCTAGAATACCAAAAAGCCCTACAACTCATTCTTATACCAGACCATAACCAAGAACAGACAAGCATGAAAGATTTATGTAATCTTGCATATAACGATGTACATTCTTACACAAAACATCCATCTGTAAGTGTCATGTCAGTCAAAAAGAATCTTTGATGGTTGGTTACAGCTGTGCAGTCTCTTCTGGCACTGCCGCCCTAGAAAATGCTAAATGTGGCTGCTCTGCTCTCTGCCATCTGCAGCTCAGCTTATCCGTTTTGCTCTGGCATTTCATGCGCTGCACAGGGCATCGCAAGAGGCCAAGATGCCAATGTAGAGTGACAGATTCATTTCCTCTAGAGGGTACATATTCTGGTATGTGGCTGTGCCACCCTTCTCTTTGAGATTTGCTGAGCAGCTACTGGTATTTGGCTTTTTGTTGCAGTTATCTCCTGAGTATATTTGCTCTTTTTATAGACTTCAAAGAGCAGTTAAAAATAATATGCATATTTTAATTGCATTGGATTCTGAATCTCTTTAACTATATTTTGTAATTTTAAAGAACTCTGATAAGCCTAATTGATATCCAAAATGGTCACATAACATATTTTGTTATGATTTTATCAAATTGTCCACCCCTTTCTGCATAAAACAAACATGTTCTATATATACCCTTACTGGTGTCTTCATGCCATTCAATAACGGCCAATTACACGATAAGAAATCTGCGTTTGTTACTGTCTGTGACCACTCACCTTCAACCTGTCTTAGGTAAGTAGATTGGAGCAGAAACTCTTTCCTGTTGTACTGAATTATTTGCGATTTGGTGTAAAGTGTGCGGTCATTTAGAAAGATGCAGTAGAGGGGAGTGGCAAGACACAGGAAGATTTAATATAATGGGTGAGTATTGGATTGCTTATCAGGAGCTGTCATGTTTCTAGGATGTGAAGATAGTCAGTGCTTGAGTTTAGAGATTTTGACAGCTCCTGCTAAAATATAAACTCATCGATTGGGTGTTGAGAAAAGTCCAGATCCGTAAGGCAGTTTTTGAGCCTCAACTTTAAAAAACAATTCTGAGTGTTATTTCTTATATTTCTGTCCTTACATAATTGCTTTAAATCTTTGCAGAGGGGTGATCAGTAATTTATAGCTCATATTTTACTCAAGTGCCAAGGAGTTAATAAAATCTGAACCTTTATTTGAAGTATTGGAGTGCTGTGATGGAATAGGGGAGGTGCTGTCATAGTTTCCCATCATCTATAACAGCAACCTTACCAAGGGCTGGATGAGCAGACATCTCACCGATGATGAGTAAACTGGTCTACCGCTGGACTCACTCCTGCTTGTTCTGCACCTTACCCTGTGGATTTAATGCACAAGAGCACAGTTAACTTCCCTTTCCTTTTCTTACAGAGGCAAAGGTAGATTCAGGCAGGTTGCATATGTTGCAAAATTGTTGTGTGCAATAATAAGAACTGAATTTGCAAGAGTTACGACCTCCAAAGGGTACTCCTGTATGTGCCAGTTAATGTCATAGTGAGTCACCAGGTAGGGTGCATGTGGGCTGTTTAGATTAGCCTGTAACCTGTCCATCTCAGTAAAACGTATTATATCAATTACATTAATGAGCTAAGGGAACTAAGTTATAGAACAGCCAATTTAAAGAAGGAAAAATTGAAACCATTTTTGTTGAATTATATATATGCTCAGAGGCAATCTCTACTGAAAGCTGCCTTTGCTGAACACTTCTGAAAAAGGCTAGTTGCCTGGCAATCATTTTTTTCCATTTAATCAATTAGTAAAGCCAGAAGATCAGCAATTAACCCAGAGAACTATCATTTTTAGTAATAAAGCAATGGCAGCATGCATTTTCATAAACACATCTTCAGCAACTACTCAGAAATGGCTGCTATAATATTTCTATCTGTAGGGGTTCCCTGTAACATCCTGTTGAATAGCACATACTTCATGTTACCTAATAACTGTAAAAAATGGCACAAACTGCTATGCCCTTTAAACACATAATTGCTGGGGGATGGAAACACAGTGTATAGCAGGGGACACAGGCTTCCCAAAAATGTTAAATGCTGAAGATGCTAATGGAGGTTGCAATGCTGGAAACACGAATTGCCAGAAGGGTAACTTTAACAGCTTTTATATTGCAGGGGCTTTTCTTTAGATTTTTATTTTTAATCCAGACAGGGTTGTTTTCAAATCAACAGAGCAGAGAGAGGTAAGGATCTGCAATAGACGGTAAAAAATCTTTGCAATGTATTTAGTTGACCTGGAGAAATTTTCTTTTCAGCAAAGCTGGCATTTCACTTTTTAGAGTTTCTTTCAGACAGTGCTATGTTCACTCTAGAGTTCAAAGAACACGTTATAGTTTATTAGGTATATTTTTAGTATGCAAAATTCCAGTAAAAAGTTTACTAAATTGCCTATAGTATCTTAAGACATTTCAATTGTGTGTTTTTTTTTTCCCCCTGTAGAAACTAAATATACAGGACATGCTCTTACTTTGCTTAAAGAATGTGAACTTCAAGAATATGACGGGTATGTTGATTAAATGCATAGCTGCTTAATAGAAATAATTTTTAGCTGCTTACATAGCAAATTTAGCCGAACATAAATGACACGTAGATTTATGTTTACCATAGAAGGAAGTACCTCAGTAAAGTGCATCTCTTACAAACTTGGGCAATTCAAATCAAGCATATGATGAAAAAATGCATTACCAGAGGTTACCTTATTGTGTGTACTCCAGAGCCCCGAGCCCAGGTCACATTTACTAGCAAAGTTTAAGGATTGGACCTCACACACATTCCTTTTGGCCAATGGTCATTAAGGCTATCCATCATAGTGATAGGAGGATTACCTCTACACTGAAAGAAATTTCCAACAGCTGGAGGAATGATGTCTTCAGGCTCCCTCCTACTAATCTGTCTAGCCAATCTAGAGGTGGACTTATTAGGGAAGGAACATAGTTTTCCTAAGGTGCATGTGTAAGGCCTAGGAAGCCTGTGCTCAGGAAAAACTGGGGATCCCATTTTTGTATATTTATCCTCTCAAATGTTTTTTTTTTTGCGTAGTTGTTATATTTTTACTGTATTTTGGGGCCACAATATTTGTTTATTGTAGTGAAAAACATTTATTTTATGTATTTCTTACACACATTACCACTAGTAGTCCATCACAACACAGTATTGAACCACAGGGGGTTTATGTCACAATGGGAGGATAGCGTCCATATTAAAGAGATTCTCTGTCACTCTGACCATGTAGGGCAAAGTGACAGTGTCCCCAGAAAGGGCTCCTCCCGACCATCTTATCCTGACCTTGTCTGCACTACCTATCTGCTCCTTACTCGTAGGTGATGTAGGAGAACGGTAATGTCACTCCTTCGGTCATGTGACAGCGCTTGTTTAGTGATTAACTGCTGACCCAATCGCTGTCATAGAGGAGCAGGCCGCATACACCTCCAGCCAGGAAATGCTAGCGAGGGTGTGCAGGCAAGGTCAGTATAAAGGGGTTAGGGGATGTGCTTTGCAAAGACACTGTCAATTTACTCTGCATGGGCAAGGTAACAATGTATCTTTTAATAGCAAGGTGGTTATGTAATCGATTGTTATTATTGTCTACAAATTTTGGCTCTTGAGAAAAGATGCTGTACACTTTAGCGCAAGAACTTCTTACCCATAAAATCAGAATCCAAACATCCTATAGCAACTGCAGTTGCAAAGATCCCATCAACTTATTGTCAGTTATTGATCAGTGGCTGGGTTTTGCAGATATCAGAAGCTCCAGTCAGTAAAGCAGTCACCATAGGCATATACAGTTGCAACACTTTCTCTGCATCCTAGATTTAGTGGAGTTTGACTTTAAGTTGTGGTAGTCCATAATACTGACTCAACTGTCCATGTACTAGGATTTAGAAGCCATACATAGTCTGGTATCTGTGCTCTAGTGGAGTGGTATTATATTTTAAGTACTGTATTTATTGGCGTATAAAACGCACCTTTTCCCCCTTAAAATCAGGGGAAATAGACAGAGCCGAATCTCCTGTGTACTCGGCTCTGCTCGCAGTCAGGCCCAGTCCCGCCTCCTAGCATTGATGTCCCGCCATTGGACCAGTGTTATGTCCATAATAAGAGCCGGGCCAAGGGGCGGGACTGGGTGGGACTGCGAGCCGAGCCGAGTACACAGGAGATCCGGCTCTGTTTATTTCGGCAATAACAAGGCTGCAGATGCGCACTGATCATGATGCAAAGAGGGGCAAGGCTGCAGATGGGCACTGATCATGCTGCAATGATGGGCAAGGCTGCAGATGGGCACTGATCATGCTGCAGTGATGAGCAAGGCTGCAGATGGGCACTAATCAGACTGCAATGATTTGCAAGGCTGCATATGGGCACTGATCAGACTGCAATTATTGACAAGGCTGCAGATGGGCACTAATCTGGCTGCAATGATGGGCAAGGCTCCAGATGGGCACTGATCACGCTGCAATGATGGGCAAGGCTGCAGATGGGCACTGATCAGACTGCAATGATTGGCAAGGTTGCAGATGGGCACTGATCATGCTGCAATGATGGGCAAGGCTGCAATGATGGGCACTGATCAGGCTGCAATGATGGGCAATGGCGAGGCTGCACATGGGCACTGATAAGGGCACTGACTATTATTTTGCTTCAAAGTAGTTTATTTAAAAAAAAAAATTCCTGAAACTACCCTCTTAAATTGAAGGTGCGTGTTATACGCCTGTGCGTGTAATACGCCGATTAATACGGGTAATAAAGCTCTTGTTTACCAAAAAGCCAGTAAGAGGTCATTGCCATTATGCTAGTTTTTTATTTATTCCAATGATACACTGCTACAATGCGTGTTTGCTAATGGCTAAAGGATTTTCAAATAGTAAGTGCACACAGAATTGGCATTCAATATATAGTTGCACACTGGTGGACCAAATCATGCTAGCCTCTTATATTCCTTGTGAATTAGGCTTAAGCTTGATAAAGTACCTGGTTGTAATATACTCTCACTTTTCATACTTCAGTTGGAGAACATGTAAACCAAATGCAGAATGCAACACTGAGGTGGAAATTAAACTGTAATGACCACAGTGGGCCACGTCAAGCCTCCAACAGAGATGAGGTCTGCTGTTGATTTGGCTGTTCTGCATTTACTTAGAACTGAAACATCCATTTTGGGTGTATTGCTGCTTATATCTGTACTGTGGGTTCAAGGTTCATGTATGTAATGTAATTATGTTTTCTGTATATGCCAAGTGTTAATACAGTAAAACTGGAAATTAAGCCCCTAATAAAATTGAGGGTTCCCTAAAGCAAAAACAGTCAGCACATAAATGTGTGAACATATGTTTACAAGTAATTTCATTATAATTATGCTCCTTATTAGAACCAAAGATTGTCATTGTTTTCTTTTGTGCAGCCTTTGCAAAAGCATTCTTTGTCCTCTCAGCTAAAACAATGCCCTTTTCGTTATTCTGTATTTAAATATTGCTGACTATGTTTGCAATCTATGTACAAATAGGCAAAAATATATTAAGTGAAAAATCCAAATAAAGAATTAATGTGTGTGCAATAACTGTTCCTTTTTCAGAGCTTGGACTGATTTGAACTAGAACTTTGTATGTACCCTACAGTATTTTATACCATTTGAGCATGTGATTTCCTATGAAATAAAGTAAAATTTGTGTAGGAACATCTAAAAATGATTTATTGTCAAAGAGTCTAGTTTTTAGTAATGCATTGCACAAATTAATCAATTCATACCTTTGTTTTGCATGGTAAAATTGTTATGGTCACATAAAAATGTAGTTTGAGTTTTGCTTCACTCTAAGCCCCGGTTCACACTGTCGCTACTTTTCATGCGACTTGAGAGTTCAAAGTCGCATGACAAGTCGCGCCTCATTCACAGCAATGGAACTGTTCGGTGCGACTCAACTTGCTCCGACTTAGAAAAAGGTTCCTGCACTACTTTGGGGTGCCTTCAACATGACTTGCATTGACTTCTGCTAATGCAAGCCGTTGTATGCAAGCTGTTATGAGGTCGTGCAGAGATGACAGCTTCAAATTCACGTGACTTTGAAGCTGCGCTAGTGTGAACCGTGCCTTAAATTTGAAATTTTGGTACTTTTTATATAATAGTGAAATGATAAAAATGGATTTTTGAATTGAGGAGTTGGAAGTTTACATTTAGGAGGAGTAGGCAAGAGGAAAGAAGTAATAAAAATGGAAAACATAAAAAAGGTATTAATGGGAGAGTAAGGAGTTGAGGAAGAGGGCAATATATTCCCTTTTTTTCTCAGATATTTCTAGCTGAAAAATCCAGAGGGGCTCTCACAGTATTAAAGTTCTGTAAAGTACTCTGGATTTCCAGAGGGACCATGTTTGTGTATAGCCTTCTAATGTTCCACTGGAGATAGCTCTGGCTTCTTCCATTTGGACTAGAATGTCCACAGGAACACTGCACAGGAATAAGGGCACATTTAAAGGTGTAATACCAGTGAGTTTTTTCCTGGTGTGAACAGATATAAGAAGAGTGACACTCCGTAGTTAGCTGTTTTTAAAACTTTAGTCTGTTAATTTATTTATGTATTTATTTATTTTTTTATTATTACATTTTTATTAAATTTGACTTGTCCATTAAAACAACTTTCATAACATATTTATATTTATCACAAAAAGTCAACACACCTTTATTTACTTCCCAATTCCATAAAAAAAAAGTCTGTTAATTTAAAGATAAAGTGGATGTATACCTATAGTCTCCTCCCAAAAAGAAAAAAAAATGCTTTGTACATGCATTTCACCCCAATGGAATTGCTCACTAGTTTGTAATAGTTGGCAAATATGTTGTAGTAACATTACATATGATTAAAGGGTCATCGATTTTTATATCTTTGTTGGATTTGGAATGTTTTACTGTATTTTTCTGCAGCTCAGTTCCCAGCTTTAGATTCATCCTGCAGCCATTAAGAGGACAGCTCGTGTTTGTTGATAGGTGTTTTCTATACTGTAGATCACAAAGAATGGAAAAGGAGTAAGACATTGCAGTAGGAGGCTTTTTCAATTGATTTTGAGTCTCAAGAGATATAAGAAGCAACTGAGCTAACTAGGTTGACTAACCCATTAAATTTAAGGAAGCTTCATGCTTGAAATCAGTGACTGTAAAACAGTATGCATGATGTAAAGAAAACAAACAATAGGATACTGTAGTGATACACACTATATTTCCAAAAGTATTGGGACGCCTGCCTTTACGCACACATGAACTTTAACCACTTCAATACCAGGCACTTAGACACCTTGCTGCCCAGGCCAATTTTCACCTTTCAGCGCTGTCACAATTTGAATGACAGTTGTGCGGTCATGCTACACTGTACCCAAACAAATTTTTTATCATTTTGTTCCCACAAATAGAGATTTCTTTTGGTGGTATTTGATCACCTCTGCAATTTTTATTTTTTGTGCAACAAATAAAAAAGACCGAAAATTTAAAAAAAAACGAGTTTTTCTTTGTTTCTGTTACTTTTTTTGTAAATAAGTACATTTTCTTCTTCAATGATGGGCACTGATATGGCTGCACTGATGGGCACTGATAAGGCAGCACTGATAGGCACCAATGAGGTGGCACTGATGAGGTGGCACTGACTGGCACTGATGATGGGCACTGATAGGCGGCACTGATGGGCACTGATAGGTGGCACTGGTATGTGGCACTGATGGGTACTCGTAGGTGGCACACTGATGGGCATTCGTAGGCAGCACCGATGGGCACTCATAGGCAGCACTGATGGGTACTTATGGGTGGCACTGATGGGTACTTATAGGTGGCACTGATAGGTGACACGGATGGGCACTGATAGGTGGGCACTGATGGGTACTGATAGGTGGCACTGATGACACTGATGGGTGGCATTGCTGGGCATCCCTGTTTTGTAATGTGCCACAGAGGTGCCAGTTAGTGCCCATTTGTGGGCACTGATTGGCAAATTTTGGGCATATTTTTTCACATGTGGATGGCTATGGGGGATGTACCTGGCCATCCACATGCTGGGGGCTTCCCTGGTGGTCCTGGGGGCTTCCCTGGTGGTCTAGTGTGGGCATCTGAGGGGGGGGGGCTGCACTGATAAACAATCAGCGCAGATCCCCCCGTCAGTAGAGCCGTTGATCAGCTCGCCTCTACTCGCGCCTGTCAGACGCGAGTGAGGAAAAGCCGATCAACGGCTCTTCCTGTTTACATCGTGATCAGCCATGATTGGACATGGCTGATCATGTGGTAAAGAGCCTCCACTGGAGGCTCTTTACAGAGATCGGTGTAGCGATGTGTCAGACTGACACACCGCACCACCGATCTTATGCCGCGTACACACGGTCAGATTTTCCGGGAAATGTTGGATGTAAGATTGTTGGCTGAAATTCTGACCGTGTATATGCTCCATCGAACATTTGTTGTCAGACTTTCCGCCAACAAATGTTGGCTAGCAAGTTCTCACATTTTAACAAAACTTTGTTGTCGGACTTTCTGATTGTGCGTACACAAGTCCGTCGCACAAAAGTTCACGTATGCTCAGAAGCAGAAGCGGCCGGTCTTGTAAACTAGTGTTCATAATGGAGAATTAACATTCGTGATGCGGCAAATTAGGAAATCTCCAAATGCAGCACACAATTCTCTTCTTCTTTAATGGGATAATAATGAAGCTGCTTTGCTGGTGATACTGATGGAGTTATTGCAAACAAATTTTCAAAGGCTTTTTTTTTTCAAATAATATCAAGAATAATAATAATAGCGTAAAATAAAAAACTCAAAAAGAAAACCGCGAATCAACACTCACCAAACTTCTACTAACACGAAATTAGCCGAAGGAACCCAAAGGGTAGCGCTAAAGAGCTGAGAAACCACGTAGTACGTCTAGTACGTCACTACGATCGTAATTGTTGGCCAACATTTGTCTGACCATGTGTATGCAAGACAAGTTGTAGCCAACAACCTTCGAACAAAATTCCACAGTTTTGTTGTTGGAAAGTCCGATCGTGTACACGGCATTAGTCTGAAGGGTTCAGTATTAAGTTGGCCCACCCTTTGCAGCTATAACAGCTTTAACTCTTCTGGGAATGTTTGACCATTCTTCTAGAAGAGCATTTGTGAGGTCAGGCACTGCCCTGACCTCACAAATGGCCTGGCTCGCAGTCTCTGCTCTAATTCATCCCAAAGGTGTTCTCTCGGGTTGAGGTCGGCCAGTCAAGTTCCTCCATCCCAAACTCGCTCATCCACACTATATTGCCAAAAGTATTGGGCCACCCCTTCAAATCATTTGGTGGAGGGAGGATAATGGTGTGGGGTTGTTTTTCAAGGGTTGGGCTTGGCCCCTTAGTTCCAGTGAAGGGAATTTTTAGGGTGTCAGCATACCAAGACATTTTGGACAATTTCATGCTCCCAACTTTGTGGGAACAGTTTGGGGATGGCCCCTTCCTGTTCCAACATGACTGTGCACCAGTGCACAAAGCAAGGTCTATAAAGACATGGATGAGTGAGTTTGGGGTGGAAGAACTTAACTGGCCTGCACAGAATCCTGACCTCAACCCGATAGAACACCTTTGGGATGAATTAGAGTGGAGACTGCGAGCCAGGCCTTCTTGTCCAACATCAGTGCCTGACCTCACAAATGCTCTTCTGCAAGAATGGTCAAACATTCCCATAGACACACTCCTAAATCTTGTGGACAGCCTGCCCAGAAGAATTGAAGCTGTAATAGCCGCAAAGGGTGGACCAAATCAATATTGAACCCTAGAGACTAATGCCCCGTACACACGGTCGGATTTTCTGATGGAAAATGTCCGATCGGAGCGTGTTGTCGGAAATTCCGACCGTGTGTAGGCTCCATCGGACATTTTCCATCGGATTTTCCGACACACAAAGTTGGAGAGCAGGAGATAAAATTTTCCGACAACAAAATCCGTTGTCGGAAATTCCGATCGTGTGTACACAAATCCGACGGACAAAGTGCCACGCATGCTCAGAATAAATAAAGAGATGAAAGCTATTGGCCACTGCCCTGTTTATAATCCCGACGTACGTGTTTTACGTCACCGCGTTCAGAATGATCGGATTTTCTGACAACTTTGTGTGACCGTATGTATGCAAGACAAGTTTGAGCCAACATCCGTCGGAAAAGATCCTAGGATTTTGTTGTTGGAATGTCCGAACAAAGTCCGACCGTGTGTACGCCCTATAAGACTGGGATTCCAATAAAGTTCATGTGCGCGTAAAGGCAGGCGTCCAAAACTTTTGGCAATTAAGTGTAGTTCCAGTAGGACACTTCACAGAAACAAATAGGATTGTTTCATACTGGTCCACAAGTAGTCTCTTTACTGACTCTTTACTCTCTAACTGATACATTTGCAGGTGAGCTTGTTCTGCTGAAAAACAGCAGACCTACTGGCTAGATGACCAGGAAAAATAGAGAAAAAAAAGCCTAAACAAGAAAACTAATGTAGCCACCACATTTAAGAACTGTAAGCTGCAATATAATAAATGTTTGCTTTTGAGTTTAATACCGCTTTAATGTCTACTGAGTTGGCTGAAAGCTATAAATTCATTGTATTACAGAGAAGATTTTCAATCACAAGCAGGTTATTAAGAGCAAACTGTATACTAGCTGCATGTCCCATTCCCTTTACAGTTTTTCTAACAAAAATAATATAATATGCACCTAACTTATGCTGTTTGCTTGCTGCATGTCTGGTGGTTACTCTCAACTGTAATAGGGAAAAACAAATTTCCAGTTTGATTTTTATATTTTTGCATCATTTGATGGAAAAGGGAAAACTGAGCTAACGCAGTAATTGTCAGAACTTAGCTTTTACTCCTTTTTTGTACAACCCCAATTCTAAAAAAGTTGTGATGGTGTAAAATCTACATAAAAACAGAATGCAATGATTTTCATATCTTATAAAACCATATTTTATTCACAATAGAAAATATATCACATGTTTAACCATGGCAGGATATGCCATACAGGTGGGGCACACAAGGAAAAGTGAGTACCCATGGATTAAAGCCAACACCTTCTTTACATGTTTGTGAAGGTCACCTTGCTCTAAACAGAGAAAAGTGAGTATCGGAAAATTCTCTGCTGATGGTTTGACCTAGTGAACATTTTATTAGATTTGCCTGGAATTTTAGTCAAGTTTTAAAAGATGATCTAAAACAGGGGTCTCAAACTGGTGGCCCCCCAGCTGGTGCGAAACTACAAGTCCCATGAGGCATTGCAAGTGTCAGAAACCATGAAATCAGACCGAGACAAAAGTACAGTTAAATCACACTTGTTTAATAATAAAAGTAAAAAGAACAAACATAGTCAAAACATAGCCAAAGTTCAGTAATCGGAACGGATAGTCAGCCAAGCAGAAGTCAGGGATCAAATTAGTGGAACAGCAAGCAGGATCTGGAGTCAGAAGGGATGTCAGCAAAGCCAGTCTTTAAACAGGAACGCTGGAGATTGTTTCTCGTGATGTGACCAAGGCAAAGGCAGAGCTCCTCTGGACTGGACGGCTTAAGTGGGCAGAACTGACGAGCAGGATCATCAACAGCTGGGTAACTGTGGAGAGGGATGGGAGCTGGCAATTAGCCGACAGCTGAGCGGCCAACTCAGAGAAGGAAGGGCTGAGCCCAGCCCTGACAGCAAGGCTGACAGGTGCAAGCTTGACTCCCACAGGCAGATGCATGATGGGACTTGTAGTTTTGCAACAGCTGGAGGGCCACCAGTTTGAGACCCCTGATCTAAAGGATCATGTGCCAGTTCATTAAATGCAGAATTCCAAGAAGCCTCCTTTATCTCCCATATGGGAAGCCCATGCTCCTGGGTGATTTCAGTCACCTTGCAGGATCCATTGGAGATTCCATTCCAATGTTTTAGAGGGTTATGGAGCATTCAATTATTGACCTAAGAAGAAGTTCCTGCCATTTTTAGAGGCTCTCTTAATATGGAAGTATAGTGCTTTCTTATTGGAGCTGCAACATTACACAGCAAATGCTTCCAGAGAGAAACTGGTCCATATTGCTGAAAGTTCTGACCTGTGTAAACAGATTTTCTCTTCTGTAATTGTGAGTTACATCAGCACTAATTTTGATAATAGAACACATTATAAAAAAAGAAAAAAAATACAGAACAAAAGAAGTCATTACAGTGGATAACACACAGTAAACATTTTATCAACATCTTAATTTGTACATTATCATGTCACAGTGAAAAATCAATTACTCATTTCAGAGTTCCAGATAAGCTGATTGAAAAGATTGCGGGTCGATGCAAACCACAAGTAGAATGTTTTGCTAATGAGAAAGTAATATTACTGACAGCCAGTAATATACTCAGTTTGAAAGACCTGATTTTTGGGGCTTTTCACAGGTACACCAGTAATTTACTTGAGCTTGAGCTGATACTGTGTTTTAATTTCAGAAGCTTTGATTTTTAAATAAATACAGTTTTTGTTATAATATATATAGATATATAGATATATCTATATAGATACCTTATATATATATCTATATATCTATATATCTATATATATAGATATATATATATCTATATATACTTTTTTTTATTGTTATTAATTGAAAATTAAACATGCATAATTTGTCTTCCAGGTAGTTTTTATTGTTGATAAATATAAAGTAAAAATTAAATATGAGAGAGGTTCTAGGCTGTTCTCCACTCCAAAACTACAAAAAGGGTTCCACTTTTAACCCGTAGCCTAAACCTAAAAATGTACACTTACCCTACCCTAACACATGCCCTAATATTTAGAAATTTGACTGTTACCTTGAACCAAGATTGTGTTGCAACTGATTTGCGATATGTATGGAAATGTTTAGTCCCTACTGTTAAGATTTTTCTATTCTTCTAAACTTACTGTATGTACCGTATGTGTTCCTTCTTTCGTGAGTTTGTATATTCTTCCTCTGTTTCTGTGATTCCACACAGAACTCCTGCAAAACATGAGTTGTTTTCTTGTGTACTACAACTCCAATTCCAAAAAAGTTGGGACGATGTTTCTACATTCTACATAAAACAGAATGCAATGATTTTAAAATCTCTTAAACTTTTTTTTTTATTCACAAAATAAAATAGAAAACATATCAAATGTTTAAACTGAAAAAAATGTACAATTGTAAGAAAAAAATAAGGTAATTTTGAAATTAATGGCGGCAATGTGTCTTAAAAAAAGTGGGGGCGGGGCAACAAAAAGCTGGCAATGTAAGGGGTACTAGCAAGGAAGTGCAAAATAAAATTTTGCAACTAAATAGGTTAATTGGAAACAGGTCAGTAACATGGGTATAAGAAGTGCATCATAAAGAGTCATAGTGTTTCAGAAGTAAACATGGACAGACGTTCACCATCCTGTGAAAAGCCGTGTCTAAACATCGTCAAACAATTTCAGAATAATGTTCTTTAACGTAAAATTACAAGATTTGCATGAAATCATCATCTACAGTACATATTATCATCAAAAGATTCTAAGAATCGGGAGAAATCATGCGCAAGGGACAAGGCTACATTGCAATATTGGATGCTGTCCGAGACCATGAACCAGGCAGAGACAGAAAATGCAGTTAAAATCACACCTTTAATGTAATAATAAAATAATACAGATCAGGAACGTATTCAAAAACAGAAGCCAGGGTTAGGAAGCCAAAACGGGTAATCAGACGAGCCCGGATGGGGAAGCCAGGAATCAGCATTGTCAGAAGCCAAAGATCAGGAACCAGAAGAAACGTCAGCCAGGCAAAGTCATAACAGGAACACAGCAAGGATGTTGACCAGGCGAAGGCAACAGAGGGAATGAATGTAGACGCCTGCAGCGCGCAGAGCGCACTGCAGCAAAAGTGGGTGTGGCCAAACTTTGCAGTGGGAGGGGCCTAAGGGGCATGGTTAAACAAAACCCAAGCTCCAGGCATATGCTGCGGGGGGTACCTTTAGGAGGTAGAGGACTTGTGCTAAAATTTTGAATAGAGTGGGGGACAGATATATAATTAAATATAAAGGTGCTTTGGGAGGGGAGAGGACTTTGCTGGGGGGGTCAGATGCTTACTGGGGGGCTGCTTTGGGAGGGGAGCAGACTTGGGGTGGGGGGTCAAATATGTATTGGGGGTGCTTTGGGAGGGAAGCACACTTGTGCTGGGGATGTTTTGGGAGGGTAGATGACTTGTGCTAGAATGTTGGGTGGGGGGGCGGGTATCTGCTTGGGGGACAATTTGGGAAGGGAGTGGACTTGTGCTGGAGGGGTCAGATACATACTGGGGGAGGTGCAGAATTGTGTTGGAGGGGTCAGATATGTACTGAGGGGGTGGGGGTGCTTTGGGAGGGGAGAGGACTTGTGCTAGAAGGTGGGCTGGGGGGATTTGAAATCCAATCCCCCCTCCAGCACAAATTCTCTCCCCTCTCAAAGCACAACTCCAGAACATATCCTCTTACACCCTTGTTACTTGCCTCCCTCCACCCCCTTCCCTGTCACTGTCAAAGGGATGTGGTTAAGCAAAACAAAAGCCTTCTTGTACCCTTAAAATATGCTTAGATTGGTGAGCCAGTGGGCTGAACAAGAAAAAACTAGGAGATTCCTCTATCCACACAAATTAGGTGGATGGAGGAATCCCACTGGCCATCCCAAACCCTTCTGTACGATTTGTGTCACCCAGCTCCCATACCTTTATTTCACTGGGCCACCAAGAACATTTACCACTGTGCCACAATTGGCCCCTTACTGCTATGCCACTGGCAGCCTTTTGTTGAACCATGCCCCGCTATCATGCCTGTCCCCAGTACAAGCCTGCTCCGGGATAAGCCTGTCAACCAGTAAAATTCCACCCCCCCATTAGTCTGTCCCTCAGTGCAACCCCCTAGGTTAGTCTGTGCCCAGAACAATCCCCCCCCCAGGTTTGTCTGTACCCCAGTGCAATCCTACAATCCCCCTCTTCCCCAGGTTAGTCTGACTGACCTGGAGGGATTGTACTGGGCAGACTAATCTTGGGGGTTGTAGTCCACAATCCCCCCCCAAACTTCATAGACTTCAGATCACAAATACCGGCAGGAGATCTCATTTCTCCTGGGCTCCAGATGACAACAGCCACCCAGCCCCACCAGAAATGCTGATCCCACCCCTACAATTGCCTGCAGCTCCAACAATAGGATCTGTGTATGGCTGAGAGTGGAGTCACACAGGATCCTCTTTGACAAGAGTCACATTGCCAGCAGTGACAGGAGCCCCGCAGCGGGCTGTGACATGAGCCCAGCAGCCTTTGGCAGTAACAGGAACCCTGCAGCCGGCAGTGACAGGAGCCCTGCAGCCGGCAGTGACAGGAGCTCTGCAGCTGTGGGCAGTGACAGCAGCCCTGCAGCTGTGGGCAGTGACAGGAGCCCTGCAGCTGTGGGCAGTGACAGGAGCCCTGCAGTTGTGGGCAATGACAGGAGCCTCGCAGCCAGGGGCAGTGACAGGAGACCCGCAGCCGGGGGCAGTGGCAGGAGCCCTGCAGCTGGGGGCAGTGATAGGAGCCCCGCAGCAGGGGGCAGTGACAGGAGTCTGCCAGTCGTGGGCAGTGACAGGAGCCCCGCAGCCAGGGGCAGTGACAGGAGCCCCACAGGCGGGCAGTGACAGGAGTCCCGCAGCAGGCAGTGACAGGAGCCCATGCTAGTGTACCCCCGCCAGAGAAGTCACTGGAGCCAAGTGCTGGAACTTGTTTCGCCACTGGACTACATTCAGCCTTGATTCCCCAGGACTTACATCAAATTCTGGGACGGTCCTGGCGAACCTGGAACGGATGAGAGGTATGCATGTGTGAGAAATAACTTCTTAATGTGACTATTTTGTGGAGTAAAAAAAAAAAATTCTTAATTTTACAAAAAATTACGGGCAAAAAATTGCAACTTCAAAAAACTCACTATGCCCCTCACTATATACCTTGAACTGTCATCTTTTCAAAAAGAGGTCATTTGGGGGGTATTTGTACTGTCCTGACATTTTAGGGCCTTAATAAATGAGATAGGCAGTCAATACATCGGAGTAGCATAGCTTATAAACACTACTGCCCTGAACACACGGTCGGATTTTCCGATGGAAAAAGTACGATCGGATTGTGCTGTCGGAAATTCCGATAGTGTGTGGGCTCCATCAGATTTTTTCAGTCTGAATTTTCGACACACAAAGTTTGAGAACAAGGTTATAAAATTTTCCGACAACAAAATCCGATGCTTTAAATTCCGATCGTGTGTAGACAAATCCGACTCACAAAGTGCCACGCATGCTCAGAATAAATTAAGAGACGAAAGCTATTGGCTATTGCCCCGTTTTATAATCTCGACGTACAGACTATACCGACATTCAGAACGATCGGATTTTCCGACAACTTTGTGCGACCGTGTGTATGCAAGACAATTTTGAGCCAACATCCGTCTGAAAAAATCCGATGGATTTTGTTGTTGGAATGTTCGTTTAATGTCCGATCCTGTGTATAGGGCATAAAACTTTCACACAAACCAATTATAATACACTTATCAGGATTTTTTTTTTACCAAAGACGTGTAACAGAATATATTCTGGTCTAAATTTATGTCGAAATTTGATTTTATTGAATTTCTTTTAAAACAGAAAGAATTTATTTATTTTTTGAAATTTTCGCTCTTTTTTCGCAAAAAAAAAAAAACAGTGGTGAATAAATATTACCAAAAGAAAGCTCTATTTGTGTGAAAAAAATGGTAAAAATTTCATTTGGGGAATTTGGGGACAGTGTAGCATGAATGATTGTCATTCAAAGTGCGAGAGCATGGAAAGCTAAAAATTGGTCTGTGAAGGAAGGGGGTGAAAGTGCCCTGTATTGAGGTAGTTAAACACCTTTGGGATAAACTGGAATGTTAGTTGCCAGCAAGGTTTTCTCATCCAACATCTGAATCTGTCCTTACAAATGTTCTTTTGGCTGAATGGACATAAATGACACACAGCAAAATTTTGTGGAAAGCCTTCTCAGGAAATTGTAGGCTGTTTTTGCTGAAAAGGAGGTGAGAGGGGGAGGCAACTCTATATTAATGGCCATGGCTTTAGAATCAGATGTCCAACAAGCTAATATAAGTGTGGTGGTCTACAAACTTTTGGCCATATAGTGTATGTAAGTTTCCTGTTTATTATTACCCTGGCTGGTATTTCCCTATATTATGGTACATAAATAAAAACTTGCTAAAGACTCAATCGAGGAATACATTTTACTTGCGAATGGATGATAGTAATTACTTTCCTTGCATATTAATGATAATTAACACCCTTCTAAATGGTGCCTTTATTTATGTAAAATGTTTCTAGCATCCTTGCTCCTTCGTAATTTATAGAAATGCAGCAGAATATTATGAAGACAGATTGAGGAACAGGCTTTATATCACCGGAAAGTATGATAGAATGAAAGAGTTATTAGAGTGAAATACTGGCACTACTTCTCCAAGTTTGGCACTTTTTAAACTGATCAGTTTTATTCTTGTTTCATAGTGGCTGTGTGATACTGTTAATATTTTAAATATGCAAATTAGCAAACATGTGTCCTTCATATTTCATTTTCTCTGATTTTATTAATCTCAGCTGTAAACTACAAAGACTGCAGAGGAAATAAATATAACTGTATACTCATTTCTGCAGAATCGTTTGTGTTGGTGGCGATGGATCAGTAAGCGAAGTTGCTCACGGTCTTCTTCTCAGAGCCCAGATGGATGCTGGGAAAAACATAAATGCCAACTTCAGTCCAGTCAGAGCAACACTACCACTTGGAATAATACCAGCAGGTGAGTGTGAGGTTCACCATATTATATGCAAATAATATTATATTTGCTCCTTTTGCTTCCTTTAATAGTGCATTACGTTTATATAATTATAATATGCTGCTCTTAGTTCTTATAATATAGCCTGAGTTTTTTTTTTTTGTTAGGGCATACTCAGCCAACTGAATACATTTTCTCCCACTGTACCT
Organism: Aquarana catesbeiana; assembly: GCF_042186555.1. NCBI lineage: Eukaryota > Metazoa > Chordata > Amphibia > Anura > Ranidae > Aquarana > Aquarana catesbeiana. The sequence goes on from NC_133329.1 coordinate 321,615,679, forward strand.
AAAGCAACTGCAATTTGTACGTGATTGCCAGGAAGTGGGCAGGACTTTGTCTACCACATCACACGATCCTATGTGGCTTTGAAACTTTGCACCTTACTTATACAATCATCTAAACTAAATATTCAGACATTTTCTCAAGGATCCGTGGTGTGCTGGCATTATGTACTTAGGTCTATGATGTTATGGGTTATCAGCTAGTAGTTGCCACAGCATCTGTTCACTTCTGAACATTTCCAGGAATGTGTGTGATGAGAATCTCATCAAATATATACTGTATACGTTCGTGTAAATGGAAAGAGGTAGGTGTGGCGCTATTCTGGGGTGCAATATTGCATACCACTGTGTAACAATCTGTGTGTCTCTATATTACACTCCCAATACAATGAAATTTAATTAAATAATAAGCAACAACATTAATAAACTTTTTTAAAGTGTCAAGTGCCTAATGCATACACTGGTGTGTACTGGTGCTGGCAATACACATATGCAAAATAAGTAGATTTCCTGTGATCATATATAATCCATTCATCAATCCAAAGAGTTAAAAATAAAATGACAAGTGCTCTTCAAAACCGTGCCTTAGTGATCCTTACACATAAAAAGAATTGATGTGAAAAATTAATAAAAATTCTGTGATCATATAAAGTCCATTAGTTGTTCCAAATAGTAAAAAATAAAAATGAATAAACAATAAATATAAAGTGACAGGTGCTCTTCAAATCTGTGCTCCTTGATCCTTATAGGCCCCCTATAGGTATTGCACTCACCCGAACCACTCACCCCACACAGGGGTATCTCGCTTTCACAGTATCTACCACTGTGCAGCAATCTCCAGATCTGTGTCTGTGGTATCAGCTATGTCTTTCTGTGCTTGCGGTGTCAGGTGTACCTTTCTCCTTTAAATCTCACTCCGCATCACCCACATATAGAAAAGAGCCATCTCCATAGTGGGATTCCATTTTAAATTAAATGTATTATCACAAATAGATTGAAAATGTACTCACATTGCTTCAAGTACATATATAGCCTTTAAAAACAGGAAGCTGGAACTATTTGCGCTCCACGGCCTGAAACCGGAAGTGACGCAAAGACGCTAGATGCTCCGCCCTACTGTATATGTTAGTTTACCACAAAGAGAGCAGTTTTAACAGAGTATTTATGTATATAAAAGCAGAAAGTAACCTGCTCGAACACCACAGTGGAAACTGACATTTATAAAAATGTCCCATCACTGATCATTACAAAGTATAAAAAGTCATCCACCACTGATAGCAAATGGGAGGGCATCTTTCTTAAAATCTCTAGGGGGGGGGATACACTATATCAGCTTATGATTGGCATCTTGTGCAGACCGATTAGGAGCTGACTTTAAATTGTTCTAAAGGCTGAAGGTTTTTCTCGGGGCTTTTTTTCAGCTGGAACTTGGTGGAACTCAGTTCCACCACCTCTGGCTCAGTTCCTCTGCTCACCACTATCAGTTGCAATAACAGAAGTTCGGCTTCTGTGTTTACAAGTGACAGATTGTCTCCCAACCACTCACACAGATCTGATTTCCTGCGTGGCTCCCGCTGAGTGCAGGATGGGGACAAGGGATATACAGATGCTCGGGATGCAGTGCAGATCCTGACTCTCCCACTGGATGATCTCCCTGCAGGTGAGAGAGGCAGAGCCACCTACAATGTGCAGGTAGGTACTAGAGCCGGCTGGGTGTTTCAGCCTAATACAGCAACACAAGTAAGATATGTGGAAGATGGTGGAGCTGGGGGGGTTGCATGCAGAGGTCGGAACTGAAGAGGTGTGAGATGTGGATGGAGATGCAGAATCAAGCAGCTGTGTAAGAAGGCTGAACTCTGCACGCTGTGTACAGCTCACCCCTGAACTCTGCACATAGCACCCCCCCAAGCTCTACATGTAGCGCACCTCTGAACTCTGTGTGTAACACTTCCCCCCCCTGAACTCTGCAATCTGTACATAATGCACCCCTGGTATTACCTTCCCACTGTTTGTCGTAAAATTTAACCACACCCACTATTTGATGCAGTTTGGAGGGTGTGTGTGTGTGTGTGGGGGGGGGGGGGGGTCATGGTTGAGTTCCTGCACCTATTTCCTGAGAAAAAAAGCCCCAGTTTTTCTTCTCTTAAAGTGTTTGTAAACCTTTTTTTTTCTAAGATAATAAACATGTTATACTTACCTGCTCTGTACAATGGTTTCGCACAGAGCAGCCCCCCCCCTTCATCCAGTGTCCCCATAGTAAGCTGCTTCCTATGGGGTCACTCATGTAGGCTCACTCCTGAGCCCTGCTGTCTGCATCCATAGACCCAGCCGGGCATGGATCCGCCCCCCACTCCCTCGTCACAGAGTTTGATTGACATCAGCAGAAGGCAATGGCTACCACAGCTATTGATTCAGTATGCAGCTCCCCCCTCCTTCTTATGTTTGCAGTACCTGAGCCCGATCTCGATCCAGTGATGTGCACGAGAGCAAAGGCTCTCTCTGTTCTCTCCCTGCTCGTTGGTTCAGGCACTGCAGCCTCACTTCTTAATTGGGAGAAATCTGCACTCTGCAGTTGTGATTGGAGAAGAACTGTTTGCCACATCAAAAGTTGGGGTGGCTTTTAGAAATGCTATGCAGGTGTGTAATGAGGGAGAAGGCAGAGGCCCAAAGATAAGCAATATTTTTAAATGTATCGAACTGCAAATGCACACAGGAATCGGATTGCATCCATGAGATCCGATTCTGCTGCGGACCAAAAAAAAGGTCCTGTGTGAGTTTAGTCCGAATGCAATGCAAATTCAGCCATACTAGCTGTATGGCTGAAATTGCATCGCACAGAGATTGCATGTGATTTGCGGTGCGAAGCACACGCAATGTCGGACATTGCACCAGTGGGAACCAGCCCTTAAGGTTAAAAGTTTAACATTGCTGACAGGTTCACTTATTTTGTTATTATAGTTTTTAGAAAAAGAATAAGATTTTCAAAAACAGTAGATTTTTGATATCAGAGGTTGGAACTAAACTCTCCTAACTTTTTCAGCCAATGAATCTGCCATCTTGGCCTCTGTTTAATCTTCTACTGCCATGATGCTGCACATGTGATCACTTATGACACCAGCCATTTGATGGGTTGACAGTTTGGTTGAGAGCACAATTTGAATTTGACTGTACCTTTTTTTGAAACTGGGAATTAGTTTTGCTTTAATGTAGTATGAACACTATCTGTTAACTTAATGTTTATGAACTGCCTGTTTTCAGATGACAGGTGTGTCCATTTGTCCTTCACTTTGTTTGACCGTATATTGTACTGTAAACTCCTCTAAATAAAATTATTACAGGAAACTAAATTTTAACATTTCCCTTTAATTCTTTAAAAAAGTGAAGAAAGCAAATATGGCTGTTTTTTTCTGTATGCAGTGAATTAATATAATCAGTATGTATCCTCTAGTGTAAATAAAGAATATGACATTATCTTGGCATTCTAATGCTCAAGTGGAAGCCACCCGTAGAGTCAGTTAGTTTTTTAGCTGCATTTTTCTTGGCGGTTGCTAATATATTGGTAATTCACACTAATGGGCATTATCCAGTGTATTAAGCAATCTCAAATAAATTCGCTATGGGAGCTAGAACGTGTTTAGATGGAAGGGCAAATATATTTAATACTTATATTGTATTCTAAAAAAAGTTTTATGTATGTGTTAAGAATCTGTTATTATATAATCATAAATGCAATCATATAAAGCTTTCTCAGTGAGCAGATTATATTTTAGTTAATTTCAAGCTTTACTTCTATTTGTTTTTGTTGCCACTAACAGCCACTCCTCTGAAAGAAGAAAGAAGCCATTGTTAAAAAATTTAGCTAAAATATTCTGAAGAATTAGTGATGTAATGGATGATCAATCATATGTACCAGACAATGTAATGAAAACAAAGACAGGATATTGGACACACCTCCTAATTTAACTAATGGTTTTTGTTTTGGGTTGGTGTTTGCCATACTGGGATACCCAGTGACTCTGGAATACTAACTAATTTTTGCTTTGTAGTCACCAGGGCTTTTTTTCTCAGAGAATAGGTGCAGGAACTCAACCATGCCCACCACAAACACATACCTGCCAAATGGCATCAAATAGTAGCTCTTCCCTCTGCATACAACCCCCTCCCTCCACTGCCCTCATCTTCTCCCCCCTACTTAAAAGCTCCACCATTTGTCATATGTCTTATCTTTGTCGCAATATTAAGCTGAAACACCTATCCGGCTGTAGTACCTCCCAGAATACTATACTATACTACAGTCACTTGCAAGGGAGATCATGCAGTAGGAGCATCAACAACTGGTCGCCAGGGAAGAAAATGGAGACCACAGAGGGTGCAGCCTACCACATACCCTCTCATCCACACACCCTCTCCTGCCCATGACTGCACTGAACCCTGGGCACCTGTTCTGTATCTCCCTTGTCCCTGTCCGGCACCCAGTGGGATCTGCACAAGAGATCTGACCTGTGGGAGTTACTGGGAGATAAGCTATCACTTGTAAACGCAGAAGCTTGACTTCAGTGTTACCAAGTGATAGTAGTGAGCAGGGAGCAGAAGACCTGATCCAGAGGTGGTGGAACTGAGTTCCCCCTAGTTCCTGCTGAAAAAAAGCCCTGGTAGTCACATTTTAGTCTGGTTGATATAGTGTCTAAAAATGTTATATCACAAAACAAGAATAAGAAGTAAGCTGGAAATAGGGAATTGAGAAACGTATAGACCAACTTCTGATAACGGGAAGGCAGTAAAACAGACAAGGTTAGGTAGTCTATTCAAACGGAATGGGCTGTGATGCACCTTTATGCCCAACGATTTTCGTTCTACTCCATTTTTCATCCTACTTTGTGTTTGTAACATACCACAGTACAGACTGAAGAGAAAGTTGGGACCATCACAATTTTGGCCACCATTTCTATAGAGCAGAGGTCTCCAAATAAAGGGCCAGTTTACTGTGCTTCAGACTTCAGGGGGGCCGGACTGTGGCCAGTGGGAGTAGAAAAAGTCCCAACGTCAGTGGGAAACAATAATGCCCCAACATTGGTGAAATTGGTAGGAATCGTGCCCCATCAAGAATGTCCTTGGGCCCCAACATTTGTAACACTGGTAGGAATTGTGCCCCATCATTGATATCATTGAATCCCATCATTGGTGTCAGTGGGAGGAATTGTGCCCCATCATTGATGTCATTGGGCCCCATTGTTGCTGTCATTGGGAGGAAGTTTTATGTCAGCTCTTTTGTTTACATGCTGTTGTCAGCAGGGAATCCCCCACTGACAGCAGGGATGATCATTGTTAGGACGCTGGCAGGTGCCGCTCCTTAACAACCAATGACTTATCCTTGCTGTTAACAGCAGGGATGAGTCACTCATCGTTCACGATGCTGGTGGATGTCTACTCCTAACAACCAACACAAATCACACAAAAAAACGCATCATAAAATGCATTTAGGTACGATTTTGATGTGTCTCCATTGAAGTCTGTGGACCACAAAACTGCACTGCATTGCACCAAAGTAACACAGGACCCTTCCCCAAAGTACCTTTGCAGCTGCGCTGCATTTATGTGAGCAAGCCCCATGGGATTCAATGTTATTTCCATTGTCATGCAATTCAGTGTTACCCAAGTGGCATCTGAAATCACATCATTGTGAACCAGGCCTAATGATCCAAATTTCCACTCTTTGATTATAATAGTGCAGCCTTACTTCTTAAGAATGAATTTTTTACTTTCTTCCTGTCAGATTTGAATTGATGACAAACAATCAAAAACTGTAGTATAAGCCATCATGAACAGTGACAGTTCCAAATCGCATGACAAGTCGCACCAAATTGTCAGCAATGGAACCATTCGAATCGGCGCGACTCTGACTTTGTGGTGATTTGATTTGAAAAAAAGGTTCCTGCACAATTTTTTTACGATTTCAGATGCAACTTGCATAGGCATCTATGCATAAAGTCACACAGATATCAGGCAAGTCGCACCTGAAATCACACTGACCTGCGTCTTTGAAATGGTGCTACTTCAAGTGAAGTAGCATGATTTCAAAGTTGCATTCTATGTGAACCAAGGCTCACAAAGGTGTTTCAAGATCACACAAAAGAAAACTAAAGGCTTTGTTAATGTTGTTACCCTTCGCCTGCAGCCTGAAAAGAATGTCACTTATCAGCTTTGAGCTCAGAAAGAAGACAGGTCATCCTTCACAGAGGCATTACAGCCTGATGTTAGACTGACAAGTCCACTTTGATAGAGATTAGATGTGAATAACAGGATATGCACCAATCTATGTGGGAAGTAGGGGACAGCTAGAACGATACTTCCCACATGTCAGTACTTTATTTCTGTCTGTGTCCCTATTTCTAGTTTTTTCCCTCACTCCCTGTCTAGTGAAACCACTGTCACAGAGACAGGAAGTGAGTGGAAATCTCTCTAACAAAGTCCTGGAGACCAGAAAACCAAAATAGATTATGGTCATTGCCTACTGTATCTAATTCTAAAAAATAAGTTTTGTTTGGACTTGTGCAATTCCAGCAAATGTGTGCTGGAAATTCATCTGTCTGTATTTATAGCATTGATTTTCAAAGAGGAATTAACTCTATGTATAATGTGACAGATGAGCAATTCTTGTTTGAATCTGACATTTGAATAATGTTTGGTATTGGAATCTCTCTGTTATGTTATATGTGGATATTGATTGGCAATCTTATATGACTTAAAGCTCATGCACACAGGATGCTTTAAAAATGCCAGCGCTGCTGTCAGGATAAAGCAGCATTTAAAATGCACTTTTAGCCTCGTTTTTGAATAGTTTTTAAGAGCATTTATGCATTTTTTTTCCACATTTTTGCGCATTGGCATATTTACAGTAAAAACACTTCCTAAAATGTAAAAACACGTGGCTCAAAGCTTGTTACAGCGTTTAGTCGCGTTTAGCAGCGTTCTTTTTAGCGTTGTGTGTTTTTACAGCCAAACAGCCTGTGCTTCTGGGCGCACTGGCAGACATTTTTTTTTACTGCCCCTAAAGACTTATGCCTCCAAACTCCTCTGAAAGATTATGTGTACATGGACACATAGGCTAACATAGAGGAGAGTTGAGAGACAGTAAAAAAAAAAACACCAGACGCCCCTAAAAGTAGCTGCAAAAAAAACGTCCTGTGTGCATGATCCCTTAATGTGATGGGTAAATTTTGTTTACCATTTTCAAAGAGGATTTAACCCTTTGCACCTAGCATTTTCAGAGGATTGGTCAATTACTGTATTTTCAGATTATTCAATCATTTTCAAACAAGATTCACCCAATGGCAGCCACATATAAGATAATAGAGAGATTCCTATAACAAAAATAAATAATTTACAAATAGACTCTTACGTGTGGAGGTTATTAAGAAGGTACAAAAGCCAATTCCTGTTTGGGTCCATTTTAAGTCCAGGTCTAAACACAGTCCTAGGGATGTCAGGAACACACACTATACGCTTTCTTGTAGCTTATGTGTATCCAAAGGCCACATAACAAATATTCATCTACAGAGGTCACATCAGGGCATAAAATAAAAATAAAATACAGTGGACAATTGTATTTGCCATTCATCACAGAGATTTTATAAATTTGTTGATAGGGCCATTTATCAATAGAAGAACGCATCATAATTTTGTATTCCATTAAGTCTATGCAGCGTATGCTACTACACTGGCTCAGATATTGTGCAGTCATTTATTACTAATGCCTGAACATATGGCGAGTCCTGAAGCCACTCTGTTGGCTATTTCCATTGGCATTTGTTGCTGTGGAATCCATTTAATGCAGCCAAATAGGCTAAGTTGGAGAGGGGCACCACAAAGGCATTGATGGCAAAGATAAATAGGTAAACATAACACAAATATAAAGAAGGACATGCATTAATGCTTATAAATATTACAGCAAGCACAAATGGAGACTGTCTACAGTAGAAATTGTAGCCACTCATGCCCATGTGTGCAAACTGGGAGACGTTGAAAATTCAGACATGACAAAATATTGCATATTGACGTCATAGCAGCTGTATAGTTTCGCCAGCATCATTCCACATGCTCCTTTTGGAATCTCCCTATTTGAAATCTATGCTTGCTTTAATAATGCCAAAAACCTAAGCAATATATATTGAATATTTTTTACAGTTTCATCAAATAATGTTCATAAGTTTATTGCTTACAAATTAATTCTGTAAGTGACCCAGTGACCCAGCTTATTCAGAGGAACACGTAAAATAAAATTAAAGTGTGACCACTTACAAATGATTTTCATGTTAAAGAACTGGAGGAGAGCTACAAATAATAATAGTTATTATTAGATAAATTGCTAAATAAATAAATATATATATATATATATATATATATATATATATATACAAAATACATTATATATTGGATAGGTACACATAAATGTTATGCTTATGGGAAAAGTAAAAGGCAATTAATGTAATATTAGCAGGTACTAGGTAATTGCTGAGGGTCTCAATCAACAACTGTACCTGAAAGCTGCTGGAGGCTGCCAAGCCACTGGTTTGTCACTGATTGGAGACCACTGTGTGGTTTAATAATGCAAAGAACATAAACAGGAATTTATCTAAGTTAATGAAAGACTAAATGTGATTGGTTACCAAGAGATACTACACCTCACTGATCTCTGCACCGTTTTATTAATAAGCCTATGTAGGTATTTATTGCTACATACATATTTCATAGGCAGCAATAAAGAACGTAAGTCCATAGCCTAAACTAGAACATCATTGGCTTTAAAATGAATTACAAGATAATAAAACATTTCCTTGGGACTGTTAATTTTTCAGATATTTCTAGGCAAAATACTAAAGTGTTGGTTAGCTTTTCAGGAGAATTTTAGACATGCTTGAGTGGCAAGTCATTACATCACATTTATCTCTTTGGTGTGGGAGACATTAACAGCCTTATGAATATTCATGTCATCTGGTTAATTAACTTAATTGTTCACTAGAAACTGCTTTCTCATCCAAGGACATTCTTTTTTTCTGTCTTGCAATTTTAAGTTGAAATAATCATCTTTGTCTGATGTATTCTCTATTTTTTTAATTGAAAAGTATGAATATAAAGGCTTTCATAGTCTTATATCATATTTGAAGTGTGTTTGAAGTATTTATCAGTGTTCTAACGCAATATTGTATTTTTTTTGTTGTGTTCTAAACACAAGAGGGTTTTTGACAAAGGCATCGTGACAGTAGGCATGAGTCTGGGGTTGGCAAATGCCCCAGAAGTGGCTTTTTACTGCATAGTATAGTATATATCCTGTCCTTATGTCTATAGACACCCTGGTTTTATGAAAACAGTCACTATATTTTATTGCATGACAGACAGGTTGGGTCTGGTGAGTGGGTAGAATTTAGGGCATGAAAAATGTTTTTGTCTGTAAGTCCCGTTCTCTAAATCCAGCTAGACACACAGGGCAGTGAGCCGCTCCAAGCTCTAATTATCAAACCCCAGGTGGTATCCGGCGATAGTGTCCAGACATCCAATGCAAAATGAATTGGCTGCACTCTGTCATATAATGTACTCCAATAAATACACTACAGTTTGCATCATTATAATGACTGTCCTTATTTTTATTGTTTTACTTCTGTTCTGATCTTCTTTTGCCCGGAAAAAATCGCAATCTTTAGCTGAAAGCACACTAATGTGATTAATTAAAAACTGAGTTGACCACAAACCGTTTCCAACCCATGTGATTACACATGCTCTCTGTCCCTCCTCAAATATAGTGTAAGAGAACAAAGAAAGCACTCACCTGTGTAGGTGTGTTTTCTGGGGGGTGGGGGGTAGAGTGTCATGTGAAATTACCCTCTCCTGCCAACACTTAAATCCACTCATGCTACAACACCAAGATTACAGGGATCCTGAGCCTCCACTAAGTTGGAGTAACAGCTACTTTCCTGAGTCCTTAAAGTGGTTATAAAGCCTTAAGGTTTTTCACCTTATTGCATTCTTTGCATTAAGATGAAAAACCTTCTGTGCTGCAAAATCCCCCCCAGCCCCCCATTATACTTAAATGAGCCCAATCCCATCCAGTGATGTGCATGAGAGCAGCGGCTCTTGCCCCTGTCTCCCTCCTCCCTAGGCAGATTGATAGCAGAGGGAGCCATTGGCTCCCACTACTGTCAATCAAATGCTGTGCCAAGCAAGCGGAGGGCCGAGCCACCTGCTTTTGTCAATAGACGCAGACAGGGTGGCTCAGAAGCGAGCATGCATTGGTGTCCCCATGGAAAGCCGATTTTCCAGGAAAAAAATTGCTCTCATGGAGAAATTGAAGTTGGGATAGGAGAAGGTTGAACATCCAACACAATCCTATGACTCTTAGAGCTTCTCAGCTAGCAGTCACTGGGTGGGATTCAGTATCCAGGAGCATCACACAGCATCCTGTGGAGCACAGCAGCCAAGAGTTTCTCTTTCTCAGCTCCTTGACTGTAGCAAAAAGCATCAGACCAACTCTCTAGGCCTAGGCTCCAGCTCTGCGTCCTCTCTCTACACACACTGCCTGGTTCTTTCGGAGGATCTTTCCTTGAAAGGAGGGTTACTAAAGGACCACTCCAAAATAGTGCCTCTTTTGATAGATTGGCTATTTTCATGACCATTGTAATTGGCTGCCACAAGGTCACAGTGGCTGTTCACAAGGTTTAGAAGTGTGTCTATGGGAATGTTTGAGCATTCTTCCAGAAGCGCATTTGTGAGGTCATGCACTGATGTGGATGAAAAAGCCTGACTCTCAGTATCCGCTCTAATTCATCCCTAATGGTGTTCTCTCAGGTTGAGGTCAGGAATCTGTGTGGACCAGTCAAGTTCTTCCACTCCAAACTCTCTCATTCATGTCTTTATGGACCTTGCTTTGTGCACTGGCGCAAAAGTCATGTTGGAACAGGAAGGGACCATCCCCAAACTGTTCCCACAAAGTTAGGGGCATTAAATTGTCCAAAATGTCTTGGTATGCTGAGGCCTTAAGAGTTCCCTTAACTGGAACTAAGGAGCCAAGCCCAACCCCTGAAAAACAACTACACACCATAATCCCCCCTCCACCAAATGATTTTGACCAGTGCCTGACCTCACAAACATTCCCATAGACACACTGTTAAACCTTGTAGACAGCCTTCCCAGAAGAGTTGAAGCTGTTGTAGCTGCAAAGGGTGGGCCAACTCAATATTGAACCCTACGGACCAACACTGGGATGACATAAAAGTTCATGTGTGTGTGTAAAGGCAGGCGTCCCAATACTTTTGGTAATATATATGTATGTGTTGTGCAGGTGGCAAGTGGTTAAAATGTATCTAATACCCAAAATATAATACATTGCCCCATTCGCACAGTACAAATGTACATGCCGTTTCACAGGATGAATAGTTTTGCAAATGTTTTAAAAATACATCTCTAAGTGTCATGTGATTTGGGAATTACAGTTGCATGTTTTGGAATTCCAAGTTTTGAGATTTTGTATAATTATATACAACATTGTTACTAATTTTCAGCTGAGCAGAAATAGTGTTTTGATTATGAAGAATGAAGCAATGCTCATTAACGCGCCTATAGCATTTATGATGTATTTATGATGTGTTTTTGTTGTGTGTATGAAGAGTTGAAAAAGGTTCAAGAATGTTTGATAAATACCAATGAAAGTGTTACTTTTCTAGTGGGAGGAGCTTAAAAGGAAGTGATGTAGAGGAAATGATCTACTTTGAGGTGTGTTTTAAGTTGTGGTGTTTTCCACCAGAATCCTCCGATGTTTCAATCATGTTTTGTTGAGTACAACAGGGCCACCCATGACTTTGGTTTTAGCTGATTCAGAAGGAATCGCCTGAAACTTGAGCCATGTATGGCAAGCTTAAGTGTTGTTAAATTTAAGGAGCGTGATTTTTGTTTACTTTATGCATTGTTTTTTTAGGTACTACCAATGTCTTGGCGTATTCTCTGCATGGAATTAGACACTATGTAACTGCAGCACTGCACATCATTATGGGCAAGTATAAATCTTTTTCTAACTCTTGGAGTCCTTACACATGGGAGGTCCACTCGGCGGACTTCACTTTGCTCAGTGGGGGATCGCTCTGCTGATGCCCACTGAGCAGGCAGATCACTGCAGTCTGTCTCTGCTCACTGTGCAAAAAATAGGGTCACCATCCGTCTGGATTTGGCAGACAGGATCGGATCAGGTAGCGGCGGGTGTCAGCGCTGACATCTGCCGGGTGAATGGAGCGTCTGATCAGGTCCACCTGAAAAAAAGGACAGACGGACCTGATCGAACCGCCTGTGTAAAAGGACCCTTCAAGGATATTTTTTAAGGATAAGTTCACCTTTCTAAACATGTTACATTTTACACCTCCCTGTGACAGCAGGCGGGGGACCTTCTCCTCGCTCCCACTAACACTATTTGAAAACAGTGTGTGATCGCAGGTACAATGCTTCACAGACTCCTTAGAAAAAGAAAATAATCAAAGCACATTTATTGACCTGCAAAAAGGCAGGAAGTAGAGAAATTCTCCAGCAGGTTAAACAAAAAAACCTGACAGATCCTTGCATAAACACAATGTGTGATTCAGGGATCTCTCCTGCTGAGCTATAGGAATGGGCCGAACACCCCCCGATTCGGTTCTCACTAAAACACGCGAACAGGCAAAAAGTTCTAACGAACATGCGAACCCTAATAAAGTCTATGGGACACGAACATGAAAAATCAAAAGTGCTAATTTTAAAGGCGTGTATGCAAGTTATTGCCATAAAAAGTGTATGGGGACCCTGGTACTGCCCCAGGGGACATGTATCAATGCAAAAAAAAGGTTTTAAAACAACAGTTTTTTCGGGAGCAGCGATTTTAATAATGCTTAAAGTGAAACAAAAGAAATGAAAGATTCCTTTAAATATTGTGCCGGGGGGGGGGTCCCCTTAGTCTGCCTGTAAAGTGGCGCATCTGTGCGATGTATAGAACAGTACCGCAGCAAAATGATGTTTCTAAAGGAAAAAATGTCATTTAAACTTGCTCGCGGCTGTAATGTATTGCCGGCTCCCGTCAATATAGATAAAAAAGGGAACAGTGTGCAGTCGTCGTCCCCAGTCCATGGATTCTGGGGGGGGGGCCCACACTGTTTTTTTTAAATTTTGGCATGGCGTTCCCCTTAAAATCTATACTACACCCAAAGGGCCTGGTATGGATTTTGGGGGGATCCCATGCTGTTTTTTTTCTAAATTCTGTCATAGGGTTCCCATAACCACTTCAATACACTGTATTATAAACTTTGCACTGCACTATATACCTCGCAGTGTGTTATATATACTCTGCACTCTGTAAATATATATTATACACTGACTGCACTGTGTATGTGTGAGTGTATGTATGTATGTGTATATATATATATATATATATATATATATATATATATATATATATATATATATATACTAGCCTAGCCTGCCTGCACTGTATATATAGACTCTCTCTCTCATATATATATATATATATATATATATAGTCTGCACTGAATGCACTGTGTGTGTGTGTGCGCGTATATATATATATATATATATATATATATATATATATATATTACACTGTATGTATATACATATTAATACACTGCCTGCACTATATATATATTCTACACTGCACTGTATATGTGTGTATATATATATATATATTTTCTAAACTGCCTTCATGCCTCTAACTAACCTGCCTAATCTAGCTCAAGTTCTCTCAATCTCCACATTATCACATTACATACGACCACCGTGTAAGCAGCCTTATATAGTGTGGGGCGTGGACTTAGCCCCCTGAGCCATGATCATGGCGATCTCAGCAGATCGCGCTGCGATTGGCCAAAGCATGCATTATGGGGCGCTCCGTGGCACTCGAATTTGCCATGAACGCCCCATATGTTTGTTTGCAGACCATCCCTACTAAACTATTGCATTCCTGCTTTACTATCATATCATTTTCAGGGAAACTTCACTTCCAACAGTGGTCTTCTTGTGATACATAATAGTGTCTTGGAGCGATATAAAATATTAGATTTTATGTTCAAATACACTTCTATAAATATGTTAAAGCAGAACTATAGGAAATAAGTTCAACTTTCTACCAGAACATACCCTCCTAGAGTAAAGCCTAGCTTTGACAGATGTGAAAACCAATGTGCATACCCTTAATTCTATTTTGATATCAGCCTCCAAGAGTCCTTTGTGGCTCTACTGTAAGTTTAACCCTGCAGGATCATGGGAAGGTCAAGAAGTACTCTGCATAACTACTGCTTAAATTGGACATCCCTTTAAAGTGGTTGTAAACCCTACATATATCCAGTGAAGTGACTGGGCTCTGGTGATGAGATACACAGAGACAAAACAAATCCCCCTACACATGTTGTACCTGTTTATCTGCATGATTCTCTTCTTTACATCCATTCAAAGTCCAGAATTGACAAAACTTGTCGGAGATGTCAGAAAACAGGGGGTGAAGAGCTGAATTTACACACTGCAGAGCTTAACAAGGAGACCTACGAGAGCTGATTGGAGGGCACAGGAACAGAGCTGAGGTTGTCAATCACAGGATATGTGCTAGAGCTCCCTCCTCTTTCACCTTTTTACTCTTGGTGAAAGAAATGACAATGCCCTGAATAAAGACAAGTACAGGCTATAGAGGGAGGTGCTTTGTTCATATTTCATGTCTAAGGTTTGAAACCACTTTAAGGCTATACAGCTAATGACATGCACTGGCAATGATTGAGAAATGATGGTCAGTGATGTCAAAGGAACCATGAAGGGGGAAGTGGGGGAGTAATAATCAAGCTTTCCAGAATGATTGATTAATTGTAGTTCTTAACTTACAACTAAAGGCAAAACTTTTATTTTTAATTTTGGATTGAGTGGAGAGATATTAGAATCATTGTCAGGTTCTTTGTCTGTGCCCCCATTAGGGGGATTCAAACTCTCTATTTGTCCTGTTTACCATTATCACCAAAAGTGAAAGTAAATCAAAAGACCAAATTCTGGGTTGTCTCCAGAACAGGAATAGTGAAGACATCCTTTAGAGCCCTTTTACACTGTGCCACCCGGGCTATTTTTAGCGCCGCTTTACCGTCGTTTTAGCGGCACTATTCGCCTGCTAGCGGGGCGGTTTTAACCCCCAATAGCGGCCGAAAAGGGGTTAAATCCATCCGAAAAAACGCTGCTGCAGAGGTGTTTTGCCGGCGGTATAGCAGCGCAGCCCCATTATTTTCAATGGGCAGGAGCGATTTAGGAGCAGTGAGTTCACCGCTCCTAATGCGCTGCAAAGAAGCTGCTTGCAGGACTTTTTCTGAAGCCCTGCCAGTGCAGCGCCCCAGTGTGAAAGCACTTGGGCTTTCACACTGGGTTTGCAGCTGAGCCTTCTTTCAGGCGCTTTACATGTGCTTATTTTAGCGCTAAAGCGCCTGAAAAATGCCTCAGTGTGAAAGGGGTCTAAATGAGGACATTGGTTCTGGTGACCCTGGGTACAACCAGGCATTCCCTCACTTTAGAGGGATTTTCTCTGTTTTGGATGTGGGCCAGGAAGTGAAGGGAAATTTTCCCAATGGAACACCTCACCCTCCTGTATTCTATCCATAATGGAAAAAATGGAGGATATTGCATAAACACAGTTTAGGTTAAGACGGAAAATGACCAACTGGTAAGTGCACCCATTTGTAAATTCGGGTACAAAAGAGAGGTTACCAGTGCTGTATGTGCATGACACCCTCTTCACCATCGATTGCTTGCTCTTACAAACTGTGAACAGTCTCAGTTGTGTTAGGGCTCATTTACACTTGCTTTGGCTTCCACACACATTAACAGCTAGTTTACACTTGCTTCAAAACAAGGCTTTGGACAGGCTTTGTTAAAGCTCTCTGAATGCCAGTCAAAGCCTCTGTCACTAAATAAAATGGTTAGCTTACAGTCCATAGCCCCCATAGAAGTCTATGACAAAGCTCGCTTGACACCCCACTGAAGCCCCACCAAAGCTTTATCGAAGCTCCACCAAAGCCTCATCGAAGCACCAAGCAAAGCAAGGTGTATACAGGACTGTAAGCTAACCATTTTATTTAGTGACAGGAACTTTGACTGGTGTTCAGAGAGATTTAACAAAGTGTGTCCGAAGCCACGTTTTGAAGCAAGTGTAAATTAGTCCTTAATGTAATGAGTTTGGATAACCTTTTGTGTGATTCCTGCCAACATTCACTTAACTTGTGGTGTTACTTTGTAGGATAGATCAGAAGTGAAATGTTCTGAACTACCTATGTTGCAGTTTTGTTGGCCTATATGTTTAGATATTTTAATATATGAGTGAATATATTTTACTTTATTAGAATACATTAACCTTACTGTACATTTTTAGGAAACATCCAGCTAGTAGATGCCTGCACTTTCAGCAGCGGCCACAAACTCCTGCGGTTTGGGTTTTCCTCCATGTTTGGATTTGGTGGAAGGACTCTTGCTCTTGCAGAAAAACATCGCTGGATGCCCTCCAGTCAGAGAAGAGATTTTGCTGTTATT
Source organism: Aquarana catesbeiana (assembly GCF_042186555.1). NCBI lineage: Eukaryota > Metazoa > Chordata > Amphibia > Anura > Ranidae > Aquarana > Aquarana catesbeiana. The sequence continues at coordinate 321,632,251 of NC_133329.1, forward strand.
AAAACACTTGCCAACTTAAAGTAGGTCTCTTTCTTACCTGTCTGTCTTATAAATAGGTATGAAAATACTTATAACAGTCATAACCTATACTTTTAAAAAAGCTTGGCTAGAGACTGTCACAATCTAAAAAAAATGCTTTTCCTTTCCATAAATGATTTTTGATATACAATGTGCCTCTGAACCTGTCAGAAAATGTGACTATTCCATGAAGAATGTATTCCTTAGAACAGCCCCTCCCCCTTTGACTGTCATTTGATCTTCTCTTCTAGGAGTGTAATTACTGTTTGCTGGCTAACTGCCTCAACCCACCTCCCTATATTATCTTTTATGTAGCTGTCACTCAACTATCATTTGAGTGACAGCTCTGAGTCTGCCTGGGCTGCTGACATCCAAGATGGTGGTGGCCAGCAACAATCATGCAGTTCGGATATTTACAGAAGGGAGGCTTTTTACAGGTGGATGATATGCCTAAAATTCATTAAATACACTTAACATTTATGGGGAGATGGTTTTTGAAATGAATGGACTGGCAAAAGAGTCTCTTAAGTTTCATACCCTATGTGTAAAAATGTTGGGACTTGCCATATACAGCAAGCAGGACTTTTTTAATGGGCCGCATCAAAGCTAGAGGTGTAAAATAACTCCAAAATACTGTATAGATCCTGCTACCTATAATTTCAAGAGGTAAAGTGTTAAATAAAAGGTACTGTTCAAAGCTCCCACCTCTGCAAGGCATAGCAAGCGTAGAACAAACAGGTTTATTGCATTGGAAGAATTAAGAAAACTGCACAAATGTGCTCAAAATGAAAAACAAATAAATGAAAATAAAAAAGCTGCAAACACAATTCCTCCCAGTATCAAAAGAAACAAATAGTGTGTTACACTAAAAAAACATGAATGTGCAAATTGTTAATGTACAAATTCAAAATAAAATCATAAATGAATACATAAAACAATCTCATACACTAAATACATAAAACTATACATTAAAAATATACCGTATATACTCGAGTATAAGCTGAGTTTTTCAGCACATTCCTGTGTCCATCTGCAGTCTTATGATCTCCGGCGCTGTGACATACAGTCTAGTCTGTCGCCGTGTAGTGTAACAAAGCCCCGCCTTCTCCTTGTCCTCGTCCGTGATAGGCTGAACACTGACTCACTGCTGGGAAACTGAGTCAGTGTTCCATCACCATGGACGAGGAGGAGGCGGGGCTTTGATACACTACACTGCGGCCAACTAGACTGTATGTCACAGTGCCGGAGATCATAAGACTGCAGATGGACACAGCGCCGGTACATAAGGCACGGATCAGGTAGAGAGATTGGCACATGCAGATGGACAGTGAGGCACAGTGAGGCATGCAGATGGACAGTGAGGCATGCAGATGGACAGAGACGGACAGTGAGGCATGCAGATGGACAGTGAGGCATGCAGATGGACAGTGATGGACAGTGAGGCATGCAGATGGACAGTGAGGCATGCAGATGGACAGTGATGGACAGTGAGACATGCAGATGGACAGAGATGGACAGTGAGGCATGCAGATGGACAGTGAGGCATGCAGATGGACAGTGAGGCATGCAGATGGACTGAGAGGCATGCAACTGGACCGTTAGGCACAGTGAGGCTGCAGATGGGCATTGTTGACCTTCTTTTCCACTTACAGTAGCTGAGCATTTCTCACCCTCGGCTTATACTCGAGTCAATACGTTTTCCCTTTTTTTGTGGTAAAAGTAGGTGCCTCAGTTTATATTCGGATCGACTTATACTCGAGTATATACAGTAATATTGTCCATAACGTGCGTATTAAACAGTGATCTGAAAAACTCCCATGAATTCCAAATGAAACCAGGAAAAGCCCATGAAATGTATAGGATGAATGGCCTCGTTCCTCAAACTGGTGCCCACAGCGAAGCCTACTGCATACCGGAAGTCCACGTTTTTTTGCAGGCTGTGTTCAATTTTGAAAGAGCATTATTTCTACCTGTGTGTGATTGCAATTTTAAAGTATAATAAAGGTACCATTATATATTCTACACCAGGGGTCTTCAAACTATCGCTCTCCAGTTGTTCAGGAACTACAATTCCCATCATGCCTAGTCATGTCTGTGAATGTCAGAGTTTTACAATGCCTCATGGGATGTGTATTTCTGCAACAGCTGGAGGGCCATAGTTTGAAGATCCCTGTTCTACACTATGAGGAGTGTATATGTGCTTGTTTTCACATGAGTTTATATCGTTGGTGATCATACATGTTGTGCAAGGGAACCTTATTTGCTGATGACCTTGGGACACGTGGGGAGATGGCATTAAGACCTGAGTACTTCTACTGAAGCTCTGTTGTACGCTCTGAATACGGGGGTCATTAATATTTGGTGTTGGTTGGTTGGTGTAATGTTTGGTGTTGGTGACACACTATGGGCACTTGTTTGAGGAACGAGTCTCTTCATCCCACAAATTTCATGGGATTTTCCAGGTTCCTTGCATTTTAAGTTCACGGTAACATCTGTAGCACATAGTGGCTATATACCACCAGTAAATGACCTGGTGCACAGACATTACATAGACCACAAGTTACGGGTTAGTGTCTGAGCACCAACTTACTGTATACTGGCAAGCGGTGAAAAGTGACACCTGTCAAAAGGGATGTTAAAAGTCAGTGCTTGCTTACTGGAAGGGTATGTTAAAAAAGGTATTATTAGAAAATAGGTTTGTGGATGATGGACTTTGTAAGCATAACACAGGTATATATTAAAAATAATATTTATTACAAAAATAGAAATAAGACAACTGCATAGAATTTCATAAAGTATTCACAAAAATGGCTAAGCCATTTTTGTGAATACTTTATGAAATTCTATGCAATTGTCTTATTTCTATTTTTGTAATAAATATTCTTTTTTTAATATATACCTGTGTTATGCCTACAAAGTCCATCATCCACAAACCTATTTTCAAATAATCCAATTTATCGGGACGTGGCATTATATACCAAACTTCCATATCCACAGTACCACTCTGTGGTGATACAAACTTTATTCATATGTTATAAAAGGTACCCTTTGTCACCTTTCAGTAACCTTGTTCTGTTCTGAACAACTTCTGTAATATTTAGAAAGTGATTAGTAATAGTAAAGCATACTATATCCACAAATACACTTGCAAATACAGTATTTACTAAGTAACTAAGATATTCAACAATAACATATGCAGGTATTTAGGGCAAACTTATTTTGATGAAATTAATTTAAGACGTACAGTACATACAGTATGAATGAAGGTTTGCAGAAAAATGTCACTAATGCAGTTTTTTATGTTTTACAGACCAGAAAGCTGTGAACTCTCTTTTTTACCTATAAGCCATCAATCCAGTTTTCACGGAGAGCACAAGTAAGGAAGGAATTTACATTCAACTAAACAATAAAAGCAATTACTGTGAGCCCACTGTTAATAAACCTGTGGTCAGACTGTAGACATTCAAGTATTTACATACTCTAAACAAGCAGTAAATGAGTTTTAAAACAACTCACTGAACTCTGTAGCTAACAGCATTCTGGAGCAATTTGTTGTTAGACTTCGCAGTAGGAGCACTGAAAGGAGTTGTAAAGTCAGAAGGTTTTTTTATACTAATGCATTCTATGCATTGAGATAAAAAGCCTTCTGTGTGAAGCAGCCGCCCCAGCACCCCTAATACTTACCTGAGGTCCCTCTCTGTTCAGTGATGTCCACGTGTGTCTCTGCCGTTCGAGACTCTCCCTCCTGATTGGCTGAGACACAGCAGCTGCCATTGGCTCCCGCTGCTGTTAATCAACGTCAGTTAGCAAATCAGGAGAGAGAGGGGTGGGGCCAAACCACAGCTCTGTATCTGAATGGACACAGAGAGCTGTGACTCAGCTCGGGTGCCCCTATAGCAAGCTGCTTGCTGTGGGGGCACTCGACAGAAGGGAGGGGCCAGGAGTACAGAAGAGGGACCTGAGAAGAGGAGGACCTGGGCTGCTCTGTGATAATCCACTGCACAGTAGGCTTGGCTACTGAATCAGTGATTTGATTCAGTGAATCAACTCACTTCAGAGTTTGAATTAATTGAATCATGAAAGTGTATCTGATTCAATTCATTGTCAAAGATCCTCCCCTTTCAGGTTTTGTAAAGGAGGGAGCTGAAAACAGCAGCCTCAGCTCATGATTTGCAAAATGAGCTATAACATGATTAGCTGTGTGAGCCATCAAGATTAAAAGTCTCTGAATGAATCACACAGCACACAAGATTCTCTTTTGTATATGAGGCAGGCAGCAGCAAGACTGAGTCTGTGATTGAGAGAGCACATAAGAATCAAGATTTTGTTTTGTAACATGGGCTGTCTGTGTGTGAAGCAGGCAGTATAACTGAGTGTGAATGACTCGAGTCTCAGAGCAATGGAGCACATAAGATTCATGAGCTGCTGTGAGAAGTCTGAATAAATCACATAGAGCACACAATGATTCTGTATTGTATCAAGAGCTGATGCAGCCAGACCCTGATTCTGTGAATGACTTACAGCCTAGAGATGATTCTATATTGGATAATGAGCCTTGTGTGAGTCGGCAAGACTGAATTAATAAGCTAGTTGCTAAATCTAGATGTTTATGTTAATTATGTTTTTGTATATTTCAAGGTATCTGTATACAGTGGCGTAGCGTGGAGAGTGCGAGGGGGGCCACTGCCCCGGGCGCAAAATTTAGAGGGGCGATGTCACGAGTGTGGACAGTCTAGCACAGGGATAAAAGCCCCTTGTTAAACTTATGACGCTGGAGAGTCCACGTTGTTCAGCAACAGCGGCCACTCTTGGGGTGCAGGGGGGAGGCTGGGGGATCCGTCTCACGGTGGTGATCAGCGAGGGGCTGAACCAACGACAGATAGGATGGCTGCCTGAGAGCCAAGGACTTGGGAGAATAGTTGCACTGCGGCCGCCTCCTCCTTGACCTAACCCCCCTGACCCCGCCCCCCCCAAGAGACGAGAAGCATCGGGCGCAGCATCTCCCGTGCCTCCAGAGCATGGATTGCTCTAACTTCCTCTCCACAGAAACATGAGGCCCAGAGAACAGGCCGACTGGGAACTCAGAGGACGGGCAAGGAGGCGCACGCTGCCAGGGAGCTGCTGGAGGGATCAACGCACTCCCGAATCAAGGAGACAGACTGGCATGGAAGGTAAGGCTAGCAGTTCCTCTCATCTGCCCCTCAGGCCCCTCTCCCTCTCTCAGCCCCCCTCTTCCCTCAGCTCCACCGTCTCTCGGATCCCAATGTCTCTCTCTGCCTCTCTCTGTGAATCCATTTTACAAGTAAAACAGGCGCAGTGCAACAGTACCTCTATAGAGTATACCTTGATATTCCAGGGGGGTCGGAAACTATATATGATGATTATATACATATAGAGACTGGTCTGTCAGGGCTGCCACTGATGGGACCAGAAGCAAGGTCCAAACAGGCTGAGAAAAAAAAGAAAGATGGGGGGCGCCTCTGAGTATGTATCAATAAACATTTATTATAAAAAATAATATCCACTCATGGAAGATAGCATATCTGCATTCAGCCATGTCTCTGGATGAGAGGAGAGGGACTGCAAGCTTCAGCATGTCCACAAACGGCTGGCGAATCCACATAGGATGATGTGAGGTGGTGGGGCACAGCGGTTCTTCTCCTTGGCACACAGAACTGAGATGTGATGGTATGTAGAAGCATCCAGGCATGTGTGGGTTCCAGTGGAGGGGGAAGGAGGACGCTGGGTCCTGTCACAAACAGTGCCGTGATGTTGTCAGTCTCCTCTGGTAGCACGGCCGAGGAGAGGAAACCAGAAAAAGGCTTGGCACGCACAGCAAGATGCTTGACAAAGGAGTGCTGCTATGCCAACCATCCATAGCCTGTATACTCGGAAACGCGTTGCACATTGGTGACATCACGGCTCCACGCCACGCTTTGCTGTGCGTGCCAAGCCTCTTTCTGGTTCCCTCTCCACGGCCGTGCAACCAGAGGAGACTGACAACATCACGGCACTGTTTGTGACAGGACCCGGCGTCCTCCTTCCCCCTCCACTGGAACCCACACATGCCTGGATGCTTCTACATACCATCTCAGTTCTGTGTGCCAAGGAGAAGAACCGCTGTGCCCCACCACCTCACATCATCCTATGTGGATTCGCCAGCCATTTGTGGACATGCTGAAGCTTGCAGTCCCTCTCCTCTCATCCAGAGACATGCCTGAATGCAGATATGTTATCTTCCATGTGAGTGGATATTATTTTTTATAATAAATGTTTATTGATACATACTCAGAGGCACCCCATCTTCCTTCTTTTTTCTCAGTGAATCCAAATCACCAGTGCTGCAAAAACACATAATTGTGCAAATATATAAATAAATAAACTAATTTTATATAATAATCAATATAAAGTTCATCCATAGTCATAAAGTTCATTCATAACCATGTTTTTTGGATGCTTTTTTTTTATTGTTATATGAAATGAGTTTGTTTATTTATATGCACACCTGATGGTTCACAAGCTAACGCCCTACATCCTGTGATACCTCCACTGCACTTCTGAGTAAGTGAAAAAAGTATAATGTAAATAAATTATAGCTGCCACTTAATATGTAACAAATACGTGACTGAATTTAAACCTCTAGAGATAAATGGAATAAATAGTAGCGCTCAAATAAATAAAAAATGAAAAAATAAAAATGTGCTAATGAAAGCAATGATCAATCTAAATGAGCAGTAAAAGTATATATGTGTGAATATTGACAATAATACCCTCATTGAAAATCAGTCACAATATGAATGTGATCTGGCAAAAAAAGTTATTGGTGAACACTGTGAGCAAACACATCCTATCACATAATGTTCAAAACAACACACCATGTGGCAGATGTAAAAATAATGAATAAAGTGTTTACATAAAGTTCATAAATTATGAATATTCTGATGAATGGTCTGAAAAAAATCTATAAATGAAAACTCTTGGTTGTTCTTTGTGTTCTTCCACCACACCTCAGTGTTTGTGCTTCCACTCCCACTTAAAGATTTGCACTCACCAGCTACAATTGCCTCCCACTCTCGTGTTTGGCATAACTCGCCTCAACCCACACTTATTGGGGGTTAAAATGTGATCTCCAGATTCCAACGTGATCTCCAAATAACGAGCGTAAATGCAACAAATCCTTTTCCTCAAGAAGTGATTGCTCCACATGAAAATGAAAAAATGCTCCAAATAGTGTGATAAAGTACAGCAAATTTATTAAAAATTCAAACCATCGCACACCATTGCATCCCATGAATAAGTCGGTTGCGACGAAATATGGGGCGTGGCTATCCGGCAAGCATCTGAAGCGTGATGCAAGACGTTGTGACGTGACACGCTGCATCGAATGGTGGAGGCTTGAGACTAGGAGTGGGTGAGACTGCACAGCTGACACACTATCCTGGGTCCGCCGTGACCACTATAGATCGCTTTACCAGAGCATGGAGTTTATGTTACGATTTCCTTTGGAGTGTTTTTTTGGCCTGCTTTGGTTTTCACATATATGAGTACAATGGTGTGCGATGGTTTGAATTTTTAATAAATTTGCTGTACTTTATCACACTATTTGGAGCATTTTTTCATTTGTGCAAATCTTTAAGTGGGAGTGGAAGCACAAACACTGAGGTGTGGTGGAAAATCACAAAGAACAACCAAGAGTTTTCATTTATAGATTTTTTCAGACCATTCATCGGAATATTCATAATTTATGAACTTTATGTCAACACTTTATTCATTATTTTCACATCTGTCACAGGGTGTGTTGTTTTGATTATTATGTGATATGATGTGTTTGCTCACAGTGTTCACCAATAAGTTTTTTTGTTAGAATATATTCACATGATATGAACTTTATGTTAAGACTTCATTTATCGTCTTCACATCTGCCACAGGGCGTGTTGTTTTGAACATTATGTGATAGGATGTGTTTGCTCACAGTGTTCACCAATAACTTTTTTTGTCAGATCACATTCATATTGTGACTGATTTTCAATGAGGGTATTATTGTCAATATTCACACATATATACTTTTACTGCTCATTAAGGCCCCTTTCACACGAGGCGGACTCCGTTTCTACGGAGCCCGCCTCGGTCCGCTGGCTCAGCGGGAGATCTGTCCGTTGATCTCCGCTGAGCCGGCGGATGACAGGTCCCTCTCTGCTCACTGAGCGGGGAGGGGCTTGTCAGGCGCCGCTGCCGCCTATGGAGGGATCGGATGAAAACGATCACCCAATCCGATCCGCCAGCGACGGACCTGGACCTAGGGTCATCCGTCTGCTTTCAGCGGATCGGACGGGGTCGGATGTCAGCGGACATGTCTCCGCTGACATCCGACGCTCCATAGGCTAACATGGAGGGCCTGTTCAGGTCCGCCGTCAAAACTGACAGGCGGACCTGAACGGTCCGATCGTGTGAAAGGGGCCTTAGATTGATCATTGTTTATTTATATATTTGCACAATTGTGTGTTCTTGCAGCACTGGTGATTTGGATTCACTACCCAGTAGGGCTATATTAGAATTATTGTATTTGATGAATTGTTATATGAAATTTTCTGTACTTTATTTGCTTTATTTGCCCAATGAGGTTGAGGTTTCTTGCAGCACCCGTGATTAGGACTCACTTCACCGTAGGGTTATTTTATAATATTTCAGTTAATGGGAGCTACATATGTCATATTCACACTATAATACTTGTTGCAGCACCATGCAGTTGGGATCAATACCCGGTAGGGTTTTGTGTTTAACCTTTTTGAATTTTTGCTATATATATTTTGGTATATATATAGATATATAGATATATCTATATATACAGTGGGGACGGAAAGTACTCAGACCCCCTTACATTTTTTCACTCTTTGTTATATTGCAGCGATTTGCTAAAATCATTAAAGTTCATTTTTTTTCCTCATTAATGTACACACAACACCCCATATTGACAGAAAAACAGAATCGTTGACATTTTTGCAGATTTATTAAAAAAGAAAAACTGAAATATCACATAGTCCTAAGTATTCAGACCCTTTGCTGTGACACTCATATATTTAACTCAGGTGCTGTCCATTTCTTCTGATCATCCTTGATATGGTTCTACACCTTCATTTGAGTCCAGCTGTGTTTGATTATACTGATTGGACTTGATTAGGAAAACCACACACCTGTCTATATAAGACCTTACAGCTCACAGTGCATGTCAAAGCAAATGAGAATCATGAGGTCAAAGGAACTGCCTGAAGAGCTCAGAGACAGAATTGTGGCAAGGCACAGATCTGGCCAAGGTTACAAAAAAAATTTCTGCTGCACTTAAGGTTCCTAATAGCACAGTGGCCTCCATAATCCTTAAATGGAAGACGTTTGGGATGACCAGAACCCTTCCTAGAGTTGGCCGTCCAGCCAAACTGAGCTATCGGAGGAGAAGAGCCTTGGTGAGAGAGGTAAAGAAGAACCTAAAGATCACTGTGGCTGAGCTCCAGAGATGCAGTCGGGAGATGGGAGAAAGTTGTAGAAAGTCAACCATCACTGCAGCCCTCCACCAGTCAGGGCTTTATGGCAGAGTGGCCCGACGGAAGCCTCTCCCCACTGCAAGACACATGAAATCCCGCATGGAGTTTGCTAAAAAACACCTGAAGGACTCCAAGATGGTGAGAAATAAGATTTTCTGGTCTGATGAGACCAAGATAGAACTTTTTGGCCTTAATTCTAAGCGGTATGTGTGGAGAAAACCAGGCACTGCTCATCACCTGTCCAATACAGTCCCAACAGTGAAGCATGGTGGTGGAAGCATCATGCTGTGGGGGTGTTTTTCAGCTGCAGGGACAGGACGACTGGTTGCAATTGAGGGAAAGCTGAATGCGTCCAAGTACAGGGATATCCTGGATAAAAACCTTCTCCAGAGTGCTCAGGACCTCAGACTGGGCCGAAGGTTTACCTTCCAACAATACAATGACCCTAAGCACACAGCTAAAATAATGAAGGAGTGGCTTCACAACAACTCCGTGACTGTTCTTGAATGGCCCAGCCAGAGCCCTGACTTAAACCCAATTGAGCATCTCTGGAGAAACCTAAAAATGGCTGTCCACCAACATTTACCATCCAACCTGACAGAACTGGAGAGGATCTGCAAGGAGGAATGGCAGGGGATCTCCAAATCCAGGTGTGAAAAACTTGTTGCATCTTTCCCAAAAAGGCTCATGGCTGTATTAGATCAAAAGGGTGCTTCTACTAAATACTGAGCAAAGGGTCTGAATACTTAGGACCATGTGATTATTTCAGTCTTTCTTTTTTAATAAATCTGCAAAAATGTCAACAATTCTGTGTTTTTCTGTCAATATGGGGTGCTGTGTGTACTTTAATGAGCAAGAAAAATGAACTTAAATGATTTTAGCAAATAGCTGCAATATAACAAAGAGTGAAAAATTTAAGGGGGTCTGAACACTTTCCGACCCCACTGTGCATATATATATATATATATATATATATATATATATATATATATATATATATATATATATATATATATATACCAAAATATATATAGAAAAAAAATCAAAAAGGTTAAATACAAAATCCTACCGGGTATTGATCCCAACTGCACGGTACTGCAACAAGTATTATAGTGTGAATATGACATATGTAGCTCCCATTAACTGAAATATTATAAAATCCCCCCTCCTAATGTCTATGATGGCTAACCTGTGTAGAAATATGTAAACATCTATTTTCAGGCTGTCCAGTCATGTTATCCCCTGTGTATGCAGGGGGAAGGAGGGAGCGCCAACAACAGATGGGACATAGGAACCTATGGGTGATGTCACCACTCCAGGCTTTGCTAGTCATTGCCAAGCACGCTCTCCTCTCCCCTACAGCCACCGCTGTCTCACACGGGGGATCATGTGACCAGACTGGAGCTAGCTGAAAATAGGTAAGTCCGCGGGTCAGGGGGGCACAAATTACTTGCCTCGCCCCGGGCTCTGACAACCCACGCTACGCCACTGTCTGTATACAATGCTTGAACTATTTTTGCTGTATTGCAGAGATTATAGAACAATTATTGTTATATACCTTACAACACCAAAATAAAGTTTCTTAACATTTAATATGCTGACTGTACTAAGTGTATCACAGGACTGATTCATGATCCTTAAGTTTAGCTTGGAGGAAACGAGTTGTGATTTGATTCAGTAATTTGAATCATTTCACTGAACTGATCCAAATAATTTGAATAGCTACAAAGAATCACTCGGCCCAAGTCTACTGTACAGAGCAGGTATACGTATAAAATATTTGTTATTTTTATTGAAAACAAGACTTTAAAATCACTTGAAGTCTTCCAAAGTGTTAACCCAAGCAGCTCACCCTGCTCCACGCTCCTGGCACAGCAGCCTTCCCTTCCAGTCCTCTAATCTCTAATATAAACACAGTGCAGGTGTTAAGGGAGAGGGAAAAGGGTAGGCTGAGCTGACCATACCAAGGTGATTACAAAAATGGAAACTGAGTACAACACTTTTGTTAATGAATATCTCGATGTTGTAAATCATTAGACCCCTTTCACACTAGGGCCGGGGCCGCATTAGCGCTAAAGCGCCGCTCGTTTTAGCGCTGTTTAATCTGCGCTTTTCAGATGCTAGCAGGGCGCTATTAACCCCAAAGAAGGGGTTCATAACTCCCGTGTTGCGGTGCTTCCGAATGCTTTTTAGGCGCATTCATTCCAATGGACAGGGAGTTTTGAGAGCTCTAAATACAGCACTTCCAAAGCACCCCTGCTGCTTGCAGGACTTTTCGGAACGTCCCACAAGTGCACCGCCCCAGTGGGAAAAGTCACACTTGCATAGTTGCCAACATTGTAAAAAAAAATTTTGGGACACTTTTTTGGCTGTAGATGGAGTCTAATTATAATTAGGGGGCAGGGCATGCGTTTGTAGACGTGGCACAGCCGCAACGAAAAATGGGCGTGGCTTACGTGAATAGTGGGCATGGCTCAAAGGGGTGTGGTTAGAGTCTGAGATGAATGAGGGATAGAGAGGGGAAAGGGGGGAGAGGGATGGAGGAAAAGCACCCCCAGATACTACACAACAATAGAAATAATTGTATTCTAGAAAGTTTAACAATCAGCAGATAAAGATACTCCAAACACCTGGTGTTAGCACTTCAATCATCCCGGCACCATGGTTGTTATAGCGTCAGGATGATTGAAGTGCATTATTTCTATTATTACATTGTAATATAGAATGAAATCATTCAACTCACCATAATGCAGAATCAGTGGGATCCCTGAGCGTGTCACCTGCCACGTCGCCTGCCACCAGCAGAGTCCGTCCTTGCATCAGGTGCCCCCAGCAGAGTCTGTCTTTGCATCAGGTGTCCCCAGCGGAGCCCCTCTTTACACCTAGTGCCCCCAGCGGAGCCCCTCCTTACATCTGGTGTCCCCAGCGGAGCCCCTCCTTACATCTGGTGTCCCCAGCGGAGCCCCTCCTTACATCTGGTGTTCCCAGTGGAGCCCCTCCTTACATCTGGTGTCCCCGGCTCCTTATATCTGGTATCCCCAGCAGAGCCCCTCCTTACATCAGGTGTCCCCAGCGGAGCCCCTCCTTACACCAGGTGTCCCCAGCGGAGCAGCTCCTTACATCAGGTGTCCCCAGTGGAGCCCCTCCATACATCTGGTGTCCCCAGCGGAACCCCTCCATACATCTGGTGTCCCCAACGGAGCCCCTCCTTACATCCGGTGTCCCCAGAGGAGCCCCTCCACACATCTGGTGTCCCCCGTGGAGCCCCTCCTTACATCTGGTGTCCCCAGCGGAGCCCCTCCTTACATCTGGTGTCCCCAGCGGAGCCCCTCCTTACATCAGTTGTCCCCAGCAGAGCCCCTCCTTACATCAGGTGCCCCCAGCGGAGCCCTCCTTACTTCTGGTGACCCCAGCGGAGCCCCTCCATACATCTGGTGTCCCCAGCGGAGCCTCTCCTTACATCAGGTGTCCCCAACGGAGCCCCTCCTTACATCTGGTGTCCCCAGCAGAGCCCCTCCTTACATCAGGTGTCCCCAGCAAAGCCCCTCCTTACATCTGGTGTCCCCAGCGGAGCCCTCTTTACATCTGATGTCCCCAGCGAAGCCCCTCCTTACATCTGGTGTCCCCAGTGGAGCCCCTCCTTACATCTGGTGTCCCCAGCGGAGCCCCTCCTTACATCTGGTGTCCCCAGCGGAGCCCTCCTTACATCAGGTGTCCCCAGCGGAGCCCCTCCTTATATCAGGTGTCCCCAGGGCCCCTCCTTACATCAGGTGTCCCCAGGGCTCCGGTTACCTGGAGTAGTATAACACAAGACGGGGAAAGTGACAAGAGAAGTGCCGTCATAACCCCTTGCAGCGCTCTTCAGCCTCCTCCATGCTCCTCTCCCGCCATAACCACAGACTTGAACGTGTCACCCAGCGAGGTGTGGAACGCAAGCCGCTTCTTCATACACAGCGCTGCTACCCAGACCATGTCAGCTTCTGAGTTACATTAACGTCACGTTACCCCCTTCACTGAAGACTTCCCCTCTGCCTGGGTATATCAGGGTGGGAGGGGCTGTGGGGAATAGGCGGGGTTTAACTGGGTGAGAGGGGCTGGGCGTGATGATTTTGTATTACAGCCACCTGGCCGGCTCCGCCTCTTGTTCTTGGTCTTCGGTAAAATAGCGTTGTCTCCGCCGGCCACGGACCTCTAGCGGAGGCGGCGGGGAGCCGCAAAAAATCAAGAAAAAAAAAATTTCCCGGGACTTTTCCTGGGAAATGCTAAAATCGGGAAAAAGGTCCAAATCACGGGAATGTCCCAGGAAATTCGGGACAGTTGGTAAGTATGCACTTGAATGAATGGGAGGCGGTTTTCAGGCGCTTAGCAGAGGCTATTTCCAGGGCTAGAGCGCCTGAAAACTGCCCCAGTGTGAAAGGGGTCTTACTTCTGTCCAGTCTTCACAGAAGTAAAATACACTAACAAAAACAACCTGTTTTAACTGAGGAAACTCCCAATAACTGTCAGACAGCTAATAATGTACCTATCCACAAGAGGGGTGGTAAAGTAGAAGCTGGCAGGTACAGGCCAGTGAGTTTAAGGTTCCATGCACACTGGACTTAAAAAACGTTGATTCTACAGGCGTTTGACGTTTTTTTCACCTGTCTCTAGAGGCACTTCTATTGTGTTCTATGTGTCTTTGCACATTATGACTTTCTGTCAGGGACAGAGGCGGGAAATAAAAACCCTTCTCTATCGCGTTTTCTGGAGAAGTTTAGGAGCTGTAAAAACGTCAGTCTCTCCTAAACTCCTCTTATCTCTTCTGAACGTCAAGTTTCAACGTTTTTTTAGTAAAAAAAAAAGGTGTGTTGTCACTGTACCTCATTTCCTGGCTTTTGCAGAGGGGTGTGTTGTGCAAAAAACGCCTATAAACGAAATGCTCTTAAACTCTCATAGACTCGCCTAAACTTTGTACAATATGCTTTCAATTTGTGTCTTTTATTCCACGTTTTTTTAAGCTAAAAACGTTGATGTTTTTTCAGCTCCTAGTGTGCATGGAGCCTAAAGCAGAAGGCTGGCTAAAAAAAAAATACAAAATCCTATAGCTTTACTCACATCACTGATCTGTAGTTAAGAATGGCCCAATTTGTGCAGACGGGATGCCTGTCCTCTTTCTGTCCCTGAAAGTAGATATGTCCCCATTAGACCTTCTGTACTGCTATTCTACCCGAAACTGTTAACCATTGCAGCACCAGAAGTTCAGAGACTGGAATAGGACAGGCATCCTTGCATTGAAGTTTTCTCCAGGATTCAGCTGCCTGCACAACGTGGGACATACTTCATTACAGGTAAGTAATATGACTAAAGCTGTAGGTTTTTTTTTTTTTTTTTCTTGGCTCAACTTCTGCATTAACATCTGTAGCAATAAAATGAATAGAATAACTCCTAAAAAGAAGGATTGATGATAAATTAAAAACACACAGTTTGCTAGACCCAAAGCAGCACAGCTTTACAGAGGGCAGATCAGGTTAGACAATACTAAGTGATTTTTTTTACTATATCGCAAATGTTTTGGACCATGGTGGTGCTGTGGACATCCTAATTTCAATAAAGCATTTGGTACAGTTACACAGTCAGATCTTCAGTTGACTAAAGGGTTTAGTTGTAAATTGGATTCATTAGGAACATAGACCGGTACCTAGTGGTGTACCACAAGGTTCTGTACTAGGTCCTGTCATATTTAATATGTTTGTAAGTCATATAACTGAAGGTTTGGAGGGCAAGGTATCTTTTTTTGCTCATGGCACAAAAGCGTACAATAGGGTTATTATATCTAGAGGTGTTTGTATTGTGGAACATTATTTAGCATTGCTAAAAGATTGATCAAGGTAATGTAGGCTTTTCACCAGAAAAACAGAGGAAAAAAGATCTGGGGTTACTTATTTTAGGTGATTGCAAAGTGAGCATACAGTGTGGCCTAGAATTGGGAAAAGTGAATAGAATTCTAGGGTGTATCACTAGAGGGATCATCAGGAGGAGGAAGGAGTTCTTGATTCTACTATATAGATCTTTAATTATACTAATTTAGAATACGGTGTGTGGCTTTGGAGACCTCACTTACAAAAAGATGTGGATAAGATAGAATGAGTCCAAAGGCATGCAAAAAATGGTGAGAGGACTAAGGGATAAAACATATCAGGAGAAAAAAAAGAAAAAAAACATCAGGAGAGACTGCAGGTACTTAATAAGGGGAGACATGATTGAAACCTATACATACATTACAGATGTTAATAAGATTCAGGAGGCAGTATTTTCAATATGAAGCTAAGATCAAGAACAAGTGGATATCAGCTCAAACTAGCAGAAGGAAAGTTCAAAACTAACATTAGAAAGCATTTTTTTTTTTACCAAAAGAGTAGTTGATGCTTGGTATAGACTTCCAGCAGAGGTAGTGAGTCAGTCAACAGAAAGTGAATTTAAATATGCTTGAGACAAATATAGATTTATACTCAAAACAGACAAAAAGGTTTTTTTCTGCTGTCAATTTCTGCAGTCTTCTGCTGTCCAAACTTATGTATACTCCCCTCCAAATTATTGAGTTCTGGTCATTTCATGGAAGAGTACTGTTAATGTTATGGCATGAAAATACAGTTTAGACAATTGTGCTTTTCCAACCTTGTGAAAACAAAAAGGAGAGAAAAGTGCCACTACCTAAGTGTAGCATTTATTAAAACATGTTTATGAAATAAATAACAATATATATACACACACATTTACAAGATATTAAAAAGCGTATTGAACAGTCTCCAGCAGGTAGCAGCCTATCAGGTGGTCGGTGGTGAGCAAGCCCCCCCAGGGGATGTGATGTAAGGTGCTTGGAACCAGGAAGTAAACCAGGGAAACACCAGGAAGAGCCAACAGAAGAAGCAGACTGTCTGTGTATATCACATGGATGAGAACCACTGTGGACAGCAAGAAAGTGTTGTAGGCCCAAAAGATGGCCGTAATGATGTCATGTGTCATAGATGGGTGTGGTACGCTTATAGAAGTGTTGCCCAAACCACGCCCTGATATGTGTAACCACACCTATCTATGTCACATGACATCATCATGGCCATCTTGTGGGCCTACAACACTTCCTTGCTGTCCACAGTGGTTCTCATCCATGGGATATACACAGACAGTCTGCTTCTTCTGTTGGCTCTTCCTGGTGTTTCCCTGGTTTACTTCCCGGTTCAAAGCACCTTACATCACATTCCCGTGGAGGGGCTTGCTCATCACTAACCACCTGGAAGATTGTCACCTGCTCGAGATTATCAATACGCTTTTTAAAAACTTGTAAATGTGAGTGCATATTTATTGTTTTTCATTTCATAAATATGTTTTAATAAATGCTACACTTAGATAGTGCCGCTTTTCTCTCCTCCTTGTTTTTACATGGTTTGCAGGTGGAAGCCTCCTCAGATCCTGCTTGGAAGAGAGAATGCTGATGCTGCCATAATGTGAACTTCATGCCACAGTGTTTTTTTATAGACTTTTGTCAAGGACTAAGTTTTTTTTTTGTTATTTATCATTCCATGCCTATTGTTTTTGTTGACAGTTGCACTAGGCCCCCCCTTTTCTTGCACCTGGGTACATTTGGGGTGTTAATGCCCTTCATAAATCCTTTTCTGACCTTGTGGCAGTTTTTCTGTTCTGATATTGGTGTGAAGGAACTCGAATGACCGGCACAGATCCCAGACCTCACACCTTTTGGATGTATTAGAATACTGACTGAAAGCCAGGTCTTCTCGTCCAGCACCAGTACCTGGCCTCACTGGTGCTTTTGTGACTAAATGGGCATAAAATCCCTCATATGCACTCCAGAAGTATAGGCTGTTTTAGCGCCATAGGAGGGCTATAATGAGGGAAGAGGGTGTTCGACTGGGATGTCCCAACAAGGACACAATGGCATCAGCCTGTAGGGCTCCTCCCTCCCCTGGCACACTGTGTATAACTCAAGTTTATGATTTATATTCTTGTTTTCAATTCATTTTCTGGTGAGTGTTCTGACACACTACACTGTCACGATTGGTCTTAGGAGCCTATCGAGGCCTTCTTGCCTAATAGGATTGTTTGGACTTGGGGCTCTACCCAACACATGGACATTAATTTATTATTGTGAAGTGCTGCACTTTTTTTGTTATTTCACTGTTCATTGAAGGTCGTATATTCACCTTTACGGGGGATAGCTGCTTATTGAATACCCTATCAGCACTCACTTTTTTCACTTTATTTTATTCACAAACTTTTGCTCGCACAGTATAAGAAAAATGATTTAATTTAAGATGGTTATAGACTTCCGATAGTGGTCAGACATGCATACACAATCATACTGATGATACTCAGTCACTCCCATCCCAAGGAGCTGCCACATGAATGTAGAGAAAAAACACAATGCTGCTTTTTACATGAGAATGGTAGACATCAAGGCAAATTTTCTAACTTGGTATATCCATATGTTCTCCTGAGTGACCAGGTCAAATGGCTGTCATCTCTTTAGATTTAATTGCACTGTGTATTAAAATCCATTTTCTGTATGATCATTTAATACGAAGTATGTCCATACTAATGTTAATATCTAATGTTTTTCCCTTTAGAAAGAAGAAAGATGAGAATTGTGTTGAGCCTGGTGAGTGTCTAATCTAGAAAATGGGAAATTCATGTACTTGCTTGTAATGAGCTGTAATAACCATGCGTTTAACTTCGTCCAGAGAGCAAGGATCAGTGGCAGCACATCCAGGGTCAGTTGCTGAATGTCAGCATTATGGCAATCCCCTGTCTTTGTTCCATGGCCCCAAGAGGCCTGGCGCCTAATACCAGGTCAGTAGAAGCTTACAAGAATTACTCCTTTCCTCACTGCCAATTTGATTATAAACCTTTTGTAAATTGTTTCTGCAGTTATAGCTCCTGGATTCACCCTCTCTGTGGAGATGGGCTCTAGTCAGTCTTTAGGATTATAAGCAATTAGAGGATCTGTAAAATTAGGTCAAGTAGTTTAGCTAGAAAATTCCAAGTATTCATATTGTTATTGCATTATTTTATGAGCAAGCTAAGGATTTAATATAAGCCAAAGATTTATTTAAAAATGCACAATGAAGTGTAAAATATAAAAATTATGCAGCTCATATTCAATATATATATATATATATATATATATATATATATATATATATATATATATATATATATATATATATATTTATTTATTTATTTACACTATATTGGAAAAAGTATTGGGACGCTTGCCTTTATACGCACATGAACTTTAAACTTTAATGGAATCCCAGTCTTAGTCCATAGGGTTCACAATTGAGTTGGCCCACCCTTTGCATCTATAACAGCTTCAACTCTTCTGGGAAGGCTGTCCACAAGGGTTAAGAGTGTCTATGGGAATGTTTGACCATTCTTCTAGAAGAGCATTTGGGAGCTCAGGCACTGATGT
This sequence comes from Aquarana catesbeiana, assembly GCF_042186555.1. Classification (NCBI taxonomy): domain Eukaryota; kingdom Metazoa; phylum Chordata; class Amphibia; order Anura; family Ranidae; genus Aquarana; species Aquarana catesbeiana. The sequence continues at coordinate 321,651,268 of NC_133329.1, forward strand.
TGGACGAGAAGGCCTGGCTTGCAATCTTGGCTCTAATTCATCCCAAAGGTGTTCTATTGAGTTAAGGTCAGAACAGTCGAGTTCCTCTACCCCAAATTCACTCACCCATATCTTTATGGACCTTACTTTGTGCACTCGTCCAAATCATTTAGTGGAGGGGGATTATGGTGTGGGGTTGTTTTTCAGGGGTTGGGGTTAAGGGAACTCTTAAGGCGTCAGCATACCAAGACGTTTTGGACAATTTTATGCTCCCAACTTTGTGGGAACAGTTTGGGGATGGTCCCTTCCCATAACAACATGACTGTGCACCAGTGCACAAAGAAAGGTCCATAAAGGCATGGATGTGAGAGTTTGGGGTGGAGGAAGTTGACTGGCCCACCACACAGTGCTGACTTCAACCCGATAGAACACCTTCGATAAGAATTAGAGTGGAGACTGCGAGCCAGGCCTTCTTGTCCAACATCAGTGCCTGACCTCACAAATGCGCTTCTGGAAGGATGGTCAAACATTCCCATAGACACACTGCTAAACCTTGTGGACAGCCTTCCAAGATGAGTTGAAGCTGTTATAGCTGCAAAATGTGGGCCAACTCAATTCTGAACCCTATGGACTAAGACTGGGATGCTATTAAAGTTCATGTGCATGTAAAGGCAGGCATCCCAATACATTTGGCAATATAGTGTGTATATGTGTATATATATATATATACAGTCATGCTCATAAGTTTACATACCCTGGCAAAATTAGATTTCTTGGCCATTTTTCAGAGAATAGGAATGATAACAAAAAACTTTTCTTTCTCTCATGGTTAGGGTTTGGCTGAAGCCATTTATTATTAATCAACTGTGTTTACTCCTGATCAAAAGTTTACATACTCCAGTTCTTAATACCGTGTGTTGCCCCCTTTAACATCAATGACAACTTTGTCTTTTGTGGTATTTGTGGATAAGGCTCTTTATCTTCTAAGATGGTAAAGCTGCCCATTCCTCTTGCCAAAAAGCCTCAAGTTCCTGTAAATTCTTGGGCTGTCTTGCATTAACTGCACGTTTGAGATCTCCCCAGAGTGGCTCAATGATATTGAGGTCAGGAGACTGAGATAACCACTCCAGAACCTTCACTTTATTCTGCTGTAGCCAATGACAGGTCGACTTGGCCTTGTGTTTTGGATCTTTGTCATGTTGGAATGTCCAAGTACGTCCCACGCGCAGCTTCCTCGTTGATGAATGCAAATGTTCCTCCAGTATTTTTTGATAACATACTGCATTCATCTTGCTATCAATTTTGACCAAATTTCCTGTGCCTTTGTAGCTCACACATCCCCAAAGCATCAGCGATCCACCTATGTGTTTCACAGTATACCTTTCATCATAGGACTTGTTGACTCCTCTCCAAATGAAGCGTTTATGGTTGTGGCCAAAAAGCTCAATTTTGGTCTCATCACTCCAAATGACTTTGTGCCAGAAGGTTTGAGGCTTGTCTCTGTGCTGTTTGGCGTATTGTAAGCTGGATACTTTGTGGCATTTGCATAGTAATGGCTTTCTTCTGGCAACTTGACCATGCAGCTCATCTTTCTTCAAGTGCCTCCTTATTGTGCATCTTAAAACGCCACACCACATGTTTTCAGAGAGTCCTGTATTTCACCTAGACTTATTTGTGGGGTTTTCTTTGCATCCCGAACAATTTTCCTGGCAGTTGTGGCTGAAATTTTAGTTGGTCTACCTGACCGTGGTTTGACTTCACCAGAATCCCTCATTTCCCACTTCTTGATTAGAGTTTGAACACTGCTGATTGGCATTCTCAATCCCTTGGATATCTTTTATATCCCTTTCCTGTTTTATACACTTCAACTACCTTTTCCCGCAGATCCTTTGACAATTCTTTTGCTTTCCCCATGACTCAGAATTCAGAAACATCGGTGCAGCACTGGATGAAAGATGCAAGGGTCTGTCAGGAGTCCAGAAACTCATTGACCTTTTATACACACACACTAATTACAAGCAAACAGATCACAGGTGAGGATGTTTACCTTTATTAGCCATTCAAACCCTTTTGTGTCAACTTGTGTGCATGTTATCAGGCCAAAATCACCAGAGTATGTAAACTTTTGATCAGGGTCATTTGGGTAGTTTCTGTTGTTATTATGATTTAACAGCTTCCCGACCAGCTCCTGTATATATACGGCGGCAGAATGGCTCTGCTGCGTGAATCGCTGTATATATACTGCGGCTGCTTTAAGAGCCATAGCAGGAGCGCACTGCACGGCTGGGGACCCGATGCGCATGGCCGGCTGGTGCCAGAGCAGGAACGGGGATTTGTGTGTGTAAACACACAAATCCCTGTCCTGTCAGGGGAGGAGAAACAGATTGTGTGTTCCTACTAATTAGGTACAACGGTCTGTCTCTCCCAGTCAGTCCAATCCCCTCACAGTTAGAACACACTTAGGGAACACACGCTTAACCCCTTGATTGCCCCCTAGTGTTAACTCCTTCCCTGCCAGTGACATTTATTCAGTAATCAGTGACTATTTTTAGCTCTGATCACTGTATAAATGTCAATGGTCCCAAAAAAGTGTCATAAGTGTCCAATTTGTCTGCCGCAAGTCCCGATAAAAATCGCTGATTGCGGCCCTTACTAGTAAAAAATAAAATAAAAATGCCTAAAATCTATCCCCTATTTTGTAAATGCTATAACTTTTGCGCAAACCACTCAATATATGCTTATTGCAATTTTTTTTATGTAGAAGAATACATATCGGCCTAAACTGAGGAAAAAATGTGTTTTAATTTTTTTAAAAATTGGGATATTTATTATAGCAAAAAGTAAAAATTATTGTGTTTTTTCAAAATTGTTGCTCTTCTTTTGTTTATAGCACAAAAAATAAAAACCGCAGAGGTGATCAAATACCACCAAAAGAAAGTTCTATTTGTGAGGAAAAAAAGGCGTACATTTTGTTTGGGTACAACGTCGCACGACCGCACAATTGTCAGTTAAAGCGACGCAGTGGCGTATCGCAAAAAATGGCCTGGTCAGGAAGGGGGTAAATTCTTCCGGGGTTAAAGTGGTTGAAGTGGTTAAAAAAAGTGGTTAAAAAGAGTAAACAGTTGATTGATAATAAATGGCTTTAGCTAAACACTAACCATGAAAGAAATGTTTTTGTGTTATCATTCATATTCTCTGAAAAATGGCCAAGAAATCATAAATTCTGCCAGGGTATGTAAACTTATGAGCACAAATATATATATATATATATATATATATATATATATATATATATATATATATATACAGTGGGGCAAAAAAGTATTTTGGTCAGCCACCAATTGTGCAAGTTCTCCCACTTAAAAAAGATGAGAGAGGCCTGTATTGATTGTCATCATAAGTATACCTCAACTATGAGAGACAAAATGTGGAAACAAATCCAGACAATCACATTGTCTGATTTTTTGAAAGAATTTATTTGCAAATTATGGTGGAAAATAAGTATTTGGTCAATATCAAAAGTTCATCTCAATACTTTATTATATATCCTTTGTTGGCAATGACAGAGGTCAAACGTTTTCTGTAAGTCTTCACAAGGTTGTCACACACTGTTGCTGGTATGTTGGCCCATTCCTCCATGCAGATCTCCTCTAGAGCAGTGATGTTTTGGGGCTTTCGCTGGGCAACACGGTCTTTCAACTCCCTCCAAACGTTTTCTATGGGGTTGAGATCTGGAGACTGGCTAGGCCACTCCAGGACCTTGAAATGCTTCTTACGAAGCCACTCCTTCGTTGCCCGGGCGGTGTGTTTGGGGTCATTGTCATGCTGAAAGACTCAGCCACATTTCATCTTCAATGCCCTTGCTGATGGGAGGAGGTTTGCACTCAAAATCTGACGATACATGGCCCCATTCATTCTTTCATGTACACGGATCAGTCGTCCTGCTACCTTTGCAGAGAAACAGCCTCAAAGCATGATGTTGCCACTCTCCATGCTTCATAGTAGGTATCGTGTTTTTTTGGTTGCAACTCAGCATTCTCTCTCCTTCAAACACGACGAGTTGTGTTTCTACCAAACAGTTCTACTTTGGTTTCATCTGACCATATGACATTCTCCCAATCCTCTTCTGCATCATCCAAATGCTCTCTAGCAAACCTCAGACAGGCCCGGACATGTACTGGCTTAAGCAGGGGGACACATCTGGCACTGCAGGATCTGAGTCCCTGGCGGCGTAGTGTGTTACTGATGGTAGCCTTTGTTACGTTGGTCCCAGCTCTCTGCAGGTCATTCACTAGGTCCCCCCCGTGTGGTTCTGGGATTTTTGCTCACCGTTCTTGTGATCATTTTGACCCCACGGGGTGAGATCTTGCGTGGAGCCCCAGATCGAGGGAGATTATCAGTGGTCTTGTATGTCTTCCATTTTCTAATTATTGCTCCCACAGTTGATTTCTTCATACCAAGCTGCTTGCCTATTGCAGATTCAGTCTTCCCAGCCTGGTGCAGGTCTACAATTTTGTTTCTGGTGTCCTTCGACAGCTCTTTGGTCTTCACCATAGTGGAGTTTGGAGTGTGACTGAGGTTGTGGACAGGTGTCTTTTATACTGATAGCAAGTTCAAACAGGTGCCATTAATACAGGTAATGAGTGGAGGACAGAGGAGCCTCTTAAAGAAGAAGATAGAGGTCTGTGAGAGCCAGAAATCTTGCTTGTTTGTAGGTGACCAAATATTTATTTTCCACCATAATTTGCAAATAAATTCTTTCAAAAATCAGACGATTTGGTTGTCTGGATTTTTTTCCACATTTTGTCTCTCATAGTTGAGGTATACCTATGATGACAATTACAGGCCTCTCTCATCTTTTTAAGTGGGAGAACTTGCACAAGGGTGGTTGACTAAATACTTTTTTACCCCACTGTATATACTGTATATATATATATATATATATATGTATATGTATATATATATATATATATATATATGTATGTATATATATATATATATATATATATATATATATACACCACACACACAATGCCTTGCAAAAGTATTCACCCCCCCTTGGCTTTTTACCTATTTTGTTACATTACAGCCTTTAGTTCAGTGTTTTTTTAATCTGAACTATATGTGATGGATCAGAACACAATAACACGTCTAAGTTGGCGAAGTAAAATTTGAAAAATATATACATAAAACTATTTTTCAGAAATTAAAAACTGATAATTGGCATGTGCGTATGTATTCACCCCTTTGTTATGAAGCCCATAAAGCCCATAAAGCTCTGGTGCCACCAATTACCTTCAGAAGTCACATAATTCAAGAAATGATGTTCACCTGTGTGCAATCTAAGTGTCACATGATCTGTCATTACATATACACACCATATCAACAACAGAAAGAGGAGACAAGGGAGTCCCCAGAAAGCAAAAAAGGGGAATGGTCAACTACGGCTTATGGTACAAAAATGAAAAAAGGCTTTATTAAGGGTAGGGGGGGTGGGGGTATTTACATATACAAAAAATTCCAAATATATGTAAGATAAACAATGTATCTAAATAACACAGTCCGTCTCACTACACTAAACCAAAATTAAAAACCATGCTGCAACATTGATGAATAAAACTGCAGAGCGTGCCTGCAGGCCAAAAACGCATGCAGTGTATGTAATGTAATGTTTGGTGCAATACTTTTTTCTTTGGATTCAAATGGACACTGCATGCGTTTTTGGCCTGCAGGCACGCTCTGCAGTTTTATTCATCAATGTTGCAGCATGGTTTTTAATTTTGGTTTAGTGTAGTGAGACGGACTGTGTTATTTAGATACATTGTTTATCTTACATATATTTGGAATTTTTTGTATATGTAAATACCCCCACCCCCCCTACCCTTAATAAAGCCTTTTTGCATTTTTGTACCATAAGCCGTAGTTGACCATTCCCCTTTTTTGCTTTCTGGGGACTCCCTTGTCTCCTCTTTCTGTTGTTGATATAGTGCCATTGCTTTTAGGGCAGGTATCCTGTCACATATTGACGAATCGGCTGGTACTCTATTTGCTGTTTGCTACTTTGGTGAGTGTGGATTCAAGGACCTTTTACCCCCCATTTTTTGCATTACATATACACACCTTTTTGAAAGGCCCCAGAGGCTGCAACACCTAAGCAAGAGGCACCACTAATCAAACACTGCCATGAAGACCAAGGAACTCCCCAAACAAATAAGGGACAATGTTTTTGAGAAGTACAAGTCAGAGTTAGGTTATAAAAGAATATCCAAATATTTGATGATCCCTAGGAGCACCATCAAATCTATCATAACCAAATGGAAAGAACATGGCACAACAGCAAACCTGCCAAGAGATGGCCGCACACCAAAACTCATGGACCGGGCAAGGAGGGCATTAATCAGAGAGGCAGCACAGAGACCTAAGGTAACCCTGGAGGAGCTGCAGAGTTCCACAGCAAAGGATATATAAAAAAAGTATTGAGATGAACTTTTGATATTGACCAAATACTTATTTTCCACCATAATTTGCAAATAAATTCTTTCAAAAATCAGACAATGTGATTGTCTGGATTTGTTTCCACATTTTGTCTCTCATAGTTGAGGTATACTTATGATGACAATCACAGGCCTCTCTCATCTTTTTAAGTGGGAGATCTTGCACAATTGGTGGCTGATTAAATACTTTTTTGCCTCACTATATATATATATATATATATATATATATATATATATATATATATACAGTTATACAGTGGGGATGGAAAGTATTCAGACCCCCTTAAATTTTTCACTCTTTGTTATATTGCAGTCATGTGCTAAAATCATTTAAGTTCATTTTTTTCCCTCATTAATGTACACACAGCACCCCACATTGACAGAAAAACACAGAGTTGTTGACATTTTTGCAGATTTATTAAAAAAGAAAAACTGAAATATCACATGGTCCTAAGTATTTAGACCCTTTGTTGTGACACTCATATATTTAACTCAGGTGCTGTCCATTTCTTCTGATCATCCTTGAGATGGTTCTACACCTTCATTTGAGTCCAGCTGCGTTTGATTATACTGATTGGACTTGATTAGGAAAGCCACACACCTGTCTATATAAGACCTTACAGCTCACAGTGCATGGCAAATAAGAATCATGAGGTCAAAGGAACTGCCTGAAGACCTCAGAGACAGAATTGTGGCAAGGCACAGATCTGGCCAAGGTTACAAAAAATTTCTGCTGCACTTGAGGTCCCTAAGAGCACACTGGCCTCCATAATCCTTAAATGGAAGACGTTTAGGACAACCAGAACCCTTCCTAGAGCTGGCCGTCCAGCCAAACTGAGCTATTGGGGGAGAAGAGCCTTGGTGAGAGAGGTAAAGAAGAACCCAAAGATCACTGTGGCTGAGCTCCAGAGATGCAGTCGGGAGATGGGAGAAAGTTGAAGAAAGTCAACTATCACTGCAGCCCTCCACCAGTCGGGGCTTTATGGCAGAGTGGCCCGACAGAAGCCTCTCCTCAGTGCAAGACACATGAAAGCCCGCATGGAGTTTGCTAAAAAACACCAGAAGGACTCCAAGATGGTGAGAAATAAGATTCTTTGGTCTGATGAGACCAAGATAGAACTTTTTGGCCTTAATTCTAAGTGGTATGTGTGGAGAAAACCAGGCACTGCTCATCACCTGTCCAATACAGTCCCAACAGTGAAGCATAGTGGTGGCAGCATCATGCTGTGGGGGTGTTTTTCAGCTGCAGGGACAGGACGACTGGTTGCAATTGAGGGAAAGATGAATGCGGCCAAGTACAGGGATATCCTGGATGAAAACCTTCTCCAGAGTGCTCAGGACCTCAGACTGGGCCAAAGGTTTACCTTCCAACAAGACAATGACCCTAAGCACACAGCTAAAATAATGAAGGAGTGGCTTCACAACAACTCCGTGACTGTTCTTGAATGGCCCAGCCAGAGCCCTGACTTAAACCCAATTGAGCATCTCTGGAGAGACCTAAAAATGGCTGTCCACCAACGTTTACCATCCAACCTGACAGAACTGGAGAGGATCTGCAAGGAGGAATGGCAGAGGATCCCCAAATCCAGGTGTGAAAAACTTGTTGCATCTTTCCCAAAAAGACTCATGGCTGTATTAGATCAAAAGGGTGCTTCTACTAAATACTGAGCAAAGGGTCTGAATACTTAGGACCATGTGATATTTCAGTTTTTCTTTTTTAATAAATCTGCAAAAATGTCAGCAATTCTGTGTTTTTCTGTAAATATGGGGTGCTGTGTGTACATTAATGAGGAAAAAAATGAACTTAAATGATTTTAGCAAATGCCTGCAATATAACAAAGAGTGAAAAATTTAAGGGGGTCTGAATACTTTCCGTCCCCACTGTATATGCACTGAGCTACATAGGTAAATAAGTATGCAAGCAAAGCATTTTCTGTTTCAATGGTTTTTATTAAATGTTTTAGTAACACAGTGGAGGATAGTTAGATTGAGCTTGAACAATCCTTACTAGCTCCAAATGTCAGAAACATACCTTAGTGGCAGCTGTGCAATTCAGGCTGTTTAACTTTGACATCCACATATATTTGTGTTTTATATATTTTCTAGGCTGAATGATGGAACAATGTCACTTATAGTTGCGCGAAATACCTCAAGACAAGAATTTGTGAAACACTTAAAGCGTTATGCCAGTCTGAAAAACCAGGTACTTGTTTTGATGCTTCCTTGTATTTGTTAATCAACACACTAGATTAACATTGATGTCCTCTTAGGAAGACTTTATTTTCCGTTCCTGTCTGAGTACATTAGCCATTATGTGACTCACTCGTAAATCACCAATCAGACTAATGCAGCTTAGCTTTCTTTAATCCATCCCACATACTATTAGTAACATAATGCATTGGAGTGAATGGACTAAAGATCCAGGGCACACACAATAATAAAGTTTATATAAAGACAAGGGGGAGATAAACAAGAGCAATAATTTAACCCTAAAGAACAAGTACAGCTTTAAAAGACATGAGCTCCAAAATCCAAGGCCCAGGCTCCACATCAGGAGTCCATTTTCCAGTCGGAAAACTGCACAGATTATTCTCAACTGTAAAGTTGATCCAAACAACTGCTCATCCTGTGTGCCTGATTTTTTTCCTAACTGTGCAACCAATCCACATTTGGAAATTTAACAAAATGTGTGCTTGCAGTGAGAATAAGCTCCATGCCCTATTATACCACCCAGGTCAAAACCAATAGCTGTGGGTGGAAATGTTCTTTTAAATTGGGATCAATTCAGAATTATTTTTGGAAAGCATATATGTTAAAATAAATTAATCAACACCAAGTTATTCATTTACAAAATTACTTTAGAACTCATTATTACTCATTTTCAGAGCAGGTGTTGTCTGGATAGATGGGACAATGAGGCAATTCATCCTCGCTGCTGAATTTTGCACAAAGTTTCATTTCCTGCCAAGCTTGGCTGCTGGTTGGCTCTAGCTCTCTTATTTGTAAGCTGCATGATGCCTGCTTGTCTCAGTGCTGTTCAACAAATAGTAAGAAGCTAAAAAATATAATGGTGCTTTTATGCCAAGGTCCCCTGCATACTTTTACCAAAAGGGAAGGTTTACTTAGTCAAATGGCATAAAACTGCATCATGTTTAATGCTCTGACTACATACTGTCTTCCTTCGTGTGTAATGTACACACATGGGCTTTCCTTCACTTTAGCCCTCTGTATATAGGAACCCAGGGCATTCATAACGATGCAGAAAATTTCACAATGAAACTGGATGCAGCTGTAAATGTCCTACACAGATTTTGATAATATTACTGTGAACACAGTAATGGAGATCATCTCACATGCATGCAATTGAAGATGTGTATGTCAAGAAACTGATCTCATAAGGATCCCCCATATTAATGACCAATCTGAAACAATATTCATTATAATTTGAGGGTTAGCCTGATTTTTTTTTAGAAATAGAGAAAAAAGCTAGACACCTAACATACCTAAAGATCTAGCTGTGTAACTTGTACAGCCTTTCTATCAATAAGCACACACATTGCCTTGTTTCCTGTAAAGCTTTGCGTAAAAGATGCCTTCATAAACTTTATCTGTTGAATTGTTTTGCTTAGCAACACTTTTGTAAGATACCTTTGATAAGTAGCTAAAGAATTAAAAATGCATATGATGAACTTGCCATGCATTTCAGATCATGTTCCAATGACAATTCAATTACAATCAGATAAGAACTATGTTTGGCCAGAACAGTCTGTGATACTGAGAAACCAGTGCAGCTTGAGAGTAAAAAATTAAAAACACAATGCTGAAAACAGTGCACTTTGCAGGCGAAGGAAAGGGATGGCCATTTTTTCGTAAAGTGCCATTTTCTGCATTAAGTGTTTGGCATTTTTAACACAAGAAACATCTCATCATACTCTGATCATGTCTTCTCTATGCTGCTCCTCCAGGTAACTACTGACTGCACTCATCTCTGAAACACTTAGCTGCTTTTCATGACTGAAAATTACATCTGCCTTATTGTTGCCCCTGATAACCACTGACTGCGCTCATCTCTGAAATACTAAACTGGTTTACATGACTGAAAGTGACATCTGCCTTGTTGTTCCCCCTGGTAACTACTGACTGCACTTATCTTTGAAACATTAAGTGTGTTCTACACGACTGAAAGGGACATCTGCCTTACTAAGACTTAAGCCTGGTACACACTATGTCACCACTGCCATTGGCTGAGTTGTTCAGCTGCTGGTTTTCCAGCATGCTCGTCCGACAGAAGCCGACTTCTGGTGGACAGACCAAAATACACATGGGTCGAATGTCAGCTGTTTTTTTTTTTTTTTTAACCGGCCAGTGTCTCCCGACATTCGGCCTGTGTATACCAGGCTTTATGCTAACTGCTGTTTATACTTGTCTATATTTAGTTAAACTTACATTCGTGGTACATTGTCCGAGATCAAACATCTAACCTTTTCTTGTCACCATCCTGCTTTGCAATTTGCTTAGGGCAGAAAACCACCACTTTCAGCAATGTGTCCCTTTTATTAGCGCTTAATGGACTAATTTTCCAAACCTTCCCCAACTTATCCAAGTATAAATTCTGTACAACTCGTGAAGACGGTAGGCAAGGGGAGGGCATGGCCTTTTTTGTGTAAAGTGCCATTTTCTGCATTTAATGTTTGGCACTTTTACCATTGCACTTTAACTAAGGGACATTAATAAAGATAAGTACAAATTTTAGTGCTCCACTTTCATCTCTCTCTCAGCCTGCTTCTCCCCTCTCTTCACCCTCCAACGTGCTCTCAGTAACCTTCCTTTTTGCAATAATTCCCTCTGCAAACTCCCACATCTTATACATACCATCCTCACTTCTGCCTTCTCAATATTGCTGCACTTCTCATCTCCTACTCCTTCAGAGCCCACATAATGTTACCACTTCCAAATCACTGGGCATTTTTCCTCATAAATCCCGCTCCCACCTCGCCTCCCTCACCCTCCTACTACTCCTAATTTCTGTGGATATTGCCCCAAACCCTGAACCTCCACCATCTTACCCTCACTCAACCGTCAGTCTCCCTTCTCTGGCTGTGGCTGCAACCCTCACTCTCATTTAAATTCCTCTGCTTCCACGAGCCAGCCCCCCCCATCCCTCTTATGTGCCCTCTGGAAATGTCCACTCAGTATCTAACAAACTTGCCTCTCTCAATGGTCTTTTCTTCTCCAACTCGACCTAGACCTACTTTCTGTTACTGAAACCTGGTTCCAGGAATCCGACTCTGCCTCTCCAGCTGCTATCTCTTATGTTGGCCCCCACTGGACTCACTCACCCAGACCCAGTGGACAAAAAGGAGTTGTCTTCTATTACCCCACAAAGTACCTTCCATGTTCTTCTGACACCTCCCTCTCTGTCCCTCTGCTCTTTGAAGCACACTGTATTAGTCATTGATCTGCCTCCTGGACCAGTGTCATGCTTTCTCAATGACTTCTATAGATGGCTACCCTACTTTCTCTCCTCTGAAGTACCCACCACCATCCTTGGTATTAACACCTCAGCCACCTCTCAACTACTCAACAGAACCTCCTCTTTTACGTAATGCAATGGACACGAACCACCACACACTCCAATGGCAACATCCTTGACCTTTTTTCCCACCTGTGCACTCCCTGCAACACCCCTTTTCTTCTCATCTAACCAGCAAATGGTTACCCCTAGAAACATTCACCACCTCACCCCTTCCCTTCTATATTCTGCTTTTGACTGCCTTTATGGCAAAATTACATCCTGGTTCTGCACAGACCTGGCTACTTCTGTCTGCAACAACTTATTCTCATCTTCCCTGGACACACTTGATCATCTCTCAAAGTTGTGCTCTTCAGCGAGCGTAGCCTTAAACTAAATCCCTGCAAGACTTTACCCTTTACAAGTCTGCCCTTTTTAAATATGCCTCCACATTGCTAAACAATCCTATTACACCACTCTAACCAAACCTTATCATCCAATCCTCGTCAACCCTTTTCCACCCTTAATTCCCTACTTCAACCCTCATTGCCTCCACCCACTAACTTGCCAGAAGATTGCTAATCATGTCAAAAACAAAATCAATACAATTCGTGGTGAGATCTCCAGCCTCATGCTTTCTCCTCCAACCAACATACTAGGTCAAACGCCATACTCAATACTTTCCTCCTTTGACCCTGTTACCACTGAGAAACTTGCCAAACTCCTTTCTGAGGCCCACCTCACCACCTTTCCCCTGGACCCTGTCCCCTGACAACTACTGTGGTCCCCTTCCTGCTCTATCTTACACTCTAACCTACATCTTCAATCTCTCCCTCCCCACCGGCACCTTTCCAACCCATCTCAAATATGCAGTGTTTACCCCCATACTCAAAAAAACCTCACTGGACCCCACCTGTTTGAACAACTTAAGACCCAATACTCTGCTCCCATTTGCCTGCAAGCTTTTTGAGCACCTTATCCACAGCCAGTTGGGTTGCCTCTGATAACAACCTTCTCGACCCCCTACAGTCTGGTTTTCACCTGCAACATTCGAATGAAACTGCCCTACTAGAACTCACTAATGACCTGCTAACTGCTGAAACCAATGGCCATTACTCTACACTCTTAGACCTTTCCGTTGCCTTTGACACAATAGACCACCCACTCCTGCTCAATAAACTCAACTCCCTTAGTCTCCAGGACTCTGCTATTTCCTGGTTCTCCTCCTACCTATCTCAGTGCATAAGCTCCCTTGGCTTCCAATACCACCTTCTCATCAATGACATCCAGATCTATCTCTCTACTCTCAGCATACCCCCTCTATCTCTTTAGGTATCACAAATCTACTGGACAACATATTAGTATGGATGTCACACCATTTCCTCAAACTCAGACTGTCTAAAACTGAGCATGTGATATTTCCATCCCCTCTCATGAATTTACCATTGAGCCCTATAGCACAATTATTGGTCCCTCCACACACGTTAGGGTGTTAGGTGTAATCCTAAACTCTGACCTCTCCTTCGGTCCCAACATTCAATCCAGCTAAATCTTGCCTCCTTAACTTTCACAACATTTCCACAATTTGCCCTTCTTAACTAATGACATCACAAAACTACTTATTTAATCCCTGGTTGTCTCCTGCCTTGAGTACTGCAACTCTCTCCCTACTGGCCTACCTTTACACAGGGTATCCCCCTTCAGTCTATCATGAATGCTGCTGCTAGACTTATACACCTTACTAACTGTTCTGTGGCTGCTGCTTTCCTCTGCCAATCCCTTCACTAGCTTCCACTTGCCCAACGTATAAAATTAAAAATACTAACCACAACATACAAAGCCATCCACAACACTGCCCTCAGCTACATTGCCAACCTACATCGTCATCTGCAGATATTGCCCAAATCATCCCCTCCACTCCTCCCAAGACCTTCTGCTCCCTTGTTACCTACTTCTGTGCTTGCCTCCAGGTACAGAGCTTCTTGGATCGGCCCTGTACATTGTGTCTGTGATCTGAGCCATCCAGTGATGGCTTAGATCACAGCCATTTTTGGGTACACTGGCCACAAATGTGTGTTTTCTAGAGTGACTTTTTTAAATGGCACTCCTGCCCAGATAGCAAGCAATTGTGCTGCAAGTTTGAAAATGACTTGCTAAGCTTTTGCTAGACTTACTAGGCTTCAAAAGTTTGTTGCACAATTGCAGCAAGTCCCCATTGCATGACTCCAGATCAACTTTCTTTGCAAACATTCTGCAAGTTTGCTGCAAGTTCTGGTTCAGTTATGTTGTGCAATAATCACCCCACCACAGGGGCCACTGTGGCTGAATTTTCATGCTGTAGACTTGCAGAGTTCTTGCTGTAGACTCACCACTGCAACTTTGCTCTTGCTAGAGACTTGCCAGGCAAATTTGCTACAAATTGGAAAAGTGTCAACTAGAACTTGTGCTTCAAGTGCTCTGCAAGTGTACAACTTGCCAGTGAAAATGTGCAACAAGTTAACAGACTTACAATTCAACACTGCCACAAGTTATCCTTGCTATCTGGGAGAAATATACACCCATCTCCCCACCTTTTTCTTTTTAATACCGCAGTAGGGAGGTGCTTAAAATAAGCTGTCAATAACACTAAATACAAACTGTTATTGAGGGTACCTCAATTTTAAATCAGAGAACAGCTGCCAGGACCAAGCACCCTTATTTCTTCTTTTTTTTGTACTATAATGGGCCATTTTTATTAAAATTATACAAAAACTGCCTCTATCCTCTTCACAAACATTCAGACCCAAGAAATACAATACCTAGAGCAAGTTTGCATCTGGATATGTTGTTTAGAAAAACATATTGATAAATGAGGTCCAGTGTGGTGTTATATGGCCGTTTTGCATATAAATAGTGACTATATTTATTTGTTATGCCGCGTACACACGATCGGACTTTCTGGCATACTTGGTCCGGCACACTTTCCGTTGGACTTTGTCCACCAGGTGCGCCGGACTTTAAAACAGACGGACTTGCCCACACACGACCGGACCTCCCGGCGGGCTAAATCCGCCCGTCTTTCCGATGGACTTTCGCCCGAGTTACGGCGGACTTTCAGAATGAACGGACTTGCCCACACATGGACAAGTCCGTTAATTTTGAACGTGACTCAGGTACGACGGGACTAGAAAAGGAAGTCAATCTTGCCGCTTTTATCAGCGAGATTGACACCTTGCGAGCCATACCAGGCCCTTAGGTCTGGTATGGGTTATAAAGGGAACCCCCTATGCCGAAAAAACGGCGTAGGGTCCCCCCTAAAATCCATACCAGACCCCGATCCGAGCACGCAGCCCGGCCGGTCAGGAAAGGGGGTGGGAACAAGCGAGCGCCCCCCCTCCTGAACCATACCAGGCCGCATGCCCTCAACAGGGGGGGGTGCTTTGGGGGAGGGGGGCCCTGCGGGGCCCCCCCCAAGCACCTTATCCCCATGTTGATGAGGACAAGGGCCTCTTCCTGACAACCCTGGCCGTTGGTTGTCGGGGTCTGTGGGCGGGGGGCTTATCGAAATCCGGGAGCCCCCTATAATAAGAGGGCCCCCAGATCCCGGCCCCCCACCCTATGTGAATGAGTATGGGGTACATGGTACCCCTACCCATTCACCTAGGGAAAAAGCATCAATAATAAAACACACTACACAAGTTTTAAAAATAATTTATTAAACATCTCCGGGGGGTCTTCCTCCAGCTTTGGGGGTCTTCTTCCGACTTCGGGGGTCCCTCCGGTTCCTCTTCTCCCGGCATCCGGTTGGTTCTTCTCCGCTCCCTCCAGCCTCTTCTCCCGGTGTTCCAGTTCTTCAGCCGGCTCCTCCGCTGTCTTCAGGCCGCTCTTTTGCCAGCGGAGGTCCGGACTTCTGGGCTTCTTGTCTTCTTCCCTCTTCTCTTCTCCAGATGTTGACACGACGCTCTCTCCGGCTGGACTGCTCTCTGAGCGCTCCGTTGTGACTTATACAGGCGGAGACGCTGCCCCCTTATGATGTCACAGTCCCTGGGCATGCTGGGACTGTGACGTTTTAGGGGGCGTAGTCAACATCACCACGCCCCCTAAAACGTCACAGTCCCAGCATGCCCAGGGACTGTGACATCATAAGGGGGCGGGTCTCCGCCTATATAAGTCACAACGGAGCGCTCAGATAGCAGTCCAGCCAGAGAGAGCGTCGTGTCAACATCTGGAGAAGAGAAGAGGGAAGAAGACAAGAAGCCCAGAAGCCCAGAAGTCCGGACCTCCGCTGGCAAAAGAGTGGCCTGAAGACAGCGGAGGAGCCGGCCGAAGAACTGGAACACCGGGAGAAGAGGCCGGAGGGAGCGAAGAAGAACCAACCAGACGCCGGGAGAAGAGGAACTGGTACGGTTCAGGAGGGGGGGGGGCGCTTGCTCGTCCCCACCCCCTTTCCTGACCGGCCGGGCTGCGTGCTCGGATCGGGGTCTGGTATGGATTTTAGGGGGGACCCCACACCGTTTTTTCGGCGTAGGGGTTCCCTTTATAACCCATACCAGACCTAAGGGACTGGTATGTCCCGCGCTCGCCGCAATAGGAACATTTGTTTTTCCTATTGCAGCGAGCGCGAAATGCAATACCCTGCCCTTGCGTCGTATCTGGTCTGTTGGACCAGCATACAGACGAGCAGGCTTTGCGTCGGACCAGCACACAGACGAGCGGACTTTCCACCAGAAACTGAGTCCGACGGAAAGATTTAAAATATGTTTCAAATCTAGGTCCGGCGGGCTTTTGGGAAAAAGTCCGCCGGAAAAGTCCGCCGGAGCCTACACACGGTCGGATTGTCCGGCGGACTCCGGTCCGCCGGACCAAGTATGCCGGAAAGTCCGCTCGTGTGTATGTGGCATTAGATATGATTTGTAGTTCTATTAAAGGATAAGTAGGGCCAATCTCTTTTGACCCTACTTCTCCTGGGGATCTCAGGAGTGCACTTTGTTCCGCACTCCTGTGACCCTTATTCAGCCGACAGTGGGCTAAAGATGCTTAGACCAGCAGCTGGCTTAGCCTTTGAGCCAGCTGCTCCACAGCTCGCTGCTCCAGTGAACACTGAAGGGACAGAGCTCCCTGAAGAAACTGAAGACCGAGAACTGAGCGATCACTCAGTTCTTGGTGTAAAGACATCAGGGGAGAGATGCAGGATCGGATTGATGCTGCATCCATCTAGGTGAGAATAAATGTTTTTTTATCCCAAACTTCTTTTAAACCCCCCAAAAATCATAATATATTGCAGAATAACAATTCTTAAATGAGATGGATGAATTTGTTTTCTATTTTTAGGCTTTTTTTTCTTTACTTTCAACTGGTGATCTGGCCAGTAAGTCTAATATTTTTAATGTCCTTAACAGACCAAGCTGTCCAGAAAAAGTAGCAGCTGGAGGATTGAGACAAACCATTAACTGACATGTGCTTACAATGGTTAGTTTTTATTTATACACTGTTACCAAAAGTATTGGGACACCTGCCATTAGACGCACATGCACTTTAATGGCATCCCAGTCTTAGTCCGTAGGGTTCAATATTAAGTTGGCCCACCCTTTGCAGCTATAACAGCTTCAACTCTTCTGGGAAGGCTGCCACAAGGTTTAGGAGTGTGTCTATGGGAGTGTTTGACCATTCTTCCAGAAGCACATTTGTGAGGTCAGACACTAATGTGGACGAGAAGGCCTGGCTTGCAGTCTCCGCTCTAATTCATCCCAAAGGTGTTCTATTGGGTTGAGGTCAGGACTCTGTGCATATATAAAATAAGTGCAGTGCTAAACTATAAACATGTGAATTACCAAAAAATAACACAGAAGTGAAACTATGCCCAGTATAGTAACTGGAAATGAAGTGAATCAGTACATATAGTATAATAACTAACAATAAAAGTGAATTAACACAGAGACCACTGAAATGAGCGTAAATGTCTATAATATCATGTGTTAAACTCTGTGACCAGAGTCCAAAAAAATGAAAAGAGTCTTCACAGAAAATGAGGGTGCTTAAACATAAGATGTTGACTCAAGCTGAACTGCACAGCAACCACGGGTAATGCGTCATGAACATCTGAAGTTGGACACTCTTACCGGATGTTGTGGGACATATCTGCCATATAGCAGTACGTCTGTCAGAGCCTGAGGAGATAGCCTCCCGTGGAATCCACCAGGTTGTTGTCACTTCGGTCCCGATCTCGGATGGGCAGGGTTGTCCCTCGGGTCACGGTCACCGATAGCCAGAATCGTCTCGGATGGCGACTGTCCCCTCACTCACACGCTCTCCAGCTCCAGACGAGTTTAAAAAATCAAGGGCAGTCAGATAGATGAAATCATGGAGAAAAAAGAAAAAAAGGGGCTCCACATGGTGTAGGTCAAAAAAATATACAAGGATTTTATTGAATAAAAAGCCTTACAAGATAAAAAAGTGATCACTGAATAAAAATAATGGCAACGTGGGAAGCAAATGCCCTATGCGTTTCGACTAAAAAGCCTTCAACTGGGGCAAGTTAAGTTCCTCCACCCCAAACTGTTTCATCCATGTCTTTATGGACCTTGCTTTGTGCACTGTTGCAAAGTCATGTTGGTACAGGAAGGGGCCATCCCCAAAATGTTTCCACAAAGTTGGGAGCATGAAATTGTCCAAAATGTCTTGGTATGCTGATGCCTTAAGAGTTCCCTATCACTGTAACTAATGGGCCAAGCCTAACCCCTGAAAAACAACCCCACACCATAATCGCCCCTCCACCAAATGATTTGGACCAGTGCACAAAGCACAGTCCATAAAGACATGGATGAGCGAGTTTGGGGTGGAGGAACTTGACTGGCCTGCACAGAGTCCTGACTTCAACCTGACTGAACACCTTTGGGATGAATTAGAGCTTGAGTTTGGCTTTAATTTTTTATTCAAGTCCTTCTAAATCTTCTAGTTCATCTAACACCACCTTCTCCCCAGATTGATGCTGATGTCCAAAGGTATCTATGCTGTACTTCCATCCAGAGTGTAGACACCCTTAGGCACGAAGTGTGTTGCTAAATGGATTACCAGGTGAAAATAAGGGGAAAACAAGTCTAAAAAAAGGAAAGTAATGCAGCCACCAAATTTGAGGATTGGTAGGCTATAATATATTACATTTTAGTTTTTTGGTTTAGTGCCGGTTGTAGTAGCTGCAGCTAGGAGGGTTATATAATTACATAGTTGAAAAAATTCCATCCAGTTCAACCAACATAATGAAAATACCTGGCTCCACATGTAACACCACATTTAATGTTTTTTGTTTTGTTTTTTGTCTATATAGTTTAATTTTCCATTTGTGGAAACCTACTTGGTTAAAGAAGTAAAGTTGCAGACTAGAAGCATTGGATGCGATAGCAAGGACAAGCATGAAGAGAATGGTGAAGCACATTCTGTTTCCAGTGAAGATGTCCATCCATGGAATATTGATGGAGACTTACTGGAAACATCCTCTGAGGTTCATGTCAGGTGAGTGCCAGTTATAGGGAGTCAACATGAGAGTCAACATCCTGGGCAGGTCATGACCACACCTTATGGTGACACAAACTACGTTTTTATGATAGACAGGCCAAACTTGAAAGCAGCTAAGGTCTAAACTAAGTAGTCAACTCTGCAAATGGCTTTTTAATTTTATAGAGCATGGAACAAATTACAATACTTAGAACAGGGGTCTTCAAACTGCGGCCCTCCAGGTGTTCAGGAACTATAATTCCCATCATGCCTAGTCATGTCGGTGAATGTCAGAGTTTTACAATGCCTCATGGGATGTGTAGTTCTGCAACAGCTGGAGGGCCGTAGTTTGAGGATCCCTGACTTAGAATATTAAAGCCAGCTTCTGGATGTCTGTCAACCTGAAAGAGAACCAGCAGGGAGCCTGTGGGGGGATAGCGTTAGGGATAGGTTAACTGTAACAGACCAAGCTGCAGCCCAACTAATAAGGAATTTATGTTTTACTTTTTGATTAAAGTATATCTCAAGAACAAAATTGTGAAATATTGCAGCTTAAGTCTATAGATGTGGTGGCTGTATTAGTTTCATTCTTTAAGGCTAGGTGTTTTTTTCTGATGGAGTAATCAAGGATTAGAACCTCTGTCGGGTAGTTATCACTACCTTTGTCCCCATTAAAGAGATTCATCCTAAATGTCACTGGGAATAAAACTTTGGGTAAATCCATAATTTTGAGTAGCCACCACAGGAATAGGGGGGGGGTCTTTCATTGGGGGCAGAATATTTCCTTCACATTGGAAATATATCCTCTCACTTCCTGTTGAGTCTAAAGAACAGGAAGTAAAGGGAAATCTCCCTAATGAGACACATATGGCAAAAAAACGAACCCTCCCATCCAGTTTCCCTGTAATTTCCTGTGTACCCTACTTATCTGAAACCTCAAACAATGGCATTTTCCTTCCTAGTGTTCTTCTGTGAACTACCAAATAACTCCATTCTTTGCAGTGATGATGAGGGAAGGTTACAGGAAGTCCCCGAGTTACGAACACAATAGGAACTGTAGGTTTGTTCGTAAGTCGAAGTTGTTCGTAAGTCGCAACACTGCATTTGTAAGTGTAACTTCCGGTCAGAACACTGCATTCCTAAGTGTAACGTCCGCCCGTGCATGGATGTGGGATGTTCCGGGTGCTTGTTATGTTATCTGGGGCTCTTCTGGCCATGCAGTACATGTAGTACATGTAGTACTGCAGTATGGGAAGTGTCCGAGGTATCCAGGACCAGCGTGGAGCACAAGTGGCTGGCATTTGAAGCCATTCGTAAGTAGGAGTCGTTCGTAACTCGGGTGTTCGTAATTCGGGGACTGCCTGTATTTGTAGTCGAAATTATGATAGCATTTTAGGGTAACAAGGTATATCGATACAGTACAGTGACTGAGCGTTGCCACTTTAGAAAAACCACTACCAGCAGGATAAGCAAGAAAAAATAAAGAGAAGAAAGCATTGAAATGTTAAATTATCTAAGGACTGTTAAACTGCAGCATTTTTATTTTTTAGTTCAGATACGCTGTAAGCTGAGTTGGGCTTCAATGATGCTGATTAAAACAATGTGTAGACATTAAACATGAATAAATTAGACCAATATATAAATACCATAGAGCTGATATTAAAAAAAATCCTTTTCTTTGAAACATTGGTGTTGATTTACTAAAGGCAAGTACTCTGTGCACTTTGCAAGTGGAGTTGCATTCTACAAGGGTTAAAATTATATTAAATGCCGGACCTTCAAGGTACTGCCTACCTACCATAGTACATATCTATGGAACTTCACTCACCATACAAGGGTGATTAGCAAAACACATTTATTGATGTCAAAGTTAAGAAAAGGACATTAAAAACAACATGCATACATAGCATTGGAGCTATAAAAACAAAAGGACCATCTCTGGATAGGTGGTGTAATTCCACCCAGGTTTCAAAGGTTGTTAAAGCTGTAATATAGCTGGGATTATATCCCCAGGTCGGATGACCTATAAAGAGTGACCCTGGTGTTGAATCAAGGTTGAACTAGTAATCAAATGAGGAGGATGAATGAAGTCAAATTACAAGGTTGGTACTATGAAGGAATATCAATAGTTCTCCCTATCTGCATTGGGAAACTGTGAACAAGTGAATGATTGTATGTTGAAGTAGAAAATGACTGTGATGAAAGGAGGAGCCTTGCTAGGTAATAGTGGTCAAGAGGAGGTATACAAGTGGGGTGGTGTATGTGTTTAAATGTCCAATAAGATGATGTATGGCTCGCTGGAACCATAAATAAGTGAACACAGTCCTCCTTAACCTCCCTCTCACTGTACCAGAGGCCCTTTGAAACTCGCTCTCGAACCCCAAATGAGACAGCCATATGAAGAGGTAGATATTTCCAAAAGGTAATAGCCCTTTCCAAAAAATAAGAGGTATACTTATCAGCTTGTGATCAAGTCTACAGCTCCAAAGTCCCAGGGTGTGTTCCTCCCTTATCTTGGAAACGTCAGTCTTGTAAAGTATGTAATACCATAGACGGTTCAAAAACATGTAGTCCAGAGATGGGCTGTGCTGGCCTTTGCAAGGGCCTTTGCTCCAGAGCTTAGTAAATGAGAGGAAGCTCTGTTGACTTCTATCATTCAATCATGTGCAATCAAAAATGCTGTTTTTTTTATTTTCCCTGCATGTGATTGGGTATTCTTTACAAAGTGAAGCTTCACCTCATTTACTTAGCTCTGGAGCAAATCCCCTTGCAGATTGCAGAAAAAGACAAGGAGAGAGGCGCCTCTAAGAGTAGACATTTGTAAACACTTTAATTAGCATATAGTTTATGCAGTCACATTTGGAAGAAGTATCATGAGCATATCAGTCCCAGTAAGTCTAGGTACCACTCCTGCTAGCTGCTCCCTCCGTCTGTGTTGCTCCGGCGCACTTGCAATGTGCACAGTCCATTTGCCTTTAGTAAACCAACTACGTGGATACAACATGGTAATTGCTACAAGCTGTATTGTAAAGTTGTTCCATTAACCCCCCTGGCGGTATTCCCGAGTGTGGCTCGGGGTGAGATTTCAGTACCATTAGTGGTAACCCTGAGCCACAGGGATTGCATCGCTGGATCCTGGAAAAGGTTACTTACTTTGTCCCTGGGATCCCACGATGTACCCCCGCTGTGTACGGCGGCTGGATCTTCCGCCCGATGCACTGTGTGCCCTGGCTTCCGTTCCCTGCGAGCGTTGTGAGGCAGGGAGGTGGAACTGGTGGCAAATTCAAATAGTGTAAAGCACAAACGCGCTGATACATTGTAATCCTATTGGATTACATTACTAAATAAAATAAAATTGACCTTAATTTGCCCTCCATTGCTTTCTCCAGTACCCTTCCCTGCAGTTTTACTGTACTTTCTGTCTGGAAACTGCAGAAAGACCATGACATCAAAAAAGCGCGCATCTACCTCCAAAAGCGGTATATGACCTGCTGGAAAACAGCGTCAGTGATACAGAATCGCTTGCAGAATTGAGTGATAGCGATTCGTGGGGAAGTTCGTCATCAGGCATTTCAGCGATGATCCTGCGACTGTGCCCAGTGATGTGCAGACTTGGTGCTTGATTGACTCTTTTTGACCGATGAGGTTATATAAAAAATTTTTACGGAGACAAATCGGTCCAAGGAGCAACAAGCTGCTACACATCAGAGGTTTGCAAGGAGCAGAAAGTGGAAACCAGTGACCAAAGAGGACATCTGGAAGTTTCTGGGCCTAATAATTCTTCAGAGAGTGGTGGGGAAACCCCTGCAGAAGTGGTATTGGACAACCAACAAATTACGTTTTTATTCAAAATGATTAATTTTATTTGAAAAAAAGCTCTGGACATAGACTATACAAGACACAAGTTTAAAAACATGAGCTCCAGTTTACATAATGCATAACACAGCAAATTGAGGTAACAGATCAGACAGTAATTTTGGTGTCATGTAAACATTATTATGAAGGTTATGCATACAACAATGCCACCTTAAAACATTAATTGAAGTTATACTATCCGATGACAGAGAAAACCCCAATGCATTTCAACCTTACTGGGTCATGGTCTTCCTCAGGGGGTTCATAATAGCTCTACAATTGCATCAGAGAAAAAGGATCGAAGTATTAGTACTATAAATTATGTCTTCTATAGGAAATTGAAGATAGTGTTTTAAATAGTTACCCTCTATGTAATGCTGGAGATTTCTTTTAAAAAGACAAAGGACAAAAGGTTTCCCACTTATGATTCTGGACTCCGCTGGGATGTCGTCCCGTTCGGAAGTATAAATACTTTTTCTCTTCTTATCCATTGATAAAATTAATCATTTTGAGTAAAAACTTTATTTGAAAAGAAAAATGGAAGATCCCCGTGGGGTTTTTTAGCAGCAATTCTATTACATGTGCAGCCCTTATCTGACCCTTTAAAAGTGTCATTCCATGTTATAACCAACAAATTACTAGCCACTCCTTTTTTTGGCACGGTCATGTTGGAGTACAAATTTTCTCTGATAATGAAGTATTTGCAATTTCAAAATAATGAAGAATTTGATGAGACTTCTCATCCAGCACCAAAACTCAAAAAGATTTGGGAGGTATATCAAATTATTCAGAAAAATTTCCAGCAGACCTATGTACCAGATAGAGACATCAGTATCGACGAAAGTCTAATGGCCTACAAAGGAAGACTGCTGGATACAGTATATTGCGCCTAAGAGAGCACAATTTGGCATAAAATCATTCATGCTATGTGAATCGAGCACTGGTTACATATGGTTTTCGATCCTTTACACCGGGAAAGGAACTAAATTCAACAAAAAATATGATTGAGCCATTGCTGAATCAGGGCTACTGTGTAACCACAGACAATTTTTACATTTCTCCAGAACTCTGAGTTCCTTCTACAGAACAAGACGGATGCATATGGGACCGTTAGGGCTAACCAGCGTGATATGCCGCCAACCTTTGGCAATAAAAAGCTCAAGGCAGGAGAAATAGTTGCCTGACAGAAAGGCAAAATGATGGCACTAAATGGCGCAACAAAAAAGATGTGTGCCTAATGAGTACTATTCACAACACCTCTACTGTCATGGTACACACAAAAGGTGGAAAATACATAATGAAACCACAAGTCGTGATGGACTACAACACCATGGGAGGTGTTGACAGAGCTGACCAGGCTATGACATTTTATCCAGCGATGAGAAAACAAAAAAAAATTACAAAAAAATCTTCAGGCATCTTCTTGGACAGTGCCTGTGGAATGCCTTCATTCTTCTGAAAAAAAAAAAGAGTGACAAGCCTGTGGTTCATGCGGACTTTGTTTGGAAAGTTGCCAAACTTATATTTCTCAAGCACCAAACACCAACGACTGTAAATAGATCTGGACGTCATGCTGCTGGCGTTGTGAACCCGGAACGCCTGACTGTCACTTTATGGACCATATTCCACCAACGGAAAAGACTATACTAATATTGGATCCTTGTTTGACCAAAAAAAATGGCAGTGTTTTTGATTATATTATTTACTAAAATGTATTGAATAAAAAGTATTGTTATTATTATTATTTATAGTTATTTATTATATTATAATTTATGATTTTGTGTTTCAAACTTTATCATACCCGAGATGTCTACTAGACTTGTTTGGACAGATTTAAGTGAGTTATTCCTAAGAATTACAGGTCTACAATATAAAACGCCAAATTTCCATGCAAAACAATGGTACCACTTTCAGCACCTAAAATCTGAAATAATCATACCGCCAGGGAGGTTAATAATTACTTTTGTAGTTCAGGCTGCAGCTTAGTATGATTTTCTCTAAATGCCAATCTTTATTTCTTACAACCATGGCAATGACACTGTTAATAGGGCTTTTGGAAATGATCAAACCATTAGCAATGTGATTATCTCACCATTTTTTCATAACTCTGAATAGAAGTCAAATAAAAGTCATCTGGGGAATAGGCTTCTTAATTAAAGTTATGCAAAGTTAGGAACTTCTTTCTTACAGAGATACCTCACATATGAAGGGGGGCTCAGGCTGATGTGATCGTCATAGTAGCCAGGCCCTTCCACAGCTGACCTGGACCAAAATATTTTTGTTTCACTTTAGTGCAAAATTCTAGTTTACTTGTAATAATTGTTAAGTAAACTTTAAAGTAGTCTGCATGAAGAAATGGTTTATTTTATTTCCAGCAGTGAATTTAAAATGAATGCTCTTCATTTTATAGATTACATCCTGAACTGATTAATCTCTATGGGACGAACATTGAAGAACTGGATGAAGTGAAAGGAAAGTGCAATTGCTTGTAGCGTAGAGAAAAAAATGCTCATATACTGCAGTTTTTATAAATGACATTTTTATTTGTGACAGTAGAAACATTGTTTTTTCATTCAGAAATAATTGTGTAATATAAACACATTTTACAGCCATAAAACATTCAAGCCAACACAAATTAAAGATCTTCCCTCAGAATGATTAGTTTTCAGTGTATATAGATTACAGCATCAACACACAGTTACCTCTGGATTTATGTTGCAAAGAATTTCCATTGCAATGTCCTTCCATTGCTTTGTACAAGAGATAAACTCTACCACATGGATCTTAACACCAGGATCCTTGAGGTAAACCTACGTTCAAACACTTGGTGCCGTAAAGGGACCCTGTAACCACAGGAAATATAGTCTGAACATCTGTAGTAAAAGTAAGCTTTTAGCACTTAATGCAGCTCTGTGGTATCAATCTGTTCTTTCTTTTTCAAATAATCCAGTTTTTAGATTTTGGGCTTTCTCTCCCCCTATAGCCTGCAGCTGGATCCCCCACCATCACCACCCTGACGCCACCAGGGCTGCAGTAGCTGAATAGAAAACCTAACACATGACTGCACTCAGCAGCATGCTAAGGATTTTTATGTACGTTGCTCAGCAAGGTACTGGTTCTGGATGCTTGTATAGATTTCTCAGCACTCAGGTAGAGGCATCCACTTTATTCCCAAACCCCAGCTGCTGGTAATTCTGAGTTGTTTTGGAACTAAAAGCTTGGATTACTCAAAAACGAAAGCATAATGCCAAAGTGATCAGAATATATACCTGCTTTTTTTACATATGTTTGGGCTACTATATATACTGTGGTGACAAAGTCTCTTTAATCGCCCTTTAAACAAAACAAAAGTGTTTTTCTGGGGGTGGAAGACCTTGTTAAAAAAGAAAATAGTAGTACAAAAATTAGAAAAATCCTATAATAGAGACATTTATTTTACAATATTTTTACTAGAAATTGTAAACTTGCAGTATAGATCATTTTCAATAATCTGCAATAAATTTTTTACAAGTTTGTTTTTGAACTGTGCTTTTTATTTGCTTTCATGATTTATTTATTAATTTATTTACAAATGTGCTGTCATAATTAGCTGTTTCATGATTTTCATGTAATTTTGTTGGCTCAAGCAATACCCAGTCTAGCAATATTATCAGAAGCAGCTTTGCAATGGTTTTCTCCACTGTGAACAGAAAAGAAAAGGATTGTCAAGAAAGCTCTTGCTATAGTTTGGTGAAATTTATTTCAGTGAATAATTAGATTATAAATACAGGGATGTGATAGCTCACATAACATGCTCACAGGCTGCTTTTGCCTTATGGGGATTAAAAGGGATGCACTCAATTTTTTGTTTTGTCAGGACCCCATGTGTCCATTTTCTGGGTCCCAGATTTTGGACATTGTTTCTGATAAAACTCAGAACTTAAGGTAATGTGATGTCAAAAGTTGAGTGTAGACCCAAACTCAGTTGGTGTCCACCTTTTGACTAGTGCAATCCAAATGTGGGCTTCAAAAACAGGTTGAAAAGGGCCTATCCCAGGCAAAGAAGGGGTTCTGTGTGTAAGGGCTACCTTAAGGTGCATTTACTTAATTTATCTGCACTCAATAACTGCCATAGCCCTGATCATTAGCCAGTACTGCTAGGTATTGGGGAACATGTTACACTCACAATAACTCAACAATTGATGCCTGTGAAGCCCAAGCACTGCAACATGAGGAGGATTTTGGGATTACAAATGGGGGTGGGGAGGGGCATGGACATTATTAGATGAGTCCTAAGCAGTGTGGTATGGCTAGGGAGTATAGCCCCTTAGGAAATAAAGGGGCCATGACATACATGGAGAGGAACTGACCAGGACTGTGTTTGGGGTAGGACTACTGGACCGTATTAAGTATAATCTCAGGCTGTGTGTACTCAAAGGGGTGAGGTATTTAATAAGGAACAACTTCAATAAAGGTAAAAGTAGAGTTATATTTCAACCTTTTTTCAGTCAAGGCACCCTTTAGAATTGCACAAAACCCTGGGGCACACCGGTCTAAAAGCTTGTTTACACAAGAAGGTGCGTTCTAGCGCGAGTGCTTTTTTGCATGTTCCTGTGTGTTGCATTTCTTAATAGGCGACTCATGAAATACGCAGAAAAAGGTGCTGGCATGATTTTGAAATCGCGCCCCACCAAATTGCATGGTGCCGTGGTACCATGCATTTTAGTGCACGCAAACATACATGCAATTGCTGGATGCATGGGGTGCCATTAGGAATAGCACTCGACACCTCTGCAAAAAGCACCACATTTTTGTGCAGTGCAGGAAAACGCGCAATTTCACACACGTTACTGCACTTGGTGTGAAAAAGACCTCAAATGTAGTTTGTAAGGCAGAGTTAAGTGGTCTGTAGGTTGTAAATCCTACCCCTCCCCCGCTAGCACAAATCCACCCCCCCCCAATCTCCCCTTTTAGCACAAATGCCCTTCCGAGCACAAATTCCCCTTCCCCCAGCACAAAATTTCCTATCCCACCACATTCCTCTCATCATTGCAGTAGTAGTGACTGCAGCAAAGAGGAGGGGAGAGCCTAGAGGAGGTGCAGGCTGTGCTCTCTTCTTCCTGTCTGTATACAACAGATAACTCTTAGATCAGGACTGTACAGAGTTTGATTATCATCTCCACCCACAGTTTCTACTACCGGGACATGAGCAGCCTGGAGAGAAGATAGGGGGAGGTAGTCAATCCCTGTACAGTCAGATCATGAAATGGTTCCTCTGTTGACTTCTGTGTAGAGAGGGGAGGGAGAGAGCATATCTCGCATCTCCCCTCAGTTCCTCCTTTATGCTGTTATCTGTACTCTTGCCAACAAAATTGAAAGCTGTGCAAGCAACCCGACCTGTCCTTGGCACCCAATGACTGAGAAGGGGGGGGAGGAGTCATGTGACTTGTGAAGATGCTCTGGCTGCACTCCCTTAATGTAAGTCTGGGAAGCATAGTAAAGCAAATAGAAGGGTGCAGATTTTACAGGATCTCAGGTGAACAGTTTCTGGACCTGTTCAATGTTTTAACATATTTCACTGTACTACATTTATGTACACTAATATGTTTATGAAAAAAGAGGCTTTAATACTAATTTAGGTCAGCTCATATCTACCTACATTTTAGGCAAAGCATGTGTTCAGCAGCTTAATATGTAAATGGTTCTTCATACCTAACATTGTTTCCAGATAATATCCCAAGATGTATAAAGCGCCACTCCTGTATGCCATTTTCTTCATAACCTATTGTTGCCTGGCTTTCTATACAATTTGTGGAAGGAAAAGCTTGCAGCTTGGAATGCAGAAGCTATATAAATTTCAAGAAAAAAAGAAATCCACAAACATTTTGATGTGGGCCTGTACACAAAACCATTATTTTATCTTTTAATTGCAGCTGCGATGTAAACACAATGGAAGTTGCCATTTTGTATGCTAAACTAATATTACTGAAAATGCAGCTTATCAATTACCGATTCACTCTTTGTTTACGCTGTTAGCTCCCAAGTCTCCATTTACATACAGTGCCTCGGGCACGGCTGGAAGAAACAGCCAGCAAAATGATGCCAGACTGATTTTAAAATGCCAAATGGTAGAAATTTTAATTCAGTTTGACAAGTGTGCTTTAAGAAAACTTTAAACACTAATTTCTGAATTATTAACAGCTATTGCATTCTGTAAAGGTGTGGGTGTTTTCAGAATAATTCAGTACATAGCTTAGTGTTTTTTTTACAAACAAAAATGTCCTTTTTCTCCCCTAAATAAAATGTGCTCAGAAACCTTGTTTTTCCCATTATTCCCCAGCATTCTCCAACCTCTTTAGATCTGACTTACACAGTATATGTTTACCGTGTGCAGATTAAAAACACTTCAAAGTTACAGGATATTTCATCCAAAACAGAATAATCCATGTTAGCAATAGATATTGTGGTAATCACCAGTCCAGAGCCTTACTGGGCTTTCTGGTTTTGGAGATAAAACTCTGTTAGGAAAGATGATATGCAGTCTTTACTGCTGCCATTCTTTATGTACTTTGTAGAAAACAGTATGTGGTTCACAACTACATCTCCTAGAGTGTAAACTGCAAAGAATTGGGATTTCAAGTGTCACTGTTGTAAAAATCCTATTGTGAGTTTGAGTGAGCCTAGGTTCACATATGTGCGATCTCAGACATCACATGTGATTCGCACTCACACCATAGGTGCCAATCACATGCGATATCTGTGCAGTGCGAGTTCATACAGTTGTATGGCTGAACTCGCATTGGATTCACACGAAAATAGTGCAGGGACTTTTTTTCCCGCCACACTAGAATCGGATCACATGGGTGTATTTCTATTTTATTTTTATATTTATTTTTATTGTTATTTTTATTTCATTTTTTCTTTTTATTAATATATATTTTTTTCACATTTTTATTCTTAAAATTTTTAATGTTTTGATGTTTGTATAAAGGTTTTTTTGTCATTAGTTACACTACTTAGCCTGAATTGATGTCTAACGATTCCTTGGAAGTATTTGTTTGATTTAATCAAACCAACAAAATGGCGTTTTTGTCTGTCCTATGGATTGTGCTCAATCCTCAGGAACGACGTTTTTATTCCACCAACAAAATGGCCGCTATGCCAAATTTGATTGGTTCCTTGTAAGGGTGTTTCTCCTCCGCCCTCTATTTAGGATGGCTCAGCTAGTCGGAAATTAGGCCCTTGATGATGCCCTGTGGGATGGCGAAATGTTGACGCTATTTCCGGTATCACTGACGTCGATTCCGGTCCCGTGGAACGCACGCCAGGAACGGCGTTTTTACACTCACAGCTCCATTTTTGAGACTTGTTTGATCATACTTTTTATTAGTACCCACTACCTTTTACAATAAAACCTTTTTTTAATGTTACTTCACTATCAGTTCCATTCTTTTTTTACTTCTGGGCACCTGTTCTCTGGCTGAGAAACTTCATAAAGGAATTCTGGACCTGATGACTTGACACCATATCCGCCATCCCAGGATATCTTTACCAAGCTTTAAATGACCCACCAGACTGAAAAGCTGGGGGTCGTTCTGATCTGGTGAGTGGGGATACATGAGGGGGTGTTGCACACCTGAATATTTCTGAAGCACTTTATATTTCCTTCACTTTGGATTGGAGCACCTTTAGTCACTTTATTTAGACTTTGTTTTGTTCATCATCTATTGTATTTTCACCCATTGTGTTTGTGAGCGCTATATTTATATTCATATGTGCGAGTTCGCAGTTCGCACAGCGATCTGTGAACCGATCTGGGGGTGTCATTAACAATGTACTGACACTCGCAGTGGTTTGCAGAGGGCAGTGTGAACTGACTGCGGGAGAGATGCGATGCGGGAACTGGCGCTGTAATCGCACTGGTTCCTGCATCGCACATATGTGAACCTAGGCTAAAACATTTTGATGCAGCAGTAGAATGATGAAACAGGACATTTAGGGCCCATTTATAT
The DNA here is from genome assembly GCF_042186555.1 of Aquarana catesbeiana. Taxonomy (NCBI): domain Eukaryota; kingdom Metazoa; phylum Chordata; class Amphibia; order Anura; family Ranidae; genus Aquarana; species Aquarana catesbeiana. The sequence continues at coordinate 321,682,569 of NC_133329.1, forward strand.
TTGCGCATTATGGTAACTTTACCCAGCACTTTATTGCACATGCTGTACGTTGCAGTGTGCTGCATTTAAGAAAAGGGTCTTGTTTGGTTTTTGCCATGTGTTGGCATCTTGTTCTGTAAGCCTGATAGTGGCAAATAGTGAACAACACACTTTCTTTCCCTGTGTGGCTTTGCTCACTCCTCCACTGTATCTATGAAAGGAATCATGGTTTTTCACCTAGGCTGGACTTTAAACATATCTTCTTCTCTTCATTCCCATTACATGGGGGGGTGCGGGAATTAGTAGCTCAAGCACCACAATATATTTTATTGTTGATCTTTGGTTTTGATATACTTTAAGTGACAATCAGCGCTCCCCAAACTGGGGCTCGATAATAATTTAAAGGCCTCAACAAAGCTGACTGAAAGCTTTGCAAATACTTTTGTAGAAGCTTGCTGTACACACCGGCTTGATAAAAGCTGAATCACATATCTACAAAGCCCTCTATAGACAATCTCTGGCCTTTTTTTTTTTTTTTTTTTTTTTTTTTTTAGATTAGAGCTACAAAGAGATATTTAGCAGCTACTAAAAGTCCTTACAATTGATCACAAAGTAAATGAAACAAATGGCTCCATATACAGTGAGCTACACAATTGGCATGCCTGGTGCTGCCACCATAGACATGAGATGGTTACTCAGTTGGGCATTATGAACAGTTTTCTTCTTGCTTTAGTCAACATAAAACATAAAATAATGTTCAACATAAAACATCCCTCACTATCTGAAACCTATCTGTCAAATGTACATCATCAAGTTACATTATAAATAAGAATTTTAATTACATTCCTATTGTGTTCATAAAAATCTTGTGTTACATTCCTGAGATCCTTAGATACATGTACATACTTACAAAGGCCACAGTGCATTTTCTATCTTGAAATAAACATCTTTAGAACATATTACAGGTTCTGCACCTTGGCAAAATCCCAATAAATAGTCTCTAAAATAATCAGTTCTGTTTGGTAAAGCTGTCCTAAGTTCCATTTCTTTTCCTTAGGCTTTCCGTAATTTATGGAGATTAAGTTTAGCTATCAGTCCTGATATATTTTTATTGTTCTTCTTTTTCGTCTTGTGTTAAAAAACTCCAACTTTCCTTCCTGTCTGTGTCTGTTTCCAGCGTCTTGTATTTTCTTTTGAAGAAGCCGATCTGGAAAGTAGATAAAAACAAGGTGTTTTACATCTATAACATATATAAAAATTATAATGGCAGGAAGACAACATTATAAAAATAAATGCTTTCATTCAATTACGCAGTGCTAAGGAAGATAGGATGTATGTTAACAGCAGTTATATACATCTGTCAACAAGAAATCAAAGTGAGAGAAGGTGCTAAACCACAGTCAGATAACACATTTGACAACTCCATTTTAAAATGATGTAGCATATGCTATTTCTAAACATGCTTTGAATTATTTTCCAATTGTTTTAGAAAAATACCCAGTCTCTTTATATATTTATTAACCATAATGTAATGTAAAATAATGTTGTCATAGAGATGTTATAAAGTAAGCCAATCGCAAACTTTGAAAATTCAAACCCTACAATAGTGAAACATGTCTATGCAGAGGTGACCTTTGGTGAAAAACGTGCAAAAATGATAGGTAAATCTAGACTTATGAATAGTTAATAATATATATAAATTTGGACTTTTCCTCTAAAGCTAAACTCATTCCCACTTCCCTCAGTGTACTTTTTTGTAAGACCACCCATCACATAAAAGGCCCAACAGGGAGCTTAGGAAAAGGTGGGAAGGGCGAGGTAAGGTTGTATTTTACAAGAGTTTCAGATCTGGCTGTTATTCAAGTTGTCTTTTAGTTTTAGATCCACTGATCATTATAATATACACCTACCTCTCCTTATGCATTTTCCATCATGTTCAGTTTGATTTGCTCAGGTTTATGACGTGCCATCAATTAATGTTAATTTTTAAATTACTAATTTCTCTGTATAGATTGTAATTATAATAGTAAATGGGTGCAACCATATTATCTTATAACTGAGTTTCCTCCCTATCCTATCAATAAACACTTCTAACTTTTCCAAATAGTCCTTCGGGTGAACCTGTGGCTATGCTAAGGACTTCCAAGTAATCTATCAAGCAGTTAATGAGCTTTAAAACAAATCATCTCTGATCTCTCTAGCTGCAGTCATGTTGAGCAATTCATCCTCAAAGTACACAGAAGAACGAAAGTAATTCAAGTTTTTCCTTGAATAGCTTGGCTCCCCTACCAGGGCTCATGCTCTTTGTTTACAGATATTGGAAGGCTGCAAAAAGGTGCAGCAGGGTAAACTTCTTGAGAGAAAAGACAAATTCAGTGCTTCTGCTGTACAGGTCAGTGTGGGCCTAGTTTAAGCTTATTCACTGCTTGTTAAGAATGTGTAAATACTTGAATGTCGATAGCTGGCAAATTTTTGCTTTAAACAAGGAACGCTAATCAGATTCCCTAATATGCAGCGGACCATTGAGCATTTTCAAACCTATATAAGAATACAACAGTGAGAATTTGGAACCGCGTGTAACTAGAAATGTTTAAATCATTATAATTAAATAATGGGAAATGTTAAAATAAATGTCTTTTCCTTTAAATATTATTTCCAACCAAAATGGAATACGTAACATTAAGTTATAACATAACACACTCATTCTCATGAAAAAAAAACATGATTATCCAGTCGGCTGGTGATTTAATGCCATCTTACTGGCCCAATAACAGTGATTTTCGCATAACGCACAATATAATAATCATGCTTGTACCTCAAAATTTTCTACCTGTTTCAATATAGACACTTGGCTTTAAGCAATGGCTGAGGCGGGTTCAAACTGAGGAACTACGGTACCCTTAAGTTGAGTTTAAAAAGATGAAAACAAATACTAACTTTTTGTTGTTCAGCAAAAAAAAAAAAAGCTACTAACAAATCTTAAATGATAAAACAGCAAATCATTAGCTTTAACCTTTTAACCACTTGAGCCCCGGACCATTATGCTGCCTAAGGACCAGAGGTCTTTTTCCAATTTGGCACTGCGTCGCTTTAACTGCTAATTGCGCGGTCATGCAATGCTGTACCCAAACGAAATTGGCGTCCTTTTCTTCCCACAAATAGAGCTTTCTTTTGATGGTATTTGATCACCTCTGCAGTTTTTATTTTTTGCGCTATAAACGGAAAAAGACCGAAAATTTTGAAAAAAAATGATATTTTCTACTTTTTGTTATAAAAAAAATCCAATAAACTAAATTTTAGTCATACATTTAGGCCAAAATGTATTCGGCCACATGTCTTTGGTAAAAAAAAATGTCAATAAGCATATATTTATTGGTTTGCGCAAAAGTTATAGCGTCTACAAACTAGGGTACATTTTCTGTAATTTACACAGCTTTTAGTTTATGACTGCCTATGTCATTTCTTGAGGTGCTAAAATGGCAGGGCAGTACAAACCCCCCCCAAATGACCCAATTTTGGAAAGTAGACACCCCAAGGAAATTGCTGAGAGGCATGTTGAACCCATTGAATATTTATTTTTTTTGTCCCAAGTGATTGAATAATGACAAAAAAAAAAAAAAAAATATTTACAAAAAGTTGTCACTAAATGATATATTGCTCACACAGGCCATGGGCCTATGTGGAATTGCACCCCAAAATACATTCAGCTGCTTCTCCTGAGTATGGGGATACCACATGTGTGGGACTTTTTGGGAGCTTAGCCGCGTACGGGGCCCCGAAAACCAAGCACCGCCTTCAGGATTTCTAAGGGTGTAAATTTTTGATTTCACTCTTCACTGCCTATCACAGTTTCGGAGGCCATGGAATGCCCAGGTGGCACAAAACCCCCCCAAATGACCCCATTTTGGAAAGTAGACACCCCAAGCTATTTGCTGAGAGGCATATTGAGTCCATGGAATATTTTATATTTTGACACAAGTTGCGGGAAAGTGACACTTTTTTTTTTTTTTTGCACAAAGTTGTCACTAAATGATATATTGCTCACACAGGCCATGGGCATATGTGGAATTGCACCCCAAAATACATTTAGCTGCTTCTCCTGAGTATGGGGATACCACATGTGTGGGACTTTTTGGGAGCCTAGCCGCTTACGGGGCCCCGAAAACCAAGCACCGCCTTCAGGATTTCTAAGGGTGAAAATTTTTGATTTCACTCTTCACTGCCTATCACAGTTTCGGAGGCCATGGAATGCCCAGGTGGCACAAAACCCCCCCAAATGACCCCATTTTGGAAAGTAGACACCCCAAGCTATTTGCTGAGAGGCATGGTGAGTATTTTGCAGCTCTCATTTGTTTTTGAAAATGAAGAAAGACAAGAAAAACCTTTTTTTTTTTTCTTTTTTCAATTTTCAAAACTTTGTGACAAAAAGTGAGGTCTGCAAAATACTCACTATACCTCTCAGCAAATAGCTTTGGGTGTCTACTTTCCAAAATGGGGTCATTTGGGGGGGGTTTTGTGCCACCTGGGCTTTCCATGGCCTCCGAAACTGTGATAGGCAGTGAAGAGTGAAATAAAAAATTCACGCCCTTAGAAAGCCTGAAGGCGGTGCTTGGTTTTCGGGGTCCCGTACGCGGCTAGGCTCCCAAAAAGTCTCACACATGTGGTATCCCCGTACTCAGGAGAAGCAGCAGAATGTATTTTGGGGTGTAATTTCACATATTCCCATGGCATGTTTGAGCAATATATCATTTAGTGACAACTTTGTGCAAAAAAAAAAAAAAAAAATTTGTCTCTTTCCCGCAACTTGTGTCGCAAAATAAAATATTCCATGGACTCGACATGCCTCTCAGCAAATAGCTTGGGGTGTCTACTTTCCAAAATGGGGTCATTTGGGGGGGTTTTGAACTGTCCTGGCATTTTATGCACAACATTTAGAAGCTTATGTCACACATCACCAACTCTCCTAACCACTTGAAGACAAAGCCCTTTCTGACACTCATTGTTTACATGAAAAAGTTATTTTTTTTTGCAAAAAAATTACTTTGAACCCCCAAACATTATATATTTTTTTAAAGCAAATGCCCTACAGATTAAAATGGTGGGTGTTTCATTTTTTTTTTTCACACAGTATTTGCGTAGCGATTTTTCAAACGCATTTTTTGTGGAAAAAACACACTTTTTTAAATTTTAATGCACTAAAACACACTATATTGCCCAAATGTTTGATGAAATAAAAAAGATGATCTTAGGCTGAGTACATGGATACCAAACATGACATGCTTTAAAATTGCGCACAAACGTGCAGTGGCAACAAAATAAATACATTTTTAAAAGCCTTTAAAAGCCTTTACAGGTTACCACTTTAGATTTACAGAGGAGGTCTACTGCAAAAATTACTGCCCTCGATCTGACCTTCGCGGCGATACCTCACATGCATGGTGCAATTGCTGTTTACGTTTGACGACAGACCGCCGATTGCGTTCGCCTTAGCGCGAGAGCAGGGGGCGACAGGGGTGCTTTTTTTTTTTTTTTTTTTTTCTTTATTATTTTTTTTGCTTTTTTATCTTATTTTTAAACTGTTCCTTTCATTTTTTTTTTTTTTTTAATCATTTTTATTGTTATCTCGGGGAATGTAAATATCCCCTATGATAGCAATAGGTAGTGACAAGTACTCTTTTTTGAAAAAATTGGGGTCTATTAGACCCTAGATCTCTCCTCTGCCCTCAAAGCATCTGATGACACCAAGATCGGTGTGATAAAATGCTTCCCCAATTTCCCAATGGCGCTATTTACATCCGGCGAAATCTAAGTCATAAAATGCTCGTAGCTTCCGGTTTCTTAGGCCATAGAGATATTTGGAGCCACTCTGGTCTCTGATCAGCTCTATGGTCAGCTGGCTGAATCACCGGCTGCATTCTCAGGTTCCCTGTTGAGACAGGAGAGCCAGAGAAAAACACGGAAGACGGTGGGGGGCTTTCCCTCCCACGGCTTGTAAAAGCAGTCTAGAGGCTAATTAGCCACTAGGATTGCTTTTACATGAAAGCCGACCGCTGGCTGAAAAGAATGATACCAAGATGATACCTAAACCTGCAGGCATCATTCTGGTATAACCATTCAAAGTCGCGAATGGCGTACCTGAAGACAAAAAAATGGTTAACAATAAAGCACAGTAAACGGTAAAGTATAAAAAATTGCATACCTGAAAAGCAAACATGATAAAACATAATAACAATAAAACATTGCAGAATAGAATACAGTAAAAAAGAGCAGAACAAAAGAGAGAGAATAGAGAGAGAGAGAACAATAAAACGACAACTATTTTTTTTAATTTTATATATATATTTTTTTTTTTACACTTTTTTTGTAACTAACTTTTATAACTGTAACCGGTTCCAGGTTCGGGTCTCTCAAAATGCGATGGCATCTTGGGAGACCCTGTGAAAGTGTGCCTAGTCTGTGCAATGCTGTACCCTACGCTAATACTCAACTAGTGAATGGTAGCGTTCAAAACATTCACCAATGCAAAGACCAGGATTATCAGGACAGGAGGGACAATAATAGAGGGTGTCACGCCTATATTCGCGCTTGCTGCAGACACGACATCTTTTTTGGGGGTTCATTGGGTAGGGGTACTCGGGAGGACATAAAGAAAATGCCTCTCATGCAGCCGACTGCATTTGGTTGGGGATGTGAATGGGGGAAGTACGGGCGCTGCAGAAGCGGTGGGTTCTCAATTAGGATCGGCGAATGCAGCAGGGAGTGCACTATGGGCACGACGGGCCTGTGTTTGTCTTCTTGGTGGCAGCGGGACACTACTTGTGCTTGCCACCTCACCAGCTTGAACTGCACTTATGGGACTCGCCTCATCACCAAGTGTTACTGCAGTGCTGGTTTGACTACGACCGGGGTGTACTAGGCCGCTGGCGCTTGCCAGTTCAATAAAAAGCTACCAAAAAAACTGTTAGCGATCGCAGGGATCAGGCCTGACTCTGCGAACGCTGCAGTTATGCGTTTAGTGTTTTGTAAGTGACAGTGATCGATCGATACTGCACTTGGGTGGGCTGGGCTGGGCCGGGCGGAGGGGCAAAACGCAGGTGCTAGCAGGTATCTATGCTGATCCCGCTAACACTGCGTTTTTGGGAACCCTAAACTGCTGGGGAAGCTAGTATAGATCTGATCGGATCAGATATTGATCCGATCAGATACTATACCACTAAGGGAGGTGTATGCTGCGTGCGTGGGTGTTAGCAGTACTGGCGCTAATCTGACGCTGCCTGGGGCGACGCATATCACCGCCGGGCGATCAGGGGGCTAAACCTTTATTCGGTAATAAACGGCGGGTGCCCTGACACTATAAAAAATAAACAAACTAACCAGCGTCACCCGTAACAGTTATACGGTGATCAGTGGTGAAAGGGTTAACTAGGGGGCAATCAAGGGGTTAAAACATTTATTCGGTAGTATATGGGGGTCCCTGACGCTATAAAACGCTGACGGCGAACCTAAATATTTAGGTCCCTAACTAGCGTCACCAGCGACACTAATACAGCGATCAGAAAAATGATCGCTTAGCGACACTGGTGACAGGGGGTGATCAAGGGGTTAAAACTTTATTAGGGGGGGTTAGGGGGGTATCCTAGACCTACAGGGGGGTAATACTAACTGTCCCAACACTGTAACTGTCACAAACTGACACCAATGCAGTAATCAGAAAAAAAAAAAAAAAAAAAAACTGCTGGTGTCAGTTTGTGACGGGGGGGGGGGGGGGGCGATCAGGGGGGGCGATCAGGGGGGGGATCGGGGTGTTTAGTGTGCCTGGCATGTTCTACTGTGTGTGTGTAGTGTTGTGCACTCACATACCTGTCTTCTCTCCTCGGGCCGGAACGGAAATTACCGAGCCGAGGAGAGATGACATCATTTCCTTTGCTGCTGTTTAGCATACAGCAGCAAAGGAATGATGTGATTGGCCGGCGGCGATCGCGAGGGGGGGGCCACGAACGGATGGCCTCCCCCTCACCTCTGATCGCCGCTGGACAAAAGACGACCGCCTCGGGCACCGGGGGGGGGGTCCGATCGGACCCCCCACCCGCGGAAGGCAAATCACGTATATGTACGTGATTTTGCCTGTCCGTGCCACCTTGCCGACGTAAATCGGCGTGAGGCGGTCGTCAAGTGGTTAAAGAATACTATTTTTAAAGTAAGAATGGGTAAAAGTTAGCATCAGGAGAAGTTGAAGGCCCAATAAAAACTCTTATGCCTCGTACACGGGATCAGAATTTCGGCCCGCAAAAGACCGATGAGAGTTTTTCATTGGAAAATGCGACCGAGTGTATGCTCCATCGGTCTTTTGCTGGCGGAATTCCAGCCAGCAAAAGATTGAGAGCATGCTCTCAATTTTTCAGTCAGGAAAAGTTCCTATCCGAAAATGAGATCGTCTGTGGCAATTCCGACGTGCAAAATCCCTACGTATGCTCGGAAACAATTGGACGCATGCTCGGAAGCATTGAATTTCATTTTCTCAGCTTGTCGTAGTGTTGTACGTCACCGCGTTCTTGACGGTCGTAATTTCAGTGAACTTTTGTGTGACCATGTGTATGCAAGACAAACTTGAGCGGAATCCCCTCGGAAAAGCCGTCATATCTTTTTCTGACGAGAAATCTGCTCGTGTGTACGTGGCATTAGTTACATTTTTTTCCCTTTTGCCCTATTTAGGGGATTTTTTTAGTGACAAATTTTATCTTTCAAAGTTTTTAAACTTCAAAACTGCATTCCCTTTAAAGCTGGCCATACACCATAACCAGCCATACGTGGATCAAATCTCAGGCCATTCACCAAATTTCAAACCATGTATGGCCCCTGTGGTTGTACAGAAGTCGATTTACTAATCGACTTCTGTATAATCACTAGGATTGGATTTTCCCCGCTAGATCAGCACTGCAGGCTCTAGCCCGCCACACTGATCAGTGTATTCTGATGGCAGGGAACTCTCCCACTGTCAGAATACAATGACACAGCGGGGAGGATTCCCTCATCCACATGGAATGTGTTGATGGGAGAATTGGGTCCGTTTTTTTTTTTTTTTGTACAACCGGCTGGTTGAACAAAGACAACTGAATAATCTAAGTGCAGCCTAAGCAAATCTGTTACGTGGGTGGCCCTGTCCAATCGGATTCAGCTGCTGTTTGGGTATCCTGAAAACTGTTGCAGGCACAGTAGGGGATTTGTCCATCTGTTGTATATAGCATGCATGGAGGAATCTGTTTATGACCAGCTTAACTCTTAGCAACCAAGTGGAGTGATCTTTCATCAATAAAGTCCAAAAAGTAGAGGGGATTTCTGATTTATTAACATAGGTTATTGCATTTTTGTTCATATAGAATAATTTTGCAAAAAAAAAATTGCAAAATGCGATGAATGTATATACATTGTATTGCGTTCAATAATATTTGGATGAAAAACTGATTTCTATAAACATATAGAGGATACGTTAAGGTGTAACTAAAGGCAAAACTTTTTTTTTGTTTTGGATTGAGTGGAGAGGGATTAGAATGTTTGTCAGTTGTTATTGCTGTCTGTGCCTCCTCTCTGTTTGTCCTGTTTGTTTCTCTAACGCTTTCTGTTTGGCTATGGGACAGGAAGTGAAGGAAAATCTCCACAATGAGACATGGACAGGAGTTATAACCCCCCATTACTCTATCCAAAATGAAAAAAAAAGTTTTGTCCATAGTTCTACGTTAAGATCAAGGTATCTCTTTAATTCTGTTTAAAATTTAAATTTACCTTCCATAAGATATACGTCATTAGTGAAAACAAAAGAAGTCCAAATACTAAGCTGATTCCGATGATTGCATATATAACGTGACTTCTTGGTTTCTGATTATGCACTGCTTCTAATAGGACCTGAAAGTATAAAAATAAAGGTGTTTAAACAAACTGTTCATGTGCAGCTATCAGGGCAGATGCACATGTTTTCAAGCTTCACCACAAATTTGAAAGCCTCTTATTTTAAAAAAAAGATTTTTTTACTTACATTTATTCTTGTCTTTTGAGGGACACAGGAATTGAGAAACAGTTGGGTTATACTGCTGCCTAGAGGGAGTTGAGACATTGCCCATCAGAAAAGTTTGTAAGCCGGTCCCCATATAATCCATCCTCTTCCCAGCAAACCTTAATATTGTAAACAAGCAGTACATATGGCCAGAAAATAAAATGCTAAGGGACTGCACCTGTGTCCCTTAATGGACTTGAAGAAGATGATTTTACGGTAAGTACAAAAATCCTATTTTCTCCATCGTCCTTCAAGGGACACGGGAATTGAGATACATTTGGAATGTCCAAAAGCAGTCCATCTTCGGATTGGGCAGCAACCAATGACAGGCTCAAATGGATTTGGGAACCATCTGCATTAAATGTGTCTCAAGGTCCAACACCCAAATCAATATTGAATGCCCCTCGCAAGACAAGGGTACTGTTACAACCAAGAGAGGAGCACCGTGGATCATCCTGGTGCTCCAGAGCAGGACAGAGAATCACTTCCAAGGGTAAACTGTTACTTGAAGGAAAAACCAGTATAACTGGAGGACCAACCAAAAATCCACCAAAAAACACTACCTGAATGGGAAGAAACTGGACCAAACAACGAGGTGTGGTCAACAGGAAAGTAAATGCACTGGGCCAATCTCCAGAAAACAGGTCCCAAATGAGACATTTGGACAAATAAAACAAGTTCAAAAAAGAAAATCAGCCAGTAAACATCAAAAGGCACAAGCCTAGCATTCCTAACCTTGAAATTCATGAAAAGTAGGATCTCTGATAAGGAAGAGGTTGCCTAACAGACAACCAATCCTGCAAGGAGATACAATTGTGTGCAAAAGCCCTCACGGCATAATAACCCTGATGGATAGAGGAAATGAACCCCAAGACTGGTTCACCTACAGGAGAGGTTAGGGTGTGCGAGTGACACCCGCACAAAGGATAGGCTGCGAGCAGGGTATACCTAGACCCAGACTGGTGTACAAGAACATCAAAATCAGAATGATGAGAAGGACTCTACACAACTAAACAATTGAGGGTACTCCCGGTTTTGACAGACCCACTGCAATCTGCAGTGCCACGTGATGTCATTGCAGCCCAGCCAGTCAAATAGCTGGAGAGCTTAAACCCAGAAGGAATACTGGTTGAAGATGGAAGCGCCGGGGGCAGTGAAGGCCCCGTTTGAAACGTAAATCTGTCATAATGCGCTAGTATGTTATGTATACTAGCACTTTTGTCCCTCAGTGGAGGATGTAGAAAGTGTTTTAATCTGTTTGCATAGTGCTGCACCCATTCACAGTCTAAATGTGTTTAAAAGTAGCCATATATACTGAGATCAGGCCACCTAACCCAATTTACAATTGTTAGCAGGAGGTACTTAGCAAAATATGTATACAATAAAAGTTTTAGGCTGGGTTCACATCTAAGCCCCATGCGGCTCACAGCAGGAGTCCGGTGCGTCTCCATTCATCGTTTCAGTTCATTTAAGTCCGAATTATGGGAAAATTTGAAATGGACCAAAAGACGCACAGGACCCCTGTGCAATTCCCACTGGAGCCGTTGCAGAGATGTGTGAACCAGCTCCATAGAGAGCCGGTCACAATCTCCTGCTATGCGAATCGGATGCAGTAAAAATCCACATCCAATTCGCATAGGTGTGAACCAAGTCTTATAGATGTTTAGTGCATGCAGTTGTGCCTAAGGGGGCGACAAACAAAATATTACACCTTTTGAAGAGCGAGGGCCACTTAAGTGATTTGGTAATTGGTTGCAGGACACAATGAATGAAGGGGTTTTACCTCCCCCAAACCGCAAATATAAACAAGCCCTTACTGCCCTGAGCCCCCTATAAGACTGCTTTCACGCTGATCCGCAGTGCAGTGCACCTGTGGCGTTCCTGTGGGTTAGCTGTGCTTTACAATAGATTTCTATTACATCTTGCAGGTGTGCTGCACTTTCTGAAAACACACCAAACCTCCTGCATTCAGGAGTTTTGGTGTGCTTTCAGAAAGTGCACCAAACCCACAGGTTATAATATACAGTCAGATCCATAAATATTGGGACATCGACACAACACTTATCTTTTTTCCTCTATACACCACCACAATTGATTTGAAATGAAACAAGATGTGCTTTAACTGCAGACTTTCAGCTTTAATTTAAGGGTATTTACATCCAAATCAGGTGAACGGTGTAGGAATTACAACAGTTTGTATATGTGCCTCCCACTTTTTAAGGGACCAAAACTAATGGGACAGATTAACAATCATCCATCAAACTTTCACTTTTTAATACTTGGTTGCAAATCCTTTGCAGTCAATTACAGCCTGTAGTCTGGAATGTATAGACATCACCAGACGCTGGGTTTCATCCCTGGTGATGCTCTGCCAGGCCTCTACTGCAACTGTCTTTAGTTCCTGCTTGTTCTTGGGGCATTTTCCCTTCAGTTTTGTCTTCAGCAAGTGAAATGCATGCACAATCGGATTCAGGTCAGTTGATTGACTTGGCCATTGCATAACATTCAACTTCTTTCCCTTACAAAACTCTCTGGTTGCTTTCGCAGTATGCTTTGGGTCTTTGTACATCTGCACTGTGAAGCGCCGTCCAATGAGTTCTGAAGCATTTTGCTGGGATAATGGGGGAATAACACACACCTGGCCATGGAACAGCTGAGCAGCCAATTGTCCTATTACTTTTGGTCCCTTAAAAAGTGGGAGGCACATATACAAACTGTTGTAATTCCTACACCGTTCACCTGATTTGGATGTAAATACCCTCAAATTAAAGCTGAAAGTCTGCAATTAAAGCACATCTTGTTCATTTCATTTCAAATCTTTTGTGGTGGTGTATAGAGCCAAAAAAATTAGAATTGTGTTGATGTCTCAATATTTATGGACCTGACTGTAGGTCTTTGGCTCAGTGCAGCTAACCTGCAGAAAAGCCGCAACTGCACTGCACCTGCGGATCAGTGTGGAAGCAGCCTAATAACCCTTTTTTTAGAATTGTTAATATGCCCGAGTGCTAAGTGCAGTGTATGCGCTGTTTAATACACTGACTTTTTTCCTCTTCTAGCTTCTGCTGCCATCATTCTACAGGTTGCTAGAAAGGTCCCAGATAAAGTGCACTTGGTATCACTCTGCCTGGCACTACAGAGGAAAAAATTTGTTTACAGGGCAACTGCTCTCTCTGCTGGGATGGGGGGTTGTCAACTGATATTCTGGGATGGCCAATTGGTTGAGGTCGTGGGCCACATCAGAGGGCTCTGTTGGCCACGGGTTGAGCACCCCCGCATTACATATTGCATAGACAAGTAGATACAACTAGTGAGTGAATTTTCTATCTCACCTTTTAAATAGCTAAGTGGATAATAATCAGAGAAATCACTGTTTCCCTGCATGTTGGCCAGTTGTCTACAAATTAGTTTAGCCACTTGCCAACCGCCTTCTGCATATGTACTGCTGCAAGGCGGCTCGGCTGCGCAAACCATGGACCGACTTACTGGTACATCGGTGCATGTGGTAGTGTGTAATCTAATCTGAACTGTATAATTCCCAAATCTGAGAAGCTACAGATGTACTTTGCTAACAATTTACTTGTCATTGTGAAACAAAGTTCAGCACAGCCTAACAATATCTGATCTGTGCAAATGATGGGACTGGTTTGTGGCGATAGGATACACAGAGAGGGCACCCGGTTTGGTGTGTCTGCCTTTTATACTGGGCATTGCTGGTGCCAACTTGTAGCCTTATTACACCATTATGGTAGCCCTCTCTCTGGACAATATTTGAGGGACTGGGAGAGAGGGGAGCTAATGCTTTACATTAAAATGTTTAAAGGTAACTCATATTAAATTGTTTTCATTGTGGTTGCATTTAGTAAATGGGTACTCTCAACACCAAGTGTTATAAAATATCAAAAGGGCAGAACAAAAACATTTAATGGAACCCTACAAATTATTCAGTACCAAGTCAGGAGCATCCAGAAGTACATCATGTGCTGAGCAGACTGCCTCAAAACAAAAGATAGAATGGGCTTGCTGAAAATACAATCTCTATGCCCTGCCCATAATAGTCCTGAATTATAAAAGTCCACAAAAAAAAAATTCTCACATGTCCAGATTGTTGCTGATGAAGGTTGATAACTCTTCGGTTCTCTCCAAATGTCACGGCTGCTGTTGTCATAAATTGCAGCAAAGAAGAAACCTCCTAAAATGGGCCAAAATCAACATATTGTAAGTTGTTTCTAAATAAAAACTATGGTAAACATTCAATTAAAAACACTTTTCTTTTAATGAAATGCATTTGATGTCTTTAAATTATATTTGTATCAACAGTACAATCTGACTTCAGAACATGGTCTTAACACTGCCAGATTAACCCATCCTCACTGCCACAGTAAATCCTGCTCACGGCTTTAATAAACTCCAACTACCTTCCAACAGAGTAGCCTTTATCCATGTACTCAGCCTACTCCTTCAGTTATATTGTCACTTCTAATCTAATATCCTTATTTTTTACAGCAGACTATATATTACAAATATAAGTCATACAGATTTTCATTCAAATAAACACATACAAAAGAATGTACAAAAAAAGTCATATTGTAAGTAATACCCCCACCACCTTTGTCAGATGCTATTACATAGTTACATAGTTAGTAAGGTTGAATAAAGACACCAGTCCAATTAGTTCAACCTGAGTGAGCGTGGGTGCGTGTCTACAATTGTCCCTAACCCTGTACATCGCACACTCACATCAGTCCCTACCCTCAATCCAAGGTCCCCATTCATATACTAAGGCCAATTTTGGACAGAAGCCAATTAACCTACCAGCATGTCTTTTGGAGTGCAGGAGGAAACCGGAGTACCCGGAGGAAACCCACGTAGGCACAAGGAGAACATGCAAACTCCATGCAGGTAGTGTCGTGGTTGGGATTCGAACGAGCGACCCTTTTTACTGCTAGGTGAGAGTGCTACCCACTACACCACTGTGCCGCCCAATGCCCCTCAAAATAAAGCAGACATTACTAAATGGTGGACAACGGTCTGGGTCTGGACCAAGTCACTGTCCCATCTGGACCTGCTGCGATTGTGCTATTTAGGATCTACTTTTCTCCCTTAGCCGCCGCTAGGTGTGTTGTCTTTGCAGAGCTGACATCGGATGAGCAACACAGCCCTGAATTCTAGCAACCTATCAGTTAAAGAGGAAGTAAACTTCCTTTACTGGCTTTTACCTATAGGTAAGCCTATAATAAGGCTTACCTATAGGTAGTGTAAATATCTCCTAAACAAGCACCGATTAGGAGATATTTACATTGCATGCAGCCAGTGAAATCACTGGCGCATGCTCTCTGAAAGGAACAGCCACCCGTGCTGTTCCTTCAGAACCCTGTGCCGTAAACAGCAGCTCCCACATGCATGCGCTGGAGTGACATCATCGCGGCTCCGGACAGTCACAGAGCAGGAGCCTGCAAACCCGGTAGCAAGGCGGGTTGAAGATGGGAGCCCCTGCAGCGCTGACATCGAGGCGCTGGAGCACTTTGTTTTAAGGTAAGTTTCACATAATGTGCTAGTATGCAATGCACTTTACTTTGCAGGGGCGAAAAAAATACTTCCAGCGGTATTCAACCCCTTTAATGGGCCAGTATCCACCCTCCGTCCATTGCTGTGCTGCACTTCTGATGTCAGCTGCTTCCGATGTCACCTGCTGTGCCTCCTACCCTTTGCCCTGTGTAACGTAGGACAAGGAAGATGGCTCTGTAACTGTTATATAGGAATGTGAAGGGGGGAGCTATAAAGGGGGTGAGGACAGTTATGTGAAGGGGTGATAAAAAAATGGGTGAAGACAGGAATGTGAAGGGGGGTGGTACTGCAATGTGTAGGGGGGTGCTATAAAATGGGTGAGAACAGGAATGTGAAGGGGGGAGTTATAAAGTGGGTGAGTACAGTTATGCGATGGGGTGATATAAAATGGGTGCGGATAGGAATGTGAAGAGGCTTTCTATAAAGAAGGTAAGGGTGTGAGCTCAGGAATGTAAAGGGGGGTGCTATAAAGGGGGTGAGGACTGGCTGGAAGAAAATTTTACTGACTAGACCTTTGTGAATTTTCATTCAATACCCCTGAAATAAATCATTACATTTTACACTTCTACCTACCATTTCTAGAAGAGCATGATTTGTTTCCACCTTTACTTCCACAATTACTTCATGTTCAACTTCCATGTCTCCAAATGGGCATGCAATACGTATGCAAGAGGGATCTTCTCTAAAGCAGTACTAGAAAATGAGCAAACACTTATATTGTCACGATCCAACACTTTCTTATTGTATTGATATAACGCTAATTGAAAATACTAATAACGTCCTTTAGTAAAGCCAAAAAACTAGTTGTAAGTGCAAACAACAAGAACCAGCCTGTAGTAGTAGAATAATTATTACTCTCTGAAGTGATTGAAATTGAAAATGTAGTTTACCATCATGGGTTACTACACTTTGTACAGTATATAAGTGCTCTTATGAAGGCCTTACTAAATGTTTCTGTAGTTTTTTTTTATATACAGTTAAAAAACCTACAACTCCTGGCTTTCTTCTTGCAAATAATCTGTCACATTGTATACATTCATGTAAATATGAATAGGTTTAAAAAAAACCACAAAATACAAAAGTTGGTAAATCAATACATACCAAATGCCTTTTCCCAGATCTTGAAAAGAAGTCAATGAAATCATTAAATATTGTTTTGTTGGTAGGTGGTATGTCGCAGACCTTTGTATCAGTATGATAATAGCAGCTTCCCGTAGAAGTCTATAAATAACAAACAATACTTGTGTACTTTTTATAGTGTTATAATGTTTATAATGTTATGACTGAATACACAATTTCTAAGGAAGCATGTTTAGCCCTGGAAACAGAAGTAACAGACACTGTACCCCATAGAAATAAAAAAAAAGTGCTACAATTTCTCATGCTGAAATCTTATGGTGGCTGTAGACAGCAAGATACCTCCTTGGGGACAATGGCTGGAGAGATATCTGTTTGTGCTTGTATGAATTACTAGAGTGGTGGGATGTGTGTAAAAACTGGCCAGTAGTGACACCTTTCCTCTGGTCCACAGCACAGGAATTACTAAGGCTGGACAATTTCACATTAGATAGTGAGCACATTCTACAACCAGAGGATACCTTTGCCACCTAGGTGGTCAGAAGCTGCCCCACAACCAGGAACATGTAATTTCCAATATTGTCAGTCTTCATTTTCTTTTTATCTGATATTACCAATCCATACAGTGTTTCATGGAAACGGGAAAGAACTATCCCCATCCAATAAACACTGTCTTTCTTCTGTGTAACCTTATAAATGAGACTACCCCCCAGCTACCACCATATACAACAGTTGGACAAATCTGTTTACATTGACAAGGCAATTTATGGGCACTTATCAGCCACTCTGCCTAAATCCAGGAAAGCGCTTCTCCTCTTATAGCACTCACAGGTGCTGTGTGTGGAACTGTCCAACTTAAGCTTTGCCTTATTGCAGATGTCCACCAACACTTTGCAAACCCCTTGACACACTATACCTCCTCTGCTTTCAGTGCCCACCATGCATATTAATTGGCTTTGGTCTATGGTGGATATACTGTATACTACTATATTGCGTATACATGCGAAGTAACAAAAGTACTGGTAGCATAAGTGTTCATCCTACTCAATGAAACATTTGTACCAACTGAAGCACAGTCCAATCTGAATGAGCCATCAATCAGTTCTTGATGGCCTATATAATAATGTAGTGGCAAAGTTGGCCCACCTGGTGGTTAACGCCCCTATACTTAAAGTGGTTGTAAAGGCTTCTATGCATGAAGGTAAAAACCTTCTGTGTGCTGCTCTCCCCACAGCCCTCCCTAATACTCACCTGAGCCCCCTCTCCATCCAACTATGTGCACAGGAGCCTTGGCTGTCCCAGGACTTTCTCTTCTCATTGTCTGAGACAGTAGCAGGAGCCATTGGCTCCCACCGATGTCAATCACAGCCAGTGAGCCAATGAGGAGAGAGCAGGGGGTAGACTGAGCCGTGGCTCTTTGCTTCCTATAGGAGTAAACATACACCAGTGCCCCCATAGCAAGCAGCTTGCTATTGGGGGCACTAGTCATGGGGGAGAAGCCAAGGGTGCCCGCAGAGGACCCGAGAGGAAGAGGATCAGGGCTGCTTTGTGCAAAACCATTTCACGGAGCAGGTAAGTACAGCACGTTTGCTAATTTTTTTAAAAAGCCAAACCTTAACACTTTAAATTATGAAACATTCCTTGTAAGAATCAGAAATATATGAAATGTGGTATAGGCGGGTTCTTATTTATTTATTTATTTTTGCTGTGCAAATTTTGGGCTTTAGTGAAAACAGACAATCACTACAGGCACAATAGCAGTTTCATCTTGCACAGCTACTGGCAATGACAAGGTTTCCTGCTAGTTAAGAACATACTGAGGTCTTGCACTTTTCTTGAAGTTTTGGATTTACACAGGACAGGCAAATATTTCTGTCATGTATTTATAATGGTCCATGACCCAGTTGGGGAAATCTCTGCACACTTTCTGTTTTTGTGATAGCAGGAAGACACAGACAGTAGTAAGCAGAAAGGTTTGAACACTGCCCACTTTTAATTAATAATAAGTGCTTTATTTCAGTTTATGTCCACTGGAGAGATTTCCCCTCACTTTCTGTCCTGATAGGCAGTGTGGTCAAATCTCTTCAATTGGTTCCCTGACCACAGTAAAACCCTAACAGGGGTTCTATAATTTCTCAAATTATCCAAAACCAAGGAAAAAGTTTTAGCTGATGTTGGGTTTAAAATTGATTCTGGAGCCAAGACTTACCTATTTCCTTAAGCCTGACACACACTATGAGTTTTTTTTCTTCACTCAACTCAGTGTGTTGAAGGAAAAAACTGTCGCCTCTGGTCTGAGCCGCTGTACTAACTATGCAAAGTTAGTACAGCAATCTCCCCTGCTGAGCTGTTGTGTTCTAACAGGAGGATGGCTCCCCGCCAGAACACTCTGATCAATTCTCTCCGCCGTTGGCTGAGAACGCTGGCGGCCGGCTTCTGACGCACAGACCGACATACACACGGGCCGAATGTCGGGCAGTTTTTATTTGAATCGGCCGATGTCTCCCGATATTTGGCCCGTGTGTACCAGGTTTTAAGCTGGCTACACACATTAACATCTGAGCAATCTCCTTTACATCTACCAACAACTTTGTAGTGTGAGGGCCTACTTAAAGGAGAAGTACAGCCTGAGCTTTTTAGGCTAGGCTTCTCCTATAGGTCTCCTGATGGCAGTCTCAGCCTCTCAGCTCCCCGCCCCTCCACAGCTCAGCGCTCCAGTGAGCATGGAGGAACAGAGCAGGAGAGCTGCTGATTAACAGGCAGCAGATCTCCACTCGGGGAGGTGAGAGAACCGAACCATCGGTGGTGTTCTGTGGCTCGGTTCTCAGTGAAGAGGCGGCGGGGGACAGATGCAGCATCGGTCTGATGCTGCATCCACCTAGGTAAGTATGAATAGGGAAAAAAAAAACACACTTCTCTTTTAAACAATTAATTTATTGTAAATTCAAAACAGTAGCGCTTGTAGCTTGCTTTAGGGTAAGTGTTTATGGGAATGTGCTTTTGTCATCAGTTTGAGACCCTCCAAATCTACTGACAGGTATATTTGACCTGCAGTTGATAGATTCTGAACTGTATTAGACCTGTTTTGAGTTGCAGCATAAATACTTGCCCATAATATCATCTAGGAGCCCTAAAGCCAAGAAGGATGCAGTGGAGTTACTTTATTACATTAAACCCGATGATTAAGTACAAGCCTAAACACTTGGCTCTTATATGGCTGGTGCATACAACATGCACATTTTTAATGCATTGTTTTCTAAATTGATATATAACTTACTTTAACATCCAAAATCTGAAATAACTTGATGTCACTTGGAGCAAACGTGTTGGGTAACCTAATCTCAAATACAGCATTTGGAATGAGACTTGGTCCAACATTGATCACCTAAATAAGAAAAATATTAGAATGGTTTTAATACTTTAGCTAGAAAAACAAAAATAAAAAAACAATCCTGGCAAGGGCAATTATTTTTTTTCTTTATTCTAGACAAAAAAAAGTACTCACAAAGTTGAAAAAGTAACAAATCCACAATCAAAGAGGTAAGTAAGCAAAAGACACAAGGGAGCAGGCAAGGTTTTTGGGCAATTAGAGTCAGTACATGGCAATATGTTGGGGTAGGGAGGAAGACGGGTATACAGTTTTGAACTGCTGGGTTTTGATAGACTGTTCAAAAATTGGTAGAGGCTAGTCAATGAAGAGAATTCCAGAAAATGGGGCTAATTCAGAGAAATCCTGTAACCATGTAGGGGAGTGGAGAAGGCATAAGTACATCAGCAGAGAAGTAGAAATTTCAGTTTGTGAGCAAGGTTAGAAAAATACAATGGGGCTGATATGTAAAGACCTTTGAAGACAAAGACATTTCTGATTGAATGCCAAGGCATCAAGGCAGCAACAATTAGCTTTTAGGTATTTCTTACTTCTCCAGGAAGATTTAAAATCCTTTTGAGGACAGATATAAGCAACACATACTGATTACCAGCAAAGGTTGTTTACGATCTGATTTATCCATAATCTCAGCATCTATGGACTAATTCTGACTCAACAGACCATTACCTACAAAGAAAATGTTTGCATGGGAGGGAAAAATCCCTTCACCCAATTATGGGACTGTATTGAGTGTGCAATTTGCTTACAGATAATGGTGCTGAAATACTAGAATATTTAAAACTAGCTAGATCTTTTTTTTTTTTTTTAAATTAAGTGAACATTTCCACTTATAGAGGTTCTATGGTATATGTTGTATATTTAAATCATATTTAAATCAAATCCATATGGTACATACTTTGAAGATATAGTCTATTTTTTCCTTGATGCATAAGATCTTCTCATCATCAGGTGGGCCGAAGACAAATGATACTGGAGATGCCGAGCTAAAGTAACAAAGAAAATGGGTTGGTCTGAATTTATGAAGTAGTTGACAGCATTCCTAATTAGTAAAACTGTTGGGAGAGTTACATGCCTATAAATACTGTGTAGTAATTGTAATGCATGGTATTTACATAAAGAAATTATAAAGGATATATGTACAGTATATACAAACACCAAGCTGAGGCTGCTTGCTAAATAAAATAATTTCACTTTCTTTCACGTCTAAATATAATATATTAATTGTTCATTTTCATCTAAAAAATAAAGGTTATATGGATACAAAGTCATCTATATAAATATAACCTGTTAGTGGCTGGGATATCACATGGTATAATGTCTCATAATACAGCAAACAGGTTAAATGTGTTCCTGTTGTATTTTCATTCGATTTGCTGGAAAGCGGTTCATTTACTGGTCATCCAAATGAATAGCAATGGCTTATAAAGGATCAATTTATATGTTTAGAAATGTACGGGTAAATGTTTTACGGCCTTGTCAGACGTGCACTTATGACGTGTCAACGAAAACCAATGTATCTCTGATCTGCTAATAAACCCAGTGCTCTATATAACCAACATGACATGGCTGCAACAAGTAACACTTTAACTCACCCAAGTACATTGACATTGACCTCGTATCTTGTGGGAATGATGAAAACGGCTTCATTATTCCATAGCGATGCCTCGTTTAGCTCATTTTGACTGCAGATTTAATTAAAGAAAGAAGCATTAATGTAATGGATTACATGTATAAAAATAATACTGCAATCTAAAACAGATTTTTGGATTAAGTTTGTTTGGAGTATGACGATAGCAAGACCAAAAATACAATCTCTGCATGATTGGGGAGCCGGGGGAGGGCTACAGGATGCAAGATATCCAGAAATTCGTTCCAGGAGAGGTCACTGCTGAGTTCTTGAACGTCCTTAAAAGATGATTCACACAGTGTGATGTGCTGAAATCTCCTTGCTGTTCACAGTAAGTATATGCTTTTATATTTTTTCTGCCCACCGATACATGGTAAACCACCATTCATAATATCTCACAAAAGTGAGTACACCCCTCACATTTTTGTAAATATTTTACTATGTCTTTTCATGTGACAACACTGAAGAAATTACTCTTTGCTACAATGTAAAGTAGTGAGTGTACAGCTTGTATAACAGTGTAAATTTGCTGTCCCCTCAAAATAACTCAACACACGGCAATTAATGTCTAAACCGCTGGCAACAAAAGTGAGGACACCCCTAAGTGAAAATGTCCAAATTGGGCCCAAAGTGTCAATATTTTGTGTGGCCACCATTATTTTCCAGCACTGCCTTAACCCTCTTGGGCATGGAGTTAACCAGAGCTTCACAGGTTGCCACCGGAGCCCTCTTCCACTCCTCCATGATGACATCACAGAGCTGGTGGATAATAGAGACCTTGCGCTCCTCCACCTTCTCTTTTAGGATGCCCCACAGATGCTCAATAGGGTTTAGGTCTGGAGACATGCTTGCCGGTCCATCACCTTTACTCTCAGCTTCTTTAGCAAGACAGTGGTCGTCTTGGAGGTGTGTTTTGTCATTATCATGTTGGAATACTGCCCTGCAGCCCATTCTCCGAAGGGAGGGGATCATGCTCTGCTTCAGTATGTCCCAGTACATGTTGGCATTCATGGTTCCCTCAATGAACTGTAGCTCCCCAGTGCCGGCAGCTCTCATGCAGCCCCAGACCATGACACTCCCACCACCATGCTTGACTGTAGGCAAGACACACTTGTCTTTGTACTCCTCACCTGGTTGCCGCCACATATGCTTGACACCATCTGAACCAAATAAGTTTATCTTGGTCTCATCAGACCACAGGACATGGTTCCAGTAATCCATGTCCTTAGTTTGCTTGTCTTCAGCTAACTGTTTGCAGGCTTTCTTGTGCATCATCTTTAGAAGAGGCTTCCTTCTGGGACGACAACCATGCAGACCAATTTGATGCAGTGTGCATCAACCTCTGCAGCAATGCTGGCAGCGCTCCTACGTCTATTTCACAAAGACAACCTCTGGATATGATGCTGAGCACGTGCACTCAACTTCTTTGGTCGACCATGGCGAGGCCTGTTCTGAGTGTAACCTGTCTTGTTAAACCGCTGTATGGTCTTGGCCACCATGCTGCAGCTCAGTTTCAGGGTCTTGGCAATCTTCTTTTAGCCTAGGCCAGGGGTATGCAATTAGCACACCTCCAGCTATTGCAAAACTAGGTGCCATGTCGAGCGATAACACCAAATTTAACACATCTGCTCCCCGTTCACACTTGAGACCTTGTAACACTAATGAGTCACATGACACCGGGGAGGGAAAATGGCTAATTGGGCCCAATTTGGACATTTTTACTTAGGGGTGTATTCACTTTTGTTGCCAGTGGTTTAGACGTTAGTGGCTGTGTGTTGAGTTATTTTGAGGGGACAGCAAATATACACTGTTATACAAGCTGTACACTCACTACTTTACATTGTAGCAAAGTGTAATGTCTTCAGTGTTGTCACATCAAAAATGTGAGGGGTGTACTCACTTTTGTTAGATACTGTACTTACAGTCTAGATGTCTTGAACACAGATATTTAAAGCAGCCTGTACTGAGGGAAGCATGTAAGCTACCATTCCCGACTGTTGTGCTTGAAAATGCTGATTCCACGGCTGTCCAGCTGACTGTTATCTTCGATATTGTGAGTCACTGACTAGGAAAATGTAAGCTCTGACTACACTCTGACTTCACTTGCTGCCTAATTGTTCCAGGGCAGTGACCACAGTATTGAAAACAGACAGCCAGAGTGTGCTCTCGCCCGTCCATCATTTCACCATACGGCAGGGGGGAAGCAGTTATAATCCAGTAAGGCCCTATCTCACCCTGCTCCACACAGCCTCAGAAGTACTGTATTTTTGGTACTGTGCTGATATACAGTCACTAGAGGCTGATCCACTAACAGCCTCAAGATTTACTGCTGATCAGAGGGGAAGAAGCAACAGGAATTACACAAACTATGCCTAGGGAACACAGGTTAGGGAGGGAGAAAAGAAAAACAGAAGAGGTGACAGGACAAACTACTGCCAGGGAGACATAAAATAATTAATCTTACAAGTGTTTTATCTTATCCCTGATGATTTCTCCTTTATCCCTGTGGCAGCCCTATGAGACTGAACACTGTAAGCTTCTGTCAGCCTTCCTCTTTAGTTGAGCCAAGACATACTGTACAATCAAGGCTGGAAATGCACGTTTTATTTGCAGAAAGTGACATATAGTTTTTGAGACAGAGGAGAGGAGGAGAGTTTTTTAAAACTGCTCTGGGCTTTAACAAAATAACAGCCTCCAGCAAAAAGGAACAGGTGCAATGCTGGGGGAAATTTACAGCACACGCTCATTTTTGTAGCATAATTATTCATGTGGAATGTTTGTTCGTTTGTTAAATAACTTTAATTGTTATCAAACTGTTATGGGCAACGCTCTGTTTCATTTATCCTTTAAATATTGTGCATTTTCCTTTTATATGTATATTTTTCTTATAATGTCAAATGAAACATATAGTGGCCTAAAGACATTAGATATAAAGACATTAGGTTTATCTACACACACACACGGTATATCTAGGCATGTTTTATGTTACGCTTCTGAATCTTACCAGTTCACAGTTACATTGATTAGAAGATCTTCCTCAGCTTTGCTTAGTGAGCTAGCATCCAAAAGGAAAGAAAATTCTTGCTGTGAAAATAAGAAATAAGAACAGGACAGGATTACTACTACATCATTTAAAAAGTCTTCTCATATACAGATAAAGAGTGTTATCTTCCTGTACCATAAACTGTCCATACACTAGTAGACGTCTGTTTGAAAATTTTTGTTTTAAACATGTTCATTTGACTTTCTAATTAAATCACTAAAGTGTGGTCAAACTGACGTTTGTTTTGACTGCAGCGGTGAGAAAATGTGAAGGAACAGTATGGAAAATATTTCACAATCAAATTTCTAACTTCCAAAATAGAATGTTTAAAATATTTTAACCATTTTCGAACATTTGTCATGCCATCGAATGTGCTGTGATAATTTTCATATGGATGTTTGTACGAATGTGCTAGTGTATGGCCAGCTTTATTCTCCTTTACGGGGAAACAAAAGCAGTGGTCAGAGGATGACTACATACAGATGTAATAAAGTGAAACTAAATCAGAGGGGCAGAAAAGAGTCTTTTAAGTCCTGTTCATACCTATAAGATATTTTTTTACTTGTTTGAATATAGATTTGTCTAATCTCCAAAGAAATTGGCCATTCGGTAAACACATTTGTTTGATAGTCTGCAGATCAGACAGATGAATGCATGCAAATATTCAAGAGAACCGAAAAATTTGTGAATGACTATTTCTCCCGATTTAGTTGCTGATGCTTAGCACTCATTTATTATGTTTTCAGCAAGTAAATAGGAATGGCCTATCTTAATATCTACAGAACAGTGATGGGTAAAGATCTATAGTAAAGGTCACGAAAATCCATGCAATGTATAGAATTAAGGTGGGAATTTTCACTCTGGAGTTTCAGTTTTAATAGGAAAATTTCACTAAGGCCCCTTTCACACTGGAGCGGATTTCAGGCGGTATTGCGCTAAAAATACAGCCTGAAAACCGCCCCTAAACAGCCTCCGCTGTTTGTTCAGTGTGAAAGCCCGAGGGCTTTCACACTGAAGCGGTGCGCTCTTTGGAGCGGGGAAGGAGCGGTGTATTCACCGCTCATAAACCGCTCCTGCCCATTGAAATCAATGGGACAGCGCGGCTATACCGCGGTAATACCGCGGCTATAGCCGCGCTGTTCGAGCGGATTTAACCCGTTAAAACTGAACCGCTAGTGGCCGAATACCGCTACAAGAACGACTGTACAGCAGCGCTAAAAATAGCGCTGTTGTACCGCCGACGCCCCCACGGCCCCAGTGTGAAAGGGGCCTAAAGCTGAATTCCAGGCAGATAAAATTATACCAACTCATGCTGATGTGTGTTTATTAAAAAAATAACCTTAAAAAAATCAATAGAAAATTTTTTAAAAATCATAGAAAATCAAGCCTAACTTCACAGGATGATCCATGGCACCCCAACTGCACAAATACAGTAGGTACCAGTGGTACCGGGTCCATCAGAGAAACCTGGACTGCAGGTTACCATAAATGTGTGTTGAGGTGTGCTATGGTTTTTATTCCACTGCCAAACATCAGCAGCCCTTTCTTTTGAACAGGCAAGGACAATGCATGTTATTGTATGTGGTGTGCACCGTAACAGAACGGCCAGCTGTGAAACGGGCCTTAGGCTAATAACCAAAATCAGGTACTTACACAAGCTGCTTTTAAAACACAAGAAAGAGCTAGCCCTATACAAGTACACATTAGTTTAAATATTCTTGTTTTAAGAATATTGATTAATTTTTGGGTACGATTTAAAGTGGTTACAAAGGCAGAAGGTTTTTTTTTTTTTTTTTTACCTTACTGCACTCTATGCAGTAAAATAAAAAAACCTTCTGAATGCAGCCCCCCTCTAAATAGATACCTGAACCCGATCTAAATCCAGCGATGTGCACAAGAGCAGAGGCTCTCTCCCTCCTCATGGGCTCAGATATAGCAGTGGGAGCCATTGGCTCCTGCTGTTGTCAATCAGAGCCAGTAACAGGGGGTGGGGCCAAACCCCGCTCTGTGTGTCATAATATACAGAGTGGGGCTTGGAAGCGAGCACGCAAGAGTGCCCCCATAACAAGCGGCTTGCTAAGGTGGACACTCAGCGGGGGGGGGGGGGGGGGGTCAGAAGCACTAGCAGGGACCTCTAGAAGAGAAGGATCGGGGCTGCTTTGTGTAAAACCACTGCACAGAGCAGGTAAGTATAACATATTTGTTATTTTAACAAAAAAAAGCAAGACTTTTCAATAACTTTAAAGACATTATAGAGAAATAATTTTTTCCCTTAAAGTGGTTGTAAACCCTTACACACCACTTTTACCTACAGGTAAGCCTTTAAAAAGGCTTACCTGTAGGTACCGTGAATATCTCCTAAACTTGCACTGTTTAGGAGATATCCCCTATATTAGCATGTGCAGACATCATCAGCACATGCACACTGAAGAAACAGCTCGCTCGTGCCGTTTCTTCAACTGCTGTGCTATTACCGGTGGCTCCCATGCACATGCGCGGGAGTGACATCATCGCGGCTTGAGCCAATAACACAGCGGAGCCCACGATACCTGGAATTAACTCTGGGAGACATGTCGCCGGCCACTATGGTGTGCTGGGACTGCTGCGGGGGCTTCGATCTAAGGTAAGTATTTCATAATGAGCTAGTATGCTATGCATACTAGCTCATTATGCTTTTGTCTTGCAGGTTTTTTTTTTGTTTTTCGTGGGTTTACAACCACTTTAATGCATTATCTGCATTAAGGTAAAAAATGTCCTACCCCCAATCAAACAGCTGGCTTCTATGGAACTACAGGTCCCAGCATGGAAACAGACATCTACAGGTTGCTTTCTTAGATCTATAGCAATCAGAAGTGCACAGCGGGTGAGTAAGCCAAAAGATGTGAGATCACAGTTCATGCTCCTGTCTCCCTTGTGCATCACTCTATATGACACTCATCCTTTGACACTCTTGGGTGTGACATTCCTAAGTGCAAATTGCTCACACATTCTTGTGCTACTCTTAATGTCATTTTAAAGCAATTTGCCACCTTTGATTCTAAAAAAATGCTGATCAGAGCAAATTGTGAAACCAGAACTATGTTTTACACTGCCATAATTATGATACTAATAATACGTCTTTAACAGTATCATAGATATCCAATAACAAAGTAAAAATGTGCAGTGTTTAAAGTTTTTGTGCATCTTGCACTCAACAAATCAGGATCATATAATATAGTCATTTGAATGAAGGAGTCATGTTATCTCTTACAAATCAGATTATTTGCTCAAGTTCAAATATTTGATCTGCAGGCTTAGACTGTACATAAACTTCCTTCTCAACCAAGAAGTGTACCATGCTTACATACTTCCTAAGACAGAAGTCTGGATACAACTTCTCCTACCCTGCCATACCAATCTAAGCTTTTATTGATGCTTGCATACTTTAGTTACATACATAGGTTGAAAAAAGTCCATCTGGTTCAACCAATAGAAAATAAATTAATAAACATAATAAATAAATAGAAAACCTCCATATACAGAATCTTAAACCCACAGCTGATTTAGAGAAAGGCAAAAGACATTATACTCTAAACACTGGTGAGTAGTATTAATGAGTAACTCCACTTTTGTTGAGAAAAAAACATTTCCCTCTGGGTGATCAATGTGCATTGCAAGGATTTTAACAAACTTTGTTTCAGATTCCTACCTTTTGTTATTCTGAAGAAATCTCTACAGTATTTGTTCCTGTGTGTCCCTTGTCTGAGTGAGTCTAATGGAAGTGGTTTCATTATTATAAACCAGCTGCTGCAGACTCAGGGCTCTAATGAGGAAAACGACAGGGTCTGCATCCCTTTAGATCAGTGGTTCTCAACTCCAGTCCTCGGGACCCACCAACAGGCCAGATTTTAAGTATTACCTTGGGGAGTTGCAGACTAGAATACTGCAATCACTGAGCAGCAAGTGATATCACCTGTGATGTATTTCAGCTATCTTGCAAACCTGGCCTGTTGGGGGGCCCTGAGGACTGGAGTTGAGAACCACTGCTTTAGATGTTATTTCCTATTGGGAGTATCTCCCCCAAATATTTTTTTTTGCTGCAGGGGATGCCAAAAATCTGACTTGTATCTTAGTGAAGATTTCTGGGAAAATCAAAGAGCCAATCGCACAAGCAGGAAATTATGTTTCTGGGGGGGATTCTGTACACATTGTGTGTACAGAACACCTCCAGGTAGCCATATTGCTTGTATTTTACAGAAAATTACTGCAGATTGAAAAGGAAAGGTCATTTTTTTATAATATTCAATTACAATATGACTTGTGGTGCAATTATATATGCTATATATTTTTTTTTTATTTGCTTTTTTTTCCCATGAAAGTGGAGTTACCCTTTAAATATGGAGCTGGCACCCAAGGCCAACAAAATATCTGAGATATACTACTTGACTGGTTTTCCTAGACAAACAACTTCAGGTTTGTTCTGGTTCTTTGTTCTGGACAAACTTCAGGTTTGTCATCCCGGTTGTATGCATTTCCATCTACCCCCCCATATAAAGATTACATTTAGGGTGGGTCCCTACCTTGCAAATTTTCTGTTAAGTGGTGGGAGGACTTTATGATCATACAAATGATGGCACATATGCCAACACTTTTGTCTCCTGGTAATAAAGCTTATCTTCCACCCACAATTCTTCACATACCTTTGACAGCGAGTCAACATACAGATGGCCAATGGTACAGTCCAGTCTCGTAAGCTGATTTTCCTCCTCGTAGATGGCACAGTTTATCTGTTTCTCCAGCTGGCATTAACAAAGATACAAACATGTTTTTAAGGAAGTTACAGTACAGGAGTGGAAGTGTATGTTATTTTCTGCAAAGTTCATAGTGACAAGTAAATATTAAAACACTCTAAGTTTCCATGGGGTTTAAGCTGGTTCTGCCTCCAAAGGAGCATCAAAATCATATATAAACCTAACAAGGTTCCTTGTTCAAATCCTATTATAGAGTGACAACATTCTGTCCCTATCATGCTGTGTTGTCACCCTGTCACATGTTCCCCCAGTGGAGATTGCAAGTAGTCCTGTCAGTGCACATTCCACAGACTTGTTCCACTGTTGTCACTATTATGACACGTTTCGCAGGAAAAAGGCTTTATCAATGATACAGCTTTTTTATACAAACCACAGTGAAGCACGTAGATGACAGGCAAGATGACATGTAGTGGATTTGTGTTACTGAAATAAATTGTTTTTAAACAGTGACATCCTTAATGTGTGGTCTGTTCATTCCTCTTTGACACATGGTTGCCGAAGGGAGGGCACGCTCTTGGGCAGGCACCCAATACATACTGGAGGATCAAGAAGGATTAAGCGTATGAAGCCATGTTGTCTACTGCTGGATCCACTAGTCACTACTATTCATATATCACATTCCAAAATAAAGACTGATGATACACCCGAACTATATATTTATTCTAAAGACTACAAAAATAGTATATTACCAGGTCCAATACTTTGGTGAAGAAAAGTCCTCGGGGTAGTCTCATTTGTAGATTGGATTGATATGCATCGTCACCAGCGTTGAACAATGAGATGTTAACCATGATGGTCTTCATGCCTCCAACCGCAACATATGTTTTGTTTTCAAATCTGCAAACAGAGCACATATTTACATAAGATAGAGTGGCTTTCTAAAAGATGCAAATGACAAAGTGGCTTGTATATGAATCGTGAGGAAGGTGTCCACTTATATCTGAAATAGAAGTTAAAAGAAAACATGTGAAATACAAAAGCAGCTCCTGAACAGGTTAGCTGCCTGGCCTCCATTTTGATCCAGTGGATTCAATACTTTGAGTCACTGATCTGAATGAGTTGTTCTCTTTGGCTTTACATGTTGCTCACTTGTCTCAAGTTGGTGACTCAGGAAGCACCAGGGCAGGGAAAGCTAGGCAGCCCATGCTTCTTAGATGACAGGTTATCTTTATTACAGAGTTAATAGTAATATGCAGAGTAAAGTAACCTATACCAACTAAATTTCACTGTTCATTCTCTTGGAGTTAAACCAGACAAAAATATTAGTTGTGTTCCTTTAAATAAGGCTTTGTAGTAGTATATTAACTGTGCCCTAGTGGAAACAACTGTCCTAATTTTTATCAACAGAGCAACCTTTGGATATATTTGGTTATGGTAGTCCCCATATTTCTCACAGTATAGGTTTCCTTAAAGCCTTGCTTCCAAGTTCAGGGTACATTCTGATGGCTGAATAGCAATGGCCAGGGGAGGTGCCGCCAGCAAGAATCAGCAGATGTACAGCACCTTACAGGCACTTCCCACCGGCCAAGTTCTTCCTGCATTGAATTCAGAAGAATAGGCCCAGTGATTACATCACTGGGTCTATAACTAGGGGAGAAGAGGTCCATAACCTACAGGACACTTCAAATCTAAAGACTCACAGAGTGGTAGGGCTATAGGGGTATGCCCAAGGAGGGCAAGTCCAAATGTTTGCCAGTGCAACATGACTGAGGGTAGCAGCTGTGACAAATGTGGGTGTCAGATCCCTGCCCTCCTCTCTAACGGGTGACGAGGAACCGGCCAACCTCACATCACGCTGTCACTTACGTAACAATGCCACTCTCAGCTGCGCCCAGCACAAAGATTTTCCAGCTTGTGGGACCACAATCTAGGTGCTAGCAGCCTGAGAGCAATTGTCACTGGGCTAATTACGCAAATTTACCCTTTAACTGCCACCACCCTCTCTTAAAAGACCGAGCAGGGGGAGACTCGTAATTTTAGCAATACCAATTAGAATTTTAGAATAAGCGTCTGTGACACACACTGCCACCACAGACAGGTCTGCTCAGAGGCCTTACTCTAAAACAGTAGCTCTCTCTAGGTTTATTTATAGCTTGCATTAAGAGCTTTAGAGACAAGGTTAACACTTTTCAACATAAGGGTTTAATAATGAAAAGCTCAAAATTGGTGCAAAGAAAATATTTACAGAAAAGATGTTACAAAGAGATAAAGGTCAGAGTTCGATCGATGAGCCGGGAAATCGGTTCTCAAACTTGGCAGATGTTCCTGTTTTGATGTTAAAAGGAGAACTGACCATTGTCTTGGCATCTCCTCTTTTCTGTCAGATCAAAGGGATGTTGACAGCTACCAGTGACCAATCATCTGGTCATCTTGTTAAGGGAGTGGTTGCTGGGAGGTCTCTACATTCATAGCCATGTCCCAGGTACACTTTGTGATACATATTCATATCTCTGCATCTCTACTGTTTACAGACTGCTAATATCCAGATTATTGTTCAGCGTGACATTTGCTTCAAAACAAATATAAACATGGAAGGTTTCCAATGTCTTGTTTACCTAGGAGGAATAAGGGGTACCAGTGGTTTCCCATATGATCTGACATAGGGGTGTCTGGACTTGAAACATTACAAATTATCTGAGGAAACTAAATATGTCCATATTATGTTGGTGATATTATTAATTTGGAAGTTATGAAACATGCTGAAATTTCAGAACTATACTAAACTGTTTGAGCTTTATGTGGATTGAGGTATTTACGACAGGTATCTGTTGGTTCTCTGAATTGAGAGGGTGACAGTTTTACGATAGGCCTGGACATCCTACCAGGCGGACATTAGCTGTTTGCACAGGCCTTAGCTGGTTCTGTTTTCTCTATATTGAGATAACAGCTCTTTTGAAGGGTTCTGAGTTAAGCCTATGAATTCCTGGAAATAAGGGCGGAGGGAGGGGGTTCGGATTTCTACTGCAATGTGTAACTGTTAGCCAAGACTGTCGTGGCTGCCGTAAGGTTTCCAACAACATGGCCACTAGCTACAGCTTTTCGTGTGTCCAGGACGTGATATCATTACAACAGCCTATAACCCAGGATCTCTGAATATCCAGCCTGTGTCCTGTACTGTGCAATTAAGATATTGGATTAGCATGTTGATGGGGAAAATAAATGCAAGGAAAGGTAAAACATGAAAATAAACTTCAGCTTTAATGATTTGATGGGATACGCATAACAAGTCATTCTCTGTGGCTAAAATCACAAGGATGTTTACTGTGGCACTTTGTAGTGAATGGATTAATGTAGCCCAAAAACTCCCACCAAGATTTCCCAGCCCTCTGCCAGGAGAGTGAGATCAGCACAAGCTAGGTGAAGCCTAAAAAAACATGGATGCTTGATGCTTGCCTACGTCTACCCCCCCCCCTCCCCTAAAATAAGCCTCAATAAAAGTTTTCACCTCAAATGTGCTTGTTTTAATTTATTTTCATGTCAAAGAGCACTGTATGCAATTTATATGTTGATGCAAATTAAAATAAAATGCATTAAGATATTTTATTTTATAAAACAAAAAAATTGAGAAAATATGAGGGGGAAATGCAGATGTGCTTATTTCATTTAAATACTGTAAGAATTATTGAAAAGATGCAAATAAAGTGACATTTATAGAATGATCTGGCAGGAGACCAAAGCATTACTCATTGTACACCTTGGGGAGAGAAGCTGGCACAGACACAAGCAGCAGAAGGTGAAAGTACTGCATAAACAGCTAGGTTCCAAGACAACAGCAAATTAGAGAGAAACATATTGCTAACGGTGTAGCAATTACATTTCACATTTTTTCATTTTCATTTTTTTCCACTCTTCAGCTAAGATTTGGGGGAAAAAAAGTTTATTTAGATCTTTATTTAAAGTGAGACTCTAAATGATCGCACAATGCACACATTTCAATCCTATTTTGCCATTCCTATACATGTACCGTTATCTCCAGAATAACAACTTGGTCACAGTGCACAAATACGTATAATACAAGGCTAGCACTACACTGACTTTAGAGATTTAAATGTATGTAAACCTCAACAGCAACCTTCTGTTTTTGCCCTTTGGTGTATGTTAAATTTAGCTTTGAGAATGTTTTGTTATATCTGTTCAATATGTGCAAAAAATACCTTTTGATCCTGCCAGAAATCCAGTGAGCTCACAAGCAGGGATGAGATGAGGCATGTTTGGACACTAGTCCAAACCCATCTGAGCTATCCCACCAGGAAGCTGTCAAAGCAGACAGCCAATCATAGATGGCAGAGGCATGCTCCTGCCCGAAGCCTCACATACACAAGGGTTATGTATACACACGGCTGAGGGACAGGCAATTCCACCACTGCCTATGACTGGCTGTCTGTTTTGACAGCTTCCTGGTAGGATAGCTCAGGTGGGTTCAGACTGTCTGAATACGTCTGAGCTCATCCCTTCTGACAAGTTCCTCTCCGCTCTGCAGTGTAATTTCAAGCAGAATTATCGCAGAAACTCTCCCCAGTTTACCTCTATGAACTACAGAATGCCCGATATTACAGAGATTAAATATTACAGAGATTAGTGATAGGGGGTTGTTCAGTAATCCTAACACACTTCCTGTCCTAAAATGACAAAACTGTTCCTTCACAGATGCGATACACTGAGGCCAATGTGCATACAGACATCACCCTTGCGTGTGCAGTAAAAAAAAGGCTGCCTAAAGCAGGGGTGCTCAACCGGTGACCCGCAAAACCCTCTGATGTGGCCCACAAACTTATGCTCTGGGGTGGCCGGTTGGCAAGCCCAGACCACAGGTTGCCAACCCGCCATCCCAGAGCATCTGAATGGATGGAGCAGGTGCTGGAGCAAGTGATCGGCTGTGGAGGGAGCAGAAGTCGCATAGGCCAACGATTCCTCTGTATCGCCGGCTCCTGTCCATAGACTTCTGAAATATTCTGCGGGTTTGGTACACTCTCTGAAAGCACACCAAAACTCCTGAATGCAAGAGTTTTGGTGCGCTTTCAGAAAGTGCAACACACCCGCAAGATGTAATAGTGGGTAAACATCTAACAGTGATTGCTCCCATGGAAAATTATGATCCTTATTGTTGTTTAAAATCTTCATTACGATATTCAAAATTTAAGATTCGAAATTCTGAACCATTTAATTTCATTGTGGCCTATGACCAGTTACCAAGTCACTCCAGTGGCCCTTGGTCTTCAAAAGGTTGAGCACCCCTGGCTTGAGGGGTGGAGAGGGAAATAATTGTGAATATTTGTATTGATAATTACATAGTCGTGAAGCAATAATAAATTAAACCTATAGGGAATATGGAGAAATTAAGATTTTGTAGGACTGTACAAAGATCATTCAGTTACACATGGAAGAAAGATTTTTCCATCAGTTTAGGAAGAGGTTCTTTACAGGAAGAATAGCTGAGCTATGACATCTTTTTCTTGTAACCAAAAATATTTAGGGTTAAAGCCTAAGATGTTACCGCTCCTAAGGGGTAAAATAGTTGGCCAAGATGTGCATCAAAATTTGTGACAGTTGCCCATTGAGTTTGTTTTGCTTTCCTTAGCACCTAGGCTGCAGGATTTGGGAGAGGATGAACTTGATGGAGATCAGTTCTTTTCAACCTCAGTACCTTAAAGTGGCTGTAAAGCTTCTTTTTTTCTTGAAAATAACAAACATGTTATACTTACCTTCTCCATGCAAGGTTTTGCACAGAGCAGTCCTGGACCTCCTCTTCTGGTGTCCACTGCTGGTGATCTTGGTTCCTTGTTCTCTCCGAGAACAAGAAAAAACTTGTGCGGGCTCAAACCCATGTTGGGCTGTGTGTGTCCATAAACACATACAGCGAGGCTCAGCCTGCCACCTGCTCTCTTCTCACAGGATTTGACTGGCAGCAGCAGAAGCCAATGGCTTCTGCTCCTGCGGAGTTTCCTTTGAGAAGAGAGATAGGGTGGAACAGCTACTGCAAATCGGCACAGCGCTGGATCGAGATCAGGCTCTGGTAACTGTTTAAGTGGGGTGGGGGGCTGGGGGGGTGAAGCCTTTTAAATGTCTTTAATCTTAATGCAGAGATAAGAAATAGATGTAAAAAGCCTTTTGCCTTTATAACCACTTTAAGTATCATTTATAAACCTATACTTATCAATGTTGATAATAAATCTGAAGTTTAATCTGCTTATATTTTGCCTTCCCTGGCTCGTCCTTCTCTCTTCAGCAACATGCCAATTAAATTTGTAAATAAGACCTGTCTTCATTACATACCTTATTTTAGACCCATTGATGTCATCACTGAGTCTGTGTGCTTTTCTATGCAATGCAGGCAGATCGTGACTAGTGAAAGGGGCCGGCAGGGTGCTGTACATAGCTCCCTAAAAAAAAAAAAATCACAGCACCCTGCCTCAGTATACCTTTCAAGAGCCCTCAGCCATAAAGAAAGCAGTTGGCTGCTGAATGCTGGGCAGGGTTATGCAAATACCAAAATGCATTGATGGAAGAATGTCAGAAGGCATGGACATTCCTAGGCAGGCTTCCATGTAGTTCACCCCAGCTAATGCCCACATGTGA
Organism: Aquarana catesbeiana; assembly: GCF_042186555.1. Classification (NCBI taxonomy): domain Eukaryota; kingdom Metazoa; phylum Chordata; class Amphibia; order Anura; family Ranidae; genus Aquarana; species Aquarana catesbeiana. The sequence continues at coordinate 321,718,662 of NC_133329.1, forward strand.
AGCCGAGCCTCCATAACTGAAAACTGAATCCAATAAAAGGACAGACCAGGGAAAGTCAGGCTGGGGAAACAAGTGCTAAATGTCTAGGTAATAAAGTGGGCTCTGACTTGCTACAGCTTTTAATCCATACTGTGGGAAGCTCAAAGGTGTACAACGAAAGCAGAGTAAGCAATATCAGTACACGAGAGTAGCCTGTTAGATTGTGCAAGACTGAAGAGAAGGCTGGAGTTCAGTTTTGACTCGTACGAACAACTGGCTGTAAGTCTTGACATGTGCCTACTGCAGAATAAGACAATCAAGATATTCTAGACAGGAGCTTAGGCTCCACTGGATGTCCAGAAGGCCCATGTGCAACCTACATGCTCCTCCCATAGTATTGCAATCCCTATAAATAACAATTGAACAGGATGCCAGGGACGGGTCCTGGAAGGCAGTTATGTCTCCTCATTAAACGGGTTGTGGTCCCTTTAAGGGGGCTATTTAAATGCAGTTTAGGAGTATTCAGTGGTTCTCCTCCATGGAGGGGGGGGGGGGGGGTTACGAAAGAAACAGTTTGCCCAAGATTGGTAATTACTTATATGGGATCTGGAATTCAGAGGCTCAGAGAGACCATGGGTGCAAAAAAAGAAGCCTCCAACTCTGATTATGGGAATTTGGGTCTTGAAAGGGTTAACCCACCTGCAAGGGGAGATTAAAAATGAGGAGGAAACAGCCAGCAAGTGTCTGTGAGATGGACTATGAGACAGGGCACACTTGGGAGACAGAGTGATGGACTGCTGTCACTGAGACCCTTCTAAGATGCTGGTGACCTGGCGTTTGAACCCCTTAGTGAGGGGAGGTCATAACCCTGTTAAAGGACAAGTTTTACAGGTGGTGAGCTGAAGGTTTGACTTTTGAACCAGAAGTTTGGAATGTTTTGTTTCCTGTCTGGCTAGAGAAAACTGTTTTGTTTGTTTGGGAAACAATAAAAGAGTTTTACTTTTACAAACGGCTGGCTGGTGATCCCAGGCTCTCCATATTACACAATATAACAATCGAAGGGTGGAGGAGGGACAAAGCTTCCACCTTCCCTAGGACCTCAATTTGCCTACAACAATCTCTAACATGTTGTTAAAAGAGAAGTATGGGTTTTCTTATTTTTTTAGAATCATACTTACCTAGGTGGATGCTGCATCTGTCCCCCGGCGCCTCTAACACTGAGAACCGAGTGATCTAACACTGCAGATCGCTCAGTTCTCACAGCTCCCCAAGCAGAGAGCAGGTATATGTCAGTCACTTGCTCTCTACTCTGCACCCCCCCCCCGCACTCACTGGAGCGCTGGACTGTGGAGGGGGTGGGAGCGGGCAGCTATGCCTCTCAGCAGCTCGCTGAGATGCTGAGCCGGGTGCCGGTCCAGGCATGTGTGCAGATCGCGACTCCATTGTCAGGATCTTGCCTGAGCTTGGACTGGCTCTGTGATGTCAACAGGCAGTGGACTTCAGCCTGCTGTCTGCTGAAAATGGGTCACAGGAGTGCAGGATGAACTGCACTCCTGGGATCCACAGGAGAAGTACAGCCAATCGAGCTTTGGCTGTACTCCTCCTTTAAATGTGGAATTCAGGATAATGAACAGCACTGCTGGCAGACCCGGACACATAACAGAGACCAATCATTTCTACACTCTCCTGTGGTTTTAGATGGGCTGGATGGTATTTGTAACAGTATGGGGACTGTATATATCTGCCTTCTTTGAAATTAATACACTGCAAACAAAGAAAATGCCAAAAAGACGTAACTTTCATTCTTCAGTATGAATTACCTTTATGGCTGTCTGTGAACAACTAATGTATTCATTGCTGCAAAATGTTATAGATCCTTGGCTAAAGCGTCAGTACAGAAAACAAACAGATTATTTTTCTTACAAATCTGTCCAAGTGACAAACCTCCAGAGGACAGGCATTCTCACAGACAGCCAAGGTTAGCACTTTGGGAGGCCAGGATTTGGACTTAGCAGGGCCCCAAACAGCAACTGTGAGTGACAGCTCCCTGCTGCTCCCCATTGCAATGGCTCTGCTTACATCTGTGCTGTGCATCAAATAATTACAAAGGTGATATTCTGCCTTCCATGATCTACATTATCCTAGAATAAGAACAAAGGACGCCACCAATAATTCTGATGAGCATGGGATAACATTCCTTTTTCAATTAAGTCTAATCCTCTTCTGTCCAGACAGCATTAGTCTAGCAATATTTGGTTGATAACAGTGATACTGTGCAAGTGTGAATGTGTTATCTCAATAAGTAGCATATCGCTAGTCTGCACTGACGGCAAATGTCAGGGATGTTAGCACTTGCTAATTGACTGATAACCGATAGTGATACAAATTACTTCCCACTTAATCACTCTTCAGTTTCATTTTAAGGGGATTCTACAGTAAAATACACTTTTTTATTTAAAAATTGACCTAAAATCATTATGGTTTTACCAGCAAAGTGGAACTTTTATGACTTGCACACCCCTATATGAAACTTTTTACTATGCTTTCTTGCTGATGAAGTGGAGAAAGTGAACCTTGTCTCACCACATTACTTGTACAAATTATTTCCACTGCTCCACTAATGACTACTAGAGATATGTCAGTAACATTTTTTCAGCAGGGGCCCTAAATTATATGTAAGAGAAGTTAAAGAGTAACTCCACTTTTGTTGTGAAAGAAAAAAAATCCCCTCTGGTGATCGACTTAGTCCCCTTTCACATGGGGCGGATCTCTCCGCTGATCCTCGCTGAGCAGGCGCATGACAGGTCTGTGTCCGCTCCACTGATGCAGGGCGGACACAGACACAACCTATGTGGTGGTCGGATGGAAAAGGATCGCCTATCTATTTCCACCAGAATGTCATCCAATCCGCTGGATGGATGGGGAATGGGATCGGATGCTGGTGAGTGTCCGCTGACATCTGCCGCTGCATAGAGAAGAATGGAGGTTCCGATCGGGTCCCCCTGAAAAACTAACAGACGGACCCGATTGGAACATCCGTGTGAAAGGGGTCTTACACTGCAAGGATTTTAACCAACTTTGTTGCAGAGTCTTACCTGTTTGTGTTCTGAAGGAATAGCTCTTTTGTTTGAATACGTCAATGTGCAAAGTGAATCTGAATGGGAGTGACTTTTTCATTATTAATCAGCTGATGCACTTGTAGTTTTCTCATGATGAAAGATACACTGTCAGCATCCCTTTAGAAGTGAATAACCCTTTGAGAGAATCTCGTCAAAAATAAAAAAACTTTTTGCCTAAAATTTGACTTGTGTCTTAGTGCAGACTTCTTGGAAAATCAGTGAGCCAATCACACAAACAGGAGATTACATATCTGGGGAAGATCTGTACAAGATCTGTGTGCAGAAGGCCGCCATATTGTATTGAATTTTATTTTTACAGAAAATTACAGTGATGCAGAGTAAAAGGAATAGTCATTTTTAATAACATGCAATTACAGTATGGCTTGTGTAGAAATTGTATACACTATATCATTTTTCCTTAATCTCCACGGAAGTGGAGTAACCCTTTAAAGCTGAACTCTGGGCATAAAACCCTTCATTGAAATATATCCGTTAAAAGTCTACAAAGGATATAAATTTACTTTGCATCCAACAAATGTCTTTACACATCTACAGTATTATCTTGTAAAAGTAGAGGTGATATCATCACTGGGCTGCATATGTCCTGTGCAAAAAGTAGACCTGTGGGAGGGGCCCAGCAAGTCCTCCCACAATAGACTGCCTGCAGAAAATTACAGGAGGGGGCGGATACAAGGCCAGTCTCTCTGCACAAGGAGGGAGAGCAGCAATGACTGATCTTTATTATAGGAAATTTCTGGGAAAAAAAAATTATTGTGCAGAAGATGATTACTGCACAGATATTGAAAAATCACTCAAAGGACACCAAGATTTAAGTAAGAATACACATGCCTCCTGTATTTAGACAATATTTGTTTAGCCTGGATTTCAGCTTTAAAGAGTAACTCTACTTTTGTTGAGAAAAAAACATTCCCCTCTGACCCAGATCTGATCTATGTACTTTACAAGGATTTTAACAAACTTTGTTGCAGATTCCTACCTTTTGTTATTCTGAAGAAATCCCTAAAAGGGTCTAAAAGACACACAGTGTCTTTTAGACCCTGCATATCTTAATAAAGAGAACCCGTCACCAAAAAAATCATCACATAGGGGGCTTTTTGTCCCCAATGTGATGAAAAAAAAAGTTAAGTAAATAAAATGTTATTTTTTTGGGAAAAAAAATAAAGTTACACCCAAGCACATAAAATCTCCCCCCCCCCCCAAAAATTTTTTTTTGAGGCCCCCACATATACACACAGATGAAGTTGAAGCGGCGTCTAAAGAAAACATAGGGTGCTGAAGTTTGACGCCATTTCACGGGCGCACAACAATGTAAGGTTTGGCACTTTGGGTATCTACTTACTCGTTGCAACTTCGTCTTTTATATTTTTAGCCAAAATTTGGGTAATTTATTGCGTTTGTTTGCCCTAAAATTCATGTTAGTGTGTTTTTTACTGAAACTTTGCGGTAATATCCTGTGACATAAAAAATTGGAACTACCACTATTTTATTCTCTAGGGTATCTGCTTTCAGAAAATCTATATTTGTGGGTTTTGTGTAATCTTCAGGCCTAAAATGATTTTTTTAAACGTCTGCACAAAAACGGCTCTGGCAATGAAAGGGTTAAAGTACAACTATAAATCACAAAACATATAGTGCAAACACCATTTAAAAATAATGCATACTGCACTAAAGAGTTCATAATTTATCAAATGGCGATCCTATCAGTGACTTTCCTTTCCTCCTGCAGGGTGACAACCTTTTTTTCCCACTTCTCAAGCCAAAATGTTTTCTTTTGTTTTGGATAGAGTAGGAAAGGATTAGGTTAGATACAGTGCCAGGTATTAATTATCATTTGCAATTTCCTACCTCATTTCCCACTTTACTATAAGCTGTGCTTTTGTTGCTTCTATCTGATTGGAGAGGTGACAGTGGTTAGAGGAAGTGAGGATAAATATCACTGGGGACAAAAACAGCAATAAAAACCTCCCAGAACATAACTCTTCCCCATTCAATCCAGATGAAAATATTTTAAAAAGTTGTGACAAAAACTAAGCTTTTATGCGACCATCGAGCATTCCTTTTCTCCACTGACACAGGTTTCCTCAAGGATTGCTGCTTATCTAACAAAGAAGAAAATGATAAAATACCCAAACAGGCTGCATTCAAAGTACTTCCCTGCATGGGGTGATAGATATGGGCCAAAGCTGTCAATGCAGTCCTATAGTCTGTCATCTGTGATATTTCCCATGTGTACAGTGTTTATCAACTCCAAATTTCAAAGGAAAAAAACAGGAAATCATGAAAATATGACTTGAAGACAGAAGTAGAGAAACACAGTATTGGAAGAGTGAAGCTTTATGAAATCCTGCTTATAGCGAAGGTGGAATAAAAGGTAATGAAGAGCTCTTTAGTGCAGCTGAAAGGAAATGTTGGATTAATCCGTCATAAAAATAATTAATTTTTGAAAGCGGATTCCCTTTAAACTCACCCTGGGAAGGAAACCTTTCCCGAGATCTGTAAATCTGCAGAGCAGTTTGCCAAGGCACAGTATCTTGCAAAGGAAACCTGAAAATGAAATTCAAAAGCACTGCATGAGCTGCACATTTAGTCAGAAACTGTAACGTATAGTTTTTCCAAGTTATATTTAAAGGGACAATATAATTGATTCCATTGCAAAAACATTTACAACTTTATTACAACATCTATTTAATTTGTATCACATTCTTCTTGATTAACTGACCACTACTTGCTCTAACCCCTAGATGCCAGTGTTTTCATATTTCAGTTTTTGGTGGGTGCTGAAGAGCTAACTCAGTGGTCTTCAAACTGTGGCCCGGGGCCAGATGTGGCCCTTTGCTTGCTTTTATCTGGTCCTTGTGGCACTATTTCATCCACTGATACCAACAATGATGTATAATCAACGGCTCAACTATCAACTTGTCCCCCACACCAAGGTCCTAGGTGTAATCCTGGACTCTTAACTAACCTTTCAGCCCCACATCCTATCGCTATACAAAATTTGCCGACTCAACCTCCGCAACATCTGCAAGATATGCCCCTTCCTAACCAATGTCACCACAAAGCTTCTAATCCACTCCATGGTCATCTCTCGCCTCAACTACTGCAACTCCCTCCTCATTGGCTTACCTCTAAATAGGCTATCCCCACTTCAGTCCATCATGAACGCTGCTGCCTGGCTCATCCACCTAACAAATTAGTGTCTGCTATACCCCTCTGCCAATCCCTCCATTGGTTGCCACTCAACCAACAAATTAAATTCAAGATACTAACAATAACTTACAAAGCCATCCACAACCTGGCCCCAGCTACATTACTAACCTAGTCTCAAAATACAAACCTAATCATTTTCTTCGCTCCTCCCAAGACCTCCTGCTCTCTAACTCCCTTATCACCTCATACAATGCTCACCTTCAGGACTTCTCCAGAGCCTCTCCCATCCTCTGGAATGCTCTACCCCAATCTGTCCGACTTTCTCCTACTTTGTCCACTTTCAGATGATCCGCAAAAACTCATCTCTTCAGAGAAGCCTATCTGGCCCCCACCTAACAACTGTACATTTACTTTCTCCATCAGCACATCCCCCACAGTTATTACCTGTTGTATCTCTTGACCTTCCCTCTTAGAATGTAAGCTCTAAGGAGCAGGGCCCTTTGATTCCTACTGTATTAAAGTGTATTGTATTTGTACTATCTACCCCCAAGTTGTAAAGCCCTGCGTAAACTGTTGGCGATATATAAATCCTGTATAATAATAATAATAATAATAATCCAACCCCCCCCCCACCACCACCACCACCACTGACACCAATGAAGAGACATTTCCCACAATTATACCAATGATAGGACACAATTGCTCCCAATGACATCAATGATGGGGCACATTTTCTCCAAATGACACCAATGATGGGACACAATTCCTCCCACTGACATCAAAGATGGAGCATTATTTTTTCCCACTGACATCAGAAACCTTTTCTACTCCCAATGGCCACAGTCCAGCCCTCCTAAAGCCTAAAGGACAGTAAACTGGCCCTTTGTTTTAAAAGTTTGGAGACCCCTGAGCTAACTCAATCCATGTTTGGATTTCAGATTTCCCTTTTGCAGCTCTCTTTTCCCAGCAGTCATTCAATTGTATGATACCACTGCAAGTCAGATTCAATATCTCAAGGCCCGTACACACGATAAGAAAATTGTAGGAAAATGTCAGTATGGCGAATGACCAGCCGGCTATCTGACCGTTGGTATAGTGCTGTCAACAGCCGATTCTGGCTGTTCGGACAACAACAACAAAAAATCAGAAGAGAAAGGCTACGCACACTCGGAAACTAAATAATACATTACAATACAATTGAACACATTACATCACTTCCAAAGTTGTATTCTGTTGTATGAGAATTTTCGTAAATTGAGTAACCTATTCATTTTTGATATGAGACTAGCATGCAAAAAAAAAAAAAAAAAAAAAAATCAAATCATTCCTCCGATATTCCCATTGTGTGTACAAGGCTTTATACTGGTGCACACTGGAGGAGATCAGTACTGTACTTCATAAACAGGAGGAAAACATATCTAGCAAGTAACAGAACAGGATATTATCAGAAGATTGCATCTTTATTTCATCCACACCCAGATACATAACCAAAAACCAATGTATGACGTAAAGGTCATGTAAAAACCTCAGATAGTTCCTTCAGATTTTTGAACTTTAAACACAATAAGTTTGAATAGTAATAACCTTTTGAACATACATTTATTTTTTTAAAAGATGTACAAATGAAAAAAAGGTGAAACACCCACCCATCACTGAACACTTAGGTACACTTAGATTGTAACTGACAGATCATTTGTAATATACAGCCATCTGGCTTATCAAACTTATGTAGACCACATATGTATGCCAGGCATTTAATAAGTGAGGCTGCTGGTAATAATGTGACTAACACAATACAATCATTCTATCAGTAAATCACCCGTATACTACATACTTTACAGTTTCATGTCCAGGTATATGATCATATCCAAACTCTTTTATATTTGGTTTCTACAAATGTCCACAGGTTATCTATTAAATTATATTAATTACAACAAATATACCAAAAAAAGTGTGCTGTCTCCTTAAATAATGATTATAATAGAATAATACCTTTGTGCAATTAAGTACTTGATACAGAAAGAAAATTTACATCTACAATATAAATAATGAATCCAGTTACTCTATATTAAATATATTCCACTAATAGGAAGTGTGAATCATAGGTGAACAATAATTAGTTAAAGCTTAAATTCATAAGTCATCTAAAAAATAAAGCCCATTAAACATATGAATGAATATAATTGTGATAAAGTTTGTTATTGAATTAAGTGCAAAAATCAATCATATAAAGTTCATAAAGTGAAGTGCTGAAAAAAGTTCTCAGTGCTTGCTGTAAACAACAAATTGCAAATGTGCTCTAAAAGTGCCTGTGAGGTAATGCAGCCTCCTACCGGACCAAAATGATCTCAGATTATAGAGATCATTAAAGCTGGCACGTTATCCAGGAGCCTACACTCACAGCCACAGATTGCCGTTCAGGTCTATGGCGCCTGATGATAAGAACGACAGCCCAGTTTCCGGCGTCTACTTAGCCTCTAAGCACACTTCCCAGATAAATTCCGACACTCGAAATAGTAAGCATAAAGAAGAGGATCTCATAACGCAACTGGACTAAACATATCCATTTATTAAAGTAGTATTGCACTTACATGAACTGCGGATATATAAAGCATTTAGCCAGACAGCTTGCAAAAGAACCTCAGCCGTGGTTTTATCCAACCAGCTTCAGCGTGATGACGTCTCAAACACAACTCCACCCAAGGGGGTCATTAATAAATAGATATTTTGAGTTGAGGGTTATGAGATCCTTTTCTTTATGCTTACTATTTCGAGTGTTGGAATTTATCTGGGAAGTGTGGATAGAGGCTAACCAGACACCAGAAACTGGTCTGTTGGTCTTACCAGCTTTATTGATCTCTATATTCTGAGATCATTTTGGTCCAGTAAGAGGCTGCATTACCTCACGGGCACCTTTGGAGCATGTTTGAAATTTATTGTTTACAGCAAGCACTGAGCACTTTTTTCAGTCTTTATGGACTTTACATGGTTGATTTTTGCACTTAAGCAATAAAGAACTTTATCATAATTATATTCATTCATAAGTAAACAGACTTTATTTTTTCCATGACTTGTGAATTTAAGTTTTAACCATTTATTGTTCACCTATGATTCACACTTTCTATTAGTGGAATATATTTAATGTAGAGTAACTTGATTCATTATTTATATTGTAGATGTGAATTTTCTTTCTATATCAAGTACTTAATTGCGCAAAGGTGCTGTTCTATTATGACCATTATTTAAGGAGACAGCGCACTTTTTTTCTGGTATATTTGTTGCCACTTTAAACCTGGTATTCAGTTGTATTTGAGTGCAGCAGCTCCAACTTTTTGTATCACCAAGCACTAGATTTAGCTTTTAATTTAAGTATATTATTTACAACAGGCTTAGTATCATGAAGTGGTTTGACTTAATCTAGACTTGAGAGAGATGTTGAGGCCGCATGTACAGCCTTGATGTAGGAATCATTGAGGTAAACAGGGACGCAGATCAATTTACAGTATAGCTAAATCCTCTAATAAAATGTAATATATTGCAGCTTACCAGTCCTTTAATGTTGCAGCTGCATTAGTTGTCTTATTTTTTTGAGACTAAGAACAATTTCAGCAAGTATGTAAAATACCTAGTGAGCGTGCCAGAATTGCAGTGTCCTTTTCACTTTCTGCGTGCTCTACAGAAAGCACAAACAACCTTCTATTCTTCTATAAACTACTAATCAACCCATCACCCATGTAATAGAGATGAATGCAGAAACATGTTTGGATTCCAGCCTGGTTGGCAACCATAGCTCACTCTATAGATGCACTGGATGCGTGAGCATAGCCAATTCATTACAGGATGAGCTATTTGCAGAATTAGAAGTTGAAAATGAAGGAAAAAAGCCTGAAAAAAGAAAAGTAATATATCAAATTTTCATACTTGCCAACAGTCCCGGATTTGGTGGGACAGTTTCGACTTTTGAGTCCTGAGCTTTGTCCCAAGATCACAGCATCACAGCATGATGCCTGAGACTGTCACTATCTCTGTCCTGTTACAGTGTGTACAATTAAATCAGATAATTTACATATGAATGCCACAATATGTACATATGAGTTTGAATCATATGTAAATATTGTGCCACTTATATGTAAATTACGCACTCATTCGTATGCTGATTCCCTCCCCTGCAGTTCCTGCCCACCATCACCTCCTGAATGCTGCCCATATGGATGTATACAATCAGCAGCAGGGTTTGGAGTCCTGCCTGCCACCACCATAAATGCTACAAGGTACAGCAGTTAAAGGGTGCTGCAGCACTGCAGCAGAGGAAAGGGGGGGGGGGGTTGACCATTTGGGGGAACAGGTGAACACAGGGGTTGGAGTGCAAAGGTCAGCTGAAGAGGGTATGTAGAAGTAAGCAGGGGGGGGGCGGCTTTGGGGTGCAGAGGTGAATAGGGACATTAAGGATATAAAAGATGAGCTGAGAGGGGGTGTATAAGAAATCAGAGATTAGCAGAGTGGGGGTAACTGTAAATTCCTCTGTTTACACATGTGGCAGCTTTTCCCACCCCTCTGGAAAGCAATCCATGGTGGGTCGCTTCTCAGAGGGCAGTTGACAGGTGGCTTGGAGGTGCCTGTTTAACCCTAAAAAAACTGCATCACCGTGGCACAAATGTTTGATTTTCAGGTGGTTGTGGCAAGGCCCCATTCACTTAAATGGGTCATTGCTGGTGGTGGTACTGCCAAGCAAATGCAACAAGGTGTGTAATTTATGCTACAGCCACGGAGCAACACATCATTTCCATGACACGTGTACAACCCTGTCCAGCTGCCTTTTCACCCTATGGGGGCAGTCAAGGGATGATAAAAAAAAAAACATGGCTCAACTATCTATTTTTACTGCACCCCCAACCACAAGTATAAACAAGGTCTTACATTGCTGTTCACTCTTAATGTCTCAGTTATATTAGTGGTCAGTGAAGAATGCCCCTTACATTAGTGGCCAGTGTAAAATGGCCTATTACATTGGGAGTCAGTTTAATTCCCCCCCCCCTAGTTTTTATACACAGGATTTTGCCACCTAAAACAGCCTTTCAACCCATCAACAGCCACAACAGGCACCACAGTACTCTGCAGAATGGTCAGTGTCAATTGAGGTTTTCTAGATTTTATATGCCAAATAAATAGACTGTACAGACTAAAACTGATCATAGACGGATCAAAATTTGTTAGTTCAGTGGGGAGTGGCCAAATTATAATCCACATGTGGCTGTTCCCACTTGACAGAAGTCAATTTGATATAGCCATTGACTTATGCTGAACAGCCAATCAGCTACAGCCACTGATCAGTGTATTTTGACAGTGGAGAGTCCCATTTCCACCTTTGCTTGGCAGGTTAACTTAAAAAAAAAAAAATCCATCTATTGCCAGCTTAAGGCTAGCCACAAATTTATTTTGTTCCACCCCAGATAGAGAAAATTGATTCCCTTATCCACACTGAACTGTGTGGATGGAGGAATCTCCTTTGACAGCTATTGAATTCAGACAGTTGCAGTAGCTGTGGCTGTCTGCATACCCAAGCAGTGACTGCATCTGATCGGATGATACATTTGATAGAACCTCCCAAATTTGAATCTGAATTTTGTTGAGCCAGGTGGTGAAGATAAGGCCTCCGCTTAAGTCATTCTGTACTCACACAGGTACTCGTTGACAGCCCTCTGCTGCATTTATAGCCGCTGCAGCATTGCCAAGGTTGAGTTCCACCTGGTGGGCATGTCACAAATCAGGCGGTTTATGGGCAGGTAGAATTCCCGCTGAATTTAAGCCAACCAAGAACTGGCTTTGTATGACCACCTGAAATGGCTGCAGACTCTTCTGGTCAGCTGTAGCACATCTTGCAACCCTGGGTACGTATTTAGGAAACGCTGCACCACCAAATTGAGGACATGCGCCAGGCATGGCACATGTGTCAACTTTCCCTGTCTAAGGGCGGACAGGAGGTTTGAGCCATTATCGCACACCACCATTCCTGGCTCCAGCTGCCGTGTTGTACAATAATGGATTGCTACCTAAAGTATAAGAAAAGGAGAAACCCTAGCCACATCTCAAATTATTGGAGAAAAAATGGAGAAATGTGCCCCTGGGATTGTACGGGCTGGGGATAAGACCGGTAAAAAAGTAGAAGGAATAGTAAACAAGTATGAAAAAAGTAGCAACATTTTATTTTACAAACATATTACATATAAACTCTTGATTGTAAAAGCAAGAGAAAAATATGGTTAAATTACGGAAGGAATATGAAATCATACGAAAGATCTCACAATAAGAGGCCAGATCATTCATATGAGTTTCGCGGCTCCCTGAAACTCATATGAATGACTTGGCCTCTTATTGTGAAACCTTTCGTATGATCCAGATGTCAGCTGTATATATGTTGTAATTTAACCATATTCACACATTGTGCGAATTCACGGAAGGGGCAGAAATCACCAGGCTGAAAGGCAGAAGTTGGAGAGCCAACAGCTTTGACAAGCTTGCATTTAGACGCTGGGCATGTGGATGGCAGGGACTGTATTTTTTTTTTCGCTGCAGTAGATGGGGCAGAGAAATTTGCCGGCTACAGTCTACAGCTGGTGATGTGCTGCTGGCATATGTGCTGCTAGGACCTGGGATACCCTGTGCTATACCATCATCCCTGTCAGTGGAGGCTGCTGAGAGGTAATGACTTGGTATATAGCAGGGGCAGACTGAAGTGGGTAAGGAGGAGGAGGGACAGATTTGTGCCCCTTTTGTGTGGCTTTTAGGTGCTCTTGCCAACAGGCTGAGTGGTTGGATTTTAAATGCCTTGTTAAGCATGTGGTACCCAATTGGCTAGTGTTTTTGCCACATTTGATGTGCCTGAGACACAGTTTGCAGATAGTAGCAGTGCGATCTGCTGCAGATGTGCTGAAAAAGGCCCAGACAGCTGAGCTCTGGGGAGTGGGCTGGGAGATAACAGCTGCAGAATGTGATGGAATAGGGTGGCTGCTCTCTACTCTTTCTTGATGTCGGCCTCCTTGGGGTTGTGCCGCCTCACCTTCAGTTTCCTCCTCTTTTCTATCTGACACCCAAGTGGCATCAGTGACCTCATCATCATCATCAACATCTCCATCCCCTCCATCTTCATCATCATCATTACCACTGGAGACAACTTGGCAATACGCTGCGGCGTAAAATAAATAAATAAATAAATAAATGCCAATTTGTCTACCAGTGTTCACCCCTCTCTCTAAGCTCATGTTCCTGTCATCCTCAACCTCAGAACCAACATCTGAATCCAGCAATGGCTGGGCATCATCAAGGAACAAGTGGCTGACGCTGTGGTCAAATAACTTAGCTGACTCCTCCATGGCTGATGTTGGGGCTATGGCAGGAATAGATATGGACAAGGAGGCAGGTTTATCCACTCTAGCAACTGCAGGGGACTGCACACTTGTCTCTGCTTGCGTGACAGAGGATGAGGAGGATGAGGAAGGTTTAGTAAGCCAGTCCACCACCTCCTCTGCATGCTGTGGCTGGATAGCACGGGCAAGCTCACTAAACAGAGGAATGATGCCCTTCCTGAGGACTGACCACCACGTCCACCTTTGCCTGTGGACACATTTGTTGCTGGCCCCCTTACAGTGCCAAGGGAATGTCTGCCTCTCCTTGTTGTCCTCCCAGACATTATTGGGAGGGAGAGGGCGGTGCTTATAAGCAAATGTAAAGAAGAAGTGGAAATCTGTACATAGATGCACTTTAATCAATGTAAAGTTGTGTTTAGCGCACTTTAATTTGAGTACTCACACTACACACACACTCCACGGATACACTATAATATAATGCAATATAATGCACCAAACGTACAGTGACGCACAGAACTATATGGCATTAAACTTGCAGTAACGCACACAGAAGTAAATGGCGTTAAACTTGCAGTAACGCACACAGAAGTAAATGGCGTTAAACTTGCAGTAACGCACAAAACTATATGGCATTAAACTGACAGTAACGCACACAGAACTATATGGCGTTAAACTGGCAGTAACGCACAAAAAACTATATGGTGTTAAACTGGCAGTAACGCACACAAAACTATATGGCATTAAACTGGCAGTAACACACACAGAGCTATATGGCGTTAAACTGGCAGTAACACACAAAAAAACATATATTGTTAAACTGGCAGTAACGCACACAGAACTATATAGTGTTAAATTGGAAGTAATATGCACAAAACTATATGGCGTTAAACTTGTAGTAACACACACAAAACTTTATGGCGTTAAACTGGCAGTAACGCACACAGAACTATATGGCGTTAAACTGGCAGTAACGCCCACAAAACTATATGGCGTTAAACTGGCAGTAACGCACACAGAAGTAAATGGCGTTAAACTTGCAGTAACGCACAAAACTATATGGCGTTAAACTGGCAGTAATGCACACAGAACTACATGGCGTAAAACTGGCAGCAAAGCACACAGAACTATATGGCATTAAACTGGCAGTAATGCACACAAAAAAAATGTCGTAAAACTGGCAGTAACGCACACAGAACTATATGGTGTTAAACTGGCAGTAGCGCACAAAAAAAACATATGTCGTAAAACTAACAGTAACACACACAGAACTATATGGCATTAAACTGGCAGTAATGCACACTGATGCTATCTGATCCGTCCCTACTCTAGCTATACACTAAAGTAAAGATTACTGACACTGTCTCATTACACTACACTGAAACTATCTGAGCTGTCCCTACTCTACACTAATGTATGTATGAATGACACTGTCTCACTACACTACAGTGAAACTATCTGAGCTGTCCCTACTCTAGCTGCACACTATGCAGAGCTGAATGATGGTCCTCCTCACTACACTCACACTATCCCTAGACTGACAATAAACTAATATTCTACACTGATAATTGAAGCAAAATAGCACAGTATAGCACATTAACTAACTAACAGCACTGAACAGAGCCCTGTTCTATCTCTCTCCATGCCGAAATCACACTGAAAATGGCTGCCACTGAAAGAATACTTTTATATTGTGGGGCGGGAATGAGCCATGATTGGATAAAGTCATGATGACAGTGTCCAATCATGACTTTGACAGCGCTCTGTGCCCTGATTGGCTGAAGCTTTCACTGCTTCAGCCAATCAGGCCTTGCAATGCACTGTTCAGCGCTGCAATGCATTGTGGTCAGTTCGGGGGGCGAACAAACGGTCGAAAGACCCGTTTTGCCGTTAAACTGGCAGTAACGCACACAGAAGTAAATGGTGTTAAACTTGCAGTAACGCATAAAACTATATGGCGTTAAACTGGCAGTAATGCACACAGAACTACATGGCGTTAAACTGGCAGCAAAGTGCACAGAACTATATGGCGTTAAACTGGCAGTAACGCACAAAAAAAATGTCATAAAACAGGCAGTAACGCAGACAGAACTATATAGTGTTAAACTGGCAGTAACGCACAAAAAAAAACACATGTCGTAAAACTAGCAGTAACGCACACAGAACTTTATGGCATTAAACTGGCAGTAATGCACACTGACACTATCTGATCCATTCCTACTCTAGCGATATACTAAAGTAAAGATCACTGACACTGTCTCATTACACTACACTGAAACTATCTGAGCTGTCCCTACTCTACACTAATGTATGTATGAATGACACTGTCTCACTACACTACAGTGAAACTATCTGAGCTGTCCCTATTCTAGCTGCACACTATGCAAAGCTGAATGATGGTCCTCCTCACTACACTCACACTATCCCTAGACTGACACTAAACTAATATTCTACACTGATAATTGAAGCAAAATAGCACAGTATAGCACATTAACTAACTAATAGCACTGAACAGAGCCCTGTACTATCTCTCTCCATGCCGAAATCACACTGAAAATGGCTGCCATTGAAAGAATACTTTTATATTGTGGGGCGGGAATGAGCCATGATTGGATAAAGTCATGATGACAGTGTCCAATCATGACTTTGACAGTGCTCTGTGCCCTGATTGGCTGAAGCTTTTACTGCTTCAGCCAATCAGGCCTTGCAATACACTGTTCAGCGCCGCAATGCATTGTGGTCAGTTCAGGGCGCGAACAAATAGTCGAATGACCCATTTGTTTGGATGTTCACCGAACGTCCGAACAACGAAAGTTCGGCCTGAACTTATGCACGGACCGAACCATTCGCCCATCCTTAATTCCTAGCTATATTTCTGTCCTTATTATGATAAATCTATAATAGAGCATGTGACAGACCTAGCCGGGAGAGAGACTTTTGGAGGGGACTGTATGCTAGCCTCTTGCCGATCGATCGTGGGCCCTGGCATTTGGGGGAACGGTGTTCTTTGTGAGCTGTATGCCTGGGGACCCTTGAGGTGGTATTACTGTGGATTTGGGTCCTGGTCCCCCAGGACACACAGACTCTGGGGACCCTGGATTTGCCATATTGGAATAGTGACTGATTCATACCGTTGGGACTCCTACTGTTAAATGCTAATGTCATCAGTTCCAGCTACCTGTCTGTTGTCTGCTAAAATGTGTATTGTAAATAAGTCTCTAGTATGGGATCTAAGAGTCATTAGATCCCCATTGTTGTTTGTGTTTAATTAACTCTGCTATTGTGATAATGTTGATTGGATTTTCTGAACTACAAGACGGCCAGTCTGGCCTAAAGGTCATGTCTGCTAACCTCTTCCCAGCACTGATAGCATCTTCTGGGTTCCACGGAGAGGAGATGGTGAACCTTTATGCCCAGACACCAGTTGCAGAGACAGGGGATTTGATAGACTTTTCTGCTGAGGAAGAACAACCTGGTGAGCCTCCAGCAGAAGAAGAGCTGTTATTAGGGCCAAACTTTACTGTGCTCTGCCCAGCACTGATAGCATCTTCTGGGTTCCACGGAGAGGAGATGGTGAACCTTTATCCCCAGACACCAGTTGCAGAGACAGGGGATTTGATAGACTTTTCTGCTGAGGAAGAACAACCTGGTGAGCCTCCAGCTGAAGAAGAGCTGTTATTAGGGCCAAACTTCACTGTCCTCTGCCCAGCACCAACAGAAGTATCTGTGAAGTTACAAGGAACTTCCCCAGCTGAAGCGCGTGGCAACCGGACAGAGGGTCCAAGATCTCTGCCCTACACCTGCGGCGGTTGCGGAGGCTCAGGGTGAGAAGGAGGTGGTCACTTCCCAGCAGCAGATCAGGATACAGGGGGAGAAGGGAGAGGAGGTGTTCGTCGTCCTTCCCCAACAGTTAGCCGGAGCAGATGGTGTGGGGTTTCCAGCAAAAGGGCTGGCAACAGGGCCGAGTACTGCTGGACTCTGCCCTCAACTAACAGAGGATGGATTTCCTGTGAAGGTGGATGGGACTTCAGTCTCCACCTGTATACCCCAGGGATGCTGGGCAGTCGGATGCTGGGCAGTCGGCCAGATCCCGAACAGCATGATGGAGTGAGCCCAGACACCCTGTCTTCTCTCCAGCGGCAGAAAGGACTCCAGGGAGAAGGGCCAGTCCAGGCCTCTCCCCAGCGGCAGATATGTTCTCTGAGAGAGGCAGAGGTTGGCTGGGTGAGTAATGCTTTGTTTGGAACAATTTGTTTGGGGTACTGTGTGGGTATAGGCATTAGAGGACTGGAACTACTGACTAACTTCGGAGTCAACCCGTCTGGGGTCTTCTCCTGTGTTAGTCTCCTGCCGAAAGGGGAGAAATGTGACAGACCTAGACGGGAGAGAGACTTTTGGAGGGGACTGTATGCTAGCCTCTTGCGGATCGATCGTGGGCCCTGGCATTTGGGGGAATGGTGTTCTTTGTGAGCTGTATGCCTGGGGACCCTTGAGGTGGTATTACTGTGGTCCCCAGGACACACAGACTCTGGGGACCCTGGATTTGCCATTTTGGAATAGTGACTGATTCATACCGATGGGACTCCTACTGTTAAATGATAATGTCATCAATTCCAGCTACCTGTCTGTTGTCTGCTAAAATGTGTATTGTAAATAAGTCTCCAGTATGGGATCTAAGAGTCATTAGATCCCCATTGTTGTTTGTGTTTAATTAACTCTGCTATTGTGATAATGTTGATTGGATTTTCTGAACTACAAGACGGCCAGTCTGGCCTAAAGGTCATGTCTGAGTCATCTAGGCTGTCTAAAGGGATTAGTTAATTAGCTCATGTTAATTAGGTTACAGCTGTATTGTTAGAGTAATATGAGTCGGAGGTATGCACCTCCACTTTTAGTGTATAAAAGAGCCTGTATATTGCAATAAAAGAGATTCCTGTTTGAACTTACATACAGCCTGCCTGGTGTTTGTTCTGAGCTATCACAACTGGGTTAGAACGGCACATAGCTGAAGTTCTAATCCCGGAGCATTGGATGACCGAACCATCAGACGTTGCAATCTGATTCAATAGCTGCAGAGGAGTGTCGGGAGAGTGGAACCGAGCGAGCAAGGGGCTCGTTACAGAGTATTTTAAAATTAAATTGTTCACTAGGTTTTGGATATTCCTCTTGTAGAACCACGCCCATTTTAAATGAATGCTCCACCCCTAATTAAAGTACATTCTCTGCCTAAATTAGCCTGCTGGATGCTCAGCATAAAAGGGATCCCTGGAAATGTTTATTTTTTTCCTAAAGAAAGCTTATTCGCTCATACTTTTATTTAGTCCTGGAAATGTTTTTAACTTAATGTTGGCAACTATGAATTTTTGTTTTTGGCTTTAGATACACTTTAAGGTCTAACACAGGTGCTTGATGATTCCATGTCACTGTTGTTACCTCATCAATATTGTAGACCTGATAAGGTTCACTTTAAGGGATGTAGGAAGAGGAATTCTACTTTGCACTCTGCATAAAGCCTTGTACACACGGGCCAAATGTCAGGCGGTATTGGCCGGTTCAATAGGAACTGGCTGACATTCAACCCATGTGTATGGCAGTTGGTTTGACAGAAGCCAATGAAGGGTTATGACCAAAACAGGTCTGCCGACCGGCTCCCGCTCACTGCTCTCAGAAAATAGCTGAGAACGCTGACCGGAGTGTTCTGGCGCAGGCCGTCCCCCTGTCAGAACACAATAGCACAGCAGGGGAGATCAGATTGTTAGTACAGTGGATTGTTAGTACAGCGTCTCCCACATGAGCTGTCAGTTATTTTTTTTCGTTCAACCCAACTAATAGTGTGTACGAGGCTTTACAGAACACTCCAGACTAATATAGATATGAAGAAGACTTTGTTATTTACCTACTTTACATTGACTGGATATGTCAATGGTGGGAATCAAGTGGAACCATTATCTTGGAGAGGTAGCACATCTATTTAAAAAGACATGAACCTCAACTTACTAAGCTGTATACATGGTTATTTGCCATAACGGCAGTTATTTTCAGCGATGACAGTCAATGAGAGCTGCTGATAATAGTTGCAGGGTTGAAAATAAGTGTTTAATTGCATGTGTGACTCAGCTTAAGGTTTTGCGAATAGATTTAAATTACACTTCGTCAGTTTTTCTATTTAACCTCCCTAGCGGTATTCCTGCATGTGGCTCGTTGTTAATTTTCATTACCAAGAGCAGTAACCCCGAGCCAGACTCAGGATTGCATCTCAGTATCCTGATACAGGTTACTTACCTTGTCCCCAGGATCCTGTGATGTCCTCCCGCTGTATCCTCCGCCGGATCCTCTGCCTGATGTACTACTATTCCGGGCTCCGTTCCCTGCGAGCGCCGTGACGCATTAGGGCAGAGCCCAGCGGTAAATTAAAAAAAGTACAAAACACATACACACACATAGTACACTGTAATCTGTAGATAACATTACTGTATTAAATCATTTCACATCAGTTTTGTCCCTAATGCTTTGTCCAGTGCCCTGTCTGCACTATTATATTATATATACTGTTGTTTCTGCCTGGAAACTTGAGAATGTCCATGGCAATCAAAAAGCGTCCCTCTACGTCAAAAGCGGTTTTAGACCAGCTAGAAAACAGCGATAAAGAATTAGAATTACTTGCAAAATTAAGCGAAAGTGATTTGTGGGGAAATACATCATCAGACACTGAAAGTGACGACATCGACAATTCTGCGACTGAGCAAATTTCTGTGTTTTTGATTTGATAACATTATTGAATAAAATGTATTATTATTAATTTTTATAATTATTAATATAGTTATTTATTATATTATAGTTTATCATTTCATGTTTCAAACTTTATCATACCCGGGATGTCCACTAGACTTGGACAGATTTAAGTGAGTTATTCCTAAGAATTACAGGCCTACAATATAAAATGCCAAATTTCCATGCAAAACAATGTACCGCTTTGACATTCAAAAATCTGACATAATCATACTGCCAGGGAGGTTAATATTCTAGGTCTTTTGTGTATCTAATGCTTCTCTGGATATACAGTACAATCTTGTTTCGTATATTTTCTTATTAATATATAAATGAATTAATAAAATGTTGTATTATTATTTTATAAAAACTCTTTCTATCTATCTTTTAATTTGGGAGTAGAATACACCAGTTACATTTGGCATCTCCAAGCCAAATATAACAACAGCTGTAGAATAAAGCAAAGCCCGGAAAAGCTGTGCCTCCAAGTCAATATGTTTTATTCATTTTAGGAAAAGGAACACGGTGCTACCAGTTCCATACTTTCCCATGAGAATTATATGGCTCCTTGTCTTTTAAACAGTAGCCCCATGACAATACAGTGTGGAGACCTGCTGCTGGTATATACACAAATTTTCCATGTAGGCGCTTTGACAGGCAACATACAATGTTGCACATGAACTATGGCTACAAGACATTTTTAATAATGTAGTACACAGAGCATTGAGAACAAAGTAACCAATCAAAATTTAGATTGATTCACCCCACCTCATATCAGTATCAAAGTATAACTTTTTTTCTCCCAATCTCTCCAGAAACCAACTTAAACTTACAATGTTTTAGCCCACGCAAATTCAGAATGCAGAATCTGTTTTTACTATGCATAATCATTTATATGAGTAGATGTCATACATTCTATACCGATCCCGTCAAACACAACCACTGAGCCATGGGTGTCCACAGAACTTTTTTCGGGGGGGGCATCATTTTAACAAAACCCATGCTCCACTCCTTTTCGACAATGTTATGAAGGGTAAGGGGCTTAGTCATTATCACATAAAGCGCAGGCATGTGCCCATTATATGCAGACTCACTGTGCCCATCAATTGCAGCCTCCATGTGCCCATCAAATGTGGCCTGTACAGTATGGAGGGTGTACAGTATGTGTATATAGAGGGGGGTGGATGGTATTATTATATACAGAAAGGAAGGTGGGTGTATATAGCTGTATACAGGGCAGATGATGTATATCTGCAGTCAGTGATGATGGAGGAATACAGGAAGGAAGATGTCAGGCCCCCACACACACAGCTCTGCCCCCCCTGTACACAAACAACCCCCTCCCTTCACTTGTACTTTCAGCCCACACTTGTAAGGTGGTCTTCCTTCCCCCCAAGTCCTGTTTCCACATGTCCCTGTGAAAATACAACAGGCAGCAAAGCAAACATGAGGGGCGCACATACAGGAAGCAGCCAGAGGTGGCAGTAAAGAGCTCTGTAAGCTCAATGACACAGATCTGCAGCAGCTGTGGAGCCGACTCACACAAACACAGAGAGCCAGCACAGCTACAGTTGCGGCCGCAGCAGACCCTTGCCGATTCCAGGGGGGTCACTCGCCCCCCCCCCTTGCCCCTACCTGTGGACGCCAATGCAGTGAGCATAGAGTGGGGCTGAGCCCCCGCCACGCTCGCGACCATTAGATTAGTTTTCAGAACCGATCAATCTTCAGGTCCAGGCCACCTTCCCCTGCCTGTAAGTGTAAACACAGGCAGGGGAAGTGATATAATCTCCCCTCGTTGAACTCCTTTCGTTCCAGAGAGAGGAGAGAGAACATCTCACAGTAAGTTGCACCAACAATACACTAACACCAGTACACGTAGGTACACTTGTCATCCCCTGATCACCCTCCAATCGCCCCCCCAGTTAATCCCTTCACTCCCTGTCACAGTGTCACCCAGTGCAGTTGTCAGATTTTTCACTGATCACTGTACTGGTGTAATTTGTGACACTAATCAGCATTAGGGCAGTTAGTGGTAGGCCCAGGTAGCTTTAGGTTACCCCCCAATAAAGGTTTAACCCCTTGATCACCCTCTGTCACCAGTGATCACTGTATTAGTGTTACGGGTGATGCTGGTTAGTTAGTTATTTTTTTATAGCGTCAGGGTACCCGCCGTATATTACCTAAATAAAGGTTTAACCCCCTGATCACCCGGCGTGTGATATCAGTTAGGTTTTAGTGTCAGTTAGGGTCTGCGTCACCTCAGGCAGCGTCAGACTAGTGTCAGTAGCGCTAACATCCACGCACGAACCATACACCTCCCTTAGTAGTACAGTGTCTGAACGGATCAATATCGGATCAGATCTATACTAGCGTCCCCAGTAGTTTAGGGTTTCCAAAAATGCAGTGCTAGCAGGATCAGCCCAGATACCTGCTAGCACCTGCGTCTTGCTCCTCCGCCCAGCACAGCCCAGCCCACCTAAGTGCAGTATCAATCGATCACTGTCACTTACAAAACACTAAACACATAACTGTAGCGTTGGCAGAGTCGGGCCTGATCCCTGCGAACGCTAACAGTTTTTTTTGGTAGCGTTTGAATCAGTCGCTGACAGTCAGGTGCTCTTTTTTCCTGTGAGTCTCACTAGTTGTACCAGTAAATTTAGAGGCCAAAATGTCCAATCGAAGGTATACTAGTGAAGAGGCCTACACGTTTCTGAGCATGACAGATGAGAGTGAAGAGGAAGTCACCCATCTGTCAGATTCAGGCTCAGAATACGATCCTGTAGACAGCAACGGCACCCTGACAGATAGCTCTGACGACGGAGTAGTGGTCCCTGCCAAGGTCAGGCGTACCTGACCCCGTTTTTCTGCTGTTGTTGAGGTGCAAGAACCCGCAGGGCTCTCATATGGAGCAGAGAGCCAGTACTAGTGCTGCTCATCCTTCTGGTGAATTGGCAAGCACCAGTGGCCTGGTACATCCTGGTCGTACATCCAGCACTGCAGTAACACTTGGTGACGGGACGAGTTCCATAAGTGCAGTTCAAGCTGGTGAGGTGGCTAGCACAAGTAGTGTCCTGCTGCCACCAAGAAGACAAAGATAGGCCTGTCGAGCCCATAGTGCCCTTTCTGCTGCATTTGCCAATCCGAATTGGGAGCCCACCACTTCTGCAGCACCAGTACTTCCCCTATTCACTGGCCAATCCGGAATTCAGGTGGAAACAGTAGATTTTACATCACTTGAATTTTATTAGCTGTTTTTGATGGAAAATCTCTATAGATCTATTGTGGACCAAAGCAATTTGTATGCTGGTCAATTCATCACCGCTAGTTGACCCTTGCCAGAGATTGGAGACCTATTATGGTCTCCGAATTTAAGACCTTCCTGGGCCTATCCCTCCTCATGGGCATAACTAAAAAAAAGTGAGTTGCGGTCATATTATTCCACTGACCCAATTCACCATATGCCCGTGTTCTTTGCTTGCATGACCAGGACACGATATGAGCATTTAAATGACAATGAACTATGTTGTCCTCGGGGGGGACCCTGAATACGATCGGCTCTACAAAATTCGGCCCCTCATAAACCACTTCAACCAACAGTTTGCAGCCTTGTTTACTCCAGATCAAGTTGTCTGCGTTGATGAGTCCCTGATTAAGTTTTCTGGCTGCTTGTCATTCAAACACTATCTTCCCAGCAAGCGTGCCAGATATAGGGTCACAATGTATAAGCTCTGTGACAGGTCAACAGGCTATACATATAGTTTTATGGTTTACGAGGGAAGAGATAGTTACGTAGAGCTGGAGAACTGCCCAGACTACATAGGGAGTGCTGGTAAGATTATATGGGACTTGGTGTCACCCTTATTCGGCAAGGGATACCACATTTATGTGGACAATTATTACACAAGCGTTCCACTTTTTAGTCACTTGTTTGATCATGGAATTGGCGCATGTGGCACCGTGCGATCTAATCGCCGGGGCTTACCCCAGCGGCTTGTAGATTCCCACCCACAGAGCCTTCTTGAGATGTAATAATTTGCTCGCTGTGAAGTGAAGGGATAATAAGAATGGTTTCGTTCTGTTCTCCCTTCACGCAGACACGACGGTCCAAATTCAATTGGCGACTGGTGTTGTGGAGAAACCCTTCTGTGTCCATGAATACAACCTTAATATGGGAGGGGTGGACCTCAACGACCAGTACTTAATTGCCCGTAAGGCCAGACGCTGGTACAAAAATGTCTGTAAACTTATTCCAATTGGCTCTGCTGAATGCTTATGTAACGAGCCCCTTGCTTGCTCGGTTCCACTCTCCCGACACTCCTCTGCAGCTATTGCATCAGATTGCAACGTCTGATGGTTCAGTCATCCGATGCTCCGGAACTAGAACTACAGCTCTGTGCCGTTCTAGTCCAGTTGTGATAGCTCAGAACAAACACCAGGCAGGCTGTATGTAAGTTCAAACAGGAATATCCTTTATTGCAAAATACAGGCTTTTATACACTCAAAGTGGAGGTGCAGACCTCCTGCTCATATTACTCTAACAATACAGCTGTAACCTAATTAACCTAATTAACATGAGCTAATTAACTAATCCCTTTAGATAGCCTAGATGACTCAGACATGACCGTTAGGCCAGACTGGCCATCTTGTAGTTCAGAAAATCCAATCAACATTATCACAATCAAGACTCTTCTTCACACAATAGCAGAGTTAATTAATACAAATAACAATGGGGATCTAATGACTCTTAGATCCCATAGTAGACTTATTTACGATACACATTTTAGCAGACAATAGACAGACAGGTGTTGGAATTTACATCAGCATCTCCTAACAGTATCTGTCCCAGCATTATGAATCAGCCACTATTCCAATATGGCAAATCCAGGGTCCCCAGGGTCTGTGTGTCCTGGGGGACCAGGACCCGAATCCACAGTAATACCACCTCAAGGGTCCCCAGGCATACAGCTCACAAAGAGCACCGTTCCCCCAAACGCAAGGTCCCCCGATCGATCGGCAAGAGGCTAGCATACAGTCCCCTCCAAAAGTCTCTTTCCCGGCTAGGTCTGTCACAGCTTATATGCTATACAAAGCTTCAGGACGAACTGGATCCTTCCTTAAATTCCAGGAAGAGATCATCACAGCCCTTCTGTTTCCAGACGGTGCTGTGGCCCAACTTCCCAATGTAAATGCAGTGAGCCGGCTGAATGGGAGGCATTTTCCGTATTTCCTCCCTGGTACCCCTAAGAATCGATCACCCCAAAGAAGATGTTGTATCTGTAGCAAGCGCAGATTTAGGTGTGACACCCGCTATTGTTGTCCCTCCTGTCCTGACCAACCTGGTCTCTGCATCTATGAATGTTTAGAATGCTACCACACACTAGTGGAGTATTAGCGTAGGGTACAGCTCTGCACAGACTAGGACACACTTTCACAGGGTGTCCAAAGATGCCTTCGCATTTTTAGAGACCCAAACATGGAACTGTTACAGTTACACATAAAAATGTAAAAAAAAAAAAAAAACCCCAAAAAATATCAAATAAAAAAGTCAAAAATAGTTGTTGTTTTATTCTTTCTCTATTCTCTCTCTATTGTTCTCTCGCTCTCTATTGTTCTGCTCTGTTTTACTGTATTTTTTAACTGCAATGTTTTATTGTTACTATGTTTTATCATGTTTGCTTTTCAGGTATGTAATTATTTTATACTTTACTTTTTACTGTGTTCTATTGTTAACCATTATTTTATTTCCAGGTACGCCATTCAGCTGCAGCACGGATTTATTTATCTTGACAGCAACAGCGTTTGCTCTCACGATACATAAATCAGCGACTCCAACGCTGCAGAAGGTGATTTCACCACTACAGTTAAAAAAAAAGAGCATATATGCCGAAGCATGGGGCAGGGGTGGAGGGGCAATGTGCCCCTAACGTTAGGGGAGGATTGCCTCCATGCTTCGGCATATATTTTTTACTTTTTTTTGGCACAGATTGTTGTTGTTTAATTGAGTTAATGTTTTATTGTTACCATTGTTTACTTTTCAGGTACGCCATTCAGCTTCAGTACTGATTTATTTATCTTGATAGCAACAGTGTTTGCTCTCACGAAACGTAAATCAGCGACTCCAGTGCTGTAGGAGGTAATTTCACCACCACAGTTAAAAAAAAAACGGTGTATGCCCATCATTAGATGTGGGTGTATGCAGGGCGGTATTCTAATGGTGGGCATACCCACCAATCAGTCTCTTTTTTCGTTCAGCCCACAGGCTACATGAAAAAAAGTACATTACAATATATGCCCAACAAGGACCAGCAACGTACTGGTATGTTGATGGAATTTTAGTGGTTATACCAGAATGATGCCTGCAGGTTTAGGTATCATCTTGGTATTGTTGCTTTCAGCCAGTGGTCAGCTTTCATGTAAAAGCAATCCTAGCAGCTAATTAGCCACTAGACTGCTTTTACAAGCATTGGGAGGGAACGTCCCCCCCCTCGCCATCTTCCATGGTTTTCTGGGGCTCTCCTGTCCCACCGGGGAACCTGAGAATGCAGCCGGTGGTTCCACCAGCTGACCATAGAGCTGATAGAAGACTAGAATGGCTCCAATCATCTCATGGCCTAAGAAACCAGAAGCTACAAGCATTTCATGATTTTGGTTTCGCCAGATATAAACAGCGCCATTGGGAAATTGGGAAAGCATCTTATCACAACGATCTTGGTGTGGTCAGATGCTTTGAGGGCAGAGAAGAGATCTAGAGTCGAACAGACCCCAATTACAAAACAAAAGAGTACCTGTTATTACCTATTGCTATCATAGGGGATATTTACATTCCCTGTGATAATAAAAATTATAAAAAAATGAAAAAAAAAATTAAAGGAACAGCGTAAAAATAAAATAAAAAAAGCAAAATAAATAATAATAAAAAAAAGCACCCTGCCCTCCCCCATGCTTGCGCGCAATGGCGAACGCAAGCGTCAGTCTCGTGTCATATGTAAACAGCAATTGCACCATGCATGTGAGGTATCACCGCAAATGTCAGATCGAGGGCA
The DNA here is from genome assembly GCF_042186555.1 of Aquarana catesbeiana. Taxonomy (NCBI): domain Eukaryota; kingdom Metazoa; phylum Chordata; class Amphibia; order Anura; family Ranidae; genus Aquarana; species Aquarana catesbeiana. Next base: position 321,746,103 of record NC_133329.1, read on the forward strand.
GTAATTTTAGCAGTAGACCTCCTCTGTAAATCTAAAGTAAAGACTTTTAAAGTCTTTTAAATATGTATGTAGTTTGTCGCTGCTGCACGGTTGTGCGCAATTTTAAAGCATGTTGTGTTTGATATCTATGTACTCGGCATAAGATCATCTTTTATATTTTACCAAACATTTGGGCAATATAGTGTGTTTTAGTGCATTAAAATTAAAAAAAGTGTTTTTTTTTTCCAAAAAATTGCGTTTGAAAAATCGCTCCGCAAATATTGTGTGAAAAAAAATTGCAACACCCACCATTTTAATCTTTAGGGCCTTTGCTTTAAAAAAATATAAAATGTTTTGGTTTTCTAGCAAAAGAAAAGTATTTTTTCATGTAAGCAAAAAGTGTCAGAAAGGGCTTTGTCTTCAAGTGGTTAGAAGAGTGGGTGATGTGTGGCATAAGCTTCTAATGTTGATGTGCATAAAATCCCAGGACAGATCAAACCCCCCCCCCAAAATTACTCCCTTTTGGAAAGTAGACACCCCAAGCTATTTGCTGACAGGCATGTTGAGTCCATGGAATATTTTATATTTTGCCACAAGTTTTGGGAAAATGACAATCATTTTTTTTTTTCACAAAGTTGTCACTAAATTATACATTGCTCAAAAATGCCATGGGCATATGTTAAATTACACCCCAAAAAACATTCTGCTGCTCCTTCTGGATACGGGGATACCACATGTGTGAGACTTTTTGGGAGCCTAGCCGCGTACAGGAACCAATCACCACCTTCAGGATTTCTAAGGGTGTAAAATGGTGATTTCCCTTCTCACTACCTATCACAGTTACAGAGGCCATGAAATGTCCAGATAGCACAACCCCCCCCCCCCCAAATGACCTAATTTTGGAAAGTAGACGACCCCAAGGTATTTGCTAAGAGGCATGGTGAGTATTTTGCAGCTCTCATTTGTTTTTGAAAATGAAGAAAGAAAAGGAAAATGTTTTTTTTTTCTTTTTTCAAATTTCAAAACTTTGCAACAAAAAGCGAGATCTGCAAAATACTCAACATGCCTCTCAGCAAATAGCTTGGGGTGTCCTCTTTCACCTATTTCACATATGCTCATGGCATGTTTGAGCAATATATCATTTAGTGACAACTTTGTGAAAAAAAAAAAATATTGTAATTTTCCTGAAACTTGTGACAAAATAGGGGTCATGGCGGGGTTGTGCTATCTGGGCATTTCATGGCCTCCAAAAACTGTGATAGGTAGTGAGGATTCCTTGGGGTGTCTACTTTCCAAAATGGGGCCATTTGGGGGGTTTGTACTGTCCTGCCGTTTTAACACCTCAATAAATGAGATAGGTAGTCATAAACTAAAAGCTGCGTAAATTCCAGAAAATGTACCTTAGTTTGTAGAGACTATAACTTTTGCGCAAACCAATAAATATACACTTATTGATTTTTTTTTTACCCAAGACATGTGGCTGAATACATTTTGGCCTTAATGTATGGCTAAAATTGAGTTTATTGTATTTTTTTATAGCAAAAAGTAGAAAATATCTTTTTTTTTTCAAAATTTTCGGTCTTTTTTTGTTTATATCGCAAAAAAATAAAAACCACAGAGGTGATCAAATACCACCAAAAGAAAGCTCTATTTGTGGTTAAAAAAGGACGCACATTTTTTTTGGGTACAGCATTGCATGACAGCGCAATTACCAGTTAAAGAAGTGCAGTGCCAAATTTGCAAAAAGTGCTCTGGTCAGGAAGGGGGTAAAACCTTAAATTTTAAGTGGTTAACAATCCAACCTCTTATTTTACGTGTCAGGCATTTACTATACAAATTACAAAAATTGTATGTATGAATGGATCATAAATAATGATTTTTGATATTAGGGGTTCTAGTGGCAAGATATCTTCAAATTTATTCTCAGCGATGCTGAACCCTTCTAGTTATTGTTGCACTGTCATTTGTTCCTTGTACTCATGGAATAGAGTTAAAATATTTTGAGGTTGATTTATAAAAGGCAAATATACTATGCACTGCAAGTGCACTTCAAGTGGACTGTAAGTGCAGTTGTGCTAGATCTGAGGGGAAACGATGCTGATTTCTATCATCTAATCATGTGAAAGCAAAAATTCAGTTTTTTTTTTTTTATTTTCCTTGCATGCTCCTCTCGGATCTAGAGCAAATGCACTTGAAGTGCACTTGCAGGTACTCTTGCAGTGCACAGACTATTTGTCTTTAATAAATCAACTCCACTTTAACCTTTCCACTACAGTTCTGTATGGTGCAACTATATTTCTCTGTATTTTACTAAATCTAAATTAGTTAGATAACATACTGTATGTGGTCTTAAAATTCATTATGATCACAGAAAATAAATTACATGACCCATTTGTATAGGTAACTGCTCTATGCAGCTCTGTCCACCCATATGTACGCTACCAAAGCAAGAAAGGTCATTCACCCAAAAATTCTGAGCAATTTACATTGATTGATGAAACATGATGGCAATTAGTTTATGCTCCTGCTTATAAACTCACAAGCAAGAAGAATATACACAATGGAGAAGAGATTAGATGGAGCTTCTGTATTCTGTAGAAGGGTGAACTTGCATTTTCAGTAGGGGACTGCATAAAATTAGAAAACCCCTTTAGACTAATGAACTCTGTTCAGATGAGTGAAGATGATTGAATTGCTGAAATAATGAATTATTTAGTATGGGAAGAGTTCATTGTGTCACATTTTTACTTATCAAAATAAGGAAATCCTGACTGTGTTTATCTTTACCCAGTATCAACTGTTGTTCTGCCTCTGTTTTTGACCCTGCATGAACATTTCAGTTCTCTGAAAATGGGGCATTTAATTTTAGACTGGGACCTCTCATATTCTTCTCATCCTTTACTATTAAAAACAGGATATAGTAAGCCCCATCTGAATTAAACTCAAACTTCATCTAAATTTGATGCTTTCAGTGACTCAAGAATGGGGGTTGCACAGAACCTTTACATGCAGGAGTCCTGTCTTAAACCCCTCTACTTCTAAAAGCCAGAACTCCACCTTGGACATTACACCAAGCTCCTTCTATGCCAAAGTTTTCAGCCATCTCACAGTTGTCATTCATAATCATACACATCAGTGTTGTAGTGTAACATGTTTTAAATTATTATTTAATTTATGCTGCGTTTCTTGCAGTGTCAGTGAATTTGGATATCGCAGCTTTCATTCCTGAACAATGAGTCGTAGGGGCCCCTCCGACAAAGCCTAAAGGCTCTTCTAAGAGTTTGCCTGCAGGTAACATATATAATAAGTTACATGGCACTCTTTAATTATGTATATTTTCAAAGTCCAAAAAACTGACAACACAGCTAATGTGAGCTCAATTATTCATAGTGAGGGGGCTGGGTTATCCACCACTTCAGATCATTGGCCTTTGTGACTCAGCTGACCAGGAGTAAAGGCATAAGGGCTCATGGACACAAGTGTAATTAAGGACAAAACGTTTTTTAATTTTGGATAGAGTGGAGAGGGATTGGAACACCTGTTAGGATTTCATTGCTGTCTGTGCCCCCATTAGGAAAATCCACCCTCTTTATTTGTCCTGTTTACTGTTATCATCCATAATGAAACTAAAAGAAAATACCAAATTTTGGGCTGACACGAGAACAGGAATAGAGGGGAAATCTTCCAATGGTGACATTAGTTCTGCTGTTCGTGGTGACACCCCAGGAATCTCTCACTTAGGAAGCATTTCTTCTTATTCCTGTTTTGGCTATGGGTCAGGAAGTGAAGGGAAATCTCCCCTATGAGACACACATGGCAAAAAAAGCTGAGAGGGGTTATAACCCTTCCTTACTTTATCCAAAATGAAAAAAAATGCCTTTAGTTATACTTTAAAGGGGACCTTCACCCTCCTGAGGATGATCCCGCCTCTCCACCCCTCCTTTCCTCTGCTGGAATAGGGTATAAGTTTTTTTCCCTTTTTGTCTGGGTCTTTTTTTTTTATGTTAAGTTTGCCCCGCCTCCCTATGCACGTCACTCGCGAATGACACATACACTGCCCACTGTGCATCCCGGGATATGTACCACACATATCCCAGGAGGCATAGCCATCAATTTGAGAACAGGAGGAGGGGCATGCCTATTGGCGCATAATCGAATGCCTGCCCACTGAACCCGGAAAAGCCAGCGGGCCACTCGATGACATCAGAAAAATCAAGGCGGCATGGAACCGAGCTGTGGCCGGGTCAAGGCTGGATCTATTGGATGAGTATCTGAAATGTCCAGATACCACCAAGTAAGTGAGACAAAAAAAAAATTGGGAGGTCAAGAAGAAGTTCCTCTTAAAATACTTATTCAAACACAGATTCTTGATGCGTGAAGCTTGCAGAAGGATCCAGTGTATAAAAAAATGAGTGTAATAGCAAATTGTAAAGTAAGCACAATTACATGGATACAATGGTTAGAAACATATGTGTGTAAACACAATAATTTATTCTAGGCATTAGAATGAATGTAGGCATGTATGTGTGTAAAAAATGACAAACTTTTCTTCCATTAACACAGGACTATGACCTTTCAGTTTTATGCCTCTGAAAGCTGCTCTAGTAAAATGAGCTAGATGACCCCATGTGCATGCGCATATTGGATTTAATGGAGCTGCATTCACATCTGAAAACAAAAAACACCATTTTGATCTAAATTCAATATTTTTGTCTTCTGTGTCAAGGGGCCTAAAGCAGTGCTTTACTTGTTATTCCAAAGCTCGGGCACACAATATCAGCCAAAAGTTCAAGATTTTAACTGAATGAGAATCCTAGAGATCCACCACAAACCAAAGGTTGAAAGAACGTGAATCTCTCCTCTACTTTAAAAGAGATATGCACAATGTTACACAATCTATGGTTTAACTCTTACCACATTTCGTAGCACATTTTCTTCCCCGTCTTTCCTCTGCAAAATTGGCAGAAGTGGTTTGAACTCATCTGTATTCCTTTTATTAACAATGTGTCTTCCAAGATAGTATCGGGATTCCATATGTATTGGAGTCAGGATGTCTCTTATATCTCTCTACAAAAAAAATAATAATAATAAAAAATATATCACATCAATTTTAATAATGCAGAGAAAGAAAACAAAGGTACTACAAAGGTCAAATTATTAGAAATAATATAATGAAATAGGGTATTGTTTACTATAACAAGCAGAGAAATACCAAGAATGAGAATTTTTTTACGTAGGATTCTCATAGTTTACATAGTGGTCTCATGGACTCATAGTGGTCTATCACAATAAAAATGAAGGACTGCCATGTTTTGCTGTTGTCCTTTTGAAATCGCTAGTTGCCAAGCTGGTATAACTCACTGGTTTCAATACTCTAAATAATAGAGAAGTATTTTAATCAGAAAAGTCAAAGTTTTTTTAGCATTGTTTGATCCAGGTGAGTCAAGCATGAAAGCCAGCATTAAATCCAAACAAGCATTTTTTCTTTAAAGCTATCTGCCATTTTTGTTTTGTTGCTGAGCAGATGTTTTAAGGCTACATTCCATGGGTGTAAAAATTTTACTATGTAATGATTTTTATCATCATTTTTATTATAATGATCAATAAATACTTGTATAAAATTGTCGGGTTTTTTTTTTCTCAATACCTGCATCTGCCTAACAATTTACTTACTTACTAAAACCAGCCATCTACTGTAAAGTCAAACATAAATAACTGTGCTATGTGGCCCCTTTTAGCATGGTCATAACATTTTTCTTACTGCAGGAACAATCAAGTTTGGTATCTGGGAAAACCATATTTTACTAAGATTACCACACTCTTCACCTATGGCACCAGTCCCGCACACTCCACCTAATAATATGCCACAGGGATGACAGTTTAGACCCGTCATACTTGGGTCACTATTCTTTCTTATCGTACATCACGGGACACCGAGCCATAGTAGTTACTATGTGGGTTATAGGCCACCGTCAGGTGATGGACACTGGCACGCCTTAAGACAAAAAGTGGACTCCCTATATAACCCCTCCCACTACTGGGAGTACCTCAGTTTTTTCACCAGTGTCTAAAGTGTTGGTCATGATTAAAAGACATGCTGTGCTGAGCTCCACTGGAGCAATCCTTGCTGGGGGTAACCATGCAGCCGGATCCATTCAAAGTGTCTTTTTGCCCGAATTGAATGGTACCCGGGCCTCGTGTCCGAAGAAACGAGGTCTTTCCTGTAAACGCTTCTCTTTTAGAGAGCTGGACCCCGGGATCCAGTACTTCTGGTAGTAAGGCCATAAAGTTTTACTGGCAGTGGTACTATTACAGGTCCAGGATTGTGGGTTTCCCAGAGGATCCCCAGCTCCTGAAGGTTTAACAGAAGATTGGGTCTGTTGGTTTTACCACAGAAAACCCTGGGGCGGGAAAGGTAAGTGGAGTTTTCTAAGAAATTTTTTGAAATTTTCTTATGAATGTTTCCTTTAAATTTAGTAAATGTTGTCATGCCTATGTGTCACCACTGGGGGCTGTATAGAGCACTTACCGTCTCTTGCTTCTTTGAGAGCCCACGATGTGTCCAGGAACAGCAGTTTCCTTTCCTCGAGCCAGCAGTGGACCTCCGGTAAGTCTGAGGGGGGTTTTTCCTCCCTACCAGACGCCCCCCTGTGCTGTTATTTCTCCCCTCTTCACGGGGAAGAAGCGCAAAAAAAAAAAGCGAACGGCACGCCGCCCTACTCGGCGCCTTCCAGGCCCCCCTTCGCCATTTTCTTTCCACTCACTGCTGATCCCATAGGATCAGAAGCCCGCGCTCGCACGGGAAAGGCTCTTTTTCGAAAGGAAAAGAGAGAGGCCATAGGCGATGGAGGGGGCGGGGCTTAGGGCGGCATTGGCGTCCTCCAATGTCCAGCACAGGAAAGTGTGTTTAAAAGGCACCATTGTTACTACTGCAAGCTGCAGAGGGACACAAGAGCAAAGGTGGCATGAAAATGGTTTAGTGACACAGGCATTCCTTTTGATAAATTTACTATTGCATCAGGCTGAGCATTGATAGCAACGGTAGGGCTCAAGCAGTGGATGCGTTCCTTCTGGTAGTACCTCTGCTTTGTGCATCGGGCTATGGTCGGAAGGGGGGGTAAAAACAACTCAAAAAAGGGCTCTAGAAAGACTTCTACAGTCACACGGAAGACTAGAACCATCTCAAAAAGATGGTATCCTCCCCTTAGAGTACTATGGCTGGTCAGAGTGAGCCATCAGGAGTGATGGGTGTTGCAGCTGCTCTTAACACTGCAGGCCCTGTATATATTACTAAGGAGTTTTTTTCTTCATCCATTTTTTGGCTCGGAGCAAAAAATGTATGCTTTTTGAGTGGGACTAAGCGTAACAGGTCCCCTTCTATTGCTCAGGACCCTCATGCTGAGGAACAAGGGGCGAGAGATGACGAATTTCTCTCAGGGGACCAGGAAGAGGCTGGTGACTCCTCTTCCGAAGAACCTAATATGGAAGGTTTGATCAGGTTTGCAAGAAAGATTGTTGGTACAGTCTCTCACTGAATTGGTCCACTCCACATTTTTGCTGCCAGTAGCGGAGTCAGTCGATGAGCCCACTTCTGGTTTGGGTTCACTAAAGCCTCCCCAAACTGTTCATGCTTTTCCTATCCATTCATGGCTAAAAAAGCTTATATTTTCTGAGTGGGAGAACCCAGATAAACAGTTTTTTACTCCAAAAAAGTTTTCAACACTTTATCCTATGGAGGAAGAGTTTAATAAGAAATGGGGAATTCCAGCAATTGACGCTGCTATATCCTCTGTGAACAAAAACCTGACTTGTCCAGTAGACAATGCTCAAATGCTGAAGGATCCAACAGATAAGAAGTTGGAATTCCTTTTTAAAAACTATATTTCGCTCGCAGGTTCAGTGGTTCATCCTGCGGTGGCAGCGATCGGGGTATCTCAGTCCTTAAAGGACCAGTTTATAGAGGTACTCAAGGTTATTCCTGATCAGCAGGCCCAAGATTTGGCCGGGATATCAGAGGCGTTGTGTTTTATAGTAGTCGCTATGAAAGATTCTATTCTCAAGGCCTCACGGCTTATGCTAGGACTGGTACATGTGCGTAAAATCTTATGGTTGGTCAGCCGAAGCGCCATGCAAAGAGCTCTTGGCCAGTTAACGGTTATTTGGAGACGATCTGGATAAATACATCCAAAGAATTTCTAATGGGAAAAGTTCCCTTTTACTGGTTAAGAAGAAGTTTAGGCGTTTTTCTTTTAGATGAGCTTCTTCTCCAGTGCCAGGAGCATCAGCCTTCAGGCATTCACGACAGCCTTCACCGTCAGGTTCAAGAGGTAAAACTCAGGGTCAGTCCCAGGGTCAAAAGAGGCCCTGGGGGAGGAAACCCACAAAACAAAATACTAAGACTTCCTTATGAAGGGGCGCCCCCACTCGCTCGAGTAGGGGAAGACTTCTGCAGTTTTGGGTCTGGCAGGAACAATGTCAAGACAGATGGGTGGCTTCCTCAACATCTCTAGGTTACAAACTAGCGTTCCGAGAATTCCCGTCTCCTTGTTTTCTTAGATCAATCGTTCCCAGAGATCCAGTAAAAAAGAAGTCTCTCTTTCTAGCTTTGGATCATCCCTTGTCTCAAAGAGTGATATCGATGGTCCCCTTGGTAGAGCGAGGATTAGGGTTTTATTCAAACCTTTTCACGGTACCAAAACCAAACGGGGATGTCAGACCCATTTTAGATCTCAAAGATCTAAACCGGTTTTTGAATATCGGCTCTTTTCACATGGAGTCAATCCGATCAGTAGTCTCCGTCCTACAAGGTGGAGAACTTCTGGTGTCAATCGACATCAAGGAAGCTTATCTCCATGTGCGTCAGAGCCTCAATTGGTGGTTGATATCCAAGAATCTTCAAAGAGGAAAATCCTTTCTACCAGTTACCTGGAAAGCGGTAACAAGAGATGCCAGCCTTCTGGGCTGGGGGGCAGTCCTGGAAGAAGCGTCTGTCCAAGGGAAATTAGAAATGACCTTGCCCATCAATATGCTAGAGATTCGGGCAGTACGCCTGGCCCTGAAGGCCTGGACGCCCAGACTATGGAATTGTCCTGTCAGAATCCAATCCGACAATGCCACAGAAGTGGTCTATATCAATCACCAAGGGAGCACGAGAAGTCGCGCGGCCCAAAGAGAGGTGAATCATATCCTATCCTGGGCAGAAGACAACATTCCTTGTCTGTCAGCAATCTTCATTCCAGGGATAGAGAATTGGCAGGCGGACTACTTGAGTCGCCAACAGTTGTTCCCGGGAGAATGGTCTCTTCACCCCGACATCTTTCTGTCAATATGTCAAAGATGGGGAATTCCGGACATGGGTCTGTTTGCGTCCAGGTTCAACAACAAGATCGACAACTTAGTTTCAAGGAATCGGATGGCATGCCTTCGTTTTTATGTGGGATCAGTTTTCACTGATCTATGCGTTCACTCCTGTTCTGCTGCTTCTGTGCCTTCTTCGCAGGATCAAGCAGGAAGGGAAGGAGGTGATTCTTGTGGCCCCAGCGTGGCCCAAGAGATATTGGTTTGCAGCGATCGTAAAGATGGCTGTAGGGGACCCATGGACTCTACCACTATGGCCAGACCTTCTCTCGCAATGTCCGGTATTCCACCCTACCTTACAAATGCTAAATTTAACGGTCTGGCTATTGAGACCCACATTCTGAAAGCCCGTGGGCTGTCAGCTTCAGTAGTTTCTACTTTGGTTAGTAAGCCGGCCTCCAGAGTCATATACTATAGAATCTGGAAGGCATATGTCTCCTGGTGTGAATCCAGGGGTTGGCACCCCAGGAAATATGTCATAGGTAGGATCCTTGAATTTTTGCAGATGGGTTTGGAAATGAAGCTGGCCTTGAGTACTATCAAAGGCCAGGTGTTGGCCTTATCAGTGTTTTTTCAATGACCACTTGCTTCCAACTCTCTGGTTCGTAACTTTATTCAGGGGGTAACACAGATTAATTCTCCAGTTTGGTCACCCCTGAACCCTTGGGACTTGAATTTAGTCCTGTCGGCTTTACAGAAACAGCCTTTTGAGCCAGTACGAGATATTTCCTTGGTCCTCTTGATGAGGAAAAAAATTTTCTTGGTTGCCATATTTTCTGCAAGAAGAGTATCAGAGTTGGCTGCTCTTTCTTGTAAAGAGTCATATTTGATTATTCATAAGGATAAGGTTGCATTGCGGCCTCATCCTAATTTCCTACCGAAGGTAGTGTCAGGTTTTCATTTAAACCAGGATATTGTTCTGCCTTCATTTTTTCCAGAACCTCAGTCTGTGGAAGAGAGGTCACTACATTCTCTTGATGTGGTGAGAACGGTCAAGGTCTATTTGAAGGTGACTGCTCAGATTCAAAAACAGATGTTTTGTTTGTGTTGCCAGACGGGCCTAAAAGATGACAGGCAGCATTGAAATCTACTATATCTAAATGGATTCGTCAAGTGATTGTACAAGCTTATGGTTTAAAAAGGAAAACTCCACCAGGGCTGTTAGTGCTGCTTGGGCAGTGCATCACCAAGCCTCTATGGCTCAGATCTGCAAGGCCGCAACTTGGTCTTCAGTCCATACATTTACCAGATTCTATCAAGTAGATGTAAAAGGTCATGAGGATATCGCCTTTGGGCGCAGTGTACTGCAGGCTGCAGTATAAGTCCTCTAGTCTCTTAGTGCCCTACTTTTGTTGTGTCTCCCTCCCTTCAGTTGGCATTGCTATGGGACATCCCACACAGTAACTACTATGGCTCTGTGTCCCGTGATGTACGATAAGAAAATAGGGTTTTTAAAACAGCATACCTGTAAAATCCTTTTCTTTGAAGTACATCACGGGACACAGAGGCGCCTCCCTTCTTTGGTATACACGTGTATTGCTTTGCTACAAAACTGAGGTACTCCCAGTAGTGGGAGGGGTTATGTAGGGAGTGCACTTTTTGTTTTAAGGCATGCCAGTGTCCATCACCTGAAGGTGGCCTATAACCCACATAGTAACTACTATGGCTCTGTGTCCCGTGATGTACTTCAAAGAAAAGGATTTTACTGGTAAGCTGTTTTAAAAATCCTATTTTTTAGAACCACAATAATACTGCAATGTCTAGTATATTTTAGCTCTCTTGTGGAGTAAGTAAAAACATAATATATATATATATATATATATATATATATATATATATATACATATATATATATATATATATATCTATCTCATGCCATGCAGGTCTATAAATAGAAGCACTTAAAACAAAACTGTTTATCCAAAGATTTTGCTTCCACCATAGCCATTGCTTAGCGCAAAGTGTGTGTTTGACCACATGTTCAGGTAATTAAATGTTAAGTGCCTAGCTGTGATTGTGTGAGCATTATTCCATAAAATTACTTTTCTATTAATTATTCTGTTTTTCAATTCAATGAAATGTGACTATATTCCAGAAAATAAAAGGAAACGTGCAAAAGTCATACACAGTGCATTTAAAACATATGATTTTCAGCCGTAAATTCATTGATGTGAAAAAAATATGAACCATATGAATATTTACTGTTTTAAAAAAAAACAGAATATGTTGTAATTCATTTTATAATTAAAGACCCTTCAGCCTCTTTAATAAAACTAGGCGAAACATTAAAATTGATTTAACAGTTTGATAACTCTTTGTATGCCAATGTATTCCAGCGTCTCGGCACAAGGTCATGTTATGTGTAGTTTGTATTTACTGAGATTGGCGTTTACTCATAGCTTCCAACTGTCCCTAATTTGAAGGACATTGCCCTTTTGAAACCAAATCCCTTTGTCTCTTACTCCTCCCTAGTTATGTCCCTGTTTTTAATATGATTTATAAACCTCTGTAAAAAAAAAAACATACCATTTAATTACCAAAAGTGTAATTCTGCTTTACTTAATTCATCTAACCTTTTGTCTAATGTAAATCATGATGAACTCCGCCACAGGTGACCCGGAAAAAAAAAAATAGCTCCACACCCATCGCTTGTCTTACAACACCTGACATCTCCAGTTCCCACTGACATCAAATAAACAATGGGGTGGGGTCACCAATGACAGGTGACACCCACCCTTTGTTTATTTACCGTCGACACTGGGATCCAGACATGTCAGACACCGGGAGGCAAGTGATGGGTGCGGAGCTATTTTTTTCTGGGTTGGCGGCAGCGCTGTTCATCGTGATTGGCACTAGATTTACTTCAGGGGACATTGTTTTTTTTTAAATGAAGAACGTGTCAAAAACTGTCTGTTTTTATTTATTTTTGACACTTTTTTGGTGAATGAGTAAGGGTATGTACAATGTACCCCATACTCATGCACATGAGGGGGCAGGATCTGGGGCATCAGATTCCAACAAGCCACTGGCTCGCAGACCCTCACAATCACCACTATCAACATGGGGACAAGATGCTCTGGGGGGAGCCCCTTGCCTCAAAGCACCTCCATGTTGAGGGCATGTGGCCTTGTATGGTTCAGTAGAGGGAGGCGCTCGCTGCCCCCCCCCCTTTCCTGACCTGCCGGGCTGCATGCTCGGATAAGGATCTGGTAGAGATTTTGGGGAGGACCCTTTGCGTTTCTTTTAATTTTGGCATGGGGTTCTCCTTAAAATCCATACTAGACCCAGAGGGCCTGGCTAGATTGGGGGGGGGGGGTCCCCACGCTGTTTAAAAAAAAAAAAAAAAAGAATGCTGGCACAGGTTTGTTTATATTCTGCGCAGGGAATCCCGGGAGGCCGCCCCACTCCTTAACTAGTTATTATCTAATTAATTAGAATCATTCATTTCATTTGGATGCCTCAAATATCCAAATGAAACAAATGATTGTTCATTTATTATGTTTATGTTTATGTTGGATTTGTTGAGACTTGTTACTGTCGTATTCAGAAATTCAGATACATCTGAATTTCCAAGTAACAAAAATGTTGGCTGAATTTAAATTCGGAAGGAAACAAACTGCACATTTCTATTGCACTTGTGTTAAAACCATACATTTGTTTACCCTGGAGTTCAGCTTTAATTGCTACACTAGCCATCTTTTTGCCAAAACTTCTGACTTTGCCAACCTGAAGCTACAAAAAATGCTTCCATCATTTCACTTACCTTTTGCCTGTTCACAGTGGTCCCAAAGCATTGGTGATTTTCTGTGTGCAAACTCTGTATGTTATATTTCCAATTTAGAACTAGACATGATGTGAAACTTTTGCAATCCCAAACTACATAAAGGGTTACACAACATAACCCTTGCCAATATCAGGATTTGTTTCTAATTCTTTATCTCACACTGCCTAGTACTATGTTGTTACCAGGGTTATTTGTTAACTCACCCTCATAAATGCTTGGTGTATTTTACAATTTGCAAACTTTTGGTACAATTCAATTTTCCCTGAATAAACATCACTGGTTCCATTGGAAGAGAAGTAGAATCTGGCTGGAGTGCCGATCTTTCTCTTAACATCTGAACTGATGTTATAGTGCAAAACTGGAAAGGCAGGAAACAGATCATTATTCAAACATTCAATTGCCTCGGGATGTTTGCTTTCATTAAAATAATACATATGAATACATCTTTGGGTATTTTGTCTAAGTGAGCAGAGAATGCTGCAAAAATGAAGAATTTTGTGTGGTTAACATAGCTTCTGAAAAATCTTAATAAACCATAGGAGAACCACTGCTCCGAGCTTCTGTTGCAGTAAGCTCATTGGGAGCTTATCTTAGAGTTTGTCCATGTTGCAAAAAAATGCACTTCCAAAGAAAAAAGGGCACACATCGATGAAGTCACTGGGCTCAAAAAAACTTTATTCAGCCATACAAGCAATTCAACTTGTTACAGCCTGGTGACTGTGTTTTTTCCTCAGTGCATTCTGAAAAATCTTGCTGACAAATCATGTATTAGTTCAACTAATAGAAAAAATATATAGTTACCCTGTGTATTCAAAAATCTTTAATCCACCAATAAACATTTAATAAAGGATAGAATATATATGCCCCGCACAAACGATCAGATTTTCTGATGTTGGATGTGAGCTTGTTGGCTGAAAGTCCGACCGTGTGTATGCTCCATCGAACATTTGCTGTCGGACTTTCCGCCAACAAATGTTTGATAGCAGGTTCTCAAATTTTCCGCCAAGAAAATTTTGTTGTTGGAATTTCCGATCGTGTGTACACAAGTCCGACGCACAAAAGTTCATGCATGCTTGGAATCAAGCAGAAGGAGCTGCACTGGCTATTGAACTTCCTTTTTCTCGGCTCGTTGTCTTGTACGTCTTGTACATCACCACGTTCGTTATTGTTGGCCAACATTTGTGTGACTGTGTGTATGCAAGACAAATTGGAGCCAACATCCTTCGAACAAAAATCCACGATTTTGTTGTCAGAAAGTCTGATCGTGTGTACGGGGCATAAGAGTTATCCAAAAAAAGCAAAGCAGTAGCTGCAGACCCTCATAATCTCTCTCTCACTAAAATTCTCTATGGCCTGTGTGAGCAGAGATGGAAGATAGAGGAAGAGAGACGAGTCACTCAATGTTCTGGAGCTTGAGCTACTGAGCTCTGTAAACAATTAAATTAAAGGGTCAGATAATGCCAAACATTTTCAAGACAAATCTGCTTGCAAAATTGAATTTTAAACCCTCTAGTACACTTTTCATAGCTGCATGCCTAGTCCTTTAGTCCTGGTAACCAATGACCATATCTTTGTCATTTCCTCATAAGCTTGTAAATATGTAATTGATGAACTGTGGGGCTCAATGATCTAGTCTGCGGGTAAGGCCACCTTTGTTCTGTGGGCATTGTAATAAATTAATTTAATAATATAATTACAAAGTAACCAAATTTGTTTTCTCCAATAAGAAAGCATAGGAAAAGGTAAGCTGTCTGTTAGCGATCCTGGATCATTTGTCAGACATGGTGATGTGTGTTATATTGTGTCCTACCAAGACTGTGCATTGCACATTTTTACTTCTGTAGAAAAAAAAATGTTGGAGTACATGTAGGCAAATGTACATTAGAATAGAAAGTGAGATCTTCAACTTTAGCTGGCTATCATAAGTACAGGTCATGCCATGGGCCCAGAAGCTCCACCTCTCATGCACTAACCTAAACCAATCATAAGATCATATACCCATGCGAGCGGAATATCTTACCGATGTGACCAGGTACGCTACGTCCTCGATATTTAAAGCAAATTGTGACATTCATGCACACTGCAGGATGTCCATTCTCAACACATTCAAATTTTGTGCGATTCACTGAATTTGGCAGTTTTAAAGATGCATCAATGGTTACAACCGGTCTTGTTCTAAGGACAGCACACAAGCAGAAGCAAATAAGAATTAGATGTTATTATTGTCATTTGTGTCACCTACACACACATACAGTACACATGCACATACGTACACATACAATCTTATTTTACAATTACAGCTTTGACATTGAATACATGCCAAAAGATTCCCAAAGTCCTTTGAGTTACCTAAAGAAAGCACAGCACAAGCACTCCCCTTCATGGCACTGCTATTGTTCACTAAGATCTCAGGTGATGCCATCCAATAAGGGATAAGCCACTGCTTGTGTGTGCAAATTTCACCTTGAGCTATTGGGTGCTATAAAAATTAGAAGACACTTGAAATGGGGATATATATATATATATATATATATATATATATATATATATATACACACACACACACAGTATCTTACAAAAGTGAGTACACCCCTCA
This sequence comes from Aquarana catesbeiana, assembly GCF_042186555.1. Classification (NCBI taxonomy): domain Eukaryota; kingdom Metazoa; phylum Chordata; class Amphibia; order Anura; family Ranidae; genus Aquarana; species Aquarana catesbeiana. The sequence goes on from NC_133329.1 coordinate 321,761,819, forward strand.
CATTTTTGTAAATATTTTATATCTTTTCATGTGACAACACTGAAGAAATGACATTTGCTACAATGTAAAGTAGTGAGTGTACAGCTTGTATAACAGTGTACATTTGCTGTCCCCTCAAAATAATTCAACACACAGCCATTAATGTCTAAACTGCTGGCAACAAAAGTTAGTACACCCTAAGTGAAAATGTCCAAATTGGGCTCAGGTGTGTTAAATTTGGTGTTATTGCTCTCACTCTCTCATACTGGTCACTGCAAGTTCAACATAGCACCTCATGGCAAAGAACTCTCTGAGGATCTGAAAAAAAGAATTGTTGCTCTACATCAGGGGTCTCAAACTGGTGGCCCTCCAGATGTTGCGAAACTACAAGTCCCATGAGGCACTGCAAGGCTGACAGTTACAAGCATAACTCCCACAGGCAGAGGGATGATGGGACTTGTAGTTTCGCAACAGCTGGAGGGCCGCCAGTTTGAGGCCCCTGCCTACATAAAGATGGCCTAGGCTATAAGAAGATTGCCAAGACCCTGAAATTGAGATGCAGTACAGTGGCCAAGACCATACAGCGGTTTAACAGGACAGGTTCCACTCAGAACAGGCCTCACCATGGTCAACCAAAGAAGATGAGTGCACATGCTCAGCGTCATATCCAGAGGTTGTCTTTGGGAAATAGACGTATGAGTGCTGCTAGCATTGCTGCAGAGGTTGAAGGGGTGGGGGGTCACAGTGTTACCAACCTTCCGAGGCAAAATTTACTGGCAGGATACCAAAAATTTACAAACGGCACCAATTTTTTACTGGCACTGCAAAAAAGTACCTATAATTACAGTTTTCAGTGCTAAACAGTGCAAATATGAATATTTAAACTATAAACATATATCTAGTGCTATTAGCAATGTGTTTAAGTTTAACAAAAGTAAAAAACATATTTCTGCATTGACACGAAGGTCAGGTTACTATAACCCGGCCAGCACAGAGTTCCCCCTTACATCAGAGTCTGCAGGATTCCCTCTTGCAGTGAAATGAAACTCTTATGTAAAGGGAAATGCTGCAAATCATGATCTAAGGTGGAACTCTGATGTAGAGGGGGGCTCTGGTGACCAGAGACCACCTTATATCAGAGTCCACTTTGTTCTCTTTACATCAGAGTTCCCAATTACATCAGGATCCTCAGATTGAGTTCCTAGTTCATAGGCTGCGGACATGCTACAGGAGACGGTCATAGGCTGCGGACATGGTACAGAAGACGGTCATAGGCTGCGGACATGGTACAGAAGACGGTCATAGGCTGCGGACATGGTACAGAAGACGGTCATAGGCTGCGGACATGGTACAGGAGACGGTCATAGGCTGCGGACATGCTACAGGAGACGGTCATAGGCTGCGGACATGGTACAGAAGACGGTCATAGGCTGCGGACATGGTACAGAAGACGGTCATAGGCTGCGGACATGGTACAGGAGACGGTCATAGGCTGCGGACATGCTACAGGAGACGGTCATAGGCTGCGGATATGCTACAGGAGACGGTCATAGGCTGCGGACATGGTACAGAAGACGGTCATAGGCTGCGGACATGGTACAGAAGACGGTCATAGGCTGCGGACATGGTACAGGAGACGGTCATAGGCTGCGGACATGGTACAGGAGACGGTCATAGGCTGCGGACATGCTACAGGAGACCAAATGTGCTCACTACTTACTCAGATAAAAAAAAAAAATATAAATAAACACCTCAAGACCATCAAGCAGATTACATAATTATATTATCACCATACAGTACAAACACAATATACAGCAGCACTTTTTCATCAGAAAATACCAGCCAAATCATATTGCTGCTGCTGCTGCTGCTGCCTTCCCTCTCCTGGCATGCTTGGATTTGTAGTGCCACTGTGCCACAGACACATGAGTTGCTAACTCTGGGGAGGACTGAGGTGGCTGTGCCTGTACTGGTGGTGAGCACTGCAGGTAATAGGAGATTGGGGAGAAAACGTCCTCCCTTTAGAAGAAAAGCAGATCTGACACACAAAAAAAACATCTGCACAGTGCACACAAGCCTGCTACAGAAGCCTGCAACACAGCCCATCCTCTGCCCCCCTCCTCCTGCCCATTAACACAAGTAAAGACACAACTGCAATTAGCTAATTGCTAGGCTAGATAAGCTTACCCCCTGCTAGGCTGAAATCCATCCGGGCGGGCGCTTCACTGCAGGCTCGCTCACTCCACTCCTCTCCTCCCCCACCTCCCAGCATCTCCCAGAATCAAATAAGGCGCGCTGTCGGAGGAAGGGGGAGGGTACAAGACAAGTAGCAGCAGTCACAGGGATGATCGGAGACTCTCGGCAATGCTTCGGGATGCTTCGGGACTGCACATGCGCAGTTCCGAGCCGGGACCGTCATTTTTACGGGCATTAAATTTTCTTTACGGGTTTTCACTGACATGAAAAAATAGCCCCGTTTTTACGGGCTGCCCGTAAAAACACGGGCGGTTGGCAACACTGGGGGGTCAGCCTGTCAGTGCTCAGACCATACGCTCCACATTGCATCAAATTGGTCTGCATGGCTGTTCTCCCAGAAGGAAGCATCTTTTAAAGATGATGCACAAGAAAGCCTGCAAACAGTTTGCTAAGGACAAGCAGACTAAAAACATGGATTACTGGAACCATGTCCTGTGGTCTGATGAGACCAAGATGAACTTATTTGGTTCAGATGGTGTCAAGTGTCTGGGGCGGCAACCATGTGAGGAGTACAAAGACAAGTGTGTCTTTCCTACAGTCAAGCATGGTGATGGGAGTGTCATGGTCTGGGGCTGCATGAGTGCTGCCGGCACTGGGGAGCTACAGTTCACTGAGGAAACCATGAATGCCAACATGTACTGCGACATACTGCCGCAGGGCAGTAATACAACATGATAATGACCTCAAACACACCTCCAAGATGACCACTGCCTTGCTAAAGAAGCTGAGGGTAAAGGTGATGGACTGGCCAAGCATGTCTCCAGACTAAATGGAAGGTGGAGGAGCGCAAGGTCTCTAACATCCACAAGCTCCGTGATGTCGTCATGGAGGAGTGGAAGAGGACTCCATTGGCAACCTGTAAAGCTCTGGTGAACTCCATACCCGAGAGGGTTAAGGAAGTGCTGGAAAATAATGGTGACCACAAAAAATATTAACACTTTGGGCGCAATTTGGACATATTCACTTAGGGGTGTACTCACTTTTGTTGCCAGCTGTGTAGACATTAAATTTTATTTAACACACTGCTCCCCATTCACACCTGAGACCTTGTAACACTAACGAGTCACATGACACCGGGGAGGGAAAATGGCTAATTGGGCCCAATTCGGACATTTTCACTTAGGGGTGTACTCACTGTACTCACTTTTGTTACCAGCAGTTTAGATACATAGTATTTTTATTTTATAGCCCTGATCATAATTACAAAAAAAATACAGACTAAACGACAAGCTTCTTTTTGTTCTGATAATTTATGGCGGTCTCGCTCCTGAAATTTTAAAATGCCTGGCTTACCCAACTCCTGATGTGTTATATACTTTAATAAGCATCATGCCAACCATAGGCTATTTCTTTTCTGCCATTTCATTATCATAAACTGTGTAAAATTTAAGATACAGCTTTTGGGGAAAAAAATGTGTAATTATTGTGGCTCACTACTGTATTTTAAAGCTGACTCATGATCCTGGGGGCTCATGAGCTGAAACAGAAAATCCATCAAATAGAATAACCTGTTAGGTAACAGGAAGAATGGACCAATTTTAACGTAAATCCTGGACAATTCCTTTAACTTTTTTTTTTTTTTTTTACCAACAATGTATGTGGTCAGGTGTTGTATTCTATAACTTTTTAAAATAATATATGGTTAAATTTTATTATTCTACGGACTGCTGTGTAAATTTACTTTAGTGGCACGCAACTCTTTCTAAAACCTTTCTCCGGGGAAACGAATAAAATGTAATATTGGATTCCTGAATAATGGAATTACCTTCTTACCAAATTATAGCTCATATCACTCATCTGCCTTCAAGGACTGCAATGCAACCATGGGTCTTTTTTAGGCAAACAAATACATAGTTATTTAAAGATGGGAGGCAAAAGGCTCATCCTGTGCTGGTTATATGAGCAAAAGCTTAGGTATTTGGGCATGTGATCTTTTCTGATGGGGAGGTTCAGAGTCCGTATTGCTTGGCCATCTCATTAAAGATCATGTGACCAAATAACTAGGTATTTGGTCACATGGAAGGATGCCTACAGTAGCATTTTCTTCATAAAAAGGTAGTATTTTTTAGTTACGTTGCTTATGTATTCATTATGTATTCATCCCATAGTTTGTAAAAAAAAAAGAAAACCTGTGTGTTTCTGTCTACTTTAAACAGTATGCAGTAAGAGCTGTGTTCTGATAGCCTAAAGCTATGCTCAATATGGCATGGGTAATGAAAAAAGGTAAGAAAGCTATTGCACCTTCCCTAAAGCAGTGTTTTCAAATCTAGTCAACCTGTGCATTATTAATAAAACCCTAAAAATATGACCTGCGAGGCATACTCAAGGACAGAGGTGGACACTGCCTTAGAATAAAGCAAAGTAGTCTTACCTTAGCAACACCGCAGAGTCGGAAAGAAATGCCCCAACTGCAACATCTATGGGGACATGAAACAAATATGAAAGATTTTCAGGTACCATTCATTAGCTGACCTTGTCCTTAATTGTTAAGAATTAATAGTACCGACTAACACAATTACAAGCCAGCACTGACATATCTGCCCATGTAATAGTAAAAACCTAATTATAAATCCAAACAATGCAACACTATATCAGTGTTATGTATTCTATTGGAGATGCTCCTTATTCTACTCCATAGTACCAATGCCAGATGTTAATGTTCCCATCATTGACTATTCTGCTCTCTTCCTGCCGACAGAAAATTAAGAGATGTACACAAAACCAATAAGTGGGAATCAGAAGAGTGTATATCCTAGTTCTGAACCATGACTATTCCGACTCCATCTACCTGACGCTCTACCTTTGCTTTAGTTTCCTCCACTTATTTTGATGGGTTCAGACTTATCAAGGATTAACTTGTCTAAGTTTGTAAACATTGCATTTATAAAGTAACTTAGGGAATACTCCAAGCATGAGCAGGGGTATATGCTAAGTGTGGACAAAATATTTTTTCCTCAAATTCTAGAAGATTTTCCTACTGCAGAAAAACTTGTCTTGTGCCAAAACACCAGCAGTAATCTATTGCTGACATGATAATGGTGATGGCTTGCATTTTTTCTGTTTTAATACATTTTTATTGAGCATATTAAGTATTACCCTAAGCAAGGAATAAACAGGCATTTTGTTTTACAGCAGTACATAGTTTAATTCACAATAAGTATGCAACAGTTTACTAATGGTGAACAGTAGACTGACATAGCCCTACAACTATTTGCGGACCCACACAAAAACATAGAAAGGCAACCATCACTAAGATGAGTAGTAGAAGTGTGGGCCACACACGAAGATTATTATAAGTAAATGGACAGGACCCATTAGAAAGCATAAGTAATATGGGTAGGTTGCATATGGCTTCAGGGGAGGCATCTCCCTATGTGAAAAGGTCAGAAGAACCCCTTACTATTTAAATAGCAACTGTGACATCATAGCATTAATGTAGAATTGGTACAAAAAATTAGAAGCAAGAAAATAGGGACTAGAGAGGAGGGGGTGAAGTAATGGGTTGGAGCAGAGCCAGGACCAATCCCCGCCCACGAGATGAACCCCCAGATGGTAACTTAAAGCAGTTTAAAGTGACCACAATGGGTCATTGTGATTTCCCTATAGGTTGTTGGAAATCCAAGGAATCCTTATTTTATTATGTAAAATAGCGGCCAATTTGTTGTTGACTAGATACCACTACATCTTTTGTTTGACCTTTGCAATAGTCAGGACGATGCTTTGCATTTTTAAAAGAAATATGCTCCTTGGTTCATAGAGGAAGCCTATGACAAATGGAAATGCCAAGCCTCAGATGCTGACCGGGTACACTGGAAGAAAGCAGGCAAGGCCCTTCATGAAACATAATTTACTGGAAATACCATCTTATGTCATTCGGGATTAAAAATGCATTTCTGTTCTCTAAGAATATATTAGATGTTTTTAATAACTTACCTTGATAACCATTTCCATCAGCATCCAGTCCTTGAGATATTGATTGGCCAAACATGTTCAAGGAATAGCCAAGTGTCTTTCCTTGTATTCTCTATAAAAGGAAATAATGACATTGGTCAGGCATATCAATAAACACACAGACTGATAAATGTGATTCTTAGCTTTGCTGTAGATGTACAGTAAGTATGAAGGAAGACATAGTCAAAGGTTAGTTCCTTCAGGGAATCTTACAGGAAAGAAAGCTTGGGAAGATCACATCAAGCCATTCATATTACCAATTATCGGCAAAATCTTGACATAACACAAAAGACATAACAAGGCATTTATATCTACATGTTATATAAAATGTTGATATGTAGGAGGTGTAATATGAACATGTAATGACTGTCGCGAATAGCACACAGCTAGCTCAGCTTACATTGTCACTGCAGAAGTGGTCATTAAGCTGTCTTTTTTGTGTTTGCAGATTATTATTATAATAATAGTGAATAATGCATCAAATTATACAACAGAATAATTTAACTGTTACTTTGTTAGCTTATGCTGAGGGTGGAAAGCTACTGCTGTAAACACTACTACAGATTATTTAGCCTATTTAACGCAAACCTTTCATGAAAAAACATGGGCTGTTGCTGCTAAGTTCCAACAAAAAAAAAAACTAGATGCCTGGCTTTTACGCTGAACCTTTTATTTCAATGCATAAAAGTTCAGCCTAAAAATAACTAACTCTAAATCTACTGGCTGCCACATTCTAAAACAAATCTATCTAACCCTGTAAAGCAAGAACCGCTATACATACCTTTTCTGCAGTTGACCTGGTCCGATCCCAAGCTGAGTTGACAGCGGCGGCTTCTCTGTATAGGCATGTGCAGAAGAGGCAGCCAACAACGTAGGCCCCATAGTAAGTCTATGGGTGATGTCACTTCCCAGCCATTTTTGGCTGTCTCTTCCACACAGCATCTGCCGCTGGAGACTGGACGGGATTGGCTACAGAAAAGGTATGTACAACGATTTTTGCTTTTTTGCTTTACAGGGTTAGATAGATTAATCTTAGAATGTGGCTGCCAATAGATTTAGAGTTAGTTAGTTTTAGGCTGAACTTCTAGTATAACCACTTGCCGACCATGATATAGCCGAATGATGGCTACAGCATGTGTGTCATATGACGTCCAACCGTGATCATGCCTGCAATCAGACAATGCGCTCTGTGATCAGCTGTGTCCTCTGGACACAGCTATTCACAGATCGGGGTAAAGAGCCAATTAGTGGCTCTTTACCATGTGTTCGGTTAGTGTCCAATCACAGCTGATCACAATGTACCATATATGCTCAAGTACAAGTCGAATTTTTCAGCCCATTTTTTGGGCTGAAAAAAGCCACCTCGACTTATACTCGAGTCATTGAACTTAAAATGCAAGTAATGGAGGAGAAAAGGGGGCGGGGTCGTGCCGCTGGGTTCGCCGACACCGTCACTAGTTTGCTGGGACCGCGGGTTTTCCCAGCAACCAGTGACACTGCGTGCGTGCGCCCACCCCCTGCTCCTCACCGCAGGTCTCGGAGACGAAGACGAGCTCGCACTCACGGGCCGCGAGTAGGGGCATGACGTCACGTGTGCGCCCCGCCCCCCTGCTACTCGCGGTTCCCGGGTCCTGGCTTAGTCTTTTCACATCTTGCAGCTTCCGCAATCCGCCCCTCCTGCATTCAAGGTAGTGTAATGTGGTAATAACTAATGGCTGGGAATATTTTTATTGTGCACCCTGCTGGACATATTTTGTTAAAGGTCACGCTAATGGGCACCTTTTTTATGTTAAGGTTCACTCTGATGGACAAATTTTATTTTAAGGGGAACGCTGATGGGTATATTTGTAATGTGCACACTGATGGGCATATTTTCTTAAGGGGCACACTGATGGACACTTTTTGTTGTGCCCATCAGAGTGCTCTTTAACATAAAATGTGCCCATCAGCATGCACATTAAAAATATACCCATCAGCGTGCCCCTTAAAATAAAATGTGCCCATCAGAGTGCCCCTTAACATAAAAGGTGCCCATCAGCGTGACCCTTATTTTATGTTAAGGGGCACGCTGATGGGCACATTTTATGTTAAGGGGCACTGTGATGGGCATATTTTATTTTAAGAGCAACACTGATGGGCACATTTTGTATTAAGGGGCACTTTGATGGGCAGTTTTTACCTTAGGGGGCACGTTTTGTTGTCCCCATCAGAGTGCCCCTAATATAAAATGTGCCTATCAGGGTGCCCCTTAACATACAATTTGCCCATCAGAGTGTCCCTTAATATAAAATGTGTCCATGGGCAAATTTTATGTTAAGGGACACGCTGTTGGACATATTTTCTGTTAAGGGGCACTCTGATGGGCAAATTTTCTGTTAAGGGGCACTCTGGTGGACAAATTTTCTGTTAAGGGGCACTCCGATGGACAAATTTTATGTTAAGGGGCACTCTGATGGGCAAATTTTCTGTTAAGGGGCACTCTGATGGGCAAATTTTATGGCCGCTGGCAGTCTATATATAATGGACACTGGCAGGCTGTATATAATGGACGCTGGCAGGCTGTATATAATGGACACTGGCAGGCTGTAAATAATGGACACTGGCAGGCTGTATATAATGGACACTGGCAGGCTGTAAATAATGGACACTGGCAGGCCCTATATAATGGACACTGGCAGGCCGTATATAATGGACACTGGCAGGCTGTATATAATGGACACTGGCAGGCTGTATATAATGGACACTGGCAGGCTGTATATAATGGACACTGGCAGGCTGTATATAATGGACACTGGTATATAATGGGCACTGGCAGGCTGTATATAATGGACACTGGTATATAATGGACACTGGCAGGCTGTATATAATGGACACTGGTATATAATGGGCACTGGCAGGCTGAATATAATGGACACTGGTATATAATGGGAACTGGCAGGCTGTATATAATGGACACTGGTATATAATGGACACTGGCAGGCTGTATATAATGGACACTGGTATATAATGGGCACTGGCAGGCTGTATATAATGGACACTGATATATAATGGGAACTGGCAGGCTGTATATAATGGGCACTGGCAGGCTGCATTTCATGGGCACTGGTAGAATGTATATTATGAGCCCTAACACAGGCTGCTCTATGCAAACAGTCATGTCATCACATTCTGCAATATCATCAGCCCGCATTAGGCCTCAAACTATACAAGTCTTTTTTTTTATCCTGTTAGAAATGGATCCCAATACTTCTACTGGTAATCCTGGACCAAAACAAAAACGCAGTTGATACGAAGCTGGTTTCAAACTTAAGGTTGTGTCAAGAGCAGAAGAAAGCAATAACTGTATTGCAAGTAGGGAATTTTGTGTTAGTGAAAAACTAGTGCGGGACTGGCGGAAAATGAAAGCTGACTTGGAAAAGATTCCAAAGGATAAAAAAGCTCGACGTGGTTTAATAACTTCATATGGGGCTCTAGAGACTGAATTGCATAAATGGGTTATGGAGTGCCGTCAAAATGGTTACTGCGTAACACGCATGGGAATTCGCTTACGTGCCCTTCAAATGGCTAAAGATGACAAATTAAAAGCACCAGGCATTGAAAATTTTGTTGCGTCAGCAGGATGGTGTACCCGCTTCATGAATAGGTTTGGCCTATGTTTGCGGCAAAGAACAAAGATTTCACAGAAGTTGCCAAAAGACCTTGATGAAAAAGTGATGTCATTCCATTCATTCATCATAAAACAAAGAAAGATCCATAACTATGACCTGGGAGATATTGGAAATATGGATGAAACACCTATGACCTTTGATCTTCCAAGCAAAAGAACTGTGGCAAGTTTGCGAGCCAAAACTATTTTTCTCAGAACCACAGGAAATGAAAAAAAACATTTCACAGTCGTTCTGTCATGTTTGGCTAATGGAACCAAGCTGCGGCCTGTCATATTTTTAAAAGAAAGACCTTGTGTCAGAGAGCTTATCTGATTGGGCGTCGTCGCGCGCCGGGGCGCGCTGGTGCATGCTTTCCTGCGGGTGCTCGGGCGCCTGCTTCTACGGGCACTGGTGTTGGCATGCCGGCTGGCCGTGGCGGACGCGGTGGTGCACGGGCGTGTATGCCTATGGGCGCTGCTATGCGTTCGCCTGGTGACGCTGGTGTGCATGCCGCTGTCCGGGGGCGCGCTCAGGCGCGTGCGGGTGCACGGGCGCCTGTGCGTAACAGCGCGCGCACGAACGCGGCGTTTGGCGCCAATCAGCCTATTTAGGCTTGCTTCTCCCTCTGATCAGTGCTGCCTGATCAACAGCTCCGTGCCTAGTTCCTGTTTCCTGTTCCTAGTTCCTGTGATTCCTGTGTTCCTGATCTGTTGACAACCCGGCTTGCCTTTTGGACTCTCCTGACCTCCGCCTGCATTTGACTCCGGCCTGTTTTGACTTCACTTCTGCCTGCTCCTTCTGTACCTCTGCTGCCCGCCTGTTTCCAAACCCAGCTTGTGCACTAACCTGTCTCCAGCTCCTGCTCAGCATCTGTTGTCTGTGCCGCTGACTATCATCTGCTGTTTGAAGACTGCTAACCTCCGGAACACGGACTCCTGCACAGGCTCTCATACCACTCGGCACTCGTGGGCCTCCTGTCTGCTCTACCAGGGGCCGCGAGTCGGATACGTAAGGGAGCCTACCCTCTGCCCAAGTGGACTCTCCGGTCTGGTAAGTGAGAGACCTGACACCTTGCCTAAAAAGGTCAAATTCCCACCACGAATTACAGTGCGCGCACATATTAAAGGCTGGATAGAAGACGGAACAAAAAAATGGCTGGAAGAAATTTGGAACGGATGGCCAGGAGCAGCCTTAAAGAAAAAACTGTCATTGCTAGTTTGGGATATGTTCAGAGCCCACACATCTGATGACATAAAAAAAAAATTGGCAAAATCTTCTCAAGTTACTTTGGCCATTATTCCAGGTGGGCTTACATCTGTATTGCAGCTGCTAGATGTGTGTTTAAATAAACCTTTCAAAGACCATGTACGAAAGATGTGGCATGAATGGATGTCATCTGGTCAAGGTCGACTGACAAAAGGTGGAAATCTGATGAAGCCCGACATAGAATTGATAGCAATGTGGGTTCGTGATGCATGGGAAGAGGTTCCAGAGGACATAGTGCAACGCGCCTTCAAGAAATGTGGCATTAGTAATGCTATGGATGGCAGTGAAGACAGCACTTTGTTTGAGAATGACAGCAGTGACGGTGATGACTGCGAACTCAGTGATGATGACAATGTCTATACTGATAACCTCACACCAGCTTCTGCTGAAGCTCTGTTTGGACATACAGATGATGAGGAGGAATCCAGTTTTGAAGGATTTTAACTCTTGTGTTTTAGCTTTGTTGCTGATTGAGCTAAGGTTTTTGTACTTTTAAAGTTATTGTTGATACCATATAGTTTTTATTGACCCTCTTTTCCACTTACAGAGCTAGTTTACTGTTTTTTCTTTGAAATAAATATTCAAAAACATTATTGGTATCTATTTTTATTTTTGAAATTTACAGTTAGCTGCTGCATTTCCCACCCTAGTCTTATACTCGAGTCAATAAGTTTTTTCCATATTTTTTTGTGGTAAATTAGGGCCTCAACTTATACTCGGATCGACTTATACTCGAGTATATACGGTAAACACAAGCCAGTTATCGGCATTCCTTTACTCACGTTGACAGTGTGAGGCGAGGAGAGCCGATAACTAGCTTGTGTGAAAGGGACATCTACACTGGCAATTAGGACACTGATTATCAGTGTTCTGATTATTGGTGCAGTCCCAACAGTGGCCACCAGTGCTGCCTATCAGGGCCCACCAGTGCTGCCAATCAGTGCACATCGGTGCTGTCAATCAGTGCCCATCATTGCCTCCACATCAGTGTCACCTATCAGTGCTGCCTATCAGTGCCCATCAGTGTTGCCTATCAGTGCCCTTAAGTTCCACCTATCAGTGCCCTTCAGTGCTACCTATCAGTGTCCATCAGTACCACCCATTAGTTTTCATTAGTGCCGCCTATCAGTGCCTACCAGTCTCGCCTCATCAGTGCCCATCAGTGCAGCCTCATCAGCGCACATCAGTGAAGTGGAAAAATGACCATGTTTTGCAAAACTTTGTAACAAACTATGAAAAACTTTTTTTTTCATTTATTTAGCAAAAAATAAAAAACAGAGTGGTTATTAAATACCCCCAAAAGAAAGCTCTATTTGTGTGAAAAAAAGATAAATAATTCATATGGGTATAGTGTTGCATGACCGCGCAATTGTCATTCAAAGTGTGACAGTGCTGAAAGCTGAAAATTGGCCTGGGCAGAAAGGGGGTAAATGTGCCCAGTAGGCAAGTGGTTAAGTCACTGATCCAGAACAAGAATACATATTAGGAGTTGTTCCTGGATTTTCCTGATCTGCATATTTGTTCTGGGCCAGTGCCTCAAAAAGTACTAAAGCCAGAGGGTCAACATACCAGCCAGGGAAATAGCGATACCATTGGTCAGTAATAGCACCCCCTATTTCTCGCTGATGATGTGCAGAATTATATAACCAATTTTAAATACATACTGCATCACCTTTCATCTGTTAATGGAGAAAAAAAAACAATAAAATATGGTTGCTGATTGTTTGCACCATAAACTAAACATTTGTACGAGGATATTTTACATTTCTTTAAAGCAGAATTCCCACTAGAAAAAAATGAATGGCTTGTTAAAAGATAAAATTTTTAAAAATGGTACTTTTTCTGCAATACTCATCTTTAAATCACAGCTGTCCCTGCAGTACTTTTCAGCCACTAGATAGTCTCACTTTCCAGGCTTAATGACAGTCAGCATCATTCAACCCTCTTCCTCTATACCCAGGTTGTCATGTGTCCACCCCCGGGATGTCCATGGACAGTGATAGAGAAGCAGCACAATGATGAGCTTATCTCTCTGTTGCTCTGCTTTTTCTATCTATCAACATGCTTTTTGTCAGCACAAAAATTGGTTGGTGCATTGTGCTGTTTCTTCTACTTCTACTCTGAGCTCTGCTGTACAGGGATTACAAAAAGCTGATGCCAGACCCAATGATATACACCTATACTACTTGCTTTAAAAAAAAAATACATTCAATGGTGTATTATTCAGTCTCCTCTACTAATATGTGCATCTTTATTTTGTGTTTTTGTACAAGCTTGTATTAAAAATGTATTGTTTTAAAATGTGTTAAAAAGCATACAATGGAAACTATCCGATTAAAAAAAAAAAACTATGTATTATTTATTACAAATCTGCATTAATTTGTATCTTTTATATCTGCTTGGAGTTCAGTTTTAAGGAAAATGATCAGGCATAGTAGATTAATATAATCCTGCAATGTATGGGCCATAAGCAAGCTCAGATTGAAGTCTTCTTGGTACTTAAAGCCTGCAGAGGTGTGACATTTAAATCTTCAATTGCCAAGGCAAATTCAGGCTGCTACTTTTTAGATACATGAGGTTCCCTTTTCATGATAGGCATGCATCTTCTATGAAATCAACATAAAATGTATATCTTAAAAAAGATACCTGTGTGAATGAATGTGTGATTCCGTTCTCTCTTCCATTGTAAATATATATTGCTCCTAGCAAATTTTCCTCTTGGGGAGCTCCAATAGCCACATCTATTAAATAAAAGCATATTGTGGTACTGTAAATAGAGACGTTAATCACGAACATATTATCAAAAAATGTAGGACAGAACAAATGCTTAAAGCCTAGTAGCCAATGATTCTAAAATGTAAATGACAGTCTAAAAGCTTATGACACTTAAATTCCAGAAACACATGAGTCCACAGATCTTTATACATTGTCTATTGGATCCCACATTGGGTTTACTGATATCTGTAGTACAAATTAATTTGTGTATCCCTGATAACATTATGTTAAAGGATATCAGAGAAAAACTGCTTGAACCATTTTTCCCTTCAGTTTTATCATGTTGGTGTGAATTCTGGCCGCAACCTGTTAATGGTGTACTATAGCAGCTATTGGGTTTTAACTGCTTACAATTAAATGTTATAAAAAATAAAATAAAAAATAAAAGCTGAATAGGAAGGAAAAGCAATTTAAACATGTTATACTAAGAGTAAACACAAGGTGGCAGTGGAGCCCATCACCCATCTTATTAAACACAACAATTTTTTCAACTTAACCACGTACTATTGTAAATACATTGCTGTCACTTTACAATAATGTATTACACATGAATACTTATTTATGCTGCTATTATAATGAAAAAAAAAAAGTTTTAATAACTTTTAACACGTGGCTGCAATTCTATAGATGTATCCTATGTATGCATTATATATACAGTATCTCACAAAAGTGAGTACAGACCTCACATTTTGTAAATATTTTTTTATATCTTATCATGTGACAACACTAAAGAAATGACACTTTGCTACAATGTACAGTGCCTTGAAAAAGTATTCATACCCCTTGAAATTTTCCACACTTTGTCACTTTACAACCAAAATCATAAATGTATTTTATTGGGATTTTATGTGATAGACCAGGGGTCTCCAAACTTTTTAGCCCGAGGGCCACATTGTAGATTTTATAAATATTCACGGGCCGAAAAAAATGTATTTATAAATAAATTAATAAGAATGTAAATAATCTTGTCAGAGCCTTTCCGCACGTCTGTGTCCCCGTCAGAGCCTTTCCGCACTTCTGTGTCCCTGTCAGAGCCTTTCCGTACTTCTGTGTCCCTGTCAGAGCCTTTCCGTACTTGTGTGTCCCCGTCAGAGCCTTTCCGCACTTGTGTGTCCCCGTCAGAGCCTTTCCGTACTTGTGTGTCCCCGTCAGAGCCTTTCCGCACTTGTGTGTCCCCGTCAGAGCCTTTCCGTACTTGTGTGTCCCCGTCAGAGCCTTTCCACACGTGTGTGTCCCCGTCAGAGCCTTTCCGCACTTCTGTATCCCCACCAGAGCATTTCCGCACTTCTGTGTCCCCCACCCTGATTACACCCCCAGATACCCCCCCAATCTGATAACACCAACACCCCCCAGATACCCCCCCAGCCTGATCACCACCACCCTCCCAGATACCCCCCCAGCCTGATCACCACCACCCCAGATACCCCCAGTCTGATCACACCCCCCTCCTCATACCTCTCCCCTAACACACCCCTCCACCATCACACACCTTTGGGTTTTGCAGTCCTGCAGACAGTTACTCCTAGTCCTGCGTCTCCTCCTCCAGATGATGTCAGTGGAGGAATCTGCAGCACACCAGAGTGGGTTAGCTGTCACTGGAGCAGGCACAATACCTCCATACAAATCTGGCGGTGGCAGCTGCACAGAACGGGAGCCTCCTCCATTCCAACCTTGTCCTCTGCCGCCACCCCCCCAGCCCAACCTCGTCCTCTGCCGCCACTCCCCCTAGCCCAACCTCGTCCTCTGCAGCCACTCCCCCAGCCCAACCTCATCCTCTGCCGGACACTCCCCCAGCCCAACCTCGCCCTCTGCCTCCACTCCCCCTAGCCCAACCTTGTCCTCTGCCGCCACTCCCCCAGCCCAACCTCGTCCTCTGCCGGACACTCCCCCAGCCCAACCTCGTCCTCTCCCGCCACTCCCCAAGCCCAACCTTGTCCTTTGCCGCCACTCCCCCAGCCCAACCTTGTCCTCTTCCGCCACTCCCCCAGCCCAACCTCGTCCTCTGCCGCCACTCCCCCAGCCCAACCTTGTCCTCTGTTGCCACTCCCTCAGCCCAACCTCGTCCTCTGCCACCACTCCCCTAGCCCAACCTCCTCTTCTGCTGCCACTCCCTCAGCCCAACCTCCTCCTCTGATGCCACTCCCCCCAGAGTAAAATTTTTGCCCATTCTTCTTTACAAAATAGCTCAAGCTTTGCCAGATTGGATGGAGAGATTCTGTGAACAGCAATTCAAGTTTTGCCACAGATTCTATATCGGATTTATGTGTGGACTTTGACTGGGCAATTCTAACACATGAATATGCTTTGATCTAAACCATTCCATTTTAGCTCTGGCTGTATGTTTAGGTTCATTGTCCTTCTGGAAGGTGAACAAAACGAGGAAGCGCTGCCATAGGTCACACAAAATGATACAGACCAGCTCATTGGATGAGGTAAAACAATCTCAGATAAGAAGCACCTCCAGTGGTTGGGATGTCCATTGGCCCTGCATTATGAGCTTAACCCCATTACTAAGGCCCCTTTCACACGGTCGGACCGTTCAGGTCTGCCTGTCAGTTTTGACGGCGGACCTGAACGGGTGCTCCATGCTAGTCTATGGAGCGACGGATGTCAGCGGTGACATGTCCGCTGACATCCGACCCCGTCCGATCCGCTAAAAGCAGACGGATGACTCTACTTTCAGATCCGTCGCTGGCGGATCAGATCAGGTGAGATCTGATGAAAACGGACATGCTGTCTGTTTTCGTCCGATCTCTCCATAGAAACCAGCGGCGCTCGACCAGCCCCTCCCTGCTCAGTGAGCAGAGAGGGACCTGTCATCCGCCGGCTCAGCGGAGATCAATGGAGAGATCTCCCGCTGAGCCGGCGGGCCGAGGCGGACTCCGTGGAAGCGGATCCGCCTCGTGAGCATGAGGCCTTAGGCATAAGTGAACGGCACATACTGCCATCTTGTGGAGGAAATGAATTATTAACATGTGCAGTTTTTAGAAAAGGTTGGCTCCCCCGTGATGCCCATAGGTTTAACACTATTGAGCAATACAAGCTAATAATCAGAAACAAAATATACATGCGTGTCAAAGAGATGAACATCCGAACATATAAAAATGCATTCATAAACTTGGTTACAAACTTAATTAAAATAGCATATAGGCCAAAATATGGGCCGATAACTAAATTAAATAAAATAAAATTGCCATATGAGCCGAGTTGACTACACACGGCACTTGACTTGAATATTTTTCAATGACACTTTCCAGTGTTGGTAAAAAACCTGTCTTGAACAATATCTTATCTGCATAAATACTCTTAGGGTCAAGTGCCGTGTGTAGTCATCTCGGCTCATATGGTAATTTTATTTTATTTTATTTATTTTTATTTTATTTTATGGGAGATGTGTAAGAATAGTAAAAAGCACACATTCTATAGATTAACGCTCAACTATAACACAAGAAATTAGTTGTATTATAAGGAAGTTAAAGTGGAGTTCCCCCCAAAAATGGAACTTCCACTTTTTGGATTCCTCCCCCCCTCCGGTGTCACATTTGGCACCTTTCAGGTGGGAGGAGGGAGCATATACCTGTCTAATAAAGGTATTTGCTCCCACTTCCTGGCATAGATCACCGCAGTGATTGCGGTGACCTACGCCACTTCCGCCGCCTACCCCGTCCTCCCCTGCTGTATTCTGTGAGACACAGAATACAGCAGGGACCTGTGAGGACGCGCAGCGCGGCTCGCGCATGCGCAGTAGGGAACCAGGAAGTGAAGCCGCACGGCTTCACTTCCTTATTCCCTTACGGAGGATGGCAGCGGCAGCAGCCGAGAGCCGAAGGACGGCTGCCGACACCGCAGGCTCCCTGGACAGGTAAGTGTCCATTTAAAAGTCAGCAGCTGCAGTATTTGTAGCTGCTGGCTTTTAATATTTTTTTTTCAGCAAACCTCCGCTTTAAAGATAAGCAGGAGTAAGATGACATTACTGCACAATTCCACTGTTGTGAAGTATGTTAGGGTGAAATATAATTTTCTAGATGGCTCACAAAACTGGCACTCCCAGGTACTGCACAGTAACAACTATGCCAATAGAAGTTTTAGACTTTTCTCCAACTTTTCTGACTTTCATCCTTGTTTCAGGTTGGTAACCTAAAGCATTAAAACCAGGTGGTCAGCACAACAGTCAGGTAACTAGAATTTTCAGAAGGCTGTCCGCTCAAGTAACCTACAGGGTAGGGTGGTAGTTAGGTAATACAAGTTTTCTTTAAAATACATGGAAACATTTAGTATAAAAAAAAAAAACCCATAGTTTGTACATTTATATATTTGTACGCCTATTAATCACTCCAAATGTTTGGTTATCCTATAAGTATAAGGATATTTAAAGATAGATTTAAAGGAAGATTTGTAAGACTGTTTTATGTTCAGAATCCCAAAACTATACCTCTCACATGTGTACAGATAGAGATAGTGGCGCTAATGCATATTGTGTAAAATTAAGAGTCAAAGCAATGGAATGCCTATGATCCTCTAATTCTACATAGAAAACAATATTATAAATACAACACCCAGTGAAAAGTGTCAATATACATATGAAAAATATAAAAATCATAAATTGTGAAAACTGATCAAGCACAACAGTTGTTTTTCAATCTTCTTGTGTGAAAAATCTTCTACTCTTCCACCACACCATCGTGATAGTGACTCCACTCCCTCTGAAGAGCGCACTCACCAGATTATATAGCCTCCCACTCTCGTGTTCGGCAAAAACGCAATTGAACCACACCTGGGTTGCATGTGATGAACCGTGACTCCAATCAAGCCAGCTCCATATGTGAAAAACAAATGAATAAAGTGCTCCACATAGCGTGATACCGTTTTGACAGATTTATTAAAATCACTCCAAACACACTTCAATGGTTGCACTCACTTTTAAACTGAAACAAATAAGCCTTTGAACAAATCCACAGCAAACAACAGGATCATTGATCCAACGGTGCATCGCGGTCTCAGCGGACCTGAAGTGTATCCTCGTGTATCTCTCACCCAAACTTCTAAGGCCCAGCAGTGCGATCGGTGTAGTCCTTCTCAGACAGCAGCGTCTAATGTCAGTGCGATGGAATGCCGTGTAACCACGCCCCAGACATGTTTCGTCGAAAAGACTTCTTCAAATGTACCATATCACTTGGTAAAGATCTTATGGTACAAACGTTTCTGGTGCGTGGATCACTTACACACTAATGCTGGCCATACTCAGATCGAATTTCGGCTTTAAATTTGTTCTCTGGTTTGGACTTTCAGCACCACTTGGCTCAACAAAAGTTAATTTTTCAATTCAAATTTGATGAGGGAAACAGGTGGAAAATTTTCAGCCAAACAGTGCCACCGTTCATTAAGCATTGTTTAGATATTCTGGCAGCTGCAATTCGAGCTGCCAGAATACAATACCTGGCACTGCAGATTAGTCCATCCATGGTCCAACCATGCTGCTCACTGTGGATGTGGAAATCAAGCGATTACTCTTGTTCAGCTCCTGAGGCTGAACGGAAAAAATCTTAATGTGTATGGCCAGCTTAAGAGTGGCTGTATAAGTGAGCTGACAGTAAGGACATTACTTAACTCCTGAGGACTGCTCACTCCATTATAAAGATAAGTACTTTCACCAAGAACATGCTTGGCAATCTGACAATACTGACATTTGCAACATTAGTCAAAAGTACTGGTGTGTGTCATGGTCTGGGGTCAGGCTTGGAGACCAGTAGCTATAGCAGTAGAGGGACTCCCATCGACCAACAGAATTGGTATTCAAGCAGGTCACCCAGGCTCACCTAAGGTGCAGAGTCTAAGTACTAACCGGTGTTCAGCAGAGCTCCTGATGGCGGAGATGGGTTTAGCTGCATGTAAGTACCAGGTCGCAATCCTCAGGATCGCCCCACCAGGAGGTGGGAAAGCCAGGGTCCAGTAGCAGATATAGCAGGTAAGGATCAAACAGAAGCGTATTCAGTAAACAAGTCAAAGGTAGCAAAGATATGGATGTCAGCAGGAAAGATAAAAGCGAGATACTGCCTGGAGAGAGCACAGTAATCTAGCAAACAGGAGGAGACGTGCCCTAAATCAGGAAGTTCACAGGAGGAGCAAAGAGTTCAAGGTTCAAGACAAACAAGGTTCAAGGCAAGATCATTCAAGGAATTGTCCAAGTAGCTGCCCAGCATTCCAGGCGGCACAGCAAGAAGAGACATTGCCTGATACAGCAGAGGGTCTGGGTTCAAATCCAGGCCCTGGCAGTGTGAAGGATAGCATTAGAATGCTGGTAGGAGTTCCACATTACTGTTAAACTACACTGTATTTCTTACCCCATAAAAATCTGCAGATAGCCACCACTTGTCCTGCTTTTCTTGGCCCAGCATTGGGAAGCATTGTGGTCTGGGCTCCCCTTCTTGATATATATATTCTTGAGAGGGTAACCCAAATATTAATATAAAACCTAAAAAAAAAATCTCTGAATAGTGTACCCTAAATTCCAAGTACATTTTTTTCTAATAAAATATCTGCCTCACAACACAATCAGGAATTACTTAAATGGTTGTGGTAGACTTTGCCATCTGTTATGACTGTGGCTGTTTTGAAGTCCTGAAACTGTTTGTGGTGAATGAAAGCTTTGTCAAGTTCATATTTTTAAAAAAGGCATTTATATGTAAACATCTAGAAAGCTTGGTATAAACACTGAGGATGTACAGGAGCTCTTAAAATATATATGACTTTTTCATTTCCAAGGACTAGTAAAACTCGTGACCAGAAAATACAGAGCCCCTGTTAAATAAGGACTCCAAGAGTCTCTCATCACTGGAGTACCAAGAGTACCAAGAGGTATAGGCAACTATACCAAATGGAAATATTAGGCTTTTCGACAGAACTGGTCTAAGTAAACATATCACACACTTTGTGTGTATTGTATTTTATTTCAATTTCAGACTCATGTACATTGTACATCTTAAATAAACCCCCTATACATAAAACCAGATCCAATACAAAGTTATTTCATGGGAAACACTGGAAATTTATATCCATATTGGATCCACTGACCATTGAAATCGCCCTTTCCAAGGAGTAACAAAGAACTATAATATTCCAATATTAAAAATCATGTTGTATAATCTTTTTAACCTATGTTATGGTTCTGACCACAACCTTTTAGGCAGCTGCTTTAAAATGATTAATATTGCTAGATTTATTGCATTTCCAACCTACTCTCAGAGGGCAGGATCACAATTGTCTAAAGATATGTGTCTTCCCACCAAACCACTTGCAAATCTACAGCTTCATTTCAGAGCCGGTAAATGTTATGCAGGTAAATGTTATATGGTTCAGGTTTGGATTAGGGGGACCTACACTTCAAACAGCAAATATCATTATCCTCCTTCCATTCTATATATTTTGAAGTGGATTTGAAAACTTCAGTGTCAAATAAACTTCTTAAATATTGCATTGCAAAATGATCCTTTACAACCTTTTATATCCTTCCTCACCCACATTGGATACAGTGGGAAAACTACTCCTTCATCTTTTTTTAGAGCTCCCTTACTTTCCGGGGGTTAGCAATGACTAGCAATTCATTTAGACTTATCATAGGGAGTTTTTTCCCCTAGTGCTTCCTTGCATAGGGGATTGAGTAATTGATTGAGTAAAACTAAATTTACTTCAGGTGTTCATGCATTCATAGATACACAGAGACTTAGGAGTAATGGCAGAAAAGACCAAGTGGCTGATTGAGTCTGCAACTTTTTTTATATAATCCGCAAATTGCCTGAAAAAAACAGAAGACTTTTTGTTATACAAAATTTCTCCCTTAGATCTTCAAGTAGAATAATACTTCGCTTTTCTGTTTCAATAAATGTTTATCAAAGCATTTGCAGATCTACCCAGAGCAGGGTATACAAGTAGAGCTTTCATTTTTCATTCAACCAGTGAGTTGAACAAAATACTTAAGGATCCCCCATCCATACAAGCAATGTGGATGTAGAGATCTCCTGTTGAAGGGAGAGGTACACATGGACTGATAGTTGGCCAGTTCCTGCTGCCCCGGGTACAGGTATACCCATCTTTAGGTATATAACCTTCTAGCCCATTTATAATTAAACAAAAGTATTAAAGTGGATGTAAACCCCATTCATGAAATTTGACCTGGGCACATCTATCTGTAGTGTTTATCTCTCTCCAAAGCCCTAAGTCCAGTGTCTTTTTGCTGCTCGGTTCTTCTGTTATCAGCATGATAACTTCTGGCAAGCTCTCCAACAACTGAGATAACACCAGCCTGAAATTTGTGTCAGGGATGGCGCATAGAATTAGATTAGCAGACAGCTGGTCTATTCACAGCACAGCTCTGCACATTTCTTCCTTCCTCTGCCTATGTGGAGAGGGGGTGTGTGCCTTTCCTACAATCAGCTGTCACACGGTGTATGCCAAGAATCCACACCCAGTGGTGGAACAAGAAGAAAAAATTCTAACATGATGTCCACTTTCTAAACAGTCTAGGAAGTTGAAGACAGCATATTTACAAGTAAAACTTATGTAGGGAGATTTGTTTTACTGGGTATATGTGAGGTTTTACATCCACTTTAATTCCCTAGGCCATGTTAAATAATAAATACTACTCATAGCAATGAGAGGTTCAAGAGATATAAGTAGCTCAATGTATAATAAAATCTTGACTTTTTCTGTAAAAGTTGAGCTTGGCCTTGCCTCCCAAGTCTCCCTATTGATTGTTTAATGTGATGGGTAGATTAAATAACAATTAGGAAAACTTTGGAATTGTGTGTGTATTTGTGTGTGTGTGTGTTGGCAAGTTTGACTTTATAAGAAATGCCCTAGGTTTACTTTAACTGCTTGCCGACAGCCGGCTGTCAATTGACGGCCAGGCGGCACGGCTCTCGTTGCGGGAGGGCGTCATATGAAGGCCTCCCATTTAAACAGGGAATGCGCGCGATCGTGTGCACGCATCCCTGTTCCTTCGGTGGTGGCGTGTCACGGAGACACCGCTCGCCACCGAGGGGGGTGAACAGCCATTGGACATGGCTGTTTACCACGTGATCGGCCGTGATGAAGTCACGGCCGATCACAGATAGGTCCACCCCATTGTGCATGGCGCATGCGTGGGATCGCGAGCGCGCTGCGCATGCACGTCGGTGGCGGAGTGTTGCCAGGAATACTATTCGTCACCGACGCCGGTAAACAGCCATTGGCCCCCTGTTTACCCACGTGATCAGCTGTGATCCATTCACAGCCAATCATAAATGTAAACACAGAGCGGTAACTAGCTGTTACCAGCTCTTCTCTCCTCACACACCGTTTCCAGTGTGAGGAGAGAAGAGCCAGAAGCAGTAAGTTACCGATCTGTGTTCTGTAGTGTCTGCACCAACACCACACCTGTCCCATCGCCCCCCCAATTGTCATCTGTCACCCAACAGTCACCACAGTCACCCAATAAAGTGCACCTGTCACATAAGGGACTGCCATCAGTGACCGTCAGCGGTGCACCTGTCACCCGTCACAAATCAGTGACCGTCAGCGGTGCACCTGTCACCCGTCACCCATCAGCCATCACCCGACACCCATCAGTGACCGCCAGCCATCACCCGTCACCCATCAGTGACCGCCAGCCATCACCCGTCACCCATCAGTGACCACCAGCCATCACCCGTCACCCATCAGTGACCGCCAGCCATCACCCATCAGTGACCGCCAGCCATCACCCGTCACCCATCAGTGAAAGCCAGCCATCACCCGTTACCCATCACCTGTTACCCATCAGTGACCGTCAGCCATCACCGATCACCTGTCACCCTTTAGTCACCGCCAGCCATCACCCGTCACCCATCACCCGTCACTGTCCATGGCCTGTCACCCATCAGTGACCATCGCTTGTCACACCGTCATCACCGATCAGTGAACGTCAGCTGCCACCCATCGCACAGCCCATCAGTGACCGTCACCTGCCACCTGTCACACCGCGTCATGTCCAAAAGAGTATACAGCAGTGAGGAGGCGTACCAGATCCTCTCCATGACCGATGAGAGCAACGGGGAGTTCTCATCAGATTCCAATTCTGATTCTGACTCAAATTCGGCATTTGAAAGAAATAGTGAATCGGCAAATGATTCGGAGGAAGAATGGGTCCCTCCCAAAAGGGCACGGCACTCTGGAAACCAGGATTATATTCCCAGGCCCAGTACCAGCGCTGCCACCACCAATAGGCTCCAGGAACAAATTCCCAGTACCAGCGCTGCTGCCGGCAATAGGCCCCAGGAACAAATGCCCAGTACCAGCACTGCCGCCGGCGATAGGCCCCAGGAACAAATGCCCAGACCCAGTACCAGTCCTGCCACATCACGCCTGAGTACCAGCACAGGAAATTCCAATCCAACTACTGGAGTGTCACACCCCCCAAGAGCCAGGGCCTCTACATACATGCCAGATGGTCTTGCCAACCCAACATGGCTGCCTTCCAACTCGGCATCATCAATTATTCCCCAGTTCACAGCACTGCCAGGTGTGCAGACCAACAACCAAAATTTCTCAGAGATTGATTTCTTTCATATGTTTTTGCCCGACACTATGCTGCAATTTATTGTGGACCAGGCAAATTTATATGCCCAGCAATATATTGCCAACAACCCCCAATCATCCTATGCCCGTCCTTTTGAGTGGAGAGATCTGAATTTGGAGGAGTTCAAAGTGTTTATGGGCCTCACCCTAAACATGGGGATTAGAAAAAAAAAAGAAGGACATGCCTATTGGTCCACCAACCCTATCCACAACATGCCCATTTATTCTGCCGTAATGTCCAGGTCCCGATACAAGATGATAATGCGCTTTCTTCACTTCAGCGACAACACCCAGTGCCCTCCCCACAATCTTCCAAATTACGACAAGTTATATAAGATTCGCCCACTGATAAATTTCTTTTCCCAACAATTTGCAGAACTCTATGTCCCCGGAATATATGTGTCGATGAGTCCCTGGTACCCTTTTCAGGCCGGCTAGCAATAAAGCGATATATTCCTAGCAAAAGGGCCAGATATGGAGTAAAGTTATACAAGCTATGTGAGAAAGCCATGGGATATTTGTATGCGTTCCGCATATATGAAGGAAAAGATTCCCAGCTCCAGCCCCCTGAGTGCCCGGCCTACATGGGCACAACTGGAAAGATTGTATTGGACCTGGCATACCCACTTCTAAACAAAGGATATCACATATACGTTGACAACTTTTACACGAGCCTGCCCCTTTTCAAACACTTATACATTGCAAAAACCCTGGCCTGTGAAACCTCCAGAAAAAATAGAAAGGGCTTCCCACAATCTTTAGCGAACAAAAAGCTGCGAAGGGGGGAAAGAGCATCATTGAGATGCAACGAAGTGCTGGCCTTGAGGTGGAAGGATAAGAGGGACGTGCACATGATGTCCACCATCCATGATGACACTACAATTGAGGTACAAAGAAGACAAGGTCCCATTGAAAAGCCAACATGTGTCCAAGATTATAATCTCTACATGGGGGGTAGATTTTAATGATCAAATGATTCAGCCAATAAGGAGGTCCCGATTCTGGTATAAGAAGGTAGCAATTTATTTCATCCATTTGGCCATTTACAATTCCTACGTAGTCTACACCAAATCCATTGAAAGCCCCGCCCCCTTCCTAAAATTCATAGAAGTTGTCACGTCCCTCATCTATCACCAAAGACCCCCCCAGAAGACCTTCGCTCTGAGGCTGTTTGCCGACTTCATGAGCGCCACTTCCCCTTCAGCATTCCACCATCTGAAGCAGGCTGAAGACGGCAAAAAAAATGTCACGTGTGCACCAAAAAAAGATTTAGAAAAGATACCAGCTACCATTGTCCCCAGTGTCCCTCCCAACCTGGCCTTTGCATTGGTGAATGCTTCCAACTTTATCATACATCCCTAAAATATTAGCTCATATTTTTAACCATTTCGCCATTTTCATCATCTGTGCTGACCATTTTCCATTCTTTCCCAAATAATCATACCACCGATTCCACGTGAACTGACCCTGGCCTGTTTTTTGACTATGCCTCTGCCTACCGTTTGGACTGCTTCCACGTGAACTGACCCTGGCCTGTTTTGTGACTATGCCTCTGCCTACCATTTGGACTGCTTCCACGTGAACTGACCCTGGCCTGTTTTATTAACTACGCTACTGCCTACCGCTTGGACTGCTTGCACGTGAACTGACCCTGGCCTGTTTCATGGACTATGCTTTTGCCTACCGCTTGGACTGATCTGTTGCCCTGCTACTGTAGTACACAGGGGTCTCACATATGTGAGGGGCTCCAGAATTGTTTTTCCGGATGGAGAAAACAATTTTTGTTGTTTTCTCCGGGTTTCGGAATTTCCGGATTAGGGTCTGGAGTCCGGAGCCTTTATAGAGATTTGGGTGGGTCGAAGACTCTACCCCTGTGCCCCTGTGCACAGGTCTTACCTGATTGTGGCCCTCAGCCTGCTGTTGACTTAATGCCACCATGCCTCTGCCTGTCGCATGAATGGACCACACCGCTACCTGGACTATGCAAATAATTAGCTGTAGCAAGAGGCAGTATGTTTATGAAGGGCTGGAGAGCGGTACAATAATGAGTGTCTGCAGGTAACAGTGTACCAGGACCAATATTATGGCTGTGCTGGCTATCTCTGCCTGGACAATTTCTATGGACTGTGCTGTCCTGCCTGCTGCCTGGATAGTTACTATTGCTGTCGCTAAGCACATCCCTGCCTGCTGCCTGGACCAGTGCTCTCCTCTGTGGATACTACTAAAAGCACAGGTTATGCTTTTTTTTAATCCTTTCTGCAATAGAATTTATTTTGAATTGTAATTCTTGGTATGTGCATGCTATGTGTTAGAAATATGAAGGGTTTTCAAAAATGACAGGTTGCCAGGAAACTATATATGTCATTTATGCTCCTAGAACGCCTGATGGTGCTACTTGGATGTTGGGCCTCTGTATGTGGCCAGGCTGTGTAAAAGTCTCACACATGTGGTATCGCTATACTCAGGAGGAGTAGCAGAATGTATTTTGGGGTGTCATCTTTGCTACGTACATGCTATGTGTTGGAAATATCTGATAAATGGACAACTTTGTGTAAAAAAAAAGCGTTTTCATTTTTTTCCACATATTCCAAAAACTTCTGGAAAAAAATGAACCGTTCAAAAGACTCATTATGCCTCATAGATTATACGTTGGAGTGTTTGCTTTCCAAAATGGGGTCATTTTGGGGGCAATTCCATTGTCCTGGTGCTCCAGGGCCTTCAAAAATGTAAATGGTGGTTGAGAAATGAAATGTGTCATTTATGCTCGTAGAACGCATGAAGATGCTACTTCAATGTTGGGCCTTTGTATGTGGCCAGGCTGTGTAAAAGTCTCACACATGTGGTATCGTTATACTCAGGAGGAGTAGCAGAATGTATTTTGGGGTGTCATCTTTGCTAAATACATGCTATGTGTTGGAAATATCTGATAAATGGACAACTTTGTGTAAAAAAAAAATGTGTTTTCATTTTTTTCCACATTTTCCAAAAACTTCTGGAAAAAAATGAACCGTTCAAAATACTTATTATGCCTCACAGATTATAGGTTGGGGTGTTTGCTTTCCAAAATGGGGTCATTTTGGGGGCAATTCCATTGTCCTGGTGCTCCAGGGCCTTCAAAATTGTAATAGGTGGTTGAGAAATGAGATGTGTCATTTATGCTCGTAGAACGCATGGAGATGCTACTTCAATGTTGGGCCTTTGTATGTGGCCAGGCTGTGTAAAAGTCTCACACATGTGGTATCGCCATACTTAGGAGGAGTAGCAGAATGTATTTTGGGGTGTCATCTTTGCTACGTACATGCTATGTGTTGGGGTGTTTGCTTTTCAAAAAGAAAAATTCAGAAATGAGATGTGTCATTTATCCTCGTAGAACGCATGAAGAACGCATGAAGATGCTACTTCAATGTTGGGCCTTTGTATGTGGCCAGGCTGTGTAAAACACATGTGGTATCGCCATACTCGGGAAGAGTAGCAGAATGTTTTCTGGGGAGTAATTTGTTGTATGCATATGCTCTGAGAGAGAAATAACCTGTTAATATGCCAATTTTGTAAAAAAAAAATCTTCATTTTGCAAAGAATTGTGGGAAAATATTACAACTTATTACCTTGGAATGTCTACTTTCTAAAAAGGGGTCGTTTAGGGGGTATTTGTACTTTCCTGACTTGTTAGTGTCCCAGGAAATGAGATAGACCATCAGTACATCAGGTGTGATCAGATGTGATCAATTTTCAGTGATTGGCACCATAGTTTGTAGACTCTATAACTTTCACAAAGACCAAATAATTTACACTAATTTGGGTTATTTTTACCAAAGATATGTAGCAGTATAAATTTTGGCCAAAATTTATGAAGAAAAATTACTAATTTGCAAAATTTTATGACAGAAACAAAGAAAAAGTCATTTTTTTCACAAAATTTACGGTCTTTTTTATTTATAGCACAAAAAAAAATAAAAAACCCACTAGTGATTAAATACAACCAGAAGAAAGCTCTATTTGTGTGAAAAAAAGGACGCAAATTTCATATGGGTACAGTGTTGCATGACTGAGTAATTGTCATTCAAAGTGTGAGAGCGCTGAAAGCTGAAAATTGGTCTGGGCAGGAAGGGGGTGTAAGTGCACTGTATTGAGGTGGTTAAAGACCAATTTTAACCAAAACTTGATATTCCTATTTATCGTGACTTCTTATACCTCTTGGAGTGGTAAGATAAACCCATCATTACTAGTTCTGTCCAAATTATATAGCCATTACAAAGCCAATGATGGTGTCATACTCAGCCAAAAATTATGTAAACATTTTTTAGAATGATGTTACATTTACAGTGATGTTTTATGGCATTGTCAGAAGGGGTGATGCAAGAATATCTGCCAATAAGCCCATCACTCGTCATCTTAAACTGTACTTTCAGTTTTAAATAGTGAGGGACTTTAATGATATCAGCATCAAGGGCCATCCAAAGTCTCTAGTATCTTCTCTCAGAGTGCTAAACAGGCATTTTCAATGCAAGGCGGCAATTAAAGTGTATTTAAAGACATGTGAGTTTCCTCTTTAAATGCTAAATGCTACTGAGAAGCTGGATTTCACATGCACCCCGCTATACAGTGCTGGATGGGGTTTAATGGGACTGAGCAGGGCTTTAATAATATTTTCCTAAGCTTCTGCAAATAGCTCAATGAGCTAGGCATGGCTTTTTATTGCTAGGGCTACTAAATGAACCAACAACTAAACAGCTGCAGCAGCAACAAGGGTGACAATGCTACATTGATTTAATTGCAGAAGAAGGTTACTACCCTATTAAAGGAAGTGCCTATCCAATGGTTCTGTTGGCATGATCAACATACTGTCTATTTACAAAATGTTCCAGAAAAACAGAGAGCACATTCTTACCAGGGACGTGCAGTCAGGGGAGGCAGGTGAGGATCCGCCTCACCTGCCATGAACCTAAAAAAAAAAAAAAAAGTCCTACCCCACCACTGGTCAAAATTGGGGGCTCCTACGACCTATGGTTCCATAGATACGGGGCTCCTTGTACAGCTTGTCAGAATCTACATACAAAGCGGCCAGTTTAAATACAAGCTGGCACACTTTGTTTCCAGCAGACTGAGAGGATGAGCTCACAGTGCCTCTCACTTCTTGTCAGAGGCACTGAGCTCAATGGACAGCTTGGAGCCTTGGACCAATGGTAAAGTACCACTGGCCCAAGCTGTCCAATAAAAATGCTGTAGTGGAGGCACACCTCTCACTGCAGTGTCATAGAAGCGGGCGTATGTCTAAAAGACAAATGATCCCTTCCAGTCCAGCCCTCTTAACTAGAAGGAAAAACATGGGTTTATGGGTATAAGATTTACCCACAATCCCATGTTTTTCTCACACAGGTAAGAGGGAGAATGAGAATCTGCTGCTGTTGAAAAGGTACTGTTTTAATCAAGCTAAATCATATATTCATATGCTATATATTATAACATAATAACTTATTACTTATCTATTTACTGTGAAATTACTGGTTGGAAGTTATAACTTCAAACTTCAGTAATTTGTCCGTTAAGCCACCTGCTTGTGTACAGTTTTTGAAAATATAGTAAATTACCTTAAAAACAATATATAATAATTATTTGTATATTACTTACTTATGGTAATTAACCCCTTGCCACCCAGACCAATTCTGACACTGCTCTCCTACATGTAAAAATCATGATTTTTTTTGCTACTATATATATATATATATATATATATATATATATATATATATATATATATATATATATATATATTAGCTGACACCCTAGAAAATAAAATGGTGGTCGTTGTAACTTTTTATGTCACACGGTATTTGCTCAGCAATTTTTCAAACGCATTATTTTTGTAAAGAAACTGTTTCATGAATAAAAAGAAAAAACACTAGAGTTAGCACAATTTTTTTTTGTAGAATGTGAAAGATGATGAGTAAATAGATACCTAACATGCCACGCTTTAAAATTGTGCACACTTGTGGAATGGTGCCAAACTTCAGTACTTAAAAATCTCCATAGGCAACGCTGTAAATTTTTTTACAGGTTACGTGTTTAGAGTTACAGAGGAGGTCTAGTGCTAGAATTATTGCTCTCACTCTAACGATTGCAGCGCATGTAACCTGTGTTTATCTGGTTCTGGTACTAGCCAGCGCCTTACCAGCCACTGACCTCACCGCACGTCCCTGATTCTTACTGGTATTGGAAGTCTACCTCACATGGTTTTATAGTTTGGCCATAGTTCTACTTTAAACAAAATGTGTCTTCTTATTAGGATGCATACAATGGTGACAGTTTAAGGTCCACAAAAACCCAAGGGCTTAGAGAGCAAAAAAATACTCTAATTGTAAAAGATTATTATAGTATTTTGCTTGCAACTTATGAAATTAATTTAAATTATACGCCTATAAATGCTTTAAGCCACAGTATTCAGAGTAAAACCCATAGAGAACTAACATATACCTCGCCCCGTGTAAAGTGAGTTACCACAATCTGTAAAGCAGTTTCAGTTCACTGTACGTAATTAGTCCTTTACTAACGTTACATGTTTTGTGGGCTTTATGGCTTATGCTACTTGGGTGTGTTTACCACTTTTAGTGGTTATTTTGTTTTGCAGAACAATCTTTAAGGACCCGTAAACCTAACACAAAAAATTACCAATGTTAAAATAGGTTGGATTACAACATTCACAGATACACATGTAAAAGGATGCTTAAAAGGGACAATTGTCAGTCTTGTTGTATGAGATTATTGGACAGTAACACAAGTGCATGATAGGAATCTCTCTACTTACAATACCAACTTAATTTTAATATTTTCCATTTTGATCAGTTCCTAAAACGTTTACTTATTTGTTTGCAAAAGACTAAAGCAAGTAGTAAAGACACATTTTTTTCCTTTTTATATACACCCCATTTCTTGGCCCAGTGACAACGGCAGGGGAAATCCCCACTTATACAGTTGCCACTGGAACAGGTGTCACCATTGGAAAACTTCTTTCTATCTCCCTTTCCTGTGACAACATTTTGGATTTCCAATCACTTTTTGTACCTGAGCCAATGGCCACCAGGACAGCTAGAGATCCTCCCTTAATGGGGACACGGACAGTAATTAACATTTCCTCATATTCGTCTGCATTAATAAATTGCTGATGTCACATTATTGAGCATTAGTGAAAAAAAAAAAATGTACACCTTCATTAGGGAGCAGTCCTTGAATCCCTGTCAAATGACTCCCTCGAGGAGTGCCTGAAAAGAGAATCCTGAGAGAATGGTTGAGCAGCAGAAAGGTTTTCGTCAGTGTGGATGTCTCAATGTGGATCCCCCTGTTATCACTATGTTCAGCAAGGTGTCCAGGCAGCTCACAAAGAAAAGGGCAGTAGAAAGTGCTAATCTGTGATATTGTGATAGATTTTTACACTGGACAATTTTAGGGTGTGAAGAAGCAAGTGAGAGTGTGAGAAGTGAGAGTGAGAAGAAGTAAGTGAGAACTTAGCTTTGTAAATGTAATGGATTATTACACTGGCTGGCCAAGTGACCTATTTGTACTACACACTGCCAAGGACATAAAATGACTGCATAGGCCAACTCTGGGTCAGTACGTTAGTCATGTAAGTAGATGTTGACCCCGAAAGATACCTAAACCAAAGATGGTTCCAGCCTTTTGGGAGAAAGAAGATAAAAGCATTGCCTATGAAGGGATGACGCTATCTCTGAGAAGGGTTAGATCCCTGTATGTCACAGTGTAGGTATTTGCTAACACACCACGGATCTTCATGTTGAGTCCAAATGGTTTTTATTGAAGTATGATCACATCACAAACAAGAGAGTGCAACATTTCGGAGTCACGTAGGACCCCTTCGTCAGGCATATCCCTGTAGGTGTTACAATATTTAGTATGCTAGGTTTTCTTTAAAGTGTAAGTAAACCCTACTTTTTTTTTCAGTATGGCTGCCATAATGCCCCACTTTATAACATTTCGAAGCAAATCGTTTTGTGAACCTAAAGTTTCTTACCTGGTAATCCTGCAAGTAATAGCAATTTCTGTTGCAAACTGACAATGTTAAGTTATTACCTCACAATAGGCAGCACTGTCAGCCTGCCATGTGAGCTCCTTTGGTTGGCCATTGGGCTGATTCAGATAAACAGGCAACTGAAGAAGGGTGCATGGCAGACTGACAATGCTGCTGCAAATTGTGGGGCAGCAGCCCTATGTAAAGAAACTTTGCAGTTTTACAAATAAATTCACAAAATATTTTTCTGCTTAGAAAAACCATACAGAAATAAAGATTTTGAGTTTACACACTGTACAGGATGCCAAGTATAGGTCATGGAGGGAAATATATTTCCCCATTATTTGGGTTGTGGTCTCTTTAAGGGAGAGCTCAAGAGGCATTGTTAGTACTCAGGGGTTCTCACCCATGCAGGTTAAGTGGTTTTCGAGGTATTACAGTCAGAGAGGGGAGGACTGATTTTTAGTACTGTCTGGATTGGTAAATCCTCAGACTGGGAATTTTGAGGTTTGGAAAGACCTTTGCGTGAGAATTAACCTCTAAATCTTGATTACAGGGACTTTACTCCTGAAGGAGTTAACCCACCTACAGGAGAGGCTTGAAAGGCTGAAGGAAGAAATCAGCACCTTTCTGATGGACTATTTCTGTTTGTTTTTCTTTGTTTTTTTGAGGATAAGCTATATTTAGGTTTGCCTTTTTTTGCAGTAAAAAAAGGATGGTATGTTTTCAACAGTATGGCTGGCTGATGATCCCAGGCTTCCACATATTACAACACACTTTTTACACATGCATTTTTACATTTGGTATATGGTGAATGGAGCCTTCATTAACATCTTAGTGCTGTAGCAGACAACATCTACAAATATAAACAACTTCAGCTCACCTGCATTGGGTCTCCCCAATGTCTGTAGTTCCAAAATCTGGCTCCTTAGTATTCTCGAAGAACTTACTATTTAAAAATATGCTTCGATTCTACTTCAAATGTTGTATTTTTTATGCAAAAAAAGGCCATCCTTTTAACATAGAAGAGTCTATGATTTCCATCATTGGCAGAATGAAAGAAGTTCATATCTTGAACCCCTGGATTAAATTTGATTGTACCCTTTCTACCTTTTTGCTAACATCTAGAGATACTTGCTAATGTAATCTTGTACAATTCTTGATTGGCTCTATTAACTCTTCTTCAATATCTATTGTACACAAGACAAATGAGGATAGTTTTGTTTTGCAAGTTGCTTTTGACTTGTATTTGTATTACGTGTAAAAGCAATAAAAATATTTACAAAAAAATATTTTAATTTGCTTTTGACTTGTATTTGTATCACATGTAAAAGCAATAAAAATATTAAAAAAAAAAAAAAAAAAAAACACCGGGAAATGAGCCGTAAGCTGTTTGACAAGGTCCATTGCCTATCTGTGTTTCCACTTTTATCTTAATCATTGTTTTTGTGTTTATTCTGGCTTTTTTTGGAAAAATGCAGTTCTAACGCCTTAGGAGAGATTAAACAGGTCAGGAGTTTTTATTCATAACAGAAAAAACATGGGGGGACATAAATGCCCACATACAACCACTGAGCCTACATTCCATAGAGGACCCAGACATCAGTAGCAAGATTCTGAGCATTTTTTCCCCATGGCTGGGAAAAATAGATAACAGAACCCCCAGTAATTGAAATACCCAAACAAAAACAAAAAAGTAATGAAATTTAGACAATAACAAGTTCCTGCAATAAAAATCTAAGGTCACACATTGGCTATCACAGGAGGTGGCATAGGCCTAAGAAAAATCAGCAAATGGATGGGTTGGATATTCCTGTCTGAATTAACCCAACAGTAACACGTAACTACCTCATATCCATGTTTAATAAATGAAGGCTTGCAGGCTTTACAGAGCTATTCAGTTGATATCAGCTTAGTGCTCATTGTACTGTTCACCTTGTAGAGACAATCCATATAATGTAGTAATAATATAAGCAGGAACCAACCTTCAAATCCATCAGTATCCAGGTCACCGAGATTAGTAATAGCTTCTCCAAACCTTGCTGCATATAAGTCACTTCCTGAAAGTTCATATTCCATTTCAGTCATTCTCCCCTTCAAAACAAACAGAAGGAGTGTTTCGTTATATGTCCATTAAACACTTTAAATATCACAGAGCATTAAAAACATATTCGAACTGCTGCAGATCTATATTTTACCTGAAATCTTTAGACTAAAAAAACCTTCCTTTGAAAAAGCACAAAAGGGAATAACCAATGTTTCTTGCTTTGACAAAGCTGGGCAATCACCAGCGTTATTGCATGAGTTCAGAGACCTGTGTAACCTACGACTTAAGCAACTCTTATGGGCTGTACATACGATAGGATTTTCCGACAACATGTTGGATGTGAGCTTGTTGTCGGAAATTCCGACCGTGTATATGCTCCATAGAACATTTGTTGGCGGACTTTCCGCCAACAAATGTTTGAGAGTAAGTTCTCAAATTTTCCGGAAATTCTGAGAGTGTGTACAGAATTCCGAAGGCCCAAAAGTCCACGCATGCTCGGAATCAGGCAGAAGAGCCGCACTGGCTATTGAACTTCATTTTTCTCGGCTGGTCGTACGTGTTGTACATCACCGCATTCTTGACGTTCGCAATTTCCGACAACATTTGTGTGACCGTGTGTATGCAAGACAAGTGTGAGCCAACATCCTTCGTAAAAAAATCCAAATCAATGATGAGTTTTGCTGCTGGGGAATGGAGATTAAAGTGTAATTCCAATAAGTTTCTCCCATTTTAATGTTTGTACCAATAAAAATTAATATATTAATAAGTTGTGCTCTAGTTGATTCCTTTTGCGGCATAAAAGCCCTGGGAGAAACTTTATTGGAATTATAGTATGATTACCCAGGCTTATGGGTCTCTATATGCATATAGAGATTAAAGTGAACCCGTTGATTTTAGGCACAGGATCACTTTAAGTTAACTATAATGTTAGTGCAGTGAAGATTGTATGGCAAATACAAAATCTATTCTGCAATAAAAGCCTACCTGATAGAATTATTTTTATGTAAGACTTTAGTTCAGCTTTAACAAACAATGGAGGGGGACCTCGTTAATATACATTACGGTGACTGGAAAATGACAACTGGCATCCAAAGGATTAAGCAAAATAAATACAAGACTACAACATTCTGGTTTTTTTTGTTTTTGTTTTTTTATACATATACTTAGCAGGGCTTATAATGTTTTTTTTTTTAATTTGAAGTAATTAAGAACAAAGCAGGAAGTGAAAAATAATTTGAAGCAGAATTTAAAGGACGTTATAATAAACTGAACAAGCAACAAAAAATAAAACACAGATGCTTACAGTAGATATTTGAAAAGGTGTTAACATAATTCAGGGAAACAAACATATTTAATGTCGCACTTGAAAGGTACGCTGTATGAAATACAATGTCATCTTACTTATGCCTTCCTTATCAAGGCATTTGCTTTAAAGTAAGCATGCATACATAAATTAACTGCTTCAATACCAGGCACTTTTACCCCCTTCCTGCCAAGGCCAATTTTCAGCTTTAAGCACTGTCGCACTTTGAATGACAATTGCACGGTCATGCAACGCTGTACCCAAACAAAATTTGTATAATGTTTGTTAGGCAGATAGAGCTTTCTTTTGGTGGTATTCAATCGCCACTGGGTTTTTTATTTTTTTCTAAAAAAAAAATGAAAAATAACGAAAATTCTGAAAAAAAAAAGAAGGCGGAAAATTTTGTAAATAAGTAATTTTTCTCCCGCGGATGTACGCGGTTGAGGTTGCACTGATGGGCACTGATGTGGCAGCACTGATGAGGAGGCACTAATATGCAGCACTGATGGGCACTGATAGGCAGCACTGATGGACACTGATAGGTGGCACTTATGGGCACAGATAGGCGACACTGCTAGGTGGCACTGATGAGCAGCACTGATGAGCAGGCACTAATGGGCACTGAAAAGCTGCACTGATTGGCAACACTGCTGGTCACTGACTGTCATCACTGATGGGCACTGTTGGGGCTGCACTGATACTAAGTGCCCTGATTATTTGTGCAGGTCTTCCCTGTAAGGAGATGCCGCTGATCGGTTCTCTTCACCTCACACGCTGTCAGTGTGAGGAGAGGAAAGCCGATAACCAGCACTTCCTTGTTTACATGTGATCAGCTGTGATTGGACATAGATGATCACATGGGTAAAGAGCCGTATCATCGGCTCTTTACCAAGATCGAGGATGCACCATGTCCTGGGGACACAGCACGCCACTGATCATCGCGATGCACGCCCCCGCTGGTGTGCAAGTGCGGCGAGAGTGGGACAATGTCATCCCAGAACAATGGACCCACCCCGCAGCCGTCAATTCCCGGAAGGTAGTCAAAGTGGTATTAAACCCAAAACCAAAAATGTAATATATTACAGCTTACCAATCATTCGATGAGGTGGCTGCTAAATTTTCTTTTCTAATGCCACGTACACACGATCGGAATTTCGTCCCGCAAAAGACCGATGAGTTTTTTGTCGGAAAATGCGACCGTGTATGCTTCATCGGACTTTTGCTGGCCGAATTCCAGCCAGCAAAAGATTGAGAGCATGTTCTCAATTTTTCGGTCGGAAAAAGTTCCTATCCGAAAATGCGATCATCTGTGGCAATTCCGACGTGCAAAAGTCCTAAGCATGCTCGGAAACAATTCGACGCATGCTCAAAAGCATTGAACTTCATTTTCTCGGCTCATCATAGTGTTGTACGTCACCGCATTCTTGATGGTCGTAAGTTCAGCGAACTTTTGCGTGACCGTGTGTATGCAAGGCAAACTTGAGCGGAATCCCGTCGGAAAAGCCGTCATATCTTTTTCCGACGAGAAGTCCGGTCGTGTGTACGAGGCATTAGGCCTTTTTCCCAGGTGATCTGGCCAGTAAAGCCTAGTACACACTATGAGAACATCAAAAGAAAAATATGCTCTTGGAACAATTTTCTGATAATCTGATAGCTTTGGAGAGCCGAACACAACAGTTCATGCGAAAATATCAGAAGGGACAAGCACGACATTTTTTTCTTGTACGATAACAGAACAAATGATTTCCGTGTAATTAGTATGGTATTTGTACGAAAAAAATGGTGTGACCAAAACCACGCATGCTCAGAAACAAAAGAATACATTACAATACAATACATTACATCAACTTACAAGTTGTATTCTGTAGTACAAGGATTTTTGTAATTTTAGTAACCTATTGGTTTTCCATATGAGATTAGCACGCAAAAAAAAACACAAAAAAAAACGGCAGATTACTTGTTCGATATTCTAATCGTGTATACCAGGCATAGCACACCTCCTGTATTAAAGTGCCCCCATTCTGGATGAAGGAGCACAGGGGCACCTTTGGACAGCAGCATGTCACTCTGGGCTGAGGGGAGTGTAATGCCCCGTACACACGATCGGACATTCCGACAACAAAATCCATGTTTTTTTTTTCCGACGGATATTGGCTCAAACTTGTCTTGCATACACACGGTCACACAAATCTTGTCGGAAATTCAGAACGTCAAGAACGCAGTGACGTACAACACGTACGACGAGCCGAGAAAAATGAAGTTCAATAGCCAGTGCGGCTCATCTGCTTGATTCCAAGAATGCGTGGAATTTTGTGCGTCGGAATTGTGTACACACACTTGGAATTTCCGACAACAAGTTTTGTTGTCGGAAAATTTGAGAACCAGCTCTCAAACATTTGTTGTTGGAAATTCTGACAGCAAATATCCGATGGAGCATACACATGGTCGGACTTTCCGACAACAAGCTCACATTGAACATTTGTTGTCGGAAAGTCTGACCGAGTGTACGCGGCATTAGAGAAACTGAATATGTTAACACTGGTACACACATCTTCGATAAATACTAAAATACAGGAGACAAATTATAAACTTCTGTCTAGGTGGTACAGGGTCCCGAAGATGTTGGCCGTTGCATACCCCTCAGTCTTGGATAGATGTTGGCAGGGCTGCAGGCAACAAGGCTCTCATAACCACATCTGGCGGGGAATGCCCCAAGATTATGCCATTTTGGGCTGAGCTCAGGAGTTTGATCTATAAAATAATAAAGGCTTTGATCAGGGCCACCCTGTGCAATGCCTCTTTCATGATACTCAAAGTTCCATCAGGGCATATAAGAAGAGTATAGTTCCACATCTGTTGGATGAAGCTAAAAGGCTAATTCTGGGCTTTTGGAAAAAGCCACAAGCACCTACTATGGAACACTGAGTGAAACAGGTCAACAAAACTATGG
The DNA here is from genome assembly GCF_042186555.1 of Aquarana catesbeiana. Taxonomy (NCBI): domain Eukaryota; kingdom Metazoa; phylum Chordata; class Amphibia; order Anura; family Ranidae; genus Aquarana; species Aquarana catesbeiana. The sequence continues at coordinate 321,800,603 of NC_133329.1, forward strand.
AAGAAGAGAAATGAGTCTGTACCAATATTAATAGATTGGAAGAGTTTCATGCTAAATGGGGACCATGGATTCATTTTAGTACAGCGAACAGGAGTTTACAGTTTCCTTTTCCATGAAAGGGAGGCGACACGCCTTTTTTTTTTCCAGGATGTGGAACTCTTCCCATTTGGAATTCAGGAATCTTATTATGCTACAGTACTAAAATATTCAGGGATCCCCCCCCCCCCTTTTCTTTCCCCCTTTTTTTTTATATGAATGGGTGATCGTACTGGGGGATTTGTAAGAGGTAGTCTTTTAATGTTTGTTGGTTATATGTCTGTCAATTGACTATAAAAAAGAAAAATTTAAATAAAGATTATAGAAAAAAAAAGAAATAGAAGCTGGTCATTGTAAACACCCCTGTTAGTGTTAAATGGTTTGTCTCATCTCTGTAACTGATACATTCTGCTGGAGAGCTTGTTCTTTTGAAAAACAACTTACTGGTTGGATCACCAGATTAAAATAGAAAAAGGAAAGCCTAACATAAAAAAAATTATTCCGTCATCACATCTAAGCTGCAATATGGTGAATGTTTGCTTTTGGGTTTAATACCACTTTAGGCTTTTGATGTCAGTCTCTAAAAAAAGTTACTTCTGCCACAGTCAAATATTCTTCCCGCAACACATCTCAAAAGTATCTACAATACAATTTTGAATAAAGTTTTGGTGCCAATGTAGTAAACTCAAAAGTTCAGTTCACTGTTAATTTACCACAAACTTTCATCAACCTTAAGCCACACAGAGGAAGTGGCATCTTTCTTTTTTTTCTCATTTTGATACAATACTTGGTTAAAAGAAAAAAAAAGAGTATAAAGTATGAACACATAGCCAGAAGCAATTGTCATACATCTATCATTCTTGGCATTCAAGCCAATTCCACTCAGACTTTCCAGTAGCTTGACACTGAAAATTATTTTGTTCTAGACATGGAACCATTATTATTTTTTTAACCAGAATGTTTTAAAGTGAACCTCATCTAGCCTTTTAAAAATTACTAAGTAACAACAGTGTTGAACTGAAGATATCACATTCATGTCTTATTTCCTTTTGAACCCTTTGAATTATAGTCCAAATCTGTGTACAAGGCTTTATTTGCCTTCCGTGATGATGTCATCACGCAAACCAGAAGATTCCTGGTATTATTGGTGAGTGTGCACTTTTTTATATATAGAGCTTTTCTGTACATATTACAGTAGCTGAAGCATTTTTGTTTTACATATTGACCTCCTGGTTTGAGCATTTGCTTGGGAGACCACCATGTTGGAGGATCTTCCTGGAGGTTTTATGGGGATTACTTGCTTGATATTGAGGGGTTTTTTTTGGACCACTTATTATAGGTGGTCAATCATTTTCTGGGAACTGTGTCATCTTGTATTACACGCATAAGGTGTCAAAATTGTGATTTGGTTAGACCTATACCATGGCCTTCGTTTTTGATCAATTTCTGTGATAAACACTGATGGTTTTCCTTATTTGTATTGTTTCGAATGTTTTTGTACATTTTAAGTGTTACCGCAATTTTTTGTTTTAAAGTAGAACTATAGGCAAAATGTTTTTTTTTCCTTTTGGATAGAGTAAGGGAGAGTTATAACCCTTATTTTTTGCCATCTGTGCCCCACTGGAAAGATTTACTTTCACTTCCTGTCCCATATTTTAATTTAAATACAAGGATACCCCATGGCATGAACCTGACATATGATGTAGACTTTTTCCCTAAAGCGGAGTTCCGCTTAAAAAAATAAAATTAAAGTCAGCAGCTACAAATACTGCAACTGCTGACTTTTAATAATCGGGCACTTACCTCTCCCAGGGTCCAGCGATGCGGGGGAACGAAGCCCCGCTCCTCTCCTCCTCCTCTCCACGGCGACGGCATTGTAACTGTGGGCGCCCGGCTGTGAAGCAGGCACGAGCCGCGCGGAGTGCCGTGACTGACCAGGCAATCATCTGGGACCTGTGACGTGTCCCAGATGATTGCCGAGAGGCAGGGGGGAGAGGTTAACTTGCTTCCGTCGCGGTGCGCAGGAAGGAAGTGGGAGCTGGAACCCTCTTAAAAGAGGGTATCCGCCCCCCCCCAAAAAAAAAACATGACATGCCAAATGTGGCATGTCAGGGGGTCACCTTCCCGTAGCCTCCCTGGCGGTTTTCCCGAGTGTGGCTCGGGGTTAAAATTCAGGACCATTAGCGGTAACCCCGAGCCACACTTGGGATTACATCGCAGGATCCTGGTGTGGCTTTACTTACCTTGTCCCCGGGATCCTGCGATGTCCCCCGCAGTGTCCGTGGGCTCTGTCCTCCTCCGAAGCCTCTCCTTGCCAGGCTCCGTTTCTTGCGAGCGTCGCGACGCACGGGGGCGGAGCCTGGCGGCAAATTCAAAAAATTGTAAAAATCATAACACATACAGTACTGTATGAAATGATTTCACATCCCTTTTGTCCCCAGTGCTTTGGCCCATGCCCTGCATGCAGTTTTATATTATATATACTGTTCTTTCTGCCTGGAAACTTGAGATTGTCCATAGCAACCAAAAAGTGTCCCTTTACGTCAAAAGTGGCTTTAGACCAGCTATAAAACAGCGATAGTAAATTAGAACACTTGCAGAATTGAGCGATAGTGAATTGTGGGGAAATTTATTTTATTATTTTTTTATTTTTATTTTTTAATTATTTATTTTTATTTATTATATTATAATTTATGTTTTTGTGTTTCAAACTTTATCATACCCGGGATATCTACTAGACTCTTGTTTGGACAGATTTAAGTGTGTTATTGCTAAGAATTACAGACCTACAATATAAAACGCCAAATTTCCATGCAAAATAATTGTACCGCTTTCAGCACCTAAAATCAGAAAGAATCATACCGCCAGGGAGGTTAAAGTGGAAGTTCCATTTTTGGGTGGAACTCCGCTTTAGGTAATTAAATCTATACAATTATGGTTTTAAAGTGATTTTTTCATGTTTGTGGAAGTATTTTTTTTTCTGCGTTTTTTTATGCGATTTTTTACATGCAATTTTTTTTTTCTCTCTTTCGTTTTTCTCTACAGATCCATCTTCTAGGTTTAATGTTCTTTTTTTTATTGTATGTCCTTTTTACATTTACTATGTAACGCACCTCCCTCGCAATCATGCAGCAATGTTTCCTACTTGTGTTGATTGACATCATCTGATGAATTGATTGATTGTAGGAGGGCTTTTGGGCATTTTCTTGTATATATATATATATATATATATATATATGTTGTGTTTGTCGATCTTTGACAGAGCTATGAACAAGGCTTGTGCCGAAACGCGTCTGCTTGTCCTTTTTATACTTGTTATGATACAATAAACACCACAGATGTGTCCAGAGTACCGGCTTTTCTTCAGTTATCTTCAAGTTTGCCTGTTTCAACTTGTGATACATTAGTGTGTTGATCACTTCACTTTGTAGATAGCTAAAAACAACAATGGTGTCAGTGGGAACTTATCTGACAGGTAGAAATTGCTCATTGCTCAGGGAACCCTGAGCAACCTCTGGAAGAACCCTAGGGTACCATGAAACAATGGTTAAGCATCCCTGCTCTACATTGAACACTAAGCTGCGCATGCACTGTTCAGTTTACATTTCCGACAGAGCATTCGTTTGTCGGAGTGACTAGCGGCGCTTTACCGCTAACGTGGAGCGGTACCAGTGTGAAAGGGGTCTAAATGTTTTGTATGAAGGTAATTGTAGCCATCTTTTAAAATAAATCCTTTTATATCATGATAGGCTTCACTATTGGAGTTTTCTATTTTTTTTATCATTGTGAGTCTCCCCTATACGATCTGTGATCCAAATGACGGTTACCCTCCTGGATAAACTTGCTGCTGCCTGTTTGACTGTTATAATTTATGGTCCTGGACATCTGGTAAGAAGCCTGAGTGTGAGGGTGCTGCTGGTGATGGATCCCTTTACTTTCACTCTGCACGGATCATTACATAGTTACATAGTTAGTCAGGTTGAAAAAAGACAAGACAAAAAAGACACAAGTCCATCCAGTTCAACCTTAAAAACAATAAATAAATAAAATAAAAAAATATCGTACAATCCAATATACCCAATTCTATACCCTTAGTTGATCCAGAGGAAGGCAAAAAACCCCAGCAGAGCATGCTCCAATTTGCTACAGCAGGGGGGAAAAATTGCTTCCTGATCCCCCAATAGGCAATCGGATTTTCCCTGGATCAACTTTACCTATAAATGTTAGTACCCAGTTATATTATGTACATTTAGGAAAGTATCCAGGCCTTTCTTAAAGCAATCTACTGATCTGTCCAGAACTACCTCTGGAGGGAGACTATTCCACATTTTCACACTTCTTACTGTGAAGAAACCTTTCCATATTTGGAGATGAAATCTCTTTTCCTCTATACGTAAAGAGTGCCCCCTTGTCCTCTGTGATGACCGTAAACAGAATAACTCAACACCAAGTTCACTATACGGACCCCTCATTGCTTCATTGGATTGTTTTGCACATATGGACTGTTTTTGATTTTTTGTGTTGCATTACTAAGATTGAGTTTTGCACATGGACACTTTTTTACTTTTTATGTACAACTGAATGTTATAACTGTAACTGGTATTACGGTTTGCTAAGCGGCTGCTATTTTTCCTTATTTACACCGAGCGCAGATTTTACATTCTTTTACTTTTTTAACTATAGCCAAGTCCCGCTAAATTAATTCAGACTATGTGATAGTTAGTATTTCCAGCTTACATTCATTATGCACAATTTGCAAAGCTAAAAACACCAAGATAAAGATTCGTACTTTCATACTTTTTGTACTTTGAGTCAATGACATTTTAGCATCACCGTTGCATAGCTAAAACATATTCTTATCTTTGTGTTAAAGCTTTGCGAATGGAGCTCATTGGCTGTTAAATTTAAACCTTCTTAATTTAGATATCAGAATCTCAGAGAAAATCTAACAAGCCAGATCATTATATCAGCAGGCATGATGTGTTAAAGGCCACCCAACAGGAGATGCGGTTTATATTTGTACCATCATATCCATTTAGTACAACAAGCAGCTCAGCTATCTTATCTCCAGTACATGACTGTGTATGACTTATAAATTGCATCCTGATCTTCAGGAAAAAAGAACGTTAACACGGACCAGATATATTCAGATATCTTACTGTTTACTGTATTCAGATATATTACTGTTTATTTACAGATGGGCTGTAACCAGGGCTAGATTAAGAAATCATGCAACTGTAAGACAAGCCAACACCAACACTGTTCAATACGTTTTATAACCAGACAAACTGTGTACTGTAATTATCACAGACAAAATGAAAGCATATTGATATATCCCTAGGTACATACTAAAACCCTATACATCGTTATTACCTATAGCAAGTGTGCAATGAAATCTCCCCAGTTTGAGAAGGGCCATGCTTTTAAAGGTGAGGGTTCTGGGAGTTTGGGGGTGAGGGTGTTGTTGAAGATAGAGGGTATTTATACATAGAGGATGATTACAGATGATGGTGGGATTAGAACTTTACTCAAAGTGGTTGTAAACTCTTACATGTACTCAATACTCCTACAAAAGTTGTACCTGTTTATCTGCAACTCTATCTCCTCTACAGCCAAAGCACAGAATTTACACAACATTCCTGAGCTCCAGAAGGCAGGGGGCAGGAATCTGAAGTCACATGCTGCATGGAATAGAGCAGGGACTTGAGGGGGGAATAGACAAATCCCCCTCTACACAGTCCCATAGGGAAACATGCGCAGCTGAAACTGTCAATCACATGCTGTGTGCATGAGGTGGGGGGGCTCCTGGGATTGCCTGGTGTCACCATTGACTGTTGGAAGTGACTCATGCAGATGGGAGGAGAGAAAAAACAAAATTCACACTAGGTGCTTTGGAGAAAGGCAAGCATTTCATTTCAGAGGTTTACTACCACTTTAAGATAACATTGTTTTGTTTTCTTATGTTTCATTTTGTGGAGCTCAAAGAAAGTAACAATTACATTGCCATAGGTGTGCACAGCCTATTGCATTAGGGTGTGCACCCTAAGGCCCCTTTCACACGGGACGGATCCATGTTGATCTGCCCCGTGAACATCCGCTGCTCAGCGGGGATCGCTCCGCTTTCCCCAGCTGAGCCGGCGGATGAAAGGGAGGGACCCGCACACTGTGCAGGGACCGCCCTGTCAGATCTCCGCTCTCCCCTATGGGGGATCGGAGGAACACGGACCTTCTGTCCGTGTTCATCCGATCCGCTCTGCAGACGGATAGAAAAATAGGATTTTCTTCCGTCCGCAGAATCGGACGAGAGCGGAGCCGGACGACATCGGGTGTTTGCGGATGTAGATCCGCTGACACCCGCTATCCCATAGGGATGCATGTATGTCCGTATTTCATCTGAAAACGGATGGATGAAATACGGACATACGGTCCGCATGTGTGAAAGGGGCCTAAAGCTCAAGCACACATGTGTGTCTATATATACAATGCCTTTAAAAAGTATTCATACCCCTTGAGATTTTCCACATTTTGTCATGTTACAACCAAAAACGTAAATGTATTCTTTATCTCTAACCCAATTAACCCCATATACACATCCTCTGTGATTACCAACAAGATTTTGTGATGTCATTGAATACTTTTTTCACTGATATCTTTACAACCAGTCATATATCTTTTCAACACCACTATATTATTCTCTCTTTTTTGACACATGGCATTTTATAATTTATACTCAGCTCCATCCTTCTGTTCCCTGTGGTTGCATTTTCTGGCCTCATCGCTGCCCCGGTTTGGGTTGGTGCGCGCTGGGACTGACGAGGTTTTTTGTTGGGTCAATATGGGGGTAAGCATTACCACTAATGCTGTTTCGGTGATGACAATGCGCAGTCTTTGTGTTATCTTATGTTTCAATATAAAATACAATGTTATTTACGCAATTTCTCATTTTTTAGAATCACTAAGAGTGTTGGATGATATCACCACCAGTTTGCATATCCCTTGAAAAAGCGACAATGCGAAACATGTCGGGCTAGTATGCAATAAGTATCATCTGTTAAACCATAATACACACTCGTATCCCATCTGACCACCATGTTTTTAGAATTGTAATTTCTGATACTATGTACAATTTGTATGTTCCTTTTTAATGGTTGAATTAATAAATTGTCTTTTTTAGAAAAAAACTTTTTTCCTCTATGTCTAGTTTGCTTGCACCGTCAAAATCCCTTTAGTCTTTTCTCTGTATTTATAATTTTGTTCAGGGATGTGGTGCCTATCTTTTAGGGTGTTTTTCCCATATTTGGAACCAAAACCATAATACGTAAATGTATTTTATGTGATAGACCAACACAAAGTGACACATAATTGTGACGTGAAAGGAAAATGATAAATGGTTTTCAATTTTTTTTTACAAATAAATATGTGAAAAGTGTGGCGTGCATTTCTATTCAGCCCCCTTTTCTCTGATACCCCTAACTAAAATCTAGTGGAACCATTTGCCTTCAGAAGTCACCTAATTAGTAAATACAGACCACCTGTGTGTAATGTAATCTCAATATAAATACAGCTGTTCTGTGAAACCTTAGTGAACAAACAGCATCATGAAGGCCAAGGAACACACCAGACAGGTCAGGAATAAAGTTGTAGAGAAGTTTAAAGCAGGGTTTGGTTATAAAAAATATTCCAAGCTTTAAACATCTCACAGAGCACTGTTCCATCCATCATCCGAAAATATAAAGAGTATGGCACAACTGCAAACCTACTAAGATATGGCCGTCCACCTAAACGGACATGCCGGGCAAGATTAATCAGAGAAGCAGCCAAGAGACCCATGGTAACTCTGGAGGAGCTGCAGAGATCTACAGCTCAGGTGGGAGAATCTGTCCACAGGACAACTATTAGTCGGGCACTCCACAAATCTGGCCTTTATGGAAGAGTAGCAAGAAGAAAGCCATTGTTGAAAGAAAGCCATAAGAAGTCCCATTTGCAGCTTGCGAGAAGCCATGTGGGGGACACAGGAAAGATGTGGAAGAAGGTGCTCTGGTCAGATGAGACCAAAATTTAACTTTTTGGCCTAAAAGCAAAACGCTATGGGGTTGATTTACTAAAGGCAAATACACGGTGCACTTTGCAAAGTGCAGTTGCACTCTGCAAGAGCAGTTGCAAAGTGCCCAGTCTATTTGACTTTAGTAAATTAACCCCTATGTGTGGTGGAAAACTAACACTACACATCACCCTGAATACATCATCCCCACCGTGAAACATGGTGGTGGCAGCATCATGTTGTATGGATGTTTTCTTCAGTAAGGACAGGCAAGCTGGTCATAGTTGATGGGAAGATGGATGGAGCCAAATACAGGGCAATCTTAGAAGAAAACCTGTTTGCATCTGCAAAAGACTTGAGACTGGGGTGAAGGTTCACCTTCCAGCAGGACAACGACCCTACACATACAGCCAGAGCTACAATGGACTGGTTTAGGTCAAAGCATATTCATGTGTTAGAATGGCCCAATCAAAGTCCACACATAAATCTAATTGAGAATCTGTGGCAAGACTTGAAAATTGCTGTTCACAGACGCTCTCCATCCAATCTGACAGAGCTTGAGGTATTTTGCAAAGAAGAATGGGCAAAAATGTCACTCTAGATGTGCAAAGCTGGTAGAGACATCCCCAAAAAGACTTGCAGCTGCAGCAAAAGGTGGTTCTACAAAGTATTAACTCGGGTGCTGAATACAAATGCACACCACACTTTTCAGATATTTGTAAAAGATTTTGAACACCATTTGTGAAAAATGAAGGGGTATGAATACTTCTTCATGGCACTGTGTGGTGCCGGAAGGGAGATCAATCTTTCTGCCGGCACAGTGAAAGAGAAGTGTGTAGGCACTTCTCTTATGGCAGAGCGGGTAAGATGGAGATCTTTCCCATGTTTCTGCTGGCACACAGAGCGAAAATGCTAAGGTGCATGGGGTGATTAGGGTGTGCCTAGGCGCATCTGGCACACCCTGTGTGCATGCCTATGGGCATTGCTATCCTGGGAGGAGCAACTGGTATTTTTCTGTAATTGTTGAAAATGTTCTTAGCCTGAACTAAGGAAACCACTGCAGCCACCTCACCTAAGCTGCACTTTAGTACATTTTTATTTTTGGGTTGGGTAAAACAGGTCTTGTACCTACCCAGCCTGTGATTATGCTGCTTCTCCCTCTCCCGGTCTGAGTGCTATTGTAATGGGACTCAAACCAATCGAATGCAAGCACTTACACTAGTTGCATTAAAAAGGAACTGATGTATGAGTGGATACATACATTAACTAGGTTATTTTGCCTGCCTTTCTGTTTTAACATGACACTTATGCTTTTAAGCAAACTCATTTAAATGACTTAGACTTCAGTTTTTAAGATGACAAAGCATGCTTGTTAAAAAAAAAAGTCTAAATATGGAACTATTACCTCTGCTCATCTAAAGACATGTGCAATAAGAGAAGCAGGTGCAGAGTGCTAGGGCTGAATGGAAAATCAGTCTCACATATCACACCCTTGTATTCACACTGCATAAATATTCAAGTCCGGAAAAAACAGTAAGCCACAAAGCCCAGTCTTCAGTAAACCACGTTATAACAGCAGATCTTCACCTCTCATTCTCCTCCCAACTATAGGAAGCACAGATTATGTAGACCTTTCTATTCCTGCGAGGTCTATCTGCATCTTCTAGCCATGTGTTAGATCATATGACTCAACGAGGCCCATTGTGAGCGCCTCAATAAAATGGTCATATACTGTATATGGGGCATGTCAAGTTCCATGTCAAGTTCCATATACTTATCTGCATGTGTAAGTTATTTTTGATGATATGTTTTACTTAACTTTGAAGAATAATTATTATTTTTTTTTTACCCTAACTTTTTCTACTATCACAACAGGGTGCCCCCTATGTGTATACCTTGGTATTAATTGATGCTCTTAATGGAGACACCAGGGTAAAGAAAAAAAAAAAGAGTGGAGGCATCAAAATATTTTTTCGTTATTTTATTACATTTTTTAAAATTGTATTTCAAAATAGTTTTCTCACTAAAAATTCATATATAAATAGCACATAGGTGTGAGGCTATACTTTTTCGTATGATAAATAACTTTTGAATACCTTTATCCCTGTTTTCTTGTATTCCGAATTTGTAATTTTTCTCAGGAATACTTTTGTTTCTACCATATGGAATGGAATGTTACAAAACCCACAAAATTTAAAGCTGAACTCCAGGCCCAAAGGCTTTCATTTTAATATACTCCTCAATAGCCACAAAGAAATCTACTTTGCAGGCACCGATTGCCATGGTAAACTTACATATTTTTTCCCTGAAATGCCTCCATGTAACAACTGCACTATTTTCTCCATGAGCTCATCCCCCACAGTTATTACCTTTTGTATCACTTGACCCTCCCTCCTAGATTGTAAGCTCTACCTAGCAGGGCCATCTAATTCCTACTGTATTGAATTGTATTGTAGCTGTACTTTCTGCCCTCATGTTGTACAATGCTGTGCTAAGTGTTGGCGCTATATAAATCCTGTAGAATAATAACAATATTATTACCTTGTTAAAGTAACAGTGACATTATCACTGTGCTGTACAGTGGGGGTTATTTATGAAAGGCAAATCCACTTTGCACAACAAGGCAAAGTGCACTTGGAAGTGCAGTCGCTGTAAATCTAATGCCCCGTACACATGGTCGGACATTGATCGGACATTCCGACAACAAAATCCATGGATTTTTTTCCACGTATGTTGGCTCAAACTTGTCTTGCATACACACGGTCACACAACGTTGTCGGAAAATCCGATCATTCTAAACGCGGTGACGTAAAACACGTACGTCGCGACTATAAACGGGGCAGTAGCCAATAGCTTTCGTCTCTTAATTTATTCTGAGCATGCGTGGCACTTTGTGCGTCGGATTTGTGTACACACGATTGGAATTTCAGACGACGGATTTTGTTGTCGGAAAATTTTATAGCAAGCTCTCAAACTTTGTGTGTGAGAAATTCCAATGGAAAATGTGTGATGGAGCCTACACACGGTCAGAATTTCCGACAACAAGGTCCTATCACACATTTTCCGACGGAAAATCCGACCGTGTGTACAGGGCATAAGGGGTAGATCGGAAATGAGGGGAAGGTCTGCTGATTTTATTATCCAATCATGTGCAAGCTAAAATGATGTTTTTTTATCTTCCTTGCATGTCGCCCTCGGATCTACAGTGACTGCACTTCCAAGTGTACTTTCAGTGCAATTTCAAGTGCACTTTGCACTTGTAGTTTGCACTTGTAGTGCAAAGTGGATTTGCCTTTAGTAAATAACCCCCATAGTCTGTGCACAGAACAGATCTGTGGGACAAACCCAACAGGTCCACCCACTACAGGTTGACTGCAGAAAACCTCAGGAAGGGGGAGATACAAGACCAGTTACCCTGCAGAAGGAGAGAGAGCAGCATTGACTGGTCTTAGTACAGGAAGGAGGCAAATTGTCACATTAAATTACTGCACAGATCAGGAAGAAATATACAAAGCACACCAAGATTCAAGTAAGGACACACTATTTGCTTATCCTGGAGCTCAGCTTTAAGGTGTAGGTCATAGGAGTGCACACAGAGTGTGCCAGGTGTGCCTGGGCACACCCTAATCACCTTGTGTGCATTAGCATTATCACTCTGGGTGCAGGCGGGGAGATGGGAAAGATCTTTCACTGCCCCGGCAGGGGATCAATGTGTTGGGGTCATATATATGTAGACACAAACACATGCATGTGTGTTTGAGCTTTGGGGTGCACACCCTAATGCAACAGACTGCACACACCTATGGTGTAGGTGGTAAATGTACTGATCTGTGCGATCAAACCTTTAATGAACTGAAAGCACCAATTTCTATTGCAGAAAACAGTATGGTAACAAGGGTGTTTTTGTGAACTGAGGCCAATGTCTTCAGTGCTAGGAATTATAATTGATGGCTCATGACTCAATAGAGATTGCAAACTAGAAACAGACAGTCCCTGCCTGCATAGTTGAAGTTACATTGAAGAGATCATATATCCGCAGAACACTGAGAAATAGGGATTCCCCAAGAGGTTAAGGATTCTGCTTTTCACTGTTTTCTGTATGGAATCACATGGGATGAGTAGAGCAAAGGCTTACTACGCTAAGTCATATGTTAACCCATTACACACAAAACATCAGCAAGTATTGATTCTTGCTCGCAAACCAATTGGGAGCCTTGCTATCAGCTGTCTGGAGGTGTTGGCATTTTGAGCCTAATTACACTTGTATTGATGAAGTGGTTCCTCTTTTTTGTTTTTGTTTTTTACTCTTTCTATTTTTATTAAACTTTCCATACCAATAAGATACAGAAAATACAAAATGAGAGAAAACAAATAGGGACTCAAGTAAAATACATTTTAAAACCAATTAGCAGATTGGAGCGGCTTGTCATGCGATTTGACAGGTCAAATCGCATGACAAGTTGCACCCTATTGCCAACAATGGCCATGTTCAAATCCGTGCGATGCCGACTTTGCGGTGCCACACCGGTATGAAAAAGTAGTTACTTTTGGCGATTTCGGGTGTGACTTGCATAGACATCTGTGCATGAAGCCACACAGATGTCTTCAAAATCACAAAGTCGCACTGACATGCGTTTTTCAAATTGTGCGATTTCAGATAAAGTTGCGCAATTTCAAAGCCAAACTCAATGTGAACGAAGGGTTAAAGTTGTAATAAACCCAAAACCAAAATATGTCATATATTGCAGCTTACCAATCATCAGATGTGGTGGCTGCATTTGTTTTCTTTTTTAAGTTTTTTACCCTCTGTTTTCACCTGGTAATCTGGCTAGTAACACACCTCTTGTATTAGAGTGTCTCCACTGTGGATGAAGGAGCACAGGGGGCACAGCAAACAGCAGCATTGTCAGTCGGGGGGGAGGGTAATGTTAAATGTAACTAATTGTCAAATACACTATTTACACTAGCCAAACTTTAGCTAACACTTTATAATTAGTTATAATAAACAATTTTTTACATTTTAGGATAAAGGTTTTACATGAATAAATAAAAGCTGAAAATTGAAAGCACCCCCGCAAGTGTTAATGGTTGTAAACCTCAGACGTGAAATTTGAACAAAGCATATCCCTCTATAGTGTGTGCTTATCTAAATCCAGAGCACTAAGTGTCATTTTTTTTCTCTGCTGCCTTGATCCTCTGCTGTCAGCATGAGCCACCTCTGACAAATTTTCCTGACACCAAGAGAAAAAAAGTGACAGGGGAGGGAGCACACAGCCTGTAATTGACAACCCCAGCTCTGTTTGCGCGTGCGATGTGAAGGGGGGCGTGTCCCTTCCCTCCAATCAGCTTTCAGTTCTCTTCACTGAGCTCTCCAGATTGTAATTTCAGATCCCTGCCCCCTGCTTTCTAGAAGCTCAGACAAGGTGCATGCATTCTCTACTTTGAACTGATGTAGAGAAGAAAAAACGGCAGATAAACAGGTACAACGTACGTAGGGGGATTTGTCTAATCTCTGTGTATCATCTGAGCCCAGTCACTTCACTGGGTATATGTAAGTGTTTACAACCACTTTAAATGGTTTGTTTCATTCCTGTAAACTGACACATCTGGAGGAGAACTTGTTCTTTTGAAAAACGAGACTTACTGGCCAGATCGCCAGTTGAAAATAGAAGAAAGGAAACCTAAAAAAGAAACTAATGTAGCCATATTTTCTAAGAATTGGTAAGCTGCAATATAATAAATGTTTGCTTTTGGATTTAATACCGCTATAGGGGTTGATCTTTTATCTCTCTATATATTTGCCAACTCCTTCCACTAATAATATGCACATACCCATATTACTACAATACTTCTTAACCCCATTTAATTCAAAGTAACATTTTTAGAACAACATGCATAACAGGAAAAAAAAATAAAAGGGGGGGGGGTGATTGAAAAAGGGGGAGGGTACCTTACTTCCCACCGGGAGAGAAAGAATCGCCCCTTACTTTATTTCCAGTTTACCTACGAATCTCACATTGAATCCTACAAACTTAAGCCCCCTTAAACACAGACGCCTCAACTAAGTGGAATCCACTTGCTCATCGGGGGGATCTCTCCACTGATCCCCACTGAGAAAGGCGGATGACAGGTCCGTGTCCCCTCCACTATGCAGAGCAGACATAGACATAGTCCTGCTCTCCTCTATGGGGCAATCAGATGGAAATAGACCACCTGTCCGTTTCCATCCGATGCCATCCGATCCCCCATAAGGATGAGGAATAGGACCACCATCCGTCTGTTATTGGTGGACAGGATCGGATCGGATGACGGCGGGTGTCAGAAGACACTGGTGAGTCCGCCAGAAAAACTGACAGGCAGACCTGATCGGACAGCCCGTGTGAAAGGGGACTAAGAATTTAAAATTCACATAAAGGTCCTAAAATCATCCATATGTATATAGGATCCATGGCAACTAGTTTGTTCTAAAAGGGAAGACCACTTGGATGATTCATTTCTAGTTAGAGTAAAGTAAAAAGAAATCTTGAAATCAGAATAGTTGGTTCGACCACGAACGATCTGCCTCAAGCCCATGGATCATGAGGTTGGATGGGGCCCAGCAGCAATCACCCCAGTGTCATAGTAGACAATATGAGAAATTCACATATAATCCAGAGCATAGTTATATTTCCAACATGACAGGGCATTACTAGATGCCCTCCATTCACTCACAGAAATCAATGCTACGATTTCTTATTTATTTCTGAAGGAAATTTTATCATATGTCCATCGCAATGTCATGATAAAATGTCATGATAAAATGTCATGATAAAATGTCATGATAAAATGTCATGATAAAAGTATGCACATATTGAAATTGTCTTGTATCTGGATCCCAAGGATTTTCCCTGCTTCAGCTCTTTGTATACACAGCCTTCCAATTTTCTAATATAATTGAGATGTCCTTACTGGGGTCATACGTTGTCTGCTACACAAGAACAGATGATTGAATAAACATTTGAGAATTGTAATTATTCTTCAGGAAAACTGAGGTGAACAGTGATGATCGGAGTAAAGAACTCCTGTGAATGAGAGGCGTAATATATCATTATCACCTAATGTTATCACTTTATCTCTTGGGAAATAGATGTTGCTATTGAGAGAAGTAGATCAACCCAAATTAACACTTGATAATGATCCTGCTATAATCATACTTAGGTGGAAAACAATTAAAAGTGCATGGAAGGTGCAGTGTTGTGGTGTGCTTACTTATACTTAAGCCAGCCATTGATGGATCGAAATTGGGCCGTTTCAGCAGGATCTACGGTCAGGCTGGTTGTACTGAAATCGATCTATTGATTGACTTCAGTAAAATTTGCCTTTTTAGGTTTATATATAGCCGATAGCAGTGATCAGTGTCACCACCTCCCATGCTCTCCTCCAGGATTTCTCCAGGACTTCTCCCATCCTTTGGAATTCCCCACCCCAATCTGTCTGACTGTCCCCTAATCTATCCATCTTTAGACGATCCCAGAAAACCCTTCTCTTTAAAGAAGCCTATCCTGCTTCTAACTAAAGCCGCGTACACACGGGCAGACTTTTCGACTGGACTGGTGCAACAGAACGAATCCGTCGGACAATTCGACCGTGTGGGCTTCATCAGACCTTCAGCGGACTTTTTCTGTCGAAAATCAGACGGACTTTAGATTTAGAATATGTTTCAAATCTTTCTTTCTCGGATTCGAGTCCGGTCAAAAAATCAGTTCGTCTGTATGCTAGTTCGATGGACAAAAAAGGACGCAAGGGCAGCTATTGGCTACTGGCTATCAACTTCCTTATTCTAGTCCCTTCATACGTCATCACGTTCATACCAACAGACTTTCGAACTGACTTTAGTCCGTTTGTGTGTAGGCAAGTCCGGTCGTTCGAACGTCCGTCGGAAAGACCGTAGGACCTTTGATGCTGAAAAGTCCGCCCGTGTGTACATGGCATTACACTGTTTTACTTCCTCCATCAGCTCATCCCCCACAGCTACTACCTTTTGTGTCAATTGACCCTTCCTTTTTAGATTGTAAGCTCTAATGAGCAGGGCCCTCTGATTCCTCTTGTACCAAATTGTAATGTAACTGTAATGTCTGCCTTTATTTTGTTAAGCGCTGCGCAAACTGTTGGCGCTATATAAATCCTGTATAATAATAATATTCTGACGACAGGGAAAGCTCCCGCTGTCAGAACACAATAGCGCAGCGGGAGGGATTCCCCCATCAACACTGACCCAACCCAAGGTTAAAGGAAAGAAATTTGCATAATGTATGGACAGCCTTAATGTAATCCTACAGGTTATGAATTGATAACAAAGCATTGTTAGTGAATGAATAATAGATATATTACATATTGTCTACTTATTGTCTAGAATAACCAGCCTTGCGTGCTATTTCTTTTTGTCTGTTGTATGAGTTTTTGTGTTGTATAAAAAGCTTTCAATAAAAAGATATATGAGAAAACTTTTGCACTAGCAGCCCAATCCTCCTCTTCTTGGGTCCCCTGGCAGCACTCCTGGCTCCTCCACTTCTTGGTGTGCCACTATAGGATGTTGCATCCTATCACACCCGTTCCCTCACTACAGGATTTGATTGACAGCAGCAGCAGCTGATGGCTCTTGCTGTTGCCTCTCTGTCATGTAAGGAGAAAAAAAACGGATAGAGACGCTGCTTTTGGGCATAGCACTGGACCGAGAATGGGCTCAGGTAAGTATGGGGGGCTTGGGGGGGGGGGGTAACCTGTGCACAGAAGGTTCTTTACCTTAATGCAGGGAATGCATTACGATAAAAAAACCTTCCACCTTTTCATCCACTTTGAAGTGGTATTGGAGTAAAAAATAGTTTTTCCTATATCAGATAAAAATAGTGAAATTCACATGCGTTTGATGTTTTTTTTTTTTTTTTTTTTTTTTCCTATCGTCCCATGGCCTGCTTGACGCCCCCTGAGTCTCCATTAGCATTGTGCTCCTGATCTGTACACATGGCTTGATTTACTAAAACAGGACAGTGCAAAATATGGTGCAGCTCTGCAAAGAAACCGATCAGCTTCCAGTTTTTTTTTGTCAAAGCTTAATTGAACAAGCTGAAATTAGAAGCTGATTGGCTTCTGCTGCAGGGCTGCACCAGATTTTGCACTCTCCAGATTTAGTAAATCAACTCCACTAAGTTTACATACAGTCGCTCAGAGTATACAGCCAGCAGGAGAGGGACACAGAGAGGAAAAGCCATGCCTCTTCTCCTCCTGCACAACAGGCTATGTTTGTGGAACTCTGAGCACCTGCATGTAGACTGGGAGTACAAAGTGGGAGCGTGCACACAATTGAGACTCATCCCAGCGTCATGGGGACACAGAAAGAATGGGCATCAAGCAGCACCCTGACCCCTCTACACCCCAGATATCCCCCCAGCGCTCTGACCCCTCTACACCCTAGATATCCCCCCAGCACTCTGGTCCCTCTATACCCCAGATATCCCCCAAGCACCCTGACCCCTCTACACCCCAGAAATCCCCCCAGCACTGTGACCCCTGTAAACCCAAGATATCCCCCCAGCACTCTGACCCCTCTACACCCCAGATATCCCCCCATCACTCTGA
Organism: Aquarana catesbeiana; assembly: GCF_042186555.1. NCBI lineage: Eukaryota > Metazoa > Chordata > Amphibia > Anura > Ranidae > Aquarana > Aquarana catesbeiana. The sequence goes on from NC_133329.1 coordinate 321,818,295, forward strand.
GCCCTCTACATCCCAGATATCCCCCCAGTACTCTGACCCCTCTATACCCCAGATATCCCCCAAGCACCCTGACCCCTCTACATCCTAGATATCCCCCCAGCACTCTGGCCCTTCTACACAATAGATATCCCCCCAGCACTCTGACCCCTCTACACCCTAGCTATTCCCCCCAGCACTGTTACCATATTCCATAAGATACCCCTTGTATTGTGACCCCACTACATTCGTGATACCCCCTACACTGTGGCCCTCTACATCCCTGATACCTCTAGCATTATAGTCACCCAAGCTACCCTCAAGCATTGCTACACCCTATACACCCCAGATCCGCCCTCAGCATTGTTTCCCCCCATACACCCTTGATATCCCCCAGCACCATTATCCCATCCATGTAGTACCCCTTTTTTCAGTGGAGATACAGTGCATGTAAACTTTTGGCCACCTCCAGCACTGAACTCACCTATACCAATCAAGCAGGCAGAAGGAGGGGCGGAGCATCTCTCCGGCATTCAAAGCACTTTGGTCAGCTGGGCTCATCATGACACCATCCACAATGCTACTTCCGCAGGCGGGCTCTCACTGCTGCTCACTCAGCAGCTCCCACTCCAGCTCCTACCCGCAGCCTTCGAGTCCTGAGCATTCAAGCTGCACGGGGCGGGGTCAGAGCATCACTGGCGCTCTGGCCCTGCCCCTCCCTGCTGGCTGTGAAATAATAGGCATCGTTCTTCACAGCACGGCACACCGCTGCCAGCCTGCCTCCCCTGTGCATCCATCACTCTCAGTGTCATCATGGGGTCCCCAATAATGGGGCAGCATGGGCTCAAGGACCAACTGCTTTGGGGAAAGTGCAGGGGCCCCCCATGCAGGCAGTGCCCAGGTGTGCCCACTCATTAAGACAGCCCTGCTAGGTATAACCCCTTCTACTCCCACCATGACTTAGTTTTGTTGAAAAGCAGTACTAAGAGTGCAATCATAGACACAGAGGGTTGGGACCTGCGTCCGTCAAAGAACTTCTCAGATATTGATTTTACAGTATGTATAAAAAACACATTTTTTTGATCATTGAAGGACACCAAATTCAGAGGCTGCTGGGACGTCCAAAGACAGCCCAACTGTGCAGCAGCAGTTGCAGCTTCATGGCCATTAAAAACAATCCGTACGCTGCAGCTAGTGCATCAAAACTGTAACATGCTTTCTACAATATCTGTAGAGTGTAATTTTTACATTTCTTGTTCCATCCCACCCGTAAATATGCTTAGGAAAGTTTGGGCCATCCTGGGTGTTATGAAAAATTGGATAACCCCATTTTGTCAATTAGAAACTTAATACCAATATACTCTATAGTAAGCTAAAAATTATTGAGATTTAGTTTATATCCTTCTGAGCAATAAAAAAAAATAACGTCTAGGAGGTAGGGTCAAATAATGAAATGCAGACTGTATTAGGTAAATAAATGTCTTGCTTGCACAGCTAAAGCATTCTAAAGAAAAGATCCACAGTAGGTATTAAACAGATCTTCCGACATGCAAGTGCTTCCCATGTTTAAAAGTGCTTGTTCTTTTTATTGACCACTAACACGGTTTGATTGCCACAAGCAATGTGCAAACCAGTTGCATCACGCTGTGCATGTCGTCCTTAGAAGACCTAGAAGATATTTTTTCTGAACTAGGCGTTACTATGTAAATATGAACACTCAGTCACAGGACTACCCAAGAAAAAAAATACAGCATTAGAGCTTAAAAGTTTTGACAATTTACAATCATTTATTTTTTTAACTTGCACTAGGAACTAATATCTGTAATCTGACTGCATTTTGCAACGTCCTTTTTCCCTAATGCATGTTAATGTATTTTAATGTACAACTGACTATCAATCAAATAATGATCTTTCTTTAGTCCTGGTTCCCTTTGGTATGAAAATTTCAGCTCTCTAGACTTGGATGACCAAAACAAAGGAAATTCAAAGGAAATTAATACAAAGGAAATGTGTTTTTGTACAATGCGCCCTTAGTGTGAAATATTCAGGAAATATTAAGTAGATCTAAAATCTAATAAATACACAGGAACAAAATATCATGACATTCAGCGCCTGAACTTTTCCCATCTTTTCTCCTGTTTGTTGATGTTTATAAAAAAAACATGATTAATTAAATATATGAAGTGTGGGAATGTGGGAACCTATGGACTTTGTAAGTAAGGCAAAGTTACTTACTTCTCCATCATTCATGTAAACATAAACTCTCCCCTCTTCTCGAACTGTGCTTTGCATTGGTGCTCCAACCAGTAAATCTGAAAGTCCATCGCCATTGAGATCCACAGCACACACAGATGCTCCAAAGTATGAACCAAGCTATTAGGGAAAGAAAATACTTAGAATTAGACTTTTCTTTAGCTAATTCTACACAAACATCTTTATCACAGATCTGCAATTGCCTTCCAACTGTCATTTGCATCATTTAGAGAATGCAGGTGCAAGGCAAAGAAGGATGTTATGTTACTGACCAACTATCGCTAGTTTCAAAATATGTTAAATACATTCCTTAACATTCCTTAACATCAAACATACAGAATCTCAATTAGCTTTAACATGTTAATGTCATTTCAAATATTTCCAACATGTTTACATTTGTATTAAAATAATAACAGATTATCCTGCTACAAAGTTCCTTGTTCAAGAACTCTCTCTTATGAAAGGTGCAGTAACCCAGTCACGTGCATCTTTGGTTGCGTCTGATATATATAATTTTCACCCAAAATTATCAATTAATTAATAATTGCCAACAGGTAAAGATTTTGAAATCACTGATGATGTGCTGATGTCAGAATGATAACCCAATTTTTCATAAATTGAACCTGGAGAGTAGACTGCTTAAGTGCAGCAATGCCTGCATGAAAAACCAACCTTCTCAGAAGATGAGCTATGTTTCTTGTATGCATAGGAAGACAATCTTATGTTTCCCGTATGCAGCAAAATAAACTGATTTTAATGTGTAGCTGCAGTTACAACCCCAATTCCAAAAGTTTATGTAAAATCTACAAAAACCAGAATGTAATGATCTGCAAATCTCATAAATCCATATTTTATTCACAATAGAAATAGAAAACATATCAAATGTTTAAACTGAGAAAATGTCCCATTTTAAGAATAAAATAAGGAAATTTATGGCAGCAACAGATGTTAAAAAAGTTAGGACATGGCCATGTTTACGACAGTGTGGCATCCCCTCTTCTTTTAACAACACTCTGTAAATGTCTGGTAACTGAGGAGCCCAGTTGCTGGAGTTTTGGGAGAGGAATGTTGTCCCATTCTTGCCTGATTTAAGATTCTAACTGCTTAACAGTCCTAGTTCAGCTTTGTCGTATTTTTCGATTCAATATGCGCCAACATTTTTTCAACTGGTGAAAGATCTGAACTGCAGGTAGACCAGTTAAGCACCTAGACTGATCTACTATAAAAAGACCTTCTGGCTTGTTATCAGTGCTCAGTTCAAAAGCCTACATCTATGATGGTGAGGTGCATTAGGGCATATGGAATAGGCGGCTTGCACAAGGCGCTCCTATCCAGACAACATCTTTTTCAGGGAAGGACTTTCATATTTCAGCAGGACAATGCTAAACTGCATCTATAACAGCATTTCTTCATAGTAGAAGAGTCCAGGTGCTTTACTATCCTGCCTGCAGCCCAGACCTTTCACCAAAAACATTTTGGTGCATATTGAAATGAAAAATAGGATTAAGACAACCTAGGACTGTAAAGCAGTTAGAATCTTACATCAAGCAAGAATGGGACAACATTCCTCACCCAGAACTCCAGCAACTGGTCTCCTCAGTTCCTTAGTTCCCAGACATTTACAGAGTGTTGGTAAAAGAAGAGGGGATGCTACACATGGCCCTGTCCCAACTTTTTAAGACGTGTTGCTGCCATCAATTTCAAAATTACTGTACTTATTTTTTTCTTAAAATGCTACATTTTCTCAGTTTAAACATTTGATATGTTTTCTTTTTTCTAGTGAATAAAATATGGGTTTATAAAATTAGCAAATCATTGCATTCTGTTTTTACATAGAAGCCCAACTTTTTTAGTACTGGGGTTGTATTTTAATGGTAGTAAACTGCCTCCTGCACATTTCAGCTTCCTGCTTGTACTGTATTCTTGTCATTTGTTTACAGTGCTCCTTAAAACCCAGCTGCTCCGTCGCCCTCCCCCCACCTTTCTATTACAGACATCCCAAGTCTCCCTTGAGGTGCGGGAGTCTCCCGCATTTCAGCTGCGGTTCCCTGACATCCGCAAGTGCCGCACGATATCCTGGCTGCAGGAATGATCCTGGGAGTGTGCACTGCACCCGGGCGCTGAAGCTTAAGTGGAGTCCTTCCCTCCCTCCTCCTCGTTTGTGGCACACACAGCGGCGATCTCCTGCTGTGTCATGGACCTGGGGGTCTGAATTGTTCGGTGGCGCTATAAGAAAGTCCCGCCTCCTAGACTGGCTTCTGTGATAGACGGTACACTGATCAAATGGGTGACTGAATCAGTGTGACGTGTGTCATAGGAGTCGGTCTATGAGGCGGGACTTTCTTACAGCGGTCTGGGTGGACAATTCAAATCCAAGCTCAGTGGGAGATCGTGATCCAGGTACTGATAGGCTGCATTTGCTGGGCACTGCACTGGTGGGCTGGATTTGGTGGGTACTGCACTGGTGGGCTGCATTTGGTGAGCACTGCATTGGTGGGCTGCATTTGGTGGACACTGCATTGCTAGGCTGCATTCGGTGGGCACTGCACTGATGGGCTGCATTTGGTGGGCAATGCATTGGTGGGCTGCAATTGGTGAGCACTGCACTGATAGGCTGCATTTGGTGGGCAGTGCACTGGAAGGGCTGCATTTGATGGGCACTGGTAGGCTGCATTTGGTGGGCACTGATAAGCCTGCATTTGATGGGCACTGATAAGGCTGCATTTAGTGGGCACTGATGAGGCTGCATTTGGTTGGCGCTGATGAGGCTGCATTTGGTGGGCACTGATAAGCTGCATTTGATGGGCACTGATGAGGCGGGCACTGTCAGCCCCCCCTCTGTCTCTCAGCCCCCCCTTTCTCTGTCAGTCCCCCCTCTCTCTGAGCCCCTGTCTCTCTCAGCCCCCCATCTCTCTGTCAGTTGCCCCCTTCTCTCTCAGCCCCCCCTACCTGTTTCAAGCAGAAACACTGCACATACTGACTCCTACCACCATGTCCACTTGAAATCACTGAAGTGGCCATGGTGGTTAGAGTGAGCATCTGTATACTGATTCCATTTAATTTGATCATCCTCTAGTTGTGTAAAATTGGTGGTAGTTAATTAGTTTTTGCAGGTTGGGATGTCTGCTATCAGCAAACCAAATGATAAGCTGCCTCACCAGCAAATAGGAAGGGCAGGGGGAGGGGAGGGGAGTGATCGAGGGCAGACCTTAGATAAACAGAAGACCTAAAGCCCTCTTAGAATATAAAGTGAGCCTACCAGTTCATTTAAATGTAGAAACTCATAGCAGGCAAAATACAATCAGGAATTGTACATGGATAAACAAATTGAGTGGGTTCATTGGAAGAATACATTTCTAATACCCAGTTAAGTTAAAAGACTCACGTTTTTCTTTAACTGTGGTTTGTTAGAAAAACTCAAACAAGTAACAAAAGAAGGAACTGGGAAGAACCAAAACCAGCTCACATGACCACAGATGTAACAAATCGGAAAAAAAAAAACACACACCTGTTTACCTTCAGCTTCAAACTGCATAATCAGCATCTTTTCCTCCATTGCAAAGACAAAGACCTGGGAAACACAAAGCCAATAAATATCATTTAGCACATTTAAGTGTAATCCTTGTTTGTCTCTGGTTTAGTAATGGAAATTGTGCAATACTTTTAACAAAGCATTATCAAGATAGAAACAGAAGTAACATTTGTAAATATGTTGCATCACCAATACTGCTAAGATATATGAACAGATCACTTTGTGTCTGTTAACCAACAGACCATATATGTTGTGTCAAGAATACTTAGTTAATATGTTTACAATGTGGTTCTTTTGTAGGTTCTAATTTAATTTGCATTTCCACCCTTCGAGTTATCTGCGATGATGGAAGACAATAAGAATTAAAGTATATGTTACTCTAAATAACTGTTCACATATGTATATTTTTTAAATCCTCTATCATATTCATGTACTTTTTCCATCTGAAATACCTGATTAATCCTGCCAGTCACCTTTCTTCCTTGTTGTAAACTGACCACACAAAGCACAGAAGATGACCTGGGTTGGGTGATCAGTTTTCATCCTTTGGCTGGCCATTCAGGGGTACAGGACATTGTGCAGATACACAGCATGCCTGTATTGGATAGTTTGCTCAGCCACCACACCCTCCCCCCCTCCCAATCAAAGCCTGCCTCTGGCACCCCCCCTCCCAGTCATAGCCTGCCCCTTAAACATGCACCCTGCTCAAGCATAGCCTGTTATCAGATTGCTGCGGGGGGGGGGGGGGGGTACAGGTTGGACCTAATCACTAAACTTAGGAAGCCCCTAGCAGCATGGGAAAGCGTAGTACATGTACTTTGTCCCACGATGGGCAGAACTGTCCAAGAAAAAAATGTAATGATAGTTTTTTTTTCAATAGCCACCAGGACAGTACTGGTGGCCATCAACCAAACAGCATTAACTTCTTCAAGTGTAACAAAGTGTCTGGACTGTATGTAGGCTTGCTGCAATGATGATATTTTAATATCAATTATCAGAATTCAAAATACTGCTATTTTCTTGAGAGGTTTTCACAACTATCACACTTCCAGCTACACATAGTTTAGGCTTCACGACTGCATGGCAACTATTTTTACCGTCCTAGAGTAGATTTTTTATGCTACATCACTGAGAGTGCCAGTTTAGGTGAAAATATAATAGTTCATCTACACTATACTGTGGGGAATCTCATACTTTCAAGCTACTTAAAATTCTTTTTCGAGGTTAAAACCCAACAGTACAAAACTTCCTTTTTTTAGCTGCAGTTTCTCCCGGATGTGATTTAATTTTATATATATATATATATATATATATATATATATATATATATATATATATATATATATATATATATTTTTTTTTTTTTTTTTAATTTTTTTTTTTAATAGAAGAAAATGTCAGCATTCCATGTAGTAAGTTTATCATGTATAATAGTGAATCATAGTCCATCATTGCACTGCACTCTGACAGACCGATGTATTGGAAAGAAGCTGTGAGTGTGTGTGGGTGGGCAGAGGAAGGAGCAGCACAGAGTGTGAGGGGACAGCAGAACAGAGAGGGGAGGAGAGAAGCTGGCTGCCCATTACCAGGCTACATATACCATGTTCTTGGATGTATAACCACCCTTATGGAGAAGACACTTCCGTGAAGGCTCCTAGGACCTCATCCCCTGCTGGCTACCAAGGCTTTCCCTCTATTGCCGGTGGGCAATACAAGCTGGTTTGACCCATGGAACGTATGCTGTTTTGGGTTCAAACTTTCTGGTAAGCCTCCATTCACTCTGGTGGTGGTATCTTCACAATTTTCCATTCATATACATATGACACTTTCGTGAAGGCTCCTAGGACTTTATCCCTGGCTGGTTACCAAGGCTTTCTCCTCATTGCTGGTGGGCAATACAAGCTGGTTTGACCCATAGAGCGTATGCTGTTTTGGGTTCAAACTTTCCAGTAGGCCTCCATTCACTTCGGTGGCGGTATTTTCACAATTTTCCATTTTTATGCACATGGTGACCATAATGGCTTCATGCAATGATGGACTATGATTCACTATTATACATGATGGACATTTAAAAAATATTAGAGACCTTCAATTTTATTTTTACTTTATTTTCTACGTATATTTAACTCTTTAGCGCTACACTTTGTTACACTTGTCATTTATAGCAAAATTTCTATTTGTTGTGTTAGCTGCTTACATGATTGAGTAAGCGCAAAGTTATTTTTGTCTTTTTGCATGTAGTAAGTTTGGTGACAAAGCTTTAATAAAGAGGGCCAGCATGTCCTAAAATATTGGATCTTTGGCATGTGCTTGTGGGAAAATTATGTAAATTTACTGTGTGGAGGTCTGGCCTTTTTCTCTATCTGTTCCTGATGGTGCTACCATTGGCCATGTACCCAAAGTGCACCGAGGTTCCTGAGGAGGGGTTTGAACTAAGAAGCTAAGCTCATTATCCTAGCTTGAGTTGCTCCTAGAGAGGGACTACAGAGAACAATGTAAACCTCCTAAAGCGGCCATTGTAGGTTTAGACAAAGGGGTCAGGACGCGCTGCGATATCTACATCCCACAGTCATTTATCCTCTTCATGCTGCCCATGCCTGCGCATTCAATGCCCAGTAATTCCTATGGGTCATTTCCTAAGCGTCTAAACATCGCCTACTGTCTTGGCCACGTAGCCGATGTGGTACAGCAAAAGGATGGACCGAGAAGTAGGGATGTAACAATGAATTAGGACACAGCTGAAAGAAACCAGTAACTATGAAGCTGGGGCGGGGAAGGGAGGGGCAATAGATTAGTTATGGTTGTGTGGATAGGCCAACAGGGTACAAATACAATTTGTGAAAATGTATTTACCCTTTAAAGCAGCCCTGTCATCATCAGTAGTGAGCATCTTCTTCCTTGACCTAGATGCCAGCCCAGACATGCACACACTGGGTTCACACTGTTGCGAATTGGATGCAGCTTTCCCCGCATCCAATTTGCATACCAGGAGATTGTGTCCAACTCTCTATGGAGCCAGTTCACACATCTCCGTAGCGGCTCCGGTGTGAATTGCAGAGGAGTCCTGTGTGTCTTTTGGTCCTTTTCGGGTCCAAATTCAGCCAGAAATTTGAGCTGAAATTGGACCTGAAACCGTGGTTGCTGTGACCTGGAGCATGCTGCAGTATGAACTCAGCCTAAAGCCAATACTAATCCATATACCTAAATTAGGCTTGCTTTCAGCCTCCTAAAATCCCCTGCACAGTAGAGGTTAGACTGGGAAATGGATGGGCAGCACTATGAGTCTGAGAGATGGATGAGCAGCTCTAGGAGTCTATCAGGTGTACTGCATGCACATGGACTAACAAGGAACCTACTGATAGGAGGATAGATAGTGGATAGTGTAGAGTTTATCAAGCTTGCGGCAGGAAGGTAATTTAGCTGTATTGCTCTAACTGCCAGCTCACCAACTTTGCTGTTTTCTCTAGTAAATATGTGTAAATTTCAGGACTGACTGGACAGAAGCAAAAATCCTTTAGCAGGTAAAACAGATTAATCGTATGTATTTCACCCTGTACTGGGCAGGTTTGCCTTAGCTTTATGGGGTTCCTTTGAAACATATATTTTTCTTCAATATTACATACTGTTTTAACTGTTATATAGTGAATTCCTCCACCTATCTTCTATACAACCAATCAACCAACATGCAACATTTGTATGGAACAGTTTAAGGCCTCATGCACACTAGATGTTTTTACAGCTGCTCCTAGGGGCGTCAGGCATTTATTTTTCCTGGCTTTAAACGCTGTGACCATGCACACATAAGCTTTTAGCAGCGTTTAGTGGCAGCAGCTTTTAGAGGCAGAAAACAAAAACCCACTGCCAGTGCATCCAGGAGCAGCAGACTTTGGGCAGAAAAAATGCTTGACGCTGCTAAACAATGCTAAAAGCTGCTAAATGCACCTAAAAGCTAGCATCTGAGCAGTAATTCTTTTCAATGGCCAGAATAAATGACTTATTCTTGCCAATTAAATTAATTAACACCCAAAAGCGTGATGCCTGTAAAAGCTCCTAAAAGCTTCTAAAAGCTTTAGACACTTTTACAAGTATTGGGAATTTTTTCTGCAAAAATGCTGCTGGCCTCTAGGAGAGTTAAATAAATGTCTTGTGTGCATAAGGCCTAACAGCAGCAGAGAACCGTACATCTCACTAATCTTTGCATCAGGGTAAAGTAGCATGACACATTCTGAGAATGTTTAAGATATTGAAAGTTTACTCCTCAACTGTCTTGAGTTTCATTAATTGTTTGAAAAATTACCACACTTAACCGTTTGACCTTGATTAGAAACCCCTTTAGAAGGTACACCGTTTAGTGGTTTGAACTAATGTCCTTATCCTGTGGGTAACATTTCCTTTACAGCCACAACTATTGAAGTTAATTTCTGAATGTTTTTAAAAGATAGGCACAGAGTGCTATAGGCAGCCGTGTAACTGTTTTGTACAAAACTGGCACTCAATTATTTTGTAGCTAAAAATATTTGAAAGCAACCATGCCAGTTAAAAAAATTATGTCCACAAAGTTTTTCCTGCAAAAAAAAAAAATGTAAATGTGTTTATAAAAATTACACTTTTGATAGCAGCCATCAGCTTTGTCCCCTGGTGACCCCTATGTCAACTACTGTGTCCTGCAGTGACATGGGGTTCAGTGGGAGAAACCTCTAAGCATCACAGAAGAAATAAGAGATAGGATATTAAAACTTCTAGTTGTACTGGTGTTTCAGCAGGTTTCAGGGGAACATTTTGGCATTCAACAGTGTGGACAGTAGAAGAGGTCACAGCACAGTGGCTAAGCCGTCAGCACTCCTGCCTGGCAGAACTAGGGTCATCATCAAATCCCAACCACGGCACTACCTGCCTGGAGTTTGCATGTTTTCCCTGTGCCGGCATGGGTTCTGGGTTCTCCAGTTTCCTCCCACAAAGTATTAAACACGCTAACTGAAATGTATTTATTACTTGGCACAAAATACTTTATTGGTAATGACAGTTTCAAGAAGCCTCCTGTATGGGGAAACTAGTCGCATGCATTGCTCAGGTGTGATTTTGACCCATTCTTCCACACAAACAGTCTTCAAATCTTGAAGGTTCCGTGGGCCTCTTCTATGAACCATGACCTTTAGTTCTTTCCATTAATTTTCTATTGGATTCAAGTTAGGGGATTGGCTGGGCCATTCTAGCAGCTTTATTTTCTTTCTTTGAAACCAATAGAGAGTTTCCTTGTCTTTGTGTTTGGGATCATTGCCTTGTTGAAATGTCCACCCTCATTTCATCTTCATTATCCTGCTAGATGGCAGCAAATTTTTTATCAAGAATGTCTTGGTACATTTTTTCATTCATCGTTTCTTCAATGATATGAAGTTTGCCAGTACCATATGCTGAAAAACAGCCCCAATCCATGAGGTTCCCACCTCCAAACTTCACTGTTGGTATGGGGGTGTTTTTGGTGTAATTTGCAGTGCCATTGACCTCCAAACATGGTATGTATTATGGCATTCAAAGAGTTCAATTTTGGTCTCATACGACCAGACTTTCCTCTCCCAGTATTTCACAGACTTATCTAAATGTTGTTCAGCAAACTTTAATCGAGCTTCAACATGCTTTTTTTCAGCAATGGAGTGTTGCGTGGTGAACAAGCATGCAGGCATTGGTGATTGAGTGCATTATTTAGTTTTCTTTGAAACAATTGTATCTGCTAATTCCAGGTCTTTCTGAAGCTCTCCACTGGTGGTCCTTGGCTCTTGGACAACTCTTCTCATAATTCCTTTCACTCCTCTGTCAGAAATCTAGCGAGGTGCACCTAGTCATGGCCTGTTTATAGTGAAATTATGTTTTTTCCACTTCAGGATTATAGCCAACAGTGCTCACTGGAACATTTAGAAGTTTAGAAATCCTTCTGTAACCAATGCCATCAGTATGTTTTGCAACAATAAGGTTGCAAAAGTCTTGAGAGAGCTCTTTGCTTTTACCCATCATGAGATGTTTCTTGTGTGATGCCTTGGTAAGGGAGACACCTTTTTATAGGCCATCAGTTGAGACTGAAGCAACAGGTATTAATTTGCACTGACAAGGGGCAGGATTGCTTTCTAATTACTGATAGATTTCAGCTGATGTCTTGGCTTTCCGTGCCTTTTTGCACCTCCCTTTCTTCATGTGTTCAATACTTTTTCCCTGTGTCATTCCATTTTATTACACATAACTTAATTTCTGGACTTATTTGTTTTGGTTTCTTTGTATGTATGGATTGCATGGGTTGCTACTGACATGTGGTGAAAATTTCATGTCAATAGCACCTTTAGAAATATATTTACCTAGAAAAATAGTGACATGTCCCATACTTATTTTACCCGCTGTAAAGCACAAACATGTAAAGCACTGCATAGATTGATGGTGCTATATAAGTACCTTTAATAAATAAGAGTTAGATTATTTAAGGCCTCATTCACATGAGGCGGACTCTGTTTCTACGGAGCCCGCCTCGGTCCGCTGGCTCAGCGGGAGATCTGTCAGTTGATCTCCGCTGAGCCGGCGGATGACAGGTCCCTCTCTGCTCACTGAGCGGGGAGGGGCTTGTCAGGCGCCGCTGCCGCCTATGGAGGGATCGAATGAAAACGGACAGCATGTCCGTTTTCATCAGATCTCACCCGATCCAATCCGCCAGCAACGGACCTGGACGTAGGGCCATCTCGCCCGATCCGCCAGCAACGGACCTGGACGTAGGGCCATCCCTACGTCTCCGCTGACATCCGACGCTCCATAGGCTAACATGGAGCGCCCGTTCAGGTCCGCCGTCAAAACTAACAGGCGGACCTGAACGGTCCAATCGTATGAAAGGGGCCTTAGGGTTGTATTAATAATATCTGTTTACCAAAGGTGCCTGTAAGATTGCAATCTTCCTCCAAATGGGAGATTTTTCTTTCTTAAAATTTAATAAAAAGATTGAAATATAAAACTTTTAAGAGGAGGGTTAGGGGGAACATATTTATTTTTTACATAAAAGTTCACCCATTTACACTTTGTTGTTCTTGTGGATTGCAATAATCTATTTGTTCTAATGTGCATTCCATCAAGTGCTAATGTGCGTTGTGCTAAGCGTACATGAAGGTATCAAAAGCAGATATGCAGCTTTTTTTACTGACATAGCGCACCACAACACACGATAGTGTGTTGCCGTGCATTGCGGTGCACTGTAACACGTGTATTACATCTACATTGCTCTAGCGCTTTGGGATCCCATTCAACATAAATAGCACTGAAACACAATAATATACACTATATTGTCAAGAGTATTGGCACGCCTGCCTTTACACACACATGAACTTTAAAGGCATCCCAGTCTTAGTCTGTAGGGCTCAATATTGAGTTAGCCCACCCTTTGCAGCTATAACAGCTTCAACTCTTCTATGAAGACTGTCCACATGGTTTAGGAGTGTGTCTATGGGAATGTTTTACCATACTTCCAGAAGCGCATTTGTGAGGTCAGGCACTGATGTTGGACGAGAAGGCCTGGCTCGCAGTCTCCGCTCTAATTTATCCCAAAGGTGTTCTATCTGGTTGAGGTGCAGGTCAATCAAGTTCCTCCACCCCAAACTTGCTCAGCCATGTCTTTATGGTCCCTGCTTTGTGCACTAGTGTGCAGTCATGCTGGAACAGGAAGGGGCCATCCTCAAACTGTTCCCACAAAGTTGGGAGCATGAAATTGTCCAAAATATTTTGGTATGCTGACGCCTTAAGAGTTCCTTTCACTGGAAATAAGGGGCCAAGCCCAACCCCTGAAAAACAACCCCACACCATAATCCCCCCTCCACCAAATGATTTGGACCAGTGCACAAAGCAAGGTCCATAAAGACATGGATGAGAGAGTTTGGGGTGGAGGAATGGGGTGGGGCAGTTGGAGGAAGCCCCCGGGGCCCTAAAGAATGTAATGATTTTGGGCAATTGCCCAGTTTGCCCACCCCAAGTGCTGGCCCTGCTGTTTTGGCTGTGGTCACTATGAAAATGTCAGTTGCCACACTATTATGTTGACATTGTGGCTTCAATATTTTGAGTTGCCGAGCCAGAGCACACACATTTATTGAGAGAGTCAGAGTAAAGGTCTGATCTGCATATTTATTGCAGGCTAGTCACCCAAAGTCCTACAGCAAGAGGCTCAGCATTACAGTCAGGCAACTAGCATTTTAAGAATGAAAACCTTCTCAGCTGCTCTCAGAAAAAGTCTCCTTTAAGTATGTATGTTGGCTCATTTAAGATTGTGGTACTACTTGGCCTTAGGTTCTGAAAAAAGATATATTGATTTATAGGCATAGCAAAATGATAGACATTTTCTTACCTTACCAATCTGTTCTTGTTGTGGAGCCCCTGCTATAATGTCATTGCTGTTAGGTGCTAGAAAATGCCCAGCTCCGACTGCGTAACCTAACAAAATGAATGTTGGCAGATTAGTGTTTTATCAGTAAAATAGTTACCGGATGGCAGTGCCATAGTACGATACTGTATTAACCATAATATTAAAGACAGCATATCAAAAACTACTCAACAAAGGAAATATCTAATTATATGCCATATCAACATTAACTATTGAATTTTGAAATTCCTGGGGGGCATCAGCAGACCACTCTATACGCTCAATACAATAATGCAGAGAACAGCGCTGACAGTGACACTCCCTGCATCAGTGATGGCTGGTATTTTTTTTTTTATGGGGGGGGCGGAAAACAAACCCCCCCCGGCGGCCAGGCTCCTCCTGGCACTAGGCGTCCTATAGGATCACCTGACGTTTTGGCCAATCCTGAAATGGGCTTTAGACCCGCTTCCTGATTGGCGGGGAGGATATTTAGTGTGAAAGTAGTGAATATTCATTCGCTAGTATCATACAACTGGGTGGGCTTCAAAAAACACCCCCCCCCCCATTGGAATCCATAGTCCGGCGCCCTGATATGTAGATCAGTGGGCTGGACACATGGATGGGGGGTGGCACCCATGCGCCCTCTATGAACGGGCCGCCACTGCCCTGCATCACTAAGGATTGCCAAGTGCGAAAAAGAGGTGAAGAGCTGTGTCATGTGACTGCAGCCTAGTGCAAGGAGGATTCTTCAAGCTACTAAAACTGTTGTTAATGAATCACTAAATTGCATAATTATAAAAAATTTGCAGAGCACACTAGGAAACTGAATATACATTTGTTCTGTGTGAATGGGGGAAAAATCAAATGTTCCTAGGCTATTATCTCTTCAGATCAAATGTTCTTTTATAGAGTGAATCATAAAATACCTCATTATGGCTACTAGACGAAAGTGCAGATCATAGTAATAAGTATTTATTTACTATGATCGTCAGCTATATCTGGTGGCCATAATGTAGTCATTTCATGATTCACGCTATAAAGAACATTCGACCTTGAGAGAAAATATCCTAATAACATTAAATTTTGCCCCCATTCACACAGAACGAATGTACATGCAGTTTCACAGGACAAATAATTCTACAAGAGTAATAATTGATCGCTAAACAGGTAGAACAAATGTCTCTCTATATTGTTAGCTACACAAATAACATGTGGTAGCATGTAGTAGCAATCAATCGAAACAACTGCAGCATTGTGTGATTATGGATGATTGATTTCTACGGCTTGCCACTTGTATAGTTTACACAGTAAGGACCCATGAGCTTAGTGGTTGATTGTTACAATACATTAATTGCTAACAATTTCAGTAGCATGATTTACCTACTATAAACTACCTTTGTAGCTCTAGTATTAGATGAAAATCTAAAACTAAAATAAAAATACTATTAACACTTAAGTAACGAGCATAAGTGTTTGGCTTACCAGCAGCATTGCCTGAAAAGCAGCCAGCAGGTCTACCCCCCTGACACCAGATGCTGGCAGTGCACATTTACTGGCACAAACAGCTAGTACGATCATTTTACATGCATCAGGGGATGGCAATACACAGCATAACAAACACTCAATTTAAATGCCCTATATTGTTAAGACGGTCCAGATGGCAGGTCAGATTAAAGATTAATTAAAGACAACGTAGATCTGAATTAGAAATTGCTGATATCAAAACTGAATACAAAACTGTTCGATGGGAAGTTTAACGTATAAAAAAAGAAACCACATCCTTTGTCTCCTTAGTAGTAGCACATGCAAGAATGCCTGAGTGAGTCGCATCAAAACTTCCTGTCTGCTTTTTTTTTAAGCCAGTTAGAGGAACATGCAGCATTATCTGATACTCAGCAATTACACTGTCTTCACTGATGACATGGTAAATGTTATAAACATTGGGGGATTTAATATAGCTGCTGCACCGCTTTTCTAGCGTTAATCGCTCTTGGTAATGTATCGTGGCAAATTCATCTGCAACACGTTTAGTTCTGACAGCACCTTGTGCACCTAATTCAAATCCATCTAAAATGCACCACTTTTACACTTTGTTGCAATAAATGTGATACTTTTACATTGTGCCGCAATGATTGCGCCAAATAAAAAAGTGGAGCTAATTACGACCAAGCTCTCTTTTGGTATACAGAGAGAAAAACTGGCCCAGATTTTGCAAAAAGTTTCTCACATGCATTCTAAAAGTGACGCAGCATGAGTCAAATTCAAATACAAGTTCTAGACAGGTACATGAATTTGGCACGTTCTTCGCCAGTTTGAGAATGCATGAGAGGCACTTTCACAAAATCTGTCTGCACAGTCTTTATGATTTCCAAGGAATGACTGTAATTTAAGGCCGAACTCTGGGATAAGCAAATAAAGAGGCAGATGTATTCTTATTTGAATCTTGGTGTGCTTTGTGTACTTCGTCACATTTGTGCAGTAATCTAGCATACAATTTTGCCTATGTGCAGTAACTTCCTGTGATAAAGACCAATCACTGCTGTTTGTTCAGGGTAACTCGTCTTTTATCTGCCCCTCTTGTAGTTTGTAGTTTTCTGCAGACAGCCTGTAATGGGTGGTCTGCTGGGTCCCTGTCAAAGTTCTGCTCTCTTTACGGGCTATGTGCAGCACAGTAATGAAGTTTACAACTTTTACAAGGTGGGTAAAAGTAGTAGTTTCAAATGTATTTGGTGCTATTCTGCAAATAGTTAGTGACAATGTCTGGAAATGTTGTGGCTTTTAAATGATGCACAGCTGGTATTAAAAGAGACCCTGTCCAATAGAAAGTCCCTAAAATAGAAGAGCTCTTACATTCAACTCTCCAGCAGACTAATGCCCCGTACACACGGTCGGACATTGATCGGACATTCCGACAACAAAATCCTAGGATTTTTTCCGACGGATGTTGGCTCAAACTTGTCTTGCATACACACGGTCACACAAAGTTGTCGGAAAATCCGATCATTCTGAACGCGGTGACGTAAAACACGTACGTCGGGACTATAAACAGGGCAGCAGCCAATAGCTTTCATCTCTTTATTTATTCTGAGCATGCGTGGCACTTTGTGTGTCAGATTTCTGTACACAGGATCGGAAATTCCGACAACAGATTTTGCTGTCGGAAAATTTTATAGCCTGCTCTCAAACTTTGTGTGTCGGAAAATCCGATGGAAAATGTGTGATGGAGCCTACACACGGTCGGAATTTCCGACAACAAGGTCCTATCACACATTTTCCGTCTAAAAATCCGACCGTGTGTACGGGGCATAAGTCTCTAGCCTCCCCTCCATTCCAGCACTGTAGCCTTCCCATGACCATAACATTCAAATATCCCAGCAATGTGGAATGCCTGTGCCCCCCCCGCCATGTTCACTATGTGTGTGCCTATGTCCATACTCCAGCCACTATGTCACTTAAAGCGGAGCTCCACCCAAAAGGGGAATAGGCTCTGGGAAACAAGGTTATCCTTCGAAACGTGTCAACCAGCGGTGGTCCTTGCGTCCTCTCCTTCATTATCTGGAGACTGTGGTCATCAGACCGATTGCCATAATTTAAAGGCTTTTTACATTGCGGTTTCTTTCACATGCTTGTGAGTAGTTTTTATATTGTTATTTAATAAACTTATCTGAGGTGCGCCCTCTCTTTTCTATTCCTTTTTTCACTATATGTGTGCCTGTGTCCATACTCCTCCAGCCACTTTTTGGCTGGTACCCACTCCCACTTCCGGGTAGCGAGATTAGTGGTGCGATAATCTACAAGTATGTCTGGCCCTCCTCCTTTCCCCTGCAGCTTTCTGGGACACATACAGGTCCCAGAAGATGGCAGGTCCATTCACAAGGCACAGTTCTACTCGCGCATGCACAGTAGGAAACTGGCTGTGAAGCCTGAAGGCTTCACTGCGGTTTCCCTTAGTGAAGATGCCGGCGCCTGCACTCAAAGCTGATTGAAGAATCGGGTGCCAATATTGCTGAATCCCTGGACATATAAGTGTCCATTATATTAAAAGTCAGCAGCTACAGTATTTGTAGCTGCTGACTTTTCATTTTTTTTGCGGAGACTGGAGCTCCTCTCTAAGGTTTCAGCAGTGACGTAGGTATTGGAATAGTCCCCCCACAAGTAGAGGTTCCATCCTCCAAGGACTTGTGATGTAGGGGTTGGAGAATAGAACTGCGGGTCACAGGGAGGACATCAGCTTTCAACACTTTTAGTGTTGAATGTTGATGAGTGGTACGATGGCTGCAGAGCTGAACAGGTCATAGGTTAGGTGAGTATACCATATTATTTATTACAGCGACTTGCTGTTGGGAATAAAAAACCTGACATGGTCACTTTGAAGGGTCTAATGTATGTCATGAAAACTTTACCATCCTAATAAACTATAATCAGCCAGAATCTGTGAAGTAAGATAGGATGAATCTATGCATTCGTACCAAATGTTGACCTCACAGCAGAAATCAATGTTCTAACAGATCAGGCAACACAGTCCTATTTTTCAGTTGTCCAGTTTTGGTGATCTAGGGCAAAATTGAACCTTATTTTTCTGGCAGAAATGCAATTTGGAGTAGTTTTATTTTGCTGTAGCCCATCATCCTCAAAATTCAACATATGCATTCACAGAAAATGATATACACGCCACTGTTTGAAAAGGCAGTTATCTACTGTATGAAGTGGAGGACTTCCTGTCAGCTTGAACAAGTTGTTTCACCCACCAAAATCACTGGAAGTTTATTACATGTCTAGGCCGCGAGTATTTCACAGTGGCCCCATGGGATTGTGAGCCACTAGCACAAGGCATTCTCTGTAAGTCTGGAGAATGCAAGGTCCTAGAAGGTCACAGGCGTCTGAGAATCTATAGCCACAGTCCCTGTCAGGAACAATTGCTCGATGAGCAAAGTCATGTAGATGATGCATATTCTCTATTCTAATTCAACAGCCAAACATCTTGACTATATCCACTGCTGGACACTTTATTAAGATTTGGATAGAGGGGAAATGGATTAGAACACCTGTCAGGTTTTTATTGCTGTCTGTGTTCCTGTTAGGGAGATTTTCCCTCTCCATTAGTCCTGTTTACCATTATCATTGAAAGTAAAAGTAAAAGATAATCCAAAATTCTGAGTTGTCCCCAGAAAAGTAATTGAGGGGGAAATCTTCCAATGGGAAAACTAGTTCTGGTAAATTGGGGGTCCCCGAGAGATTCCCTATATTTGCAGGGATTTTCACTCACTTCCTGTTTGGCTATGGGACAGGAAGTGAAGGTAAATCTCCCTAAAGGAACAAAGATGTCAAAAATAAACCTTACAGGGGTTATAACCTTCCCTTATTCTATCCAAAATGAAAAAAAAGTTTTGCCTATAGTTCTACTTTAAGTCAACAAGTAGATCTAACCAGAAAAGTGGCCACTGTTTATGGAATGTTCTTGGTTTGATACATAAAGAAGCTACAAAAAACAACAACAGAAAAAAAAACAATTAGCTTATCTGTTGGATTTATGCCTCTCCAAATGGTGTGAAAAGGAGCTACAGGTGACCTGATTTCCCATAGAAATGTTTCATCTCTCATCCAGTCTGCCTCTCAACCTGCCACTCTGTATCATGCACTCCCTACTTTTCCTTCTCACAGTTGCATCCTCTCTCCTTAAACTCTCTCTCTCTCTTTCACCCCTCTTCTCTGCCCCACAGCTTATATATATCACCCTCACTCCTGTCTTCACCTTATTACTGCACGCATCAGCTCCTGCTAATTCTGAACCCATATACCAATAAAACCTCCAGGACACTGGGACGTGTCACCCCACACAAGTCACACTCCCATATAACCTCTCTTACCCTTATGCTTCTCCTAACTTCTGGAGATATTTCCCCAAATCCTGACCCACCTTCATTTACCTTTGGCCATCATACCCGGAACCCCCTATCCTCTGACAGCAGTCGCAATCCAAACAATCTAATTTTGATTCCTCTTCTGCCTAGAACCAGCCTCCCCTTCTCCTGTGCCCTTTCGAATGCCCGCTCTGTTTGTAACAAACTCACCACCGTCCATGACCTATTTCTCACAAACTCTCTGAACTTGCAATTACTGAGACCTAGATTCAAAAATCTGACTTTCCTTCTCCTGCTGCCCTCTCCTATGGTGGCATCCTATGGACTCACTCTCCCAAGCCTAGTGGACAGAAAGGAGGTGTGTTGGAATCCTCCTATCCCCTCAAAGAACTTTTCAGGTTCTTCATCCACCTCCTCTCTGTCCCTCTCCTCATTTGAAGCTCACTGTATTCCTCTATATTCTCCAGTTTTGTTGAGAATTACTGTGATCTATCAGCCTCCTGGACCGGTCCTTAATCGACTGCTCTGCCTGGCTACCCTACTTTCTCTCTTCTGAAATTCCAACAATCATTCTTGGCGACTTCAACATCCCTGTTAATCTTAACACTCCCGCTACTTCTAAACTTCTAAACCTAACCTCCTCTTTTGACCTAAAACAATGGACACATGCTTCTACTCACTCTGATGGCAACTGCCTTGACCTCATATTCTCCTACCTATGCACTCTGTGCAACCTCTCCAACATTCCTTTTCCTCTCTCTGATCACCACCTTATTAGTTTCACTCTCTCCTTATCTTCCTCCTCCTTGCCTTCCAACTACCAAACTATTACCTGTAGAAACCTTCGCCATCTTAACCCTTCTTTTCTTTTTTATGCTACAGATTGTCTCTATGACAAAATCTCATCCTTGTCCTGCCCCAACCTGGCCACTTTTGTCTACAACAGTTCACTGTCATCCACCCTGGATACCTTGGCCCCCTCACTACACACAGAATCAGGCTCAGACTGCTACAACCCTGGCAGGCAGACAATACCAGAAGCCTCAAAAAACATAGCCGCGCTCTTGAGCATCTGTGGCGTAAGACTAAGTCACAGCAAGATTTCAGCCAATATAAATCTGCCCTCCTAAAATACCATTCCTGCCTCCACACTGCCAAACAGACCTACTTTATCACTCCCATTAACACCCTCTCATGCAGTCCATCGTCAACTCTTTTCTACCTTTAACGCTGTACTTCATCCTCCATTACCTCTACCCACTAACTTACTCACTGCCCAGGAGATTGCTAATCACTTCAAAAATAAGATTGAGACAATTCATCTTGAGATCTCCACTCTACAGATATCTCCTTCACTTTACACACCTTGTCCTCCTACACAATCAAAACTTCCCTCGTTTAACCCAGCTATTATAGAGGAAGTCACTAAACGCCCACCTAACCTCCTGCCCCCTGGACCCTGTTCCTTCTCAAATACTACGGTCACCCTCTGGCTCTATCCTACACTCTTTAACTCATATCTTCAACCTCCTTAATCTTAACAACCTAAGACCCATCTCCTTGCTCCCTTTTGCCTCCAAACTCCTTGAACGTTTAGTCTACAACCGACTGAGCGACCACCTCATTGAGAATAACCTTCTTGGTCCCCTTCAGTCTGGATTTTGTCCTCAGCACTCCACAGAAACTGCCCTCCTAAAACTCAGAACGACTTACTAACAGCCAAAACCAACGGTCATTATTCCATACTCTTACTCTTGGACCTCTCCGCTGCCTTTTATACAGTTGACCACCCCTTCCTCCTCAAAAAACTCAATTTGCTTGGTCTCCATGACTGCGCTCTCCGTTGGTTCGAATCTTACCTATCTCACCGCACCTTCAGTGTCACTTACAATTCCAATTCCTCCTCTCCAACTCCTCTTACTGTTGAGGTTCCCCAAGGTTCTGTCTCTGGACCTCTACTATTCTCGATCTACACGTCCTCCCCGGGTCAGCTGATAGCCTCCCATGGCTTCTGCTACCATTTATATGCCAATGACACCCAAATCTATCTCTCTACCCCTCAGCTCACCCCATCAGTCTCCTCACACATCACTGAATCCTAACAGACATATCAGCCTGGATGTCACACCATTTCCTCAAACTGAATCTAAAACTGAGCTCTTAATATTTCCTCCCCCACGTGCCCCTTCCCCTGACTTCTCTGTCAAGATCAATGGCACAACTATCAGTCCGAACCCACATGCCAGGGTGCTAGGGGTAACCCTCCTTTCAGGCCCACATCTAATCCCTGTCCAAATCATGCCACCTTAGCCTTTGCAACATTTCTAGAATACGTCCCTTTTTACCCAATGACACCACCAAGCTTCTAATTCACTCCCTGGTTATCTCTCACCTCGACTGCTGCAACTCCCCAACTCCCTCCATTGGATTACCTCTACATAAACTATACCCCCTTCAGTTCATAATGAATGCTGCTGCAAGACTCATCCACCTTACCAACCATTCAGTGTCCTCCACCCCTCTCTGCCAATCCCTCCACTGGCTTCTACTCCCCCAACGAATTAAATTCAAAGTACTACTAACAATTTACAAAGCCATCCATAACTCTGCCCCATCACTAACCTAGTCTCAAAATATCCACCAAGTTGCTCTCTTCGGTCCTCCCAAGACCTCCTGCTCTCTAGCTCCCCTGTCACCTCCTCCCATGCTTGCCTCCAGGATTTCTCCAGAGCTTTTCCCATCCTGTGGAACTCCCTACCTCAATCTGTCCGACTGTCCCCTAATCTATCCATCTTTAGACGATCCCTGAAAAACCTTCTCTTTAAAGAAGCCTATCCTGCTTCTAACTAATACAATGTTTTACTTTCTCCATCAGCTCATCCGCCACAGCTATTACCTTTTGTGTCAATCGACCCTCCCGCTTGGATTGTAAGCTCTAACAAGCAGGGTCCTCTGATTCCTCTTGTACCAAATTGTAATGTAACTGTAATGCCTGCCTTCATTTTGCTAAGCGCTGCACAAACTGTTGGCGCTATATAAATCCTGTATTATAATAATAATAATAATACAGTAAAGTTTGTTTTAGTCACCACAACATTCTGTGCTACAAAACTCCTGAACTTTAAATTTTAGTAAGTAACTTTCCTGACCTGGTAAAGTTTATTAAAAAACTAGATTCTAGATAAACCCACTTCTTAGGAAGCGATCTCCAAAAAAGCATGTTTGTAAATGATTAAATATTCTATTCTTTGCTCTGTTTTTAAAATGAAATTTTTAAAAAAATGTGATTTTAATATTGCTGAATTTAATATGCTGGACAAAAAAACACTACTCCTTTCTTAGAACACTCTGAACGCTAGTTCATGCCATAGTTACATGATTTTACAGTTTCTCAATTTCTGTTTTACAATTGAAATTCCAAAAGAAATGAGGTTTGTACAAGGTTCACATCATTATTCTTCCTTGTCTGAAAATACTAGTTTCCTGGTTGCTCTGCACAACCACTGGGTTTGTTACTTTCTAAGTCACTGCAGGTATGCAAATCAGGAGTTTCAGAAAAGTCAAAAGTCCTTATCTGCATTCTTCTTCTGAGCCAAAAATTCAAAAACTATTGAAATAAGAGAATCACTATGACAGCTAGGCAACTGGCATTTTCAAAGTAAGTGGCAGCTTATGCCTGGCTAGAAGGACGCGAGACAGACAGCTCTTTATATCATATGAGGCATGTAACCCCTTTGATGGTCTATGAACATCTATAACCACATTTTCCCGGGAGGGCAGGCAATAACAGTTCTTCTATATGATATAACTACACAGATTATCCTTCTACCTATGGCGTCTAGATAACTGTAACCTCTCTGTGGGGACTGTCGTGTGGGCTCTCTGGGGACCGGGGGTGTTGATGCCTCAGTGGTTCCTCCATCCAGGCAGTGGCAATATTCCTTTATCTTTTAAATATCTACACGGCCTTAAAAAACCTTAACCTCTTTGAGGTGAAAATGTTTCAATCAATGCTTCTTTAAAATACCCCTGAAGAAAGGCTATTGACCCGAAACAGTCGGTTTGAGCAAAGACAGCAAATAATTTATAATCTTGCATCAATAAATATGATGGTTGTACATTGAAGCTGTGTATTTTATCATTTGTATAATTTTGTGTTTTTTTCATTGTTGGAATCCTTTTAATTTGTCATAATAAATTAATACTTTTTAACTATATGATTGAGGTGTACTAGTTGCTCTTCAAAGTCCAAAATTCTATAGGGGTTCTAGGTAAGTCTATGTCCCCACTGGGGAGCTTTCCTTCAACTTCTGTTCCAGAGGTAGCGGTCCACTATGTAACAATATACCAATAAGAGCTGAATTACCTAAATAGCTGCCATATTTGACGGTGTTATTTTTATTGTCATAGGTGTAAATCTTGTTCTGTGTAGTATTGTACACGAAGATAGAGCCCATCCAGAAGAATGATCCAGGTGCCCCCATAATGATTAAATCCTGGAAAAAAACAAACATATTTTTTGCACTGCATGGTATAAAAAAAATACACGTTTTAGGGCATTACATCATATTTAAACCCAAAAACAAAATGCAATATATCTCAGTTTACCAGTACTTAGATGAGGTGGCTGCATTTATTTTATTTGTTTTATTTATTGTCATCTGGTAACCTTGTAACCACACTTCCTGTGGCTATGCCAATTCCTCCACTGTGTCAATGGAAGGAGCCATCATTGTCAGCTAAGCTTGACTTCAAACATGTATGCCTCCAATAAATGAAGGGTCCAATACATCTCCAATACATGAAGTGTCTCAATGTAAGTGATTTACAGAAGACGGCTAACATTGTTTTATACTAATTGGTCAGTTTACAGACAGTGATGAGGACACTGTATTTCTGGCAAGATCAACAGGTATCTTTGTACTTCCCAAAAATGTTCTTAGACTGTAAAATGGAAACAAATGCACAAGGACCAGTAAGCTGTAATATAATACAGTATTGATCTTGGGTTAAATATTCTTTTAGTTCTGATTTTATGTGTTGATCTGTTCAGTCAAAAAATAATTGTGCTATACTTATTCTAAGTTGATTAATAATATTGTAACAAAAAAAAAGTAACCACACTATTCAGTAGCAAATTAAGTGATCATACTGTCATACTGATACTGACTGCTTAAAAAGATGTGAATTACATAACTTTCTTTGCAAACATCACAAGAAAAAAAAAATGATTGGAGGCCGCAAACTGCCTGCTTACAATGCAGATCTGTTGTTGGACTGTACTGTTCAGGTGGCCATATCCTGTTAAAGCGGAACTGAAGTCTTCTCACATAATTTGTAATAAAAACCTCTTTGCCATTCTGAAGCTTCCCTCCAACCACTTTGCATATTACTATTATTACTAATATTTTATAACTACTGTGATTCTGTACTTGCCAAATATGCTGCAGAAATATCCCTCCACCGAGTCTGGCTGCAACCATTTTAACTGTGGACAGCTGAACTGCTGCCTGTTCACTTACTGGATTTACACAGACACACAGAGGCACACCTCCAGCTCTGCAGCCCTGCAGCTCTCATTGGCCCTCTTATGACTCACCCCCCCCTCCCTTCCTGGCAAACTCTAATGAGAATGAGAGAGAGAACTGATGTCATAAGCTTAGGCTAATGACCAGACAAGAAGCAGGAAGTGGGCTGTAAAGGGTATTTACTGGCAGAAAAACCATAATGTTTTACTCTCCAAAGTTAGAAAAAAGAGCAGAAGATTTATTAGATGGCAAGTTGAAAAAATGACTGAAGGTCTGCTTTAAAGAGTAAGTAAAAGCAAATTGTGAAACAATTATAAAATCATCAACTGAATCAGGTTGCATGATTCTCCTGGTTTGTTTCCTATTTTGAAAGATGCAGACTAGGAGGATATATCACTGTAGAGTATTAGACATAATACAAGCAGGTATTAAGCTGGAAATCATCATCACAGTCAGAACGAGAGGTGGAGGTCCTGGTGTCATTGGAAATTACCCCTTCAATCCATTGTAGCACGGTAAGTGATGGTTTTACTGCCATTTTATAAAGATGACACCTCTTAGCCCACAGGAACTGTTATCCATGTATAAACCAGGGTATATTTCTCCTTCACTGTTTATAACTATGCCCACAACTCTTTGTGTTCTAATGAAGACCACACACAATACCTTTAGTTGGAAAACAAGTCATAAGTTAACTACAAACATTATCTCCCTGAAGGAAATTTAGTAACTATTAAACAAGTATACTATTGCTCAAAATATTTTTTTCCTTTGAAATGAAACCTCATCAGTTGGTATGGACAGCACCTAGATCTTGGGCCCAAATTTTTGCTCCAGTTCTTCTGGATTAGTCCCTAGACTTTCATATCCAATGAGCATGCCATGTGCTGTGAAAATGAAAGTCATTGCTTATCCATGCACTATCTGGTTGAACAATGTATGACCTATAGCAAATTTCTAGTTTACCTGATTACATTTTAGCCCAATAGGGGATCCCCGATTCCTCTAATAAATTTAGCCATGCCTAAAACTATACAAATCATAAAACAAAAGATGTATCATTACCATTGGAATCTTATACATACATTCTTGTCAAGCTAGGCTCAATGGAATTGAAAGAGTAGCAAATAAATGAAAACTCCACAAGTCTTACCTCTAGGTAGAAGCTGGAGATGCCAGCTTGACATGAACCATGACTTTCACCAAACGTTTTAGCATGATCTAACAAAAGGAAGCAAAAATATCAAATGCATTTTTTAAAATACATGCAACTACGTTAAATGTTTAATTCAGCACTAAGGAAAATATGTATTTGTTTGGCAAACTCAGATTTCAGCATTGCTATTATAACCTTTATGACCTTAGAAAATAAGCAACAAAGAGACCCAACCACCCTTCTTCCTGTAATGATGCAGAGAACAAAAACCATATGGCCAGATTATAAAAAAGACCAAGTAAATAACAAGACTGTTGAGCTTGTTTCAAGTGGGGGTTAGCCACAATCATAAGGTCAACAGTACAGGAAATCATTCACAGGCTCAGCTAGCTTCTGTGACAACCATATTACCCCAATGTATGGTGGGAATGTATGTAACCACAGAACAGACCCAGGTTATCAGGATCCCCTACCTACTTGCTCTGACATTTTAAACCAAACAGACTAAAACCCACAAAACATACAATCATGAGGTATGGTTGTTGGTTTTTCTATCACTAGAGCCACTGGAAAAGGAAGAGATTGTAGGACCAATTCTGACTTAAATATTGAAGTCACAGAAATAAATATTCAGTCAGGGAGGCGTTGCACCAACAACCTCCATTTTTCTAGTCCTGCTTCTGCTTCAGTAACTGTGCTTGGTGTCTAATTATGACTGTGCTGTTCAATTGTCACCATACTTAATGCCAAGTGCACTCTGTAATTTAACAGACACATTAGACCCTTCTCTACAATACAAGTCCAAGTGAACAAGCTTGTAATAAGGGGTGTAGCTGTTACTCAGCTCTGCCAGTACAGAGCACTAAAATGTGGGGTCCAGAAGCAATCACCGAGGGAAAAACGTTAAAGATTAAACAGGGGTACAGGGTTATAAAGAGATAAAAAGATGTTACTTGCATGGAGTTAGCATGTTTTCCTGTCCAAACTGGCTCTAGTATGTGTATGTATGAATGTGAGTTAGGGGCTGGGACTGATATGAATGTACAATATACAGTATATGTAAAGTGCTGCATAAATTGCCAGTGCTATATAAATACATGTAATAAATAGATGAGCTGTTAAACCTCAACTGGGCTTTAAAGTGGAATTGAACTAAAAAAAAAAAAAAAAAAAAAAAACATAATGGTGTCCTCCTTCATAAATGCTTCTCCCTGTCTGTCAGCAGAAATATAGGCAGCTCAGCATACATTTACAGAACCCATCAGTGTCGTGCCTGTGCACATGCGCCGAAGTGACGTCATTGTGGCCCAGTCATTTAAGCGACCAAACATACTGAACCCAGAAGGAGGACCAAGAGAAGATGGAAGTGCCTGTGACCAGCAGGAGCACTGACAGAGCAGCGCTGAAAGGCATAATTTTACAGTTAAAGCTGGCTACACTTTATAAAATTTGTTTTGTTCATTCAGTTTCCTTTAGATTTACCTTCAACTATGTAGTGCAAGAGCCTGTCTGATTGCATACAGTGTTTAGGTTTGACCTCATATCACGTGTTTTTGGTAACTCTACAGGAAAGTTGTACAAAAAATGGTATAAAAGTTGTATAATGTGTAGCCAGCTTAAGACTGTCATAACCTGCTAGTAATGTGCTGTAAACTACTAATCACACCAACCTGCAGGTAATGGAGATGCACAAAGGCAGACATGTTTAAAATGGTTGTAAACCCCATTCATGAAATTTGACCTAAGCACATATATCTGTAGTGTTTACTTATCTACCTCCAAAGCTCTAAGTGCTGTTTCTCTCTGGTGCTCCATTTCTCTGTTGTCAGCATGTGTAACTTCTGACAAGTTCTCCAACACATGAGATAACATGAGTTTAAAATTTGTGTCAGGGAGGGGGCTTAGAGAGAGATTAGCAGGGAGCTTGTCTATTCAGACTACAGTTCTGCATGTTCTTTTGTTCCTCTGCCTATGTGGGGCAGCCTTCACACAGTGTAAGCCCAGACTCCACTCTCACTGCTGCAAGAGAAAGAAAGATTTCTAATACGATCTGCACTTTCCAAATGGTGTAGAAAGTGGAAGACAGCAGATATACAAGTAAAACTTATGTAGTGAGATTTGTTTAATCTCTGTGTATCATCTGAGACCAGTCACATCACTGGGTATATGTGAGGGTTTGCAACCACTTTAAACTCCAGATGACAACCATGGCTGCTTCCACAGATACAGTGAAGTGACATAGTCATGCAAGGACCACAAATGTGTTATTTTCAAAACTACCAAATAAAAATAATGGTAAAAAGCATATTCAGAGAAAACGAATGCAGCCACCTCATACAAGGGCTGGTAAGTAATATATAAAAAATGTAATATATTACAATTTTTGTTTTTGGGTTTAGATAGATATTAACTACTGCCATGCAATCCATATTTAAAATGATGGAGAGTAAAGCTGGCCATACACTGGGCAAATTTTGGCTAGCTACTGAGAAACTAGATGAAATTCACTCAACAAAAGTCAACGTTTGTTCAGCTTTTGTCAAAGAAGCCTGCTGATGAATCTCTGGCTAAACAGATCCAATCAGATGTAGCAGCTGTATATGGGTCATAGTGTGGATGGAGGAATTGGTTAGGGTTTTTTAATTTCAAAACTATCAGCATATGGCCAGCCTAAGGCTTTGCACCCCTACCCTCTACACAATTCAAGTAGTCACAGCGGTTCTGCCAGGAAATTTTAATAGGGTGTTACTTAAAGGGGTTGTAAAGGTTCACGTTTTTTCACCTTAATGCATCCTATGCATTAAGGTGAAAAAACATCTGACAATACCGGCCTCCCCAGCCCCCCCCATTGGCTCGTGCTGCTGTCAATCACATCCAATGACACGGTGCGCCGGGGGGAGAGGCCGAGTGATAAAGTCAGCGGCTATAGCCGCCGGCTGTATCACGGGAGCGTGCCCACAAGAACTAAACATCATGCGAGAGAGCTTGCATGAAGGTGTTCAGTTCTTGCGGGGAGGAGCTGAGACAGCTGCTGAGGGACCCCAGAAGACCAGGTTTGGGGCCACTCTGTGCAAAACGAGCTGCACAGTGGAGGTAAGTATAACATGTTTGTTATTTAAAAAAAAAAAAATTACCTTTACAACCCCTTTAAAGCGGAGCTGCAGCCCCCCTCCATGAATTAAAAGTCAGCAGCTACAAATACTGTAGCTGCTGAATTTTAACCACTTGCTTACTGGGCACTTAAACCCCCCTCCTGCCCAGTTCAATTTTTAGCTTTCAGTGCTGTCACACTTTGAATGACAATTGCGCAGTCATGCAACACTGTACTCAAATGACATTTCAATCATTTTTTTCACACAAATAGAGCTTTCTTTTAGTGGTATTTAACCACCTCTTGGGTTTTTATTTTTTGCTAAACAAAAAAGACAGAAATTTCATAGTTTTTAAAATTTTGCAAACAGGTAATTTTTCGCCTTCATTGATATTTGCTGATGAGGCTGCACTGATGGGCCATGATGGCCTGCACTGATAGGCACAGATAAGGCGACACTGATAGGCACTGATAAGATGGCACTGATTAACCCTACTAGGTGGCACTGATGGGTGGCACTGATGAGTGTCACTGATGGGTGTCACTGATGGGTGGCACTGATGGGCACAGAAGGGCACTGATAGATGTCACTGATAGATGACACTGATGGGCACTGATAGGTGGCACTGATGGGCACTGGTAGGTGGCTCTGATGGGCACTGGTAGGTGGCATTAATAGACAGCACTGGTGATGAGTCACTGATTGGTGACATTTATAGGTGGCACTGTGGGCACTGATAGGTGACACTGATAGGTGGCACTGGTGGGCACTGGTAGGCGGCATTGTTGTGCACTGGTTGTGCACTGGTAGGTGGCACAGGTGGGCACAGATGACTCTCCATGATTGGGACTGATGTCCCTCTCACAGCCACCGGTGATTGGCTATAAGCGTGAAGAGAAAAAATAACTGATTACCGGCTCTGTTTACATCACATGATGAGCTGTCATTGGCTGACAGCTGATCACATGGTAAGGGGTCAGGATCGACCCCTTACTCCGATCTGCGATCAGCCAAGTCTCATAGACTCGCTGATCACAGAGCACACCGCGCGCCCTGCAGGAGGTGCGCAGGCCGCTCGAGCACGGAAGGACGTCTACTGATGCCCTCCAGGCAAAGTAGGTCCGTGCTGTAGCCGTCATTCGGCTTTAGCGTGGATGGGAAGAGGTTAATATTAGGACTCTTACCTGTCCAGTGATTCCACGATGTTAGCACCCCAGCTGATTTTCCGATTAGCTCCCGGATGCTGCCGCTGGCATTCGTCGTAAAGGAAACCAGCAGTAAAGCCTTTCGGTTTCACAGCCGGTTTCCTACCATGCATGCGCGAAGCGCGCTGCACTTTCTAACTGGCCTGTCAGTGGAGGAAGGAGGAGGGGGCTGAACTTTCCAGGGATCTCATAAGGTCTCCTGGAAGTGGGGACGGGTACCTGTCAAAAACAGGTACCAACTCCCCCCCAGAAAGGTGCCAAATGGGGCACTGGAGGAGGGAGGAAGAAAAAAATTGGAGCTTCCCTTTTTGGGTGGAACTCCACTTTAATTCCTTTAAGGGCCTGTGCACACTGCCCGCACAATAAACTAAACTGCATTGCAGTGAGCCAGTGGTAGGGGGCGGTGCAATTCATGTTTCAGCCCATCACATTGTTTCCTTTTTTTTGTGTCAACTTTATTTGAAGTGACACTTCATTCATGTGACTGCACAGCAGCTTGGTGTCTTGTGCTGCCATACAGTGTCATAAAATCCTTTTCTGTACACTGCAACAGAATGCAACATATCTGCATTTTATCACAGCTTACTGCACAACACCTCTGGGTGTTCTGGTGTGAACCAGACACATAGAAAACAAAAACCTAGTGGAGACCTGTAGTAATTTTTTTTTTTGCTTCCAAGGCAAATGTCTGACTTTGGAAAGTAAAAAGAACCTCGCGCTATAGAATTATAATGTAAATTAAGTGGTAATTTTAATAGTGAATTAAAGCTGCTCCCCTTAAAAGTGCAAGGTGCTACCTGAATTGATAAGGAATATGTGGTTGTAGGGGGCACTATAAATCTGATCACACTTTAGCTGCAACAATATTTAAGTGCAAAGTGCTAAACAATACATATAATAATCATGACATAAGTGCATGTGGATGTTTTTGGTTTTATGAAGGGAAGGAACATTGATTTAGATGAATGTTTCCAGCAAAATCACAACACCAATGGAGATTTAGATAAAGGTTTCAAACAACTCCAATACGATATGGAGAAACAAATTAGGTTATGGTGGGACATTGCCTCATTGGAGATGTACATAGGTAAAAATCTCACACCTAGGAGACTCAGATGGGACGTAAGCCCCAATGATGGTGTGGAAGCCTTTAATTTATTGGATGAATGGTACCAGTTCTTCAACTCTTGTGAAAAAAGCTAATGCAACTTATGATTAGAAGGAGGTAAACGAAAAATACATTATTGGAATCTAAGATTGCAGAGTTGACACTATGGTGCCATTCAAGGATTCCAATGAATATCAAGAGAGAGCCCAAAAATTACAAACTAATTTATCCAAATATGATGGTGAAATAAAACAGAAAAAACTCAAAAAATACCAAAGGGACATAAAGAATCTTAATGATAACAAAGTATATAAATGGCAAGAAGAACTAATCCCCCAATGTCTAAAGAATCCTCAGTAGAGAGGGAAATAGAAATTCAAGAAATTGTAGCCAAAATGACTACCAACCATAGCTCCAATCCACAAACAACAACAAAAAAACATTAAACCACAGAATAAACCTAAACCCAACCAGTCAAACAATTACCCCCTTACCCCCAATACTCTGTACCCACACAAAACAGGTTTGCCCCATTGGAAAATAGAAAACCAGAATACCATGATTGTTATTATAATTATGAAAGGAATCATTACCCCCCCCCCCCAGACCACCCAGGGGTGGACATAGGGGAAGTTTTAGAGGAAGACCAGCACCATATCAAAATCAATACCAACGGGGGGGTGGGGGGGGGGTGGAGGGGTTGGAAGGAGCCCTACAGAATTCCACCCCCACCACCACAGTACTACCAAAGAGACAATTCAGAAAGAGGAGAACTAGAGGAGGAAGGGGACAAATTTGAAACATATATAGACATTGAAAAGTACATAAGAAAATTAAATATAAAAAAAAAATTTGGGGACAGCCGCCTAGTTCTCAACCCATTATGGGTTTAGAAGAATACACACACAGCGGGCTTAGAAACAATTCAGTATTCAACCCAAAAAAGGGGAGCCATCATTTTGTTGAAGTATTTAAAAATATGGTCCAGGATGAAGTTAAAAAATGAAAAACAAAAAGGTACAAAAATAACAAACGGATATGGGAAGGCATAAAAAAAACTGAAATGTGGTAATAAGATCAGCTGATAAGGGGGGGGGTTAGTTATACAAATCAAAGATAGCGCTACAACAAAGAGGTGCTTAGACTTCTTAGTGACAAAACCACCTACTGTATAAAAGATTGAAAAGTGACCATACTCCTAAGTTAAAGGTTGAATCACTAAACTGGATGAACAATGGAACCAAAGCCAAAATTTTGGATAAAAATTAGGCTAAATACCTTGTTCCACATGCTCCCATACTTCCTGTCCTTTACAGTGTACAGAAGGTTCACAAATTTCAAGAGAACCCCCCAGGATGGCCCATTATTAGTGGGATTGGTTCCCTGTTTTCAAGGGTAGGGGAGTATCTTGCTATATTACTCCAGCCATTGGTTATGCAGGGCCGATCCTACCTAAAAGACAGCAAAGAACTTATTAATTTACTCTCTAAAGTGGAAACAAAAGAGAATACCATCCTTGTTACAGTGGATGTGGAATCCCTGTATATAAATATAAAACAAAAAGATGGGTTATTAGATGGGCTTTGAAAAACCAATCCCAGTTAAAACAAGCTCAAATTAAGCACATACTGGAAGGGTTACAACTGGCCATGAGGAGTAATTGATTCTGGTTCCAGGGGTTATATTATAACCAGATAGAGGGAGTCGCAATGGGGGCACAATATGTCCTGAGCGTGGCCAACCTAGTGCTAAACAAATGGGAACAAGAGGGTATTTATGCACAGGAATGGAATGGCCTCAAATTTTATAAAAGGTATATTGATGACATTGTATTATTATGGGAAGGTTCCCAACCTGGTCTAGAATCATTCATAGGTGCCATGAATGTTAATAGATATGGTTTAAAGTTTTCAGCCACATGGGATAGGGACACTGTAAACTATCTTGATTTAGTATTAACAAAAGTAAACAACAAAATTACCACCAATACATTTTTTACAGAAATGTGCCTATTCAAAGTTGCCACCATCCAAAATGGCTCACAGCAGTCCCAAAAGGTCAATACATGAGGATCAGGAGGAACTGTGATAGCATAGAGGATTTCAACATCCAATCAGCCATCCTCACTAAAAGATTTTTAGAAAATGGATAGTCTCAGAGGGCATTAAATAAATGTCAGGAAAAAGGTCCTCTCTATGAACAGAGAAACTCTTTTGAGTAAAATCAAAAAAGTACATTTTAAAGCACATTTAGCCTTCATTACTGGCTTTAATGGACAATACAAAGAGGTTGAAATGATATTCAAAAAGCACTGGCCTATCCTCATGAAAGACAAAGATTTAAAGAAAATCCTACCCACTAAACGGCATAGTTTCCCATTAGACAATCTGGTGGGTGGGGAAGAATCAGCTCCACCAATCAGAAATTAGGTGTGGGTGCGGCGCTGTTCTGGTATTATGGCAAAATGTTATGACACTGTGATAACATATTAAGGTCACCTATGATAGGTGGGTGAAAGTGTGAAAATGCTAGTTGGTTAAAATTCTTGAAAAAATCTTATCCCCAAAAAAAGAGAGTGACAACCAAAAATGATTTTGCATAAAAATAAAAAATGGTGTGTATGTAATTTGCTTCAGACAGTGGCTGATCCTCTGCTCCTCACTGTCTACCATGTGATGCTGTTATATCAAAATATGCCCATATATTCATACCGTGCATTGATATGAAGTGCTAAGGTGAGTGGGAAGAAAAAAGTAAGGGGGGTGGAGGGGGGGTGGAGGCGGGGAGAGGAGGGAAATGGAAGGGAAAGGGGGAGGGGAAAATCCAGTCAATGGTAAAGTGACTTGTGCTCAAAATAACAAGTGTTGATCAGAAAAAACAATGTTGCTTTGAATAGTCTTGATTATAGTGCACAGATGATAGTTGTGCTTGAAAACTTGTTCCTCTTGGTAACCAATATTACTCAATACAATCTTCTTATTTCAGTGACAGTGCTTGATATTTGTGCTCTTACTGTGCAAACACTCACCGGATACTTTCACCCCTGCAGGGGTATTGAGCGGTCACAGTTTATGCCACTGTGCAGCAGTTCCTGGCAATCCCGGATCGTGTTATGTTAACATAAATCAC
Organism: Aquarana catesbeiana; assembly: GCF_042186555.1. Classification (NCBI taxonomy): domain Eukaryota; kingdom Metazoa; phylum Chordata; class Amphibia; order Anura; family Ranidae; genus Aquarana; species Aquarana catesbeiana. The sequence continues at coordinate 321,853,512 of NC_133329.1, forward strand.
ATCACAATCACATTAATCACAGGCAAAATGGCCGCCAGCAATCTAAGTGTGCAAGCACAGTGTGAATACCGCACACTACATAAGGGTGGGAGGTGTAGCAAGGGGCACGCTCCCGTAGACGTCCAATGACGAAACGCGTAGGACGTGGCCTGACCAACGTCGTGCGTCCTCTGCCAACGAATACAGGATTACTTGATGGTTTAAACTCAGATATTTTCTGCTTGAATTGAACTTGTATAATGTGAGTACCATTCTGTTACCTTTGGAATAAAGGTTTTAAACGTTTTTATGCTATGGGCACTCCTTCTCTTTTATGTTAACATAACACGATCCGGGATTGCCAGGAACTGCTGCACAGTGGCATAAACTGTGACCACGCAATACCCCTGCAGGGGTGAAAGTATCCGGTGAGTGTTTGCACAGTAAGAGCACGAATATCAAGCACTGTCACTGAAATAAGAAGATTGTTTTGAGTAATATTGGTTACCAAGAGAAACAAGTTTTCAAGCACAACTATCATCTGTGCACTATAATTAAGACTATTCAAAGCAACATTGTTTTTTCTGATTAACACTTGTTATTTTGAGCACAAGTCACTTTACCATTGACTGGATTTTCCCCCTTTCCCTTCCATTTCCCTCCTCTCCCCGCCCCCCCTTCCCCCCTTCCTTTTTTCTTCCCACTCACCTTAGCACTTCATATCAATGCACGGTATGAATATATGGGCATATTTTGATATAACAGCATCACATGGTAGACAGTGAGGAGCAGAGGATCAGCCACTGTCTGAAGCAAATTACATACACACCATTTTTTTTATTTTTATGCAAAATCATTTTTGGTTGTCACTCTCTTTTTTTGGGGATAAAATTTTTTCAAGAATTTTCACCAACTAACATTTTCACACTTTCACCCACCTATCATAGGTGACATTAATATGTTATCACAGTGTCATAACGTTTTGCCATAAAACCAGAACAGCGCCGCACCCACACCTAATTTCTTCTCAGTTCAACTTTTTCCACTTCGGTGTGATTGCATTTGTGGAGGCAGCAGTTCTGAACCACACTTTTTTACCTACCCCCATTGCACGGATTCACCAATATTTTCCTATTCATATTCTGCCTAGTGACCGGGACGCTTCCTTGACGTTGTAAAACGAAACGTACATCGAGGCGCATCCGGGTCACGTCATTTCCGGCCACTTCTGGTTTGCAAACACTACGGCGGTGGAACGTATGCCGGCCACACAAGCGGAAGCTGAACGGCTGCATTACCCTTTTGCCTGGTGACACACACTATTATCCTCAGTGCCAGGCTAAGGCACCAACTCATGTAAGCGGCTATTTGGCTTTATGTTTTTTAATCAACATTTTATTAAATGGTTTTACACTATGGTCCTGTGTTTATCTGTTTTTTAATGGGCAACTGTGGTGGAGACAAACAAGGTTCCCAGCTATTTCCATATTGGTGCATCAGCAAGATCCCTGAATCCCACAAAACACAGCCTATATCGACCTTCATTTTAGTTAAAGAGGTCACGGTGGTTGTGGTGAGTAGGCATTCCACTCACAGCCACCGGGTGATTTATGTGAAGTTTTTCCATTGGTGACGGTGTAAAGATTGAAGTCGTATCACAATCAATATTTGGACTTTTGTTTTGATGAAATATTCACTATATTGTCTATTTGCATTTATGTCATGATTATTATATGTATTGTTTAGCACTTTGCCCTTCATTATTGTTGCAGCTAGAGTGTGATCAGATTTATAGCCCCCCCTACAACCACAAATGTCTGACTGTGGTTGGAGGTGGACCAGCACTTATTTGGCAAGCTGCAGGTTAACCAGGTAAGGTTTTGGAGGTGAAGCTTTTCATTTATTTAGAGGCATGCTATCGATCTATCATTCAACAGTCTATTGGTCTTTACATACCTCTATAACATGGACATATTTTGTGCTGTAAGTTTGTGCGCAAATTTGCAGGTATTTTATAGCATACTCCATGCGGCAGCTTGTGGTGGTTTTTTTCGTAATGAACATTTTTCCATCTATGACCACAAACCTATAAAAAAAAAAACACTTGTAAGACCCAGAGAAAATTACACAAATATGTGAAGAGAAGTTAAGGGGATCTCTATGTTACCGAAATACGTATACTATTTCCTGTTTCTAAGATCTGTTGATTGAGAAATGTATTTATTTATTTATCACAGGTATTTATATAGCACCAACAATTTACACAGCACTTTACATATACACTATATTGCCAAAAGTATTGGGACACCTGCCTTTACACGCACATGATTTTTAACGGCATCCCAGTCTTAGTCCATAGTGTTCAAAATTGAGTTGGCCCACCCTTTGCAGCTATCCCTAACTAGGTTAGGAGTATGTCTATGGGACTGTTTGACCATTCTTCCAGAAGTGCATTTGTGAGGTCAGGCACTGATATTGGATGAGAAGGCCTGGCTCGCAATCTCCAATTGATCCCAAAGGTGTTCAATCGGGTTGAGGTCAGGACAGGCCAGTCAAGTTCCTCTACCCCAAGCTCGCTCATCCGTGACCTTTGCAGCTATAACAGCTTCAACTCTTCAGGGAAGGCTGTCCACAAGGTTTAGGAGTGCGTCTATGGGAATGTTTGACCATTTTTCCAGAAGCACATTTGTGAGGTCAGGTACTGATGCTGGACGTGAAGTCTTGGCTCACAGTCTCTGTTTTAATTCATTCCAAAGACGTTCTATCACTCATCCATGTCTTTATGGACCTTGCTTTGTGCACTGGTGCACAGTCATGTTGGAACAGGAAGGGGCCATCCCCAAACTGTTTCCACAAAGTTGGGAGCATGAAATTGTCCAAAATGTCTTGGTATGCTGATGCCTTAAGAGTTCCCTTCACTGGAACTAAGGGGCCAAGCCAAACCCCTGAAAAACATCCCCACACCATAAGCCACCTCCACTAAATGATTTGGGGTGGAGGAACTTGACTGGCCTGCACAGAGTCCTGACATCAACCAACACCTTTGGGATGAATTGGAGACTGCAAGCCAGGTCTTCTCTCCTCTTGCAACATCAGTGTCTTCTCAGAAGAGTTGAAGCTTTTATAGCTGCAAAGGGTGGGCCAACTCAATATTGAACCCTATGGACTAAGATTGGGATGCCATTAAAGTTCATGTGCGTGTAAAGGCTGGATCCCCAATACTTTTGGCAATACTGTATAGTGTATATTATACAATGACATTAGTCCTTGACCTCAAGGAGCTTACAATCTAGGTCTTAAACTCACATTCCTACATACACCTGTGGTAAAGCTTGATCATAACATGTCAGGAGTTATGGCTGTTCAGATATCTGTCCTCTGCCTTTGAAGAGCTTGGACAGCTGCTAGGCAGCATACATGCACCATATCTGCAATGTATTTCTCACAGACTATAAACCAATATATTAGGGCAATATATCAAGGCCCAGGATAATTACTTAGAGCATTTATTTTCTATGACCTCAGCTCCATCTAATGACAGTCAGCGACGTCACGACTCTCTGTGATTCAGCCCTGTTGTTGGCTCACACATCTACACAGAGAAACTGAAGCTTTTCAGTCACATGATCAATCAGAAGAAGAAAAAAAGGGTATATACACTGAGATTTCTTACGAATGGCATGCAGTATATATAAGAGCAGTGGGGAGCCAACATTTTAAGCGTGGGTTATTTTAGCTTTTCTTTCCACTTTATTACAGCTAATACATATCCTAAAATTCTGTTGCATACCGACACTAACCAGTAGTTGTCCATCTGTTGTTGTCTGTTGTCTAGACAAGCTGACACCCAGCCATTGATCGTCCTGGTCCACTATACATGTCCGTCCACACTTTATCCCATTTTGTTCACCTGAGAGGGAAGAAATAAGTTATGTAAATGCCTATAAAATACACTGTTTGTAATTTCCTGAATTAATTAAAAAGAAAATCTCTTTTATCATAGTTTTATACCGAAGAGGGTCTATTTATTAATGTTCTTAAGCAAGATGCACATTATTAATGTTGCATCCAAGATTCACATTTTCACTGTGTAAATTTTGGGTGAAAAAGTTAATAAATAGACTCCATTGTGTATTTTACAAAGATGATACATAAACAGAGACGTTTGTCATAGCTTCACCTCCCTCTGGTACAGTGGTTGTATCAAACAGGAAACCATTAAAACTAAATGGGAAATCTTCACAAGCACTTCCTGTCTGACGCTACCAATATACCTGAGCTCTCTTTTGGGCATCAATCACAAGGGATTTATTCTGTATGCTGCTCACCAGAAAAGGGTCCATCCTACTTATTTATCTAGGAGTTGTGTTAGGAAAAAGTCTTGCTTAAAGTACGTGTAATAATGTAAATAACACGTATCAAACAATTGCTTTCTTTTTTTAAATTAGATCTCCTGCAAACTCTTTGCAATAGTTCCCTGACAACACGTTTCAAAAAGACTTTTGGAATTTTTATAACATGTTAAAGTTTATAGGAGATTTTAGCGATTGGGTTTACAAATACTTTAATCCCTTGTTGCCTTTAAGATGGTGTTAATGCCAGGAGGCGGTGGTGGTTTCACGATCACATGATTTGGGAGTCACAGCAGTCACATGATCTGGAGCATGTCACACTAGCTCCTGATCACATACAGAGACTAAGAGCTGTTGGTGACCATTTGGTCAGTGTCCTGGGGGCATGGTCTCAGCACAGAGCCTCATTGACTCAGAAGTGCAACAGTTGGGCTTGAAAGCCAACCCATCCTGCCGCAGCATATATGTGTTGAATGGAATGTATTATGTCTACTGAGGACCACACCGATGTTAACTGCAGAAAAAGGTTATAGAAATTTGGTAATCTATAATAATGTAAAGATTTTTCCTCCTCCCCTCCCCATAATGCTGCTAATCTCCTCTACCTTCAATAGCACCACTCAGCTTCTTTGATTTCCTTATTCATAGCCTCAGTTAGCTCTTCTGCCTCCACTTTACATAATGCTATTCTTCTCAATTTGTCTCCATAGTACAATTCCTCTTCTCCTCCTCCCATAGTGGTGGTTATTATTTCCTTCTCAACTCTACCATGGTGGTGCTACTCCACCGCCCCTCTACCATGCTGATGGAACTCTCTTCCCCTCTCTGCACTGTCACTCCTCTCCTCCACCTGCCTCATCCAAATTGACACTCCTCTTTTCCACCTCCCCTCTCCACACAGTGTTGCTCTTTTCCTCTGCCCCCCCTCTACGCAAATAGGGGCAAGGCGGGGCAATTGCCCCCCCTGGAATCACCAGGTGTTGGCTTGCAGACTGTGTGTTGTGTTGAAATGTCCACCGTGGCCGCAATTGCGACCGCCGCAGACTTTTTTTCCTATGTCTGTTTCTCTGCTGGCTGCTCTGAGCTCTCTGCTCTGTCCTGACACTGTCCAGTGTCCTCTGCTCCACAGCTCAGCCTTTCCGCCTTCCTCTTCAGTGATTGGCTGCCTGTGTAGTGTAGGTGTGTCTCATCGTGTTGTGTAGATGGGTCCGTCCACTCAAGTGCAAGCCGCCGAGAGATATGCTGGCAGTCTGCCACTATGAAGATCCGGGCCAACGCTGCCACCGCCCACTAAACTGCAGGCCGCCTAGTGATATGCTAATGCTACCTGTGCCTAGGCAACAAGAACAGCGAGGAACCACAGGTAACAGCAGTTAGTAGCAGCCAGGACTCCGTAGGTGGTGAAAGGAAGGATGATTGAAGGGGAGCATGCAGGTGTAGGTGGGGGAGGTGTCACTTCTGCAGGCATGGCATGGAGTGATAAGTAATATGCTTTCCTCTACCTCCCTCTCTCTCAGTACTACTACCTTCCTCTCAATCTTTTATGCCTTCCCTCTTTCTCTCTACTCCTGCTCCCATCCCTTCTCACTACTTCTGCCTCTGTCTTTCACTTTCTTGCTCTGCCTCTTCTGCTGCCTTCTATCTGTACTACCTTCTCTCTCTATACTCCTGTTTTCTCCACTTTCTTGTAGCTGCCTCCATTACTAAACTCCTTACTGTCTCCTTAGTTCCACTCCTACCTCCATCTCTCACTGGTTCTGTTTCCACATATGTGGCAAATAGTAAACATTGAGAGCGTGGGTGTCCATAAAATTATGTCCCCCCCCCCCGAAAAAAGTTCTGCAGACGCCCATGCTCCTATCCTCCACCTTACTTCTCCATAGTGTTGTTGCTGTCCTCCATCTCTCCCTTCCTTAGGGTTGTTGTTCTCCTCCACCTTCCCTCTGTTTCTAATACCATGGTTTGTACATGATTGGCCATAGTTGTTCTAGTGAAACAACACTGCTTTTTGGTTCTTGCTCTGATAATTTGGCAATATTTCTTATTGGGGTTAGGTTTAATTGTAAAATTACATTTAGTTTACTTATGTAACACTGTAATGTGCGACATTACAATTTTTTTTATCCTCCAGTATAACCCCCATTTGTAAGGTACAAAATACTCCCTTCCTTACCATCTCTTAGTGAACCTCAGATGACCACTTAGAAACACTTTTTTAACTTGTTGATTTGTGAATGAGCGGGTTTTTAATATTACAATGCAAAATAATACAATATCAAGACAATCAAAAGCAGCCGATAGCACTTCACATCCAAAATGTGCAAAAGTAAAAACACTGCTCAGCGGTTCAATTTATGGCCCATTTATTCCACATGCTCCACTGCAATTACAAACAGACTTGAAAGGGACCACAAATCATATTTGGCTACACTTAAGATGAATTTTCATTTATGGAATCCCACAAATGACATGGAGGAACTGATTATAATGGTTTATTTCATTCTATAAATTCATTCCTTGCAGAGCAGCGGAAATGGAGCCCTGTGTAATAGAAACAGGAATTCTTCATGAAGGGTTTATTGCTAATAGATTTCAGAATGGCTTTACTTTACTAAAGAAGACAAACACCTCAGGGATTCGACAATCGTTTCCTTTTTTTTTAAATTGTGAGCCACTGGCAGGGTTCTGGGCAGTGTATATTGTCACCTACATATGATGAGGCACTAGCTAAAGGGTTTGTGTCTGATATGGAGAAATCAAACGTTAGGTTTTTTTTTTAAATCCTAATAAGTTTTGTTCATGTCTTGGAGCCCAGAGGCTTTGTAAAGCCTTACGTGGTGAGAGGCTCCAGGGTTTAGTGTCCGAAATGAGGAAATCAAATTTTTGTTTTCTAAAAATCCTAAAAAATCCTGACCTGGTCCCAGAGCCCAGGGGCTTTGTAAAGCTTTGGGTGGAAAAAAGCTTCCACTATTAGAGCCCTTTCACACTGGGGCGGTTTGCAGACGTTATTGCGCTAAAAATAGCGCCTGCAAACCGATCTAAAACTGCCGCTACTGTTTGTTCAGTGTGAAAGCCCGAGTGCGCTGGCAGGAGAAAAAAATAACTTCTGCAAACCACATCTTTGGAGCGGTGAAGGAGCGGTGTATTCACCGCTCCTAAACCGATCCTGCCCATTGAAATCAAGGAGGTAGTGCGGCTATACCGCGGCAATACCGCGGCCATAGCCGCGCTATGCGAGCGGTTTTAACCCTTTTTCGCCCGCCAGCGGGGGTTAAAACCGCACCGCTAGCGGCCGAATACCACTGCAAAAACGACGGTAAAGCAGCGCTAAAAATAGTGCTGTTTTACCGCCGACGCCCCCACCGCCCCAGTGTGAAAGGGGCCTTAGGTCTTACCTGGTAGCCAGACCTCATTATTAGTCTCAGCTGTACACAGGGCTCTCTCTCTCACTCTGTCTGTTGTGGGGGCCTGCTGTTGGGTAAAAAGACTGACTGCTGACAAAACACGAAAAAGATAAAATAGCTGCCTGTTTGCTATTTGGGACATAGGTTTGTTAGTGGCCCAGACAAGCAAGGTCCCTTTCACACGTACACTCTATTCAGCCCTATGGAGTGGCGGATGTCAGCGGTGATATGTCCGCTGACACCCGCTGCTATCCTATCCGATCCTGTCCGTGAAATCCAGATGGATGGAGAACCTATTTTCCATCCGTCTGGCGGATCGGATGGGGTCGGATGAAAACTGACAGGCTGTCCTTTTTCATCCGATCTCTCCATAGAGGAGGGCTCTGATAGGTCTGTCTCAGCACAGTGAGCGGACCTGTCACCTGCCTGTTCAGCAGGGATTAGCGGATCGATCCCCCGCTGAGCAAAGCGGAGTTCGCCTGTGTGAAAGAGCCCAAATGTTTTGTTTGTTTTCTGGGCTTGCTGCACAAATCCCCCCCCCCACACCCCCCCCCCCCGCCGCGTTTAAATATCCTGTTGAATAAAAGTACAACATACAGGATAAACCTGTTTGGACCCCTGGATGTCCTTGTCTCATGCATTGTTTACTGCTGTCAATACCACCTCAGCCTGTTCTAGATAGATAGATAGATAGATAGATAGATAGATAGATAGATAGATAGATAGATAGATAGATAGATAGATAGATATTGTAAATATATTGTCTCTTCATGTAATCCCAGACAGACGCAATAATGTTGAGATCAGGACTATATGAGGGCCAAACAATCACTGCCAGGAATCCTTGTTCTTCTTTACACTAAAGACAGTTCTTAATGACACTGGCTGTATCTTTGGGGTCATTGTCTTGCTACAGAATAAATTTGAGGGCAACCACATGCCTCCCCGATGGCATGGCATGATGGGTAAGCATTCGGCTGTATGTCTCATTGAGGACACCATTGATTCTGACCAAATATTTAACTCCATTTGCAGAAATGATGTCCCAAGCTTGCAAGGAACCTCCACCATTCTTCACTGTTGCCTGCAGACGATCATTGTTTTACAGCTCTCCAGCGCTTGTGCGAACAAACTGCCCCCCGCTAGTCAATTATTTCAAATTTTGACTTATCAGTCCAGAACACCTGCTGTCATTCTTCTGCACCCCAGGTCCTATGTTTTCATGCATAGTTGAGTCACTTAGCTTTGTTTCCATAGATAGATAGATAGATAGATAGATAGATAGATAGATAGATAGATAGATAGATAGATAGATAGATAGATACAGTATTGTGCAAAATATATATATATATATATATATATATATATACACACACACACACACACACACACGCACACACACACACACACACATATATATATGTGCACACAGTGTGCCCATCCCTGCCCTTTCTCAGGCTGATAACCATGTGAATAAAGTTGATTCATATAGAACTGAACAAGAAGAGGTGCGATACAAGGTCTATAAGAAACCAAATAATCCACACCTAAACCTTACAATGTAACTAAGCAGTATGAGCAAAAACCTCAGCAGTATAAACACAAATTGTCACCACTGAGGATCCTTTCTTACAGTAGACAATATTACTCAAAAGAAAAGGCACAAGTTGTGATCATTATTCAGTGCCCACAGGTGCAGTGAACCCAAATAACTAATTCTGAAAACCTCTTTTCTCATGTTTGTGATCAATAATCATACATTTCAAACTAGAGTGGCAATTTCCAGTATATACAAATTATTTACAGTATTACAGGTATTTATATAGTGCCATCAATTTACATAGTGCCTTACATATATATATATATTGTACATTCACATCAGTCCCTACCCTCAAGGAGCTTACAATCTGAGGTCCTTAAAGCGGAATTCCGCCCGCCCCTTTAAAGCGGAGTTCCGCCGTTTTTTTGTTTTTTTTAAGTCAGCAGCTGCTGACTTTTAAAATATGGACACTTACCTGTCCAGGGCGCCCGCACTGTCGGCAGCTGAAGCCGATCTATCCCTCGGCTGTCAGGTGCTGCTGCCATCCTCGGTAAGGGAATCAGGAAGTGAAGCCTTGTGGCTTCACTTTCTGGTTCCCTACTGCGCATGCACGACTCGCGCTGCGCTATCCCTGCTGTTTTCTGGGACCTGTGTGTCTCCCAAAATACAGCGCAGGGGGGGGGGGGGGGGGGGCGGGAAGTGGCGTAGATACCCGCGGGTGGCTCGGGTATCTATGCCCAGAAGTGGGAGTAAATTACCTGTATTAGACAGGTATCTGCTCCTCCCCTCCCCCCTGAAAGATGCCAAATGTGACACCGGAGGGGGGGGAGGAACCAGAAAAGCGGAAGTTCCATTTTTGTGTGGAACGCCGCTTTAAAAATTAAAAGTAATAAAAAATTAAAACTGGAGTGCCTGGAGGAAACTCATGCAGGCACAGGGAGAACATGCCACTCCAGGCAGGTAGTGCCATAGTTGGAGTTTGAAATTTGAATTTGAACTGATGACCCTAGTGCTGCTAGGCAAAAGTGCTAACCACTTAGTCACTGTGCTGCCTTATATACTGTATATATTTATCTTTTAATTGTATACCTATGTAGTGCAACTCTGTCATACTTTTGTTTTGTATGGTTCCTTCCCATAATAGGCTATAAGGTAGCTGTTAGGGCTATAGTACATTTTAAAAGTGAAGTTGTGAGTAGTTTCGATACTACATGATTACAAAAAGTATGCCCTTAATTTACAGCAGAATGCTCAGAATATCTGAGACAAGGGGATAAACCCAAACATTTCATATTCTGGTCTCTTTTTGTGGGATTCCACAATACACCTGTATTGGCAGTGTTTCAAAGGCCTTAAAGTGGTTGTAAAGTCACTAATCACAAATCCTGGAATTTCCTCTGTTACAGAAAGATATCCTGTGCAGTATATGTGTTATTTTTAAATTATGCAGCGAAATACCTTATTTCACCGCACCACTGTGTGCTCACAGGACCTCCCGGCGCTCTCCTTTACCAACCTGAGGACTACAGTGGGAGGGGCTGAGATTCCACACTGATGTCAGCCGGGAGGAGAGTGGCAGGAGGTCACGTGAGCACACAACAATGCTTGGAAATAAGGTATTTCACGGCAGATACTGCACAGTATATCTTTCTGTAACACAGCGGCTTCCAGGATATAGGATTAGTGATTTTAGAGCCATAGTGGCAGGAGGGGAGGGGCGAGGAGGCGATGGCTCACACAGAGACTCCTGAGCTGACAGGCAGGGAGGGGGAGAGGGAGAGACTGAGGGCTGACGGAGGCACGTAAATTGACCACAGTATCATGGATCAGCAGCCATGATTACCATGGTCAGCACACTAATGGGGGCAGGGGGCACAGGAACAGGCAGAATCAACCAGGTATTTTACAGCATAGAGGGGGACAAATGATGCCGTACAAGTACTATGCTGTATATCCAGCATAGTATCCAGCATAGACAGGATCACAGTTTTTTTTTTTTTTAGGGTTACAACCACTTTAATGAGGAAATCCATCTGTTTTCTGCACAATACTGTAGCTGCTGACTTTTACTGAACATGTACTGACAGCCCATGGAGTCCGACAATGTCTTCCCCATAGCTAATTCTCCTAAGGGCTTTGGATCTTCGGAACTGTAGATGTGGGAGCCAGCTGTGACTTCCAGATGTCAAACAGCCAGCTACCCACTGCGCATGCAGGTTTATGACCCTGCATTTAATGTAATGACGTCAAGAGACCACCCACAGCCCAGAGCTTTGGAGGAAAACGGAAAGTGTCAGAGCTGGCCAGAGTGAGGGGTCAGGTAAGTAAAGCAGCCTCTTCCTGTGCCCTCTAATGCTTGCAGTTCAGGCACTACCCACTGCCAGGGTAATTATTTTTTGTTGTGTCCAAAGTTGGGCCCTAAAGAATAATGACTTGCAAAAAGGAATTCAATCATCTGTCTGGTAGACTAGGACCTAACCCTACTTTCACAGTACAGCATGCATGACTATAAATATCGGTTATGAGTGTTTCCTAATAACAGATTTAAATCTTAAAAATAGAGAAACATTTAGCAATCTGCAAACGGAAGAATAGATATCACAGATTACGACTATTTCTTTTCTTTCCAGTGGTAGCAAAATATCAGAGCACAGAGTGAAAATGTAAAAATCTATTCTTAGATGGCTGACAGCAAACATGTAAAATGCTTTACACTGCCATTGATATTCTTTTTTATATAGGAACTGCAGCAAAGAAAACTAAAGAAGAATAAAGCTAGAATTCCTTATTTCTACACGTGTTCTGCATTAGTATTGAAGCAAAAGCATTGAAAGATAGCCAGGTAACAAGCATTTTTAGAAAAGGATGTCAGTGGTGGCAGCCAACATCATTTTCTGACAAAAGTGATTTCACCACTGCCGTCTCCAAAGGGCAAACAAAGCTGAAGGCCACTTCATCTCATAGCTGGCCTTCATAGCTGGCCTTCAAGAGACACATAGCTGAAGAAAAGCTGAAGCTGAACTCTGGCCAGGTATAAAATAAATTTAAAGTGGGTATCCCACCTCACCATGATTTAATGCTCGTTTAGTCTAGATGGGTGTAGTTCTCTTATTCCTGACGCTGTTCTTCACTGCCGCTCAAGCCCTGGAATTTGAGTGGGTCCTTGACATCATCACGTATAATGCAGGACAAGCAGTTACCACCAAACCCCCATTGTACCTGAGGACATACGTGAGGGGGCAGCCACACAACCAGTGCAAAGGAGTGGTTAATGGCATTGCTGAGGTCAATGTGACACCATTGACCAAATATGGTCATGTACTGTATATATATATGGTAAATGGTGTCTAGGAGACCTTGACCCTTTGCTCACATTGCAGCTGCAGATACCAAGAGATGTTATTCAGTGGGAGTTAAGCAATGGGCTTGGATGTGTCGGCGGGTAGCAGGTTTTTTCTTTCGCTGACCGATGGGTATCGATGTGGATCTGCATTGCTGGTCAATGTGATTGATGGTGGATTTATATCATTAGACAATTTTCATATTCTTTTTTATTTTTTACTTTTAGTGTTTTTATTGAGTTTTATATTTAGTACAGATAGAGAAATAATGATGCCTGCAAACAAAAACAGCGATCTGAGACATTATAACATCAGTCAGACCCTTTATATTTCAATAGATCAGCTGAATTAAGCCACTCAATAAAAACCAGATGACATTAGACCCCTGTGTATGGTAGCCGGTTCAACAGAAGGCAGCCGAACTTCAGACGAGCATGCTGGAAAACCAGCAGCTGACTGGCCTTCCGATGAAGGGGGCTAGTTGGGGGGGGGGTAATTTGGTAAAAAAAAAAACTATTTGTTTGTACTAGGCTTTAGATTCTATCACCTGATAGGCATAACTGGAACCAGAGGGATAAGATCTTAGAGAAAAAACAATGACAGAAAACCAAAGAGAAAGAGGAAAGGAAAACAGAGGAAAGAAACCCTGTGTCTCGCAAATCCCTTGTTTAAAGAAAGAAGCACAGAAGTAATTACAAAAAGTAATTAAAACCTTTTTAAGAAATGCAATCCAGGGATTCCAAACCCTCTCAAAGTAGCACTGTTTGTCTTTGAGGATATATTGTATATATATTGTATATATATTTTTTCAAGTGAAAAAATTGACAAAATCTGTGTGCGTGTGTGTGTATTTACTATTGAATTTTTTTTTGTGAATAAGTAGTTGTACCCCTTACTGATTCAGGTAAGAGGAATTGAGTACATGGGGGCCCCCTTATTTTTAAAGGGGGCTTCCAGATTCCAATGAGCCCCCCAACCCCTAGACTCCACAACCACTGGGCCAAGGTTGTGGGGAGGAGGCCCATGTCCTCATCAACATGGGCACAAGGTGCATTGCCAGAGGGGTCTACCCTGTTCTCCCATGATGAGTACAAGTGGCATGGTATCTTTCAGGAGGGAGGTTCGTGCACTGCCCCCCCACCCCCCTTTTTTCTGGTCAGCCAGGCTGCATGCTCAGCTAAGGGTCTGGTATTGATATTGCTTTTTCTTTTTCTTTTTTACTTGTCTTTTTGTGTGGGGTTGTTCCTTATATTCTCTCTGGAATTTGGGGGGTCCCTAAACTTATTTTTCTTTTATTTGTGGAGTCCCCATTAAAATCTTTCCAGGCTTCAACAGCCTGGTATGAATTTTCTGTGTTGTGGGAACCATTTTTCTTTAACACTATCCCTTTTCACATTCAGCTGAATGTGTAGCGCAAGCTTGGCTGTTAGGACGCTTCGGAGGGTGCCAGCCCCCTAACAACCAGGAGCCATAATATCACGGCTACATTTTTCACTTCACTGTCTCTCTCCCTCATATTATTTTCCCTCCTGGTCAAATGTTCTTGTCCTATAGTGTTAGGCTATTTACTCTATTGGTGGAATGTTCGTTAACTCTTACGATTGAATGTTCCTGGCTTATGGCTAATTTCTCTCAGGATCAAATGTTAGTGAATGTTACATTTATCTGGAGAGAGGCAACAAATAAAAGATTTCATTACACACATATTACAAACATATTACAAACATATTACAAACATTACGGTTATTATTCGTTACTTTTGCAAGATTGGTGAAACATTCGCAAAGCAAATTTTTTTGTAGACCCCCTCAGTCTACAAACTAAGGTAATCCCTTTAAAAGCTTCCAGGAACTGCCAACCTCAGAATTCCATTTCAACATTTTACGATCCTAAAATAAAGCTCTTTAAATATTCCTACAATTTCTGCTTTTGGTTAGTGCAGTATTTCCATGTTCAGTGCACATTTCTGAGCCAGTTTCAGTTAGAAATGTAGGTGCCCAACTTTTTTGAAAACACGACTATTTGTTGCCATAGAGACATTAATAGCGGTGAGCTGGTGGCTTGGGGTTTTCGTTTGTGGCCTCGGCTTACAGTCATTCTTGAAGGAGTCAGCTGAACAAAATTCTGAGTAGAGACAGAAAAACAGTTTCTTACTGCTGAAATCTGCTTTTAACATTTTATGATTTATTTAACATATATTCAACAAGATCAACATTCCTAAATGAAACCAGTATTGAAGAATCATTGTAGCTGAACTGTAGCGGCTATTTCTGATCCCCATTTCTGAATATGCTTGATGATCCATAGACCTGAATCTTCAGTCGGTCTTCATTTGCTGTGTGCTTGTCCTAGGTCAGTGACTAAAGCCACACATAGCCAGGCAACTAACATTTCAGGAAGATGTCAGCAATGGCGGCCTGAATATTTTCTAAAGAATTTGATCTGTTCTGATTAGCTGTCAACATGATTCTTTGGGGGGGGAAAAAGCCAAAAAAACAACCAATGGCTAAAAATGAATTGTATATTTGACTATATTTATGCCTTGCAGAAAGTGAGCTGACACAATATAATTTCTTAGTATTGACTAAAGTTAAAGAAGCATATTAAAGTGGAGCTCCACCCAAAAGGGGAAGCTTCACTTTCTTCGCACCCTCCCCCTCTCCACTGCCACATTTTAGCACTTTTTGGGGGGATGGGAGAGTGGGTACCTGCTTTTGACAGGTACCCGCTCCCACTTCCTGGTCATGTCTGCCCCCTCCTCCTTTACCCGCTGCCTTCTGGGATCTGTGTGTGTCCCAGAAGACCGCTGGGCCATTCAAAAAGCACAGTGCAACTCACGCACGTGTAGGAAGAAACTGGCTGTGGAGCCTGAAGGCTTCACTGCCAGTTTCCATTACTTGCAATGCCACTGCCTGCACCCGAGGCCGATGGACGATTCGTCTTGGGGTGCCAAAATTGGGGGCACACGCAATCGCTACTGAGAGAGACAGAACAGAGGTCAGTCAATGTACATAGACAGGTCTCCGTTCTGTCAGGGGAGAAGAGACTGATCTGTTGATCCTACTGCTTAGGAACAGCGATCGGTCTCCTCCTCCAGGCAGTTCCATCCACCCACAGTTAGAAACACTGCCTAGGACACACATTTAACCTCTTGATCGCCTTCCTTATGTTAACCCCTTCCCTGCCAGTAACATTTATACAGTAATCAGTGGCTATTTTTAGCTCTGATCGCTGTATAAGTGTCAATGGTCCCAAAAAAGTGTCAAAAGTGTCTGTCACAATGTTGCAGTCCCACTAAAAATCTCAGATCGCCGCCATTACTAATAAAGAAAAAATAATAATAAAAATGCCATAAATCAATCCCCTATTTTGTAGACGCTATTACTGTTGCGCAAACCAATCAATATACGCTTATTGCGATTTTTTTACCAAAAATATGTAGAATAATACATATTTGCCTAAACTAAGGAAGAAATGTGTTTTACATTTTTTGGGGGGGGGGGGATTTATAGCGCAAAACATAAAAATTACAGAGGTGATCAAATACCACCAAAAGAAAGCTCTATTTGTGGGGAGAAAAGGACGTAAATTTTATTTGGGTACAGGATTTTCATGCAATTGTCAGTTAAAACGACGCAGTGCCGTAATGCAAAATATGGCCTGGTCATTAAGGGGGCAAATCTTCCGGTCCTTAAGTGGTTAAAGAGTTCATCTGAACACAAATTGTTGTATATAGATCTATGGTATTGAGGATTATACTAGTATTTATGTAATATTGGTATATGTAATTAGCACTGCTATATTGGAACACACACTATAACACTATATACACTTTTATAAGGTAGGAATAGCAACAGCTTGATAAAAAGTGATAGAGTGATATATACATTTTACAATATATTTCATTCTATTAATTTTTTTTTAAATGCAGGTTGTTGCATCTATTAGTTCTGGGTTTGCATGTTTGTTCCAAATCAATGACTCAGGTGACAGCCCTGCAACCGCCAACTTTAATGGAAGCTCCCATATTCCTATGATCACAGTTTGACATTAATACTACTACTAGACAGAATGTGGTCACAAATTGCTTCTACCGCAAACAAGATAAAGCCATAACCAAACTAATTTAGCACTTGTTTTAAAACAACAAGGAGAGACATGAAAATCATTCCTTGGTCTATGCATCTGTCAGGGCTGGGCTCAGCCCTTCCTTCTCTGGGCTGGCTGCTCAGCTGTCAGCTAATTGCCAGCTCCTATCTCTCCACAGTTACTCTGCCCATCAGTCCTGCCTACTTATGCAATTCCAGTCCAGAGGAGCTCTGCCTTCGCCTTGGTCAACATCACAGAAACTATCTCCTGTTATCCTGTTCAAGACTTGCTTTGCTGACATCTCTTCTGGCTCCAGATCTTGCTTGCTGTTCCACGACATTGATCCCTGACTCCTGGCTTGGCCGACTATCCGTTCCGGTTATTGAACTTTGGCCATGTTTTGACCACGTTTGTTCTTTTTATTTTTATTATTAAACAAGTGTGATTCAACCACTTGATATCCGCGCTATAGCCGAATGATGGCTACAGCGCGGACCTAAATTCCCGGGAGGCCGTCATATGACGGTCTCCCCTGTGCACGCGCCCCGCGCGCGCTGTGATCACCGAGTCACTGAGACTCGGGTGATCACCGATCCAAGTAAGGGGCCGGTCCCGGCCCCTTACCATGTGATCAGCTGTCAGCCAATGACAGCTGATCACATGATCAAAACAAAAGCTCTGTGATCGTTTTTTTTTTCTCCTTGCGCTGACAGTGCGAGGAGAAAAAAAAGCCGATCACTGGCTCATTAGCAAGGGACATCTGTCCCAAAGAGGAGGAGGCAATAATGCCTCAATTGTGCCACCAGTACCCCCTGCCAGTGCCACCTGACAGTGCCCACAGTGCCCACCAGTGCCACGTATCAATGCCCATGAGTGCCACCTATCAATGCCTACAAGTGCCACCTATCAATGCCCACCAGTGGTGCCAATCAGTGCCACCTAGCAGTGTTGCCTATCAATGTACCAGATCAGTGCCCATTACTGCCACCAATCAGTGCCCATCACTGCCACCCATCAGTGCCCATCACTGCCACCTATCAGTGCCCATCAGTGCCGCCTCATCAGCGTACATTAATGAAGGAGAAAAATTACCCTTTTCAAAATTTTATAACAAAATATAAGAAAAAAATTTTTAAATTAAATTTTAAATTCGGGTTTTTAAAATTTAAAATTTAACAAAAAATAAAAACCGCAGAGGTGATCAAATACCACCAAAAGAAATTTGTGGGGAAAAAATGATAAAAATTTCATTTGGGTATAGTGTTGTATGACCGCACAATTGTCATTCAAAGTGCGTCAGCGCTGAAAGCTGAAAATTGGTCTGGATAGGAGGGGGGTTTAAGTGCCCTGTAACCAAATGGTTAACTGTACTTCTGTCTTGACCTGATTTCATGGATTCTGACAGCATCAAGCAAAACTTCACCCATTCCAACAATCAATTCAGGGTGGGCTTAGATATACATACACACACTGGTTCCTTTTATCTAGTCTTACCAGCTTATTCAATAAAGGCTCGTGTACACGGATATTTTTAGGGATAAAATAAGCCTAGCTTAAAAAATGCTGAATTTTCTTGCACCAGGGGAGCCACAGGTTGGCCTTACGGCTGACCATAGAAGTGAGTGACTGTATGCTCCTGTACTTATGTAAATGTTGATTCTTCTGTGTATCAGTGTTTACCCATGCATGCACATACGATGTATTTACCTGAACGTCAAAGTTCAGTATTTGGGAAAACACATCATTACAGTAAAGGGGTGTACATCTATTCACTTTTCTGGCTGGCTGTACACCCTCTACCTCACCACCCCCTTCCCCTGGTTTCCAGGGCATGTTAAAATGTCATGCTTTTTAATAAAAGGAATATTTTATTCATACAAACGTCCTCATGCATGTAGCCTATGGCAATGTGAAAAAAACAAAAAAGTGCAGTATCAACAGCAACCATCTTATCTTGGCTTAACTGACACCAATGGCTTGCCATACTTCGACCTTTACTCTTTGCAGAGACAGTTTTATTATGTGAGGAATACAAACTGCTGTTTTCTTTTAGAAATATCCGTTTCGCCATGTTTTAAGAACATGTTCCATGATTTGCTCTATTCCATTATCCATGTTTGAAGACATCGGTAATTATTTCATTATGGACTAACATGACAAGAATTAGTGTAGTTACAAAGGGACATGTGACTTGCCTAATCTAGCACATCTCCACCAATCATTTATGGAGTTCATGCAGAGAGCAAATCAAACATTTCTGAAATGAGTCAGCTGCCACGAAATAGTCAAATAAAAGTTCATGTAATATGGTGGTTTCATGGTACGTGTCATGAATGATTCACGCAGCTTACATAAGAATGCAAAGCAAAATGTAGGCAGACATACTATAAAATACCCCCCTTTAACCAAGTCGTGTTTTCATTAAAAACATCATTAAAGTAAATGTAAACCCCAACAGTTTGTTTATTTTCTCCCTTTTTTCTGATGCATGAAATAAAAGTATTTTGTTCGATATTTTTACTAAAATAAACCAGTTGCTTCTGCCAGAATTCCAATGAGCTGATAAGTTCCCTTTGTAGCATTATCTCAAGCAGTGTTGTCAGCCCTGTTCAGCTCTCCTTCGTAAACTACAGAACACCTCCTTTCTATGTTATAGAAATGATGAGGGGGTGTTCTGTAATCCTAACACAATTTCTGAACTAGGGTGACACCAATGTTCCTCCGTAAATGAAGTACAGTGAGTGTGGTCACCCAAAGACAGGGGTTGTGTTACAGCGAGGGTCTTGAATTAAAATTCATGGGGCAATAAAATTTTCTTCTGGCAGAAGTCAAAATCTCAAGTTTGCATTATAAAACTTTGAAGCCCTTTTTTTATCACAGTCCCCCCAGTATATCGTTGTCTTCTGTCCCCCCCCATCACAACAATGCCCCGCTACACATCACAGTGCCCCCTTTACAAAGTGTCCCCTTTACACATCACAGTGCCCCCTTTACAAAGTGTCCCCTTTACACATCACAGTGCCCCCTTTACAAAGTGTCCCCTTTACACATCACAGTGCCCCTTGCAGCCATAGCCCCCTCCTCTCCTCCTTTACATAACCATGCCCCAATAGGTGTCATGGCCGTGGTCCAGACAGCACTGTGACACAGTCCGGGTCCGGATCTTGTTCCGCCATTTAGGGAACCCTGTGTTACAAGTAAGTGAAACATAGGAAACAAATACAGATATCACATCTAATGTCCTAGATACGCTTTAAATGTTGGCTGCACCCCAAGACAACCAAGCTTTACTACACTGTGCAGTGCACAGTGAGCTTGTGGTTAAGGAAGCAGAGGACAAGGATGACTGCAGTGTGTTGCTGCTTCTTCACTATCCAATCACAGACTTGACAAAGCTGTATTGCTTTAACTGCAGTCCAGAAAAGGGAAGTCAGATCCAACAAGAATGTCAGTGATGTCTACTGTAGATTGAAAAAATCCTGCAACAAATAATATGTATAGAAACTGAACAGATCCACATCTGACAACAGTGTATCGAGCTATCCAGTGATACTAATGACTTAAAGTGGATGTAAACCCAATGTCATCCTTTCTAAACTACTGCCATAGGGGTTATCTATAAGGATATACATGCCTCCTGCATGTATCTTTACCTGTCAAATGTCTCCCCTCTGTCTGTTATTAGACCCGAAAAACTGCATATTCTGTGGGTGGGTCTGTTGTCTGGAGCTCGGTGGGTGGAGTCGTGATGTCAGTAGACTCCCCGCCCACCTCTACACTCCCCTTGTCAATATTCATTTTTCTCCTGTGTATTTCTTACACTGAACTTCTGCTATGATCTCTAACATCCAGTGAAAAGACAGGAAAGTAACCACATGACTTCAGCATGCCAAATCATGCTGAGGTGTGGAACAGCCAATCCTGGCAGAGCAGCAGAAGAAAGGAGTGGGAGGGAATTAAAAAGTAATGCATGTGTCTTAGGCTAGTGCACGAGATATGTAAATCACCTGTCACTCACAGCAAGGGGGAGGATTTGACAAAGTTTTTCTCTGTTTGTCAAGTTTTATCTCACTGAACAATAAAAGAGGATTGCTCAGAGATGGATTAACTCTTTGTGGCAAGACTGGGCTCAAACGATAGGAAATCTTATATTCTATATTATGACATAAAAAAAAATTTGGGTTTACATCCACTTTAATGACTCTAATTCAATTTTCCTGTACACTCTGGAAATAACGTTTTTGAGATTGAAAACAAGCTAGGCAGAATTTTGTTTTTTGGCAAGTGAGACATATAACAACCAAAAGACGAGAAACAGAGAATGGGACTTTTTAGCTGCCAATCACTTTGAGGGAAGAAAAACTAAGACCAATTATAAAAACAATAATTTATTATATCAATGTCAAAATACACTGCAAGGTGTGATTCATAAAAGCAATATAGGTTCCCACAGGTTCATAAATATAATATCCTGCCTATGACCTCTCAACATCCCATATACTGTAGATCAATAACTTCTTCTAACAACACATAATTATATTAACTCCATTTTTTGTGGTGTTCTCTGAGCCATCAGTGGGTTATTGGATGTGAAGTTGTGTCTCAACGAGTTTCGCAAAGTGGAGCTTTATTAGGAGAGCAAGGAACAGAAAGACAGAAGAGTTGGTGTCATACACTGCGGAAATCCTCCCCAGACCAAAAATCAGAAGGAGGAGAGAAGGAACACAAGGGAAATAAAAAGACCCAAAATCTGGACATAGCAGGGAGCCCCCCGAATTACCAGAGCAAGCACACATTCTTTAGGGCTTTAAGGGCAGAGAGGTCAAGTGAGACAGTTTATAACATATTTTTGCTGTGAATTAAATAATATCACTGTCATTTCAAACACATGCACCTGGAAGATTCACCTGCAGTGAATGTTTGGCGATTGCATTAAAAATTTGTCCCTTAAAAGATCCCTAAATAAACTTTTTTGTGTCTTTTTTTTCCCTGTTGCTTTTATAATGTTGACAGTATATTTTCAGATGTTTTTCTGGCTTAACTACATTTAACCTTGGGATAGATCAGGATACTGCTTGAAAACAAGTCACTTGTGAAATCAACAAATAAATCAGTGAACCATTTTTATTTACTCTCGCAGCAATGAGACAGCAGGTTCTTTGCAATACAGTATCTGATTTTGCTTGTTATGTTGATCGAAAACAGAGCTTACTCAGTTATGGCCTAATAGGAATCACGCTTTTCTTCACTGGTTCACACTCATTGCCTGTAATGTAGTGTTTTGCTTTTATATCAAGGTTGTAGTTATAACAAAGTTATTTGCATAAGGTTTTAGTTATAGCAGGATATTCAAAGTAATGTGGCACTCCTAAAGGTAGCAGTAGACCCAATGCGTGACCTCCAGTTTAGGAGCATGTACAACCCCAGGAGAAGAATCTGGAGACAGGAACCTACAAACACCAGCCAGTGTTGATGGGGAATCCCTCCCGCGGAGCCATTGTGTTTTCCCTCGTGGTGGGGCGGGGAGAACACAAAGAACACAGTGATTACAGATTAATTGTATGTAAAACCCAACAGGCTGGTTGTACCCAAGTTGATCAATAATCCAACTTAGATACATTCAGCTTGTCCATATATGGTTTGAATCTCGGCTGGTCCCTGCTGAACTGGCCGAGATTTGAACTGTCCATGGCCGGCTTTAGATACAGCTGTTACCCCATAACAGAAAGTGCCTGTACAAGGACCTTCAAGACAGGATCACAAGGCATTTCTTTAATGTAAGATGCAGATTTAAAAAGACAACCACCACTATTGAAAGTACATTTAAAGTGGTTTTAAAGTCAAAAGTATTTTTTTACCTTAATGCATTTTCTGCATTAAAGTAAAAAATATCTTTCAATGTCAGTTGCCTTCCACTCCCCCCTAAATCAGAGTTCCACCCAAAAGTGGAACTTCCACTTATTTGCTTCCTCCCCCCTCCAGTGCCACAGTTGGCACCTTTCAGGGGAAGGGGGGAACTGGGACCTGTTTTTGTCTGTTCCCACTTCCTGGAGACGGGCCCGCGGCCCCTCCTCCTTCCTCTGCCACCGGGCCAATTAGAAAGTGCAGCAGGCATGCGCAGTAGGGAACTGGACATGAATTGGAGATGGCAGTGGCAGCACCCAACAGCCCCTCCGAAGATCGGCTGGGGTGCCGGCATCGCGGGCTCCCTGAACAGGTAAGTGTCCATATAGTAAAAGTCAGCAGTTACAGTATTTGTAGCTTCTGATATGACTTTTAATTTTTTTTTCCCAGGCTGGAACTCCTCTTTAAGCACTTACCTGAGTCCATTCTTATTTCAGAGCTGTGCCCATCTGCTGCAGCTTTTCTCTCCTCTTCCTGTATTCACTGGAGGCTTTGGCAGAAGCAATTGACTCTTGCTGCTGTCAATCAAATCCAGTGAAGAGAGCACAGGGCCGAGCCATGCTGTGTGTGTCTATGGATGCACACAGCCTGGCTCGGGAGCATGCCCACACACGTACCCCCATAGCACACAATTTGCAATGGGGGCACACTTAGAAGAGGAGGAGTGGAAAGTGTCTGCGGGGGACCCCAGTAAAAGAGGTTCAGGGCCACTCTGGGCAATATCCTTGCACAGAGCAGATAGGTATAACAACTTTATATGGGGAAAAAACCCAGCCTTTAGGATCGCTTTAACTGAAGCAGTACAGCTGGAGAGCTGGGCCGCTGCATTGTGTGAGAGAGCTGCGGTCCAACTCTTATGTGCCGATAGCAGGGATTATTTTAACCTTTGTTGCAGAACTTATGAGTGAAAAAAAGAAGCTAGCCCAATATTAGTTGGCCTGGCTGCATTATAACAATAAATAAGGAAGGTTCACTTGGGCTTTAATAGTGTTGCTAATGGGATGTAAAGGACTGCTAGAGAGCCATGGTGCTGCTTTATGTGACAGAGCTGCAGTCCAACTCTTTTATGTGCTGGTACCAATATTTTATCCCCTGCTGCAGCACTTGTCTGTGCAAAAAATTAAATAAAAGAGCCCCATATTTATTATGGTATATTTAGCCTGGCAGCATTATAATAGTACAGTGCCCCCCTCTAATTAGGTTGCTAGATTAAATTTAGTTATTGGCTTCAGTCTAGTGAGTGGAGCAGTGATTGATTGTTTTGGTCTGTTCTGCATTTCCCGAGCTGAGAGTTTAAATCCTCCCACCTGCCTCTAGAAGAAGTTTCCAGAGTGCAGTGCAGGAAGAGTCAAAAGATCAGTGTTAATATTTATCATGCCCCAGCCAATCTCTAGGAGTAAAAAAGAGAGAGAGGAACTCCACTAAGTAAAATCATTTATTCACCAATATAAAAACAAAGTATCAACTTACATTTAGGAGCGGTATATAGAACAGACAGATGTGATTCCTGATAGAAGAGGGGAAAGGGAACAGTCACTGATTCCCTGGGGATGCCTCCAAACACAACGCAGTCTGGCGGGGAGGCCAGGACGGTACACAGCCTGTCTCTGCGGGAGGATGGAGCGGCAGCCCAGGAAGCCGCTGGCAATGTTGTCAATGAGGAGAAAAAACACAACGCGTTTCTGAGCATGCGCAGGGTCTGTACGGCACATGCGCGCTCCTTTATCAAGTGTAACACTTGATAAAGGAGCGCGCATGTGCCGTACAGTCCTGGCCTCCACGCCAGACTGCGTTGTGTTTGGAGGCATCCCCGGGGAATAACTGACTGTTCCCTTCCCCCTCTTCTATCAGGAATCACATCTGTCTGTTCTATATACCGCTCCTAAATGTAAGTTGATACTTTGTTTTTATATTGTTGAATAAATGATTTTACTTAGTGGCGCTCCTCTCTCTTTTTTACCTGGATGGATCTGAGTTTGACTTCTCTCAACAAGAAGAGCTGCCTTTCGTGAATCTGGCCACACAAATTCCTACAAGAAAAGAAAAGTTTTATTCTGGTGTTTTGTTTTACCTATGACTTATCCTCCAGGGATCCTCTCCTGCTTTATAGACTGTTTCCTGGCTCCTGTCCAAGACTTCCAACACCGTCCTGATTACACCGTGATTGATCCAGCTTTTAGACTTTATAATTTCATTAACTTTTATAGTCATTTGCCTTATAGCCTCTGAGCGCCAGTTTATTTGTTTTAATCTCTAGGAGTAGGCATCCAGAAGGAGGCTAGAGAGAAGATAAATGTTTCCCTTCAGGGAGGGCTCCTGATCTCCTGGAGTTGCTGTCCCTGGAGATATGGTTACTGAGACACAAAATTGCAGTCGGGCCCTCAGCAGCTGCTGGGCTGAGGGCCTGGAGGAGATTGCCAATGGATATTTGCTGGAGGGCACTGTACTAAAGACCTGGTCTGGAGAAGGATCTTGCTATCTCGCTTAGTGAGGATCTACCTTTGGATGCTGGGTGGTAGACAGCTCCTGGGACACTGTGAGTAAGGACTTTGCTGGAGACTATTAGTTGAGTAAGTGCCAGAAGGAAACTAAGTGCCAGACATGGATATATTCACTGCTGTTGTAGGGTCCTAGATACTGTATACTGGCCATTTCCTTTCACCTCCAGGAGGAGCTGCTATTGGAAGATTAGTGAAAGATTTGTCTTCCCATTATTGTGACTGAAGTATCCTATGACCCTAAACCTCTCTTTTGTTTAAGTTCTTCAGCAATGAATACTAAAAATACATCCCCTGGGGTGATCCTGAATTTTCAGTGTGTGTGGGACTGTGCTTGTGTGACTGGCAGCCTCTGTACTACTTTGGAAGTACCTGTTTATTACCAGTGGCCCCTTCGGGGTAAGCACTAGAATAATAAACAAGGAGGAGCCAAGTTGGTTTTAAACACGCTAAAACCTAAATCAAGTTTAAATGAGTTTATCTCCACTACAGTAATACTTGGAGACAAAAGGGAAGTATCACATTAGACTTAGTTTAAATAATCTTGCTCAGCTTACTTCATAAGTGACATATTGTTCTGCCAGTTACTCTTGGATCCTATCCTATTGTAATTTTTTTTTTAATAATATATTACTAATTTGCATTTTATTGAGGGTGTGTGGCTGTTATTGCTGCCACACAAATATGCACTGTGGTTCTTGATTCGTAAATATTGTATTTATCTTTGGCAAGCCATGGTTGCTTAGTATGTAGCTTTGGTTTGTTAAAGGGAACCTGTCAGAGCAGGTATTACAAGTCTAACTAAAGCTTCAGTCCACCATTGTGGTGCATCTAAAAAATGTTACAACCAAGGTAGAATGTTTATTACCTTCATATATTGGTGGTCAGTGGAAAAGTTCCCCTTTATATTGGTGGTCAGTGGATGTGGAAAGGGTTCTCTTACACTAATAATCAGTAAAAAGAATTCCCCACCATAAATAGATACCACTAGGCAGAATAGCAACCCTCTACTGCTCACTGACTTCCTAGCTACCTCTGAAGGAGTCCTGGTTGATCTAGAGTATGTAGTATTACACAAACTGGCATGACTTCCTTCAGAACCAGCATTTCCCCACGGGAGCTTAGTAATAGTAGCCTTGGTACACATATGCCTCATTTCCACTGAGCGGGTCGGTACAGTTTGGAAGGCCTAGAATGGTCCGGACTATTCAGGTCAAGAGGGACCGCCAGGGGCCATACGTGGGTTTAGAAAAAATGCCTAGCCTGGCGTCACACGTCCGCCAATCAGTGGAATGTATCGTAGCTCCGCCCTAACCGAACCATACCATTTTCTATGGCCCCACATCTGAAGCAGGACCCAGAATGGTGCGGTTTGGCTCGGTTGTATGGGCCGCTTTCATAATGGAAACACTCAAAATAGCGTACCGTACTGAACCGAACCGATCCGCTCAGTGGAAACGAGGCATAATGCTCCATTTACGCCTACGGAAGTGTGATGGTGCACGTGCGTTTTTGACTAGTTTTGCACATTGTATTTATGGAAGTCTATTAATTGCACTCTGCCTTATGCAAAAAAAAAAGAACACAAAACAAGTGCATGACTTTTTTCAAAAACACACTGCACCAAAATGCATGGTACTTTGTTACCATGCATTTCGGTGTGAAACCGCAAAGACAGAAAGACATGTTAGGGTGCCATTGAAAAATAATGGCACCATTGCGTGCCTTCAAAAATGGTGTGCATTTTTTGTGCATTGCAGCTTTTGTCTGGTAAATGTTTACCAATAATATACCTTTTAAAAGCAGTATTGAATTCTACAATTTAAAAACTTGCTAGGACGTAGGGTTTTTGGCAGAAGAGATACGCAAAGTCTCCTCTGCTTTTCCCTAGCTATTGTTTATTTTCCCCATGCTCCATGTAGACTCTCAGCTCATTCCTGGCACCTGTAAAATGTGGGGAATGGACCAGGTAACTCCTGTGTGCATGCATTATCAGACAGCAACCAATGGCCAAAGAGGATACCTGGGAACCCGTAAGTAGTGACAGTGGAGTAGGCATGGACAGGGGATAGGGGGTGCTGGAGAGGAGAACATTTTTAAGTTAAATGTGCCTGGTCCAGGACCAGCCCCCACCAGATTGGACAATGAAGAAGCAGCAATTCTTCACTCTGCTCCCAAAATCCTGTGCACAGCGCAGTAAAGACAGGTTGGGGTTGATTTACTAAAACTGTAGAGTGCAAAATCTGGTGCAGTTCTGCATAAAAATCAGCTTCCAGGTTTTATTTCCAAAGCTTAACTGAACAATCTGAAGTTAGAAGCTGATTGGCTACCATGCACAGCTGCACCAAATTCTAAATGCTCCAGTTTTAGTAAATCAACCCCATTGTCCGATAGCACTAGCATTTCCTCTCCCAGTCTCAATAATGTTGATTAGGTCGGGGATCTCCAAACTTTCTAAACAAAGGGCCATTTTACTGTCCTTCACAATTTAGTAAATGTGGCCAGTGGAAGCAGAAGATGCTCTAGAGTCAGTGAGAGTACACAATGCCTCAGGTTTGGTGGTTAGTGGGAGTAAAAAAAATTGGTAACTGTGCCCCATCATTGGTGTCAGAGGAAGAAATAGTGCCCCATTGCTGATGTCAGTGAGAGCAGTAGTGCCCTATTATTGGTGTTAGTCGAAGGAATAGTACCCCACTGTTGGTTTATTGGGTGGAATAGTGCCCCATTATTGGTTTCAGTGGGAGGGATATTACCCCATCGCTGGTGTCAGTGCAGAGAATAGTGTCCACTCATTGGTGTCAGTGAGGGGAATAGTGTCTCTTCGTTGGTGTCAGTGAGGGGAATAGTGCCCCATCAATGGTGCCACTGGGAATCGCGTTCCACCACTAAGTGTCAGTGGGAGAATTATGCCCCACTGTGGGTATCAGTGGAAGGAATGGAGCCTCATTGTTGGTGTCAGTATTAGGAATAATGCCTTGTATCTTTGGGAGGAACAGTGCCTCAAGGGTTGGATGAATGCAAGCAAAGGGCCACAGTTTGGAGACCACTGATTTAAAGCATTACAGAGGGTTGACCTCAAAATAGATTTAAGTCTCCTGTAAAATACATTTAGCAAATTTGAAAAGATACATTAGATAAATCCATGACTAGATTATATTGGGGTTTTAGATTTGCCTAGAATTCATATACAGTAGCCCTGGAGTATGGAATTATAATAAAATTGCAGCATCCATTGTAGCAGGAGAATTGGTTTGTTTCCATTGTATGTTAATGAAGAGTACCGGTAGTAAAAAGAAGACAGTAATCTGTATGTTGGTTAAAACAACAATTACAAAACCACTTGCTTTGAACAATTTTCGGATGACCAGGTTTGTTGTTTTACCTGTTTTATAGGGCAGAAGGATTTGTGAATGTCAGAGAAGAGGATTCACTTCTTCTAGTGACAACAAACACAATTTTTATGACCCACTTAGTTCTGCTCTCCAAATGGTTTTTAATGTTCTTTTTTGTAAAGACTAGCAGCTTAATTGCTTTTATCTTTTATTATAGTATAACACTGTAGTGGGTAGTAGTAGGAAAGTAAAAATGTAGGGATTCCTTTCAGGTGGTGACGCAATATATTTTAGACATCATGGACACTAGGCGTCAAAAATGCCGCTTTTAAGGGTGTTTGACCTTTTTCTGTCTTTAAACACCTTCTGTGTTAGCCTATGTGTCCATGCACACATAGATGTTTACAGGCATTTAGAGGCATAAAAAACACAGGGCCTGCAGGTTCAGGAGAAAAGCAATATGTCCCAAAAAGCGAAGAATGTGCCTAAATGTGTGTAAATGCACTTAAAGTGATTGTAAAGTCTCTGTTTTTTTTCTATAAAAATAACAAACATGTTATACTTACCTGCTCTGTGTAGTGGTTTTGCACAGGGCAGCCCAGATCCCCCTCTTTGGGTCCATCTTCGGCTCTCCTGGCCCCTCCCTCCTGTTGAGTGCCCCCACAGCAGGCAGCTTGCTGTGGGGGCACCCGAGCTGAGCCACAGCTCTCTGTGTCCATTCAGACACAGAGCTGCAGTTTGCCCCCACTCCCTCTCTCTCCTGATTGGCTAACTGACTCTGATTGACAGCAGCAGGAGCCAATGGCGCCACTTCTGTGTCTCAGCGAATCAGGAGGGAGAGTCCTAGGACAGCCGAGGCACTTGTGGACATCGCTGGATAGAGAGGGGACTCTGGTAAGTATTAGGGGGGCTGAGGGGGGCCGCTGCACACAGAAGGCTTTTTATCTTAATGCATAGAATGCATTCTGACTTTACAACCACTTTAAGCGCTAGGGGCGTTTAGTGCTTCAGCATTCGTTCATTTTAATGGCCAGAATAATTTAATATTCTGGCCAATGAAATGAGTGTACGCCAAAACGTTTGACGCACCTGAATGTTTCTAAATGCATTTGAAAAAAAAGCTTTAGGCACATTTTTAACATTTCTTTCTCCTGACAGGTTGCAGTGTGCATGAGCCATGAGGCCCTAAAGTGTCACTAAACCCATGTCATAAAAAAACTCTCAAAAAAATGGTGTATTACATGCTGTTTATACTCACTCAGTCACTATGGGATTCGTTTTCTGTATTCTGAAAAAAACCTGGTTGATCCTGCTGTTCTCTGTCTCCCCCATCTGTCCATGTCCCCAGTTCAGCTAGGGATTTTGTGGAGCAGTGTTGGCAGGTCTGCACATGCTCAGTTTTCAGTGAGTTTCTTTGCCAAGCATTTCCTCCCTATCACATCTGAGCAGCCCATAAGACTTTAGAGATGCACGTGTTGGCGTATACACAGTGGTAATTGACAACCCACTCCCATCCCCCTCTTCCATGGCCACTAACCAGCTAAACACAATGGGGTGGGATATTAAATGTAGATTGATGAAGGCTTTACCTCTTATTTTAAAGGGGTTGTAAAGCTTTGTGTTTTTACACCTTAATGCATCCTATGCATTAAGGTGAAAAAACACCTTTCACTCTCCGGCCCCCCCGAGCCCCTGTTTTACTTACCAGAGCCCCGAATCTCCATGGGCACGATCCCACGTTGCTTTCCCCCAGCTCTTGTGGGCTCTTCATTGGACGATTGATAGCAGCGCAGCCAGTGGCTCCCGCTGCTGTCAATCAAATCAATGACGCGGCGCACCGGGGGGGCGGGGCCGAGTGATACAGTCGGCGGCTATGGCCGCCGACTGTATCACACGGGAGCACGGCCGCAAGCTAACCCCCTTGGGAGAATGCTTCCCAGAGCGGGGTTAGCTCTTGCGTGGAGGAGCGGAGACAGCCGCCGCGGGACCCCAGAAGATGAGGAAAATTAAACCTTTACAACCCCTTTAAGACACAGGCTTGAGGGGAGTGACATAGCCGGTAACTGTCAGAAATCAGCCCACACCATGGCTATAATAATAATAATAATAAATAATAAAGATTTGACTTCAAATATATTTTTATATGACAATTTAAGCAGTTTATTGATATTAATTATTCACTTTTACTCTGTACTCTGTATTTCAATAGCTGTTTTTTTTTTTCACATGTGACCAGCAGCAGAGGACTAGATGTTTCCCTGCAGACAGGCTTGGAAAGAGCTGGGTCATGTGACAGCTGTATATCGATTAGGAAAAAGGTACTTGTATGTATAATTACAGTGCTATCATCCACATACAGAAATAGATGGGATAATGTACAGTACATTAAACTATGAGGGGGATTTACTAAAACTGGTGGTGCACTCAGAAACTGGTGCAGCTGTGCATGGTAGCCAATCAGCTTCTAATGTCAGCGCGTTCAATTAAGCTTTGACAGTAAAACGTGGAAGCCGATTGGCTTCTATACAGAGCTGCACCGGATTTTGAATCATGCAGTTTTAGTAAATAACCCTCAATGTGTGTTTAGTATCACTTTAAGGTACAAGCATTCTAAAACACTCAGGGGTACATTTATGAAGCAGTGCATGTGACCTTCACCAAGTATTCACTACAAGTGAATCCTCCTGGTTCATTCGTTTTAAATGCCAGGGATAGTGTTCACCTGCCGTGAATGTTTGATGAAAGTCCCATTCCCTGCTTTATAAATACACCCTTTTGGTTTCCTTTGTCAGGCTTAGATACCATGCCTGAAAAAGAAAACAAAGTATTTTGACAAGCTTGTACCACAAAATATATTCAGTTAGCCACACCAAAGGTATCACCTACATTTTGACTTTCCTATAGAAGAACACTGTTTTTCAAACTGAGACAATGTACAGCCATGGTGCACCAAAGCAATCATTCGACAAGATGTCTCAAAAAGACTGACAGGTAGAGAGGCAGCTGCTCATCACTAGTCACATCAATGTGTCACCAAGACCCACCATGATGTTCAGCCCAAAGTGACCATTGTCATTGTCTCTTTTTCAATTCAGTGTCTGCAGAGTTGATGAATCTCTGTGTGCAATAATGAGCCCTTGTGATGATTGGAAACCCATGTTATCATCTTATATATAGCCAAAACCTGCCACATCTTTACAAGTATTGATTCTACATTGCATAGGTACCACTTTCACAGATGAGGCATTGCACGGTTACCCTACCAAAAAAAAAAACAAAAAAAAAAAAAAACGCCATTAGATGTGTGTTAAGTCATTGCTGAATGGCATTTGGGTTTACAGGAAACAGTATTACAGTGAACCTGTCTAACATATTAAACTTTAAGGCTGAGTTCACACCCAAATCGGATGGGGCTCACAGCAGGGGTCCAGTGCATCCCTGTTTTCCATTTCAGGGACTAATCAGGCCCGAATTTGGACCTGAAACGGAGCCAAAGATGCACAGGACCCCTGTGCAATGCGTTCCGCGGCCGCCCCGGAGATTTGTGAACCAGGTTCATTGAGAGCCAGTCACACTCTCCTGTCATGCGAATTAGATGCGGGGAGAACCTGCATCCAATTTGCATAAGTGTGAACCCAGCCTCAAGGTAAAAGTTGTGCTAAACAGAAGAGCCAAAAGAAGTTTGCAATTACCTTTATTAGTCAGAAAAGGCTCTTCTGTGCCCACTGCCAACTACTGTTCCTTTGACCAATAAGACTGCCACAGTGGCTAGTATGAATACTCTCAATGGACAGTGGCATGGCCATTGGAGGGACAAAGAAAGCAGTGAAAATCAGACCCCTAACAGAGGAACCTCAGTCCCCCTTACTGCTACTCCACCGCCAACCGCCTCCCCTGCACCTTCGATAGTCCGAAGTATGTGCAGATGTGCCGAACTGCTGTGCCTGTCCTTCAGCAGAGGTGCACAAAAGCTGATACCCTGCAGCATAAAAAAAGTTAAACATAAAAAATTAAAATAAAAATATCAAATTGTGGATAAGGGCGAGGGCTGGAGCCAGATCCAACAATTTGTTTTTGGTGTTGGTGGTGAAAGTCTGTTTCAAATCAAATCAGAGTGGCACAGAAAATGCTTCTGAAATAAAATCTCAGAGCACAATTTTAGACTTAATCAACAAAAGAATGTAGGATGCAAAACTAAAGTACATTAACCTATATCATCCAATCAAATTTTCACTGACGGCAGTAAGCAATGAGTTCTGATTAGTCGCTGTCGGTCATTGCACTTTGCTTTATTGCATAAACCTGAATAGGATGTCATTTATGTTGGTTAGGTATTAATCTGTAAACTTTTAAAGGATCAGTCCCCTCAAAACTGATCACAGTTCAGTACACTTAAGGGCTGAATCACCAAATGGCTTTTTTTATCTCAGTAACTTCAGAAGAGAAATATTCCTGTCTAGGTTTACATGTCTTTCCTCCTCTTCCCTTGAGACTGCTTCATTCTCTGTATTGTAAAAGACTGAGAAATCCCACAGGGAGACTGAAACCCATTTTATATAGCAGTTGCTGATGGTTGGCATATCTAAGAACTCACAGACCTCACCACTGAAGTACCTTAGAGATATACAGTAGGTAGTGACTAAACATAGTGAGAGTTTAGTATAGTGAGACATCATTTTTTATGGGTTTACGTTTTGATCACCACAATATAAAAATACTTAAAATATATGCATATATACATACATATACATGCATAATAAAGCAGTAAGCACTATATGCTAGTTGCAGTTTCCTGTGGCAACCATATTACAATCTTCCTTGTTATTACTATGGTGAATTAATTACTGGTTGCCTACCATGAGACACTCCACTTTGCACATATAGTAATAGCTGTACACTGAATTTACTAATAATACATGATAATTTACTAATTAGCTTCAATCACCTGGTCTACAAAACTGAAATATGTAAATGGGAGACGTTTCCCCAGCCGAAAGACTTCTCTTGTAATCAAGAAGGCCCTAAACAGCTTGGTCCTGGACCTCCGTTGCAGTCTTGTCTGTTACAGTACCTCTGGGGTTTGCATCTGTTCACCCCAGGGCCTGGTCAGTCCTGTATGAGTGTGACGTGTCACATGTGCCAGATCATAACATTTAGGCTCTGGCCAGTTGTGTGTGTAAGCATCGACAAGTATGTGTTGGTAAACATGCAAGCATAATTGGGCATTGACTTGCGTCCCGGACACTGGGCATACACATAGGCCCAGGAGGGTATTTAAACACCTTCCCTTATGGTGCCTTTTTGCTAGCATGTGAGATTACTGCCTTGCTTGTTGCTAGCCCAGATTTCCTGACATTGCTCATGTATCCTGCCCCCATCACTTACTCTGCTCATTCCGGTTATCGTCTTGTTTGCTACCTTTCTTGACCTCAGCCTGGACACTGACTACTCTCTTGCCTGTTGCCTGCCTTGACCTCAGCCTGGACACTGACTACTCTCTTGCCTGTTGCCTGCCTTGACCTCAGCCTGGACACTGACTACTCTCTTGCCTGTTGCCTGCCTTGACCTCAGCCTGGATACTGACTACTCTCTTGCCTGTTGCCTGCCTTGACCTCAACCTGGACACTGACTACTCTCTTGCCTGTTGCCTACCTGGACACTGACTACTCTCTTGCCTGTTGCCTGCCTTGACCTCAACCTGGACACTGACTACTCTCTTGCCTGTTGCCTGCCTTGACCTCAGCCTGGACACTGACTACTCTCTTGCCTGTTGCCTGCCTGGACACTGACTACTCTCTTGCCTGTTGCCTGCCTTGACCTCAACCTGGACACTGACTACTCTCTTGCCTGTTGCCTGCCTTGACCTCAACCTGGACACTGACTACTCTCTTGCCTGTTGCCTGCCTTGACCTCAGCCTGGACACTGACTACTCTCTTGCCTGTTGCCTGCCTGGACACTGACTACTCTCTTGCTTGTTGCCTGCCTTGACCTCAGCCTGGACACTGACTATTCTCTTGCCTGCCTCAATGTCTGCCTGAACACCAACTATTCTCTTGTCTGCCACCTGCCTTGACCTCAGCCTGGACGCTGACTACTCACTTGCCTGTGCCTACCTCGACTTCTGCCTGAACATTACCTACTCTCTTGTCTACCTCAATCTCAGCCTGGACACTACTACTTGCCTTCTGCCTGTTTAAACCTCTGCCTGAACACTGACTACTTTCCAGCTTGCTGCCTGCCTCAATCTCTGCTTGGACTCTGATCTTCCACTGTATCATTACCCTGTCTCCCCAGCGTAGGTCACTCTGTTCCCAGAAACTCTTGGTGGAATGCAGAGGGAAACAAAATGCCCTTTTATGCCCTGCTCTAGGCAGTTGCCCATGGGTGACATAATGGTAGCTAAAACCCTGCCTCTGTACATTCTGTTCTATCCTCCAGTTATGTTTAAAGTGGTATTAAACCCAAAAGAAAATATTTATTATCTTGCAACTTACCAATTCTTGGATGTGACGGCTGCATTTGTTTCTCTTTTAGGCTTTCTCTCTTCTATTTTCATCTGGTAATCCAGCCAGCAGTCTGTTTTTTAAAGGAGCAAACTCTCCAGCAGAATGTATCAGTTACAGGGATGATATAAACATCCTTGTAACATTTAACACTAGCAGGGGTACTTACAATGATCAAGTTTTTTTGTTTATGTAAAACCTTTCAACCTTTGATCAAAACCAGATCATCAGGTGAAAACGGAGGGAAAAAAGCCTAAAAAAAAAAAAAAAAAAAAAAAAATGACGCAGACAACACATCTAAGAACTGGTAGGCTGCAATATAGTTTTGGGTTTAATACTGCTTTAACATCAGCCTAGAGGCGATTCAGTTTGCAACTGTAGCGCTATACAAATCATTCATTCATTCACATGTGTACTGTAGGAGACCCTGATTGGCTCAAAATACCGATCTTCCTTCTCCCAGCCTAAGTACTGCTTTACATTGAATTACAGTGGATGGCTATCAAAACATGCTTCCTATGCTTTATTTAAAAATACATAAAATAATTTAAATGAATACATACGTGCATTAGAGCGGCAGTAAAGTCCACTTTATGACTTGTATCTACAGGAAAGCCTATAATAAGGCTTACCTGTAGATACAGTGAATATCACGTTTAGGAGATATTCACATTTGTAGAGGCTGTTGACTTCACGGCACATGGGCACTGCGCTCTCAATGGACAGCATAATAGAGTATGCCATCCAATGAGAGAAATGTGCCACAACTCCCACATGTATGAACGGGAGTGATGTCATCGCGGCCTGGCCAGCAGTGACAGCACGCCATTGAAGGGCTTAGTTTTAAGGTAAGCCTGTCATAATATCACTTCCAAATCAATATAAAGATAACAATGATATTCCATTTTAATGAAGAAACAGTGGGGAAGATTAAACTTTTTTATTTCTTTTTAAAAAATTTTTATTAATTCTTTAGTGGTCCCTTAATAGTCCGGTGGCATATGTTCACAGTTCCTCTGTTTACACTTTGGGATTTGGAAAGAGGAGATATAAGTCAATCTGTAGAATGTTATTGTAGTTCCAGGAAAGACGAATTCCTTCTAAAATGTTCAATAGGAAAAGGAAGTAAAAGCTATAGGAGGATGTTAAAGCTTATTATAATCAGATACCAGCTAAGAAGAACAATTGGTTTTAAGTTCCACTTCATAGTTTATCTCACGTTTTCCTAATATAGATGTTTCTCATAATAATAATATATCCCATGTTATGTGCCTCTTCTTTCAGAAATCAATCAAGTGTAACTCTAGTGAAAAACCTTTTTTTTTTTTTTTTTCATTTTTCGTTTTTTTTTTTCTGTTTTCTATTTTTGTTAGAGTGGCAGAGGGTTAGACCTCGCTGTCTGTGCCCATTGTCACTGTGAAAGAAATTGAGGGGAAATCCGAATTTTTATAGCTGTCACCATGTGGCTTGTTCAGCGGGGACCTGCTGAATTTCAATTAGTGTGTGGCTGTCCCTTTTAGACAGAAGTTGATCATAAGATCAGCTTCTGAACAAGTCGGAAAGAAGTTATTGATCGGCGGCTGCAGCTGATCACAGAATTAGCTAGTAGATTAGTGACTACTTTTGGACAATGATATGGCCTTTACAATAAATGGGTTGGTATAGTAAATAATTTGGCAGTAGATGTTAATGACAACTCAGCAGCTTAAGGCCCCTTTCACACTGGGGCGGTGGGTGCGTCGGCAGTAAAGCGTGGCTATGTTTATCCGCGCTTTACCGTTAATTTCGCAGCGGTATTCGGCCGCTAGCGGGTTCCTTTACCCCCGCTAGCGGCTGAGAACGAGTTAAAACCACCGCAAAGTGCTGCGCTATGCCAGCGGTATAGCCGCGCTGCCCCATTGATTTCAATGGGCAGGAGCGGTGAAGGAGCGGTGTAAACTCCACTCCTTCACCGGTCCAAAGATGCTGCTAGCAGGACTTTTCTTACCGTCCTGCCAGCGCACCGCTCCAGTGTGAAAGCCCTCGGGGCTTTCACATTGGAGAGACAGCAGTCACTTTTTCAGGGCGCTTTGCAGGCGCTATTTTTATAGCTGTAGCGCCTGCAAAGTGCCCCAGTGTGAAAGGGGTCTTATCCTCCTATAGGACAGGTGGCTGTTATGACTGTTGTGATTATTGAAAGATTGAAGTTACAATTAATTAAACTGTTAATATTGGTCAGTATAGCTAACCCTTCAATTTTAGGAAGCCAGAGAAGAAATCTTCCTGTGGCCATTGCTAATCATTGCTCAACATGATAAACTCAATTTTTATGTGTATGTCAGCATACAACCATGTAAAAACGTAAAGAGGAACTGCAGTCTGCTCACATAATTTGTAATAAAAACATCTTTGCCAATCTGAAGCTTCTCTCCAACCACTTTGCATATTATTTTATATATACTGTGATTCTGTACTTGCCAAATATACTGCAGAAATCTCCCTCCACTGAGTCTGGCTGCTACATTTTAACTGTGGGCAACTAAAGCTGCTGCCTGTTCACTTCCTGGATTTACACAGAGGCACACCTTCAACTCTGCAGCTCTCATTGGCCCTCTTATGACTCATCCCCCCTCCCCTCCTGGCAAACTCTCACAAGGGTGAGAGAGAGCTGTGCATAATGTCATAAGCCAAGGATTTTTACCAGACAAGAAACAGGAAGTGGACTGTAGAAGGTATTTACTGGTAGAAAAATGTTTTACTGTCCAAAGTTAAAACAACAAGGGCAGAAGATTTAATAGATGGAAGGTGAAAAAAATTACCGAAGTTCCACTAAGTCGGCCATAGATGATGCGACTTTCTATCCTGCAACCATGGGGAAATTCCTCCCGCTGAGTTATTGTGTTCTCCCAGCGGGGGGTGGGCGCAGGGAGCTGTCACTGCCAGCAGAACACAGTGATCATTGCTAGTGGCTATGGCCCCTGGCAATAATTGCAGGTAAAAATGCAGCATGCTGGTTGTACCCAAGTCAATCGATGGATCTGCTGAATCGGCTGAGGTTCATATTGTCCATAGTTGCAGAGATTTCGCCATCAACACAGTCAGTATTGATTGGGAAATCCCTCCCGTGGAACCACTGTGTTCTCCCAGTGGGAGGATGGGGTAAGCCGCCCCCCCGCTGGGAGAACATTTATTACTGCTAGCGGCTAGCAATAATCGCATGTAAAATCCGTCAGGCTGGTTGTACCTAAGTTAATCGATCAATCAACTTGGGTACATTCAGCCTCCCCATACCTGGTTCAAATCTCAGCAGGTCCCTGCTAAACTGGCCGAGATTCAAATTGTCTATGGTTGGCTTAAGCCAATGAATTTAAGAATTTGTGTTGCAATCTTCATAAACATTACCCTTTGTTATGTTGGTTTTAACAGTGCCAACAATTTATACAGAGCTTTACATACTATACATTTACATCAGTTCACATGAATACGCATACTAGGGCCAATTCTAAATAGCAGACAATTAGTTTAGGTCCCTCCCTCCCAACATCCTTCAAATGAAAACTAGAAGGAGACGGTCATGTCCAAAGGTCAGAAGACTCTGGATTAGTTCTCTCCTGACTAAACAGAACTATGGTAAATGGGAAATTGATGGCAATCTCATTTGATAAACATAAGAGATTCCTAAAAATCAGGTCCCCTTGGATCTCGTACTCCCAACCTAACCTGAGAGCGCTAACACTGAATTGATAATACCTTCACGTGGTCCTTTGGGGGGACTTATTATACCTCCCCAACCTCCATCTTCCCTCTCCTTTCCCCCACCAAAACACTCTCTACCTTGGCCCCTTTTTGTCATTCTTTCTTTCTTTTTCAAACTATTTTCCTACTTTATCCTCTAAAGTTCTATAGTTCTTTATAGCCTAACTCCAGGCATTTTTTTTTTCCCCATGCAGGGGGCTGTACCCGCACTGCATGGGTTAACTGCTCTTTTTGTCTAGGGGTGAGCACAGCGCCTATAGTCACCCGATCCTTCGATCCTCCAGAAAACAGCCCCCCCCATGTCCAGTGGTAGACTGTTCCTGATGTCTACATGTCCACAGGCAGTCTATGGGCGTGATAACGTCAGGAACATTCCAGCACACAATTCTGCTAGACCACGGGGGGGGGGGGACAGGAGCTGTAGGGACCGGTCTCGCACTGGCGGGATCAGAGGAGTAGGTGAGTATATCTCGTCACTCCAAACCCCTAGACCAAAATGAGCAGTTAACCCATGCAGTGTGGGCACAGTCCAACTGCATGGTAAAAAAAAAAAAAGCCTGAAGTTCTGCTTTAACCACTTCAACCCTGGAAGGTTTTACCCCCTTAATGACCAGGCCATTTTTTGCGATACGGCACTGCGTTATTTTAAGTGACAATTGTGCAGTCGTGCGATGCTGTACCAAAATAAAATTGATGTTCTTTTTTTCCCACAAATAGAGCTTTCTTTTGGTGGTATTTGATCACCTCTGTGGTTTTTATTTTTTGCGCAATAAACAAAAAAAGGCCAACAATTTTGAAATAAAAAAAACAATATTTTTTACTTTCTGCTATAAAACATATACAATAAAAAAATGTAAAAAAAATCTAATTTCTTCATCAGTTTAGGCCAATATGTATTCTACATATTTTTTGGTAAAAAAAAAAACAATAAGCGTATATTGATTGGTCTGCGCAAAATTTATAGCGTCTACAAACTATGGGATAGATATATGGACTTTTAATTTTTTTAGTTGTTTTTACTGGTAATGGCAGCGATCAGTGATTTTTAGCGGGACTGCGACATTGCGGCGGACAAATCTGACACTAGGTGACACTTTTTGGGGACCAGTGACACCAATACAGTGATCAGTGCTAAAAATATGCACTGTTACTGTATAAATTACCCTGGCAGGGAAGGGGTTAACATCAGGGGCGATCAAAGGGTTAATTGTGTCCCCTGGGAGTGTTATCCAACTGTGTGGGGGATGGACTGACAGGAACAACATAGAGATCTATGTTCCTGCTTACAAGGAACAGAAGATCTCTGTGTACTTCCCTGTCAGAACGGGTATCTGCCTTGTTTACATGCCTCTCTGTGGAGCCATCGTGGGTGGCCGGCGGACATCGGGTCCACTGGACCGGCTGATTGGCTCCCGTTCCGTGCAGCGTGCGCGCGCCCACAGTATCTATTGCGCAAGATGACGTACAGGTACGTTGTTTCACTCAATAGAGCCTCCCTGCTGCAGTATATATGTGGTGGGCGGACTTCAAGTGGTTAAGGTAAGGGAGAAGTACAGCCAAAGCTTGTTTGGTTGTTCATCTCCTATAGATCACAGGAGTGCAGTTCATTCTGCACTCCTGTGACCAGTTTTTAGCAGATAGCGGACTGATCATTGGACAATGATCATCCAAATTCTATGGGCACTTATCTTTTCTCCTACTGGGTTAATTGACTATATTCATACTAGCACATAGCAGCATGAAGTTCCTCCTCCCCCAACGTGAGCCTTATGCCCCGTACACACGGTCAGATTTTCCGATGGAAAATGTGTGATAGGACCTTGTTGTCGGAAATTCTGACCGTAGGCTCCATCACACATTTTCCATCAGATTTTCCGACACACAAAGTTTGAGAGCAGGATATAAAATTTTCCGACAACAAAATCTGTTGTCGGAAATTCCGATCGTGTGTACACAAATCCAACGGACAAAGTGCCACGCATGCTCAGAATAAATAAAGAGATGAAAGCTATTGGCCACTGCCCCGTTTATAGTCCCGACGTACGTGTTTTACGTCACCGCGTTTAGAACGATCGGATTTTCCAACAACTTTGTGTGACCATGTGTATGCAAGACAAGTTTGAGCCAACATCCGTCGGAAAAAATCCTAGGATTTCGTTGTCGGAATGTCCGAACAAAGTCCGACCGTGTGTACGGGGCATTACACAAAAAAAGCTCTGTGTTCACTTACATAACAACTAAGGCCCCTTTCACACTGGGGCGGTGGGGGCGTCGGCGGTAAAACAGCGCTATTTTTAGCGCTGTTTTACCGTCGTTTTTGCGGCGGTATTCGGCCGCTAGCGGTGCGGTTTTAACCCCCCCTGGCGGCCGAAAAAGGGTTAAAACCGCTCGTACAGTGCGGCTATAGCCGCGGTATTACCGCGGTATAGCCGTGCTGTCCCATTGATTTCAATGGGCAGGAGCGGTTTAGGAGCGGTGAACACACCGCTCCTTCACCGCTGCAAAGATGCGGCTGACAGGACTTTTTTTACCGTCCTGCCAGCGCACCGCTTCAGTGTGAAAGCCCTCGGGCTTTCACACTGAACAAACAGCGGAGGCTGTTTAGGGGCGGTTTGCAGGCGGTATTTTTAGCGCAATAACGCCTGCAAACCGCCCCAGTGTGAAAGGGGCCTTATTGCATGCGTTCTTGTATGGAAAATCTAAGTTTCAAAGCAATGAGAGAACAGATAGTGACATCAACCTGTAACTATACTTTTCAAAAACTCAATATATAATGCAGTCTATCAGTAACATTAACACAACCATCTTTGTTTTCTCGGATTCCCCCCATAACATAGTTTTATTACCTGCTTATCCTATCAGTAGATCTATTATTTTTCCACTTTCTTTAACTATGTGACAAGACAATAATAAAAAAAGTCACATAAGTAGCAGCAATCTGTTCTATAGGTGAAAAAATAAAAAGGAAGACAAATGTTATGTTGTGGTATGCCTGGGCCCAATAGAAGAACAAAGGGAACCAAATACAGAACAGTTAGTACTGCAGTTTGCTTGCTAGTACATAAATGACCTTTTCTCCAAATCCAAAAATACTGGTGTGAGTGCTATGGAGCTGAAATCACTTTTGCAGCAATGGAATCTCAGGTTTCGTTACCACGAGGAACTCTGAGTGGAAATGTCCATGTGTTGTGTTTGAGTTGGTTTCCTCCAAGTGGTTTCCCACACCAAAACACAAAACACAAAGCTGGGTTAATTGGTTTCCTGAACTGGCCTCAATGCATATGTCTGTACAGTTAAGGAAAGGGACATTATGACATTTTTTTTAGGACTGATGTGAATATCTATGTGCTACATGGGGTTCTGCCTAATCCCCTTCCACTATATATAGTAAATGATCAAGAATACACTGTAAAGTATAGTTGACACCTGGGGCTGGGTATTCTCCTAAAATCAAACCCATATTACATATAAAAATCAATTGTTGAACGTTGTGTTTTAGTAAAGTGCTCCCTAATCATGACAATCGAAGATCTTACTACAAGGGTGATTTGCAAAGGATTGCTTTTGCAGCATAATGTTTATTTTAAATCACTGCTAACAATTATTTTTAGGGCTCAATCAGACCAGGTTGATTGAGCTGCATGGATTTGCATTTATCAAAAGAGGCTCAACGCAAGGACACTCGAAAAAAAATTACTTCTCTGCCTTCAGGAAAGCTAAATGTAGACAAGCCATTGTGAATG
Source organism: Aquarana catesbeiana (assembly GCF_042186555.1). Taxonomy (NCBI): domain Eukaryota; kingdom Metazoa; phylum Chordata; class Amphibia; order Anura; family Ranidae; genus Aquarana; species Aquarana catesbeiana. The sequence continues at coordinate 321,895,933 of NC_133329.1, forward strand.
AGGCTTAAAAGAAACAATTATTTGTTTGTTACCCAATAATATGGGACACTATTACTAGTATAGTAAGCTACCAAAAGAATTATAGAACAGCTAATTTGGGAGTGGGGGAAGGGGGGAGAGTGGGGAAATTGTCAGGCAAATGGTAGTACAATTAGGAGTCTTCCATGTAGCTAAATGTGACTATAGACATCAAAGAGGAAATGCACAAAGCATGATAAGACCATCTCTAGTCATCTGTAGATACAGCCTGCAGCGTAAACAGGCTTGTCAGACATTAATGTCTGTGCTTTGAGTAGGGAGCAGACACAGCTGGTTAACACCAAAAAACAATTGGACAAGGTTATCTTACCCATCCCACTATTTCCTTGATTGATCTTAGCCAGTAGTGTCTGCTTTTTTCCCATAGACATAGGATTGTCACCAGATGTTTGGAGCAACACAAATCTACATGGTCCCTTAAAGCGTAAGAGTCAGGACAGAAAAATAGGCCATCACAGATTTGTTTTTTTGCTAAAATGTAAGCATGCAGTGGGCTCCCACATTTTGGATAAGTGCTTGTTTTGTCTTCGGCAGACTTTCCCAACCAGGGTTCCATGGAGCTTTGGGGTTCCTCCAGAGATTGCTAGGGGTTCCTTGAGCAGTGATGGATTGACCTCCTGCATGATGGTGCTCAGATAGTTCTGGCATCAACACCACTCATCAGAACTACCAGAATGGGACCAGGGCAGCTTCTCTTTACATTTCTCAGATTAATAACCACTGACACAAGTGACAATGTACATTGTCTGAAAAGGGAATATTCTTCTTGCTAATCATAATGTAAGGAGCATTCTTCCCACTGTCCACCAATGTATGGGGGCCCTACACTGGCCTCCATTTTTCTCACAGGTATCCACTGTAATAATGGGCATATTCTCACTGACCACCAAACTAACATGGCATTCTTTCCACTGACCGCCACTGCAAGGAAATCCTTCTCTCACTGGTTACCAATGTGGTGTGGATAATATACTACGAGATGTAGATATAATCCTTTTTAGCAGGGGTTCCCCGAGACCTGAATATTATTTCAAGAGTTTTATTAAGGTAAAAATAAAAAAATTTTAAAAAGGTTGGTCTAGATTCTAGAGGGACTTTTAAAAAGTGCAAATACAATACTTACCTTATTCCTCACTCCCTAGAATATGGCACTCTACTGCATTTTTCAACATATTTGGTATGTGGACAGGCCCTCACTGGCCTCACGTAGAATGCAGGACCGCTGCCTGCGACTGCTCAGGCAGGGAAGAGGAGTAGCTTTGGGAGACAACAACACGTAAATAAGGAAGCCTGATAGACCGAAAAATAAGGTCAGCAATTCAACTTATTTATTATCCCCTAGACCAGTGGTCTCCAAACTATGGCCCAGGGGCCAGATGCGGTTCTTTGCTTTATCTGGATTTTGAAGCACTATTCCTTCCACTGAAACCAACAATGGGGCATAATTCCTGTCACTGATAGTATAGGGCACCATTCCTACCACTGACCCCAACAATGGGGAACTATTCTTCCCACTGACACCAATGACGGGGCACTATTCCTTCCCCTGACACCAATGGTGAAGCACTATTCCTTCCCCTGATACAAAAAATGGGGCAATAATCCTGCCACTAGTACCAATGATGGGGCATTGTTTAATCCCTTTGACACCAGGGCATTTTATACTCATGCTAGCTAGCCAAAGTCCAGCCTCTTCAAAGTCTGAAGGATGGTAAACTAGCACTTTGTTTAGAAAGTTTGTAGATCCCTGCCCAAGACAATAAGGGAGGGGAGGAACCACTGCATGACAGTCAAGAGAGGGGCTTTAGACTGCCAGTTCCTGCGCTTTCATCCTTCACTACTCGATTAATTACTGATCCTGATCAAGAATGGAGCCTGTGAAGTGTCAAGGCACCAGATCGGCATGCTTATTTCCTTCCTAGTAGGTAACTCACCATGATAACAAAAGACAGCCCTGAAACATTTACTTTCACAAACACATTGGCACATCCTAGACAGTTTAGTAACGGTTCCCACAAAATGTGATAGGATCAGTGATCTCTATCACAACTGTTGCTGGCTGTGTAAACGTGATAGCTCAATTAAGCAACAATGGTACCAGGCATTTATCAAATGCTCATCCTGCCAGGCCGCATAAAGGTCATCCTTACCTGAAGGCAAACAGTGGCAACCTTTCTGAAACTGTGCTAAGGACACTTGCTTTGATCTGATTGGATGAGCTACACAGCTGTCCAATCATCACAACTGACAACTACAAATGTTATTTGTTATAAAGAGGCACTGGCTAATTTAAATGCTAAACTTGAAAAAACATCCATTCATGGCTTCTCCAAAATGAAGCGCTAATTCCCTATGTAGTCATAACAAATGGAAGGCCACTACTTGAAATGCATCTTTTTCTAGCTGTAGTTGGGATGATTTTACAGCCATGACAATAAAGCTGTACTAAAAGTAATGGTAAAGACTCTTCAGTGTTTTTTTCTTTTGTGGATAAACATGTAAAGGAGATGGTTTATGTAAGCCATCTTATCAATGTTTATTCTACAGCTGACTATAGATAAGGAGTTGCTGATTACAAACTTCCGCATTCCGAATAAGGAGAGCCAATCTGTTACAATTTTCACTGTTAGGCCTGATGCCCACTGCACACTGGACGTTATAATAACGTTATAAAAAGGCCTGTAGCTTTGCAGTGAGTCATTCAAAATTTTTCAAAGTTTTTTAGCATCTTTGGCATTTTTTAGCATTAGCGTTTTTAAGGGTTTTTTTTGTTTTTGTTTTCAAATGTATCAAAAACGTTAAAAAACGTCAGGGAGCCCTGCTTTTGAGCGTTTATCAGCGTTTTTGACGTTAGAGCGTTTTTACAGCTGAAAAACTCCTCTCAGAACCCACTAGTTTTTACAACCAAAAAACGCCCTAGCCAAAAACAGTTGATAACAGCCTATGTGTGCATGAACACATAGGATAACATGCTGGAGAGTTTATTTACTGTAGAAAAAAACAACTGAAGCCAAAAACAGCAGCTGTAAAAACGTCCAAAAACGTCCAGTGTTCATGAGGCCTTAAAGGGGTTGTAAACCGTCGTGTTTTTTCACCTTAATGCATCCTATGCATTAAGGTGAAAAACCTTCTGTCACTCAGCAGCCCCCCCCCGAGCCACCCTTTTACTTACCTGAGCCCTGTGTTTCCCACAACGGGAAGGAGCTCTCCAGCTCTGGCCGGTCTCTCATGTCCTGATTGGATAGATTGATAGCAGCACAGCCATTGGCCGAGTCCTGCTTTCTGTGTCAATAGACACAGAAGCAGGACACAGGAGCGCGCCTGCATGGGTGCCCACGAAAGAGAGCGATTCTCCAACGGGGCACTCGAGAAGAGGAGGAGCCAGGAGCACCGCTGAGGGACCCCAGAAGAGGAGGATCAGGGCCACTCTGTGCAAAACCAACTGCACAGCAGAGGTAAGTATGACGTGTTTGTTTGTTTTAAAAAAGCCCTGAACCTTTACAACCCCTTTAAGCTTGGAAAAACATCTTAATACATACCGAAAAATCACTTTTTTTTTAGCTTTTGAACACCAAGGGGCATATTTTTGAAGTATTGAAAATGACTTTCACTAAATATTCACTCTTGATAAATCAATCACTGTTATTTTAAACAAATGCATCAGGAACAGTGGCGGCCCATCCACAGGGGGCGCCCGGGTGCCGCGCCCCCTCCTGTGTAGTCACAAAAAAAATGTTTTTAAACTGCCCCTTTAAGAAAAAAAAAAGTCCTTTAACTAAGTGTACTGTGTTCGGGCGCGGGACACAGAGCACTATGGGAAGCGCCACGTCAATGCGAGATTGCAGACGTGGCACTTCATTTGCGGGCCTTTACCCTGCTCATAGAATCACTACTGGCGGGAGCATTGTTGTAAAGGTTACTTCCGGGTTTCGTGTAATAGACGAAAACCGGAAGTGACGTCGGCAGCGGAGCTGCTGGAAGGTAAGGAATGAGATCCTGTGCGCCATGCAGCATGAGGGATATTCGGTTCAGTTCAATTACAGATCACTCGAGGGAGGTCGGAGAAGGACTTAGCACTATGCAGTGCTGTCAGTCCTATCTACTGTATGATGCTGCTCTATATACCTGATATGTGATGCTGCTCTATATATCCCTGATGTGTGAAGCTGCTCTATATACCCTGATGTGTGATGCTGCTCTATATACACTGATGTGTGATGCTGCTCTATATACCCTGATGTGTGATGCTGCTCTATATACCCTGATGTGTGATGCTGCTCTATATACACTGATGTGTGATGATGCTCTATATATTCTCATGTGTAATGCTGCTCCATATATCCTGATGTGTGATGCTGCTCCATATACCCTGATGTGTGATGATGCTCTATATATTCTCATGTGTGATGTTGCTCCATATACCCTGATGTGTGATGCTGCTCTATATACCCTGATGTGTGATGCTGCTCCATATACCCTGATGTGTGATGATGCTCTATATATTCTCATGTGTGATGTTGCTCCATATACCCTGATGTGTGATGCTGCTCTATATACCCTGATGTGTGATGCTGCTCTATATACCCTGATGTGTGATGCTGCTCTATATACCCTGATGTGTGATGCTGCTCTATATACCCTGATGTGTGATGCTGCTCCATATACTCTGATGTGTGATGCTACTCTATATACCCTGATGTGTAATGCTACTCTATATACCCTGATGTGTGATGATGCTCTATATACCCTGATGTGTGATGCTACTCTATATACCCTGATGTGTGATGATGCTCTATATACTCTGATGTGTAATGCTGCTCCATATATCCTGATGTGTGATGCTACTCTATATACCCTGATGTGTGATGATGCTCTATATACCCTGATGTGTGATGCTGCTCCATATACCCTGATGTGTGATGATGCTCTATATATTCTGATGTGTGATGCTACTCTATATACCCTGATGTGTGATGCTACTCTACATACCCTGATGTGTGATGATGCTCTATATACCCTGATGTGTGATGCTGTTCCATATACCCTGATATGTGATGATGCTCTATATATTCTGATGAGTGATGCTGCTCCATATACCCTGATGTGTGATGCTACTCTACATACCCTGATGTGTGATACTACTCTATATACTCTGATGTGTGATGATGCTCTATATATTCTAATGTGTGAAGCTGCTCTATATACCCTGATGTGTGATGATGCTCTATATACCCTGATGTGTGATGTTTCTCCATATACCCTGATGTGTGATGATGCTCTATATACCCTGATGTGTGATGCTACTCTATATACCCTGATGTGTGATGATGCTCTATATACCCTGATGTGTGATGATGCTCTATATACCCTGATGTGTGATGCTGCTCTATATACCCAAATCTGTGATGATGATCTATATACACTGATCTGTGATACTGATCTGTGATGCTGATCTATATACCCTTTCTGTGATGCTGATCTATATACCCTGATCTGTGAGGCTGAGCTATATACTCTGTCCTGAGATGCAGATCTATATACCCTGATCTGTGATGCTGATCTATATACCCTGATCTGTGAGACTGAGCTATATACCCTGATCTGTGATGCTGATCTATATACCCTATCTGTGATGCTGATCTATATACCGTATCTGTATTGCCGATCTATATACTATCTGTAATGCTGATCTTTATACCCTATCTGTAATGCTGACCTATATACCCTGATCTGTGAGACTGAGCTATATACTCTGTCCTGTAATGCTGAGCTATATACTCTGTCCTGTGATTCTGGGGCTGTACACTCCTGTCGTGTGATGCTGAGCTGTATACTCCTGACACTATGGTTTGAAGCAAGTGAAATACAGGGGACAGAGTGGGTGGATTATATAAGGGGTGGGGCTTATGAGAAGTGGGAGGGGTCAACAGGAAAGGGCGGGGTCTGGCGCCCCCCTATCCTAAAACTTCACCAGCCACCACTGATCAGGAATATTCTTCTGCATTGAATGTTTGGTGATTGTCAGCTTACACTTGTTGCTGGGGGTTCGGTATAAACACACAGTTGAGCTGCTCCCCTTAAGCTACAGCTGTACACAAGCCACCATGGCTCCCCCCTACCCCATCGCATTCAATACATGACCCATTCAAGCAAGGTATGACATTTACGTGGTTAAAAGTGGCATTGAGGAGGTGTCATATTGCCTCACTGTCTGTCAAACACCTCTGAAAAGCAATCCGAAGGCTTCACAGTAACAGACTCATGTGTAAGCATGTGTAACTGCTTTTAAAATATGGGCCTGTTCCAGGGTCAGGGCAACTGATGCCCTAAACATAGTCCAACAATGGTGCCTTCTTTGCATCCCACGCTTCCCCTCCACAGATGTATACTTACCGAAATCCAACTGCCATGGCCTCCATCGTTTGACATCCTGTGCCTCAAGCCCACTCTGTCCTAGCCATGCAGGCACATAACAGCTCTATAGAATTATAGGGAGACAAAGGTAGATTTGCCCATAGACATCTTTAGGGATATAATCTGCATGCTAGGTCAGGGGAGAGACTTCTGGCACAGAACATCAACAAAACAATGGAGACCATTGGATCTCAGTCAGTATACATCTGTTAAAAGGAGGATGGGATCAGTTAGGTCCGGACAAAGGGGAAAACAGGATGAGGATAATCATGAGACCGATTTAGGCTTCTTTTACCTTAGTGCGTCTCCAAAGTTGCACAATTTCCAGTGCAGGAACCTTTTTTGAAGTCGCAGCCACTTCTGTAGTGTCAGTAGGAACGGCTCTCATAGAATTACATTGAATTTCACATGTCCTGCGACTTGGGGTCTCACAAGTCGGATCCCAAGTCACACAATTGTGAATGGAGGCTAAATCTTATCTTAATGTTACACTAATAATTTATGCAAACAGTTTTTTTTTTCTCCCCGTGTGTTGCGCAGTGTAGTTTCCATACATGTGTCGAAATCCGGCAGGGTCTAGCCAAATTTGAAACCATGTATGGGAAAAGTGGTTGTACAAAAGTCGATTAACCAATCGACTTCTGTACAACCAGCCTGTCGGGTTTTTCTGAATGATCAGTGTCGCCGGCTATAGCCAGCAACGCTGATCAGTGTGTTCTGACGGTGGTCAAGGCTCCCTGCCATCAGAATACAATAGTTCAGTGGGAGTAATTTCCCTACCCAGATTTAACGTGTGGATGCGGGAGTGGGGTCATTTCTTTCCATTCAACCTTGTGGTTAAATGAAAAAAAAAATGATCAATGTATAGCCAGCCTATGGCTCTCTTAAAGTGAAACGTGCATGTTCACTTTGAGCTGCACTATTCAGCTACATTACACAAAAGTTGCACTAATATGATATTTTGATTGGCAGACTTTGCTGGATCTATTTTGCAGAGAATATATGGGGGTGTACCAATTATGGAAATGTTGTATTATGAGAAATTACAGAAAATATAGATTTTTTCCAATTTTTTTACTATTTATTCTAAAAAAAAATGCAATATAAATATATGTATCCAAATTTGCTACCAAAAAAGTCCTATCTGTCTCAGAAAATGCTGTATAATATGTTAGGGTAGCCTACAAAATTTAAAGATAATAATATGCAGAACTGAGACATCACTGAAATGAAAAAAATAAAATAAACACTCCGGGACTCAAGGCGATTTAAGAAGAAAAAGGCCAGGGACTGAAGTGGTTAAGAAACTCTGCTTAAGATAATCATTTTTAAAAATTGCTTTTTAGTGTGCTAAATGTATTAGTGGTACATTGTTACATTACCGCAAACACTGGCCAACTTGATGGAGATTTGCAACTTTGTACCTAGTTTTTCTAAGGCTAGGTTCACACTGATGTGCTGTTATTTGGCTGCAACACAGGCATTCCTGCTGTTTTCTTGCGTTTTATCTGCAGCTTTAGCTGAGACCAAAGATGCATGCAGAAGTTTTAATTCGCTTTCGGAAAACATGTAACCTAATAGAAGTCTATGGGACCATGGTAAACCCGGTCTAAGTGCTCTTCAATAAAGGAAGTACAAAGTATCATTACATTCTCAGGCTCTACTTCCTGCTTTTGCAGTGCTACATGATGGTTGTGCTTTATAGCTCTTTCTCATAATGCAAATCAGTGAGTTGGTTGACTTACTAAAAACATTGCACCTAATTGTGCTAATCTATACTGCTGCTAGGGACTAATCTACAAATCTCTACTTTAGTAAAATAACAAAAAATATGGAAGAGGAAGGTGGTAAATGTGAAAACCACATCAAAAATTATTTTCAGGTAAACATTTCAACAATGACTCAAATATAAGTGAAAGTACTTCATACCCTCCCTTTACAGCAGAACTAACTTTATTTTTAACATTTTAAAAGTAGTGCATACACCGAAAATTGCAGAATTGGAAGTTGATTTACTAAAGGAAAATCCACTGAGCACTGCACTTGGAAGTGCACTTCCTGTAGATTTGAGGGGAAGCTCTTTATTTTCCTTACATGTCCCCCTCAGATCTACAGCGACTAGGTTTCCAAGTGCACTTGTAGTGCACAGTGGATTTGATTTTAGTAAATAAATCCCAGAGTGTCTTGTGGCTTTTCCAGGAGGTCTCTCAGCTGCTGAGCAGGCACAGTGCAGGACCTGCGAGCCTCAAAGACCTCATGGCTTCAGCTCTTCTAACTGAACATCTCAGATGACATTGGCTTTCCATACCTCACTCTTAGGCCTCACGCACATGGGAAGTTTGAGGCATCCGCTGTAAATTGCAGGTGTGGGGGCGTGGCCAAGACAGGCATGTGAGAAGACGTGTGTCTCACAGAATACACAGAATACCGATCCTCTCCCAGCAGTGATCCGAAGGTGAGAAATGGCTCTCCAGCTGGCTACCGACCAGGGCAACCTCCCGGACCACCCGCCGGCCCTCTGTACCTGCGGAAAGGCAAAGAAAAAGGAGGATTCCATGAACTCGGAAATCCAAGATGGCGCCACCACAGCCCTGGCACAGCGCACGCCGAGAGGAGCAGAGAAATCCAAGGAGGTTCCCAACAAGATCCCCCTTGGATGCCAAGAGGGGGGGGTCCCAACAAGAGAGCACAAAAGACACAGGGTAAGGAGAACCCGAGGGACATGCTCTATTATGCCCAAAAGCTGGGGGGTCCCCTGGATCAGAATGTGAGAGGGGGTCCCGTCCAGCCCCACGTGGCACCACAGGGCACAGCAGCACAGGGCTCAAAGGGACAGCCTGCAGGAGAGACGGAGGGACAGGGAGAGCAGTATTATGCAGCCGAGCAGCCTCTTCCCCTGCCCACAGACACAGAAACAGATGACACTGAGCAGCCAACACTGGCCGAGATACTTAGAGCAGTGCATGTCTGCACTGCATCAGTGAATACCCTCAAGGAGCAGTTTGGGGGACTAAAAGAAGACGTTTCCCTACTAAGATAGGATTTGCAAAAAATTCAGGAGCGCACAACCACGGTGGAGAGCAGGGTGAGCGAGGTTGAAGATAAACTGCCCCCAGTTGCTCCATGTAGCACATCAGTTGGCTAAAGATACCAACAACAGAGCAGATGACATCGAAAACCGTCTGAGACGGAATAATGTATGCATTGTGGGGTTACCGGAGAAAACTGAGGGGAGAGATCCTACCACCTTTGTAGAGGGGTGGCTGCAGGAGGTATTTGTAAAAGAGGCTTTTTCCCCGTTCTTCACTGTCGAGAGGGCTCATAGCACACCGGGCCGCCCCACCACAACCAGGTGCCCCCCCCCAGGCCCAACCTTGCTCGTCTTCTACACTACAGAGACAAGGAAGCGGTACTGAGACAAGCCAGAGAGAAGGCTAATGTACAGGTGAATGGGGTCTGGGTGTCCTTCTATCCAGACTTTTCTGCAGAGGTGCAGTGGCGCCGGGCCAAGTTCTCGGATGTGAAAAGGCATCTGCGATCATTGCAGCTTCCCTACGCCATGTTGTACCCCGCCAAGTTGAGGGTTAATGCTAACCGTCTAACCCACTTTTTTTAATCAGCTCAAGATGCTGCACTATGGCTAGATAGTAATGAGCAGGCCCTACGCCATCGAGTAGGAGAGGCGGATGGTGATTGATTTGTTAGCTGCTGCCGCCAGTCACCATGATGAAAAATGGATATACTAGACGTACCGGCAAGTTTTATATGGAAAGCTCACTTTATGTTCACTTTTTGTCCCTTTGTTTACCCCCCTTTTTTATGCCTTTTATGGCTTTTTTCTCTTTTTGGCTCAAAGAGCTACCGTCTGTTTTGATCCTGGCGGATAGACATGGATAAGTGGGGAAACCTATGCCTTCTGGGAGACATAATACTAACATGTGAACCTTGAGCTATCTTGTGAAGTTGCAAGAAAAATGCGATGTGAGATGTAGAAAAACAGTGCTTAATATGTTTTTGTTCCAAGTTGGATCAATCTGGCCTGTCTGTTGACGGCCTGGACCCATGTTTGTTTTCTATGTTTACCCCTTTATACCCACAGGCTTCATTTGGAGGACATTAAGTTCTGGAACTGTTACTATGCAAATTATGGCATATTTGATGCGCCTGGAATATGGCTCGCAGCAAATATCCTGTGCTGGGGTTTAACCTGGCTGATATTGGACTGGCCCAACGTCCCCACAGGGGGTCACCTAAACTCGTTTTGCTTATTGACTAATCTCTGTATATTTTATTGTTCTATATGCACCCTGATGTTCCCAGATATCATGGTTCCAAATGGCTGAAGTACATTTGGTGTTTTGGAACGTTAGGGGGCTAGGTTCCCCACTTAAACGCATGATGATCTCCACTTGCTTGAAAAAGTTTCACCCAGCCATATTTTGTTTCCAGGAAACACACCTGACTCTGGAAACTCAGATCTGTTTAAAGTACTCCTGGGCGGGGAATGTGTATCATTCCACACACACCTCCTTCTCTAGGGGGTGAGTGTGCTGGTGCACAGTGCCATAGATTTCCAGGAGTTTGACACATGTATATACTCTGAGGGGCGATATATTTTTGCTTGCATTGTCGCATTGGGTCGCTACACTGTATTTCCGTTCGCGGTGGTGGTGCTCTGGAGTCCCTCCATGGATAGGCACCCAAGTATAGGGGGGCCTGCATCATCGAGGGAGTCGCCATTGCTGAGGTTATTTAATGAGGTCGGCTGGGTGGATTTTTGGAGACACAGGAATCCCTTGGAGAAGCAGTTCTCCTGTTAATCCAAAACACATGGGACGCTATCCAGGATTGATCTAGCAGTCTGTAACCCTGCCATGCTCCCATCCGTCTCGGAGGTGATATACAAGCTGTGCAGTGTGTCTGACCACTCCCACATGGTGATTAGCTTGATCGTGGCTCCACTGACCGAGTTGCCCAGGGCACCCTGGAAATTTAATGCCTTCTGGCTGAAGCTATTTCTATCCCCTGTAGAGCTGGAGAGGAGCATGCGAGAATTCCTAGCCAGGCAGGAATTTGCTGATTCCCCTCTGACCCAATGGGAAGCTTTCAAGGCCCACTTGAGGGGTCTATTAATTGCAGAAATTACAAAGGTTAAGAGGCAGTCATCCGGGCAGAGGGAGGAGCTTGAAAAGCTGGTGCAGGACTTAGAGGAACAATTTGTTAAGGACCCCACAGACTCTGCCAGGGAGTCATGGAAGTTGGCTCAATCAGCTTATGAGCGGCTGCTGTCCTCCAAGGCAGAAAAGAAAAGATTCTTCTAAAAGGCAGCATTCTTCGAGGAGGGTGAAACCACGGGCCACCTTTTGGCCAAGATAGCATACTCAGAGCAGCCGTTCCCGGTAATAGGGGCATAAGCCTGGTTATGTTTGTTTATGCTGAACTCAATAAACTTTTCTTTGGATACAAAAAAAGTAAATTGCAGGTGTATTTCTGCACTTGGGAGAGACAACTGTAGTGTACAGTCACCCATAGTAATTAATGGCTGTACGCTGGCTGTACACCATGTGCTTGGGTAAACACATGCGCGGACATTAATATGTTTGCATGTTCCAGGATTTACTCCTGTGCACGAGTTTATCTAAGCATTGAGTACACCTGCGTGCAACTAGCATACAGCCATTTATTACTATGGACAGCTGTACGCTGCCTTCAGCTTTCCCTCCAGAGTGCAGAAATACACCTTCAATTCACAGTGGATGCCTCAAGCTTCCCATGTGCATGAGGCCTAAGAGGGAGGTGTGGAGAGCCAATGTCATCTGCGCTGTTCAGCCAGAAGAGCTGAAGCCATGAGGTCTTTGAGGCTCGCAGGTCCTGCACTGTGCCTGCACAGCAGCTGAGAGGCCTCCTGCAAAAGCCACAAGAACCTCACTTTTTCTCAACAGCGCTGACACCGACAGCAATAAATATCTGTAAAAGGTTGTACTTCCCTAACCATGTATCCAAACCTAGGAGAAAAAAAAAGATTTGACTTTAGATACATTTTAAAGAGACTGTGAGTTTGCCCAGTCTAACTAAAGTGACAGTGTTTGTCAACAGCTCACCCCCAAGCTTTTATACTTACAAAACCATGGTACTGCACCACCTCCCCACTGCACCATTCCAACCTGCTCTGGTTTCAGAGCATAGACAGAGAGGTGTCATCATGGGCTTATCTTCCCACTGGCAGTGTCTCAAATGGCAGCAATTGTGGCAAAACGCACACTTAGAAATTACGCAAATCTCATCACAAGCATGCACCGGTTAGCCCATTCAAGCGAAAGGGCGAAAGGGCTGCCCTATGTGCAACATGTGGAAACACCTGTTACTGCTATGCAAGATGTGAACGGGGCATAAAGGAGTTGTAAAGGCAAAAGGTTTTTTATCTTAATGCATTCTATAGCTTAGCTGTCCCAGACACTCCTCCCGATTGGCTGAGACACAGCAGCAGCGCCATTGGCTCCCACAGCTGTCAATCAAAATCAGTCAGCTAATCAGGGGAGAGAGGGGGTGGGGCCGGGTCTGGGCTTCGTGTCTGAATGGATACACGGTGCCCCCTGTAGCAAGCTGCTGGCTGAGGGAGCACTCACCAGAGGGAGAGGCCAGGAGAGCAGAAGAGGGTCCCGAGTAGAGGAGGATCTGGGCTGCTCTGTGCAAAACCAACTTCACAGAGGAGGTAAGTATAACATGTTTGTTATTAAAAAAAAAAAAAAAAAACGAGTCTTTACAATCACTTTTAGGCATCCCTCTGCACAAAAAACTGTCTCTAAGCACTGCAAGATAACCTTTTGAAAGACAATTTTTTACAATTTCTACAACACCGTGACTTTGCTTTCCAAGTTATAACACTGTTCTGCATGCATATGAAGGAATCTTTAAAGGAATCTTATTAAGGAATCTTAAACGGCCAAATTCATTATTGGATAATCTATCAGTTTTCAGTTTTTATTTGTGATACATGTAAAAGAGATTAGTTTGATGCAACTCTTGCCGTGTACACACAGGCAGACTTTTCAACCGGACTGGTCCGACGGGATGAATCCGTCAGACAATCCGACCGTGTGTGGGCTTCATCAGACCTGCAGCGGACTTTTTCGGTCGAAAATCAGACGGACTTTATATTTGGAACATGTTTCAAATCTTTCCGAAGGACTCGAGTCCGGTCGAAAAATCCGCTCGTCTGTATGCTAGTCCGACGGATGAAAACCGACGCTAGGGCAGCTATTGGCTACTGGCTATGAACTTCCTTATTTTAGTCCAGTCGTACGTCAACATGTACAAATCCGTCGTACTTTGGTGTGATCGTGTGTAGGCAAGTCCATTAGTTCAAAAGTCCGTCGGAAGTCCGTCAAAAGTCCGCCCGCGTGTACACGGCATTAGGCCCCTTTCACAAAGGCATTTCAATCAGATCTGCCTGTCAGCTGTTCAAGTGGATCTGATCAGAAGGTCCATGGAGCCCTATGGACAGGCAGGTGCAAACAGACTAGTGTCTGTTTACACCTGCCTACCTCCGGGTCCATCCAGGTCTGGTAAAAAGTGGAAAAAGGACTGTGGACCAGATCAGAGGTAGCCTGATGTAAGCAGACAGTGGAGCCTGTTTACACACAGTCGTCCATAGAGCTCAGCTAAGTCTGCCCATGTCCACTCTGCATAACCTGAGCAGGCACGTATGTGACATCTGTCTCACTCAGCTCTGATCAGCAGGGGAGCAGCTTCCCTGCTGGTTAGAGCAGACACTAGGGTTGATTTACTAAAGGCAAAAAGACTGTGCACTCTGCAAATGCAGTTGCTCCAGAGCTTAGCAAATGAGCAGAAGCTCTGCTGACTTCCATCATCCGATTGGGTACTCTTTGCAAAGTGAAGCCTTACCTCATTTACTAAACTCTGCAAAATGCAGTTGCCCTCTGCAAGTGCAGTTGCTCCAAAGTGCACAGTCTATTTGCCTTTAGTAAATCAACCCCACTGCTCCATGTGGAAGGGGCCTTATAAGTTATAAAAAAACTTGTTTCACTGGATAGTTTGTAGTTGTCTATGTACATGAGACAGCCATCATTTCTGATTACATAGGTAGACTCTGCATCTTACTTTGGAGATCTACACAATGGATCTGCTTTGCTGCAGCTTACAAGACTTTCCCAACGTACCGAGAACAAGGCACTTCTATACCGCTCCCAACTTTTTGAGATGGGAAAGAGGGACACCTAATAGCAAAAGTATGTAGGCATAGGACACACCCCCTACCATGTCCCCTTAAAAGAGAATTATACAAAAAAAAAAGATTAGTCAAAGTGGAGTTCCACCCAAAAGTGGAACTTACGCTTAATTGCTTCCTCCCCCCCTCCGGTGTCACATTTGGTACCTTTCAGGGGGGAGGGGGGAAGGGGACCTGTTTTTGACAGGTCCCCTTCCCCACTTCCGGGAGACCGGGCCATGGCCCCCCTCCTCTTTCACCCGGGTTCCCTTACCTGGAATGGTGGTGGCTGCACCCGACAGTCGATCTGAAGATCAGCTGGGGTGCCGACATTGCGGGCTCCCTGGACAAGTAAGTGCCCATATAGTAAAAGTCAGCATCTGCAGTATTTGTAGCTGCTGACTTTTTTTTTTTTTCCCAAGGCGGAACTCCGCTTTAAACTCACAAGTGCTTTTTTTTTTTCACCACTATTCCTTTATACTGGCTTTTGAATTTTACAAATGCAGCCCTTTAGAAATTGGATGAATGGTTTAGCATTGTAAAACACTTTTTGAAAGATACATAGTGCATTTTATATATAACTACATAGATCAGACCAAATTGAGGGATAAACGAGGAGGAAAGAGGGACAGAGAGACTTTGTTCCAAATCAGAGATAGTCCCTCTAAATCGGGGACAGTTGAGAGCTATGCACTCCCTGTATGCACTCCCTGTATAGGTGTATAGACGGTCTCTTTTCTCAGCAGTTGTTATACACAGAACTTTATGAGGCTTTGCCAAATACAGTGCGCCCTCTAGTAGCCAATCTGCAAATATCAATATTTAGTACTATAACAAAAAATATGGAAAATAAGATTAACATTTCCATTAAGAGAAACACTACAAAAGCATGAATACATAATATCAATAAGTATCAATATCACTGAAAAATGCTATAATTTGAAATTAGTGTAGAAAAAGGAAATGCGCAAAGATAATTAGAAACATTGATGACCTTACAGGAAACAGAATAGTACAGAAAATGTTATGTGGTTTTGCACAGCACACAGATCAAGGTATAGATGACTAATTTGTATGCTATCTAAGCCAACCATCTAAGATATGTGCCACCAATGTGGTAACAAAGAGCACCAATATATGAGGGGGTGCCCAAGGTCAGGTTTTCCATTCGTAGCATTTAACACACTGTCTACTCTATTCTATCAGATGCCAGCAGTGGAAAGTAAACCGCCTGGCTGGTTTGGGCTGCATGGGGTGATGATCACTTATCTATGAGCACCAGCAAAAGCAACACACACCCCAACTGACTGTTCCAGAGGGAAAAAAGCAATTGGGCATTTTAGAAACTTTGGGCAATCGTTCATCTTTAGCTGACTTTCAGTAATCCAGATCCACAAGTGTTTGCTGTTCTACTACTTCCTGCTTATTAGGCATAAACAGTCATACAGTACTCAGCAACATGAAACTGCAGGCGTGGATTGTCAATCAGCAATGCAATATCATGCCCACTCCAACGGGCTGCCAGTTGGAGTGGGCATGCGGGTCTGACAGCTCTATAATGCTTACACCAGTTTCAGTAACACCACTGATAATAAAAACTGCATTGTGATACAAGCAGCTGTAATCCAGTCTTTATGCTTTCCCAGCAGATAATATACCAGGGAACAGGATACTGAAGATTAGCTAAAGACTTCCTTTATTGGTTTATAATGCATGATAGTTACTTTGCGCTCCCCTTGAAGTGGGAAAAATAAAAATGTTGGTATGTGCTGTAAAGCATTGCAAAAACTTTTGCAGAAAACACAGCAATGGCCACACAGGCAGGAGAGATTTTTGAATTATTGTGCATTTCAGCAATTGTTAGAGCCGTGTGGACCCTAAAACAGTAGGAGCCCATTTACACTTGTGTGTTGGGCAAATGTGCAGTAAGGAGTGTGCCCGTGCAACGGTGTTCTGTGCAATCCCATGCAAGCAGTCCCACTGATGTCAATTGGGACGCAGCCGCTGTATGGACACAGCCGCTGCTTCCAATCTGACATCCGTGTGGGTGCAGATACAAGGCCCCAAATGCACACTGTCTGTGTTCAGGACCATGCACCCGCATGAATCTCAAACTGAGGGCACAAGCCAGAGTGAGGGCCGCATTTGCCCACACTCAGATGCATAGGTGTGCTGTGTTCAGCCCTCACATGGGCGAATGGTGTAAAACACCCCATGTGAAACAGGCCTAAAACATATACGCTCCTTTGAAACACTTGCTTCACGTGAGCTGTGATGTGCTGCAACCCATTGTAAATGGCACCCCAACACATGGCACAGTACAGTGCAATGCACAATGCACCACATCACACCACATTGCATATACCAGGCTTTGTGGTGTGCAGTGCCTGTGCATTTTTTTTTTGATCCACTGTGTTGGTGTTGGCAGCACATAAAATGAATGGACTGCCTGTATGCAATGCACATTAATCCGCAAAAAAATGCGCATTGACATCCTACAACAGATCGCTAAAGTGTGAATTAGCCCAAAGTGTTTTCATCCTTAAGGAATCAAATAAAGGACAGTTTGATAGATTAAGGCAGCACTGTTTCAATTAGTGCTTAATAGAGGCTCATTCACACTAGCCTGAATGCTAAAGTGCAAAGCAATGTTTAGCTTTTTTTTTTTTTTACTGTATTGAAGCGTCAAAAAATTACAATTTATTCAAGACCTCCTTATGGGTTGTGCACGTAACTGTGTCTTGGGTAAGATGGCCTTTTGGGAATTCCGCTACATAAAATATATTTCCAGCTCACATGTAATTAATACTCTAATGACTGTATATTATGATATGATGACTAATATGTTTTTCTTTTGATTCATAGACATTGATAATCACTCTATAGCATTATATGCCTGTATATAGAAAAATAAGCTCCTGAAGAAGCAGGAACTCTTTCCGCGAAACATGTCAAGCGAACAGTTTTTGCATGGTATAATCATTCCAATGTCCACACCTTATGTGACCAGATAGAGCCTTTATTCCATTTCTTTTTTAAATCTATGTATTTTAAACTATGTTTGTAATTAATAAAAACTACAGTAAAACATTTTATACCATTTATGTTATCCTAAGCCTTTGTACGGTATCATTAAAGTCCATTTTAGCCTCCCAAAAAATCCCTTCTCGACAATTTATTTAAGCCTATGCACCCCAGCATGTTGTAATTTTTCAATCAATAAATGTTGGGCAGGAGGCAGTAGGCCACCCATTGAAAGAAATTTGTCTAGTTCATCAGGAGCCAGTTGAAATTCAGCTGTGTATGGCCAGCTTTAAGCCAGCTATAGATGGATCAAAATTAGGCTGTTTCAGCAGGGACTGGACAAATTTGGATTCATCTATGCAGGGCCCTCTGATTCCTCCTGTATTGAATTGTATTGTAACTGTACTATCCTCATGTTGTAAAGCACTGCGCAAACTGTTGGCGCTATATAAATCTTGTATATTAATTATACCGTATATACTCGAGTATAAGCCGAGTTTTTCAGCACATTTTTTTGTGCTGAAAATGCCCCCCTCGGCTTATACTCAAGTCAAGCAATTTTCTGCAGCAGAGAATGACATTTTCCGAACCGAATTTGGGGCCCTGTATCTCAGGGCCACTTGGTGCTAGGAACCCCAAATTTGGTGTGCAAACTCAATGAAACTAGCACTATCCAAAGCTGGGATTCCTAGCACTATGTGGCCCCGATATACGGGCCCCAAAGTCGGTTCAGAAAATGTCATTCTCTGCTGCAGAAAAGTGCTTGACATTTTCCAAACCGAATTTGGGGGCCCATATCTCGGGGCCACTTGGTGCTGGGAACCCCAGCTATGAATATGTTGTAGTGGTAGCTCCACTTGGTTTGCACACTAAATTTGGGGTTCCTAGCACCAGGTGGCCCCGAGATATGGGGCCCCAAATTCGGTCAACTGTGTCCATCTGCAGCAATGTCATTTTGGGACCCTTTGGGTTCAGAGACCCCAAATTTTGGCTGCAGCTAAGGGGCATCTAGGAACCCTTAACTACCGAGTTTGAAGTTCAGAGGACCTATGGCTGCAAATGGGCACAGTGAGGAATGCAAATGGGCACAGTGAGGCTGTAAATGGGCATTGTTGACCCTCTTTTCCACTTACAGTAGCTGCACATTTCTCACCCTAGGCTTATACTCGAGTCAATAAGTTTTCCCAGTTTTTTGTGGTAAAATTAGGTGCCTCGGCTTATATTCGGGTCGGCTTATACTCGAGTATATACGGTAATCCATGGCCGTTCATGTTTGAGATGAGTCAACCCAGTGATCGACTCCTCTTAAATTGAAATGTTGGAAAATTTGTGTTTGATTAGTGCTGCAGATGACTGGCCGCAGTGCTGATCAAACACAAATTTTCTAACATGATAAGGTATTCTGAGAGCGCAGGACTCCCCAATGTCGGAATACAGTCATGGCAGGGGAAGATTTTTTCATTCACCTTGAATGTGTGGATAGGGGAATCCAATCAAAAAAAACAAATCATCTATGGCCAGCTTTATTTCTCTCTAATTTCTCCAGCTCTCTTTGCTACATTGTTTAAAACATGATGGTCAGTCATTTAGGCTGATAATCTGATCAATATTTCAGCTGAAGAATATACACAGGTGTTCTTTAATATGGATTTATTGGCTTGTACATGTTTTATTGGCTAGTATTGAGCTTCCAGACTCCGGCCCCTGAACTGCTAGCACTGTGTGTACTTCCAAGAAAATAAACAGCTGCGGGTTTGCTTGTCTTCCTGTAACTTTTGCTACATACATGACCTTCTGAGGATATAAATACTGAGAAAACAGACATGCACACAGCAGCTTTATATTGTTTCCCAGATCCAGAATCTAGGGAGCTATGGCTGATATTAGATGGGCCTTATTAGAGGGCTGATTGAGAAAAAAAGAGACAATACATTCCCCTATCCCCAGTAAGGTGGATGGAGGAATCCTTCCCGCTGTACTATTGTATTCTGAGAGTGGGGACTCCTCTACTGTCAGAATACACAGATCAGAGCTGCAACCCATTGGCTGCAGCTGTTGATCAAATGAACATTTTCCAACATTACTAACATTGCTAGATGGACTTCTGTTGAACAGGGCATAGATAGATTGAAATGTAGCTGATCCCTGCAGAACTAGCCGAATTTTGATTCATCTATGGCTATCTTAAATTATCGTATTGGCTGCAGCCAGGGCTTTTTTTCTGCAGGAACGCGGGGGAACGTAGTTCCGGCACCTCCAGCACAGAATGTATGTAATGGCGAGGGGTACTATAGTATGCTGGAGGGACTACTGATGCTAGCTGCTGGGGGATCTATTGTTGTGGGAGGGGGGTTACTTTTTGCTGGAAGGGATCTACTGTTGAGGGAGGGGTCTATTGTTGCTGGCGGTTGGGAAATCTATTATTGCTAGTGGGGGTCTATTGTTGCTGGGGGTATGTTATTGAATGGGGGTTGTCTATTGTTGATGGCTGCAGGGGATCTATTTTATTGCTTTTCTTGTTATCAGTATCAAATTCTATACAAATTGCTTGTTTCTGTATTCCCTGTAAGGGAGGGTACTGAGAGGTGGGTAGGGGTGGAACCCAAGGTCGGTGCTCAGAGGAGTGTAGGGGGCAGAGACAAGGAGGGAGTTCCTGCACCTATTCCCTGAGAAAAAAAGCCCTGCATCATTATCCCCTGATGGAAACCCACCATAACACAACATAGCAATTTTTCCTTCACAACTTCACCCTGGAACCAACACCTTTACAAAAAACTGCATGGAGTCCAAGCTCTCAAAACAGTTTGCAGCTTGGACCCTGCAGAAAATTAAATAAAATGGCCGCACACAGAGTGGATTTAAAGCAGTTATAAAGTCCAATTAAAAAAATATATATTAACCTCCCTGGCGGTATGATTATGTCAGATTTTTGATGCTGAAAGCGGTACATTGTTTCACATGGAAATTTGGTGTTCTATATTGTAGGCCTGTAATTCATATGAATAACTCACTTAAATCTGTCCAAACAAGAGTCTAGTAGACATCACGGGTATGATAAAGTTTGAAACAAATCATAAATTATAATATAATAAATAAATATAAATATTTATCAAAAATAATAATATAATAATAATAAAATGTATTCAATAATGTAACCAACTCAAAAACACTGAAATGTGCTCAGTTGCAGAATTGTCGTTGTCATATCTTTCAGTGTCTGATGACGAATTTCCCCACAAATCACTATCTCTCAATTCTGCAACTGTTCTGATTTATTATCGCTGTTTTCTAGCTGGTCTAAAACCGCTTTTTTTAAAGGGACGCTTTTTGGTTGCCATGGACAATCTCAAGTTTCCAGGCAGAAAGAACAGTATATATAATATAAAAGTGCATACAGGGCATTGGACAAACCACTAGGGACAAAAGAGAGGTGAAATTATTTGATACAGTAATGTAATCTGTAAGATTACAGTGTACTGTATGTGTTTTGCACTTATTGAATTTCCCGCCAGGCTCCGTCCCCGCGCGTTGCGCCGCTTGCAAGGAACAGAGCCCGGCATACAGAGCATCGGGCAGAAGACACAGTAACCATACACAGTGGGGAGACATCGCAGGATCCTGGGGACAAGGTAAGTTACTTTCCCTGGATTCCGCTCTTGGTATGGAAAATTCTCCCCGAGCCACACTTGGGATTACCGCTAAGAATGTTAAACATGTTATACTAACCTGCTCTGTGCAAGGATAGTGCACAGAGCTGCCCCAAGCCTCCTCTTCTGGGGTCCCCAGCTGGCTCTTGGCTCCTCCCCTTCTGTGTGCACCTCCATAGCAAGCCGCTTGCTATGGGGCTGCAACTCAAAAACCGAGCTGGGCTGTGTGCGTCCATAGACACACACACAGCGTGACTCAACGCCACCCCCTGCTTACAAGATTTGATTGACAGCAGACAATGGCTCCCACTGTTACTTCTGTGTTCTGTGAGGAGAGAGAGACCAGTGCTACTGCAGACGGGAACAGCACTGGATCGAGAGAGGACTCAGGTAAGAATAAGGGGGAGTGGGAGTGATATAAATGCTGGGGCATTATGTACCTTAAAGCGGTAGTAAACTGCTACAAAAAAAAACTTTCCTCTGTAAGACAAATGCATAAGGTGCTGGTATGTATCACATACTAACACATTTTACGAGACTTAACTTAAAACAAAGCCTTCCAGCGGCGCGCTGTCATCGCTGACAGGGCTTCCATCTTCACCCGGTCTTTCTTCTGGGTTCACTGCCTCCGGCTACATGAGTAGCCGGAGCCGCCATGATCACCTGAGTCTCATAGGCTTGGTGGTCACAGAACGCGGTGCGCGTGACCCGCAGGGTCGCACAGACAGCACTTGCTCGGGGGGGACGTCCATGGACGCCCTCCCGGCAATTAAGGCCTGCGCGGTAGACGACTTTCGGCTATAGTAGTTAAAAGTAGTTAAAAATTGTCATTAGACTGTTAATAGGGGGAAAGGAGGAACCAGGGAAGGCAAAACATAAGCTGGTTAGACTTGGTGTGAGGAAGTTGTGTTTTACATATCAACTTAATTTCCTGCCCAGAACATAGCAGCAGGCCTTGTTATCTAGCAGATGTGATCAATTCACAACCCCCTACAACTCACACCTTCCCCTTCACACATTCTTGGCTTAGTGAATGGAGATGGAATTATGAGCCCATTTGTTTACATTTTTAAGACTCGGAAAGAAAGTGAAAGCAGGTTTAAATGTCTGTTCAAATATGTTACAAAAGCCACAGTTCATGCAAAAGCTAAATATTGTGCAACAAAACAAACACAAAAAACTCCGAAATAACAGAGAAT
Organism: Aquarana catesbeiana; assembly: GCF_042186555.1. Classification (NCBI taxonomy): domain Eukaryota; kingdom Metazoa; phylum Chordata; class Amphibia; order Anura; family Ranidae; genus Aquarana; species Aquarana catesbeiana. Next base: position 321,918,483 of record NC_133329.1, read on the forward strand.
CCATTACAACTGAAACACTAAACATGGCCTTGGAACCTAGCAAAGTGTAATAATATATACATTATATAATAAAAAATATTAAATGATAATAATAATATAATAATGACAATAATATATAGTTATATAATAAGGATCAATATATGGTAAGCAATGTTCACTTCTAATGCACAATCGTGTACCAGGGAAATGAAAAGATTTAGAACGTGATTGAGTATTTAACCTCTTGCCGACCACATAACACATATGTTTAGTAGCAGGGAGGGTGGGTCCTAAAGTGGTTCTACAGGCTCAAGGTTTTTTACCTTCATGCATTCTATACATAAAGTTAAAAAATCTTTTTGTTTGCAGCAGCCCCCTAATACTTACCGTAGCCCCATCTCGATCCAGCGATGTGCACAAGAGCCTCAGTCAGGGGACTCTCACTCCTCATTGACTAAGGCAGCAGTGGGAGCCATTAGCTCCCACTGCTGTCAATCACAGCCTGTGAGCCAATCAAGAGAGGGAGGAGCAGGGCTGAACGGCGGCTCTGTGTGTGAATGGAGAGTGAGCAAGCTGCTTGCTCTGGGGGCGCTTGGCAGGAGGGAGGAGCCAGGAGCTCCAGCGGGGGACCCGAGAAGAGGAGAATCGGAGCTGCTCTTTGCAAAACCACTACACAGAGCCGGTAAGTATACCATGTTTGTTTTTTTTTTAAACAAAAAGTTATCACTTTAATGCCCACGTGGCATACATATGCGACCATGGCAGAGGGGGTTTTTGTATTGAGAGTTTGCATGGTGATTGAGTCGTTACATATAGCTCCCAGGATCTGTTTATGTTAAGGGGATGGCATGATGGGCACAATAGAATAACATGGAAGTCTGGTGTCGAGCATTTAAGTCTGCTTCAAATCAATTAAAGTGTTACTAAACCCAGTAATATGAAAATAGTTCATTCCCCACAGTGCCCACAGCAAAACTTCTTCTTTTTACATTAAAATATTGCCACTATATACCTTTTTGGATGATCTGTATACCACGGTTACAGGATAAACTACACATTTTTTCCAGTGCTGAGCGTTCAGGAAGGAGGAGATTTCCACTACAGCCTGTATACACGCCCACATGTGTGATGTCAATATCATGTGACCTGGCTAGCTCTGAGAACAAGTAAATGTTCTCTCCAGCATAAAACACACAACTGAGCATGTGCAGCTCGGCTACCCTGCCTGTGTTAGCTGGCCTTCCCCAGATAGACAGTGCAGGAGGGAAGGATCTGTGCATACAGGATCAAACAGCCTTTTCACACAATGCAGAGGATTGACACCTTAAGTTCCACAGTGAGTATAACAAGCATGCTATGCTGCATATACAGACTGATTTTACTGTTGTGGGTTTAGTAACACTTTTAGTATGAATGGGGGCTTATATAACGCCAACTATTTGTGCAGCACTTTGCAAAGTAAGATTTACCAACATTAACTTTGCAAAATGAACATTTACTTTCCAACTGAACAGCCTCCATTCCTTTAGTAAATTGACCACATATATAAGAATAAAAGAATAACATGATTTTTAATAACAATTTTGATGAAGTCACCAGGTTTCTACTGTCAAATGATTTGTAGTCACTATCAAATAAATGTTTTCAGATCAGATTAGCTGACATATTGGTTGGAATAAGAGACATTTGCTGACCTTTATCAACATCTGCATTGTCCCGTTCAACTGGAAGTCCAAACCCAAAAACAAAAGCAGTATACATAGCGCTGCCAATGTGGTATTCACCACTCTCTATGGTGAACCACTGAAACCACTGAGTGTGTATTCATTACACTGAAAATGGAATCTTAGCCTTAAGGCTGGGTTCACGCCTCCGACGGATGCGGCTTGCAGCAGGGGGTCCTGTGAACCCCTGTTCTCCGTTTCAAGGAAGAATAAGGGCTGAATTTTTGCTTAGATTCGGCCCTGAAACTGAGCCAAAGACGCACAGCAGCCGCAATGAAGATGTGTGAACCGGCTCCATAGAGAGCTGCTCACAATCTCCTGTCATGCAAATTGGATGCAGGGGAAACCCACATCCAATTTACATAGGTGTGAACCCAGCCTAAAGTGGTTATAAACCCAAAAGCAAACATTTAATATAATGCAGTTTACCAATTCTTAGATGTTATGGCTGCATTAGTTTCCTTTTTTAGGCTTTCTTCTATTTTCATCTGGTGATCCAGCCATCAAGTCTATTGTTTTTCAAAGGCTCAAGCTCTCCAGCAGAATGTATCAGTTTACTTGGTTGAGACAATCCACTTAACACTGGCAGGGGTGATTAAAATGATCACTGCTAAAATAATCTGCCAATATATTTAACACTCCCACCCCACAACCCCCCAACAGACTGACGATGCTGCTGTCTGCTGTGCCTCCTCTGCTCATTCCAGAGTTTACAGGAAGTTAGCGTGTTACTGGCCAAATCAGTAGGTGAAAACAGAGATAAAAAGCCAAAGGAAACTGATGCAGCCACCACATCTAATATAGGTAAGCTGCAATATAATACTGTACATCTTTGGTTTTGAGTTTAACACCACTTTAATCTGCATATATCACATTGGCTCCCTGCAGCCACAACTAAGGGACATTATAAAATCTTCAGTGACTCTGAGCACAATTGTGTGCCAAAGCTGCCAATGTCTGTCAAGCATTGCTGGCCAGATCAATAGCAATGCAAAGTGAAGCAGAGCTCCTCAAAGCTTTTCTGACTTTTATGTGTGTACTACACCATTTGTTTTTATTGGCTTTGGAATGTGTTAGAAAAACTTTACCATGATGTAAATGCTTGTTCTTTACAGAAAAAGACCTCGTAAGCCGAAAAGTGGATACTAGTGTGATTGTGCACTCTAAAACCAGCCTAGAGCTGGCCATAGATGGTCCAACAGGGGCTGGCCAAGATTCTAACCATGCATGTATGGGCAAGCTGAATGTACCCAAGTTAAATGATCAACTTGGGTGCAACCAGCCTCTCGGATTTTACTATTATTGCTGCTAGCAGTATTAATTGTGTTCTCCTGGCAAGGGCGGCTTCCCCCAACACCAAACCCCCCTGCAACCTGTGGTTGCAGGAAATAAAATTGCTCCAGCTATGGCTGGCTGGCTATGGTTGGCCAGGCCATTTCCATCTAGTATCTTCAAGTTGGCACAGTGGCACAGTTGTACAGTGGTGTAGTGGGTAGCACTCTAACCTAGCAATAAAAAGGGTCACTGGTTCAAATCCCAACCATGACACTACCTGCCTGTAGTTTGTATGTTCTCCCTGTGCCTGTGTGGGTTTCCTCCGGGTACTCAGATTTCCTCCCACACTCCAAAGACATGTTGGTAGGTTAGTTGGCTTCTGTCTAAATTGGCCCTAGTATATGAATGTGAGTTAGGGACCTTAGATTGTAAGCTCCTTGAGGGTAGGGGCTGATGTGAATGTACAATGTATGTGTAAAGCGCTGCGTAAATTGACAGCGCTATATAAGTATAATAAATCAAATAATCTACATTTACACAGAATAATCAGTATTGTTTAGTTTTTGATTAAAATTTTAATGAATGGGTGGGTTGTGATGGTTGCCTGTATAGGAATGTGATGCAGAAATAAAATTACTTTAGGAAACCAACCCAGAGACAAAAATGAGTCTTCACAGAAGAAAAGACACTGTTGTGGAACTACAAGTCCATTAATGTCCTCCTGTGTGCATCACCAGGAAAGCTGGATCTGCACTTCCCATAGGACTGTTATGGAGTTTCCAGTCATCCAGAAAGTATACACAAACCTAATGACATTTTTCCTGGACTTTCAAAAACTGCAAAGACTATTTTTACATGAACCAAACACATGACATCACCATCCGCGCCAATCCCACCCTGCGCTCTACTCACCCACATCCATCGCCTCGCAGCTCCCATTGATGTTATCTCCAATCTTACATTTGAAAATTCCTCCAGGGTTACTAATATTTGGCCGGGTAGTCTGGTTGGCTTTTGGGGCCCCAACAATCATCCTGGGATAGAAAAAGACCTTATAAAAATAATGTCTACAGTATATAAAATAAACGTTTAATCACATTCAGAGTGAAGGAAAGGCTGGATGAAACAGGAGCAGCGAGGGATGTATTGCCCATCACAGTGTGTATTTGTGTTATTTCTCAATGGAACGGAGGTGGTTGCCAAACTGGTTTCTATGGGCGACAACTCTCATTTCACTTTCGATAATCCGGCTTCATCATTGATTTCACAGTGAGATCACCTCTGCAGCCCAGACCCCTCCAGCTGTTTTGGTGCTGCAAGGACAACTCCAGACCATCATTGAGCCTATGATTGCATGTCATTGCCTGCATAAGGCTGTTGCATTGCAGTAACACATGTTGGTGCGTGCGTCACCACAAAAACAAAAAAAAAAACACATGGTTATCATGTTGGTGCACCAAAGTGACATTTATCGTTAGGGCTGATTCACACCACCAGCCACACTGGTATCAAGGCTACTGGTGTGCGCTGGGGTGACACAGTCCTAAAGCGGAAGTCTCAGCGCATCACAATGATTAGAGTGTTTTTTTGGTGAAATTTGATGTGGTAGGAAGCCCATCCAAATGAATAGGCTGCTTTAACGCAGAACACACCTTATTCCTATATGATTATAATACTGTGTATTATACTATATGATTAGAATATATCATTATACTATATAATATAATATTTGTATACTATATAATAACTATATACTGTATAATATAATAACTATACTATATACTATACTGTAGTATAATTATAGTCTATACTACTATACTATACTGTATGTATTATACTATATGATTATAATAACGTGCATTACACTGTATGTTTTTAATATCCTGCATTATACTGTATGATTACAATACTATGCATTACAGTGTATGATTACTATACAGTACTGTGTAAATATACTGGGGGGGATTTATGACACCGATATAGCCAGAATCGGAAGCAGCTGTGCATGGCAACCAATCAGCTTCCACCTTACATGTTGTAAACTTAACTGAACAAGCTGAAGATAGAAGTGGATTGGTTGCCATGCACAGCTGCTCCAGATTATGCCTTTTCCAGCTGTGATAAAGTTTGCCCATTGTATAATTATTACACTGTGCGTTATATTCTCTGATTATAATACTGTACATTATATTGTAGGATTATAATACTATACTGTAGGATTATAATACTGTGTGGTGCAATGCATGATTATAATACTGTACATTATACTATATGGGATCATAATACTATACATTATATCGTACGATTAGAATACTGTGCAGTGCAATGCATGATTAGAATATTTTGCATTATATTGTATGATTATAGTACTGTGCAGTGCAATGCATGATTTAAATATTTTGCATTATATTGTTGGATTATAATACTGTACATTATATTGTATGATTATAATACTGTGTAGTGCAATGCATGATTAAAATATTTTGCATTATATTGTATGATTATAATACTGTGTAGGGCAATGCACAAACTTAATATAGTGCATTATATTGTAGGATAATACATCTTTGCATTACATTGAATGATTATAATACTGTACTTTATATTGTAGGACTATAATACTGCACATTATATTGTATGATTATAGTACTGTGTAGTGCAATGCATGATAATAATACTGCACATTACATTGTATGATAATAATACTGAACATTATATTGTATGATTATAGTATCCTGTAGTGCAATGTAGAATTATAATGTTGTACTTTATATTGTAGGATTATAATGATGTGCAATAAATTGTTTGCTTATAATATTGTACATTATTTTGTATGATTATAGTACTGTGTAGTGCAATGCAGGGTTATAATACTGCACTTTATATTGCTGCAATTATAATAATGTGCAATTCATTGTTTGATTGTTATACTGTACATTATTTTGTCCAATTATAATACTTTGCATTCTACTGATCAATTCTAAACAGAAAAAGTCAATCAGAATCCAGCATTCACTGACCATTTCTCAGCCCCATAGCTGTGCAGGATCACAGAGTAACCAAACAGAGATCCACTGGGTCCTTGGAAGATCATAGGGCTGGACTCATCGATGTTATAAGCTCCAGCAGGAAAAGTCAGCCAGATGAGGGTGCAGATGTGGCCCAGGGTGATCAGTGTCCCGGCTGTCCTCCTCCCCATCCTCCTGGGACTTGAAGAAGTAACTTTGTACATTGTCCGGGATGATGCTGCTGCTGATCCTGAGCTCCTGTGATTGCTGGGTGACGGCCGGCACTGAGGATCCAGCAGCAGCCCATCACTCTCATTGTATGCAGGCGGATGGGTGTAGTTGGAGTCGGAGCCCCGCCCACAGCCCAGCACACAACTTCTCTAAGTTTATAGGAGAGTTGGAGGACGATCCCCCCTGTAATTCATCATCATCAGCACTGAAGGCGATCACTGAATGGAGCTCCTTTGTAATTACAGCCTCTGCCTGCAGCCATAATGTAGAATTACTGTACAACTCATTATCATTTCCGATTGGCTACTGGGAAAAAAAGATCAGCTATTTATTTATTTGCCTTCCAAATTATAGTCCAGCTTCATTACAGGGCTGGCTGACTCCATCTGAAGACAAGGACACCAATGTGATGTATTGCAGCTCACCGGGGAATGGGGCTCATTCACTACAATTGTGTCGGGCTGCGTTCAACAGTATTACCCAACGCATCGAAACGCAACTCGCCTTATGTCCGCTGCGTTGGTGTGCGCTGGGAAAAAAGTAGGACGTGCTGCATTTTTACATAGAAATAAATGAAGTGTCATTTTGTGACATCTCAATAAAACAGAAGAAAGGAAACAGTCCTTTCACAGCGCAGGCCAAGTGGTGTGCATTGTACAAAGCATACCCGCCGGTGTGAATGGCACTTAAAGAGGAACTCCACTTTTATTGAGGAAAAACATTCCCCTTGGGTGATCTATGTCAGTGTTTCTCAACCTATTTTTAGGTGAGGCACTCTAAAATTATGGAGAGTCTCGAGGCACCCCATTCTAAAATGTAAAAAAATAACTATTCTAATAGCTTTACATAACGCAGCAACGTATGCATGACACCCAACGTTAGAGGTGATTTATTCTTCCAAAGCAAATACACTTTTGCACACTGATACTGACTAGTATTCCAATGTTTCTCTTCTCCCTCAATTTATCCCTATAATGTGACCCCAGTGCTGACAGAGAGAGGCACAGGAGGGTGAAACAAGAAAGTTGTGGAGGCAACAGACATCCTTCTTATCAACGGATGACATCAGCTTACGTCTCCTCCCTCCTCCTCGAGGGCCAATCAGAATGCTTCTCCTTTTCGGCCAATCGGGAAAGGGGCCTCAGACCCGCTTCCTGATTGGAGAAGATGAGATTCTGTGTCAGAATAGTGAATATTCATTCACTATTCTCACACACCTGGGTGGGCTCCGTTCGCATTCTCTGCGCCCTGAGCCCACCCCATTTTGAACCCTATTAGAGCCTCCGGCTCTAATCAGTGCTTCAAAAAAACACCCCCGCTTTGGAATTTGGTGCATCCAGCGTCCTGAAAGGGGTTGGATGCATGGTGGGAGGAGGGGGGGCGGCACCCGTGCACCCTTAATGGACGGGCCGCCCCTTGTGCATAATGAAAACCCATGGCTTTTGTGTGACTAAAGGGCAAGCTTGATCCAGCTGCTGACTTTTATACAATGTTTGATCATTTTTTTGGCATTTTGCCAAGGCACCCCCTAAGAAACCTCAAGGCACCCCAGGGTGCCTGGATACCCCGGGTAAAAAAGGCTGATCTATGTACATTGCAAGGATTTTAACAAAAATTAATGCAGATTCCTACCTTTTGTTATTCTGAAGAAATACCTGTTTGATACTCTGTGCCCCTGTGCTAAGTGAGCCTAATGGGAGTGGTTTCTTAATTATTAATCAACTGCTGCACCTGCAGGGCTCTAATGAGGAAAATTGCAGGGTCAGCATCCCTTTGGACATGATTTCTTATTGGGAGTAACTCATTAAACATCTGACTTGTATCTTAATGCAGACTTCTGGGAAAATCAATGAGCCAATCACAGAAACAGGAAATTATGTTTCTGGGGGGGATTCTGTACACATTGTGTGTGCAGAACACCTCCGGGTAGCCATATTGCATTGCACTTTACAGAAAATTACAGAGCTGCAGATTGAAAAGGAAAGGTCATTTTTAATAACTTTCAATTACAATATGTTTTGTGTCGCACTTGTATACGCTATATTATTATTTTAATTTTTTCCCCCCATGAAAGCGGAGTTACCCTTTAAATTAGGTGGTTGCATTTAATTTCTTTTTTTTCCGTCCTGTGATTTTGTAAGTGTCACAATGCTCTTTTACCTATGGGGAAGCAGCATTATCACCCAAAAACAGAGAGCACAGAAAGTTCACTGACAAGATTGATGGCACGATCAACGATCAACAGGTATTTCTTTGCAAAGACTGTAACACATATCGCATTTTTGAACAGATGTAACAAAATTGAAATAATAAAGAAATAACAAAACTGAAAGAATAAAGATACTGTTTAAAAAAACGAAGGGTAAACGACTATTTTACAGGTATATTTGGTTTGCATTTCCTGCTGGGTTTGTCAGTATCGGGGCTCGTTTGCAAATGTGGAGGCGTCTAAAGAAATTATTTGTGGTGGATTTCTTTTTTAGAGGGCATTTGACAGCCAGGGAGGGGACGACATAATGCCTGCTTTAAAGCTTTCTGCTTGTTTGCACCCCCCCCCCCCATCCACTGCCACATTTGGCACCTTTTGGGGGGAGGGGGGTGCGGGCACCTGGTTTTGACAGGTACCCTTTCCACTTCTGGTCAGAATCGCTGTAGCAATCTGAGACAGAAGTTTGCCCCCCCCCCCCCTTCAGCCTTCTGGGACACATCACAGGTCCAAGAACCCTGCAGGACCATTCACAAAATGAATTTGTAGCTGCTGACTTTTCTTTTTTTTGGCGGAAGCCTGGAGCTCCTCTTTAAAGGCTCGTTCACACTAGCGGTTGGGGAGGTAGTAAAATCCCACCAGCAGCCGCTTCACAGCTTGAATTATACCCCCTGATGCATTCAGCAGGCGTAGCGCCCACCGAGCGCGACCCATTGGATGTGGCTGCTCTACAGGCTCAGGAATTAAGGAGTTAAAGCAGGAGGTGAGGCGGAAAAACACCTCCTCAACACCTTCTAAATGCTCTCTGAAGAGAGATCCAAATGCAGTCCACTTCAGCATAGACTCATTCTCTTGAATGGGTCACGTTCAGCAGACAGTACTGTCTGCCAAACACAACAGAGGGATGGGGGGGGGAATTGTGCCATGCGGCTCAACTGCCTATTTTTACTGCCCCAACTGCAAGTGTAGATTAAGCCTTAGTGCAGGGTAGAATCACTGTGACCCAAACTAAATTGACAGGTTGCCACTCCAGGCTCCACGGGTCCACTTAAGTAGCAACCACTTGGAGTGCAGACAAGGACAGAGCTCGTCCCAGCTCTAGACATCCCCATAAGAGGGTGTATGATAGCCTCAGCCCAGGCATGGCCTGGTTGGAGCCCGGACTGAGGCTGTCACATACCTTCTTACTGGGTTTTGCAGAGATGTGTGACTTCCAGGACTTTTCCCTTTTCCAGCAGAGCAGAATTAGTTATGTGTTGTATGAGACTCTCTAAGTCTTTTTATGAAGAATGATCCATTGTGAATTGAGTCCCTGTGTTCTGCTCATGAAGGAAAGAAAAAGGATTGTGTAGAATCGTCCATGTGATAGCAGAATTCTGTGTTAGGAGAAGGAACCGCTGAATCGCTTTGTGCACAATGACTTGAGAAGTACTCATTATCGCCTCCCAGGGGTTTGTCTTCTGGACAAACTTGGACCAGCCTTCTTAACCACTTTCATACCAGGCCTATTTTGGCACTTCTCTCCTACATGTAAAAATCATAATTTTTTTTGCTAGAAAATTACCGTACTCAGAATCCCCAAACATTATTATTTATATATTATTTAGCAGAGACTCTAGGGAATAAAATGGCGATCATTGCAACTTTTTATGTCACACGGTATTTGGAATTTTTCAAACGCATTTTTATGGAAAAAAAAAAAACAGTAACGTTAGGCCAATTTTTTTGTATAATGTGAAAGAAGATGTTACGCTAAGTAAATAGATACCTGCCATGTGACACTTTAAAATTCCACACTCGTGGAATGGCATCAAACCTTGGTACTTAATAATCTCCACAGGCAACACTTTAAATTTTTTTGCAGGTCACTAGTTTAGAGTTACAGAGGAGATCTTGGGCTAGAATTGTTGCTCTTGTTCTAATGCATGTGGCGATACCTCAGATGTGTGATTTGAACGCCGTTTACATATGTGGGCGCGACTTACGTATTCGTTCGCTTCTGTGCGCGAGCACACGAGGACAGGGGCGCTTTAAATTTGTTTTTTTTTTTTATTGTTTATTTTACCTTTCTTTCTTTTTTTTATTGTTTATTTTACCTTTATTTCTTTTTTTTACACTTTATCTTTAATTTTTTTTTTTGATCACTTTTATTCCTTCTACAAGAAATGTAAACATCCCTTGTAATAGGAATACTGCATGACAGGTCCTCTTTATGGAGAGATTTGGGGTCTATAAGACCCCAGATTTCTCCTCCAGGCTGGAAAGAGATCAAAAAAAAAAATTAACTGCCTCTGCCTTTCCAGTCCCCAACTTTGTTTACATTCGTCGGCCCGGACATGACATCATAACATCTCGCCCGGGCCTCCCAGATGACTGGGGACCATTCTGGTGGTGACCAATTCGTTCTCTGGCTCGCCAATCGTACGGGGGAGCCCGGAGAAGCAACGGAGGGCGGCGGGAGGGGGGTTGTCCCCTCCCGCTGCCTGTAAGAATGATCAAGTGGCTCAACTGTCACTATGATTGCTCTTAATGTGAACAGAATCGCCGGCCAAAAAAGATGATATCTGAATGATGCCTGTAGCTGCAGGCATCATTCAGATATCCCTACTCAAAGTGCAGGACATCATATGAAGACCTTGGGCTGGAAGTGGTTTAAACTATAACTAAACACAAAACTTTTTTCCTGGCACCAACATGACAGCATACATGTGGTAGTATGCTGCCATGGATTGGCACCAGGAAAGGAGGATTACGGTAAGTATTTGATACAATTTTCAGTTGTTTTTATTTTAGTTTGAGTGGAAAGGAGGAATACCAGTTAGGTTTGTATTGCTCTCTGTGTCCCTGCTAAGAAGATTCACCTTCTCTTTCCTGTTTACTGTTATCACTGAAATTTTGGGTTGTCCCCAGAACAGGAATAGAGGGGAAATCATCCAATGGGAACACTCTCACTTTGGAGGGATATCCTCTCACCTGCTGTTTTGGTTATGGGGCAGAAAGTCAAAGTAAACCTCCCCAATGGGTCACAGAACCTGACATGGCTTATAACCCTCCTTTACTCTATCCAAAATTTAAAAAAAGTGCTTTGTTTAGTTTTACCCTGCTAAAAACTATATCTAGAACTCACGGTATGTTAACTTTATTATTAAGTTAGGCCTCATGCACATAGATGCACATGAAATATGTCTAATGCCGCGTACACACGATCAGTTTTCTCGTCGGAAAAAGATATGACGGCTTTTCCGACGGGATTCCACTCAAGTTTGCCTTGCATACACACGGTCATGCAAAAGTTTGCTGAAATTACGACCATCAAGAACGCGGGGACGTACAACACTACGACGAGCCGATAAAATGATGTTCAATGCTTCCGAGCATGCAATGAATTGTTTCCGAGCATGCGTAGGGATTTTGCGCGTCGGAATTGCCACAGACGATTGCATTTTCGGATAGGAACTTTTCCTGACCGAAAAATTGAGAGCATGCTCTCAGTCTTTTGCTGGCTGGAATTCCGCCAGCAAAAGACCGCTGGAGCATACACACAGTTGCATTTTCCGACGAAAAATTCTCATCGGCCTTTTGCGGGCCGAAATTCCGACTGTGTGTATGCGGCAAAAGAGTAAAATTTGTTTGCCCGACTGCAGGTGGTATGTACAGCCATAGAAGTGAATGACTCTATGAAGCCATCCTTAGGCAAAAGTTGATGCTTTCTAGCATCAGTGCTTACACACACATGCGCATATGAAATTTTTCCAAATCGTGGAAGATTAAAGAAAGCATCCGCCTTTACTCATGTATCACCAATGGCTGTTCATTTCTATGGGCAGCGATTCTGGCCGCCTGACACTCCCCAGGTGGGCAAAAATGCTGAAATTTTAAGCTACCATAAGCTTCGATGTATATGAGACTTTATACATACTGTATAATGATAAATAAAAGAATAAAGATTATGGCATACATCATTTTAACACTATGAATGTAAAATAATCACAAAATAATTACCAAACTAATCACAAAATTGAAATCAGTGGCCAGTGGTGAAGTGCCTCCATACATTGATGGTCAATGAGAAGAATGCCACCTTCTCATTTAAAAATGATCATTATGAATCCATAATGATATTTGCCCCAGGAACTATGCACTCACTACAAGAGGTCAGACTGCCAAAGCTCAAGGAAACCCTGGGAACCTCTGCAGGAGCCCAAGGGTTTCACAAAAACCCTGGTTCGGAATGATTGCATTAAACCAGTGGTCTCCAAACTGCAGCCTGGGGCCAGATGTGGCCCTTTGCATGTCTTTATTCATGCACGATTCCGCTCAATGACAACAATGATGGTACACTATTCCTCTCATAGAAAACAATGTGGCACAGTGGTGTAGTGGTAGCACTCTCGCCTAGCAGTAAGAAGGGTCACTGGTTCAAATCCCAACCACGACACTACCTGCTTGGAGTTTGCATGTTCTCCCTGTGCCTGCGTGGGTTTCCTCCGGGTACTCTGGTTTCCTCCCACACTCCAAAGACATGCTGGTAGGTTAATTAGATCCTGTCTAAATTGTCCCTAGTATGTATGAATGTGAGTTAGGGACCTTAGATTGTAAGCTCCTTGAGGGTAGGGACTGATGTGAATGTACAATGTATATGTAAAGCGCTGCGTAAATTGACGGCGCTATATAAGTACCTGAAATAAATAAATAAATGTGGCGCACTATTTCTCCCACTGACACCAACAATGGGGCACTATTCCTTCCATTGACATCATTAATAGGGCACTGTGACAGAACCTACTGTCACTGTGTGTTTTGGAAGGGGCTATGGGCTCGCCTCCTACCCACAGACTATGGCCCAGCAGAGAATGTTAGATTTGGAGGGCTATTTGCCGTCCCCCACCACCTGGAGAAGATGCCACCTCCAGACATTTGTGTCTGTGGTCGCCGGTTCATCGGAACTGGGTGAACGTGGTATCTGTGGCTGGGCTCGTGGAGTCATTTCTAGCTACCTAAACCTATTGGCCCGGCTAGGCTAAATATATATTTTTATTCCACAAACAATGTACTTTTAGCTGATAAAGGCATATACAAGACGGCGGTATTCCCAAAATGGCATTGAGATAATGTAATGTAATGTAATGCTACATCCCTTCTCCCCCATCCCCCAACCCCCCCCCCCCAACCACTCTTGTTGCTGTGTTCAATTGTGTTGGGTCATGGCACATAGACAAAGGTCTGGAGACACATCTCAGCAGGGGATGTGTAATGAGGGGCTGCCTGCTTATCACAATCCCTTCATGTGTTTCAACTGTAGTTGTTTGAATATACAAGTGTTGAGTTTTCATTGGTTCTTCCTTGTCCCCTACCCCCTCTATGACAAGGCTAAGGGGAGTGTCCCTAACTGTGTTTAAAAGTGTATGTTTGGTACTTAATAAAGTGTTGATGCTCTGCATGTTTAACCCTCAACACCTGTGTGGCTTGTCTCGTGGTTGAGGGGTTAAGGGCTGGTTATGGCGAGTCTGCAGGCTGCGGGTGCGTTTAAAGGACAGGAGACACAGGTCTGGCGGAGATGCCCAGCAGGGGTATCCGAGATCCGTCACAGGCACTATTCCTCCCACTGACACCATTAATGGGGCACTATTCCTCCCACTGACACCATCAATGGGGCACTATACCTCCCACTGACACCATCAATGGGGCACTATTCCTCCCACTGACACCATCAATGGGGCACTATACCTCCCACTGACACCATCAATGGGGCACTATTTCTCTCACTGCCACCAATGATGGGGCTTACTCTCACTTACACCAGGACATTTTCTACTCCAAAAAGGCCCAAGTCCGGCCCCCCTAAAGTCTGAAGGGCAGTAAACTGGCCCTTTATTTAGAAAGTTCCCTGTATTAGACCATCAGATTAGGGATGGATGGCCAATTTCAAAATATATCTAAAACCAGAAGATTTTTTTTTTTTTTTGAATGGAGTGTTTTTTTTTGTTGCTGTCTGTTTCCCCACTAAAGAGATTGACACATTATGGTCCTGGTAACTATTGTCATATTTGTCTTGGTGTCTGCTGTCACTGGGACTGAATGTGAGGAAAAATAAAACATTTAATTTCTCACCAGAACAGAGAAAATCATCAAATTAGAACAATTGTTCTGGTGACTAAGAGAGAATTAACCTTACTTTGGAGAGATTTCCTCTCACTTCCAGTTCTGTCAGTGGGACAGCAAGTGGAGGCAAATTACCCCCAACAGGCAGAGACAGTGAATAAAAACAAATAAAACTGTCAAGGCATTAACCTTGACACTTAAACCCAAAACCAAAAATGTAATATATTGCAGCTTACCAATCATTAAATGCATTGCCTGAAATTTGTTTTAATTTTTTTTAGGCTTTTCCCCTTTGTTTTCACCTGATGATCTGGCCAGTAACACAGCTCCTGTATTAAAGACCCCCCACTCTGGATGGGGGGCCCCTTTGGACAGTAACATTGTCAGGCTGGGGGGGAGTTTAAGATGTACCAGCAGATTTACTCCAGCTTACAGTTTATAAGTTTTTTTTCCTTTTGGATAAAGGTTTTACATAAATAAATAAATAGTTTAAAGTAAATAAAGTAAATGGTTTAACTCAACTCTATAATGGCAAGAGTGCTTTTCTATTGGAAAAGCAACAGACTTACTGGCTGAATCACCAGATGAAAATTGAAGAAAGAAATTGTAAAAAAAAAAAAATAATAATGTAGCTATCACATCTAAGAACTGGTAAGATGCAATATAATTAATGTTTGCTTTTGGGTTTAATACTGCTATAAATATTAGATATACTAAAAATTGGCAAGATGTGGTCAGATATGAAATTTGAATGGAACATTACCAAAATAGTGAAGGGCAATTCACAGATTAGCCAGCCGTAGGGTATAGGTATCCATTTTCCTTTCCTGAAAACTTTGGTATTGTTTCAGTGTTTTTTGTTTTTTTTTTCCAAATCAGGACTCACATGTTTTGGGCAAGCCCTAATGTAATTAAATGTAACATTTTTCCTCGGCGTCCTACAAGTGTGGTAGGAACATGCTACAGTAATTACATACAGATGTGTACCATACGCTGTTCAGGTCCCTTCTCTACGCTAAGAAAATTTGAATAAATTGGATACAATGATGGATTGGTCACAGTTGTTTGCATTTAGTGGAGAACATGTTTGTTCTACTATTGATGGACCCGATGATGTGAAGACACAGCTGGTTTTAGGACAGAACACAACGTATGGTTACAAACGAGCATCAGCTTCTGTTTATGGAACACACATTTATGCTCACTTTTATTAATTTAGTTTTATTTGTCTGCCCTTTAACTTGTATTCAAATTTGAAACAGATGATGTCAAAAGATGTTAGTGCTGACACTGGTAGCATCTACATGGAGTATTGAACATCAATCTCGGCCCTCAAAGGGAGCAGTCTAACACCCTCAACCTAGTTTTATACTACGGTTTTCGAGTGACAATTTGGTTAGAGGCTATTAATATGTTTTTTAACTGCCGGAAGAAAACCCAAGTAAACAGGGAGAAAATTTAAACACCATGTCACGGAGCGGGGGGGGGGGGGGGGGTTGGGATGTTAAACCCAGCACTGCCACAGGCCACAGCGCTAACCACTAAGGCAGCCTATAGACATCAGAGGGTGGTCTATGAAGGCAGGATTGACCTCAGGGCACTTAGTCTGCAGAGAGCTGCAAAGCACTCAATCAACTTCTAAGCTCGGCTTGGCCCTTATGCTATAAAACATAGAGTAAATTCCTTTGAAATCATTGCATAGATCTGTAGGATTTAAACCAATAAGACAGAAAGAAGTGAAAAGACTTCAAACACCATTTGTATTCTTTAATACGTATAATAGGTGATGGGTGTGCAACCATTTATCAGGTTCCTTCCTTTATCTAAAACAAAAATGATAAGCTGCATGCTAAATATAATGAGGCTGATTAAAGCTGAACATACACTAAGGCTGGGTTCACACTCTTGCGAATTGGATGTGGATTTCCCCGTATCCAATTCTAGCAGGAGATTGTGATCGGCTCTCTATGGAGCCAGTTCACACATCTCCAGAGCGGCACAGGTGCAAATTGCACAGGAGTCCTGTGCATCTTTTGGTCCATTTCAGGTCCGAATTCAGCCAAAAATTCAGGCTGAATCAGACCTGAAATGGTGAATGGAGACGCTCCAGACCCCTGCTGTGAGCCGCTCCGTGTTCCAGTCTGTTCTTGGTCAGCCTGCAGGCTGAAGAGTAGTAAAAAAAATCTAGCAGGTTACTCCATTCCATCATGCTACACACATGGACACATTTCCATCCATCCACTATTTATTTTGACAGCCGAACTCACCGTAATCAAAATACCCGAACAGTGTCTGAATCTGATTGGGTGCAGGCGCTGTTCGGTCACAAGTTTTCTGCCTGGGTCCTTCAGTTTTCCAATCGAGGGATGTCAGTTGTGAGGCAATGAACAGGTGGTTCACAGGGAGGACCCTTTAGGTGGTTGGTCACATGGTGGTTTTTATGTCGACATTACAAACAAATAGCAACCACCCCAAACTATAACTGGCCTTTGCAGCAAGGAGCACATGGAAGGGCGAAGCATGTCAAAAAACAACAAAGAAAAATTCCCAGCTCACTTACCAATCAGCCTGCAACAAACTGAATTGTCCTGTCTAACAGTTCAGTAAAACCAGAGGTTTAGTTTGTACACATTTGCAAATATATGCATAAGCTGCAGGGCCACTTCACAGCACTCTGGTGTACTGTAGTCCTAACTATAAATTTTGAGGGCCTCCAAAGTTGAAGCACAATATAATATAATATAATATAATATAATATAATAATGGATAGATTTATGTCAACATTGTAGGGGTTCAGGTATGAAATAAGGGGGGGAGGAATGCCTTGATTTTTTCAGTGGGGCAGTTTAGAATATGTTTGTATACTTTTTACTAATAAATATTTGGTAGCCCAAGCTGGTGTTGTATGTTCCACAGTTTCTTTTTCTGTTTTATTGTGTATCAAGGCGATGGACAGGGCCAGTCACTGAGCAAATTTTGGCCTGTTTATCAGCAATTGGCCGAAACCGGCTCAACGATTCACTAAAATAATATAGATTGTTCACTTTGAAAAAATGAATGTTTACTGAATTTAGTTAATAAGAAAAAGCTGTGTTGGCTTCAGCCAAAAAAACAACCAAGTAATCATGTGCATGTGGAAATCCTATTTTTTATTTTCCTGCACATTTGGTTGGGTATTTAAAGTGACCAAAGCATTTACCATCATTCACTTTGCAAAGTGAATATTCACCCTTTCAACATCAACATTCATTTAGTTTTAGACTAAAGTGGGGTATACACGTAGAGGTTTTTTTTTTCATTTAACCAGAACGCTGCTCTATTGTATTCTGAATACGGGGACTCGCCCCCAGTGACTTCCTCCTCCCACCCCCAATCAGAATGATCAGCACTACAGCCATTGGCTGCATTCTGGTTGAATGCTGGTTTTGCAGCAGGACCTGCCAAATTTTGGTACGTGTATATCTGATAAAAAAATAGAATAATGAAAAAAATGTGGTACGTGTATGCCCAGCTTTAGTGAACAGTAGGCTTCTGATGCACAAAAACTTCCCATTTATCAGATGTCACAAAAGTTTTCCATGCAGCAGTTCACAGTGGCGCCTTGAAGTGCATTGCCTTCAGGGTGCTATTGAAGACGAATGGCACCACAACGCGTCAACGCATATAACAACGCATATAACAACGCATATAACATTCTTGTTGCTGAAACACATACTGTAGATGCAAATCAGCCTTTAGTAAATCAACCTCAATGCACCTCCTCCCCTCTTTCAGGTATCAGTACAAATTTAGGCATCAGTACAGGGAGTACAAGGAGCCAGTTTGAGAAGCTCCATCCTTTTTAAACCAGTGCCATGTTTTATAAATGTTTAGTTCATTTTTAGTACCCCGTGGGAAGATTGAGATGTATGTATACACCCACCTTCTACTATCTAAACTAGGCAATACACATGACAAATTTTAGTCTGTTACAACAATATTAAAGCAACAATTAAATTAAAAATTTAAAGCAATTAAAGCAACAATTAATATTAAAGCATGAATCAGAAATTTGATTGCAAGTCATTTCCAGTAACAAAGCAATTAAATCTACAACCAATGTGTTTGATAAACCATTACAATTCGGTCGATTGCAATTTTAGAACTACGTAATTAATTTTACAGCTTCAAAACAGTTTATTGTATTAAAATAGAATCAAAACAGAACTTAATAAATTTGGTTGAAAGCAATCTGTGTTTTGATCCAATGGTCATTTTGATCCAAACTGCCATTTGTGTCCCATTTTGGTGATTTCCCTTCACTTCCTGTCCCATAGCCAAACAGGAAGTGAGCTGAAATCCCTGCAATTTAAAGGAATTTCTTGGGGACCCCCAGGTCACCAGAACTAATGTCCCCATTGGAAGATTTCCTCTCTAATACTCTTCTGGGAACAACCCAAAATTTTGCATTTTCTTTTACTTTCAATGATAATGGGAAACAGGACAAATAGAGAGGGTGAATCTCCCTCTCTATTTGTCAGAGGCACAGATAGCAATACAAAAAGACAAATATTCTAATCCCTTTCCACTCTATCCAAAACTAAAAAAAAGTTTTGCCTTTAGTTATACTTTAAAGTCACAATTTTATGTCTTTGATTATTTTGTGATTTCAATAAAAAAAATTTAGTCCAACATTTAATCGCTCTCAAATTGCCCAGTGTATGGATAGCTTTAGGCTACCTTCAAACAAGCACTTACAAACTGGTGGAGCTTATTATGACAATTATGACTAAATTATGACAGGGAGTTCAGGGGGGGGGGGGAGTCACTAGAAGAAGGTCAGGGAAGAATGGCTGCAGCAGTGGGAACGTGTCACATGTTTCACCTTAAAAACGGGTGGAACATGTAACATGTTCCCAAAGGTGAACTTATCCTTTAATTTGATCCATAGATGTTAGGAAGGATAGACACTAAAATTGCAGAGGCAAGGACATGAACTAACCATACCCCTGCCCCACCCTAAGAGCATTTTTTACTAACAGATGTTCAAGTGTATATGGAAGTGTGTGAGCAGGCATGCTAGCACTCTTATTCGACAATGGAAGCACTAAATAATAAACAGTCAAACAATTCCAAAATGTATGTCAAATCTTTTTCCTCCAATAACAGTTGACTAGGATGCCTTCTAATATCTACGAATGTAAGAGTTGTGTGGGCTATTTCTGTTGAAATTGACAATTATAGGTAGATAGTCATATTATGTTTATGGGTACCTTTGTATAGGACTATTTTGCAACAGATTTGACCATTGCATTATTGCTAAAACCAGAAGATCAGGTCTCCTCTGTTTAACCAACATAAGGATATGATGCATGCTCAATAAAATTATTTTTCTACTGAGATCATCAATTGACTGCAAGAGTTTTCCAACATATATGGATGTCTGTGCTTGATATCAAAGCACCGCTGCAAATTCAGGAATGTTTCCCACAACTAGCTTTTATCATGTCTCTGTAACAGGAGGAGGGGTGAAGTCCTACTACTGGACACCCAAAAGATTTTTCTTTCAAATTACAGATACTGTATTTCCTCTTATTTGCTATAGTGTCTCAGGGCAGGATTTGGGCAGGGCATAACCATCCAGCACACCTCTTTGAGTGTACGCTCTCATCAATTCCCAGGACCAGACGGGGACACGTTTATGTGACAGTCAACATTATGGCAGTACCCCAGCTTAGAGATGAGCCGTATATTTTGAGCAGAGTTCCCAGCATTCTGTCCTATTTCACTACATACCTTTGCCTGATGCACGTTGCATTTAGGTGGGACACTACTGAGCTTATGCCCTTTCCACCAGTCCAGCGTAACTCTGCCACCTCACTTCCAGTGACAGAATAGGGTACCGCTGTGCACATAGCGTAGACCTCATGCGTGGCCTTAATTAATTCCTTCAACTCTCCAATACCAAGCGGCTAGGTATGTGGGGTCTTTGTACTGTGGGTCCCAGATACTTTTGGGGGAACCGACCCCCTCGCTAAAGGAGGACCTGTCACCTTCGCCAGGTACCATGCTGTTCAGTTCTTGGTTACCCGAGCAACTACTCTCCTTCTATGGCTCTTCTGCTGAGTTAATCCCTTGTAGCGGCCTTCCGCCTGTACCCTATGTGTGCTTTACAGGCCCTGTTTTTCTGGTACACCATGTAACACCATGCACCCCTTTCAACCACTTCAGACCAGGCTTGAAACAGTCAACAGCTTTATTGAAGATACAGCAACACAGTTCAACAGCACCCATGAAACAGAGTCCTTAGCTATCCAATGCAGGATACCTAGGTTCACACCTTCCAGAGAAGAAAAGTCCATTCAGCAAAGTGCAGTGATGGTAGGTTCCTAGTCCAGCGAGAATCTCAGCACGGTGATCCAGGAGGGGGCCACAAGCTTCAGTAGGACTACATGGTGCACCAGACCTTCCTCTGTAAATCCCATGTGGAAGAGAGAGAGCAGCTCTGAGCCCTCCCCTGGTATTTATGAGGCTTACCGCAGGGGGCAGGACTCTTAACCCCTTCCCATCCTGGGCAGCCTGAACTGACAACATGCATAAATAACAACGCAGTGCAGACAGGGCTAAAATATTTACAGGTCCCCTATCAGCACCTGCTTATAAAAAAGATGAAGGAAGATATCATCAACAGGACAAAGATACCAAAATGAAGGGGGTTAAAATACGACTCCTAGTTCATAAGCAAACCCCTCCTTTCTATTGACCTGCACCTTGCCAATGCTTAGTGGGCCAAGCTTAATATATAACTAAGAGCAATACTTTTTTTGTAACTTTGGATAGATTGAAGAGGTATTGGAACACTTGTCAGTTTTTATTGCTGTCTGTGCCCCCATTAAAGAGATTCACCCTCTCTATTTGTCCTGTTTAGCTTTATCATTGAAAAAAAATCCCAAATGTTGGGTTGTCCCCAGAAAAAGCTATAGAGCAGAAATCTTCTAATGGGTACACTAGTTCTGCTGACCTGGAGGTCCCCAAGGAAATCCCATAATTTACAGTGATTTCCGGGAAGTGAAGGGAAATCGCCGCAATGGGACACAGTTGGCAAGAAAAAATCTGACAGGGATTATACCCCTCCCTTGCTCTATCCAAAATTTAACAAAAAAAAGTTTTGCCTATAGTTCTACTTTAAAAGTTGAGTGCTCTGCAGATGGCTTGCCCTGAGTGTGGCCAGATCATGATTGCATGTTTGTCAATAGCTGAATGACATCGATTGCATACATTTCAATAGTCTATGGGCAGCAATGATTGAATGCATTCTAACCAGATTTTTTACTTGCATGTTACCTGTTCTGCAAAACATCCTATAGTCAATCAGACCAAGTTCTGTGCAAGAAAGATAAAAAAAAATGGGTTCACTTTATT
Organism: Aquarana catesbeiana; assembly: GCF_042186555.1. NCBI lineage: Eukaryota > Metazoa > Chordata > Amphibia > Anura > Ranidae > Aquarana > Aquarana catesbeiana. Next base: position 321,940,409 of record NC_133329.1, read on the forward strand.
GTTTCAGTTTTGTAACAAAGTTGATTTAAAAGTCATGCATGTCCAAAAAAATCATAATTCTTCATATAATCTTACAGTGCTAAAGCAACCATGCATAATAATAACCACACCACCTCTGGATACAAAATGAAACCTTACAATATACAAGTGATAATCATTCCAATTCACCTCCTTGGAGCATTGCAAAAGTCCTATATTTAGCTGGTGTTAACATTAATGTCTGTAATTTATTATAAGATAATTTGATGGCTCACCAGCTTTACATAATGCCAGGTCCTAAGAATTCACCGCTTTGGGTTTCCATTCATCATATGAATGAATCTCTCTGGCGGATTGTTGCTGACAATATCACTTTCTCTGTACAGAATATAATAGAGTTATGATAGGTCAGCGGAGTTCATGCATAATTCTTTTGAACTACATTACTTTGAGGGTATTATTAGAGACAAATGGATTCATAATCTTTAAAGATAAATCCCCAAGAGAATGGATGAGATTTTACCAGGCCCTTGGATCAGCCTAAATGACCGAACAGTAATTTTTGTAGGCATTTTTATTGGCAATACACACAGGTATATGAAACTGGAGGTGAGGTGGTGCCTTTTGAAACAATGAATCCAGAATTGGTTGAGTTGGGGGGGGGGGCTGCCTATAGAAAAGTGCAAGTCAGTAAAAAATGCAAATACAAATAAGATGATTGCCAGTTTGGGCTATGAGAGTTGAAACTGACAACTTTTTTGAAGGTGCTGTCATCCTTATCCTTCCTTCACTGCATTTTAAGTCACTGACCTGGAACAAGCATGTGTATATCAAGTGTCTGAACACAATGAGAACATATTTGCTTTGGGTCCAATACATCATTAGGGACATCTATGGTGCTGTATCTGTGCTGTAAAATATGTAAAATAGTGGTTCTGGATGGTTATATAGCCCAGGGCAAACCAAGATGATTTGCATAGCTCCACCCACTATTTTAAAATATGGTAAACTGACAATTAAATCCTTTGTTTTTGGGATTCATAATGGAAGCAAGATATGTAGATACTTACCATTTAAGAGGGTGTACTATACTCAATTATAAAAGGAAAAAAAATACATTTTCCAGGAACAATCAGAATATGCGTAATCAAAACATTTTATACCTTTATAAGACTCATTGAGGATTTGTTAGAGATTTACCAAAAAAGTCCCATATTGTACCTTTTAAAGATTTGCCAATAACACATTTGCTGCAGCAAAAATACGGTGAATATTTCAACCGTGTATTTAGCTGTTTGCCTATAGCTGGCCTTTAAGCGTTTGTTACCCCAACACTTCATATTCCTAATATGTGCCTGCTGTACCATGTACTTGTATGAGAAAGTATCCTGTTATCTTTGTATTGCTTCCTTTGTGTAAAATTTCTGGTGTTCCTGCCAGTCCCTCTGCTTTCCTAATAAAAACTGAGCAGCGTGGTCAGTTCTCTAGCTATGCTGGTAACTCAGTGTAATCTCCTCCAATGACCAGATTTGTCCTGACACGCCCCTGAGAACAGAGGGAATGTGATCACTTATAAAAAAGGGAAAAAAAGGTATTTATAATGTTTTTTTATATCTATACAAAAATGTTTTACCTTTCATTTATATTTTAAACTGAATAGTTTGTTTTACAACTTGATCATTTACAATCACTTTAAAGTGTAAGTCCAGCCCAAACTATTTTTCTTATTTTAGGATAGAATGGGAAATAGTTAGAACCTCAGTTGGGTTTTACTGCTGTCTGGGACTCTCTTGAAGAGATTTACGCATTACAAGCAGCTTTCACACTGCCCCACTGCACGTTTTCTAAAGCAAAGCTAACCAGCGGATTTTGTGTGGGTTAAATGCACCAAAACTCCTGCATGCTGCATCTTTGGTGCTCTTTCTGAAACCGCATCAAAACTGTGCATTAGCTGCGCTTTTAGCAAAAGCACAGCAGGGCAAAGTGAAGCCACCCTACTTCCTCTCCTGATGACATTTTACCACACAGAAAGCAAGCAAAACCCTCCAGCCAGGGCTGCTGTTAAAAATCATGGTGCCCCATACAGCCTAGCTGACAGGAATGAAAAACTAAGCCCAACATACAGCTCCAGCCACATGAACAAACCACTTATCCATGCAAACAGAATACCTGTGAGAATGGGCCCTCATTTATGATTTTTTTTTTCAATCTTGTACAATTTTAGCTTCTTTTTTTAACAGCACTGTGGGGGGTTGGGGAAATATCAGAGGGCTAAACCAAACACCTAATGTCTCACTTTTGAGACAGAGAAAGAGATTGAGGACACAGATTTCACAATCCTGTGAGTAAACAGAAATCCCTCTGTACAGAGGCTCCCTGTTCATTCACAAACTGAAGCATTGTAATCACAGGGAAGGCCACAGGGGGATTGATTCCATAGCACCCTTTCCTGTTGCTCTGGGCCCCCTTGTTGAACTTATGGGTCCTGGGCCCTGTAAAGTAGGTGGTACCACCTTATCAGTGGCCCTGCCCACAACAGCACCACAAACAGATAGAATTTAAAAGTTGTTTTTTTGTGTGTGTGAAGTGGGGGGATCCCTGTTAGATTCTCATTTCTTTGTTTGCCTTAGTTGCACTTTTACACTTAATTCCTGTCTGGTGAAACCATTGTCAACAGGACTGAAACTGAAGGTATATTTCTGTAGCCTCCCTGACGGTAATCCCGAGTGTGGCTCGGGGTTAAATTTCAGTCCCATTAGCGGTAACCCCGAGCCACACTCGGGATTACATTGCAGGATCCTGTTGGGGCTTTACTTACCTTGTCCCCACGATCCTGCGATGTCCCCCGCAGTGTCCGTGGGCTGTGTCTCTTCCGAAGCCTTTCTGTGCCAGGCTCCGTTCCCTGCGAGCGGCGCGACGCACGGGGGCGGAGCCTGGCGGCAAATTCAAAAATGGTAAAAATCATAACACATACAGTACTGTAATCTTACAGATTACAGTACTGTATGAAATTATTTCACATCCCTTTTGTCCCCAGTGCTTTGTCCAATGCCCTGCATGCAGTTTTATATGATATATACTGTTCTTTCTGTCTGGAAACTGGAGATTGTCCATAGCAACCAAAAAGTGTCCCTTTATGTCAAAAAGTGGCTTTAGATCAGCTAGAAAACAGCGATAGTAAATTAGAACACTTGCAGAATTGAGCGATAGTGAATCGTGGGGAAATTTATTTTATTATTATTATATTATTATTTTTTTTAATTATTTATATTTATTTATTATAATTTATGTTTTTGTGTTTAAAACTTCATCATACCCGGGATATCTACTAGACTCTTGTTTGGACAGATTTAAGTGTGTTATTGTTAAGAATTACAGGCCTACATTATAAAACGCCAAATTTCCATGCAAAATAATTGTACCGCTTTCAGCACCTAAAATCTGAAATAATCATACCGCCATGGAGGTTAACAGAGCCTCGAATAGCAGTAACAACCTCACAGGGGTTCTAAAACTTTGTCACTCTATCCAAAAACAAAATATATATACATTTTTGGCATACACTTTAAAATTGTTGATGATTTTGGTGTATGTATACTTGATTAGAGGTCAGGGAAAAAAGGCCCATTTACTCACTAAATTAACACTTTTACTAATCATAAATCACTTTGCAAGGGGATTTTCCCCAGAGCTTAGTGAATGAGGTGATTCTTTGCTGATGTCCACCATCCAATCATATGCAAGCAAAAGTACTGTTTTTTTTTCCTTGTGCATGTCTGGGTATTCTTTGCAAAGAATGTAGTCTTTCCCATAGGTAGCTAGCCTTAGGAAAATTTCTAGGAAGAAGATGCTGTTCACTAGGGATGAGCTTCGTGTTCGAGTCGAACCCATGTTCGACTCGAACATCGGCTGTTCGATCGTTCGCCGAATTGCGAACGATATGGGCCGTTCGCGCCAAATTCGTGTGGCGTGTCACGGCCCATAATTCACTGCGGCATTGCAGTGCATTGCTTGCTGATGATTGGCCAAGCATGCACTATGACCCGCATGCTTTTTTTTTTTTTAAACTCTTTATTTTCCATTTTATAAAATGACAATATATTCCTTTACAGGGCTATAGCTTCAACTTAACCCTAAAGAAAAAAAAAAAAAGAAAACATGGTACAAAAACGCTATATCTCCTCCATCCCCCCCCCATCCCACCCTCCCCAAAACCCCCCCCCCCCCCCTACAGGACCGTGCTAGTCAAAAAGGTACATGCATCTGTATGCTATCAAATTATGGTAAATTGACGATCTCCCTCAAGTAATCCCACGTCCCTTTGAACTTGGTCCAGGCTGCCCATTTCCCTAATTGCTCCATTCCCTCTTCCTCCCTGTCTAATTTTTCGATGTTGTAAATTTCGTTGAGACTGATCAGCCAGTCACGAGTGCTGGGCCTCGTGGCATTCGTCCAGTTCAAGGATATCTGCCTCTTGGCTTCGTCCAGCATAGTGGGGACTAGGGAGGACCTATAGTTTTTTACCGAGTCCGTGGTTTTGTGGAAAAGACAGACCCATGGGTCCGCGTCAATTGCTATTCCAGTAATTAATTTTATTAACTTTAGTACTTTTTCCCAGAAGGTTTTTATAACAGGGCACCCCCACCAGATATGGGCCATTGTTCCTAGAACTAGGCATCCTCTCCAACAAGTGTTTGGTTTAGTCCCATCCATTTTACTGACCCTATCTGGGGTGGCGTACCATCTCGCAAGACATTTAAAATGGCCTTCTATTCTTCTAGTGTCTTTAGCTACATAGTGGGCCATCTTCAAGATCTTTTCTATCCCATCTTCGCTACAGTGAGACCCCAGTTCCTGTTCCCACTTTTTAATGTAGGGGGGTATCTCCAGTTCCTCCTCAGTGCCCAAGATCCTATAAATTTGCGTTATTTCCCTTCCTGTTTGTTCCTTTATACAGAGCTGCTCGAATGGTCTAAGTTCTTCCATACTCCTAAGAGGTTTAGGAAGTCTCTCTATGAAATGGGAGAGCTGGAGGTACCTCCATTTGTTCATTGTCCAAAGGTTAGATTCTGTACTTAATTCTAAACATGTGCGGATTTGCCCCTTGTGTAGAAAGTGTTTCAGTTGTACCAAGTCACTCTTCAACCAACTCCCTCCCACCTCCCTCCTCCCTGGCTCAAAAAAGATATTGTCCTTCATGTGAATCAAAGGTGAGTTATATGACCATTTGTTCTTACAGTGTATCCTATCCCAGTGTTTAAATGTGTTTTGCGTTAAATGTGATGTGTGGGTGCTCAGTGATCTGAATTTTGGGGGGTTCCAAAGTGCCTGTCCTAAATTTGTGTCGCTCAAAAAGTGTTCTATGTGCACCCAGCGTCTATCTGTGTCTTTTTTGTTCCATTCCGTGATCCTAGATAGCACTACAGCGCTATAGTATCTGCTAAAATCCGGCAGGGCGATACCCCCTTTTTTCTTCCCCCTACTAAGCAATGTATAGGCAATGCGTGGTTTTTTACCCCCCCATACTACCCCGCTTATTAGCCTCCTAAGAGCCTTCAAGAAGTACCCAGGTAAGGGAATGGGCAGCATTTGAAATTTGAACAGGATCTTGGGTGTTAAACTCATTTTTATCGCATTGACTCGCCCAAACCACGAAAGAGGTCTGGTCTGGAGTCTTCTCGCTTCTCGTCTGATAACATCTAGCATAGGTAAAAAGTTTTTTACAAATAATCTGTTGAAGGAGTTGGCCATTTTAATCCCTAAATAGTCCATCTCCTCTTTCCAAGGAAAGGGGAAAACTGCGGCTAAATGACGTTCTTCTTGCTTATTTATATTTATATTTAAACATTCGGACTTACTAGAATTAACTTTGAAATTCGAAACTTCTCCATACTTTCCGATAATGTGGAGTAGGTTGGGGAGAGTTATTCTAGGGTTGGTAACAAAGAACACAATGTCGTCGGCGAAAGCCGCTAGTTTATGCTCCTCCGTTCCGACCCTTACTCCTCCACAGTCCACGCTTTTGCGGATGGTGGCTAGCAGTGGTTCAAGGGTCAGGACGAACAAGAGAGGGGACAGGGGACAACCCTGTCTCGTTCCATTGAGCATCTTAAAGGGCCCGGAAGTAGTCCCGTTTACTCTCACCATCCCTGTCGGGCAGCTATATAGAGCCTTAACCCAAGAGACGAACCTCTGGCCAAACCCTAGGGCCTCTAAGGTGCTCATCATGAACCCCCAGTCTACCCTGTCAAAAGCTTTTTCAGCATCAATTGACAGGAATAGAGCTGGGGGTCCACCTTGCTTACATACTTCTGATAGAAGCACCGCCCTAATCCCATTGTCCCTACACTGTCTCCCTTTAACAAAGCCTGTCTGGTCCGGATGCACAAGATTTGTCATCTTCTCTTTAAGCCTATTTGCTAGGACTTTTGCGTAAAGTTTGACATCTGCATTCAGAAGGGAAATTGGTCTATAACTAGAACACATCCTGACGTCCTTCCCTTCCTTCTGAATAAGTGTAATTGTAGCAGTCAGGGCCTCTACTGTCAGTTCACCTCCTGCTCCCAACCCATTCCAAAAATGACAAAGCCTCGGGACCAAGATATGTTTCATTTTTTTTAAATAGAGAGTGGTGAAACCGTCCGGTCCTGGGCTTTTCCCCTTCGGGGACTCCCTTAATGCTGCCAAGATTTCCTCTTCTACCAAAGGTTTGTCCAGTAGTAAACTATCCTCTGCTGACAGACCCCTTAGTCCCGCCTCTTTCAGGAAATCCTTACCCCTGTCTGAGTGGGATGGGTCTTCTGCTCCCCGATGCCCTATCGAATATAAGTCTCTGTAGTACTTCTGGAATTCATCTGCTATGTCGCTGTTCGAAACTTTCACTGCCCCATCTTTGCTAAGTATTTTCTCTACGTAGTTCCTGCTTTTTTTTTTCCTAATTATCCTGGCCAAATGTTTACTGGGCTTATTAGCCCAGAAGTAATTGTTCCTAGTTATAACATTTATGGCTCTCTTGGCCTCTAGATCCATCATGTCTCTTAACTCCTCCCTCTTGGCGACCAGCGTAAGGTAACTATCTAAATCCCGTCCCTTAGTATTTTTGTGTGTTTGTTCCAAGGAATGAATTTCCTCTATCAGTCTTCCCTTGGCTTCTCTTTTCCTTTTTTTCAGACCTGCCCCTATTGAGACTAGGATACCCCTCATATAGGCTTTATGTGTGTCCCATAATAAAGCTGGTGATACGTCCCCCGTGTCGTTTGCTTTAAAGAAAAAATCTGCTTCTTCTTGGAGTCTTTCCACTATCTCGGGATCTCTAAGTAGATCCTCGTTCAATTTCCATGAGTAAGAACGCCCTTGCCCGTCTGGTATTTTAAACTGCAACACAATCGGGGCGTGGTCTGATAGGGTCGAAACTTCTATTTTTGTTTCTTTTATCCAGTCTAAAAGGTTATGATCTATAAGAAAATAATCTAGTCTAGAGTAGGTCCCATGCACAGGGGAGAAGAACGTATAGTCCCTCTCGTTGGGATGTTGGATTCTCCAAACATCCATTAACTGACTCTGGTGTAGCTTGCGCCTAATAACCCTGAGTGACGCCTTCCCTATCCCCTGTGCACGGGACGTACCATCTAGTTCCGGGTCCAGACAGAAATTTAAATCCCCTCCCAAGATCACCTCACCTTCTCCGAACTCAGACAGTTTTTTCAAGGTCTGCCCCAAAAAGACCGTAGGTTTCCTGTTGGGGCAATAAACATTTACTAGGGTGATCAATTTAGGGCCAAGTTTGCCTTTTAATAGAATAAAGCGGCCGTCAGGGTCTACCAGCCTGTCTTTTAGGGAGAAATTTATGTCCTTTGATAGCCCGATGGCGACTCCCCTCGACCCCCTATCGGGGGAGTCCCCGTAGAACCACTGCGGGAACCTGGTTGAAAAAAGCCTAACTCTAGTATCCAGGGTCAGGTGAGTCTCTTGCAGGAAGATTATGTCCCCCCTCAGTCGTTCCAGCTCTTTTAAAATTTTATGTCTTTTGCAGGGAGAGTTTAAGCCCTTTACGTTGTATGAAACAATTTTAATTTCTAGCATAGATGGGGGTTGACTCGTCTAAGAAATCCTCCCTCGATCCCAGCACGTCCTGCAGTGCCCTCCACCATACCCCCCCCCCCCCTCCCCCACCACCCCCCAAAGCCCCCCCCCCTCCCCCACCTCCCCCCCCCCCCCACCCGAGGCGAAAATATCACCCAGAGTCCACCAGATTGGAACTTCACGTGTTCCGATCATGGGAAACTCCCTCCTCAGGGTAGAGCTCCAGCGAGAGCTCCGGCTTCTACACTCCCTCCCAATGGAAGGGAGTATATAAGAGGTAACTTATCTCCTTAGTGCGGTGGGTCCGCCCCCCAACCCCCTCCACCCCCCCGTGCCCCCCCCCCTGGTCAGCAGGTCACCACCTTCCTCGGCGCCCCACTTTTCAACAATTTAATTTAAAGCCTGCGACCCCCCCCCTCCACCCCCGCAACAGTGCCCAAAAAGAAAGACGGAATGGCCCAGGACTAGGGCCAGGGGGGGGGGGGGGGGGGGGGGGGACAGGGAGAAGCGAAGAGAAAGAAAAAAAAAAAAAAAAAAAAAAAAAAAAAAAATCTCTCCACTGTCTCACCGATCCCCCCCCCCCCTCCCCCCAGACCAACTGCAATCAAGACACCTCAATGTTTTTAGTCCTCAGAGTCTCTCAATCTGTCTTGACCTGAGACAAATCTGGGGTGGGGATGCCCAGGTTGTCACAAAAGTCCCGAGCCTCCTCCAGGTATCTCATCCTATTTGATCTACCATTTTTTAGCACTATGAGGGATGTTGGGAACCCCCAACTATATTTAAGATTTGCTTTCTTTAACTGCTCCAAGATTGGTCTCATCTGTCTTCTTCGGGCGAGAGTTCCTGCTGAAAGGTCAGCAAATATCTGTAGCTCTTTGTCTTCAAAGATTATGGGAGGGGCTCCCTTCAGATTCTTCCATATTTTCTCCTTATCCTCAAATTGGTGAAATTTAATGATCACATCTCTAGGAGGGTCCTGTTTTGTATGAGTAGGTCTTCTTACTCTGTGTACCCGGTCTATCAAGATAGGCTCGTCTTCTCGCTTTCCCAATATAGGGTTGAAGATTTTCTTCATCTTTTCCCTCAGGTCCTCGCCTTGTTGCTCTGGGATTGACCTAATGCGTAGGTTTTGTCGCCGACTTTGATTCTCCTGTTCTTCCATTTGAAATGCCATGTTGCGGTTTTCTATCCGCAGTTTGCTAAGTTGGTCTTTTAATTCGGAGATTTCTTTAGTGTGGCGCCCTGAGTCCTCTTCCATCTCCTCCACTCGGCGCAGGAGGTGGCCCATATCCGCCCGGACATTGGATATTTCAGTTTTTATCACATTTTCTAACTTAGTGAACAATTCTATAAGATCTGTTTTACTTGGCACAAGTGTCATTATCCTTTGTTCTTCCGCCAAACTCCAGACAGGTGCCCCCTCCAAGTCCAAATCTTCACGGACTTTTTCTCCCTGAGCCCCTTTTTGCTTCTGTTGCTCTTTCTTTTTTTCCTTTGACCCTGGTTGTTTTGTCTCCATACCTGGGCTTTTGATGCTTGCTTCTTTCAGGTATCTTTGGATGGAGCTGGTATTGAGACTATCTCTAGTGCTCTGAGGTTCAGTTGTACGCGTTGAGCGGCCTTTCATACTTTCACCTCTTATTGCTGTTTGCTGCTGCCTCTCACGCAGGCCTATATACCCTGGGCCTCTTATCCCCTCCAGGGGCTAGGGGTGTCCTGTAGTGAACCCTCACTTTATGGGTGAGTGATGGAGCCGTCCAGGCGTGGAGGTCAGGCGGGGTGGGAGGAAAGGGAGAAAAGGGAGTAGGGGTGGGGGAGGGGGGGAACACACCTCGCCCCTCAGTCTGCAACAGCCAGGGCCCGAAACATGTGGTTAGTGAATAGTCCACAAGAAAATCTGTAGGGTTTTGTTAACAGTTCAGAATCAACAAAGAAGAGCAGAGGCAGCGACTAAAGAGCAAGCTTTTGGCCTAATTTTTACCGCCCAAAGGGGGAGGTAATCAGTGCACAGACATGTTGAACGTATCTAAAGTCCTCTATTTTCCCTCTAGTGCCTGTTAACTCTTGTGACACTTGTGACCATAAGGAAAAACACCGTACATAAAACAGGGGGTTATCGGTAGACAAGCTGCGTTGCTGGCTCCTAGTAACCAGGGTTTTTTTTTCTTTTTTTTTTTTTTTTCCTTATCTTCCCCCTTCTTCCTTCCCCTTCTTCCCCTCTTTCCTCCTTTTCTTCTTCCCTCTCTCTCCTCTTCCCTTCCCCCTTCCTTTTTTGTTGATTATACCTCCTTTCGATAGCTCTGTTTCATTTAACCACTGTTTTCCAATTGTGAGGCATACGACTCAGGGTTCAGGGTATAAGCAAATATGTTGTTTCCTACCATTGCCGGTGGAGGGTCACAGGACTTCAGCCTAGTTTAGGAGCCGCAGCAGCTAAGTCAATCATGGTGTCAGTCACTTGAAGAAATCATCCACTTTGCCTTGCTACTTGGGTGTGTGGAGCCCGGATTGAGCTCCTACACACTTAGTAGGAGAAAGTCCGCGACCGCCGTTCTCTCGGTCTCCTCAGCGATGGAGGGGCGGGGGGGGGGAGGAGGGCGGCAGGAGGCCAGGCAGACCAACACGGAAGGCGGCCACCGCACCTAGCCCGTTCCGTGCCTCAGCGGTCTCTCACACGGCGAGACATCCGGACGCTCTGTCTCAGCACCTCCGCCGGAGCTGACGCTGGGCTCCTCCCACGTGCGGACGTCACACACCCATCCCCCCCATTTGCATTGATGTAATCCCCATGACCCGCATGCTTGGCCAATCACAGCGCCGCCTTAACAGAGAGCCATAATTGGCCAAAGCCAAGGAGGCTTTGGCCAATTATGGCTCAGGGGATTTAGTACACGCCCCACACTATATAAGGCCGCCTGCACGGCGGCCCTGTGCAGTGTGTTCCGGTGTGCTTAGAGAGAGAGAGAGACAGTGTCATTTCATTTGAGTTAGCTAGATTAGGCAGGACAGTCAGTCAGTTAGCTGCACTTAAAGTGTATTGTGTATATATATGCATCCCAGGTGTTGCATATATATATATATATATATACACTGTATTCAGTTTAGCTAGATCCGTTCCTGTTATCTTCTAGACTATTTACATTTAGTGCAGTGCGTCCTGCTCACAGTGTTCAGCTAGATCCGTTCCTGTTATATTCCTACTGACAGGCAGGCTTGTCTTGTTACAGTATTTTGAAGAAAATTACTGGTGTTCTTTTGATCCTATTAGTACCACAGTCAGGCAGCTAGACTATTTACATTTAGTGCAGTGCGTCCTGCTCACAGTGTTCAGCTAGATCCGTTCCTGTTATCTTCTTACTGACAGGCAGGCTTGTCTTGTTACAGTATTTTAAAGAAAATTACTGGTGTTCTTTTGATCCTATTAGTACCACAGTCAGGCAGCTAGACTATTTACAGTTAGTGCAGTGCGTCCTGCCCACAGTGTTCTGCTAAACCTACAAGTAAGTGGGGTGCGTCCTGCTCACAGTGTTCAGCTAAACCTACAAGTTAGTGGGGTGCGTCCACCTCACAGTGTTCAGCTAAACCTACAAGCTAGTGGGGTGCGTCCTGCTCACAGTGTTCAGCTAGATCCGTTTTTGTTATCTTCTTACTAACAGGCAGGCTTGTCTTGTTACAGTAAATACAGCTACCTGAAGAAAATTGCTGGTGTTCTTTTGATCCTATTAGTACCACAGTCAGGCAGCTAGACTATTTACAGTTAGTGCAGTGCGTCCTGCTCACAGTGTTCTGCTAAACCTACAAGTTAGTGGGGTGCGTCCTGCTCACAGTGTTCAGCTAAACCTACAAGTTAGTGGGGTGCGTCCACCTCCCAGTGTTCAGCTAAACCTACAAGCTAGTGGGGTGCGTCCTGCTCACAGTGTTCAGCTAGATCCGTTTCTGTTATCTTCTTACTGACAGGCAGGCTTGTCTTGTTACAGTAAATACAGCTACCTGAAGAAAATTGCTGGTGTTCTTTTGATCCTATTAGTACCACAGTCAGGCAGCTAGACTATTTACAGTTAGTGCAGTGCGTCCTGCTCACAGTGTTCTGCTAAACCTACAAGTTAGTGGGGTGCGTCCTGCTCACAGTGTTCAGCTAAACCTACAAGTTAGTGGGGTGCGTCCACCTCACAGTGTTCAGCTAAACCTACAAGCTAGTGGGGTGCGTCCTGCTCACAGTGTTCAGCTAGATCCGTTCCTGTTATCTTCTTACTGACAGGCAGGCTTGTCTTGTTACAGTATTTTAAAGAAAATTGCTGGTGTTCTTTTGATCCTATTAGTACCACAGTCAGGCAGCTAGACTATTTACAGTTAGTGCAGTGCGTCCTGCTCACAGTGTTCTGCTAAACCTACAAGTTAGTGGGGTGCGCCCTGCTCACAGTGTTCAGCTAAACCTACAAGTTAGTGGGGTGCGTCCACCTCACAGTGTTCAGCTAAAGCTACCTGTAGAAGGTTGGTGGTGTTCTCATACTACAGGCAGGCAGTTGATTTTGCTAGCTGCAGTATCAGTACATATATATATATATATATATATATATATATATATATATATATCCCAGCTTAGTGCAGCTACAGGCCATTAGTATGTCTGGAAGGCCAAGAAGGAGAGGCAGACAGTCACAAGCCAATAAGAGAGGGCAAGCAGGCTCTGTGTCTAGTGCTGGTCGTGGAGACGGTGCATCCTCATCAGCACGTGGCCATGGGACACGCTTGGCCTTTTTTTCGGCAGCTGGCCATGTTGAGCCGCAACATGCGGAAGACTTGGTCGAGTGGATGACCAAGCCGTCCTCATCCTCCTCATCCTCTCTCACCCATGCCCAGGGTACTTTGTCTGGCAAAGCAGCGGCCTCTTCCCTTGGCTCAATGTCATCAGTGACTCCTTCCCTAGCCCCACCATGTCCTCCTGAGGAGTCCCTCGAACTGTTTGACCACAGTGTTGGGTACATGCTCCAGGAGGATGCCCAGCGTTTGGAAGGCTCTGATGATGATACTGAGCTCGATGAAGGCAGTAACACGAGCACGGACAGAGGGGGTGCCCAAGAAGGACAGCAATCTGGCAGTCATGCTCCCCCTGCTGCAGCATACTGCCAGGTTTGCTCCAGTGATGAGGAGGGAGGGGATGATGAGGTCACTGACTCAACGTGGGTGCCTGATAGGAGAGAGGAGGAGGAGGAGGAGGAGGAGGCGGCACATCACCAACGAGGCAGGATGCCCTCCAGGGGCCAGCCTAAGGGCAGCACATTGACTGCATCACACCCCAAAGCTCCACATGTGCAGGGCGCTGCAGTCTCTGCGCGTTATTCAAAAAGTTCTTTGGTGTGGGCCTTTTTTGAGACGAGTGCATCAGATCGCACCGCTACTATTTGCAACATATGTCTCAAGCGTATCTCGCGTGGCCAAAACATCTCCCGCTTGGGTACCACATGCTTGACCAGACATATGTTGACCTGCCATGCAGTTCGTTGGCAAGCGTATCTAAAAGACCCACACCAAAGAACAAAGAGGACCTCTGCTTGCTCCTCATCAGCTGAGATTTCCAACCCCACTAGACCTTCAGTCCTCTCTGAGACCTGCACTGAGAGGAATGAAGGTGTAGAATTAGGTGTGTCACAGCCACGTACTTGTGGGCAATCTGATTTTGGTACACCGACGTCAGATTGTACCAGGCAAATTTCCCTGCCCCAGCTGCTGCACCGCCGAAAGAAGTTTGCTCCCAGCCATCCACATGCCCAACGGTTGAATGCTAGCTTGGCAAAATTGCTAGCACTTCAACTGCTGCCTTTTCAGTTGGTAGACTCTGCCCCCTTCCGTGAGTTTGTGGAATGTGCGGTTCCTCAGTGGCAGGTACCCAAACGCCACTTTTTCTCATGGAAGGCAATTCCGGCTCTCTACCAGCATGTGGAAGGCAATGTCCATGCCTCGCTGGACAGGGCGGTCAGCGGTAAGGTGCATATTACCGCTGACTCATGGTCCAGCAGGCATGGACAGGGACGTTACCTAAGTTTCACGGCGCATTGGGTGACTCTGCTGGCAGCTGGGAAGGATGCAGGACAAGGTGCAGTAGTGTTGGAGGTTGTTCCGCCACCACGCCTCCAAAATGCTAATGATTGTGACACACCTCTCTCCTCCACCCCCTCCTCTTCTTCTTCCTCCATGGCCTCTTCCTCGGAACCAGCGGTGCTCCGTAGTCGTTCAAGGGGCTACGCAAGTACGCAGGCCAAAAGATGCCATGCGGTGCTTGAGCTGGTGTGCTTGGGGGACAGGAGCCACACTGGGGCAGAGGTTCTGTCAGCTCTGCAGGGGCAGGTTCAGAGGTGGTTGACGCCACGCCAACTTAAGGCAGGAATGGTGGTTTGCGACAATGGCACCAACCTCCTCTCTGCCCTCCAACAGGGACAAATGACCCATATGCCCTGTTTGGCTCACGTCCTTAACTTGGTGGTGCAGCGGTTCTTGGGCAGGTACCCGGGCTTACAGGATGTCCTGAGGCAGGCCAGGAAAGTCTGTGTGCATTTCCGCCGGTCATATAATGCCAGTGCTCGGCTGACGGACCTCCAAAAGGAGTTTAACCTGCCCAAGAACCGCCTAATCTTTGACATGCCCACCAGGTGGAACTCAACGTTGGCCATGCTGCAGCGGCTGCACACGCAGCAGAGGGCCATCAATGAGTACCTGTGCGACTATGGCACCAGGACAGGGTCAGGGGAGCTTGGTTTTTTTTCCCCACGCCAGTGGGCCATGATCAGGGATGCATGCACTGTCCTGTCACCATTTGAGGAGGCCACGAGGATGGTGAGCAGTGACAGTGCATGCATCAGTGACACTGTCCCCCTTGTCCACCTGTTGGAGCACACGCTGCGTGGAATAATGGACAGGGCACTTGAGGCAGAACAGAGGCAGGAAGAGGAGGACTTCCTTAGCTCTCAAGGCCCCCTTTATCCAGACAGTGTTCCTGCGTGCGTTCCTGTCCGATCACACAGGAAGAGGACGAGGAGGAAGAGGAGGAGGAGGAGGAAGATTGTGTCAGTATGGAGGTGGAGCCTGGCACTCAGCATCAGCAGCAGTCTTTAAGGGATCAGTCCCAAGAAACACATGGACTTGTACGTGGCTGGGAGGAGGTGGCTGCGGACCATGTCGTCCTTAGTGACCCAGAGGACTCCGGACCGAATGCCTCAGCAAACCTACGCTGCATGGCCTCCCTGATCCTGCAAAGCCTGCGTAAGGATCCTCGTATTCGTGGTATCAAGGAGAAGGACCAATACTGGCTGGCAACCCTCCTTGATCCACGTTACAAGGGTAAGGTTGCGGACCTTATCTTGCCATCGCAGAGGGAGCAGAGGATAAAACATCTTCGGGAGGCCTTGCAGAAAGGTCTGTGCAACGCGTTCCCAGAGACTGGGAGGTTACAAACTCCTGTTTCTGGACAACGTGTTGCTGAGGCTTCGGTCAGTCAAAGAAGGAGCGGTGGAGAAGGTGGCCGTCTGACCGATGCGTTCAGACAATTTTTTGGTCCGCATCCCCAAGGTATGATCGGTTCCAGCAACCATCGCCAGCGTCTGTTTTACATGGTGCAGGAATACCTAGGGGCAAGATCAGACTTGGACACCTTTCCCACCGAAAATCCTCTGGGTTACTGGGTCTTGAGGATGGATCACTGGCCAGAGCTTGCACAGTATGCAATTGAGCTACTGGCCTGTCCTGCATCCAGCGTTCTTTCGGAACGCACATTCAGTGCTGCTGGAGGCGTGGTAACCGATCACAGGGTGCGTCTGTCCACTGACTCGGTCGATCGACTGACCTTCATAAAAATGAATGAGTCTTGGATCACCACCAGCTACCAAGCACCTGATGCTGATGTAACCGAATAATTTTTTTTTAAATCTCAGATCCCTTCAAAGACTGCCTATGCTGATGCTGAGTGACTATCCCTGAGTAATTATCCTCTTCCTCCTCAATCATCACGCTGATAGCTTGTAAGAACATTTTTGGTTCTGGGTGCCACCACCAGTGCCTAAGGCACAATTTTTCAGCCCCTGTTTAACAGGGGCGTGTAATTACGATTTTTGATGTAATACTTTGCAGCAGGGCTCGTTCCTGCATTCCAACTAGAGTGTCTGTGAGGGGTTGCAGTGTTGTGGCACCAGCACCAGTGCCTAAGGCCCAATTTTTCAGCCCTTGTTTAACAGGAGCGTGTAATTACAATTTTTGATGCAATACTTTGCAGCAGGGCTCGTTCCTGCATTCCAACTAGAGTGTCTGTGAGGGGTTGCAGTGTTGTGGCACCAGCACCAGTGCCTAAGGCCTAATTTTTCAGCTCCTGTTCAACAGGGGCATGTAATTACAATTCTTGATCTAATATTTCACAGCAGAGCCCTGTGAGGGCTTACAGTGTTGTGGCCACAGCAACACCTAAGGCCCAAATTTCTGCTGAGTATATAGGGCAGGACCCTACTTTCAAACAACTAACTTACAAACGACTCCTACTTGCAAACGGAAGGAGACAACAGGAAGTGAAATCTACCCCTAGGAAGGGAAATTCTCTCCTGTAAGAGTTAATATGGGAAAAACATTTCTCCTTTCCACTGATGCTTTCCAATCCATTGGGACAAAAAGTGAGGTGAAATCTTCTGAAGAGGAGGAAAGACAGCAAAACAAATGTCACAGGGGTGATAACCCTTCCCTATGTTTTCCAAAAAGCTTAAAAAAGATTTTTTGGCTGGAGCTAAACACGTTAAAAATGTACCCGTTCAAAATTACAAAGAGATTCTACTTAACAACAAACCTACAGCCTGTATACTGCTGTTCAGAGTATATAGGGCCTGGTGGCCCCACACCTTTCCTTATTTTAATTTGGGTGCGGGGTTCCCCTTAATATCCATACAAGACCCAAAGGGCCTGGTAATGGACTGGGGGGTACCCATGCCGTTTGTCTCACTGATTTTCATCCATATTGCCAGGACCCGACATTATATTAAACCCGCAAGCAGTTTTAAATGAGATTTTTTCCTTTAAAAATGACATTTGGTGCAGGGACTGTTCTAAACACGGGAAACACGCGTCACTTTACAGGCATACTATAGACACCCCTCAGGTACGATATTTAAAGGAATATTTCACTTTTTTTTTTTTTTACTTTAAGCATCATTAAAATCACTGCTCCCGAAAAAACGGCCGTTTTTAAAAGTTTTTTTTGCATTGATACATGTCCCCTGGGGTAGGACCCGGGTCCCCAAACCCTTTTTAGGACAATACCATGCAAATTAGCCTTTAAAATTAGCACTTTTGATTTCGAACGTTCGAGTCCCATAGACGTCAATGGGGTTCTAACGTTCGTGCAAACTTTCGGTCCGTTCGCAGGTTCTGGTGCGAACCGAACCGGGGGGTGTTCGGCTCATCCCTACTGTTCACTTGCAAAGCAAATATGTTTTTGTTTTAAATTGTATTTTTATTAGTTTTTGCAAAAAGGAAAAATAACACAGTACACATGAAAAACATATGTAACAAGAGGTGGGATATACAGATGAGATGTCCAAATTAACATAGAACTGAAGATAACTGTAGGGTATACATAGATGAAATCGACATGTAAACAGGTCAAATCGTCATAAGGAGGTCATACATACAATCGCCTGTGCAATGAACGTGTAGAGTCAGGAAACTCATATGGAACACCATGTAGGTTGGGTCATATAGGGGAGACATAAATGAAGGCATATCAATAGTTTAAGACATACATTAAGACATAGAGCCTGGTAGGGGTGCCCCAAATTCTGATTGATCCCATGATCCCATGATTCTCAAATCTTATTAAATTGCGGGATGTTATCATGTACAGTAGGATTTTCATATTCCATTCTTCGAATATCAGCTATGAGTTGGAGGAAAAATATAAAATACTCTTGCGAGCCACAAATGGGTTAATGCCTTTCAGGTGAATATCCTAATAAGGGCAAGCAGCAAACACTAACCACGTTTCATATCCGTGTAAGTGATAAAAGTAAATCAAAAAACTGTGTCTGCGCTAACCAAGGATCAGTAATAATGTGCAAGAAGCAAATATAAGCATACAATTAAAAATAAACATATGAAACTATATAAAAATATATAACAGTCATGTGTGCTATTAATTAGTGATAAATAATTAAAGTGCAACATGCAAAAAAATCTCAAATCCAAGTGCTCATAAAATATCAAAAAGTGTGTTCACTCCTCCTATAAAGTGATATACAAGTTCCATAAAGTTCATAAACGCAAAGTTCATAAATGACAGAACTCAAAGTGCATAGATATAATGTCCATCATCAGTGTTATCCATCGTGCTCATCCAAAATTGTGTATACAGGGATATAAAGCATGCTTCAGTGTCAATGCTCTCCAGTGACCCCCAATAGCATATGCGCTCACCTCTAAGCGTGTGACACAGTAACTAAACTATGTCTGAAAACGCATGGGAGCCCCTCCACGGCTCTAATTGGTATGCAGACGCTGACCTCCAATTTGCTCATATATCATCATGATTCATAAAATAGGGAAACAGAGAAACTCCATAGTGTAATAAGTCCAACAATTTATTATAAAATAAGCACTTCCCTTCATAGGGATACTCACACTGTGTAGGTGCGTGAGTGCACCATCCTAATCAAGGTTATACAATGTATGGAACGCTGGTACGGTATATCCTTCTCATCTACTCCTCACTGCTGACAGCTCCGTCCTGGCCCCTCCCCTACGCGTGTTCGGCACAGGGATCACGTGCCTTCATCAGGGGGATCTGATTGGACGGATGCTCTATGTTCAATATATACTCATGGCGGCCATTTTGCCTTGGACCGCAGACATATCTAGTAACTGGCTACAACTGTGTGTATATGGTCATGCTCTATGCTCAGTGTGTGCTCATGGTGGCCATTTTGCCTTGGAACACAGACAAATCTAGTGACTGGCTACAACTTAGGAACCTAGACCACAGTGGAGGTACATTGGATAGCCAGCAAAGTGGGAAAATTCTCTTGGCAGCTAAAAGGATGTAGGAAATCAATTGTTTGACGTGTTTAGCAATACCAGTAAAGGGAAGACCCAGTAAGTAGTGGATTGGGTCAAGCGGGAGGGGCAGATCCACCACTTTCTGAGTTAATAGCATCACCTCATGCCAAAAGGGTTGTATCAGAAAACATTGCCAAAAAATATGGAGCAATGAGCCTACTTCAAGCCCACAGTGCCAGCACAACGCTGAGCTAGAGGGATCGTATTTATGAATGACCTCAGGGGTCACATCTGGGAGGTGATAGGCCTACATAGCAGTTGTGCCCATTTACGCATGTATAAATGGGTATCTTCAGTAAGAGTGTAAGATTTATGGAAAATGCAGTATGTAGAGGACACCATGTGTAATTGGTGTGGACCTTGAGCTCATAGGTATTCAAAAGGGGTAGGTTTATTCAGGGTCAGGGGCGAGGACAGAGAGTGGAAGTAATGTCTGATTTGCAAATAAAAATAAAACGTATGTGTAGGGATGTCAAACTTTTCCCGAAGTATATCAAAAGTATGTAGCCTATGGGTGACTGGGTGTACCATATTTCGGAGTTGGAACAGGGAAGCCTGGCATTATACGTCCTAAGTATAAACTGTCTGGTATAGACGGGTTAAATAATATGTTCATAAGGGGGGGACATGGCGAGGTGAGGGAGAATCTCTGAAGACATTTTTGCCAAATTATTAGAGTGAAGATCATTGGTGCAGTGCACTTACATTTTAGAATGGGATCCGTGCGTGAAGATTGAGACCACAGTAGGGAGTTTGGGTGGATCGGACATATAGCCCCTTCTCAATTTCCAACCAATGATTAGGGGCCTGCAGGTTGGACCAAGAGATCGTAAATGTGAAGTATAATAATATTTAATAATATCCAGCGCTCCCAACCCCCCCCCCCCCCCCATCTCAATGAGAAAACCACCGAGATGGCTGTACGATGGGCTTTTCCATTCCAGATAAATTTAAGAAAACCCCTTTGATTGGCTTTGAGTTGAGGCAGCGGTATAGCCACTGGTAACGTTTCGAAAATAATAAGCAACCTAGGTAGAATGGACATTTTTAAAACGTTAACCCTACCCAAAAGAGAAAGGGGATATTTAGACCATTGTTGGAGGGATCTGGTGATATCTTAGATCGAGGAGGGGGGTAATTTGCGGTAGAGAGGAATAAGTGGGTGTCAGATGTATTCCTAAGTATTTGAGGGAGGTAGAGCACCATCTGTAAGGGTGTGTTTGTTCAAGCTGGGTCAGAAGAGCTGGTGGTATATGTAAAGGTAGGGCCTTGGTTTTTGTTGTGTTAACCTTATAACCTGATATGACACTAAAAGAGGATAGCAGTTTATGTAGAGAGGGCAGTGATATCAGTGGGTTAGAAAGAGTCAGCATTATGTCATCTGTGAACAGTGAAAACGTATATTCCCTCTGTCACATCACTACCCCACGAATATCCGGGTGTAATCGGATGGCCTCAGCCAGGGGTTCTAGGCATAGAATAAAAAGCAGTGGGGAAAGAGGACATCCCTGCCGAGTGCCATTAGTCATGGGGAAGCGAGGCGACAGAAAGGAGGACATCTGGATTTTGGCTGTAACTCGTGAATACAAAGCTTCTAATGCTTTAAGGAAAGGACCTCGGAATCCAAATGTTGACAAAGTGGAGAACATGTATGGCAAACTCAACCTGTCAAAGGCTTTTTGGGCATCCAGGCTTAGGACAATGGCTAGGTGGGAAGATCTATTGAGGAGGTCTATCAAATCTATGATGAGGCATGTGTTATTCCCCGCATGCCTAGCCAGGACAAAACCCACTTGGTCTTTATTAATTAGTTTAGGAATGAACTGGGATAGTCTGGACGCTAGAATTTTGTAAATATTTTGTAATCTGAATTTAATAGGGCATTTTAGGTCATAAATCATAAATAGCATTTTAATAAATAAATAAACAAATAAGTCATAAATAGCATTTTAGGTCATAAATCCAGCGAATTTCTAACCGTGAGATCTGGATATTTGATATATGGTATATAACATTTATTACCTGTACTTCTCAAAATGTCATTTATCTATTAATTTGTCCATGCAGCCTACAGTATGTAGGCTGCACAATGAGAGCGATAAATGTTATAGTGAAGGAACATATAGCAAATATTAAGAAGGTGTATTACCATAGATAGATTTACCCCCCACTGGCGAGGAAGTATGACCAAGAGAGAGATCTCACGGTTAGAAACTCGCTGGATTTATGACCTAAAATGCTATACCCCCTTTGGGTTAAACGTAGATTGGGATGTGAACTGTTTTATAAATAATGGTTAATTTTATACAGCCATTTTAAATGCTTTATACTAGGTGATAGCGGTCTATTATTCTTTATATATATTATATATTTTTATTTAGACTTTTATATGTATGTTTTATATTGTACCAATGATCTGTATTCATATCGATTGGTTATTGACACATTTTATGATCAGTAATGCAGCATTGGATTCTATACATTTTATATCTAGCTTCTTAGGTTGTACTTAGGAGAGCCTCCAGCATAGTCAAATTGCCTCTCCTATTTACTTGGGTTACAATTTTTAACTAATGGTCAATTAAGATTGCCAAATATTTGTATATATTTTAGTGACAGATCGCTCGGGATGGGCTAGTGTTGCATTGTACAGTCTGTGTTTGTTTTTGGCCGCTGTGTTGGCCTGCAATCACTCTCTGCCTACTTCCTGTGCCCTTCCTGAGTGAGTACCTGGTCATGGAACGCAAGCGTAACTGTGGTGCACTCCAATGACTTTATTTCCGGCTGGCACAGCAACTGGAGGGTTAGCGCGTCATCCGTGATTACGTTTAAAAGGGTGTACTTGCATCACTAGACCACGACTCTGATGAAATCCCATTGGATGAAACATGTCAGACGGGCAGATGCAAGCACGCTGAGAGCCATGGTTTTACACATCATGATGTCTGTATCCTGTAACTTACTGTAATGCCGCGTACACACGATCTGAATTTCCGACAACAAATGTTTGATGTGAGCTTATTGTCGGAAATTCTGTGTGTAGGCTCCATCGGACATTTCGTGTCAGAATTTCCAACAACAAAAATTTGATAACTGGATCTCAAATTTTCTGACAACTAAATCCATTGTCGTAACTTCCGAGTGTGTAGAGACAATATTGTCCCTATATAGGCCTCAATCTATAAGCAGTATTGGCCACTGATGCCCCAAGTTGAAATTGTACCTTCTTTAGCACGATTGGCGCTTACGCTACTCCATCCTCCGCTCACAAATGGTACGTACGACGCACGTGTGATACACTTTATATACACTGCGCATGCGTGCAACTCCGCCTGTCTTTCTAGTATATTCCCTGCCCCTTCTCTTTCGGCGCAGCGGGAGAGCACATGACGGAGAAAGAGCAAGTGCATTCAGACAGCAGCGAGGAGGACGACGAAAGCCCGGAGCCACAAATGTCCCGATCCCGGAGGAGATTTAAAGCCTCAAATATGTCCTTTGGTGAGATGGTGGAGATGGTGGACATCTTGAAGAGGGACGAACATTATGGGAAACATGGACGTTACCCAAACCCAAACGTCAGAAAGGCCAAGATCATGACTAAAGTTGTGAAAAGTCTGCAGAAGAATTTTGGGGTACGGCGATCCAAGGGTCAACTGAGGAAACGATGGTCAGACCTCAAATTGAGGGAGCAGGATCAGTACAGAAGGATCAAGAGAGTGCTGCAAAAAAGTAAGTATTATTGTTCCTTTTATTATTACTTTTGTGCTGGTACATGTGCTTTTCTTTACTGTTGTACAGTTTAAAATGGCAAGTAAACATCGTTCGTTAGATCTTCCATAGCAAACATCGTTCATTCGCCCACTAATACAATGTTTTTGGCAGATGCAGGTTAAAGCGGGGTTCCACCCAAATTTTGAACAATATCTGTATGTATTCTCTTCCTTGCCTAGATGCTGACATGCCGTTTAAAAAAATTTAAATCGCCGTAATTACCTTTTATTTTTCTATTCTTCTTTGCACTTCCTGGTTCTCCTCCCGTGGGAGTAGGCGTGTTTCTAGCCTCTCCCAGACTCCTGGGAGCTAGTCTCAGGCTTCCCAGGATGTCACTGAGCATGTGCGGGAACGAGCGGTGAATGCTGGGAGCACAGCATTCACCGCATCCAGGAAATAAATGCTTGTGGGCTTCAAATGCCCACAATGAAGATGGAAACCGCCTGCAGTGAATAATATAAGTTATTCTTTCCGACAAAATCTGACACAGGCGGACATATTACACACAATATGTGAGTATGTAATGCTGAGAAGAAAAGTTTGTGAATGAACTCAAAAAAAAAAAAACGATAGATAGGTGGACCCCCGCTTTAACTACATTTGTTCATGCCTATTTGTATTAAAAGAAGTTTGTTGTCTAGATGGGTTTGTAACTAGAATGAAATGCAAACTTGATTCAGTGGAGTCCATGCAGTCAACCCATGCTGGATAGGCTGCATTTGATGTGACACAGGCTGCATGTAAGGAGGGACTCTGCTGGGGGCACCTGATGTAAGGACGGACTGCTGGGGACGCCTGATGGCATCTGGTTGTAGGCGACGTGGCTAGTGACACACTCGGGACTCCCACTGATTCTGCATTATGAGGCTCATTTATATCTGACCTTTTCCGAGAAGAAACATTGAGGGAATTCTTGTGAACTTCTTCTTCGGGGTTCCCGTTGCTGTGGGCTGCCTGCCCGATGTAGTGAGAGAGGACTCGGAGGCTCCATCATCCCTGGACATTTCCACAACTAAGCTTGTTCTGACCCCCCTGAGTAAGGGCGGTCGCAGGCTTTCTGGTAAGCCTTCATCTTTACGATTTGGTGGTGGGCTGCACGGGAGGTGGATCGAATATTCCCGAATCCTGCAATATATCTTCCTCCGGATCTCTTTTGGATTTTACACATTGTTATTTGGGACACTTTTTTGAACTTTTTATTTTATTTTTCACTTTTATTATTCTTTTCACACATACCTATTTCTGGCATGGTCCCATATTTAAAAGGAATATCACTATGTATTGTATAGATATAAGCTTTAGATGATTATTTTTGGTGTATTTACATTGTTTATTCGGCATTACACCCTAGCATTATCAGAGATTGTGCACCAATTTCTAATCACCAGTTACACTCTTATGTCCAGCGCTACACTGATTGCTGTATATTTGATCTTTGCCTTATATCGAGGTTATAGTGTTTAGCAGCAGGATTTTACTCAATCTTTGTCACTTACGATTCATTTATTTTTCACATCTTCACATTTATGCACGTAGCGCGATTCCTTATTTATTTAAACTTGATTCAGTGTAAGGAGAAGACACTCAGCAGCTGTTTACACTAGTACAGGAGCACTAGTGTGGGACACCAGAACAAACTTTTTAGGGTGTCCCACATAGGTGCTCCAGTGGATACTAGGGGTGTTTCCATGTGGGAAACTTGCACAAAACAGGTAAGTATTCCAGCTTTAGAAGGGAAAAAAATCATGTCCTCAGCTTGGAACTCTGCCAAAACACACAATTGTAAGACACTTCAAGTAATGTTTTATATTCATAATTCTGGCCACAAATATCTGTATGCTAAGTATACCTTTTTTTTATTCACATAGGGGAGAAAAGACTCGGGATATCTGAGGACACCAGGAACCCCCAACCTCCTAAAGAAGGGGAACTCAG
This sequence comes from Aquarana catesbeiana, assembly GCF_042186555.1. NCBI lineage: Eukaryota > Metazoa > Chordata > Amphibia > Anura > Ranidae > Aquarana > Aquarana catesbeiana. The sequence continues at coordinate 321,965,261 of NC_133329.1, forward strand.
CACACCACAATCTGAGGATGTGGAGGAAGGAGAGGTTTATGAAGTGGGCAAAATAGTGACCACAACAGGTCAGTGTCTGAGACCACTGCTTCAGGTAATAGATGGATGCCTGCATATGTTTAATACATGGTGTGTTTTTTTTATTTTAGGTGATGTGGATGTTGTGGAAGAAGAATCTCAAAAGTGCAAGTGCGCAAGTCCTCATCGGGGAGATAATGGTGTGCAATCGTGAATTACAGAAACTGAAGGAAGACATTAATGATGTTGAAAAAAGACTCAAAAACATCATTGATGTTTTAGGCAGAATCTAAAACACCCCAAAATGATTTAAGTTTGTTATATTTGTTATTTTTCTAACATTTTTTAATTATTTTGAAAGCCAAATTTTGAAGATGCACACAGTGTGTCAACATGTGCTATCTGCCATCATAGGATATCAATGTACGTGTTTTGTGGGTGCAAACCCTACCTCGCAACTAAAGTAGATGAGAGGAAGGGGTTGCACCCCTGAAACACGTCCATTGATCCCCCATGATGAGAGCTAGCACATGTTGACATTAGGCATGGGATCAGGAGGGAAATCCCCATTTTGACTCCCAATTTGTGTGCATCTTCAAAATTTGCCTTTCACAGGAGTGACATCACCCCATCTGATGAAGGCAAGATCAACACAGTTTGGACATACTAATGTCTGATATTGCCTTCACTTTGTCAAAGTTGAACTTTGTAAGTTCCTGAGTTGTGTATGTTTTATGGTTTTAAACATGCCTGTTTAACCCAAAAAAGGCTATTTGTAATGACAAACATAAAAATGTTATACAACAAATATGTTGATGTGTTCAAAAACCCTTTTCTAAGGCACATGTGAATGTGCTTTGAGTAAAATGTTTTATACTCAACAATGTGTGGCTTCTTCTTTCAATGTTCAATACCAGTTTTTGTGTTTACAGTGACAAGGGGGGTTATTTACTAAAGGCAAATCCCCTTTGTACTACAAGTGCACTTTCAGTGCAGTTTCAGTGCACTCTCAGTGCACTTTCAAGTGTAGTGTAAAGTGGATTTGCCTTTAGTATATAACCCCCACAGTGCTCTAAAATTTGCCCCAATCAGGCCATTTTCGGGACTCAAAACAATTAATTCATGGTGCTGAAAAGGATGTGTTTTTTTATCATAAATGCATTACATACATTAACAACAAAAACAAGGTGTGTGTGTAGCAGACCCACAACATAATAGTTAGCTGAAGAAGAGATTGTCACCTCATGTATCAAATAAATTACGTTTGCACTATTGAAGAAAATGGCCAAAAAGAAAAGCCCATTGGAGAACCTAGAAGACAGCTAAAAGAAACACAAGCAGTAAATCAAATGAAATATTATTTCAGTTTAAAATAAAACATTTAAAAAAAAAGTTTCTCAAACATTTGCTGGCATATCAATGGCCCCCCTACCTGCAAAGTATTCCAGATATTTTTGACGGACTTCGCGGGCGCTTTGGGGGGGCAAGCCAGGACGGCCAGCTTTAAGTGCCGTCAGAGTTGACTGATCTGGCAATCCGGCCTCAGGCCCAACTGAGGCCACATGGTTCGAAGCATTTCTCCTTAGAAAGTTGTGCATAATGTAGCATGCAAGTACTATATGGTTTAGTTTATATTCCGCCATGTGAATTGGCATCAGGAATAGACGGAACCGGCTGGCCGTTATGCCGAAAGCATTCTCCAACACTCTTCTGGCTCTGGCCAGCCGGTAGTTAAAAACCCTTTGGTCCGGGTGAGGGTCCTCGTGGGGGAATGGCGCTTCATCAGCGACAAAGACGATCGGTAGACCAGCCACGGTGTCTTCTGCAGGTGGCAAACCCAAGCCACCACTCTGGAGCCGTCTGTAGAACTCGGTCTGGGCGATGACTCCACCATCCGACATCCGCCCATTCTTCCCCACGTCCACATACAAAAACTCGTATGTCGCCGACACCACCGCCAACATCGCTATACTATTAAACCCCTTATAGTTGTAATAGTATGACCCTGAGTTGGGGGGTGGCACGAGGGGGACATGTTTCCCATCAATTGCCCCTCGGCAGTTGGGAAAGTCCTACCGCTGGGCAAATTGGAAAGCCACAGTCTTCCATTCCTGTGGTGTTGAAGGAAACTGTGGAGTCAAACAAGAAAACAAAAAATGAGTACTTTTGCACATAACATTGCAAGCAGGTTAGACAGAAACATTCTTAGCCAACATCAGTATAACATTTATTTTAAGGAGTATTTAAAGACAAAAATATAAGGTCCACTTATCAGATTCCTCACCCCCTCTGATGGCCCATTGTAAAAAATTTTTTTTGGGGGGGATGTTTTGGGGGGGATGTTTTGGATAGGTAACCCTCTCCACTTCATTGAGCGCTGAATGCACACATAATGTGTATTACTTTGGCCAGCCCCTCCTTACTTACACTATTGGCAGCCCACTGGACAGGTAAGAAGTGTCATAATACAAAAATATAAATACACATTGTACAAATGGAAGCACAATTTTATATTCTGCAATTACCTATCAAGATAATAGGAGAAGAAAACTTTAAACAGTAGCATTTGAAAGTATTCAGGCAGGCCCTTGCACTACATGCTTTGGTGAATTCATCCATAAATCTGACCACAAAAGAGGTAGGTATAATGTGCATGGGTTTGGCAAAGTCAGCAGATAGAGAATTGGTATCGGTTGACTTAGCGGTTGGGGGGGAGGGAGGGTTCCAAATGAGTTTGGGACCCCCCCAAAAAAGCCTCTGGCACTCTGCCTGAATTTAAGGACAAAAATAACATTTAAACACATTTTAGGGGGTGTTTAGGGTAAATCAGTACAATAGAGCTGACAAAATACATTGTTAAGTGACTAGGCTAGGTGTGTATGGGCCCAGGATAGCATGCTGGGGAGGTTAGTGAAGGCAAATATGCATGAAGGACAAAAAAGGAGCATTAAAAGCTTCCAGCATGCATGAGGACAAAGAGGACATTCACAGCATATTACAATCATGGTAATTAGGGAATGATGTAATAAATACAATGCATTAGCAAACGTTACTTACATAGAATGTGATGTTAAAGGATAAAACTTATCTTTATATAGTCCTTCTGCAGGACCTGAATGATGGCAGAACAGGTCTCTGGAATAATGATCCCCAGAGCCTGGGGGGAGATGCCTGTCAAGAACTTGATGTCCTACAGACTTCTCCCCATCGCCAAGTACCGCAAGGTGGCGACTAGCCTTTGTTCCGGAGTGATGGCTTGCCGCATGCAAGTGTCCTGCTTCATAATATAAGGGGACAGCAAAGCCAACAGACAGTAAAAACGGGGTCCGTCATCCGGAGATAATTCCTGAAATCATCAGGATTATTCTCACGGATCTCCCACAACAAAGGCATATGAGTGAATTGATCACTCTGGAGCAACCAATTCTTCGTCCATGAACTCCTACCCGCCCTATTCATGGACTGGGCTTGGGTCAAAGTAAGAACTCCAACACCAAGCCCCCGCATAGCACAAACTCTACGATGAGTACGTACCCGCAACAGGGCTAGAAAAAGGTTGTTTGGTCAGAACGATCTAACAAAACGCACTGAAAATCAGAAAGGCCTAAGAAGAGAGACCTTAAAATCAGAAAGGAGCGTATAAGAATGCACTGAAAAACAGATATGAACTGATTACACGCACTGAAAAACTACAAACACAAACTGAAAAGCAGTAACGAACTGAAAAGCACGAGGCTGAAAAGCGCGAATCGTCTCTCACCAAACTTCTACTAACACGAGATAAACACGAGATTAGCAGAAGCAGCCCAAAGGGTGGCGCACTGGCTATTGAACTTCCTTTTTCTAGTCCCGTCGTACGTGTTGTACGTCAGCGCGTTCTTACCGATCGGAATTTCCGACAACATTTGTGCGACTGTGTGTATGCAAGACAAGTTTCAGCCAACATCCGTCAGAAATAAATCCACGGTTTGGTTGTCGGAAATTCCGATCGTCTGTACGCGGCATAAGTGAACTACAATAAATTTGCTTTTAAAACCTGACAGGCTTCACTATTGCTGCCTTATTCTTTTCATTTGGGTATCGCTGACCTGTTGATTGGATAAATTACATCTACCATATCCTTGGAGTTTGTGATTTTGATGACTTTAAGTGAATAAGTGCCCATTACAAGCTATATTCTATGATTGGATCAAGTCTATTACCATCCGTGTTTGGATAAGCGATGCAGTGATGCCTTGTGATTGATGAGTTTATGCCTATTTATTATCACCTTCTGGTAAGCAGATTGGATTCACATTGGGTGTGGTGTGCTTTTCCATATACACTGAAGCTGATGAAGGGTCCTTTCATATCTATCCCTTCTTGGAAAGACCTGCTATTTGAAACAAGTGCTGCATTTTGGACTTTTATATTTTTTATTGTTTGACAATCAACAAACTGTGCTGGCTGCTTATGTAGATGTTCTGTTATTATAGCTAGCGCAGATGCCCCCCCCCCTTTTTCTTTAAATAAAGTACCATATAGATCTAGCATATGGGGGGCCAGGATTTCTAAGAAGGTTTTATAGTAGGAATAAGGTAACCCGTCAGGACCTGGTGACTTATGGAGTGGGAGATCTTTGATCATGTTTGAAATTTCCTCAATTGTTAGAGCTGCATTTAATTTAACTAAATTTGAAGAGGACAGCTTTGGTAACACGTAATTTATTTACTAGCATCCTATGGGGCTTATTAGAGAATTCATAACATTTTTGTTTTTCCCATACCATGGATTTAGGGCTAAGGATTTAATTTGTTCCCAAAGGGATGTGACTTTAACACTGTGGGATCACACAGAAGCCTATGCTCTGCACCCCGTAAGTCAGCCAACAAGGACTGCAGAAGTCTATACCTGTCTTTCTTCAGGCGGGAGACTTGCGTGATACAAATGCCACGGAAGTAGGCCTTGTGTGCCTCCCACAGTGTAGATGAGTCCTAAACAGAGCCCACATTGAATTGGAAAAATTCCTCCAACTCTTTAGCTAGTTTAGTACAGGTAGCCTGTGAGTGTAGGAGGTGATCGTTAAGGCGCCAGTGGCATGTCCTAGAAGAGGTCTGGGACAAAATGACATCCAGCGTGATAGGAGAGATGTCATATTCAACAATATAGGGGATGAGTAGGGCCGAGGTAAAGAAATGGTCCAATCTGGAATACATTTTATGGGCCATGGAATAAAAGGTGAATTTCTTAGTAGAGGGATGTTTAATCCTCCATGAATCAAACAATTGATGGGATCTAATACATTTGCGGAAAGAATTTGCTTGAGAGGAGACCTTTCTTGGGGGGTTATCCCGAAGAAGAGTCTGCCTATCTCTAGTAGGGGACAACAACAATCATGAAAGGTTGGGAGTGGTAGTGGGGAGACTCAAAAATCTTGTTAAAGTCAATCTGTCCAGAGTTAGGGGCGTATACATTAACCAAGGTAAAAGAAGAAGACATGTAGTCACACTCTAGGATAACAAACCTCCTGTGAGGATCAGTATGTGCAGTTTTGACCCTAATTAGAATTACCACTCCAGCCTTACCTGTGGAATCAGAAGCAAGGTAGGAGGAGGGGAACTATTTTGAAGCACATTCAGTGAACCCCCAGCACGAAAGTGTGTCTCCTGGAGCATGACTACATCAGCCCCTGAAGTCCTGAACTCTTTCAAAGCCAACCACATCTTTTGTATAGAGTTCAGGCCTTTACATTATAAGACAAAATACGCAATGCCATGTTGACACATCAGCAATAATGGCTCGTTTGGGCAAATAAAACATAAAAGAGAGCATAAAATAAAAGAATAGAAAAATGATAACTACATGTAAGACACAGTAAACATACTTGCATGTGTGTAAAAAGCATGTAGACCTCAGGAACAAAAAAGTAATGCGTGACATTAACCTACAGATATGACACTTGTATGTGGACATAGAGTCACATGAACCTAAAACAGGTACTGAAAAAAAAGAAAAAACAACATTAGAAAGCCTAATGCCGCGTACACACTGTCGGACTTTTCGACAACAAAGGTCCGACGGAATTTCGACGGAGTTACGACGGACTATCGACGGACTTTCTAACGTCCGGACTTGCCTACACACGATCACACCAAAGTCTGATGGATTCGTACGTGATGACGTACGACCGGACTAAAATAAGAAAGTTGACAGCCAGTAGCCAATACCTGCCCTAGCGTTGGTTTTTGTCCGTCAGACTAGCATATATACGAGCGGATTTTTTGACCAAACTCGAGTCCGTCGGAAAGATTTGAAGCATGTTCCAAATCTAAGGTCTGTCAGATTTTCGACCGAAAAAGTCCGCTGTAGGTTCCATGAAGCCCACACATGGTCGAATTGTCCGCTGGCCTCGGTCCATCAGGGCAGTCCGGTCGAAAAGTCTGCTCGTGTGTACACAGCATAATGCCGTGTACACACGAGCGGACTTTTCGACGGACTTTCGGCGGACTTCCAATCGACTTTCCCAACGAACGGACTTGCCTACACACGATCACACCAAAGTCCGACGGATTCGTACGTGATTACGTACGACCGGGCTAAAATAAGGAAGTTGATAGCTAGTAGCCAATAGCTGCCCTAGCGTCGGTTTTTGTCCGTTGGACTAGCATACAGATGAGCGGACTTTTTGATAGGAACTGGGACCGGCGGAGTTCCGACATAAAGATTTGAAACATGTTCCAAATCTAAAGTCCGTCAGATTTTCGACAGAAAAAGTCCGCTGCAGGTCCGATGAAGCCCACACACGGTCGAATTGTCCGCCGGACTCGGTCCATCGGACCAGTCCAGTCGAAGAGTCCGCTCGTGTGTACACGGCATAAGAGGCAGCTGTATCTCAGGAGGCCTTGGTAGGAGCCAAAGGTCAAGTAGGGACACATGAGGGCCTCCAGCAGGGAACCCGGGAGGAGGGGGTCCGCCCGCTCTCCATGTGAGTATAATTAAAGTGACAAAGGTAAGAGAAAGAAAACCTTTTGTAATCAGTCAGAACATCAAAACCCCATAGGAATGGGTGCATTTACCTGGAAAAATAGGGTAACTCTAAGCTGGAGTCCAGGCCACAATAATGAATAGCCTAGAAAAAAAAGAGGAAAGAGCCAGGGATTATTCCCAGCACATCAAGGAGGTTGCATGAAGAATCGGGAGCGTTGGGGTGTGGAGAAAGACTTCTTCGACTGGCCCTTGGTCGGGGTCCAGATATGGCTGGGGATAGAAGGTATTGGACAACCTGGTGCAAGGGGAGGTAGCAGGTCCTCTTCAGGCAAAGGAGGGAGATTCAGGCTTTTGATGCAGGCTTCCCCTTTGGAAACGGAGACTATATTGGGCTCCCCCTTTGGAAACGATGAGACGGAAGGGGAATCCCCAGTAGTATGGGACTGTGTGATGTTGTAGGTGTGCTGTGATAGGTTTCTCTGTTTGGATAAGGTGATGGGAGAAAGGTCACCAAATATCTGGATCTTTGCCCCCTTATATGCAATCTGAGACTTGTTGCACGTGGCCAGGGTTAAAGCCCCCTTACTGTCATAGAAGTAAAACCGTACAATTACATCCCTGGGCCTAGCTCTGGCTGGAGGTTTAGGGCCTAAGGATCTGTGGGCCCTATCCAAATGCCAGTCAACATCCACCACCGTGGGGGCCAGTGTGTTAAAAAGGCCCAGGAGATAGGGTCGTAGAGTGTTGTCACCCACCGATTCATGGATAACCCGAAAGCGCAGATTTTGGCGCCTTTCCTTGTTCTTTAAATCCTCTTGCTGCAATTGCAGTTGAGTGTTGTAGGGTAGAGTTTTCTTCCTCAAGAACATGTACATAATTCACCAGCTCATCATCAACTTATTCTCCAATGCATCAGTACGCTCACCTATTTGGGTGATTTCCCCCCGCAGTTCCAGAGAGATCTTGCCCACCTCCGCCACAATGTTGTGGGTGATTTGTTGCAGGAGGTTCTGCAGCTTGTCATCCAGTATCTCTGGGGTTAAAATAGCCTGAGAAGGGGGAGGCTTAGTCTCAGGTATAGGTTTAGTAGCAGGCATGGGATTACTGGCTTCCTCAGTCCCCAGAAGCGGTTCCATCATTGCAAAGGGATCAGCAGGGGAACTCGAGGCCGGGGATTGCGACCTAGTAAGGTATCGGTCCATAGATGTTCCGATCGTGGCCCATACAGCGGACAATAGCAGTGTTGCTGCTGGCCAATCTTTCCCATGGGGTGCCCAAGGAGCGGAGGAGATGGTTAGGCTTACCCCCAATGCTTTTGCAGGACAGCGTAGCTGTCACAGAGGTCACAGAGTACAGACGGGACCTGGAGCTCACTCACAACACATCCTCCATGTCATGCATGCACCCCCCTACAGAGCAAATATGTTAAAACTGTGTCCACTTCAATTATGTGCACGTAAAAATACTGTTTCTTTTTTCCCTTCCACACAATTGGGTATTCAAAATGAACACAACATAACTTTGTTTACTAAACTCAGTAAATGTTTACCATGAAAAATTAACAGTTTGGCTTCCTTTAAACTGGCCATAGACTGTTCAAATTTTGAGTGATTCCTGAGGAACCAGCCCAGAATTTGCTCAGTGGGTGGCTCTGCTGGACCCGCTATTGCAGGGCCAGCTGTCAAAATACAATAGCAGCAGAGGGAGATTTGTTCATCCCTGCTGTGTAACATCAGTGGAGGAATCTGAACTTAGTGTATGAACAGCTTTAGCAAATCAACCCTCATAAGTGTCTTCATTTGTTCAGTTTGTTTGAATGTTTTGCTCTCATGCCCATGGTTTCTATAGACCTGTGTTCTGTCAAAGCTACTGACTTCATGAAATGCTCCTAATTGTGATCTGCATAACACTGCCAACTCTGTGGTACCCTTTTAAATATTAATATTTTAATTTATTAAAATGTCCTTTGAATTGTATGCATGTCATTGTCAGTTTGGCAGAATGTTTGTTGTTTTTTCTTCATAGTTGTATATATTATAGCACTATGTACGGAGATTTTATTTTATGTTAAAACAATGTACATGACATTTACTAGATTTAATAGGATATATAATATACATTAAGTCAGAATTTAAAAGTATACAATTTATACTTGCATTTAATTTATGTGGCTTGTGTAATACCAGTAGTGGAGTGGATTTCAGCCAGTATAGCATGTTTTCCATCTCATAAATTTACATGTAAACCTTAAAATGGAACTTCACTCTCTCAAATAACATTGCCTATTTTTAAAGTTTATGCTGGTAGCATAAATACATAGATAGGAAAGTATATATTATTTACTTGTCTTCTTCTTTTACATTTATTCAGTTACTTACGGGTGACAAGCTGACAAGTTTCCCACACTTCAATACACAGGAAACCTACTGACACATGCAACTGTCTCCACAGTTCCAGTTTTCATCTCCAACACACTAAAAGGGCCATCATACACAGCCAGGCCATCAGATACCACCGAATATGTTCAGACCCAGAAGACAGAGATAAACATCTCAGAACATTAGCAGAATCCTTCCATAAGAAAGGTTACAAAGACAAAACCATCAACAACAGCACAAACAGGGCCTTGAAAACCCAAAGAGAAAATCTCCTCCAATACAAAGAGAAAATAACAAATAACCGAGTACCTCTAGTCACCACATACAATCCAGCACTAGAAGGACTAAAAAAGATAATCAAAAGATTTACAACCCATCATAACAGAGGATGAAACTCTGAAAGAAAAATTCCAACAACCCCCAATACTGGCTTTCAGACAACCAGATATAAACTAATCAGCAGGAAACTTCATTCTGAAGTCACAAATAATGGAAGCAAACCCTGCAATAAAAAAACGCTGCAAACTGTGCAACCAATACAATCTATCTAAAAGTGTCACACACACAAATGGAACCTTCAATATCATGGGATCATACAGCTGTACCTCCAGTAATGTTGTGTACCTCATCCAATGCAAAAGATATAGCAAAGGATCTTATATTGGCAAAACAGGACGGAAGTTGCACGTGAGGATGAATTTGCACAGACATACCTTCAAGGAACATAAAAAGATAGTTTCTGCACACCTGGGGGAAGACCTCAATGTCTTAATTCTTAAAGGGAATTTCAGAACTATCCGGGAAAGGAAAACTTTGGAACTAAGAATGATACTTCTATTTGACACAAAAAAATAACGGCCTCAATTTTTATATGGGTTTCCTTACTCATTATCTTACAGTTTTATTACCCCCTCTGTAACTATTGTGTTTGGTTTTTTTTTTTAACATTCTGCTTTTGTGAATCAGTACTGCTTGTCCTGAAAAATTGTATGTTAGTGCAAATTAAAAAAGTATCACGAACAGTACTCAATTGCCTCTTACTGGTTTCCAAGCCTAGGCAAATTATGTCATACATCCTTGGAGTCTTCAGTAGGGGAGGATTGGTTTTCTCAGCTAAGCATGCCCTCCTGCCTGCATGCCTGAGGTAAGGGCAAATTGATTTCAGGAAGTAAATGCTGCATGAATCATCTGCCCTTACTCAAGATGGCCACAGCCAGAAATGCTAATGTGATTTCTCAGCAAAATAAAGCAGGGAGAAATGGGCGGATGGGCAAGTTTGCTTTGAATACTTAAAACAAATTAAATAGCATTTTTAGTTTGTGTTGCTCAGGTGAAATCTAGTTCCACTTTAACCGCTTCAGCCCCGGAAAATTTTACCCCCTTTCTGGCCAGAGCACTTTTTGCGATTCGGCACTACGTCGCTTTAACAAATAGAGCTTTCTTTTGGGGGTATTTGATCATCTCTAATGTTTTTATTTTTTGCGCTATAATTTTTTGAATTTTTTTTTAACAACACAATATTTTGTACTTTTTGCTATAATAAATATCCCCATTTTTTTTTAAAAAGCAAATTTTTTCTCAGTTTAGGCCGATATGTATTCTTCTACATTTTTTTGGTAATAAAAATCGCAATAAGTATATATTGATTGGTTTGCACAAAAGTTATAGCGTGTACAAAATAGGTGATAGATTTATAACATCTTTATTATTATTTTTTTTACTAGTAATGGCGGCGATCTGCGATTTTTATCGGAACTTGAAAATTATGGCGGACACATCGGACAATTTTGACACATTTTTGGGACCATTGGCATTAATACAGCGATCAATGCTATAAAAATACATTGATTACTGTAAAAATGTCACTGGCAGTGAAGGGGTTAACACTAGGGGGCGATCAAGGGGTTATTGTGTTCCCTAGTGTGTGTTCTAACTGAAGGGGGGAGGGGACTGACTAGGGGAGAAGACAGATCGCTGTTCATACTTTGTATGAACAGATGATCTGTCACTTCTCCCTCAGAGAACCGGGATCTCTGTGTTTACACACAGAGACCCCGGTTCTCGCCGTGTTACGAGCGATCGCGGGAGCCTGGCAGTCTTGCTCGCATCGGCTCCGGCGGAGAGCTGCGGGCGCACGCAGGGGCCTCCGGTGGCACACTAGCCGCTGCCTTAAGGAGCAACGTAACATGACGGCGATTCGCCTGAATGTGCCATTCTGCCGCAGTATAACTGCGGGGGCTGGTCGGCAAGCGGTTAAAGTAAACTTGTGCAAGGGAAAGCAAGGTTCACTTGATTGATTTTCTTCCCAATTCCATATACTTTCTTTTCCTTCATTTCCCTGCTGCATATTTAGGCCTCTGGAAGGGAAGAGAGGAAGGCATATATAACATTTTAATGCTCAACTTGAGCACTACAGTTTTCTGTCTACGTCCTGTTATAGCTTTTGGTGCTTGAGTGACTAATCACCAAGCAAAACTGCTGTTGTGTGGAGGCTAGGCGAGGGAGTCACATGCACTCCATGTGCAGAACATCAGGTTATTTCACTTCTCTTCCAATGGCTGAATAGATGGTAGGGGAGGGAAGCTAAGATAAGCGACTACAGCTAGGAGGGATAGCACTTAAATTAACCTGTTTTCTACGTCATAGCACAGGTTGAATTTAAAGCAATACATTTCTTTCTTTTTTTTGAGGTCTTATGATTCTCTTAACCTCCCTGGCGGTATGATTATTTCAGATTTTAGGTGCTGAAAGCGGTACAATTATTTTGCATGGAAATTTGGCGTTTTATATTGTAGGCCTGTAATTCTTAACAATAACACACTTAAATCTGTCCACCAAGAGTCTAGTAGATATCCCGGGTATGATGAAGTTTGAAACACAAAGTCATAAATTATAATATAATAAATAAATATAAATAATTTAATAAAATATATATAATAATAATAAAATACATTTCCCCACGATTCACTATCGCTCAATTCTGCAAGTGTTCTAATTTACTATCACTGTTTTCTAGCTGGTCTAAAACCACTTTTGATGTAAAGGGACACTTTTTGGTTGCTATGGACAATCTCAAGTTTCCAGGCAGAAAGAACAGTATATATAATATAAAACTGCATGCAGGGCATTGGACAAAGCACTGGGGACAAAAGGGATGTGAAATAATTTCATACAGTACTGTAATCTGTAAGATTACAGTACTGTATGTGTTATGATTTTAAATTTTTTTTTAATTTGCCGCCAGGCTCCCCCCCCCGTGCGTCGCGACGCTCGCAGGGAACGGAGCCTGGCACAGAGAGGCTTCGGAGGAGGACACAACCCGCAGACAGCACGGGGGGACATCCTAGGATCCTGGGGACAAGGTAAGTATACCGCTCCAGGATCCTGCAATGCAATCCCGAGTGTGACTTGGGGTTACTGCTAATGGGGCTGAAATTTAACCCCGAGCCACACTCGGGAATACCGTCAGGGAGGTTAAATTAAATTAATATTGAGTTTATAATTTAGGGCACCATTGTTGACCTCATTTTGGATAATGCTTGTCAACCTGACCCTTTGACTCTTGTAAATGTTTGAATCACTGAACTTAAACATGTACAGTATGCACCACGTTAAGTCAGAACTCCTTGCCTGCTTGTTCTAGGTTAATGACTGTAAGTATTTATGTCTAAGGGACAGGATTCCATTCACAGGTCAATTTAAAGCAGCGTTCCACCTAAAATTGGAACTTCCACTCATTTGTCTCCCCCCCTTAATATTGCAGAAATGTCAGTTTGTGAACATGAGCTTTAAACGTGTCCATCCATTTATAACAGCATCATCATTTTGTTTGGACAATCCTCAATTCATCAGGTGATATAAATAACAGAATGAGGTTTCAAATCATTCTGATTCCTCCTGTATTGAATTTTATTGTAATTGTACTATCCGCACGGACAATGTAAAGCGATGTGCAAACTGTTGGTGCTATATAAATCCTGTATAATAATACATTACAATGGAACAGAGGAAGATGGTGACCCCTACTTACTACTATGCCACAAAATGGCCATTCAAACCAAATATGATATTTTTTAGATATGGGTGGGCTTAGCTTGACACAAACTTTCTACATTTAAGAACAAGATCTCTCTGACATAGTTTCCAACTCTGTTCCAGTCCATCTGGGATTTATGGGTGTTTCTCTTCACCATTGTGTGTTCTAGCACTGCCTGTTGCATATTCCAAAAAGTTACATGCTCTAAGAAACGATCCAGGAAAGCAGGACCACAGCAGGTGTGCAGACCAATAACAATTCCTAAGACATATAAGAAGCTAGTAGGTGATTTAGCTGGTATCGAAATACCAGTTTTGGGTAGACTTTCCCTTCAATAGGCTTGGTGGAGAAATAAACATATAACAGTCTTTGCCCCTTTCTGATCCTGTGTGTATTTATTGTTACCAGACAAACAATCGTAATGAAATTTGTGTTGGGCTTATACTTGCAGGGTGGTTACAGATATTCTGAACTAGACAAATTCATTCTTCTTTTGTTTTACAGCGAACAGCTGTAAGCATGAAGAGGACCCGCCCAGGGAGTGGATGTGGATTTGTAATCAGATTTTTATGTATTCATAATTAATTGTATCTGAGTTGTAATATCTCATAAATGCAGGAATGAAAAGAAATAATAAAAAAAAAAAATCTCTATGACCTAAAGATGAACTCCATGCAAATACAAAAATATACATGAATGCAAATATGTATTAATAAATGATTAAGTGTTTTTTTTGGTTATAGGTAATGGTGCTTCAAGTACCCATAGAGTTACTGCTCTTGACAACAGTTATCCTGTCTATCTCTTCCAATAATTAACCTTAAATGAGTCCTGCTATTTCAAGTTTATGCAGATTTCAAGCCCTGATGAAGAGGCGTACAAGAGCCTCTGGAAAGCATTGGGCTATATTCACCCCAATACCAGTCATTAAAAATGTGGACTCTTTAACCATTGGTTTGGTGCTCTGATTAGACTTTTACCTTGTGGGTTTTTACCCTGAGTTCTCCAGTTCACATGGGAGCATCTTTACCTGAAACACTGGGCTCCATATACTGGACTGACACTTCTACAATGATGAGACATTAGGGACAAAAATCCAGCACCTCTAATACACACTTTTTTACTGAGCCATGTGCTCTGAAAAATCTAGATGAGAAAAAATACAATATTTTGTCATTAAAATTGCTCCCTAATATTTATTTCATATATACATTTAGCTGTTTGTCTGGAGCTCAGCTTCAATATTCTGCATTTCTGACATCTGAAAATATCAATCAAGAAGTTCTACAAAAAGTTGCCAAGTTTAAATACAATGAGCGGTTTATGTTTGTTTATGATTATAATCAACTCATTTTTTTTTTTATTTCTTGCAATTTCCTTTTTGGCACTAAAAAAAAGAGTCACAACTGACTTAGAAAAGAAAAAAAAATACCTTTTCCGGGGTTTTTATGTTGTTGTTTTTATATACACCATTGGAAGCATTTAATAATATCTGCTTGATAAATGTGCAAAAACAGGCGGCACAGTCTGCATCTTGGACTACAGTATGATTTGTTGTAGAGATCTGAGAGTGGGCATGGTTGAGCAGTTTATTAAAGGACGCTGGCCAGGGTTGACACCACAAGGCCCACGAAAATGTTATGTGATGTCGGCAGTGGCGGCTGGTGTTTTTTTTGGGGGGGGGCAAACAACCAGCCCCCCATCCTCCCGGTTGATCGGTCGGTCGGCAGCACCCCCCACCTGACACTTACCCCATCGGTTGCAGGCGGGCAGTCTCCTAAGGGCAGTGGGCAGCGGCTGGGTTGCGGGTTCCTATGGGCAGCGAGTTGCAGGCTCCTATGGGCGGTGGGCAGGGGCTCCTGTGTCCTCTCTGCATCATGACGGCTTCTGCAGTGCCCCTCCTCCTCCTAGGCATCCAATAGGATTGCCTGTCCTTTCAGACAATAGGGTGACCAGTGTCAAAACAAGCTTCCTGAATTGGCTGGAAGGAGGATCACTGTTACAACAGCGAATATTGATTCGCTGTTGTAACACACCTGGGTGGGCTCGGAGGCTCGGATAATAAATTAAGAGATGAAAGCTATTGGCTACTGACCCGTTTATAGTCCCGACGTGCATGTTTTACGTCACCACGCTCAGAACGATCGGATTTTCCGACAACTTTGTCCGACCGTGTGTATGCAAGACAAGTTTGAGCCAACATCCGTCGGAAAAAATCCATGGATTTTGTTGTCGGAATGTCCGATCAATGTCTGATCATGTGTACGGGGCATTACAGTTAGCAGACACATTTTTTGCCATGCGTTTTTCACATGTCAAAACGCACACTAAAAAAACACGTGATGCTCCACGACCAAAAAATTCTTGAGCTACTTTGGGGCATTTGTCGAGTCTAGGGCATCTTATTTAAGTGATTGGGCTGCCCTATGCGTGACGTGCATTTACGGGTAAAAAACATACGAAAAACCCACAAGCGGGAATGCGCGTTTTGGCTACGCTCAAGTGTGAATGGAATGTGTTTGGGAGGAGAGTTTTTAGGCAGCAAGGATGACCTTAGAGGAGAGGTGAGGGTTAAAAAAAAAACACACTGATCTCATCAAAGTCTCATAGGAATCCTTCATATCTAATGCTAATGTGACTTCTGTGAATAAAGTCGCACTGAAGTCGATCAGAGTTGCATCAAAGTTGCAAGCAAGTTGCACTACATAGTCTCACTGGATATTGCCTGAAAATCGCATTGCATTAGTGTGAACCAAGCCTTAATGCTCATCAGTCTTTTGGAGAGACAGACACACAGCCCTAGTGAGGGCATTAGAGCACTTTTTTATATCATAATTAATTTCTCCTCATAACAATATATTCTTCAGCTCAGTGCCCTTTTTCTTTGTTCATCATATTTTCTCAAACTACAGATTCAGTTGGTTTTCACAGTAGCACAAGCACAGGATGGAAAATTTAGCGCTGCGCAACATTTTTTCATCATTATATAGCCAATATCTGAAAATGTGTAAACAATATTGTGATCAATAAATATACAGTATCTCACAAAAGTAAGTACACCCCTCACATTTTTGTAAATATTTTACTATATTTTTTCATTTGATAACACTGAAGAAATGACACTTTGCTACAATGTAAAGTAGTGAGTGTACAGCTTGTATAGCAGTGTAAATTTGCTGTCCCCTCAAAATAACTTGACACACAGCCATTAATGTCTAAACCACTGGCAACAAAAGTAAGTACACCCCTAAGTGAAAATGTCCAAATTGGGTCCAAATTGTCAATATTTTTTGTGGCCACCATTATTTTCCAGCACTGCCCTAACTCTCTTGGGCATGGAATTCACCAGAGCTTCACAGGTTGCCACTGGAGTCCTCTTCCATTCCTCCATGATGACATTATGGAGCTGGTGCATGTTAGAGACCTTGCGCTCCTCCACCTTCCGTTTGAGGATGCCCCACAGATGCTCAATAGGGTTTATGCTTGGCCAGTCCATCACCTTTATCCTCAGCTTCTTTAGCAAAGCAGTGGTCATCTTGTCTTCCACTGCGGCCCAGTCTCCGAAGGGAGGGGATCATGCTCTGCTTCAGTATGTCACAGTACTTTGGCATTCATGGTTCCCTCAATGAACTGTAACTCCCCAGTGATGGCAGCACCTATGCACCCCCAGACCATGAAACTCTCACCACCATGCTTGACTGTAGGCTAGACACACTGTACTCATCACCAAGTTGCCACCACACACGCTTGACACCATCTGAACCAAATAAGTGTATCCTGGTCTCATCAGACCACAGGACATGATTCCAGTAATCCACGTCCATAGTCTGCTTGTTTTCAGCAAACTGTTTGCGGGCTTTCTTGTGCATCATCTTTAGAAGAGGCTTCCTTCTGGGATGACAGCCATGCAGACCAATTTGATGCAGTGTGTGGTGTATGGTCTGAGCACTGACAGGCTGACCCCCCACCCCTTCAACCTCTGTAGCAATGCTGGCAGCACTCATACATTTATTTCCTAAAGACAACCTCTGGATATGACGCTGAGCACGTGCACTCAACTTCTTTAGTTGACCATGGCGAGGCCTGTTCTGAGTGGAACCTGTCCTGTTAAACCGCTGTATGGTCTTGGCCACCGTGCTGCAGCTCAGTTTAAGGATCTTGGCAATCTTCTTATAGCCTAGGGCCATCTTTAAGTAGAGCAACAATTCTTTTTTTCAGATCCTCAGTACTTTGCCATGAGGTGCCATGTTGAATTTCCATTGACCAGTATGAGAGAGTGAGAGCGATAACAACAAATTTAACACACCTGCTCCCCATTCACACCTGAGACCTTGTAACACTAACGAGTCACATGACACTGGGGAGGTAAAATGGCTAATTGGGCCCAATTTGGACATTTTCATTTAGGGGTGTACTCACTTTTGTTGCCAGCGGTTTAGACATTAATGGCTGTGTGTTGAGTTATTTTGAGGGGACAGCAAATTTACACTGTGATAGATACAAGCTGTACACTCACTACTTTACATTGTAGCAAAGTGTCATTTCTTCAGTGTTGTCACATGAAAAGATATAATAAAATATTTACAAATATGTGAGGGATGTACATCACTTTTGTGAGATACTGTATATCAACCCACCAATGCGCCATATATGTATATATACAATATATCCAATGTGTATAATATTCCAAAAGAAGAAAAGGAAAAATATATATTTAAAAGCTCATAAGTGTACAAGTGAGAGGGTTGAATGTAATACACAACCACTAGATTCTGAGCAAACTCAATTGCTAATAACAAATGGGGGAATTGGGGTATTTGGGACTTTAAATGAAGCCATAACATCGCGCCATCAAGTGCACATATACTTGTAAGTGATCCTTGGTGGGGGGGTTTGATCTATCCTCCCCTATATTGATACAAGCCATTTTACCTAGACAACCTATTTCCCTTGCTCCTGAAGAGCAGCCTAAAACACATCAAGCTACCAGATGTCGTGTACCATACAACCACATGTTTATTAGATTATTGTACCCATATACATACATTTTTTTTATACTGTGATAGGGATCAGAAAGACCATAGACCATGCAGGCGCTATCTTGTAATATGTGTATACCTAATCATGAATCTTGGTGGATTCTGTAATCTTATGTGATCAATGTTTATAACTATGTTATTACCAGATATTACTGTTTTAGAAATTGACATTACGAAAGTGAGCATTTCTATGTACCGGTATATGAAATTTAATGTATGTAAATATGTATCTACGGATTATTAAATATTTTACTATCCACCATTCTACTCAATTGCTACCACAGCCTTCACATAAAGTCCCACTCCCTTGCTGCTTTTTCCCTTATATTGATAGGGATGGAGGAACATGATCTTACCCGGCCATGGCTTCATTTAAAGTCCCAAATTCCCCCATTTGTTATAATCAATATAGGGATGGAAGTTCGTGGTAGCATTTAACTGGTTTCATTTTTTATTTTCAATAACTATTCCTGCGCTTAGAAATAATGGTCTCATGATAGCTTTCCCAAGTTAATCCGACTTTTCTTCCAATTACCTATGATCTAAAATCTAATCCAACTCTGGCGATCTATCTTTACATACTTGTCAGGCATATTATGACATTACTATTGTGCACATGGCAACATGTGGGTTGAATTGTGGTGTTGCCCGGATCTCATTGAGTTTGGGAGCTGCTATGCGCACTGCGGGTGTCCCTTCCTCCTCCTGCCCCCTATGACGCTCTGGGGGGGCGGGCCGTCTTATCAATCGGGCACACCTGGGCACAGCCCAGGGGCCCCGGATGCACATGGGACCCCATCAGAGCCGGTCAGATCTAGGGGGAATCTGCTGAAAGTGCTGGGTCGCATGGTACACTGCACACAGAGATTAATTGACAGTAACTTTGTGAGCAGCGGTTGTCACCATGGTGGATTGCTGGTGTGGACAGCATGACCTGCCGCCAAGCCGAGAGTCCCAAGAGTTTGTGGCTTGGGGCGGGTGCACTGTCACTGTGCTGTGCCGATCCATTTACTCAATATATCACTCGTACAAAGCCTATGAGTGAGTTATTGAGAGACACTGAAATACGAGTGCACAGCACAGTGTGTTGAACAGGCCAGTGACTCTGCTCCTCCTCTTCCTGATGATCCATGCTATCCCTGCTGTGCCTGCCCCAACAGTCGCGCCCATACTCCACCCCCTGCTATGCATACACACAGAGCACTGAGGAAGGACGTGTATGTGCAGGACAGATGGAATATTGAAGTACAACTACAGCAGGAATATAGTGGTAGATTCTAGCTGGAGAATTGGGGGAGTTCGTCTAAACCCCCCCCCACACCCCCCTTGTTAATTGCAGATGGCCTTCACTCTGCTCTGAGTCTCTGATTGAGGGCTAGGACTACATTCACACCAGCTATTAGGGCTAGTGTGCATTGTAGCAGCAGTTCCTCCTGCGGCTGTCAGTGGGCACATGTGGCCGCTGGCCCTGTTCACTATAGTGATCGCTACTGCATGCACTTTGTCTGTGTCCATCAACAATCACCACAGGTAATCGCTAGCTGCGCAGAGAGCCATGAATAGGTTCAGCCCACCAGTAACCTGTCGTTATAATGAACAGGGCTGGTGGCCACACCCACCTGCTGACAGCCGCAGAGAGCTGCAGGAGGAACTGCTGCTTCTATTTGCACCTGTCCCAATCACCGGTGTGAATGTAGCCCAATGTACACTATATGCAGTGACAGATATTTTACTGCATTGTAAAACGTCTGTCACATCAGGAACAGCAATTGTTTCCAATGTGTCCCATTCACACTGCAACACAGCATATGGCTGCGCTTCAGCATTCTGCAATAAAATTCGGACATGCCGAATCGCATGGCAATGCAACACGTCTCACTATTGTACATCACTGTAAATGAAGTGCACGTTTTTTACATTCCAAATAAAGTTTAAACAAGAAAAAGGGAGCCATGTGATGTGCTAAATTGCGCACCACACCACAGCCGACTATGCAGAGCTGCCGGTGTGGTGAATCATTCCAGCAGCTCTGCATTTTGTGTGAATACAGCCTGAAAAACAATCCAAATGTCTCTTTTTAGAGACATTTGTCAGCCAGTGAGGAAGCAATGTCAGCTCCTCATCACTTGTTTTAACTCCCAAAATGTTGCATCACCCCACCACAGTCACGTGCATTGCACACGGTTGCAGCACGGATCTATCTAATCTAATGAACGAATAATCTGATATCAAATCTAACAAACGAATAATCATAACAAATCTGATAAAATAATAATCTATTAACAAATCTAATAAATCTATCTATCTATTTAAACTTTAATTCTTGAGAGTAAGTGTAAAAATTGGGACAGACTTGTAGGGGCCCCAGTGCATTACTATGCACAGGGGCCCATGATGCTGTTAAAATGGCCCTGTCGGGGGGGGGGGGGGGGGCAGACACGCCGTCACTGCACATCAACTGCACGTCAACGTGCCGGACATACGGCGTCCTCGTGACGCTGTCTCACAGGTGGGGTTTTCTCCATCTCCATGAGCACCAGGGTGAGGTTGTGATGGCACCAACTACCAGGCGTATTGCTACCTAGGTGCCGGCGCCTCCCCCTCGCTCTGCTTATGTGCGTGACGTTGGGGCTTGGTCTGTGGCGGCGCACATTTATAGGCAGTTGCTCTGGCTGGGTTGGGTCACTCAGAACTCTCTCTCACACTGGTTTTTATTTCATTAAACCTCGAATTTGGGTGCACCAAGCGCAAGAGTTTCTTTTATATTATGTACCTGCATAAACAAAATTAGTTTTTAAGGGGGTGAACAACTGTTTATTAGTGCACTGATTTTATTAATTAATTTGAATGTGTTTTAATAGAAAAATATTGGTGTTTAAAGCGGTAAAACACTATGTATAGTTTCTATTTATTTTGAGCGGTATTGATGGTGAAGCTATCTTGCTTGGTTTATCTCTCATCGTTGACAGTATTGGAGGAGTCCAGAGGAAATACATGAATACTTAAAGAGGCAAATTAAGACCCCTTAAAGGGGAAAGCGCATTGTGGCCTATATTGTTTAATAGGTCAATGTGTTAAGGTGAGCGCGGACAGTGAATGGTGGTGGTATTCACTGAAGAGTGTTGGCTGCGTGGAGTGCGGGATTTTCATATTAGCAATTGAGTTGGCTCAGAATCTATTGGTTGGACTTTTAAATATATTTTCTTCCCTTTTCTTCTTTTGAAATATAATACACATGGAATATATGTGTATATAAATATATGGTGCATTGGTGGGTTAATATATATTTTATATGTGTAAGGTAAAGTCTACAGGGCTGGAAAGATCAATTTGTAAATGGATAGAAAACAGGATAAAAGACAGAATTCAGAGAGTAGTGGTTAATGATTCTTACTCTGAATGGTCTAAGGTTAGCAGTGGTGTACCCAAAGTTTCAGTGCTGGGACCCTTACTTTTTAATAGCTTTATAAATGATATAGGGTCTGGGAAGTAACATGTCTTTCTTTGCAAATGACACTAAGCTATGCAGTGGAATAACATCCTTACAGGATATCTCCAATTTACAAGCCAACCTCAATGCACTGTCTAATTGGGCAACTAAGTGGCAAATGAGGTTTAACCACTTCAGCCCCGGAAGGATTTACCCCCTTCCTGACCAGAGCACTTTTTACAAATTGGCACTGCGTCGCTTTAACTGCTAATTGCGCGGTCATGCAATGCTGTAACCAAACGAAATTTGCGTCCTTTTCTTCCCACAAATAAAGCTTTCTTTTGATGGTATTTGATCACCTCTGCCATTTTTATTTTTTGCGCTATACACGGAAAAAGACCGAAAATTTTGAAAAAAAATGATATTTTCTACTTTTTGTTCTAAAAAAAATCCAATAAACTCAATTTTAGTCATACATTTAGGCCAAAATGTATTTGGCCACATGTCTTTGGTAAAAAAAATGTCAATAAGTGTATATTTATTGGTTTGCGCAAAAGTTATAGCGCCTACAATCTAGGGTACATTTTCTGGAATTTACACAGCCTTTAATTTATGACTGCCTATGTCGTTTCTTGAGGTGCTAAAATGGCAGGGCAGTACAAAACCCCCACAAATGACCCCATTTTGGAAAGTAGACACCCCAAGGAAATTGCTGATAGGCATGTTGAGCCCATTGAATATTCATTTTTTTTGTCCCAAGTGATTGAATAATGACAAAAAAAAAAAAAAAAAAAAAAATTACAAAAAGTTGTCACTAAATGATATATTGCTCACACAGGCCATGGGCATATGTGGAATTGCACCCCAAAATACATTTAGCTGCTTCTCCTGAGTATGGGGATACCACATGTGTGGGACTTTTTGGGAGCCTAGCCGCATACGGGGCCCCGAAAACCAATCACCGCCTTCAGGATTTCTAAGGGCGTACATTTTTGATTTTACTCCTCACTACCTATCACAGTTTTGAAGGCCATAAAATGCCCAGATGGCACAAACCCCCCCCAAATGACCCCATTTTGGAAAGTAGACACCCCAAGCTATTTGCTGAGAGGCATGTTGAGTCCATGGAATATTTTATATTTTGACACAAGTTGCGGGAAAGTGACAATTTATTTATTTATTTTTTTTTTTTTGCACAAAGTTGTCACTAAATGATATATTGCTCACACAGGTCATGGGCATATGTGGAATTGCACCCCAAAATACATTCTGCTGCTTCTCCTGAGTATGGGGATACCACATGTGTGGGACTTTTTAGGAGCCTAGCCGCGTACGGGACCCCGAAAACCAATCACCGCCTTCAGGATTTCTAAGGGTGTACATTTTTGATTTCACTCTTCACTGCCTATCACAGTTTCGGAGGTCATGGAATGCCCAGGTGGCACAAACCCCCCCCAAATGACCCCATTTTGGAAAGTAGACACCCCAAGCTATTTGCTGAGAGGCATGGTGAGTATTTTGCAGCTCTCATTTGTTTTTGAAAATGAAGAAAGACAAAAAAAAAAATTTTTTTTTTCTTTTTTTAATTTTCAAAACTTTGTGACAAAAAGTGAGGTCTGCAAAATACTCACTATACCGCTCAGCAAATAGCTTTGGGTGTCTACTTTCCAAAATGGGGTCATTTGGGGGGGGTTTGTGCCACCTGGGCATTCCATGGCCTCCGAGACTGTGATAGGCAGTGAAGAGTGAAATCAAAAATTCACGCCCTTAGAAAGCCTGAAGGCGGTGCTTGGTTTTCGGGGTCCCATACGCGGCTAGGCTCCCAAAAAGTCTCACACATGTGGTATCCCCGTACTCAGGAGAAGCAGCAGAATGTATTTTGGGGTGTAATTTCACATATTCCCATGGCATGTTTGAGCAATATATAATTTAGTGACAACTTTGTGCAAAAAAAAAAAAAAAAAAAAAAAATTTGTCTCTTTCCCGCAACTTGTGTCACAATATAAAATATTCCATGGACTCGACATGCCTCTCAGCAAATAGCTTGGGGTGTCTACTTTCCAAAATGGGGTCATTTGGGGGGGGTTTGAACTGTCCTGGCATTTTATGCACAACATTTAGAAGCTTATGTCACACATCACCCACTCTTCTAACCACTTGAAGACAATGCCCTTTCTGACACTTTTTGATTACATGAAAAAATTATTTTTTTTTGCAAGAAAATTACTTTGAACCCCCACACATTATATATTTTTTTAAAGCAAATGCCCTACAGATTAAAATGGTGGGTGTTTAATTTTTTTTTTTCACACAGTATTTGCGCAGCGATTTTTCAAACGCATTTTTTGGGGAAAAAACACACTTTTTTACATTTTAATGCACTAAAACACACTATATTGCCCAAATGTTTGATGAAATAAAAAAGATGATCTTAGGCCGAGTACATGGATACCAAACATGACATGCTTTACAATTGCGCACAAACGTGCAGTGGCAACAAAATAAATACATTTTTAAAAGCCTTTAAAAGCCTTTACAGGTTACCACTTTAGATTTACAGAGGAGGTCTACTGCTAAAATTACTGCCCTCGATCTAACCGTCGCGGTGATACCTCACATGCATGGTGCAATTGCTGTTTACATTTGACGCCAGACCGACGCTTGCGTTCGCCTTAGCGCGAGAGCAGGGGGGACAGGGGTGCTTTTTTTTTTTTTTTTTTTTTTTCTTTATTATTTTTTTGCTTTTTTATCTTATTTTAAAACTGTTCCTTTCATTTTTTTTTTTTTTAATCATTT
Source organism: Aquarana catesbeiana (assembly GCF_042186555.1). Classification (NCBI taxonomy): domain Eukaryota; kingdom Metazoa; phylum Chordata; class Amphibia; order Anura; family Ranidae; genus Aquarana; species Aquarana catesbeiana. The sequence goes on from NC_133329.1 coordinate 321,989,924, forward strand.
TTACTGTTATCTCAGGGAATGTAAATATCCCCTATGATAGCAATAGGTAGTGACAGGTACTCTTTTTTGAAAAAATTGGGGTCTATTAGACCCTAGATTTCTCCTCTGCCCTCAAAGCATCTGACCACACCAAGATCGGTGTGATAAAATGCTTCCCCAATTTCCCAATGGCGCTATTTACATCCGGCGAAATCTAAGTCATAAAATGCTCGTAGCTTCCGGTTTCTTAGGCCATAGAGATGTTTGGAGCCACTCTGGTCTCTGATCAGCTCTATGGTCAGCTGGCTGAATCACCGGCTGCATTCTCAGGTTCCCTGTTGAGACAGGAGAGCCAGAGAAAAACACGGAAGACGATGGGGGGGGGGGGGCATTCTCTCCCACTGCTTGTAAAAGCAGTCTAGAGGCTAATTAGCCGCTAGGATTGCTTTTACATGAAAGCCGACCGCTGGCTGAAAAGAATGATACCAAGATGATACCTAAACCTGCAAGCATCATTTTGGTATAACCACTCAAAGTCGTGAATGCTGTACCTGAAGACAAAAATATGGCTAACAATAAAGCACAGTAAATGGTAAAGTATAAAAAATTGCATACCTGAAAAGCAAACATGATAAAACACAATAACAATAAAACATTGCAGAATAGAATACAGTAAAAAAGAGCAGAACAATAGAGAGAATAGAGAGAGAGAGAATAGAGAGAGAACAATAAAACTACAACTATTACTTTTTATTTTATATTTTTGTTTGTGTTTTTTTTTTTTTTTTTTACACTTTTTTTGTAACTGTAACTTTTATAACTGTAACCGGTTCCAGGTTCGGGTCTCTCAAAATGCGATGGCATCTTGGGAGACCCTGTGAAAGTGTGTCCTAGTCTGTGCAATGCTGTACCCTACGCTAATACTCAGCTAGTGAATGGTAGCATTCAAAACATTCACCAATGCAAAGACCAGGATTATCAGGACAGGAGGGACAATAATAGCGGGTGTCACGCCTATATCCGCGCTTACTGCAGACACGACATCTTTTTTGGGGGGGTTCGTTGGGTAGGGGTACTCGGGAGGACATAAAGAAAATGCCTCTCATGCAGCCGACTGCATTTGGTTGGGGATGTGAATGGGGGAAGTACGGGCGCTGCAGAAGCGGTGGGTTCCCAATTAGGATTGGCGAATGCAGCAGGAAGGGCATTATGGGCACGACGGGCCTGTGTTTGTCTTCTTTGTGGCAGCGGGACACTACTTGTGCTTGCCACCTCACCAGCTTGAACTGCACTTATGGGACTCGCCACGTCACCAAGTGTTACTGCAGTGCTGGTTTGACTATGACCGGGGTGTACTAGGCCGCTGGCGCTTGCCAGTTCACCAAAACGCTACCAAAAAAACTGTTAACGATCGCAGGGATCAGGCCTGACTCTGTGAACGCTGCAGTTATGCGTTTAGTGTTTTGTAAGTGACAGTGATCGATCGATACTGCACTTGGGTGGGCTGGGCTGGGCCGGGCGGAGGGGCAAAACGCAGGTGCTAGCAGGTATCTGGGCTGATCCCACTAACACTGCGTTTTTGGGAACCCTAAACTGCTGGGGATGCCAGTATAGATCTGATCGGATCAGATCAGATATTGATCAGTTCAGATACTATACCACTAAGGGAGGTGTACGGTGCGTGCGTGGGTGTTAGCGCTACTGGCACTAACCTGACGCTGCCTGGGGCTGGTGCTTGCCAGTTCACCAAAACGCTACCAAAAAAACTGTTAGCGATCGCAGGGATCAGGCCTGACTCTGCGAACGCTGCAGTTATGCGTTTAGTGTTTTGTAAGTGACAGTGATCGATCGATACTGCACTTGGGTGGGCTGGGCTGGGCCGGGCGGAGGGGCAAAACGCAGGTGCTAGCAGGTATCTGGGCTGATCCCGCTAACACTGCGTTTTTGGGAATCCTAAACTGTTGGGGACGCTAGTATAGATCTGATCGGATCAGATATTGATGCGTTCAGATACTATACCACTAAGGGAGGTGTACGGTGCGTGCGTGGGTGTTAGCGCTACTGGCACTAACCTGACGCTGCCTGGGGCTGGTGCTTGCCATTTCACCAAAACGCTACCAAAAAAACTGTTAGCGATCACAGGGATCAGGCCTGACTCTGCGAACGCTGCAGTTATGCGTTTAGTGTTTTGTAAGTGACCGTGATCGATCGATACTGCACTTGGGTGGGCTGGGCCGAGCCGGGCGGAGGGGCAAAACGCAGGTGCTAGCAGGTATCTGGGCTGATCCCGCTAACACTGTGTTTTTGGGAACCCTAAACTGCTGGGGACGCTAGTATAGATCTGATCAGATCAGATATTGATGCGATCAGATACTATACCACTAAGGGAGGCGTATGCTGCGTGCGTGGGTGTTAGCGTTACTGGCGCTAATCTGACGCTGCCTGGGGCGACGCATATCACCGCCGGGCGATCAGGGGGCTAAATCTTTATTCGGCGGGTGCCCTGACACTATAAAAAATAAACAAACTAACCAGCGTCACCCGTAACGGTTATACAGTGATCAGTGGTGAAAGGGTTAACTAGGGGGCAATCAAGGGGTTAAAACATTTATTAGGTAGTATATGGGGGTCCCTGTCGCTATAAAACGCTGACGGCGAACCTAAATATTTACCTCACTAACTAGCGTCACCAGCGACACTAATACAGCGATCAGAAAAATGATCGCTTAGCGACACTGGTGACAGGGGGTGATCAAGGGGTTAAAACTTTATTAGGGGGGGTTAGGGGGGTACCCTAGACCTAAAGGGGGGTAATACTAACTGTCCTAACACTGTAAATGTCACAAACTGACACCAATACAGTAATCAGAAAAAAAAAAAAAAAAAAAAAAAAAAACCTGCTGGTGTCAGTTTGTGACAGGGGGGGGGGGGGTGATTGGGGGGGGATCGGGGGGCGATCGGGGGGGGGATCGGGGTGTTTTGTGTGCCTGGCATGTTCTACTGTGTGTGTGTGTGTTGTGCACTCACATTGCAGTCTTCTCTCCTCGGCCCGGAACGGAAAATACCGAGCCGAGGAGAGATGACATCATTTCCTCTGCCTCTGTGTACAATACAGAGGCAGGGAAATGATCCCATTGGCTGAGAGCGATCGCGAGGGGGGGGCCACGAATGGATGGCCTCCCCCTCACCTCCGATCGCCGGGGGAGATTTGCCGACCGCCGCTGGCACCGGGGGGGGGGTCCGATCGGACCCCCCACCCGCGGGCAGGCAAGGACGTACATGTAAGTCCTTTTGCCTGCCCGTGCCATTCTGCCGACGTATATAGTCGTGCGGCGGTCGGCAAGTGGTTAATGTTGATAAATGTAAAGTTATACACTTGGGGGCTAAGAATATGCATGCATTATACATACTAAGGGGAGTATAACTGGGGGAATCCATGGTGGAGAAGGATCTGGGGGTTTTGGTAGATCACAAGCTCAATAATAACATGGAATGCCAAGCTGTGGTTTCCAAATCGAGCAAAGTCCTTTCTTGTAGTAGCCACCCTGGCGGTATGATTATGTCAGATCTTTTCATCTCAAAGCGGTACATTGTTTTGCAAAGAAATTTGGCGTTTTATATTGTAGGCCTGTAATTCTTAGTAATAACACACTTAAATCTGTCCAAACAAGAGTCTAGTAGACATCACGGGTATGATGAAGTTTGAAACACGAAATCATAAAATATAATATTAAAAATAACTATAAATAATTATAAAAAATAATAATATATTAATAATAAACTGAATTTCTCCACGATTCACTATCGCTCAATTCTGCAAGTGTTCTAAATTACTATCGCTATTTCTAGCTGGTCTAAAACCACTTTTGGCGTAAAGGGACATTTTTTGGGTTGCCATGCAAAATCTCAAGTTTCCAGGCAGAAATAAATTTATATATAATACAAAAGTGCATGCAGGGCACTGGACAAAGCACTAGGGACAAAAGGGATGTGAAATGATTTGATACAGTAATGTAATCTGTAAGATTACAGTGTACTGTATGTTTTATGTTTTGTGTACTAGGCATCAGGCGTAGGACACACCCCGCAGACACAGCGAAGGGGACATCGCAGGATCCTGGGGACAAGGTAAGTAACTCGTACCAGGATCCTGAGATGCAATCCCAAGTGTGGCTCGGGGTTACTGCTAATGGTACTGAAATTTAACCCCGAGCCACACTCGGGATTACCGCCAGGGAGGTTAAGAAAGGTATGGACTCCAGAGAGCGAGATATCATTATGCCACTGTACAAATCATTAGTAAGACCTCATTTGGAATATGCAGTTCAGTTTTGGGAACCAGTTTACAAAAAGAATATCGGGGAACTAGAGAAAGTGCAGAGAAGAGCAACTAAACTAATAAGAGGCATGGAAGAGCTCAGCTATGAGGAAAGATTAGAGGAACTGAATCTATTCCCTTTTGAGAAGAGGATATTAAGGGGGGATATGATCAACATGTCCAAATACATAAGTGGTCCATAAATTGAACTTGGTGTTGAGTTATTCACTTTAAGGTCATCACAGAGGACAAGGGGGCACTCTTTTTGTCTAGAGGAAAAAATATATCATCTCCAGATATGGAAAGGTTTTTTCACAGTAAGAGCTGTGAAAATGTGAAATAGACTCCCCCCAGAGGTGATTCTGGCCAGCTCAGTGGATTGCTTTAAGAAGGCCTGGATTCTTTCCTAAATGTACATAATATAACTGGGTATTAACCTTTAGGTAAAGTTGATCCAGGTAAAATCCAATTGCCTCTCGGGGGATCAGGAAGGAATTTTGTTTGTGTTTTTGGGGTTTTTTTTGGTTGAACTAGATGGACTTGTGTCTTTTTTTCAACTAACTATGTAACTATATTTATTAATCACGATATTGGGACATTTATAATATTATTAACACATTTGCAGACATTGGCTATATGATGATGAAATAAGATTGCGCTATTTAGGTTATTCATTTATGGTTTTACAACATTTAGTAAATTTGGAGGATTGATTTTTTTTTACACATTTCATTTCAAGTAGTTTAACACATTTGGTGCAGACCAGAGAATGTTATTCACTAATACAAGTACAGGAAGGCCTCTGTATTCCTTAACCACTTGCGGACTGCCCACCACAATATACTGTGGACAGGTGACATACGTGAGCGAATGGTAGTTCACACAGGGTAGATAAATAACAGGCATTATATATATAGTTTATGTGTGGTGTACCACGCAACTGGTTAAGGGAAACATATCATCAATAGCCTTATGTCCTAACTATCTATCTAATACATACAGTAATAAAGGGCATGAAAATATTAGCATTATTATCCATGTTGGGTCACTGTCTCTCCTTGTCCAAGGAAGACACGTTGGTGCAGGAACACCTGAAAGAGAAATAAACAGCAATGCAAATACATCCTATCCCTATGTTAAGTTGTTAATTAACAGCATAGCAGTGTAAATACACCCTATAATATATCTAAACTATATGCATATAAATGAAAGTGGGTCCCATCCTCGTCCGAAGATGCCACCCCCTTCCACAACTAGTCTAGAGACTTTCCTTAGCATATTTTATTATAACAAAACCTCTCACGCCACTTGGTGACCAGCATAAGAACAGTCCTGGTACATTGATCAATCCATCATTCAAAAGTAAGGTGAGACTTTGCCCCTTTGCCACAGCTCATTCTACCTAACTAGTGTAGCAAGGTCCCGGGTCCCCATTGGTCTAATGAGAATCTCCAGAGTTAGGGACAGCTGACATCCTTCTGTGTAGAGTGGGTTACAAGGCATTGTGGGTGTAATACAAGGTAGATTCATGGGCGCCAGACACTTCATGAATTCTAATATAAATACCATCGTTTGTAGACACTATAACTTTCACGCAAACCAATCAATATACACTTATTGGGATTTTTTTTACCAAAGACATGTAGCAGATTACAATTTGGTATGTCCCCTTCTTTAAGGTCCGAGCAGTACTCACCTCGGCCAAAATTTATGAAGAAATTTGAATTTTTAAAATTGTTTTATTGGATGTTTTATATCAGAAAGGAAAGATTTTTTTTGTTTCAACATTTTCGGACTTTTTTCGTTTATATAGTAAAAAAAAAATTAAAAAACCCAGTGGCGATCAATTACCACCAAAGAAAAGCTCTGTTTGTGTGAAAAAATGATATAATTTTTGTTGGTGTACAGTGTTGCATGATCATGCAATTACCAGTTAAAGTAGCGCAGTGCGGAATAGCAGAAAATGGCCTGGTCATGAAGGGGGTAAAATCTTCTGGTGCTGAGATGGTAAAGTTTGAGTTTGTTGGCCTCTAGATACTGGTATTGTTGTTTTACATCTAAGGATTGGTAAGCTGCAATATACTGAATTTCAGTTTTTTGGGTTTAGATACGCTGTACTGTATAGGAAGTACTATACTTTATTGCACACCGACATTTTGCAACTGGTTGGAATATCTCCAACCAAGCAGGCACCAGTTATTCCCTTATCTACATGCATGCTTCACACATGCCACAATCACCCATCAACAAGTAACCTTTAAACTACTTCCTTTGAGTGTTACTACTTTCAAAACGAACCTATTCCAGTTCCAACTGTGTAAAGAATTTGCTAGCTTTTTATTCCCAGTAGAAATCATTCTGACTGCATATATTCATAATAATAAAATTAAATTAAACAACCCTATCAGTCTCTTATCAGTGTGAATATCACCTTCCTGCTAAATGTTACATTCCAAAAGTAAGAACGGAAATTCTAATTCTTGAATGTCTTACAAAAAGGAAGTGGAGTGCTCTTTGCAATGATACTTCAAAGAAAAAAAATAGACAATAACAATAGCGGCAACGTTATTTCCCAATTATCAACTGTTGCCTTCGGCTGTCATGTGCCAAGTAGAGGACAGAGGTGTACAAAAAGTCATATATGCGGGAAATAAAAGCAAATATGAAGCTCAGTTGGAACATGTAGTAACAGAAAAGGTCAAAAGTAATTGCTTCCACGTAAAATATTTCTGTAAATAAAAACCTGGGGATTTATTTATAAGAACAGGAAAAAAAGAGAAGCTCAGTAACTGTGATTTCCATCAGATAATAAATAACTGGTCTTTTTCTAGTGTTGGCAAAGGCAAGGTTAAACTCTAGACTTTGGTTCCAAATATGAATCCAGGCTCAATTAGATCATTGTGTTTTTAAAGGGAAACTCCAGACAAGTAAAAAATGTTGCGTTCACACTAATACAGGGGACAATGCTAAATGGTTCTGATCTAAATTGTTATTTATCTAGTACAGTTTGCTGCCCACCTTAGTAAATACGGTAATTACAGTGCAGTTGACTGTATGTGTACCTTGTGACTGCAGACATTTACCTATAGGTAAGCCTATAATAAGGCTTACCTATAGGTAGTGTAAATATCTCCTAAATGTGTACCGTCTAGGAGATATTTACATTACATGCAGCCAGTGACACCACTGGCGAATGCGCTCTGAACGAACTGTGCCATTCCTTCTGAGCCCTTTGCTGTGAACGTCGGCCCCCAGCACTAGAGCCCACGAACCCGGAAGAAACTCCAGGAAAGATGTCAGCCGTCTCAGTGGTGTGTGGGCGCCACTGGAAGGCTTCGTTTTAAGGTAAGTATTTCATAATGAGCTAGTATGCGATGCATACTAGCTTATTAGTCCTTTGTCTTCCAGGGGTTTTTTTTTTTTCGTTTTTTTTTTTTTTTTAAGTTTACAACCTCTTTAAAGGCTAAGGTTTCTCATAGTTACCCTGCATACTAAAAACATATAAAAGCTAAAAAACAAAAAAAAAACAAAGATAAAATGCATAAATTGGAGAGCTTTTACATGCCAAAGATTTTCAATTTCTGTTCAGCCAGTCTTGAGATTTACAGTTTTCGAAGCAACCCTATCTGGCAGGTGTTTTTTCTCTGTTGAAGTTAAAGTGTTACTAAACTCAGGACCCTGCATTCACTATATCTGGTCTCCCACACTACACAGAACATGGAAATGCAATTATTTTAGTAAATATAATCTGCTAAATACCTTTTCTCATCAGCAGTATATAACAGTCTTGTTACTTCTATCAGTGTGTAGTTAAAACTTGTAGGAGGAGTTTTCATTCTATCATGAATGTCCTATGAGGCTGCAGGACCCCTGACCCTCTGTCAGGACAGTGCTGATTGGCCCTGTGCCGATCACATGCACCCTCCCAAGAAAAAAAACTCTCTAGCAATACTCACCAGACTGAGCATGTGCAGAGTGCCCCCAAGGTTCTGAACTGTCAGGAGATGGAATGGGGACAGTAAAAGAAGGGGGATCAGAGAAGACAGGATCTAACAGCCTTTTTACACAATGCAGAGGATTAACCCCTTAGGTTTTACAGTGAGTATGACAAGCATGCTTTACTGCATATACAGACTGTTTTTACTGTTATGGGTTTAGTAACACTTTAACATTTATGGGTCCTCTCCCTCCCTGAGCCTGTTACTGGGCAGTAAGGGAGAAGCACACCTATCTCCAGATTTTTACCCTATTCCAGTCTGAGTCGTTTTTTTTTTTTTTAGTTCATTCACAAACTTTTCTTCTCAGTATATACATACTCACATATTGTGTGTAATATGTCCGCCTGTGTCAGATTTCGTCGGAAAGAATAACTTATATTATTCACTGCAGGCGGTTTCCATCTTCATTGTGGGCATTTGAAGCCCACAAGCATTTATTTCCTGGATGTGAATGCTGTGCTCCCAGCATTCACCGCTCGTTCCCGCACATACTCAGTGGCATCCTGGGAAGCCTGAGACTAGCTCCCAGGAGTTTGGGAGAGGCTAGAAACACGCCTACTCCCACGGGAGGAGAACCAGGAAGTGCTAAGAAGAATAGAAAAATAAAAGGTAATTACGGCGATTTAATTTTTTTTAAACGGCATGTCAGCATCTAGGCAAGGAAGAGAATACATACAGATATTGTTCAAAATTTGGGTGGAACCCCGCTTTAACTGCTTGCATTAAAAAATACATTTAAAGTAGAAGTTCGGTCAGATCCTAACTGTACTTAAAGTGTTACTAAACCCACAACAGTAAAAGCAGTCTGTATATGCAGTAAAGCGTGCTTGTTATACTCACTGTACACTCACTGCTACCTGCTGGGTGTTTGGTGTACTCCTGTACCTTTAAGAAGGGGTGGGCTCCCCTTCAGTCCACCTGCCCTCATTTATCCATCAGAATGTATGTGCCTCCACTGTGGGGACACTCATATTTTAGTGTTAGGACCACAGATATCAGGGTGCCGTGACGAGGCTCTGTGGCTTACACATGCGTTTGCAAATGCGTGCGGACTAAACCCCTGTTTTTATCGCATACTGTTAGACAGGTTAATTGGTTGTCTGTGAGCTGGTGGTAAGTAGGCTTGGATTTTTTCCTGGACTTTCCCCAGGCTTTGTTGGGATCCTAAAGGGTTAATCGTCTGCACTGTTTAAAGAGGGTGTTGACCCTGTATGCACAGATCCTTCCCTTCTTGCATTGTCTCCAAAACATGTCCAGATAAGACAGATTTACTGGAGTCAAGCTGCACATGCTTAGTTTGGTGTGTATTGCTAGAGAGTTTTTTTTTTTGGAGAGTGCATGTGATCAGCACAAGTCCAATCAGCACTGTCCAGACAGAGGGTCAGGGGTCCTGCATCCTGATAGGACAGCCAGTGCAGTATGAAAACTCCTCCTACAAGCTTTAACCGGGCACTGATAGAAGTCACACAACTGCTATATACTGCTCATGAGAAAAGGTATTTAGCAGTTTATATTTGCTAAAATTATTGCATTTCCACGTTCTGTGTACTGTGGGAGACCAGATATAATGAATGCAGGGTCCTTGGTTTAGTAACACTTTAAGTTTAAATGCATTGCATAGTTTTGGCAGCCTTTTCAAAATGACTGGACTGCTCAGTCCAACACGCATTAAACTTGTTTACTAATAGCAGTCAACCAATTTCATTTTGTTATTTTTAATGCTGGCCATGTATAGCAAAAATAGTCAGCGATGGTCCCGATTTTAAGCATCAGCTGTAATAAATGGGCTGATCCAGTACCACATTGCAACCACAGGAAAATATTCCTGCCTGCTAGCAAACCTTTGTTATCTGTACACTAAAGTCCCTTACACACGGGGCGGACTCCACCAGGAGATCCCCACTGGGATGGTGAATGGCTGGTCTGTGTCCACTCCGCTTATGCAAAGCATGTGATGTGCATGTGATCAGCACAGGGCCAATCAGCACTGTCCAGACAGAGGGTCAGGGGTTCTGCAGCAATATAGGACAGCCAGTGCAGTATGAAAACTCCTCCTACTAAAATACAGTAAAACCTTGGTTTGAGATTAACTTGGTTTGAGAGCGTTTTGCAAGACAAGCAACATATTAAAATACATTTTGACTTGATATACAAGCTATGTCTTGATATACAAGTAGTGTCATGTCACAACTGAGTATAAAACAGAACAGAGGTGCCTCTAAGTGTAGCAATATGGTTACATTTAATGAAGCAACAACATTTAGCAAGTTACATGGTTGATGATTAAAACAGGCACAAGTATGCAGGCATCCGGAGTAAAGCTGTCCACATAGACTGTACTCCACACCACCATCGACATCATCCTTTCCACACTGCGCTCCACAAGCTCTTTAAGCCTCGCTTTCAAATCGCTCTACTGCAAGGTAGTCTTCCTGGCCATGATTGCAGACTGTCAGCAGTAAGAGCCGGCGGTGCGGAGGGCAGTCAATGCGGACAGCTTTACCCCAGGTGTTGTACCTTCATTAAATGTAACCATATTGCTATACTTAAAGGCGCCTCTCATCTCTTTTATACTCTGTGGCTCCTGCTAGATTTTGCTTCTAATCCCCTTGTGGAGGCAGCCATTTGTGGATGGACATTTTATGGTTACACAACCTGGTCACATTGCTATAATCTTTTTATATGGACTATAAACTGAAGGACTTATGAATTAATGGTTGTGGAACGAATCATCTGAGTTTCCATTATTTCTTATGGGGAAATTTGCTTTGATATACAAGTGCTTTGGATTACAAGCATGCTTCTGGAACGAATTATGCTCCGAATCCAAGGTTTTACTGTAATTGCATTTCTATGTTCTGAGTACTGTGGGAGACCAGATATAGCGAATCCAGGGTCCTGGGTTTAGTAACACTTTAAACCTACTACCACCTCTATTCTAACTACTCTGTGAAAGTAAAGATATGTATGCTGACATATTCTAAAGGTGCACACAGTCTCCTCAGAGGCTAGCTTCAGTGAAGAGAAGAGATTGCCAACAACGGCAGCAGAGCCTATGTGGTGATGTCACCCATAGGCTTACTATGGGGCATCCTCTACACTGAAGCCACCGCTGGGAGCCGATCATGTAAATAGACCAGAGCGGCCTCATTATAGGTAAGTATAGACATCTTTCCCTTACAGGGTAGTTAGAATAGAGTTATGCCCCGTACACACGGTCGGACATCGATCGGACATTCCGACAACAAAATCCATGGATTTTTTCAGACGGATGTTGGCTCAAACTTGTCTTGCATACACACGGTCACACAAAGTTGTCGGAAAATCCAATCGTTTTGAACGGGGTGACGTAAAACACGTACGTCGGGACTATAAATGGGGCAATAGCCAATAGCTTTCGTCTCTTAATTTATTCTGACCATGCGTGGAACTTTGTCTGTCGGATTTGTCTACACACGATCGGAATTTAAAGGATCGGATTTTGTTGTCGGAAAATTTTATAGCATGCTCTCAAACTTTGTGTGTCGGAAATTCTGATGGAAAAAGTCCAATGGAGCCCACACACGGTCGGAATTTCCAACAACGAGCTCCGATCGCACATATCCTGTCGGAAAGTCCGACCGTGTGTACAGGGCATTAGAATGGGGATGGGAGCAGTTTAAGTATAGTTAGGATTGGAGTGGATTTCCACTTTAAAGATGTGTTAATAAATACAGAGATTCGTTAACTTGTGTCTTTTATTAATGTGTGGAGTTCAGCTTTAAATTGATTCACTTTGAACCAATTTTAGATCTAGTTTTAAAAAAACAAATGGCAAAGGATTCCCACAGCACTATGGGGAAGCTATAGATACAACATAGATAAAATTGGGTCCCTTTCAGGCATGATCTGTCTTATGCTGCGTACACACGGGCGTATTTTTCGATGGACTAGGTCTGGTGGACTTTTCGACAGACTTTCCAACGGACTTTCCAAATGAACGGACTTGCCTACACACGATCAACCAAAGTCCAACGGATTCATACGTGATGATGTACGACCAGACTAAAACAAGGAAGTTCATAGCCAGTAGCCAATAGCTGCCCTAGCGTTGGTTTTTGTTAGTCGGACTAGCATACAGACGAGCGGACTTTTCGACCTTGACTCGAGTTCATCGTAAAGATTTGAAACATGTTTCATTTCTAGGTCCGTTGAACTTTTGGGAAAAAAAAGTCCGCTGGAGCCCACACACGATCAAATTATCTGACGGACTCCGGTCCGTTGGACCAAGTCTGCCGTAAAGTCCGCTCGTGTGTGCGCGGCATTACTGAAACATAGAATTGAGTTGACAGATGAGTCACTGAGATCTGGGTGTAAATATGTAAATGCTGTGTGTAAATTTAAACAGTTTAAATAGGTTATTTACAATGAGCCCTGGTTCACACTGATGCGATGCGGGAAACACACAAGATTCAGGTATAGAAGAAAAAAGAGAAGCGCCACCTCAGTGCAGCATAAAGCAAATTAAACAGCTCTCCTCGATATATTCCACAGGGCTGTTTCCCCTAAACTTGCCCAGTCCTACTGCTAGCCCTGTCTTTATCTGGAACTTGCGTCACATTTTCCCTTGGTGTAATGCATACATAAAGATCTTATAAGTGTTTTGTACTAAATTGTTCTCTCAAAATGTGTGTTTATCCCTTTCTGACATTGTCCATGCATAAGATTTTTTTACCTGTCAGCTGCAATTCAGGTGCGAGGGAAAAAAGGGTCCTGCACCCTTTTTTTTGGTGCAGATGCGATTTGAGCCATACAAAATTCTGGTATGAATAACATACAGTTTTTAAACACGCACCAGTGTGAACCTAGGCTTAATGGTAAAAAATCAGAGCAAAACATGTGAAAAGGAGATCTACCTGCTAGCTTGATAAAAGACAACATTTGTAAATTTACCTGATAATTACAATGTTTTTGTAAAATTTTCGATCATAAAAAATACAGACATTATGTACAAAGCCACAATACATTCCATTTTCAAGATCGTAAACCACAAGGCATAAGTTATAATATAGTGATTTAAGTCAGAAGTTTGAGAAGTGATGTACATGTGGGAAACATGGAACTAGGTAAGACAGAAGATTGCGTAGGACTGGAAAAAATGAAGAAGTGAAAGTAGTTTGCTTCCTGGAAGAAACTTGTAATGATTTAAGAGAAAGTTTAAAGAAGAAATTGCTTTCTTTTTCCTTCAATTTTTCTTTAATTTTTTTTTTTAACAGGCATCCCCTAAAATTCATTTACTGCATGTGTATGTCTAAATAAACAGCAATAGATATTAAGATATGAGCAAGGAAAATAAAAAAACAGAATTTTTCCTTGCACATGATTGGATGATGGAAGCCATCAGAGTTTTATCTGATACACTAAGCCCTGGAGAAAATTGCCTTGCAAAGTGCAACTTCCCTTGCAAAGTGAACAGTCTTCTTATGCCCCGTACACACGGTCGGATTTTCCGATGGAAAATGTCCGATCGGAGCGTGTTGTCGGAAATTCCGACCGTGTGTGGGCTCCATCGGACATTTTCCATCGGATTTTCCGACACACAAAGTTGGAGAGCAGGAGATAAAATTTTCTGACAACAAAATCCGATCGTGTCAATTCCGACCGTGTGTGGCCTGTTCCGACGCACAAAGTGCCACGCATGCTCAGAAGAAATTCCAAGACGGAACAGCTCGTTCTGGTAAACTTAGCGTTCGCAATGGATACAGCACTTTCGTCATGCTGCAATGTTAAAAATGGTTTAATACAGCGCACTCTCTTCTTCTTTATATTGTGACAAGAATTAAGTAGTTTTGCTGCTCATATTCACACACACTTCTCACAAAGTTTTATTTTTGTTTTTTTATTGGTATTCCCTGAATATATTGTTATTAGTTGTCACATCTGACATCATTTTTTTTTTAATTTAATTTTTTTGGGGATTTTAAGCCTTTTTTTTTTAATTTAATGTTTGTACTTTATCAAAGGCTGATCTTTGTTCAATGTTATTTTTATTTTTACTCCAGAATATTTTTGTGTGTGTTTTGTGTGTCAAGTTACCCCAACACCATTGATATCTTTTATTATTTAATCTCCAGGAGATTGTTTGTTGTTGGTGTCCCTTGTTCATTTCACATTGTATATTTGAAATGTACCTGAATCCTCACAAAAAAACTGTCATTTTTGAAGTAAAACACATAGGAGAGTATAATTCAAAACAAAAATCCTTTATTAAGGGATCATAACCAAACAAAGAGGAAGGCAACACTGGATCAACATGAGAAATTAGCGAAGGCTGGGACCCCCACAGCAGACATCAATTCTTGAACATCAAAATTGGTGGCCCGAGGAGTCCATATGTAAGGGAGTTCAGTCTGGTCCAGAATTTGCAGAGATCCGGATAACAGCAGATGACATCTGTGTCCCCAGGCTGTGGTACCACAAGAGGCTGCATTTTTTGGGCGACCAGACTGGATCCAGGGTCCTCACTTTCTGGTCTTCCTTCCACGCTTCATTCCGGGCTGTGGCTGTGCTGTTGGAGATGTGGCAGGAGGAGGAGTAGGACCTGGAGGAGGACTGGGAGGACCTGGAGGAGAAGGAGGAGGAGGAGGAGGACCTGCAGGAGGAGGAGGAGGACCATCGCAAAGGTGTGTCTGAGCTGTAATTTGGGCCCTCATACCTTTGTTAAGAGCCTCCAATATGAGGGACTCACACATAACTTGTTGGCCCTCCTCCATCCTCTGCATTTTATATGCAATGACGGCAGCAATGTCCTCCTCCACGGTCTGTCGTGCTCCCAGGACCTCTGTAGCCCTCCAAAAGAGTCCTCTGGTAGCCTCCTCTAGGGCACTCCTCCTACTGCCACTTTCTCTTTTCAGGGGGGGTGGAGGGACCTGCAGATCAGCCAGCCGGCTCGGCCCGGCCACCTCCTGGCTGCGACTTCCCTGTGTATGAAAAAGGGACATGGTTTTAGTTTTTGCTTCATCAATCACAATCCTAAATTAGTACTCCCAACTAACATCTAGTTAACATCATTGATTGGACAACCAGCAATATTTAGAGGAATGCTATACCTGGCTCAATCTGGGCTCCTCCACATGTTGCCTGGAAGGCCCAGGTTGGGCGTCAGAAGCCTCAGCCGGGGGGGAAGGAAGCGTGGAAGGAAGACTGGAGAGTGATGACCTGGGTTCAGTCTGGCCTGCCAGAAAATGCAGCCTGTCATAGTACAACATCCTGGGGACATAGATGTCATCTGCTGCTCCGGATCTCTGCGAATCCAGGACTTTCTTGCGCTCCCTTAGATATGTGCTCCTCAGGCCACCAATTAGGATCTTCAAATATGTGATGTCTGCTGTGGAGATCACCTGCTTCACAATTTCACACAATTGCCCCAGTGCTGCCTTCCTCTTTGCTTGGTTCTTGTAATGGGGGTGTTTAATCTCCCACAGACATGGCAGCTCCCTTAACATATCTACAAATACTGACATGAAGTCATTGTCTTTCAGTAGCATATCCATGTTCACTGCAAGACACAACACAAGACAAAGCCTAATGTCAGACAAAACTCTCCTAATCTTGTTACAATATAGGCCTCAATGTAGAAGCAGTATAGGCACAAGTTTGTCTCTTACCTTCGTTCTTACGATCGGCGCGTCCAATGCTCCTTCCTCCGCTCACAGATCGTACGTAATACGCACGCTTGTTGCGCTTTATACACACTGCGCATGCATGTAACTCCGCCCGCCCCTGACGTTCTTTCTAGTCTATTCCCCGCCCCTTTTCGTTCGGCGCAGTGGGGGAAGAGCACATGGCGGAGTCACAGCAGGTGCGTGATAATTGCAGGAACGAGGAGGAGGAGGAGGAAAGCCCGGATCCGGACACGTCCCGATCCAGAAGGAGACGTTTTAAGGCCACAAATATGTCCTTTGGGGAGATGTTGGAGATGGTCGACATCATGAAGAAGTCCGACTATGACGGAAAATATGGGCCTTACCCCAACCCCAACATCAGAAAGGCAAAGATCATGGCGAAAGTGGTCAAAAGTCTTCACAAGAATTTCGGGGTACGACGATCGAAAGATCAGCTCAGGAAGCGGTGGTCGGACCTGAAGCTAAGAGAGCCAGAGCAGTACCGAAAGATCCGGAGAGTGCTGCAAAAATGTAAGTAGTTGTGCTGTGTTCCTATTCTTTCTGTCTTTATTCCGTTAGTGCTGCTCCATATGCTTTTCTTAATTGTAACGTTTAAAAGGGCAACTTTAATGTTCATGGGCCCATTATTCGTTCGTATCAAACATTTTTCTTTCGGCCTCTAAAACACCATTGTTTAGGCCATATGCATTTTCCCACATTTTTTTTGGGCCTACTTGGATGCCAAATATTTGTTTGTGTAGATGGGTTTGTTACTAGAATGAAATGCAAACTAGATTCTGTGTAAGGAGAGGACACTCAGCAGCTGTTTTCACATCTGGACTCTGGAGCACTAGTGTGGGACCCCAGAACACCATTTTTATTAGGGGGGGGGACACAGGTGCTCCATTGTATACTATAGGGGGGGTCTCCATCTGTGAAGCTTGTACTAAACAGGTAAAGTATTGCAGCTTGACAAAGGGCAATAAAAAAAAGACATCTTGGAACTCGGCTAAAATTGACAATTGTACCCCACTTCCAAGCAATGCTTCCTATTTATAGTTCTGCCATCAAATATCTGTGTGCTAATTATACCATTTTTGTTTTACATAGGGGATAAAAGACTCGGAGGACACCCCTCATCCGAGGAGACCACAGACCCCCCACCTATGGAAGAAGGTGAAATACCCCCAACCCAAGAAGAGCAGGAGGAAGAAGAAGATGTGGTGGAAATTGGCACCACAACCGGTGAGTGTCTGCGACCACAGACTCAGGTAAGAGATGGATGCCGGCAGATTTTTGATACCTGTTTTTGTTTTGTTTCTCTCTTTTTAGGTGATCGTGATCCAGAATGTAATGTAGAACTGCAAAACATACAGCAAAAAATCAATGATGTGATTAAAAAAAATAATAACATCATTGATGTTTTGGGGCGAATTTAAAACCCCACAAAATCACTTTTTGGATTGTGGTCCAATCTTTTAAATATTTTTGCAATGTTTTGAAAAGCCAAATTTGGAGGATGCACACAGTGTGCCAACATGTGCTATCTGCCATCACGGGAGATCAATGGACGCGTTTTGGAGGTGCAACCCCTTCCTCAATTATAAAGTAGCGGTGAGGAAGGGCTTGCTCCCCCAAAACACGTCCCTTGATCCCCCCTGATGGCAGCTAGCACATGTTGACATTCGTAAATTGGTGTGCATCTTCCAAACTTGGCTTTTCCAGGGGTGATTTCCCCCCATCTGAACGCTATATCAAACCCAGTTCCTAAATACTGATGTCTGATATAGCCTTCAGGTTTTACCTAATGTGAATTTTGTAAGTTCAAGTTTTTTGTCTTTCTTGTTGGTTTTACACAGGCCTGTTTTATCTTAAATGGACATTTCAATTTTTGATAATGCTACTCCAAAAATTGTTATACAACAAACATGTTGGTTTGTTTTAAAAACCTTTGGTAAATGCACATGTGATTGTGCAGGTATAAAAAAGTTGGTTACTCAAGAATGTGTGGATTATTGTCTCAACACTACAACACTTTTGGGGTGATGTAATTGCTGTTTTCTGCAAAAATGGGGGTTATTTCCTAAGGGCAAATCCTCTTTGCACTACAAGTGCAGTTTCAGTGCAGTTGCAAGTGCACTTGTAGTGAAATGTGTTTTTGCATTTAGTAAATAACAGCCAACAGTGCTTTGTATAATAAGGTTACACAATCACGACATTTTCTGGACTCAACACATTTCTGTCAGGGTCAGCTAAAACAAACACAAGCAGTAAATGTCCACAAAGAATTTCTTTTTTTTTTTTTATTATAAAAAGGCTTCACAGATTGTCTGGCATATTGATAGCCCCCCTACCCGCAAAGAACTCCAGGTAGCGTAACCGGACATCATGGGCACTCAGGGAGGGCAAGCCAGGACGGCCACTTTCAAGCACCGTCAGTGTGGTTTGATGTATCATTCCGGCCTCAGGCCCAACTGAGCCAGCATAGTTGGCCGAATGTTTCCTTAAAAAGTTATGGAGAACACAGCACGCAAGTATAATATGGTTCAGTTTATACTCCGCCATATGGATGGGTGATGGGTGTCATAAATAGGCGGAACCGGCTGGCCAGGATTCCAAATGTGTTCTCCACCACTCTTCGGGCTCTGGCCAGCCGGTAATTAAAAACCCTCTGTTCCGGGGTGAGGGTCCTCATTGGGAATGGCCGCATCAGGTGGTCCCCAAGCGCAAACGCTTCATCAGCAACGAACACAAACAAGTCCTTCCACATTGTCCTCTGGAGCTGGCAAGTCCAAGCTGCCATTCTGGAGACGCCAGTAGAACTCTGTCTGGGCGATGACTCCACCATCGGACATCCGGCCATTCTTCCCCACGTCCACATACAAGAAGTCGTAATTAGCCGACACCACCGCCAACATCACTATACTATTGAACCCCTTGTAATTATAATAGTACGACCCCGAGTTGGGTGGTGGGACGATGTGGACGTGTTTCCCATCAATTGCCCCTCCACAGTTAGGAAAGGCCCACCGCTCGGCAAAGTGGGAGGCCACAGTCTGCCATTCCTGTGGCGTGGAAGGAAACTGTTGAGGAAAAAACAACAAACATTACTATTTTTACTCTGAAACATGGCAAGCAGATTAGACACAAACATTATGGGGCAACCTCCAGATAGCATTTATTAAGGGGAATTTAACAACGCCAAAGTATAAGGTACACCTATCATATTTCCCCCCCCCCCTCTCATGGGCCATTTCTAACATTATAGGGGGTGTGTGGAAATCTTGGACAGGTAACCCTCTTCACTTCATTGAGAGATGAATGCCTAAATACAGGGTATTACTTGGAACAGCCCCTCCTTAGTTACACTATTGGCAGCCCACTGGACAGATAAGAAGTGTCAGAATACAAAGATAGAAATACACACTGTACACACTTGAGGACATTTGGACATTATGCTATTACCTATCAAGATAATAATAGGATCCCAAAACTTTAAACAGTACCATTTGAAAGTATACAGGCAGGCCCTTGCACTACATGCTTTGGGGAATTCATCCATAAATCAGAGCACAAAAGAGATGGGTATAGTGTGTATGGGTTTGGCAAAGTCAGCAGATAGATGATTGAGGATAGAGAATTGGGATCAGCTGACTTGGCAGTTGGGGGAGGGAGGGTTACTAAAAATTATTTGGGGACACCACAAAAAAAAAGCCTCTGGCACTCTGCCTGAATTTAAAGCAAAAATAACATTTCCAAACATTTTAGGGGGTGTTTGGGGTAAAGCACTACTATGGAGCAGAAAAAATACATTGTTAAGTGACTACATGAGGTGAATATAGGGGCAGGAGACACCATGCTGGGGAGGTTATTGAAGGGCAAATATGTATGAAGGACCTAAAATAATAATTACATAAAAATCCAGCATGCATGAGAACAAAGGGGACATTCACAGCATATTACAATCATGGTAATTAGGGAATGAGGAAAGAAATACAATATATTATCAAACATTCAATACAATAAAATGTGATATAAAAGGATAAAAATCTTACCTTCATATACTCCTTCTGCAGGACCTGGATGATGGCAGAACAGGTCTCTGGGATAATGATCCCCAGAGCCTGGGGGGAGATGCCTGTTGAGAACTTCAAGTCCTGCAGACTTCTCCCTGTCGCCAAATACCGCAGGGTAGCGACGAGCCTCTGCTCCGGAGTGATGGCTTGCCTCATGCAGGTATCCTGCCTGCTGATATAGGGGGTCAGCGAAGCCAACAAACGGTGAAACACTGGGTCCGTCATCCTGAGAAAGTTCCTGAAATCATCAGGATTATTCTCACGGATCTCACGGATCTCACGGAGCAAAGGCATATGAGAGAACTGGTCACGCTGGAGCAACCAATTCTTGGTCCATGAACTCCTCCCCACCCTGTTCATGGACTGGACTTGTGCCAAGGTCAGGACCCCAACACCAAGCCCCCACACAGCACGAACTCTACGAGGAGTACGCATACGCAACATGGCTAGAAAACGGTCGGCTGCTCAGAACGAAGTAACAGAACGCACTGAAGAACAGCAAGGCCTGTGAAGAGTGACCTGAAAAACAGTAACGAACGAACAAGAATACAATGACTAATTAAAGTCACGCGGAACTTGCTGCACGCACTGAAGAGCAGATACAAACCCACAAGCACAAGCTGAACGGCAGAAAATGATCTGAAAGCCACGAGTCTGAAAAAGTGCGAATCGTCTCTCACCAAACTTTTACTAACACGAGATTAGCAAAAGGAGCCCAAAGGGTGCCGCGCTTGGTTCTGAACCGGCCTTTTCTAGTCTCGTCGTACGTGGTGTACGTGACCGCGTGGTTGGCGATCGGAAATTCCGACAACTTTGTGCGACCGTGTGTAGACAAAACAAGTTTGAGCCAACATCCGTCGGAAAAAATCCTAGGATTTTGTTGTCGGAATGTCCGAACAAAGTCCGACCGTGTGTACACCCTATTAGACTTAATAATTTTAATCTGTCATTTGTCCCATTCATCATAACACTTTTAAAAAATAATTGTTGGGACTTTTTAGGTACTACAAATCTGTGTATCACATGTTTACTTTATATATCCAATCGTTTTATTATAGCAATTCTACATATCTTAAGAAACGTAAAGAGTATGTAAACCACTGAAAAAAATCCCCCCCACCGAAAGAAACCTGCAAGACAAAGGCATGATGAGCTAGTATGCATCGCATACTAGCTCATTATGAAATACTTACCTTAAAGCGGTCCCTGCACACTGCTGTCATGGCCAACATCTTTCCCGGAGCTTCTTCTGGGTTCGCGGGCTCCGGCGCTGTGATTGGCTGGAGCCACGATGACATCACTCATGCGCAAGCGTGAAGGAGCCGCCGTTCACGGCACAGGCTCAGAAGGAACCACACACGCGGGCCGTTCCTTCAGAGTGCATGCGTCAGTGATGTCACTGGAAATATCTCCTAAACTGTACAGGTTTAGGATATATTTTTAATACCTATAAGGTGAAAAACCACGAGACTTTACAACTCCTTTAACCACTTCCCGCCCGCCCTATAGCGGATTGACGTCCGGGAAGTGGTTGTGTTATCCTGACTGGACGTCATATGACGTCCAGCAGGATAACATGCCGCAGCGCGCCCCTGGGGGCGCGCATCGCGGCGATCGGTGGAGCGGTGTGTCAGTCTGACACACCGCTACACTGATCTTGGTAAAAAGCCTCCGGCGGAGGCTCTTTACCACGTGATCAGCCGTGTCCAATCACGGCTGATCACGCTGTCAATAGGAAGAGCCGTTGATCGGCTCTTCCTCACTCGCGTCTGACAGATGCAAGTAGAGGAGTGCCGATCGGCGGCTCTCCTGGCAGGGGGGGTCTGCGCTGATTGTTTATCAGCGCAGCCCCCCCTCAGATCACCCTACTGGACTACCAGGGATGCCACTAGGACCACCAGGGAAGGGGCAACGTGGATGGCCAGGTATGTACCCCATGGCCATCCACATGTGCCCAATCTGTGCCAATCAGTGCCCACAAATGGGCACTGATTGGCACTATTATGTCCATGATATGCCCAGATCTGCCCAGCAATGCTCTATCAGTGCCACCTGTCATTGCCCATCTGTGCCACCTGTCATTGCCCATCAGTGCCACCTGTCAGTGCCCATCAGTGCCCATCTGTGCCCATCAGTGCCCATCAGTGCCACACATCAGTGCCACACATACGTACCCATCAGTACCACCCATATATACCAATCAATGCCACCTACGAGTGCCCATCAGTGCCGCCTATGTGTGCCCATCGGTGCCACCTATGAGTGCCCATCAGTGCCGCATACCAGTGCCACCTATCAGTGCCCATCAGTGCCACCTATCAGTGCCCATCAGTGCCGCCTATCAGTGCCCATCATCAGTGCCCGTTAGTGCCACCTCATCAGTGCCACCTCATTGGTGCCACCTCATCGGTGCCCATCAGTGCCGCCGTATCAGTGCCCATCTGTGCTGCCGTATCAGTGCCCATTATTGAAGGAGAAAGCGTACTTATTTACAAAAAAATTTAACAGAAACAAAGAAAAACTTGTTTTTTTTCGAAATTTTCGGTCTTTTTTTATTTGTTGCGCAAAAAATAAAAACTGCAGAGGTGATCAAATACCACCAAAAGAAAGCTCTATTTGTGGGAACAAAATGATAAAAAATTTGTTTGGGTACAGTGTAGCATGACCGCGCAATTGTCATTCAAATTGCAACAGCGCTGAAAGGTGAAAATTGGGCTGGGCGGGAAGGTGTCTAAGTGCCTGGTATTGAAGTGGTTAAATAATGCCCTGTGTAAAAAAATATATATATATAAAAAAAGGAACTTTGTGATTAGCTTCTCCTGACCACTTCAGCTAACTAGAATGTATTTCTTTTTGTTTACAGTTCAACAAGCACTGATGGTTACAGCAGTCAGGAGATGGGGAGCTTGGTTAACAATTGTACCAACAGAGTGGGACTGGTGGAAAATATATCTCAATTTTAAGTGCTTAAAAAAATAAGCAAGTCTGGAATTCAGCTTGCCAGCAACATTGGTGTATGTCTTGAATATACAAGGGCTGCATCTAAGATTATTTTTTTAATGGCAAAACAGGACTGGTTACTTCAAGCTTTGCTAAGTACAATGGGGAGATAACCTATGCAAAGAAAACACTTCCAACTCAGCACCATGGTAGCAGCCAAAAGTATGCAGTGAATACATATTAGCCATTCATGTAAACCAGCTCTTCTACGTTGTGGCCACATTATGGATTATTGACAAAGACTGATGAAGTTTTTATACAAAATAGCCACTAATATTTACATCAAAATGCTAACTGTGGTGGAGCTTTAAATCTTCCACTACCCTGTTTCCCTGAAAATAAGACCGCGTGATTGTCGGTGATAGCTGCAATATAAGCCCTACCCCCCAAATAAGCCCTAGTTAAAGTCCTTGTAGGTCTTATTGTCAGGGTAGGGCTTATTTTCGGGGAAATAGGGTAGGGCTTATTTGGGGGGTAGGGCTTATATTGCAGCCATCACCGACAATCACGCTAGGTCTTATTTTCAGGGAAACAGGGTAGTAGGAATTGTATTCACTTTGTCCTACTGTCTACTGTGGGTACAGGCTTACAGACCCAGTTGAAGCTGCAGCTGCTTTAGTAGTTACACCAAGTGGGTATACGAGTTTTATTAAATAATGGTTAAAACCAGGGCCGGTGCAAGGAGTTTTTTTTCTACACTGGCAAAGGTGTATTTTCAGAACTTTTTTTTTTTTTTCCATTTAAAAGAAAGTTTATTAAAGGTAACACATGTTACATATAATCACTGTTAAACATGTACATAAGTGAAATAACATCCATTCAGATTCATATAGAGTTATCTGGAGCCAGATTCATAGGATATGATTGAGAGTTTTAAAATTAGACATTGCGTGTGTAATCTAACAGGAATACAATCACTTTGTCATGTCGTTGACACTTTATGGTCACCTTAAAGCCGCTTTTTAAGTGAACTATTGGTAAGTAAAGGTATAGATAAGATATAGCGGTGTAAAGTAAAGATAGATCTAAATTAAAGAAGAAGAAGAATGTAGTAGGGGTAGAAACAGTATAAGAAGAAATATAAAGGTGTGGAGAAATTAGCGATAAAGAGTGGCCGGGATATTTCATCCAGAACATATCAAATCATCAGTTCCATTGTATCACATGGTAATCTACTATCTGTTTTAAGCAAATAAGTATTAAAGTTTATTTGCAACTTGAAAAGGAGTTCTGTAGTCGTGAACGTTTCAAGCTTAATACTTTATGTCATGAGGTATATAGTCCGAAGCCGGGTTAAGTGTCATGTATAGTATAAGTTGAAACCAGAAAGCCCCTAGGAGGGGTGTATTGGATAACCTCAGTCTGGTTCTAGTGATTTCAGTTTCTCATATTCTCGTGAATATCTAAACGCAAACTAAGGAGACCATGTTTTGTGGTATCTCTCAATCGCATCGTCAGACTGAGCGATCGTTTCCTCCATGTCACGAATATCCGTAATCCTGTGTAGCCATTCTTTAATAGAAGGCACATTTGTAGATTTCCAATAAAGAGGTATACGGGATTTGGCTGCATTTAATAGGTGTTTAGAAAGAGACCTCTTGTATTTTGGAAGTGAAAAATTGGTAACATGGAGCAAACAACACACCGCATCCAACTTCAGCAAGGTTTCTGTGATATGGCGTATAATTTTAACGACCTCTGACCAATATGGTGCTATCTCAGAACATTGCCACCATATGTGAAAAAGAGTGCCTTTAGCTTTCTTGCATCGCCAGCAAAGCTCTGAGGACTGAGGATACCATTTGTGCAATTTGGAAGGGGTAGCATATCATTGTGTGAGCAATTTATATCCTGTTTTCTGCATTCTGGTGCTCAAGGAGCATTTATGAGCCAGTATACATGCTCTTTGTCATTGTTGGTCAGAGAGCTCTACCTTGAGTTCCCTATTCCAGTGCTCTCTGAATCTGTCCACGGCCTGTTGCTTTGTGTCTTGCAACCATGTATAGGCTAATGAAGTTGCTTTTCGAATTTCTGCTCCCTCCAGGGACACTGATTCCATTTCTGTTAATTGTCTTACGAAGTGTTTCTTTCTGTGAGTGTTATTGACATAGCTTCCTAATTGAAAATAAGTCCAGAGTGGTAGACCCTGGGTATGTTCATCTTTTTTCAGTATGTCATAGTCAATGCCAGTTGAACTTTGTGGTATTTTTATGGGTAGGGTTCTGAAAATGGAATTTGCTGGTTTTGTCCCCATATTCATAATATATTTTTTTCCTAAAGAATAAGAAGCGTTTAGCTGTAGCGTCTACTATTTGCTGTATAGTTTTCCTGGTTTCAAGCAGTTCAGTCGCCAATCGTGTTGTTAATGACTGTTTATGTTGGGATTCTAAGCTTGAAATTTTATCTGTCAGTTTTGTGATCTCTTTTTCCCTATCTCTTTTTCGCTGAGCCCCCATCCTCATTAACTCCCCCTGACAGAGCATTTATGGGCCTCCCATATCATCAGCGGGTCCATTCCTTGAGTTTCAGTATGGGTGAAAAACTCTTTCAAATGTGATGTGATTTTTGGTAACAACACATGATCTGTCAGAAGTGAGGAGTTCAGTCTCCAATTTGGGGCCTTAGTAGAGGAGATATTTGAATCCAGCGACAGCGAGACAGGAGCATGGTCAGATATAGATTGGATACCTATGTTAGTTTCTGTGACAGTGTGTAGGTCTTTGCGCGATATGAAGATATAGTCTATTCGTGAATATCTTGCATGTGGGACAGAGTAGAAGGTAAAATCTCTCCCTTCTGGGTGCATATAGCGCCATATGTCAATCAGATGCAAGGAATTCAGCAGTGCTTTTAGGCTTTTCAGAATTCGGTAGGTAATGTATGATTTGCGGGAGGATGTATCTGTCAGAGGATTTAAGGGGAGATTAAAATCTCCTCCCAAGTTTATACGTCCCGAGTAAAAACCCTCAAGCTCCTTTATCAAGCGTCTACAGAAGGTTAAGTGTGATGTATTTGGGAAATATACATTAGCCAAGGTTGTTGGAATACCATTGTGTTTCCCTTTGATTAAGAGATATCTCCCTTCTGGGTCAGCTAGTTTGTAGGTCAGTTCAAAGTTGGCGTCTTTACTAATCAGTATAGAGACCCCTTTAGATTTAGTCAGGGTATTTGTGGCATGGTGTGCCTCAGTAAAATAGGAATCAGTGAGCCTGGGTATGTTGTGTGTTTTAAAATGCGTTTCTTGTATAAAAGTGAAGTGAGGCCTACCTTTCTTTAACTCCCTCAAGAGGGTTGAGCGCTTCTCTGGTATATTCAATCCTCTGATGTTATGAGAGACTACTGTAAGGTTGCGACCCAACAAGGAGTATGCCATTGTACAGCCGTGGCCAGATCCAGAGGACGGTATCCTGCAGACAGCACTAGTCAAGTAGAACGTGAGTACTGGTGAATATATTTCTGAAAAATGATTATATGAGAACAAATAGCCACTACTAAGAAAGAGAAGTATAGAAAGATGGAGAATAGCAGCAAGAATAATGTAAGTCATCAATTTTCACCTTTTAAATAGATAAACTATCGTTAAGGTCTTATGTCGTACCCTCTCCTGTGGCCAAAGTCCCACTGGGAGGTACTTTGTGGGGAAAGTGGGAGGTATCGATCGATATGGATATTACGGGCAAAAAAGCCTGCTACTCCGTAAGGGAAGTAGACTCACCTAACGGGAGTAAGAGACCCACAGCCTCATCATATAGCTAATTAATGGGTTAAAATTAAGTCATTCTGCATCGTAACGTAAAGGATAGGAGATGCAAAAACAGAAACAACCACACTAATAAGTGACTAAGAGGTGACGTAATAGACAGGGGATACTATTGGCGCCTGAGGGCGATTTTATTACCGTCTCTCTGCCTCATCGGTGTCAGGCTTTTTGAGACATAACCAAAGCACTGGGGTGCCCTGTTTTCCAAACTATTTATCTTCATTGGGGAACATTACTAATAACTTAGCATTCTAAACCAGTATGTCTAATAAAGGCATAAGTAACATAAACTGTATGTTAAAGTTCTGAACTCGTGAACCTGTAAAGAAAAAAGAAATATTAGGTTTTGTCCTGAGATCAGTAGGTAAGAGCCCATCACTACGGACAAACATACGTCCAACCATGGAAGTCAGCTCTTGTCCCTCAAGCTCAACCAATGCTCTTCCTCAGGATCAAAATCGTAGTGAGAAGGTACAAATTCCAGCTTCATCTTGTACCTGCGGCCGTGTGGAGGAGATACCCAAGACACGGCCCGCAAAGTCCCGAGCCTAAGTTTGTACCTGCAGAAATTTTAAGTCAGTTTCTCTTTATGCTGAGTATGGGTAGATTGGCAAAAGTTCAGTCCCCACACTGGGTTTAGTATATCCCATTGTTTGATCAAAATCGAAAAAAACTTTTAAGAGAAAAACAAAAACAAGAAAGAGGGGTCAAGTGATCAGAAAACTAGATGCTGTATAGAGCATCCAGTGTTTCCCAAAATAACATGGTAGTTATGTCATTTAAGTAGGAGGTAGAGAGTTTATCATATCGTCTTCTAGGCATCATCCAGGATTCCGGATCTGTGAACTTTGGGGGTGCCGGAAAGTGAGCTTCCTTGTCTACCTTGCTTCATCTTCTTAGATTGGCGCTTATCAGGGGAAGCAAACGGTGAGCAAGGGGGACTTCTGTTCAAAGGAGGAGGGAGAAGAAATTCTCGGTACCAGTCCGGGAGTTCGACCGCACCCAGTTGTAAGGAGTCGCAAAACTCTGCGAGGTCCTCTGGAGAGCGTAAAGGGTATTGTCTGCCATTGTGCGTCACAAGTAGGGCGAACAGAAAGTGCCATGTATAGTGTAAGTCTTTCTCACGAAGCTTGTCAAGGAGGGGTCGCAGAGCCCTGCGATTTTTCAAAGTTATTTGAGACAAGTCCTGGAAGAGCATTATTACTTCACCATTAAACACAATTTGATCATTGCGGCGCGCCTTTTGCATAACCTCTTCCTTCAATGCAAAACTCTGTAAGCAACATATAATGTCATGAGGAGGTATGTTGTCTGGGCCTCTTGCTCTCAGGGCCCTGTGTGCTCTCACAAATTCTATGGCAGTGTCCTCAGGCCGTTCCCGCAGACTATTAAATACTCTTTGAAGGGCAGCGGTGATTTGATCATTATCTACCCTTTTGGGGATCCCTCATACCCGTATATTACTCCTTCTTCCCCTATTATTGAGGTCCCCCAGGTGTCTATTAATTTCTATGAAATGATTAGAATGTGAAGAAGTAACCTTTTCAAGCCTGCAGATAGCTTTCTCCCTCTGCTTTCCAGCAGCCTCAGCCGAGGCTCAGTTTTCTCAGTGAGCACCAGCAGGTTAGATTTAAGGTCAGTTATTGCTGCTGAGAATGTGGACTTAATGTCTGCTGCGAATAGGGACATGTCTGCATACGTGAGGGGGTGATTAGAGTGTGAAGGTCCCCTACTGTTGTCCGCAGCAGCAGACTGTGAGTCTTCACTGTATTCCTCCTCTGTGTGTGTCGGCGCCATCTTAGCTTCGGCCATGTTGCTCCTGGACAGTGACTGAGTCCGGAATATGTCTGATATGTTCCTGCCCTGGGAAGCCGTCGCCGAACGGCGGGATCGGGTGTGTGGTGTCCAGTTGTTCTGCCTGCCCATTATCGGGAGCTGAGATGCAGAATGACAGGCTTAAGGCTGCGGGTCCTCCGGAGCTTCTCTAGCAAACAGCCATATCCGTCGAGCGCCAAGCCACGCCCTCGTATTTTCAGATCTTATATACATATTGAGAGGGTAATTCAAATTTTTTTGGGAGAAACTGTCCACATTTTGACATACCTCTCCAATTCTTTTGAATACCATGGAGCAGAGGTGGAGATCTACCTGAACAACATGAAAGAAATAAAAAATCACCGGGGTTCAGCGGACAGTGTGCGGACATAGTCGGTCAGTAGTTTTTATTTTTGTTATTTTATGTTGTATCATTTTTTTACATTTTTTTTTTACAATTATATTTATTATTATTATTATTATTTTTTTTTTTATTTTTTTTAGCAGCCCTGCTGTTTGGTGAAATGACAGGGGTCTGAACAGACCCTTGATGTCTCACATTTGGGACAGAGAAAGGAGACTGAAGACACATTCCTCAATCTCCATCTCTGCAGACTCAGCTGTACAGAATGAATGAACAGCAAGACTTCTTCACTGTCTCTCGGTTTATTCACAAACCAAAGCATAGAAAACTACTGTTTTAATTACCGGTATGTATGAACACAGTGAGTGATCATTCACTGTGTTCAAAATCTTCACTCTCCATCCTGAAATGGTCCCATGCAGCATCTGGTGGGAGAGGAGAGGAGGGGAAGACAGCAGCGCTGCAGGGGGGGACCAGGGGAGCACACAGGGGCCTGGGCAGCAGAAGGAAGCGGAACCTGGACAGTTGGGGCAGCAGGGGTGGCATATACTCAAACCAATCCCCTGTATTTTCCTCCAACAGCTGCTAAATACCAGCGGGAGGGAGAGGAGGAGAAGCTGGCTTTCAGCAGCTGCAGTAGGAAAATACAGGGATCGGTTTCAGTAAATACCACCACCGCTCCTGTCCCAGTGTAAAACCTAATGTGACAGGAAGGCTGCACGGGCCCCAAAGAGCATGAACCGCTATTGCAACCCACAAGACCCCTCAAGCACCGCCAGTACTGCTTCCCCCCCATCTTGGAACCCTAAGACTGCTGCCTAAGCAGCTTTGTGCTGGCCCCGGCCCTGATTAAAACAACAATTTAAAAAAAAACAAATAGTTTGATATTTAAAATGTCAAAGGCAAAGTATTTCAGTTTGGATAGAGTAAGGGAGGGTTATAACCCTTGTCAGTTTTTTTTTTTTTTATCTCCCCCATGACCAAAACAAGAAGAGAGAGGAAATCCAAATGAGGCAATCCCAGGGTGTCATCAGGGTCACCAGAACTACTTTCCCCATGAAAGATTCCCACCCTTTCCTGTTCTAATGTCAACCCAAAATTTCATATTTTCTTTTACTTTCACTCTGAAAGATCATGGTAAACAATACAAATAGACAAATACAGTAGTTGAAACTCCTTAATGGGGCACAGACCCCAATAAAGCATGACAGGTGTTCTAAATCCTTCCACACTCTACCCAAAAAAAATCCTTTAGTGACACTTTAAACCCAAAAAATATATTACATTTCAGCTTACCATTCTTAAGATGTGGTGGCCGAGTTATGCCGCGTACACACGAGCAGAATGTCCGACAGAAAAAGTCAGACGGGAGCTTTTCATCGTATATTCCGATCGTGTGTATGCCCCATTGGACATTTTACGTTGAAAATTCTAATGGACCTAGAAATGGAACATTATCGGGAAAACCACTCCTCTGTATGCTGTTCCGACGAACCAAAAACGGCACATGCTCTGAAGCAAGCATGAGACGGATCGTGTGTACGTAAGACAGTTTCAGCGGAACTCCATCGGAACACCGTCGGAAAAACCTTCAGAGTTTATTTCGTCGGGAAAACCGGTCGTGTGTACACAGCATTAGTGTTTTGTTTTTTTTTCCTTTATTTTCATCTGGTGATCAGGCCAGTAGGACTGTTATATTTCAGCTTACTTTAAGCCCTGGTTCATGCTGACTGCGGGAATGAAATGGTGCGAGTTCAGCTGAACTGTCACAATTTCCTTCCCGCATGTCAGTCCCGATTTCGGGGGCAATTTCAGAAACATCTGTGCGGGTTTCTGCACAGATGTGAATGGAAATTGCACTCTGAAATCGTCAAAAGTAGTACAGAAACTACTTTTGCAAATGCGGCGTCGCACTGATTAGGAAGGTGCTATTGCCGGCAATTGCTGCCGATTTGGCATGCGATTTGACATGTCAAATCGCATGCCAAATCGCACCAATGTGAACCAGGGCTAAAAGACCAAACTGTGCAGACAAAGTAGCAGTTGGAGGGTCGAGACAAACCATTTACCATAGTCAGATTTTATTCATTTTGGTAAAACCTTTATTGCTGTAACTGCTTCACAGCTTATAAAGTGCCGGCTGGATTTCAGCTTCAGTTTTTTGGTCAAAGTCCTTCTAAATCTGCTAGTCTAGCACCACCCTCTTCCCAGAATGACAATGCCGCTGTTCAGAGGTGTCAGTTTTACTACTTCATCCAGAATACAGACACTCTAAGGCAAGAAGTGTGTTACTGGCAGGATCACCAGAAGAAATAGTGACAAAAAAAAAGAGATAAGAAAACAAACGCAGCCACCACATCTAAGAATTGGTAAGCTGCAATATACAATCTTTTTGTTTTTGCTTTTAATGCCGCTTTAAGATAGAGCCTATAAAAAATACTACTTGCTGCTAATAAAAAGTAACAAACAATGCATATTGATGACACATTTTAGTTGCACTTCAGGCATTTGGAAACAGCTGCTTGCAAAAGCAGACATCACTTCCTTAGCTTAAAGAAATAATTTGCCAGAATGTCCCCTAAATGGTGAAGGATGTTTTGTGTTTGTTTGTCTTTTTATCATGAAGGGGTGTTCGGAAGACCTTCCTGTTTTGGAAAGCCAAAGTTTAAAAAAGATGAAAAGAACCATATAAATAGCAACGCACAAAGGACTCTGCTACTTACAAAGGAATTGCAAAAAAAGCAAATTGTCATTGACATTTCAGACTTCATTTTACATGATACACGTATTTTTAGGATTTTTTTTAACCTACCCACAATCTCATATATTGTATTGTTTATTTAGAAACTATTTTTTATTTAACCCCATCCACTTACCCCCAACATCCATTGTTAAGCCTGGTAAACCCTATCCGAATGTCCATTGTTTTTATTGAACCGGTCGACATTCGGCCCGTGTGTATAGCAGCTGGTCCGACAGATGCTGGTCGATTGGCCAGCTTCTGTTGG
The DNA here is from genome assembly GCF_042186555.1 of Aquarana catesbeiana. Classification (NCBI taxonomy): domain Eukaryota; kingdom Metazoa; phylum Chordata; class Amphibia; order Anura; family Ranidae; genus Aquarana; species Aquarana catesbeiana. The sequence continues at coordinate 322,021,885 of NC_133329.1, forward strand.
ATGACCATGCTGGAAAACCAGCAGCCAACTGCTGAGAGCACTGACCGGAGTGTTCTGGTAGGGGTTGGGGGGGGAGGCGTTCCGCAGTCAGAACACAATAGAACAGCAGGGGGGATCACTGTACTAACATTGGATTGTTAGTACAGTGGATCCGACCAGAGCTGTCACATAAACAAGTGGTGTGTACTAGGCTTTACTATCATATTAAAGGGATTGTAAACCTCTCTGTGAAAGTTGTACCTATAGGTAAGCGTAGAATAAGGCTTTTTTTAAATTAAATGGTATAGTTTTTTTCCTTTGGAAACGTCAGTTTTGCTGCAGCGGGTTTTATACATCATACAGATGCGCCACTTCACAGGCAGACTAATGCCCCGTACACAAGGTCGGACTTTGTTCGGACATTCCGACAACAAATTCCTAGGATTTTTTCCGACGGATGTTGGCTCAAACTTGTCTTGCATACACACGGTCACACAAAGTTGTCGGAAAATCCGATAGTTCTAAACGCGGTGACGTAAAACACGTACGTCGGGACTATAAACGGGGCAGTGGCCAATAGCTTTCATCTCTTTATTTATTCTGAGCATGCGTGGCACTTTGTCCGTCGGATTTGTGTACACACGATCGGAATTTCCGACAACGGATTTTGTTGTCGGAAAATTTTATCTCCTGCTCTCCAACTTTGTGTGTCGGAAAATCCGATGGAAAATGTCCGATGGAGCCCACGCACGGTCAGAATTTCCGACAACACGTTCCGATCGGACATTGTCCATCGGAAAATCCGACCGTGTGTACGGGGCATAAGGGTGACCCCCCCCCCCCCGGCACAAAATTTAAAGGAAATTTTCATTTTTATTGTTTTACTTTAAGCATCATTAAAATCACTGATTTAAGTGTGTGAACCGAACATGGGTGTGTGCGGCCCATCCCTAATGTCTAGGGTAAATTTAGTTCAATCTGGTGGGTGACTACAGGCTATTGCACTTCACATTATTGAGTAAGTCTGCCTTTACTGTAATAGGGAACATCGAAAAGTTTTACTGTATGGAAATTTCTTTTTTACACTTTACACTATTTAGGTAGATAGTAGCTATGTGAAAATTAATTTTGAGAACTACTCTTGTTCACAGGTCATAGAAAACAGTAGCAGCAATATTACGATTGCCTGATACCTTCTGTTAAAGGAAGTATCACTTTTTTTTAGTGTGTGCTTCTACATTTATTATCTTCCCTATAGAAACACTTGTAATGTGTACTCTTAGGCTAATATAGGGCCAATTTTTCTACAAATGCTGCCATAACAAAAAAGCTGTGGATTTCAACATGGGCTTCAATTAACCTTCACATTATTGGCACTCTGACCAACATGACTTATCGTGTAGGGAAAGGAAGGAGGGATGGTAAGAGTGGCAACCTGAACCTGGGGTCCAGCCAGGCCACGCCCCAACATGTTTCGCTCCGTGCCCTGGAGCTTAGTCATGGGGAAGATTTATCGTGTACAAGTTCTCTAAAGTAAACTAACTTTGTGGGGCATTTGCTTTTACAGTCTTGTCAACATAAAACTAAGAAACCCCAAGTAATATGCTATATAGAATTAAGGGGTTTGTAAAGCATGCTGCCATGAACTATAGTGTGTATTTTATTTTTTTTAATGAAAAGGCTAAATTACTTTTCTAACACCGTAGCTGTGCGGTCATGTGATCCCCCTCCGCTCATCTTCCCCGATCTATGGAGAGAAGCCGTAGGTGCCAAGATTCCCACTGTGATGTCAGCCGCCCAATACAGGGGTATCACGTGACCGTACAGTAGTGGTGTGGGAAAGGGTATTTAGCCTTTTCTTTTTAAATAATCACATACACTATGGCAGATGGCAAAACGAGGGGGGGGGGGTACATGTATTTATGCTGCATATTGCAGCTGAATAGCGACGGGAGGGGTGGGGAGGAGAGCCTTTGAGCGGTGGACAGGGAGGAAGGGGGAGAGGGGAGAGAGACTGTCCGAGCCTGTCAGAGCAGAGCAGCGGGATGACAGAGGCATGTAACCTGTCATTATCCCTATGGATCAGCAGCCATGATTACCATGGTCAGCACAGACAGGGGGACACAGGAACTGGCAGGATCAACCAGGTATATTACAAGATAGGAAGGGAAAAATGACATAGCACGAGCACTGTGCTATACAGCATGCCTTAAAGGAACAGGATCTTTTTTTTTTTTTTTAGGGTTACAACGTTTATTGTACAAAATTAGGTCCATTAGCATGGACCATAGGGTGAGTACGTGGATTGAAAACTGGCTACAAGGGCGAGTTCAGAGGGTGGTGATAAATGGGGACTACTCAGAATGGTCAGAGGTCGGTAGTGGGGTCCCCTAGGGTTCTGTGCTGGGACCAATCCTATTTAATTTGTTCATAAATGACCAGGAGGATGGGGTAAACAGTTCAAAATCTGTATTTGCGGACGATACTAAGCTAAGCAGGGCAATAACTTCTCCGCAGGATGTGGAAACCTTGCAAAAAGATCAGAACAAATTAATGGGGTGGGCAACTACATGGCAAATGAGGTTCAATGTAGAAAAATGTAAAATAATGCATTTGGGTGACAAAAATATGAATGCAATCTATACACTGGGGGGAGAACCTCTGGGGGAATCTAGGATGGAAAAGGACCTGGGGGTCCTAGTAGATGATAGGCTCAGCAATGACATACAATGCCAAGCTGCTGCTAACAAAGCAAACAGAATATTGGCATGCATTAAAAAAGGGGATTAACTCCAGGGATAAAACGATAATTCTCCCGCTCTACAAGACTCTGGTCTGGCCGCACCTAGAGTATGCTGTCCAGTTCTGGGCACCAGTCCTCAGGAAGGATGTACTGGAAATGGAGCGAGTACAAAGAAGGGCAACAAAGCTAATAAAGTGTCTGGAGGATATTAGTTATGAGGAAAGGTTGCAAGCACTAAACTTATTCTATCTGGGGAAGAGATGCTTGAGAGGGGATATGATTTCAATTTATAAATACCGTACTGGTGACCCCACAATAGGGATAAAACTTTTTTGCGGAAGGGAGTTTAATAAGACACGTGGCCACTCATTAAAATTAGAAGAAAAGAGGTTTAACCTTAAACTACGTAGAGGGTTCTTTACTGTAAGTGCAGCAAGGATGTGGAATTCTCTTCCACATCTCTGTCCTTTAGGCTGGGTTAAAGAAGGGGGGCCGAGTGGGACTTTAAATGAGGCAGTAGACAGGTTGGGGTGAAAAAAATGTTCAAATTTATTGTGTAAAAAACATCCTGATATATGTCACATGTAAAGGGTTACGTGTGCATGTGCACAGAACATGACCTACATAATTACGTGCATATACAGACAGTCATACCAATAAATAGCTGTTACAAAATTGCAATGTATAAGAATTACGTGACGTTGGTGGCAATTACCGACGCGGACGGGACGCTTATTAGGCATCGCCTCGAGTGCGGCTTTCTCCTCCTCACATAAGTGCAGACGCCACAGCGCCGGTGAGCTTTTGCCTCTAGCACTTCCAGGTAATACTTTATTACTTTATCACATCTACCTACTCCTTCCTACTTCTTAGTTATATATCCCTGACTATCCTCATGGATTTATCCATCCATTCAGATACCTGATCATGACCCTTATCCATCTGGCTATGGTGTGGAGGAGATGCCTGCATTTTGGGGATGATGCCGGTGGGTGCCTGTTGTGCGCCGTGTTACTTGCCACCTCAGCTCCGGGAGGGGGCACGTCTCCATGCTCAGTCCCTACCATGGTCCACAGCTTGGTTATATTGTGAGTACCCAGAAATTGACATTCAGTCTTTTCTGTTTTTTTCATTTTATTTATTTTTTATTTTTTTGATGGTGTTATACCTTTGTTATTTCAGAAGTCCTGTAGCATCCGCCCCTGAAGAAGTGTATTCACAGAAACGCGTCGGGCACCATGGATGCAGCTACTGAGTTTTAATATAGGACTTTACCCTGATTTACCTCTTGATGCATCTCACACATTTTTATACTTGATACTCATTTTATATCATGTGTCTTGTGCTTCCCAGTTTATATGTAATTCTTATACATTGCAATTTTGTAACAGCTATTTATTGGTATGACTGTCTGTATATGCACGTAATTATGTAGGTCATGTTCTGTGCACATGCACACGTAACCCTTTACATGTGACATATATCAGGATGTTTTTTACACAATAAATTTGAACATTTTTTTCACCCCAACCTGTCTACTGCCTCATTTAAAGTCCCACTCGGCCCCCCTTCTTTCTCTCGTATTTGGGATGGAGGCACAGTCCCATGCCTCACTCAAAGTCCCACCCCTTTCCAGTATACCCATTATTAGGGATGGAGGCAGTAGACAGTTGCAGGCAGTTATCCCCTGCCAGCTCTGTTTGGGGTTGATATATATATATATACTTTTGTGTGTTGGTGCACCTTTCAGGTCCACACACACACTTTTGTGCAACCATATGTTGCCCAACTCACTGGGGGCACTGCACACAATCCAACATGGTGGCTGGGTTCTGGGCTTTGGGCTGTTCTTCCTGTTCCGGAGCTGCGATGCGCTCTGCGTGCCCTCCCCATCCCCCCCACGTCCGCCCGCGTTTTGGGCTGGTTTGGTGTGGGGGATCGGGCGGGTGCTCACATCGCATCGGCGTCACGCACTGCTCCCGCGCATGACGTCATCAGCCGGCGCCGTTGCGCGGGCGCACAATTTTCCATTCTGTGCCGACGTAGCAAGACGCAGTGGCGTCATCCTGTGCGGGTCCCGCCCTACGCATCGTCGGCCCAGCGTGACGTTGGTGGCAATTACCGACGCGGACGGGACGCTTATTAGGCATCGCCTCGAGTGCGGCTTTCTCCTCCTCACATAAGTGCAGACGCCACAGCGCCGGTGAGCTTTTGCCTCTAGCACTTCCAGGTAATACTTTATTACTTTATCACATCTACCTACTCCTTCCTACTTCTTAGTTATATATCCCTGACTATCCTCATGGATTTATCCATCCATTCAGATACCTGATCATGACCCTTATCCATCTGGCTATGGTGTGGAGGAGATGCCTGCATTTTGGGGATGATGCCGGTGGGTGCCTGTTGTGCGCCGTGTTACTTGCCACCTCAGCTCCGGGAGGGGGCACGTCTCCATGCTCAGTCCCTACCATGGTCCACAGCTTGGTTATATTGTGAGTACCCAGAAATTGACATTCAGTCTTTTCTGTTTTTTTCATTTTATTTATTTTTTATTTTTTTGATGGTGTTATACCTTTGTTATTTCAGAAGTCCTGTAGCATCCGCCCCTGAAGAAGTGTATTCACAGAAACGCGTCGGGCACCATGGATGCAGCTACTGAGTTTTAATATAGGACTTTACCCTGATTTACCTCTTGATGCATCTCACACATTTTTATACTTGATACTCATTTTATATCATGTGTCTTGTGCTTCCCAGTTTATATGTAATTCTTATACATTGCAATTTTGTAACAGCTATTTATTGGTATGACTGTCTGTATATGCACGTAATTATGTAGGTCATGTTCTGTGCACATGCACACGTAACCCTTTACATGTGACATATATCAGGATGTTTTTTACACAATAAATTTGAACATTTTTTTCACCCCAACCTGTCTACTGCCTCATTTAAAGTCCCACTCGGCCCCCCTTCTTTCTCTCGTATTTGGGATGGAGGCACAGTCCCATGCCTCACTCAAAGTCCCACCCCTTTCCAGTATACCCATTTAGGCTGGGTTCACACATGTGCGGTGCGAATTGAAGCTCCCTTTTCACAGCTAATTGACAGAGTAGTTCTTCAGCTTTTCACGTCAGTTATTGATCAGGATCAGGTCAGAATTGCATCAGTATCAGGTCAGGTTTACGTCAGGATCAGTTCAGGATTTTATCCAACGGAATGCATCTGCGAATCAGATGCGTTCCCATAGAAGATAATGTGCTTGCAATTCGCACTGCAATGCCAAGAAAACGCACACGTTTTTTGGGCAATAACGCACATATGTGAACAAGCCTCATTCAAATAAACATATTTTAAAATGTCATGCGAATTGAATGTGATGTAAGCCACATCCAATTCGCATAGGTGTGAACCGGGCCTTGATCACAGTAACTTAAAGCCGGTACTGAATTACTGCAGGTTAACTGCTCAACTCTTGAGCCAAGGTATATGTTCTAAGAGACTGAGCTAACACATCACAGTCTACAGTTTCCATTGAAATTAAGAAGTTAATATTGTTTTTTTTTTTTCTCCTAAATACATTTTTGCTATTTTTTTCCTTAGTAGGCAATGAATAATGGATAATTCACTAATCCCAGCCTGGAAAAAGGAAAAAACCTGTATACAATAACAGCCACAATACAGACACATAAACATTAATGTACACTTTGATAAAGGACTTTGATAAAGCGCAGGAGCGTGAAACATGTAAGTCACGGTCACCACGGCTACTTTGAGCTTGCGATCCGCCTAGCTTCCTGGTACTCCTCGTTTCCGGCCCTGACCCTGCCTCCCGGCTTCCGGATTGGGAAAGGAAAAATGTGTTTTTTCCTTTCCCGATGAGCGACAAGCATTGCCGACAGGTGTTTGGTATGAATCATGAGGGGGAACTCCATGCCAAATTTTAAATAAAAAACCTCCAGGAGCATACCAGGCCCTTAGGTCTGGTATGGAATTTAAGGGGAACCCCCTATGCCAAAGAAACGGCGTGGGGGTCCCCCCCAAAATCCATACCAGACCTTTATATGAGCACGCACCCCGGCCCGGTCAGGAAAGGGGGTGGGGACGAGTGAGCGCCCCCCCTCCTGAGCCGTACCAGGCTGCATGCCCTCAACATGGGGGGTGGGCGCTTTGGGGCAGGGGGGCACCCTGTGGCCCTCCATCCCAAAACAGCTTGTCCCTATGTTGATGAGGACAAGGGCCATTTCCCGACAACCCTGGCTGTTGGTTGTCGGGGTCTGTGGGCGGAGGGCTTATCGGAATCCGGGAGCCCCTTTAATAAGGGGGCCCCCAGATCCTGGCCCCCCACCCTATGTGAATGAGTATGGGGTACATCGTACCCCTACCATTCACCTGGGAGGAAAAGTGTCAATAAAAAAACACACTAGACAAGTTTGTAAAGTAATTTATCAGTCAGCTCCGGGGGTCTTCTTCCGACTTCGGGGCCTTCTTACGACTTCTCTGCTCTCTCCGGCCTCTTCTCCCGGTGTCCGGTTCTTCTCCCCTCTCTCCGGCCTCTTCTCCCGGTGACCGGTTCTTCTCCCGCTCTCTGGTTCTTCTGCCGGGCTCCTCCGCTATCTTCTGCCCTTTTGCCGCTCATTTGCTAGCGGTGGCCCGGTCTTCTCCGTCGTCTTGTTCCCTCTTCTTTTCTTCCGATGTTGACACGAAGCTCTCTCCCGCTGTAATGCTGTGTGCGAGGTGCGCGACGACTTATATATAGGCATGGGGCATGGTCACCTGGTGAAGTCACCCGGTAACCACGCCCCCTTATGACGCCCACCCCCTATGTTGAGGAAATGCGGCCTGGTACGGCCAAGGGTCTGGTATGTTTTTTGGGGGGACCCCATGCCGTTTTTTCAGCGTAGGGGTTCCCCTTAAAATCCATACCAGACCTAAGGGCCTGGTATGCTCCCAGAGGGGAATTACCTCTTGCGCTCGCCGCAATAGGAAAATGTGTTTTTCCTATTGCAGCAAGCGCGATATGTACAGTACCCTGTCGCCGAGAACCAGCGCGATGGGATCATGCTGGAAACATTCTCGTGGGCAGGTACTGTAGTTTGTACAAAAGTCCGATGGCTTTGTGTACACACAATCGGACTTTGCTCCATCGGACTTTTGTTGCCGTAAAGTTTGTCCGTTCGCACAGCCAACAAAAGTCAGATGAAAACTGAAAAAGTTTGTGCGATGGAGAGTACACACGGTCAGATGTTGCCCCAAAACGGCTAATTTGCATGTTTGTTGTCAAAAAGTCCGATCATGTGTACGGGCCTTTAGAGAGCGATGTCTCTCCACCTCTATTTTTCTCCCTGCACATTGAGCCATTGGGTCTGACAATTAGGATTGGAGCTTGGAGCACACTTGCTGACATTAACCCCTTGTCATCTGGAAGTCATGGTGGTATCATATATACTAATTTTCGGATTACTTCAACCATGATAATAAGTTGCTTATGAAGTCTAATCATTTTATCATCTCATTTTTTCATTGACAGTTGTTTTTAATTTCAAATCTCAGCATGCATCCAATAAATGAACTTTATTGATTATACCATCAGCAATAGTTCTTTACTACTGGTCCCATTGAACGCTGCATGTTTATTTTTGTTGTCTACTTTTCTTCCAGAAGTTTGCAGCTGCACTAGTGTCCAGCTATTCCTTGCATAATTGTTATGACATGACAAAAGTTTCTAATGACTGCCAGTTTTAGCGCTTCAGAACTCTTTTTGTTTTCTGAAACTATTTTAAGCTTAGTGACCAATGAAAGCTATGAAGGATGAAGGTTTTAATAAGCTGTATAATTTCTGGATTTAAGCTTTGTACCATTCACTTTCTCTCATTCAGCTGCAATGGAGTGTAAAGAGCTATTAAACACAGCAATTTTCAAAACTTTCTGTCATTATCCCTATATTTTTTTTAGAGTGATGTAATGGTCCCAGGAGATTATAATTATACATTGAATTAGCAATGTTTTGGGTAAAGTCTGGATTGCCCAGCCATGAAAGTTCTGTAATTTTTCTCCTTACAGGTGCCTAACAGACTGGATGTATAACATTTCCCATTTCCCTTTGGAAGTATACAGTGTGTGTAACAAGCACTGCTAATTCTCTTTTTTAATTGAAAGAAGTTTTTCTAGTTCTAAGCAGAAAGTGTAAAACCTGCATACATGCTGTTGCTGATCACTACACGCTCCACAATCTCTATCAATTAGCTTGAACAACTCCCAGGTTACTACCATTTGGAAGTGCTTATGTTTCAGTGGTGCAATGCAGCCTATCCTCAGAAGCCCTTTGGTTTAACCACTTCAGCCCCGGAAGGATTTACCCCCTTCCTGACCAGAGCACTTTTTACAATTCGGCACTGCGTCGCTTTAACTGCTAATTGCGCGGTCATGCAATGCTCTACCCAAACGAAATTTGCGTCCTTTTATTCCCACAAATAGAGCTTTCTTTTGATGGTATTTGATCACCTCTGCCGTTTTTATTTTTTGCGCTATAAACGGAAAAAGACTGAAAATTTTGAAAAAAAATGATATTTTCTACTTTTTGTTATAAAAAAAATCCAATAAACTAAATTTTAGTCATACATTTAGGCCAAAATGTATTCGGCCACATGTCTTTGGTAAAAAAAATGTCAATAAGCGTATATTTATTGGTTTGCGCAAAAGTTATAGCGTCTACAAACTAGGGTACATTTTCTGGAATTTACACAGCTTTTAGTTTATGACTGCCTATGTCATTTCTTGAGGTGCTAAAATGGCAGGGCAGTACAAACCCCCCCCAAATGACCCCATTTTGGAAAGTAGACACCCCAAGGAAATTGATGAGAGGCATGTTGAACCCATTGAATATTTATTTTTTTTGTCCCAAGTGATTGAATAATGACAAAAAAAAAAAAAAAAAAAAAAAAAATTTACAAAAAGTTGTCACTAAATGATATATTGCTCACATAGGCCATGGGCATATGTGGAATTGCACCCCAAAATACATTCAGCTGCTTCTCCTGAGTACGGGGATACCACATGTGTGGCACTTTTTGGGAGCCTAGCCGCGTACGGGGCCCCGAAAACCAATCACCGCCTTCAGGATTTCTAAGGGCATACATTTTTGATTTCACTCCTCACTACCTATCACAGTTTTGAAGGCCATAAAATGCCAAGATGGCACAACCCCCCCCCCAAATGACCCCATTTTGGAAAGTAGACACCCCAAGCTATTTGCTGAGAGGCATGGTGAGTATTTTGCAGCTCTCATTTGTTTTTGAAAATGAAGAAAGACCAGAAAAAAAATTTTTTTTTTTTCTTTTTTCAATTTTCAAAACCTTGTGACAAAAAGTGAGGTCTGCAAAATACTCACTATACCTCTCAGCAAATAGCTTGGGGTGTCTACTTTCCAAAATGGGGTCATTTGGGGGGGTTTTGTGCCACCTGGGCTTTCCATGGCCTCCGAAACTGTGATAGGCAGTGAAGAGTGAAATCAAAAATTTACGGCCTTAGAAAGCCTGAAGGCGGTTCTTGGTTTTCGGGGTCCCGTACGCGGCTAGGCTCCCAAAAAGTCCCACACATGTGGTATCCCCGTACTCAGGAGAAGCAACAGAATTTATTTTGGGGTGTAATTTCACAAATCCCCATGGCGTGTTTGAGCAATATAACATTTAGTGACAACTTTGTGCAAAAAAAAAAAAAAAAATTTGTCTCTTTCCCGCAACTTGTGTCACAATATAAAATATTCCATGGACTCGACATGCCTCTCAGCAAATAGCTTGGGGTGTCTACTTTCCAAAATGGGGTCATTTGGGGGGGTTTGAACTGTCCTGGCATTTTATGCACAACATTTAGAAGCTTACGTCACACATCACCCACTCTTCTAACCACTTGAAGACAAAGCCCTTTCTGACACTTTTTGATTACATGAAAAAATTATTTTTTTTTGCAAGAAAATTACTTTGAACCCCCAAACATTATATATTATTTTAAAGCAAATGCCCTACAGATTAAAATGGTGGGTGTTTCATTTTTTTTTTTACACAGTAATTGCGCAGCGATTTTTCAAACGCATTTTTTGTGGAAAAAACACACTTTTTTAAATTTTAATGCACTAAAACACACTATATTGCCCAAATGTTTGATGAAATAAAAAAGATGATCTTAGGCCGAGTACATGGATACCAAACATGACATGCTTTACAATTGCGCACAAACGTGCAGTGGCAACAAAATTAATACATTTTTAAAAGCCTTTAAAAGCCTTTACAGGTTACCACTTTAGATTTACAGAGGAGGTCTACTGCTAAAATTACTGCCCTCGATCTGACCTTCGCGGTGATACCTCACATGCATGGTGCAATTGCTGTTTACATTTGACGCCAGACCGACGCTTGCGTTCGCCTTAGCGCGAGAGCAGGGGGGACAGGGGTGCTTTTTTTTTTTTTTTTTTTTTTTCTTTATTATTTTTTTGCTTTTTTATCTTATTTTTAAACTGTTCCTTTCATATTTTTTTTTAAATCATTTTTATTGTTATCTCAGGGAATGTAAATATCCCCTATGATAGCAATAGGTAGTGACAGGTACTCTTTTTTGAAAAAATTGGGGTCTATTAGACCCTAGATTTCTCCTCTGCCCTCAAAGCATCTGACCACACCAAGATCGGTGTGATAAAATGCTTTCCCAATTTCCCAATGGCGCTGTTTACATCCGGCGAAATCTAAGTCCTAAAATGCTCGTAGCTTCCGGTTTCTTAGGCCATAGAGATGTTTGGAGCCACTCTGGTCTCTGATCAGCTCTATGGTCAGCTGGCTGAATCACCGGCTGCATTCTCAGGTTCCCTGTTGAGACAGGAGAGCCAGAGAAAAACACGGAAGACAGTGGGGGGGGGGGGGCATTCCCTCCCACTGCTTGTAAAAGCAGTCTAGAGGCTAATTAGCCACTAGGATTGCTTTTACATGAAAGCCGACCGCTGGCTGAAAAGAATGATACCAAGATGATACCTAAACCTGCAGGCATCATTCTGGTATAACCACTCAAAGTCGTGAATGGCGTACCTGAAGACAAAAAAATGGTTAACAATAAAGCACAGTAAACGGTAAAGTATAAAAAATTGCATACCTGAAAAGCAAACATGATAAAACATAATAACAATAAAACATTGCAGAATAGAATACAGTAAAAAAGAGCAGAACACCAGAGAGAGAATAGAGAGAGAGAGAACAATAAAACGACAACTATTTTTTTTTATTTTTGTTTGTGTTTTTTTTTTTTTTTTACACTTTTTTTTTGTAACTGTAACTTTTATAACTGTAACCGGTTCCAGGTTCGGGTCTCTCAAAATGCGATGGCATCTTGGGAGACCCTGTGAAAGTGTGCCTAGTCTGTGCAATGCTGTACCCTACGCTAATACTCAACTAGTGAATGGTAGCGTTCAAAACATTCACCAATGCAAAGACCAGGATTGTCAGGACAGGAGGGACAATAATAGCGGGTGTCACGTCTATATACGCGCTTGCTGCAGACACATCTTTTTTGGGGGGGTTCGTTGGGTAGGGGTACTCGGGAGGACATATAAATGCCTCTCATGCAGCCGACTGCATTTGGTTGGGGATGTGAATGGGGGAAATACGGGCGCTGCAGAAGTGGTGGGTTCCCAATTAGGATTGGCGAATGCAGCAGGAAGGGCACTATGGGCACGACGGGCCTGTGTTTGTCTTTTTGGTGGCAGCGGGACACTACTTGTGCTTGCCACCTCACCAGCTTGAACTGCACTTATGGGACTCGCCACGTCACCAAGTGTTACTGCAGTGCTGGTATGACTACGACTGGGGTGTACTAGGCCGCTGGTGCTTGCCAGTTCACCAAAACGCTACAAAAAAAAGTGACAGTGATCGATCGATACTGCACTTGGGTGGGCTGGGCCGGGCGGAGGGGCAAAACGCAGGTGCTAGCAGGTATCTGGGCTGATCCCACTAACACTGCGTTTTTGGGAACCCTAAACTGCTGGGGACACTAGTATAGATCTGATCGGATCAGATATTGATCCGATCAGATACTATACCACTAAGGGAGGTGTACGGTGCGTGCGTGGGTGTTAGTGGTACTGGCGCTAATCTGACGCTGCTTGGGGCTGGTGCTTGCCAGTTCACCAAAATGCTACCAAAAAAACTGTTAGCGATCGCAGGGATCAGGCCTGACTCTGCGAACGCTGCAGTTATGCGTTTAGTGTTTTGTAAGTGACAGTGATCGATCGATACTGCACTTGGGTGGGCTGGGCGGAGGGGCAAAACGCAGGTGCTAGCAGGTATCTGGGCTGATCCCGCTAACACTGCGTTTTTGGGAACCCTAAACTGCTGGGGACGCTAGTATAGATCTGATCGGATCAGATATTGATGTGTTCAGATACTATACCACTAAGGGAGGTGTACGGTGCGTGTACGGTGCGTGCGTAGGTGTTCGCGGTACTGGCGCTAATCTGACGCTGCCTGGGGCGACGCATATCACCGCCGGGCGATCAGGGGGCTAAACCTTTATTCGGTAATAAACGGCGGGTGCCCTGACACTAAAAAAAATAAACGAACTAACCAGCGTCACCCGTAACAGTTATACGGTGATCAGTGGTGAAAGGGTTAACTAGGGGGCAATCAAGGGGTTAAAACATTTATTAGGTAGTATATGGGGGTCCCTGTCGCTATAAAACGCTGACAGCGAACCTAAATATTTACGTTCCTAACTAGCGTCACCAGCGACACTAATACAGCGATCAGAAAAATGATCGCTTAGCGACACTGGTGACAGGGGGTGATCAAGGGGTTAAAACTTTATTAGGGGGGGTTAGGGGGGTACCCTAGACCTACAGGGGGCTAATACTAACTGTCCTACCACTGCTAACTGTCACAAACTGACACCATGCAGTAATCAGGAAAAAAACAAAACAAAACAAAAAAACCTGCTTGGTGTCAGTTTGTGACAGGGGGGGGGGTGATTGGGGGGGGATCGGGGGGCGATCGGGGGGGGATCGGGGGTGTTTAGTGTGCCTGGCATGTTCTACTGTGTTGTGTGTGTGTGTTGGTGCACTTACATGTCTTCTCTCCTCGGTGCTGGAACGGAAACTGGCCAGCCGAGGAGAGATGACATCACATCCTCTGCCTCTGTGTACTATACAGAGGCAGGGGATGTTTCTCATTGGCTGGGAGCGATCGCGAGGGGGGGGCCACGATCGGATGGTCTCCCCCTCGTCTCTCAACTCTCCCAGCCAAACGCCGACCGCCGATGGCACCGGGGGGGGGGTCCGATCGGACCCCCCGCCCGCGGGAAGGCAATCACGTACCAGGTACGTGATTTTGCCTGCCCGTGCCGCTCTGCTCACGTATATATGCGTGAGGCGGTCGGCAAGTGGTTAAAATGCTGTGAAAAAAACATACATTTCACGGACAAAAATGTACAGTGCCTTGAAAACCCACCTTGAAATTTTTCACATTTTGTCAAGTTGCAACTACGTAAAAAAATGTAAATGTATTTTATTGGGACTTTGTAGGACCACCTTTCACTGCAAATACAGCTGCAAGCCTTTTTGGGTATGTGTCTACCAGCTTTGCACATCTAGAGTGACATTTTTGCTCATTCTTCTTTGGAAAATAGCTCAAGCTCCATCAGATTGGATGGAGAGCGTCTGTGGACAGCAATTTTCAAATCTTACCACAGATTCTCAATTGGATTTATGTCTGGACTTTGGGCCATTCTACCACGTGAATATGCTTTGATCTAAACCATTCCATTGTAGCTCTGGCTGTATGTTTAGGGTCGTTGTCCTTCTGGAAGGTGAATCCAGTCTCAAGTCTTTTGCAGAATCTAACAGGTTTTCTTCTAAAATTGCCCTGTATTTGGCATCTTTCATCTTCCTTTTAACTCTGACTAGCTTCCCTGTCCCTGCTGAAGAAAAGCATCCCTACAACATGATGCTGCCACCACCAAGTTTCACGGTGAGGATGGTGTGTTCAGGGTGATGTGCAGTGTTAGTTTTCCACCACACATAGTGTTTTGCTTTTAAGCAAAAAAGTAAAATTTTGGTCTCATCTGACCAGAGCACCTTCTTCCACATGTTTGTTGTGTCCACCACATGGCTTCTCGCAAACTGCAAACGGAACTTCTTATGGCTTTCTTCTTGCCACTCTTCCATAAAGGCCAGATTTGTGAAGTGCACAACTAATAATTGTCCTGTGGACAGATTCTCCCACCTGAGCTTTGAATCTCTGTAGCTGTCCCAGAGTTATCATAGGCCTCTTGGCTGCCTTGGTAGATTTGCAGTTGTGCAATACTCTTTCCATTTTCAGGTGATGGATTGAACAGTGCTCCGTGAGATGTTCAAAGCTTGGGATACTTTTCTATAACCTAACCCTGCTTTAAACTTCTCCACAACTTTATCCCTGACCTGTCTGGTGTGTTACTTGACCTTCATGATGCTGTTTGTTCACTAATGATCTCTAACAAATCTCTGAGGGCTTCACAGAACAGCTGTATTTATACTTAGATTCAATTACACACAGGTGGACACTATTTACTAATTAGGTGACTTCTGAAGGCAGTTGGTTCCACTAGATTTTGGTTAGGGGTATCAGAGTAAAGGGGGCTGAATACAAATGCACGCCACACTTTTCACATATTTATTTGTAAATAATTTTGAAAAACATTTATAATTTTCTTTCCACTTTACAGTTATGTGCCATTTTGTGTCAGTCTATCCACATACAATCCCAATAAAATAAATTTAAATTTTTGGTTGTAACAACAAAATGTGGAAAATTTCAAGGGGGATGAATACTTTTTCAAGGCACTGTAAAAATAGCTCACATGCTTGAATCTGCTCAACTGTGCTGGTTAAAAAAGTAGATTGGTGAGTGTTATGAGCAGGGAGACCCCTGCCAAAGAGCTGATCAGTAGGATAAGTAAGTTGTTCTACTTTTAAACCCCCTTTAAAGGAAACCTTTCCATTCCCCAAGCATGTAACAACAGAGGTACCTTCAAAAATGGCTCAATAGACTGTCTGTAAAGATTTTAATTGATCCAGGTTGTGGTATATACGTTATAGTAGTAGTTAGGCATAGTCAACTGGACTTGTTGAATACATTTCATAAATTGTTCAAGCTATTTCTTCAGGTCAAAAGTTAGCAGTTTTTCTACACCTTAAGGAACAGGGACACTCTTTTAAGAAGCAGCTAGGTGCACATTTTGGACAGAATAGACTTTGTTCCCCAAGAGACATGAAATAAGCAATCTACATCAAACCAGGACAACAGTCAATTAACAGGGATGAGGCCTTCAACACCATCTGTCTTTCACATATAATGTCATTTTAACATCCCTACCCTTGCCTTTTTTTTTTTTTTTTTTTTTTTTTTTTAGCAATCTACCATTGTGTTTGGACAACAACAATTCATACCTTAAGCCATGTATATTGAAGGATTACCATTTATGAAGCCTTCCAGACACAAATTATGTAACTAAGTGGTTTGAAAAATTTCACACCCGCCACCCTGTCTTTAGACAATAACATCCACTTTCCATGGTAATATAATCAATGTACTGGTGCTCGCTGTTTGGATGTACATGCTGGGACATTTTCCTCCTGACAATCCTTAGAACTGAGAAAGTGACTTGGACAAGTTATGGAAGATCTACAACATTACAAAACAAATTCAGTTGAATGTGGCTCCATAGGCTGTTTCAAATGCAACATTTATTTAAATACACCAACATACTGACAACCAATGAAGATAAAACCAGCATGTCACTCCAAAATGATAAGAAAGTTTCAAACCAACATAATGGCCGGTTTTCTTGCGTGGCGATGCCACATTTTCAGGCTCTATCGAACAAGTTTCATCATAAAAAGACTTAATCAGAGGCCCCTGATGTAATCTTTTTATAATGAAACGCATTGGGTGGAGACTGGACACGTAACATCATTTGGGGATGAACCCTTCCTGTTCCAACATGACTGCACACCAGTGCACAAACAAGGTCGATAAAGGCATGGATGAGCGAGTTTGGGGTGAAGGAACTCGACTGGCCTGCACAGAGTCCTGACCTCAACCCAATAGAACACCTTTGGGATGGAGTAGAGTAGAGACTACAAGCCAGGCCTTCTCATCCAAAATCAATGCCTGACCTCACAAATGCACTTTTGGAAGAATTGTCAAACATTCCCATAGACACACTCCTAAACCTTGTGGACAGCCTTCCCAGAAGAGTTGAAGCTGTTATAGCTGCAAAGGGTGGGCCAACTCAATATTGAACCCTACTGACTAAGACTGGGATGCCTTTAAAGTTCATGTGTGTGTAAAGGCAGGCATCCCAATTTACTTTTGGTAATATAGTGTATATAAATTGCTTATAGGACTATATAGGTGATTCTGTCGCAATATGCTCATCGCTGTGGATTCTGGCAAATACTTACTCCAGCCTGTATTACCTGACCTCTATGGTTGTTATAGACAATTATGTATTATTACTATGATTGTCAAATGCCCCAATTATGCAATATCAACCATAGAAGGTAAATGAACATTTTATTTTGGATAGAGAAAGGGAGGGTTATAACCCGTGTAAGCTTTACTTTTGCCATCTTTGTCCCATTGCAGAGATTTCCCTTCACTTCCTGTCCCATAGCCAAACAGGAAGTGAGAGAAAATCTCTGCAAAATAAGGGGATTCCTTGGGGTCCTACAGATCACCAGAACTAGTGTCCCCCTTAGAGGATTTCCTCTCTATTACTTTTCTGGGGACAACCCAAAATTTGGGATTTTCTTTTACTTTCAGTGTCAATGATAATGGGAAACAGGACAAATAGGGAGGATGAATCGGGGGGACAGACAGCAATAAAAATGGACAGGGGTTCTAATCTCTCTCCACTCTATCCAAAACTAAAGAAAAAGTTTTGCCTTAAGTTGTAATTTAACTCTATTGTGTTTTTTCCTGATATTTTACACTTGATAAACTGCTGTTCTAATATTATGTGGCATTAAAGATTGTGCAAAACCTGCAAAAAATAGCTCTGGCAACAAAAGGGTTAAAGTTTCCCTTTTTTCAGAAAAGTTCCTATGTAGTCATGGGGCCCCAGAAAATAGCAAACTTCACAGCTTTGTAAAATGTTCATTAGATTTATTATCATACGTGTAGACCATGTGAGCGCCTCCTGGAAGCCTGGCTGAAAAACTGGCAGACGGCAAACCCCATGTCCTGCTATGCTGCTAGGACGTAAAAAATGTCGGTTTTCTCTCCTGTAATGAGGCGCCTGCACCCCCTTTTTTAAGTTACATCACAAACCATAGGTATAATCGGACCTCATAGGAAATAATGGGATTCCTGTTGCTATGCATTGCCGTTTGATGGCTGAAGTACTTCAAATCGCACAGATATAAACGCGGCCCAAACCAACGCATAACTAAGAAGTGGGCGGAGTCAGGTTTAATTTTGCCGCAGTGATATGCAGTGAGAGAGGAATAAATGACTCAGGCTGGAACATTGTGGTAAATCTGTTGTACAATTTCTCTATTACGTCTGTATAAAATGGTCTTGTTGTGTCCCCCATTGTGTTTATAAAAAGTTTTTTATTATTTCATTTTCACGTGGCACTGGTCTTAGCTCTGCCCACTTTCTTCCTTATAACAATTGTCTGAGCCTCTGGGAGGAATCCTGACAGTCTCCATGGAAACCCTGCTTACCTTCCCTTGATTGGCCTCACAGGTCACCATAGCTGGTCTCCATGGAAACCCTGACCATTCTCCTAGTACTGGACTCACAGACCACTGTAGCTGGACTCCATGGAAACCTTGCTCACTTACCCAGGATTGGCCTCACAGGCTGCCCTGGCTGATCTCAATGGAAACCCCCACCCTCCCTGGCTTGGACTCACAGGCTGCCATGGCTGATCTCAATGGAAACCCCCACCCTCCCTGGCTTGGACTCACAGGCTGCCATGGCTGATCTCAATGGAAACCCCCACCCTCCCTGGCTTGGACTCACAGGCTGCCATGGCTGATCTCAATGGAAACCCCCACCCTCCCTGGCTTGGACTCACAGGCTGCCATGGCTGGTCTCTATGGAAACCTGTCCTTGGATTATCCTCACAGGCCGCCATAGCTGGTATTCATGGAAACACTACTCACTCTCCCTGGGTTGGATTCTCAAGCCATCATAGCGTGTCTGTATGGAAACCCTGACCACTCTCCTTGGATTGGACAAATAGGGCGCCATAGATGGTCTCTACGGAAACCCTGACCACTCTCCTTGGATTAGATTAGACGTATAGGCCGCCATAGCTGGTCTCTATGAAGATGGGATCCCCAGAGATACAGAAGAATGGCTCCTCTTTGTGTACAGTAAGTCTGGACAGCAGAGACAATGTGGTGGAGGGACATCTTCTCTCAGATCACAATGACAGCTTCTGTACCTTTAACAAGTCAGCAATGGCGGATCCAATCTTTCCATCCTCACAGGTTTAAACTTAATATGAGAGAAATACACAGCTTGTCATTGCTCACCAGCTTCTGAAAAGGCTGATTACCTGGCTGTGACCCAGAACAAGCATGGAGCCAGTGAAGGAAGATCTCCTAATCTGTGTACTTGTTCTGGGTCAGTGCAAGAGAAAGGCTCAGAGCCAGAGGATCAGCATGACAGCCAGGCAGCTGGCTTTTCCAGGAGGAGAGGTTAGCAGTGGCGGCCTGATGGTGATTCTAGTTCCTTGAATGTGTATGTAATCCCAAAATCTATATTTATTATGTCTGGCATCAAGTCTCTCTGCATACAGTTTTCTTAACCACTTCAGCCCCAGAAGAATTTACCCCCTTCCTGACCAGAGCACTTTTTGCGATTCAGCACTGCGTCGCTTTAACTGACAATTGCGCGGTCGTGCGACGTGGCTCCCAAACAAAATTGACGTCCTTTTTTTTCTCACAAATAGAGCTTTCTTTTGGTGGTATTTGATCACCCCTGCGGTTTTTATTTTTTGCGCTATAAACAAAAAAAGAGCGACAATTTTGAAAAAAAAACGCATTATTTTTAAAATTTTGCTATAATAAATATCCCCCAAAAATATATAAAAAAACTATTTTTTTCCTCAGTTTAGGCCGATACATATTCTTCTATGTTTTTGGTTAAAAAAATCGCAGTAAGAGGTTATTGATTGGTTTGCGCAAAAGTTATAGTGTTTACAAAATAGGGGATAGTTTTACGGCATTTCTATTTATAATTTTTTTTTTACTAGTAATGGCGGCAATCAGCGATTTTTATCATGACTGCGACATTATGGCGCACATATCGGACATTTTTGACACATTTTTGGGACCATTGTCATTTATACAGCAATCAGTGCTATACAAATGCACCGATTCCTGTGTAAATGACACTGGCAGTGAAGGGGATAACCACTAGGTGGCAGAGTAGGGGTTAAGTGTGTCCTGGGGCGTGTTTCTAACTGTGGGGAGCGTGGCTACCTGTGACACGTCACTGTTCTCTGCTTCCGATCACAGGGAGCAGAGATCAGTGACACTGTCACTAGGCAGAACGGGGAGATGCTTGTTTACATTAGCATCTCCCCATTCTTCCTCTCCATGAGACGTTCGAGGTTATCCCCGCGGCCATCGAGTCCGCGGGACCCGACTCACGGTGCTTGCTGCGGGCACGCGCGCACCGCTGGCAGCGCCCCCGCGCCCGAAGGCTGCCTCTTAAAGGGCAATGTACAGGTACATTATTTTGCCTGTACGTGCCCTTCTGCCGCAGTATATCTGCGTGAGGCGGTCAGCAAGCGGTTAAAGTGGAACTAAACCCTTCTCTCCTTTACAGCCAGGGGAGCTGCCATCTTAGCCTCTGATCTACAGCTGCCATGATGCTGCACATGTGATCAGTTACGGCACCAGCCATTTGATGGCTTGACAGTTCGGTAGAGAGCACAAGCAACTGTGTCAGTTGGCATTATTGAAACGCTTTGAATGTAACTGTTGGGAATCCGTTAAATTGATGGGATTAGGCCACTTTAAGCAAATCCTTTTGTGTGAATCTTTTGCCGAGTTTCTTACCTGGAGATCCTGTCAGTAACATCACTTCCTGATGGGGACTTACAATGTAAAGTCACTGCTTTGCAATTAGCATCAGTGTTGTCAGCCTGCTGTGTGCACTCTGCCATTAGAAATTCTAAACCTTTGGCATTTGCATTTCATATGTGTATTGATGTTTGGCTGCAGTTCAACTTTAACCACTAGCTGCCCGCCCACTGTCATATGACTGTGGGACGAGGCAGCTCTCATTCTGGGCGGACGTCATTTATAATTCACCATATGACGTGATCGCCTTCCCGAGCCACTAGGGGGCGCGCGCACGCCGCGTCACTGGGGAACCGTTGTGCGTGCCCGGCGGTCGCGATGTCCGCCAGGCACCTGCGATTGCCCAGTAACTGAGCAGGACCGTGGATCTGTGTGTATGTAAACACGCAGATCCACATCCTGTCAGAGGAGAGGAGACCGATGGTGTGTCCCTTATACATAGGGACACCGATCGGTCACCTCCCCCAGTCAGTCCCCTCCCCCCACAGTTAGAATCACCTCCCTAGGACACACATTTAACCCCTCGATCACCCCCTAGTGTTAACCCCTTCCCTGCCAGTAACATTAACAGTAATCAATGCATTTTTATAGCACGGATCGCTGTATAAATGTGAATGGTCCCAAAAATGTATCAAAAGTGTCCGACATGTCTGCCTCAATATCGCAGTCACAATAAAAATCTCAGATCGCCGCCATGACTAGTAAAAAAAAATAAAAAATAATAAAAATGCTATAAATCTATCCCCTATTTTGTAGATGCTATAACTTTTGCGCAAACCAAGCAATATATGCTTATTGCGATATTTTTTACCAAAAATTTGTAGAAGAATACATATCGGCCTAAACTGAGGAAAAAAATTGTTCAAAAAAAAAAAATGGATATTTATTATAGCAAAAAGTAAAAAATATTGTGTTTTTTCAAACTTGTCCCTCTTCTTTTGTTTATAGCGCAATAAATAAAAACCACAGAGGTGATCAAATACCACCAAAATAAAGCTCTATTTGTGGGGAAAAAATGATAAAAATGTCCTTAGGGTGCAGTGTTGCATGACCGCGCAATTGTCATTCAAAGTGCGACAGCGCTGAAAGCTGAAAAATGGCTTGGGCAGGAAGGGGGTGAAAGTGCCCTGTATTGAGGTGGTTAAAATAAATTGTAAAAAAAAAAATCAGACTTTCTGGGAAGAGGGAGGGGTTCAGAAGACTACGTTCAGGAGAGTCATTTGAGTCAGAACAAGTTGAGACCAAACAAGTGCTGTGTAATGGGCAAAAAATGAAAGTGATTTGTTTTTTATTTTTTTTTAAGTAACAAACATATCATACTTACCTCCACTGTGCAGCTCGTTTTGCACAGAGTGGCCCCGAACCTCGTCTTCTGGGGTCCCCCGGCGGCTCTCGTGGCTCCTCCCCACATCAGATAACCCCCTAGGAGAGGCGCTCACCCGAGGGGGTTACCTTGCTGGCGTGCTCCCGAGTCCAGCATTCGGCGTCCATAGCTGCTGAATGTATGACTCGGCCTCACCCCTGGCGCCCGCGTCATTGGATTTGATTGACAGCAGCGGGACCCAATGGCTGCACTGCTATCAATCTATCCAATCAAGAGCCGAGAACCCCCGGGCAGAGAGACAGCGCATCCCAGCCGGGTCAAGTTTCAGGGCTCAGGTAAGTAAAATGGGGGGGCTGGGGGGCCAGTCACTGGCAGGTGTTTTTTCACCTTAAAGCATAGGATGCATTAAGGTGAAAAAACACGAAGGGTTACAACTCCTTTAACACTAAATATTTTGCCATGCAAGGCAAAATAACTATAGGATAACTGCATATAGAAATTATATTACCCTAATGTACATTAATAGCTTTATTATTGAGTCATTTCTGTGTGTTGCTGATGTTCACGGAGGTATCACCATACACATAAACATGTCACTTCATCAGTCCCTTAATCCCAAACAGCTTCCATGAATGTGACACAATTTTCCCTCTCTAACTTAACCAGCCATGTCAGTGCGTCTTTTTAATGGTGACAGACATTTATCCTAAATGATCTTTGTTTATATATGCTGGCTAACTCTTTGGCCTTTTGTTTCCATAAGCTAAATAGGTCATGGGAAGCTGCTCAACTGAGAGAATTGGAATGAGTGATTCTTACAATGAAACAAGCATCCTTTTAATGTATTAACATATTTATCAATTAATTTTCTGTTTCTAGCCTTATCAGTTTCTATTCTTAATGTTATAGTGTAAACTAAAACTCACTTTACGTGTTTACGGAATTATTATTTTACTCAACAACAGCAGCTTTAATTTACACAGTAAACCAAACTACACTGGTGGTCCTCCTTCAATGTTCAATCAAGTAGCTGGCGACATTACTATAAACTGATCCCCAAGTGATCAAACCATCATGATTGTCCATTCACCTTCTATGGTTGATATTGCATCATTGGGGCATTTGACAATCATAGTAATAATACATAATTGTCTATAACAACCATAGAGGTCAGGTAATACAGGCTGGAGTAAGTATTTGCCAGAATCCACAGCGATGAGCATATTGCGACAGAATCACGTATATAGTCTGGGCTTAAAAGCAATTTATATACACTATATTACCAAAAGTAAATTGGGATGCCTGCTTTTACCCACACATGAACTTTAATGGCATCCCAGTCTTAGTCCATAGGTTCAATATTGAGTTGGCCCACCCTTTGCAGATATAACAGCTTCAACTCTTCTGGGAAGGCTGTCCACAAGGTTTAGGAGTGTGTCTATGGGAATATTTGACCATTCTTCCAAAAGTGCATTTGTGAGGTCAGGCACTGATTTTGGATGAGAAGGCCTGGCTCGTAGTCTCTACTCTACTTCATCCCAAAGGTGCATAGCATACTAGCTCATTATGAATAACTTACCTGAGATGGAAGCCTCCGAAGCGACCCTCGTTCTTCTCCTTCATCGCCGCCATCTATCCCGGAGTGACTTCCGGGTATCGTGGCTCCGGCGCTGTGACTGGCCGGAGCCACGATGACGTCACTCCCACGCATGCGCAAGGGAGCCGCCACTAACAGCATGATCACCGTTAGCAGCAGCATGCTCGGTGCGCCTGCGGTGCCAGTCTTTTGCAAATATCTCCTAAACCGTGTAGGTTTAGGAGATATTTGTTGCACCTACAGGTAAGCCTTAATCTATGCTTACCTGTAGGTAAAAGTGGTCCCAGAGGGTTTACAACCACTTTAAGTCAGTCTTGAATTCTCATCTTATTTCCTGAAAAAGTCAGACTAAGTAAATGAACAATTTGCTATTTAATAAAAAAAAAATTGTTCTGACAAGTTTGGCTTTGTAAGCTACAAGTAAGGAGGCATTTTTCCTGTAGGAGTAGTGTTTGTAATGCTCCATTCATTTTTATCTATCACAGATGTTTAACAAGCCACACTAGCCCTGTCCCCAGAGCATGGTCTACAACCACTCCTTATCTTAGCAAGACTGCCACTTCACACTGTTTTTAATCACTTGAAAAGACAAAGCAAGCCATAGATTATGCAATTTTCTTTCCATCAATCACAGGTTTAAGGCAAGCAAATTGCTCAATTTCCCCATCAACACATTCGGTGTTGATCGGGGAATTCTTCCCACTGTGCTACCTGTATTCTGACTGCAGGAGGTTGTCCCGCCATCAGAATACAATGATTACTGCTGAAGGCTATAGCTGTCGGTAGCGATCTTCAGTACAACGAGCCTGCCCATAGATGTATCAAAATTCTGCTGGTACCCGATGAATCAGCCAAATTTCGATCCAGGTATGGCCGGCCTAAAGCTGGCCCTAGATGGGTCAATTTTTTTTCCTTTCAACCAGAGGATTGAATGAAAAAAAACTGACCCGATCCTCCCTTCTATCTTAAATCCTCCCCACTGTGTCTTTGTATTCTGACAACGAAGAGACTTTTCCACCATCAAAATACACAGATCAGAGGAAATGTTCAGGCAGGGTGGTCGTACAGAAGTCAATCCATAAAGCTGACCTTCCACTAATCAAAACTGAAGCGTCTCAGCAAGGAATGGCTGAATTTCATTCAGTGTGTGTGACAGTCCCTACTCAACAGAAGTCAATCATTTAATTGACTTCTATCAAAGGGACACTTTGGCTCACACTAGCGCTATGGACTCCAAGGCACAGAAGACTAATCACTACCTGCAGCCCTGTCACGTACTTACCCCTAGGTCACTAACCGTTGCTGGCGGGGATGCGGTCAGAGAGGCACACGGCTTTACATTTGGTGGAAGTGCCCTGTGAATCGTCCATTATGATTCGACATCCAAACCCACATAAAAGATGCTCTCGGGGTTGACATCCCACTTTCCCAAGCTTGCTTCCTCTTGCATGTCCCTACCCTCCCGTTTGAGCCACTACAAGAAAAGTGCGCTACCGCATCTACAGAATGCAGCCAAATGACTTATACCTCTCTACTGGAAAGGTCCACAGGTGCCCACTATAGCTGAGTGGCTCAAGAAAATAGATGAGATTAAGGAGGCAGAGGAGTGGGTGGTGATGTGTAAAGATAGATGCGAGCGGTTTACCAGTATCTGAGCACCTTGGCAGAAGTACACCGCTGACCCAGACCAAGTGCCATCCAGCCTTGAGGTTGCATTGTTGGAGCTAGCAGAACCCTCACTGAGAGTGCCTACTAACTGCGATGCTCATGCCTGAACCCAATTTTTACAGTCCTTTTTGCTGTTGGTGTTTTTCTTTCGGCTTGCCAGTCCATGGGGCAACTAGACTAGACCAAATTATATTATTTTATTTATTTTTCTCTTCCTCACTTATCCCCCTTTCTTTTTATACTTAATGATGTACTTTTCTTTCAGTTCCTGTTCTTGTAATATATTGTATGTTGCACTGGCTGAAGTACTTGATCTATAATCCCGTTGCATTAGCAGGGCTCCTGCCCTGGGTGGTCCTGGAGCCGGCCAGGGCGGCTGTACCCCTGGACGAAGGTTTGATGGAGGGCTTGTTGCCCCCTTCCTCTGGGGGTGGAGCTGGTCAGGTCCTCTGCAGCTGCCTCACGGGGGGGGGGGGGGGGGGGGAGTTTATGAAGTTGATCTTTAGCATGGATCGCGTACTTACTCAGGGTCACTTAGGAGATACCTCCCTTAGAAATGTTGCTTTATATGCTTCCCTCCTTCCCAAGTTTCCCTACCCCTACCCATTCCCCTTTGTATTTTATGTTTTTACAGTCAGACGTGCTGATGCATTTATTTCTGCTAATTTGCAAACCCTCATCAATGAGGCATTGTTGGCTATGTTGTATTCTATGTGTCAAAAATAAAGATTATATAAAAAAAGGGACACTTTGGAAAGTTTTTCTCAATCAGTAGCTGCATCCAATGAGCTGCAGCCACTGATAAGTGTATTCTGCCAGCAGTGGGTGCAACTGTCAGAATACAATGTCCCAGCAAGGAGGTATTCCTATAATTAACCTTAACCTATTTGTGGGGATGGTGGGTTCTTTTAGTTTTTGTGAAGAAGCTTGGAAAAAAAAGCTCAGAAAAGCACCAAAATAAAGAAAAAATGTGGGGAGGGTTTGCGAAAAGAAAAAAGCTTATGCTCAAAAAAGCTCTAAAAAGCTCACATAAGCTCAATAAAAATGTGCAAAAGAGCACAAAAAAGCACAAGCTTCTTCAAGCTGCAGAGAAATAAAAGCTCAAATGCCTGTAAAAGCAGCTTTTTTTTTGAGCTACAGAGTGCATGAGTCCTTACTGTTCCACTTAGAACTTTTAGAAAGCAATCACCCAAAATGCAAGCCAGTATGTATGGCTAGCAATACAGTTGCCATAGTAATTTAAATCTAAAGGCAAACTTTTTTTTTTTTTAGCTTTGAAGAGAATGGAGAGGGAAGTAGAGTGGAGAGGAATTAGAACCCCTCTTAGATTTTTACTGCTGTCTGAGAAATTCGCCCTCTCTATTTGTCCTGTTTACCATTGTCACTCAAAGTGACAATGCAGAAAATCCCAAATTTTAGGTTGTCACTAGAATGGGAATAGAAGGGAAATCTTCCCACGGGGACACTAGTTGACACTAGTAACAACCAGAGATTCCCTTGCTATGGAGAGATTTCCTCATATTTTCTGTGTTGGCTATAGGACAGGAAGTGGGGGGGGGTCTCCACAATGGGACACAGATGGCAAAAAAATGGCAGGGTCATGGTAGGGAGGGAAATAGTTAGCAGGGTGTTTTTCACCTTAATGCAGGGAATTCATTAAGGTAAAGAACACACAGCTGTTAGAGCCACTTTAACCATACTCTATTCTATCCAAAATAGCAAAAGAAAGTTTTGGCTTTATACACAAGTTAGGACCTAGTCACACCAGCAGGCATGTCTTATAATCTGTATAATGCACACCCGCTAGTGTGTGTTTTGTAGAGGTGGTTCAATGCATTGGTGCCTTTTTTATGTTTTAATTCCCCCAGAAGGAGCCATTGGCTATGACTGTCCCCTTCCCCCAGACTTAGTGCACACACAGCCAGACACACTGGATTTCCGTTTCCTCAATGGCTCATTAAGAGTCTAGGGAGCGACTTTTATGCTTTATTGACAATGACCACTTCTCTTCACAGTGTTCAAATGGAGAGCTCCCACAAAGTTCACTGCTGGCTGTTTTCGCCTTTGTAGAACTGAGAACTGCACACAGTCACAGAATTAAAGTCAGTAATCATAATACCACAGGATCATCAGTTGCCTCCTGATATCCACTGGACAACATTCAGTGAGGAAGACACAAACTCACAATATCAGGACAGCTGGACACGCTTCCCCCCAGTTTCCACGAGGTATTGTCCAGTGAGCCCTCCAGACCATAAGAAAATTCCAGATTTTAGAAGTAGACCCCCCCAGCTTAGACTACAGCTGGGACCTCGATAACGTTCAAGCAGTGTCTCCAGCAGACTGTCCTGAGGGGTTAGACAGGGGTTTCTTCTTATAGGACTGGACCCAGGACCCACACATCCTCTGCTCCAGGCTTTGGGCCCTCCAAACACCTACTGGACCTCCCCAGGGATTGGCTTGGTCCTCATAAATATTCAAGTTCCCTATTTAGTCTTTCATCCACTGACATT
Organism: Aquarana catesbeiana; assembly: GCF_042186555.1. NCBI lineage: Eukaryota > Metazoa > Chordata > Amphibia > Anura > Ranidae > Aquarana > Aquarana catesbeiana. The sequence continues at coordinate 322,049,830 of NC_133329.1, forward strand.
CTAGAATCCTCTAGAAGACAGCGGGAAGTAATCAGATCAGTAGCCCATGAAACAATGAGCAGAGTTAGTGCCGGTTCACACTTGTGCGAGTTTATAACGAGTGTGTTGCGTTAAACAAAAACTAGATTTGCATGTCATCCAAAAAGTAATTGTTTTAAATTACGGTCGTTCACATATATGCGTTGTGATTCCTCTCCGAATGTGATGCGATAAAAAAAGGGTCTTATGCAAGTTTACAGTGTTGCGTTGTGAATTTAGTCTCCATAGACATCAATGTAAATCGTTCTGGAAGCGCATTGTTGGTTCAGATATGTGCGAATTCTTCACCTCCAGCTCCTCCTTTCAGCAGTTCAGTTAAACTCAGTTCTGCCCCCTCACTTCCTGTTTCCTGTCTCATGTCCATCTGTAAGCAGTCAAGATGGCCCCCAGGCGTCGGAACACCATTGATAATGAGGAGCTCATCAGACTTGTCCATGACAGGCTTTATATATGGGACAGTCGGATTGAAGAATACAAAAACAATGCCCGGAAGAGCTGAGGCTGGGATGAAATTTGTAAAAGTCTGTATGCAGACTGGGATGACTTCACACCCCAGGTTCGCAAACATAAACGTAAGTATATTTCTATTTATTCATCCCACTGACCACCAATGTAAGGGCATGCATCCCACTGACCACCAATGCCACTAACCACCAATGCCACTGACCACCAACGCCACTGACCACCAACACCACTGACCACCAACGCCACTGTCCACCAACGCCACTGACCACCAATGCCACTGACCACCAATCCCACTGACCACCAATTCCTCTGACCACCAATGCCTCTGACCACCAATGCCACTGACCACCAATCCCACTGACCACCAACGCCACTGACCACCAATCCCACTGACCACCAACGCCACTGACCACCAACGCCACTGACCACCAACCCCACTGTCCACCAACGCCACTGACCACCAATGCCACTGACCACCAATCCCAATGACCACCAATCCCACTGACCACCAATCCCACTGACCACCAACCCCACTGACCACCAATGCCACTGACCACCAATGCCGCTGACCACCAATCCCACTGACCACCAATGTTGTGGAATGATATTGCATGCTCTGTATGTTGACACAGAAAGTGCAAAAAATAGATGGACACACTGTCGAACAATAAAACTTTATTACATTTATAGAAAAAAGTACAGATAGTAGACGATGCAGCATTGACAGGGAAAAAGTTATTGGTCTTTATTGAATGGCATCAAGCTGCCATGATACCTGACCACCAGGACTCATAAAGAAGTCAGTAAATTTCTCACGGATGCTGGCCCCTCTGTAATTGCCCCTTGTATGTGTCCAATCTGCGCCTTCCATCTCATCCATTAAAGAGTCCTCGAAAAGATATCCATCTCTTTCGCGGACAAAATTGTGGAGTGCACAGGCAGCTTTTACGGCAATTATGGCGTTTTCCATGTTTAAACTTATTGGTGTGTGAAGAAAACGCCATTTGTTTGCCAGGATTCCGAAAGTACACTCCACAACTCTTCGTGCTCTTGTTAGCCGATAATTAAAGACCCTTTTCTCCACAGACAGTGACCGGTTAGCATATGGCCTGAGCATTTTTTCTGAAAGAGCGAAAGCCTCATCACCGACAAATATTAAAGGGAGAGAGGGTTCTGATGTTCCAGGGAGTGGTCGTTCGTTTGGGAGGTCTAGTGCGTTCTCCCGAATCATTCTTCCAAAACCTGAGTGGGAAAAAATGCTGGAGTCAGAACTGCTCCCATAAGAACCAATATCGATGTAGGTGAACGAGTAGATTGCATCAGCCACTGCCAGAAGAACGAAAGAAGAATATTTTTTATAATTAAAAAATTTTGTCCCACTACCGACTGGCCTCACAATTCTGATGTGCTTGCCGTCTATGGCACCAACACAGTTAGGGAAGTTGCAGCGCTCCCAAAACAACTCAGCTTTGGTGTTCCATTCCTCTTTGTTTGGTTTTCTCATGACCACATCTCTTAGGACCTCCCAGATGGCGATACAGGTGTCACGCACAATTATGCTCACTGTAGATTTTCCCAATTTGAACTCGTAATGTAAGCTGGCAAATGAATTTCCAGTTGCTAGGTACCTGAAAAAAATATAAAATAAATTAGTTATGTTTTTTTTTTTATTACAGAAGGACTCATACGCACTAGGTGGAGGAGCCTCAAGGACACACTTCAGCGACACCAGAGACTGCAGCGTGAATCAAGGAGTGGGTCTGGTGCCCCCCCAAAGCGTCCCTATGCCTTCGCCAGATATATGGATTTTTTGAAGCAAGTACTAGAATTGAGGAAGTAAGTTATAATACATGAAATCGGTCACTCTACCATCTCTATCTAATTAACCAGTCCTAACCCTAACCTTTACTTCTCCCCCTATCAGCTATACTTTTTATTTCATAACAGAGCTCCAATTTAAATTTTTTGTATTGCAGCACGGAAGCAAGTTGGGAGGAGGAGGAGGAGGGGGAGGAGGAGGCGCATGCTCCTAGTGTTGACGATGATGAAGGAGTATCATTTGCTTGCACAAATCAGGAGGATACATCTATGGAGCTCCAGGGTGAGCTGAATGAGGTACACGAGTCCTCTGCTCAGGAGCAGGATAATGAGGATACGGATGTTTCGACACCGTCCAGCAGAAGGCAAAGGCAAGCATCTGCTTCCCACAGGAAGAAAAGCAGCAGGGCAGCAGAAAAGGTTGAAGACCAGGACCAGACCAATAAATTACTAAACATAGTGTCAGGTATCACTGAACAAATCAATGCCCAGCGATGCCCTCACACTATGTTTGCCATTAGTCTGGTGCCGCTTCTCAAAGAGGTCTTGCCAGACCATTACTTTAATATGAGGATTGCAGTGCAACATTGCATCCATTCATTCACTGTGCCACGCCATGTTTCTGTGCCAATGCACGACATTCCTAGTCCTCAAATATTTACTCCCATTTCTTCTGCCTCAAACACTGCACCAAACCCTTATCCCTCTAGTTTTGCAGAACCCTCTAGCATTTATGAGACCCCCAGATCACGAATTCCATATCCTATTCCTTCACCTGTTGCCTCAGTAATTTCACCCCCAAGTAGAACCACGGATATAGGCAGACAAATGGATATGAGACCACTTGACTCAAAATCTTACCATGTCCCGACACAAAACAGACCAGTACAGCTCTACGAGCAAATACCCTCCATGGCAAATCAATTTACACCTGTAACAAGACCAATGGAACAGCAGAAACTGACAATTCCAAGTCATTATCCATATCACAATCGATCGCTTGAAGTAGCCTCAAACATGCCTACACCCTATCAACAATATGGGTCCCCAAGTGTACCACCAGATAACGAGATAACCCCACCTGTGTTATTGAGGAAATATCCCTCAACAGAAGGTGAAGCCTTGCAGCTAACACCACCAAGCTCTTCAACAGCAATACTAAAACGGCACACCAAGCCTGATGAACATAGTTCACCAAGTTTTTTTAATTTGTAGATGACTACCTGCTAATGCCGCTGCCAATTTCATGTTGAAAATTGATACTTTCTTTGTTAGCGTTATGTTTTTGTTAAATTATTTTTTATAATTTTGAATAGTGTATTCCAAAATTCTATCATATTTTGAATGGCTCAGGGAAATAGAGATGTAGAGAAAAAAGATTAGGGGGAAAGTGGAGATGAAGATGAGAGGGAGGGAGGGAGGATGGAAGAGTTGGAGATGACAGGGAGGATGAGTTGGAGAGATAGAGTTTGAGTTACTAAAGTTTTGTAACTTAATATTAAAGTTCAGTTACATTCAAGCTAGACAGTCAGAGGAAGCAAGACAGTCAGAGGAATTAAGAGAGTCAGGGGAAGTTAGAGAGTCAGAGGAAGTTAGAGAGTCAGAGGAGGTTAGAGAGTCGGAGGAGGTTAGAGAGTCAGAGGAGGTTAGAGATTCAGGGGAAGTTAGAGAGTCAGAGGAAGTAAGAGAGTCAGAGGAAGTAAGAGAGTCAGAGTGAGTTAGAGAGTCAGGGGAAGTTAGAGAGTCAGAGGAGGTCAGAGAGTCAGAGGGAGTTAGAGAGTCAGGTGAAGTTATAGATCCAGAGGAGGTGAGAGAGTCGGAGGGAGTTAGAGAGTCAGGGGAAGTTATAGATCCAGAGGAGGTCAAAGAGTCGGAGGGAGTTAGAGAGTTAGTCATATCTGTCTGCATTCATTGCATTCCTTACTATAGCTTACTATGGTGCATAGCATAAAATTTCACACACAAAGTATATCTATAAAATTTACCTTAATGTAACAAGCAACCTTTCCGCTGGCTCCACACTATTCCGAAAGGTGGTGTTCTGATACTCCAAACGTGTACCAAGCAGCCGAAGCAATTCATCGAAACTAAGGAATAAAACCACAAATTCAATGTAAGTGACAGGCTAAAGCCCATACACAAAATCAAACAAAATGGTAATAGGAAAGAGTTCTAGTAAAAGGAGAAAAGCGATCAAAAGGTGGATTGGTGGTCAGTGGGATTGGTGGTCAGTGGGATTGGTGTTCAGTGGCGTTGGTGGTCAGTGGGATTGGTGGTCAGTGGCATTGGTGGTCAGTGGTGTTGGTGGTCAGTGGGATTAGTGGTCAGTGGGATTGGTGGTCAGTGGCGTTGGTGGTCAGTGGGGTTGGTGGTCAGTGGCATTGGTGGTCAGTGGGATGAATGTCCTTACGTTGGTGGTCAGTGGGATTGGTGGTCAGTGGCGTTGGTGGTCAGTGGGGTTGGTGGTCAGTGGCATTGGTGGTCAGTGGGATGCATGCCCTTACGTTGGTGGTCAGTGGGATTGGTGGTCAGTAGGATGCATGTCAGTGATAGATAGTAAGAAGGAGGGAGGAGGAGAAGGAAGAAGGGTACAGGTACTAACCTATTTACTGACATCCGGGAATAGTTGAATAACTTCTCCTCATGCTGCCTGAGATCATTGTAGAGGATACTGAACTGGCCTCTCTCTTCCCTATTTTAAATAATTGGATGGACCCAATATCTTCTTGTACTCATCAGTCTCTTCCTCATCCTCCTCCTCCTCTTCATCCTGGCTTTGTCCATCAGGACTGCAGCAGTAGCAGTAACAACTGCTGCCATGATCAACGGCATTTGATGAAACATAATGATCAAAAATCAAAATCCTCACTGACTACTCACAAACAAACCACACTCCTCACGACAATACTCTCCCACAAAGGAAAACAAGGAACACCCATTTTTTTCTTGCCTTTTCGATTGGCCTGAGCACAAATCGCATCTGTGCCTAATTTACATTGAAAGCGCATACAATTCGCATTGAATTCGCAATACAATCGTGCTGGTAATAATCAAACACGCAATGAAAAAATTTGCATCAAAATCGCATCGCACAAGTGTGAACCGGCACTTAAACAATCAACCCCTGCTCCACTGATCACAGAGGAGTTAAGCTAATTTAACTAGCATCCTACAATAGCTGAGAGGGTGCTACATATATTTTATTTAAAATGTCACAAAATTGCATTTTAGCACAGTGGTGGTCAACTTGAAAATATAGAAGGTCTCAAGTGCAGCCCCTGATACTTCCAGAGGGCCACACAATTGCAGGACATTTGTACCTCAACATTCCAAATTTTGATTCTGACACATTTTTTGCAGCATATTGCAATGCACACTGAAAAATTTGGAGTACAATAACCCCAGGATTGGTATCAGTGAGTGCAATAATAACCCCCAACATTGGTGTCAGTGGACGCAATAATAGCCCTCCGCATTGGGGTTAGTAAACACAATAATAACCCCCAGCACTGGTGTTAGTACTATTAAACCCCTACATTGGTAGTCACTGGCAGTGAAATTTAACCTACCCTGCATTTTGATGTCAGTGGCAGTGAAGTTTAGGCTCTCTGACCTACTTTGGTGCTCAGTGGTAGTGAAAGTTAACCTGCCCTTGCATTGGTGGTCTTAACAGTAAACATTAACCCCCCCAACATTGGTGGTCAGTAGCAGAGAAAATGTACCCCCCCATTGGTGGTCATGGCAATTAAATCAACCCCACCTACATTGGTGGTCAGTGACAGTGAAAGTTAATCTCCATTACCCCTCCCCACCCCAATTGGTGATCACTTACCCATCACATGTCACTGCGCTCTTTCTCTCCCTAGGCCAGAACTTTTCTTATACTGTGTATGGAGATAACTCTGAAAGTGTGCCAGCATCAGACACCCCGCTGCCACTCAGGGGGACACCAGGGCAGGGGCGGATCCAGGGGGGGCAATGGGGCAATTGCCCCCTCCGAGAAATGCGGGTGAGTCAGAGAGCCGGCGGGCGGCTCCGTAAGTGAGAGAGCCGCCGGGCGGCTCCATAGGTGACAGAGCTGGCGAGCCGCTCCATAATTGAGAGAGCCGCCGGGAGGCTCCGCAGGAGAGAGACAGCGGGCTGGCCCGGCGGCTCAGTTGGTGAGATGTGCCAGCGCCGCTTGATGTGTTTGTTGGCTGCTGGGCAATCAGGGAGCCGGCGGGCGGGGGAGCAGAGAGATGACATCATCTCTCACCGCCCGGCGCCCGCCCTGCATCCCTGCAGTTCCCCCCTCACCATGCAGGCAGCTGCGGCAGCAGAGAGATTACATCATCTCTCTGCTGTCTGTCTCTGGGACACAAGAGACCACCTTAGCAAGTGGCAAGTGACAATCTTCATCTGGTGACAGGCGACCTGGCAAGTGACAATCCGCAACATGTGGCAGGCGACGTGGCAAGTGACAATCTGCATCTGGTGACAAGCGACGTGGCAAGTGACAATCCGCAACATGTGGCAGGCGACGTGGCAAGTGACAATCTGCATCTGGTGACAAGCGACGTGGCAAGTGACAATCTGCAACATGTGGCAGGCGACGTGGCAAGTGACGTGGCAAGTGACACACTCGGGGCTCCCACTGATTCTGCATTATGGTGAGTTAAACTATTTAATTTTTTATAACAATGTAATAATAGTAATAATGCGCTTCAATCATCCTGACACCATAACAACCATGGTGCTGTGATGATTGAAGCGCCAACACCAGCCATTTCCCCAATAGATGTACCCAAAAAAAAAATATTTTCTGGCAGTGCCCTTCCCGAGACTAGACTCTGGATCCGCCCCTGCACCCTGTTGCATCACACTGTGCTGAAAAAAAAACACAGCTTGACCAACTTTTTCCAGCATTGATTTGAACTGAAAAAATAGGATATAGGGCAGTGATGGCGAACCTTCGCACCCCAGATGTTTTGGAACTACATTTCCCATGATGCTCATGCACTCTGCAGTGTAGTTAAGCATCATGGGAAATGTAGTTCCAAAACATCTGGAGTGCCAAGGTTCGCCATCACTGATATAGGGCAAGCTGCCTTGTCTTATGCTTAGGGATTACATTTGGCAATGCTGCCCAGCTCAGACCAACCCATATGATGTGAATTGGCCCTAAAGCTAATTTCAGCAAAAGTTACGATGTTATCAGTAGACAGGAACCTAATGATTAAATAAAATCAATACAAGAATAAGTTCTTACTTAGTTATCCAACATGTGTTTGGCTTTCAAACAGGCAAAAATTATGCATTGCTTTGCCATATCTTATGGAAAATGACCTTCAATTTGTCAAGAGCAAATATAGTATTCTAAATCCCAAGTGCAATGAGTCGCCATCTAGCACTCTGACTTGGCAAAGCGTTTGTTCATTAGTGACATCTTACACTTTTCTAATTTCCCAGTCTGAGATGCGTGTATAATTTCTCCATGGCAGTGACCTCAGCGGTTCAGTGCCAGTAATGTGTTTTGCACCAGAAATTGCAGCTCTCCCTGGCATATGTGCTTAATAATATGTCTTTCTAATTAATTGCCAGTCTAAAATGCTAACAGCAAAAAAAAAAACGAGACCTATTTCTTCCACCAGAAAAGAGAAGGAAGAAGTATTGGCAGTGGCCAATATGTTACGTTCCCCTGAAGGTTCTCAATAGATCACACAGCTGTGACCCTCTAGGCTAAATCAGCAGATATAATTTAGTCTGCCTATAAAGGGGGCAGCATATCAGAAATAAATCAGCTTTGTATCATATCTCACCCTCATTTGAATTAATTTAAAAAGAAAATCAACAAAACACTATTTGCAGGTGCAGTAGACATATAATGTAACTTGACGTTCCAGAAATTTGTAAATGTTTATCTATGGAATTCATTAAAACCTTTACATAAACCAGTCTGTATATTTTTGGCTTTGTATAAGTTTCACATAAATCATTCTGTATATTTTTTGGCCTTTTAAAGGCCCAAACCTCTGAAAATTGATATTTCAGATTTCTGTGGTTGTTGGTAGAAAATTTGCATTATAACTTTTCCAGTGGCAAAACATCCCCTTGGGTAGCTAGCGGATCAAAAAGATTTATCACTTTTGAGCAGAGAAAGGCTATAGTAAGATTTGAAGGTTTCTATGCATGAAAAAGGATGGAAAAGGACCTAGTAGATGACAGGCACAGCAATGGCATGCAATGCCAAGCTCCTGCTAACAAAGCAAACAGAATATTGGCATGTATTAAAAAGGGGATTAATTCCAGAGATAAAACAATAATTCTCCCGCTCTACAAGACTCTGGTCCGGCTGCACCTAGAGTATGCTGTCCAGTTCTGGGCTCCAGTCCTCAGGAAGGATGTACTGGAAATGGAGCAAGTACAAAGAAGGGAAACAAAGCTAATAAAGGGTCTGGAGGATATTAATTATGATGAGGAAAGGTTGCGAGCACTGAACTTATTCTCTCTGGAGAAGAGACGCTTGTGAGGGGATACGATTTTAATATACAAATAACATACTGGTGACCCCACAATAGGGATAACATTTTTTTTCAGAAACGAGTTTAACAAGACTCGTGGCCACTCATAAAAATTAGAAGAAAAGAGGTTTAATCTTAAACTACGTAGAGGGTTCTTTACTGTAAGAGCGGCAAGGATGTGGAATTCCCTTCCAGGTGGTGGTCTCAGCGGGGGAGCATCGATAGTTTCAAGAAACGATTAGATAAGCACCTGAACGACCACAACATACAGGGATATACAATGTAATACTGGCATATAATCACACACATAGGTTGGACTTGACGGACTTGTGTCTTTTTTTGACCTCACCTACTATGTAACTATGTAAGGTAAAAAACATTCAGAGTGCAGCTCCCCCTCAGCCCCCCCTAATACTTACCTAAGCCTGATCTGGATCCAGCAATGTGCGTGAGACCTGAGGCTCTCCCAGATCTCTCCCTCCTAATTGGCTGAGATATACTTTGAGAGCCAATGGCTCCCGCTGCTGTCAATCACAGCCAGTAAGGCTGGAGTGAAGGGCGAGGCTGAGCCACATCCTTTGTGTCTTATGGACACAGAGAGCCAACTCAGGAGCGAGCTTGCACAAGTGTCCTGACAGCAAGTGGCTTACTATGGGGGCACTCGGCAAGGGGGAGTGGCCCAGAGCACCAGTGGGGGACCCGAGAAGAGGAGGATTGGGGCTACTTTGTGCAGAACTACTACACAGAGCAGGTAAGTATGACATGTTTATTTTTTTCAATAAAATATTTTCCTCTACAATCACTTTAAAGGCTTGTTTACACTTGCGGTTGGGGGGGTTTCGTAACCAGGTAGTTAAGCCACATTTTTACTGCCCCCCAACTGACACCGCCCCCCCGGGTTGCAATGGAAGTTGAACGAGGGTGCACACATACTGTGGCTGCAATTCTTTGCAGCAAAAAATTATAATCCTGGTCAAGTAAAAAGCCGCGACCCTGTGTAATGCATGCAGTTGCAACACAGTGGTGTGGCATTTAGAGGGGGACATATCACCTTCTAACCACCAGTCAGACACCTCTGTAGATTGATTCATCGCGGACTACTTTTCAAAAGGGTGGCAATAACTGTCGCACACGTAAACCTTAGTTCTGATTTTAAGCCATGACTACATTTTTGTCAGAAACTTCAGTTCCTGTCATTTGAAAGCATGTCACCTTGAAAACACAATCCATGGAATTCATAAAGACTGGCCCAGAGAGATTTTGTGAAAGTGTCTCTCATGCGTTCTAAGAGTGGCGCAAAAATGCGCCAAATTCATGTGCCTGTGTAAAACTTGTACTTGAATTTTGCTGCATCATTTTCGCAAAATCTTTCTGCATGAGTTTCTCTTTCTGTACACCAAAAGTGAGTTGGTCTTATTTAGTTCCACTTTCGTAAGATATTATCTCTCGCCTTGACTATTGTAACTCCGTTCTCATTGGCCTGTCTCTCCATAGGCTATCCCCTCTTCAGTCTATCATGAATGCTGCTTCCAGACTTATCCACCTTACCAACCGCTCTGTGTCTGCCAACCCTCTCCTCCAATCCCTACATTGGCTCCCAATCCCCCAGCGCATTGAATTCAAAATACTAACCACAACATACAAAGCCATTCACAACTCTGCCCCGAGCTACATCACCAATCTTGTCTCCAAATATCACCCAAATCCTCCTCTCCGCTCTTCTCAAGACCTCCTACTGTCAAGCTCTCTCGTCTCCTCCTCTCATGCTCGTCTCCAAGATTTCTCCAGAGCCTCTCCCATCCTCTGGAACTCTCTACCTCCACCTGTCCGGCTATCCCCTACTCTTGCTACCTTCAGGCGATCCCTGAAAACTCATCTCTTCAGGAAAGCCTATCACTTCTCCAACTAATCTTTTACCACTTCCATCAGCTCATTCCCCACAGTAACAACCTTCTGTACCACCTGCCCCACCCTATTAGATTGTAAGTTCTTCTGAGCAGGGCCTTCTTAATCCTCATATATCTTATTGTATTATAACTGTATTGTCTCCCTTTTATATTGTAAAGTGCTGTGTAAACTGTTGGCGCTATATAAATCCTGTATAATAATAATAATAGTACAAACTGTCGTTTTATTTAATTTTGCCTTTAGTGCAATGTAAAAGTGGCAAATTTAAGAGAAAGAGAGAGCAGAGGACTATCTGGAGCATGAGTTGCTTTCAGAACCAAAAGTGTGGCAAGTACGTCATGAATTTGGCGCAATACATTGAACAAGAGGGGTTAACGCCCGAAAAGTGGTGCAGCAGCTTTATTATATTCCCCCAATGTCTGTTCCTTTTGTAGTTTCTGCTTTGGAATTCAACCTTTCATTGATTTGTAATCACAAACAGACGCCCCACTCAGGAAATTGGGCACACGCTGCAACTATTTTTACAGCTGATCTATGTTTACATGGTTGCTTTATAGAGTCCTTTGTATCATCAAATTCCAGTGACATAGACACAAATGTTTAAGCAATCAGGCATCAATCAACTGAGTTTCAATAGAATGTTTAGAAGGCTTTAAGAGACAAGCCAAGTTCAGTTAGCTGCACATTGCCACATTATAGCATAGATAATTTATTCATGTTTGTTTACCAGCACATGATGCACCACGATAGAAAATAATTAAAGGGCAGCTTTTGTCTTATTAAAGTTTTTCATAGACATATAGGGGGAGCATAAGTGTGCGCAGCCTATTGCATTAGGGTGTGCACACCAAAGCTCAAACACATGTATGTATGTATGTATGTATGTATGTATGCACACACACACATTCTTACTTGCGGCACTCTGACCCGCTGGTACATGATCTCCTTTCCTGCAGATTCAAAGAGAGAGAATTTCACCACACTTCTCCTTTATGCAGTTGCTCAGTGGGAGATGTCTCCCACCTTCCCACTGGCACACAGAGCAATAATGCTAATGCAAATGGGGTGATTAGGGTGTGCTTAGGCACATTCGGCACACCCTGTGCGCACGCCTATGAGGGGGAGATTTACTAAAACCGGAGCACTCAGAATCTGGTGCAACTGTGCATGGTAGCCAATCAGCTTCTAACTTCAGATTGTTCAATTAAACTTTGACAATAAAACCTGGAAGCTGATTGGTTTCCATGCAGAGCTGCACCAGATTTTGCACTCTCTAATTTTAGTAAATCCCCCCTATAGTATAGAAATCTGAACAAGTTATTGTGAATCTGTCTGATGTGTATTAGTGGGCACAATGTCCAGAGGTGTAGACCTACCCAAAGAGGCCCTGGTTAACTAATTGGTAAAAAGGGGGTGGGGCTTAGATCAAAGCGAGATAAGTCTACAGTATTTGGATGTAAGTGTCCCAAATGGGATTTCTCTGAAAACCATTTTGGGATAATACAATGTACATTTAGGCACTCTTTGGTGTCTGTTCTTTAATTACCATGGTTGAAGATCATAGACTTTATACACTTATGCCTCGTACAAACGATCGGACTTTCCACTAACAAAACCGTAGAATTTTGTCCGAAGGGTGTTGGTTCAAACTTGTCTTGCATACACACGGTCACACAAATGTTGGCCAACAATTACGAACGTAGTGACATTCTAGATGTACTGCGTGGTTTTTCAGCTCTTTAGCGCCACCCTTTGAGCTCCTTTTGCTAATTTCGTGTTAGTAGAAGTTTGGTGAGTGTTGGTTTCACGCTTTTCTTTTTTGCGTTTTTCATTTCGTGCTTTTCACGGCCGTTCGTCAACCAGATATGTTGCGGAATCGGAGGAGATAACGTGTTATTTATTATTGGCCTTGGAGTTATTGCTTTGACATTTTTTTTTGGTTGAATAATTATTTGATTTGGTAAATTTTCTATATTTTTGGATGCATAGAATGCACTTTTTGGTTAAGTTCTATTGGCAGATAGCATGTCTAGTTTTTTTTTTTAATGCACAATAAAAAAATTGTGTAGAATAATACCTGGCTATGTGTTTTACTGACAGTTTAAATGACAGTTTGGGAGTAGGCAGTTACATTTAAAAAAATACAATGTAAAATTAACAAGGGACACCAACATAGTTGTATCTTTGATCTTAAAAACTACGGGATAATGGTGTTGTGGTAACTTGCCCAAATAAAAAACAAAAAATATTATTATTCTTGATATCACTAGAAAAAAAAGCCTTTGAAAATTTGTTTGCAATAACTTCATCAGTATCACCAACAAAGCAGCTTCATTATTATCCCATTAAAGAAATAGAGAATTGTGCGCTGCATTTGGAGATTTCATAATTTGCCACGAATGTTAATTCTCCATAATGAACTCTAATTTACAAGACCGACCGCTTCTGCTTCCGAGCATGCGTGTTTGTACTTTGGACTTTTGTCTGACGGACTTGTGTACACACGCTCGGAAAGTCCGACAACACACATTTGTTGGCGGAAAATTTGAAAGCATGCTAGCCAACATTTGTTGGCGGAAAGTCCGACAACAATTGTCCGATGGAGCATACACATGGTCGGATTGTCTGCCAACAACCTCACATCCAACATTTCCCGTCGGAAAGTCCGATCGTGTGTGCGGGGCTTTAGACCTAATAGGTTTTGGTAATATAAAAGTGGTAATAAAAGGAGAAGTAAGGCCAACACTAATTTGGCCCTACTTCTATGGATCACAGGAGTGCAGTTCGTTCTGCACTCCTTTTTCAGACATCAATCAGCCGGGCCAGGTGCTGGATCGATCCCGACTTTATAGTCAGGATCCACCCAGATGCCTGGACTGGCAGCTGGCTCAGCCTCTCAGTTAGCCAGTCACTCTTACCCCCTCCATAGCCTGGTGGCGGAGCTCCAGTGAGCTCCAGTGAGCATTGGAGGAGCAAAGCCTGACAGTTACTGGCTCTCTGCTCACAGAAGACCAAGAACTGAGCAATCAGCAGTGTTTGATCACTCAGCTCTCAGTCTAGAGGAGGGGGACAGCTGCAGCTGGGATTTCCAATACAGAACTTCTCTTTTAAACCCCATATTTTTATTATATTACAGCTTACCAATTCTTAGATGTGGTGGCTGCATTTGTTTTCTTTTTTAGACTTTGTTTGCCTTATTTTCACTTGGTGATTCTGACAGTAAGTCTGTTGTTTTTCAACAGAACAAGCTGTGCTGTAAATGTAGTTGAGACAAACCCTTTACCACTAACAACAGTGTTTACAATGATCAGCTATTCTTTATTTATGTAAAACATTCATCCTTAAAAGTAATTTGTGTCTAAGAACTGGTTGTAAAATGGTCCGATTCCTTGTGCATGATCCCCAATATACTACACTTCAAGGATTGATCTATTCAAAATGAATATTTCATGTGTGGGCAAAAGCATTTCTGAAGGTTAAATCACCCAGTGAGTCATTGGTCAACATCATTGCTCTTGAGTTCTGAGGCCTTCATATATGTAATAGTCACTCTAATCTGTTGTGTTTTTTGGCAAGTGGGAGATTTTACCATTGCTGTTCCTAATCGACAAGATGTTAGTGGGGGGAATGGACCCTCTAACCTTTAAACACAGTCTAAATCATAGGCGTGTGCATAGGGTGTGCCGGGAGTGCCTGGACACACCCTAATCACTCCACGCAGTGCCGATCCCTCTTGCTTCCCGTCTCCCCCCTGCAGTGCTGCCAGCTTCCCTCCTCTACTCTCAGCAGAAGGGAAGGGACTGGTAAATATTTAATTAACTGGCCTTTCTTTTCTAAATGAACACAGTGAGTGATCTGTACCAATTGCTCCTGTCTTCATTATTAACTGAAGCATAGTAAACTATGTTTACTGCAGGCTACAGAGAAAGGGAGACTGGGGAATCCCTATCCTCAGTTTCTTTCTCTGTCTCAGAAGTGAGACATCAGGGGTTTAGACCCTTTATATTTCACCAAACACCCATAACGGGGCTCATAAAAAATTGTAAAAAATTAACAAAAAATAATATTGTAAAAATTAATGAAAATAAAAAACTACTGACACCGTCCACTGCCCTGCTGACACCAATCTTTGCTCTACTGACTCCGCCCACTGCTTTGCTGATATACACGCATGTGTGTTTGCGCTCTGGGGTGCACACGCTAATGCAAGAGGCTGCACACAACGAATGGTCTAAATAAAAGCTTTTGGTGAACTACTTAAAAAAAGTCTCACCTGTCCCACCACTTTCGCTGTATTGGATGAAAAATGCTTTGAATCTGAAACATTTCTAGGGGTGTTAGATGCCTGGTCCTCCACTGGGCACCATTGGCCCCTGCATCACTATGTTGTGTAGGGATATAATGGTTGGTGGGTATAACCATGACGCTCAATGAAGGACCAGGAGCTCAACACACTTCTTCAGATCCTGAGGATACTTTAGCCACAATTACTCTGCAACACAGTAAAGACTGGTGGTGCAGGCGATGGGACAAGTCTATCATATCTCGTTTCTTGTTATCTTCTTCATAGCTTTATGTTTACTGAACACAGCTTTATGTTTACTGCACACTATAGCACAACACTATGGAACAGGATGGAGCCATTTCTATAATCAAATCATAATTCTAGGTAAAAGGCAGCTAAAATAATTATTTGTGAACTGATTTACCTTCAAGAATGTGTAATCTTGTTCATATAGATTTGTGATCCAGAAACTTCTGCCTCACCATACAGCCAGGTCATAGACTTAGTAGGAGAACACTAATGAGTCCATCCTTCTGCTCTCTAGACCTGGTGTACTTTTAAATGACAATAGTGTGTGAAATAATGGAACACCAAGTTCCCACATCCATGTCCATTCTCAGTGTTGCTGTGCAGTAGTTTCAAGAAGGCTTCTATTAAAAAAGACAGATTCAGGTACTTATTTTTGTTTTATTTGCCAATGCCTTTGTCATATATCTGCCCAGAACTGAAAAAAAAAGAACAGTTGTGGTGACAAGAGGGACAGAGGGGTAATGTTTTACTAGAAGAACTGTTCATCCAATAGTGGTCTCCAAACTGCGGCCCAGGGACCAGATGCGGCCCTTTGCTTGCCTTTATCTGGCCCATGGGGCACTATTCCTCCCACTGACACTAACAATGGGGCATAATTATTTTTACTGACACCAATGATGGGGCACTATTCCTCCCACTGACACCAACGATGGGACACTATTCCTCCCACTGATACCAATGATGGGGCACTAGTCTTCCCACTGACGCCAATGATGGGGCACTATTCCCCCCCCCACTGACACCAACAATGGGTCACTATTCCTCCCACTGACACCAACAATGGGGCACTATTCTTCCACTGACACCAACAATGAGGCACTATTTCTCCCATTGACACCAATGATGGGGCACTATTCTACCACTGACACCAACAATGAAGCAAAATTCCTCCCACTGACACCAACGACGATGCACTGTTCCTCCCTTTAATACCAAAGATGCTCTACCACATTCTGGCCCCCCTAAAGTCTGAAGGATAGTAAACTGGCCCTTTGTTTACAGAGTTTGGAGACCTTCTGTTATAGAGGATGACAGACCTCTGTATTAAAATATTAGAAACCTCATTTTTTTAGGTCCCCTTTGCTAATGAGCAGGCCGAATGCTAGGGGACTTGGTTATTTATCATACACAGTTGGGCACTATACTTTATGTGTGGATTTTTCAGGAGTTTGCATTAACCCATTCCAGACCGCCCCATTGAAGATGTACTGCTACAGGGCAGCCACGCTATGCAGGATCATGGGTATATACTTCTGTGATCCTGTATATATATATATATATATATATATATATATATATATATACCTTGTGAGTTTTCACAGAGGGAGCTGATCACCAGGTCCCGCAGATCCGATGTCTGCCAGCACCCGCTGATCATTCGGTACACTGCCAGAATGTCAGTCTGCCTATGTAAACCAGGTAGATTGACATTCTGTCAGTACAGAAGACATGGATCCTGTGCTTCTGTAAAGCAGAAACACCAATCTATGCCTTCCGCTAGTAAAAGCTCCTCCCCCGCTACACTGAAACATTAGCTAGGCACACAGTTAACCTTTTGATCGCCCCTGATGTTAACCCCTTCCCAGCCAGTGTCATTAGTACAGTAACAGTGCATATTTTTAGCACTGATCACTGTATTCGTGTCACTGGTCCCCAAAAAAGTGTCAAAAGTGTCAGTTAGGTGCCCATATTGTCCGTCAAAATATCGCAGTTCCGCTATAAGTCACTGATCGCCACCACTACTAGTAAAAAAAAAAAAAAAAAAAAAGTACTATAGTTTGTAGAAGCTATACATTTTGCACAAACCAATCAATATACGCTTATTGGAATTTTTTTTTTACCAAAAATACATAGCAGAATACATATTGGCCTAAACTGATGAAGAATGTGGATTTTTTACATTTTTATTGGATATGTTTTAGAGCAGAAAGTAAAAAATATTCTTTTTTTTTTTTCAAAATGGTCAGTCGTTCTTTTTTACAGCACAAACAATAAAAACACAAAGGTGATCAAATACCACCAAAGCTCTATTTGTGGGAAAAAAAGGACATAAATTGTATTTGGGTACAGTGTAGCACGACCGCACAAATGTCAGCTAAAGTAACAACGTGCCGTATTGCAAAAACTGGCCTGGTCAGGTAGGTGGGTAAATCTTCTGGAGGTGAAAGTAGTTAAAGAGTTGGAAAAAAATAGAAAAGAAAAAACACTGACACACTATTCATATACGTTTAAACATGCATTAATCGCCTCAACTGGAGTCCTTTGCACATTACTACACAGCATAAACAAATACTTTGGATAGCCCACTAGTTCTTATGCTGAAGAACTGGTGAGCTATCCAAAGTATTTGTTTTCAGAGCTGCTCTTGATTAGTAAAGCCACATTGAAAAATATGTTGAAACACACATCTATGTACACTACCTAGAAACATAGAAAACATTAGCAGGTTGAAAAAGAATAATGCATAGAGAAGTCATTAAATAGGCAACATGGGCAAATAAACTGTTATCCATGACCAAAGATCAAACTTCAAGAAGAAAATCTGCAGAAGACCAATTTAGCACAGAACACTGTGTGGATTATTTCCTAGAAATATTAAAACATTCCTATAAAAATACTTGTTATTGTAAAAGAGGAATGTCAATTACTACAAATAATTAAAGATCACTTTTACAAAAAAGAGTCATAAATAAATGATGATCAGTCTTAAGTGATAATTACTGGAACAAAGTTAATTGGGTAGCCCTGTAATTAGACCTTTACTTAAAGCAACTGTTTAAGATAGATAAAAATAATAGTGTAATTTTTTTTTTTTTTAAATCAATAAAACAGTGTACACTGACCACATCAAGAACATTCCGTGCAAAATAACATTGCCTAAAATATTGTGTTAGAGCTTTATGTATAAAGATGTATTGAAAAGGGGAATTCTGGTCTCATTTACTCTGCTTAAAGGGTAACTCCACTTTCATGGTGGAAAAAAATAGCAAATAAAAAAATATATATAGCATATACAATTGTGACACAAGTCGAATTGCAATTGAATGTTGTTAAAAATGATCTTTCCTTTTCAATCTGCAGCACTGTAATTTTTTGTAAAATGCAATGCAATATGGCTACCTAGAGGTGGTCTGTACACAGAATGTATACAGAACGCCTCCCAGATATACCATGTCCTGCTTGTGTGATTGGCTCACCAATTTTCCCAAAAGTCTGCACTAAGATACAAATCAGGTTTCAGTCATCCCCTGCAACTAAAATGTAAATTTTGGTGTGATACTTCCAATAGGAAATCACGTCTAAAGAGTTGAAGACTCTGCAATTTTCCTCAAAGCCCTGCAGGTGCAGCAGATGCTTGATAATTATGAAACCACTCTCATTAAACTTACTGGGGACATGGGCACAAAGAAACACACAGGGATTTATTCAGAATAGGAAAAGGTAGGACTCTGCAACAAAGTTTGTTAAAATTCTTGCAGTTCATAGATACATAGATACCTAGAATGTTTTTTTCTCAACAAAAGTTGAGTTGCTGTTTAAGTCAGAACAGGACAAGATGGATTCTGATTGGCTTTTTATTGAATAAGGCTGCTTGCCTTGCACTCCATAGCAACAGATTTCATCTGCCATAAGGCAACATGTATAGTCCTAAAGGTTGCTAAAATCAACTGAATGGGACTTTTCTAAAATGCGACACAAGTTATAAGACATGGCAACATATGATATAAACAAGCTCTCATGCAAATTACTGTTTTTCGTATTAAATATACATTTTTGTTTCATTTGATATAGTGATATTCTTGAAAATTTAGATAGGTGTCTGTTTCCTAAAGACATAAAACGACTTTCAGGGTTGTATAGCAGGCCCTATCTGGTGTATGCATGTGAAGTTAACTTCCTCAAATCCTGGGTTTGCTCTGTAATGATGATTGTGGTCAGAGCCTGCAACATCACTGTGTAGTTCACCCTTCCTGACACATACACCTTCCTATCAGTCAGGAAATGTAAAAGAGACTCATTAGCCAATTGGAAGAAGACGGTGGCTGTAAGGGGCTGGTTACACAGTGACCTTGTAAGCTGTGGTTGAAGTACAGGATTTAGGGCCTCCAGATGTGCTAAGGAAGGATGTCAACTGTGTGTGCAAGCATTTTAATATTTTTTTAGGAAACGTCGTGCATGCTTTAATGAACCCAAGCTCAAAAACACACAGGAAACATACGGAGAGGATCAAAACTGAGTTTTAACATGCAGACAACTAGTGGATCTTATGGTATATTTGGTCAGTATTGGAAACCAGGAACATTACCACAAAGTGCTTAAAATATCTTTTCACAAAGTTTGTGTCCTCATTTCTACCTCGTCAGTAAAAACAGACTGTAATGAATGCTGAGTTATGTAGGGAATACCCACAATTGCAGGTTGTCATTGCAGTCATATTTGTTAAAGTGTTCCCATTCACTAAACAGTACAAATGAAATGTTTTTTGAAAAAAGCAGTATATGTGTGTTACAAAAAGAAGTGTTCGTGTGTTAAAGTTTTGCAAAGAATCGATGTATGAAATATAGAATCAAAGATGGTAAATTTTGTGTGATGTTAATGATCCTGTTGTCCGATTTACTAACGACATCCCTCAGAATTTCCACTCGCCTGCTTGCATTAGGAGAGTGGAAATAAGCTGAGGGCGAGTGTGTGTGTGTGTGTGTGTGTGTGTGTGTGTGGGGGGGGGGGGGGGGGCGGGTGCCGCTGGAGGCAGGGTTGAACAGGAGCTGATTCTCCTCCCAGCCTCCGCCTCCTATCATTCTCTTAGCAGGGCCTGGCATACAGCAGGAGTCGGCAAAGAATTAGATGAGGTGGGGGCAGGGAGGGGAGTTGGGTGGGAGCTGCCAAAATGGATTTTTCCTATTAACAAGTTTGGTGATTGGTTGATTAGACCACCTAGCAACCAATCACCAGCTTATTAATAGGAAAAGGTAACTTTGGCAGCTCCCACTCCCCTGTCTAGTGCCGTGCTGCGCTGTAAGGCTCCGTTCACATCTTGGCGTATGGGGGCAACAATTGCAGTAAAATCGTGCAAATAGAATCTGGACGCCCGTCAACTAAAAGAAGATCATGTACTTCTTTTGGGTGACAGGTGCCCCACGATTGTCACCCTATGAATCGCGGGAAAATCACACCACATTGAAATTGACGGGCAATGCACAGGGAATGCACAAATTTGTCACTACTTCGATTTATTGGGCAGAATCGCAGCGATTAAACCCACGATTTGGAACGCGGAGATGTGAACGGAGTCTAAGTCTCTCTGCACACAAAATCAGTGAAGTGTCATTCATTGGTTTTCATTTTTTTAATGCTATATTTAATATAGCAGTAAAATATTTATCCAAAGCGGAATTCCAGCTGTTTCTGTGTTTATTAAAAGTCAACAGCTACAAAAAGTGTAGCTGCTGACTTTTAATAAACACACA
Source organism: Aquarana catesbeiana (assembly GCF_042186555.1). NCBI lineage: Eukaryota > Metazoa > Chordata > Amphibia > Anura > Ranidae > Aquarana > Aquarana catesbeiana. The sequence goes on from NC_133329.1 coordinate 322,070,622, forward strand.
CTCACCTATTCCCCGGTCCAGCGCTGAGGCCTCCCGAAGCCTCGGCTCTTTCCCCCGCCTCTTCCAGAGCCGGCATCACTAGTGTGGGCACCCGGCTGTGACAGCTTGCGGCTCCAGCCAGGTGCGCACTACACATACGCGAGTCACGCTGCGTGTCCTGAATGGTCGGGCAATCTGGAGCTGGATACCCCCCCCCTCAAAAAAATGACATGCCAAATGTGGCATGTCAGGGGGTCAGGAGTCCTTAAAGCAGAAGTTCCACTTTTGGGTGGAACTCCGCTTTAGCAAAGCAATATTGATGTGCACAGTGCCTATAGTAGCCAATCATATTTTATCCTGATTTTATTTATCACAGTCAGATCAATGAAATAAGCTTTTTGTTACTATTGTTAAAATAGTTGTTGTTATTATTTATTTTCGCAACTTAATTCTGCATTAAACTATAAACATGTCATTTTGTTAGATGAGGACACAGCAGCACAAGGGATACATCAAAGTGAACAGAAATTCACATTTCACACCATTGGATAATTGAATGGAATAATCACACAAGTTATTGTATGATGAGTCTTAACTCCTTCTGTAAATCAGGCCGCTGGCAGTAATTGCATGCCAAAAACCTGGCGTGCTGGTTGTACCTAAGTTGATCGATGGATCGGCTTGGTTACATTCAGCCTGCCCATAGATGGTTTGAATCTCGACTGCCCCCTCCTGAACCGGCTGAGATTTGAACCATCTGTGGCTGGCTTAACTGTATATGTGGACTTGAACAACTTGAATTAGAAAGAATTGCAAAGTAAATGAGAAGGCATCCCCTTGTTCCATTTCCTGTGAGCCAGCTGCTCATAACTGCTTGTGCACATTTTGTTAGCAATTAAAAAGTGATCTACTATTTTTTATTATTTGTTTCTTTTGTGTATTTTAGGCTCACATTAGTTACACTATGAATTTTCACATATTCTTGCAAAAACTATAGGCACTAACTACCATTTAGTGAAAATCTAGCCTTTCAGAGTTTATGTTCTTCATCAACGTTCTGCTCCCATGTGCCTTGGTTCTTCTTTACCATTACCACTCTGCTACTAGACTCTGCTACTAAGCTTAATCTGCCCTCTTTCACCATGGCTGCTTTGCTGTTCTCCTGTGCTTCTCTGCTGTCCTTCACTATGGCCACTCTGCTGCTGTGCCTCTCTTGTCTCCTTCACCATGGCTGCTATATCTCTATGCTGCTCTTCTACCTTTTAACATGGCCACTTTGCTCCTGTGCTTCTCGTGATCTGATTCCACCAAGACCACCTTGCTTCTGTGGTTTTCTGCTCTTCTTAACCAAAGCTGCTCTGCTCCTGTGCTTATCCAGTGGCGTCTCCAGCTTTCATATTTAGGGGGGGCACATGGGGGACAGGGACAAAAGTAGGGGGGCAACTATAAAATGCAGATTGATAGATAGATAAATAGATAGATAGACAGATAGATAGATAGACAGATAAATAGATAGACAGATAGATAGATAGATAGATAGATAGATAGATAGATAGATAGATAGATAGATAGATAGATAGATAGATAGATAGATAGATAGATAGATAGATAGATAGATACTGGGGCCCTTTACTACGACCCCACAACGGCCCTTTCACATGTTCTGCAGTGAGCTCCCTTCCTACTGTATTGGGGTCCCCCAGGGTGGCAGAAAACAAGATATATATGTCACCAGCATACCAAGAAAATATAAGGATCCAAAGCAGTGGGAGAACTATCAGGGTTGCAAAGGTTGTCTTGCCTCCGGGCCCTGGTGTTCTGCCACTGTGAGGTTTCCCAGCCTCCTCTTGCTGTCCTGCCCATGCTATTGACTGTTCTGGTCTGGCATCTCTTGGAATTTACAGGCTGGTTCTCCTGTCCTAAGGATGGGAGAAATCAGTCTGTTTTTTCAGTAACAGAGTCCTGGTGGAGTCCTTCCTGCAACTCGCTCTTCTCCCTGCCAATGAGGATGCAGGGGAAGGAGCAGATCGGGCGGCCGTGGTTGTGTGAGCAGTGTCAGCAAGCAGAGTGAGGGGAGAGGAATCACCTGCAGGACCTGACTGGGGACTCTCTCCCTCTTAGACATTGATTTTTTGTAAAAAAAAAATGTTTATGGGGGGGTTGGGCACATGGTGGGGCACAGCATAATGTTGGGGGGGTCAGGGCCCCCTCTGGCCCCCCCGGACACCATTGTGCTTATCTGATCGTTTTTACCACAGCCAATCTACCTGCTCCTGTGCTCCTCTGCTTTCCTTCATCATGGCCAATGTCCTCCTGCGCTGCTCTGATCTCATTCATTATGGCTGCTCTGGTTCTGTGCTTCTTTGCTCTCCTTCACCAAAGCCACTCTGCTCCTGCATACCTCAACTTTTTGAGATTATAGCGAGGAAAAGTATTAGCAAAAGTATGTAGGCATAGGGCACACCATTCCCTTCCAAGCCCCCCTTAAAAGGAGAAATATACAAAAAATGATTAGTTAAACCCACACATGCTTTTTTTTACCACTACTATTCCTTTAAATTAGCTTTTAACATTTGCAAATGCAGCAATTTAGAAACTGGATGAAAGGTTTAGCGCTGGGAAACAGAATGAGGGACAAAATGAGGGACAAATGAGGAGGAAAGAGGGACAGAGGGACATTGTTCCATATCAGGGACAGTCTCTCGAAATCAGGGACTTCTCCTTCACAATGGCCACCCTTGCTTCTCTGATCTCTCTGACCATGGCCACTCACCTAATATGCTTCTCTGCTCACTGTCAGCATTGTTGGCATTGTGAAACTGAATAGCTACTTACATCCTCTGTGCCAGGCCAGCGCTTGCATGCTGCACTTTCTTTCATTCCTAATAAGGACCTACAAGCACAAGTTTACACTTCAAACTAACTATGCATAAAACTGAAAAAAATGCTGTGGTGTGCATGTATAGACCCAACAAGACTGCACAGCCCATATCTTATTGAATTGGGGACAGGAGAGGACTAGCAACAGGAGCTAGCAGCAAGATAGTGAGGGCTACAAAATAAGTATTGCTCCGGCATCTACCTAACATGACAAAAGTTGTCACTTTATTGTTCATTTATCATATGGTCTCCTGTCTGTGAAAACATTAATATGACAAACATGAAATAAATGATGAAGGCTGCTGTGTATTATCACTAGCTTTCTAAGGTTAAATAGATATTTTGCTATGGAAAATAAAACAAATTAGTCAGACTCTAACCTCATTCCATGGAGCAAACTAAATATAAGTGATGACATTTTTGCCATGGGAAAATACAGCACGGAGACACTGTCTTTGCTTTACTCATGTATTGTATTCTTTCAGTTAGTGTTTAGATACAACATCAATATCTGAAAAGAAGAGGACAACCCCCAAATGGGGCTTTAAGGGCCTAGGGTACATTTAAAAGAGAAGTATGTTTTTTTTTTTTACCCATCATATTTACCTAGGTGGATGCAGCATTGGTCAAATGCTGCATCTGTCCCCCACCACCTCTGTACTAAGAACTGAGCCATCAAACACCACTGATGGCTTGGTTCTGACAGCTCCCCAAGCAGCGAGCTGCTGCCTGTCAGTCATTAGCTCTCCTGCTCTGCTCTTGCATGCTCACTGGAGCGCTGAGCTGTGAAGGGGCAGGGAGAGGCCGTCTCTGGCTCTCAGCGGCTCGCTGAGAGCCTGAGACAGGCATCAGTCCGTGCACCTGGTGGATCCAGACTTTATTGTCGTGATGACATGGTGCCTGGACTGATTCCAGTGATGTCAGCAGAAAGCAGACTTCAGACCGCTTTCTGCTGAAAATGGGTCACAGGAGTGCAAAACTAATTGTACTCCTGTGACCCAGAGGAGAAGCCCAGCCAAAGGAGCTTTAACACATCACAGTGAAGTAAATGCTTTGTCAAAAGAGAAAAGGTATTTAAGGTAAAAATCTTAGGTACAAATGTTATTAACGATCATTAAAAAACAGATTGAGGCTGGTGTAGGATAAAATCAACATAATGCAGATCACAATATTATGTACAGTTCTACATATTACAGGAGCCACCACAATAAAGACACCTGTGGCTAAGCATACAGAAGGACACCCGATGCGTTTCAGAAATTCACTCTTTCCTCAGGGGTGTATACATTGGTAAAACGGAACACTTCTAAAGATGAAACAAAGGAATTATAAACATCATGTAGATCACATAAAAAAGTTGTATGAAGGTTTGTAAATGGTGAACGTTTCACTTGTTGGCAACAATAGGAAGCGTATATACATCAGCCAAAAAGTTAAAAACAATCAGTGGTCACTTTTCAGTTGCCAGGGAGAGGAAAGAGATGTCACCCCAGAAGAGGTTCAACAAGACCTGCCGGGGTGCATGCCAATGAAAAGAAAACGTCAGTATGGCACGCAATCTGATGGGGAGAAAAAAGATGTAGATATAGTCAAAAGGAACTAATAGTGGTGCATAGATGGCTTATGCTGCGTACACACGAGCGGACTTTTCGACCGGACTGGTCCGACGGACTGAATCTGGCGGACAATCCGACCATGTGTGGGCTTCCTCGAACCTGCAGTGGACTTTTTCGGTCGAAAATCTGATGGACTTTAGATTTGGAACATGTTTCAAATTTGTCCGACGGACTCGAGTCCGGTCGAAAAGTCCGCTCGTCTGTATGCTAGTCCGACAGACGAAAACCTACGCTAGGGCAGCTATTGGCCACTGGCTATCAACTTCCTTATTTTAGTCTGGTTGTATGTCATCACGTACAAATCCGTCGGACTTTGGTGTGATTGTGTGTAGGCATGTCCGTTCGTTACAACGTCCGTCGAAAGTCCGTCGTAACTCCGTCGGAAAGACAGTCGGACCTTTGATGCCGAAAGGTCCGTCCGTGTGTACACGGCATTAGATGTAAATGCATAAGCAGATGTGCATGAGTATATGTATAGTTACAACTATATTCCAATGTATATTGTAATACCCTATTAAGAAAAGATGTTGTGGCCTTATACAGCGGATATATAGTATTACAGACTATGTTCCGCAAAGATGGGAAGTGTAGTGTAATGTTGCAAATATTGTTACAGGTGATACTTGATGGTCAAAAATGAAATGCCAAAACAGGAGGGCATACAATCTGATAATTAAAAGTCAATGCAGCAATGTGTCAATACTTAGAAATAGCCCAATATGCAGCTGTTAATGAATAAAGGAATGATTCCCTGAAAGGGAATAAGTGTATACCAATGGGTGCCTAAAGGGGCAAGACATATACTTACATCAAGAAGCGAACAAGAATTAGGGTAAGAGTTATAGTCTATGTGTTCAATGTGCTTACCTCGCAATAACCGTTTTAAAGTTGCCTCACAACCCTGAAGGGAGTAGCGCTCGTGCACTCTCCTGGATCTTGAATCCAGGGCCACTGGCAGTGCGTACATTTATAAAGACCGCCTTCCGGGAGAGCAGCCTGTCAGATCGGTCCACTTCTGCTCCCCTGAGGCTGTCGTGTGCGTTCCAGCTTGGTCACATGTCCAGGGATTGCATTTTTACTGAATGGCTGCTGAAGTAGCCATAGAAGATGCATGTAAGTCAATGCATATGCAAATATTTTTAATTTTTCTGTTTTTTTTTTTTTGGTTGCATTACCACTTTTGGTATAAGCCTTAGGTTCAGACGTTAATTAGATGCATTCCTACATACTTTTACATATATTGCCTCCCTAACATTGGATAGTTTTCTGTATGTTGGGTACAGGATACAGTGTAAAGCCAAACCATCAAAGGCATTGTGCTGTCACATATTATGATTAAAGGTTATTGCACAGGAGCATTAGTAAAATGTTAATATAACATCATTTTTCTAAGCCCAATAAATATGATAGCAACCCATGGTGGTATAGAGCATATTTGTTGCTGCCCATTGGAACCAGTCAGCTAGTATTTCTGTGGCCCAGCTGTGAAAATAAAACAAGAATTTTCATTGGTTGCTGTGGGTGACAACATTTTGTTCCTGCTGCACACAGCATTGATATGTTCTGTAAAGATTTTGCATGTACAGATCTATAGTGCAATATACCAATATACTGGTAAAAACATATAAAAAATACGTGCCCCATTCCCAATCACAATAATAATTACCTATCTTCTAATTGTTTATATGTATGAATGTATTAGTAAGATGTGTACAATACTTAAAATCAGTGCTTTTGGACTAATTATTTGACCTTGAATGATCTTCTGCCCTATAGGAATAAAAACTATTTCTTAGCTTATATTGAACTAGTATATAAACACATATGGAAAACATATGTTTATCCCAAGATTCAAAAAAATAATCAGATCTCTATGCAGCCAGAGATGAAGGCAATATAACAAAACCATTTATATCCTCTCAGCCCTTGCTGCAGATAATTATGTTGATTTAATAAAGGAGTAGGTTTTTCACTTAGCTCATTGAAGCTGTATTCATTTCAATCATGTACAAAGAAAATCTCTATTTTTAAAATTCATCTCTATATGATTGGGTGTTCAACATGAACACAAATTAAATTGACTAATTAAAAATAAACTCCTTAAAGTATATGTAAACCCATTCACAAAAATGTCATATACACTTTAATATATTAATTTAATTTCAAAAGTAGTTTGCAATATTTTAAATTCTGCAGCTTTCATTACACCTGGTGATCCAACCATTGGGGTCTTTGCGCAGTTATGTACTGTAATACAAACGATGAGATGAACTGGGATCCTCCACTCCTGCACAGCCAGGCACACCAAATTTTCACAAGCACCCAGAGTCAGAGAACAGTCTGTGACTTTGTTTTTATTATTTATTGAGGGTTAATAACTTGGATAGAGATAGGAGGTTATGGAATGTCCACTTGACTTCAGCAAACCTTCAACAACAGCTTCAGGGACATCTTCATATATACAGTATATATACAGTCTCCACTTTCCTCCTGCACACACTTGCTTGCTTGCACGCTAAATTACTGCAGTATGATCTGACAGACTCCCAGTCAGATTGTAGCAATAGCCCTTTACAGGCAGAAACTCAAAGCCCCTTGTTGTGTAGCAAAAATATAGTGGAACGGCTTGTCACCTCTCCTTTGTAGCCACTGCTCCCAGCACCAGCTCTTCAGACACTGCCAACCCACCTGGCTGTAGCTGCCCTTTTCTCTAGCCCTCCAGGCTAACACTCCACACCAGACTGACTCTTCCCCAGCCCACCCGGCTGACTCTTGGGAGATCTCCCAGGGAAGGATGAAGACTTAAACACACCGCTGTTTTCAGGGAGACTGGCTACATGGGACAGTCTCCCCCCTTGTCAGTCCCCAGCAGTGCTGATCTACTCACACTGTCCTCTCTTACTCCCATGCCTCCAGGAAGGGCTTCCTCCTGTGATTTGTGGCAGGATCCTTCCAGCAGCCGAGCCCCGGCCCAAGGCAGGACATCCCCCCAGACTAGGGGGCACCCCCCATGACAACCTCCTCAGCACTGTATCTCCATCATCCACCTGACTGCCCCTGCTGGCATGGCCAATCTCTGTTTATGGAGTGGTCTCAGCCCCCTTCCAGACAGCCTATGTCTGGAGGCTCCATAAATAGTCAAGGCAGCTCCTCCTTACCTCCACCCACTTATTATAGAAGATTCTCCAACCTTCTAGACCAGGGGGAGGCACCAGAGAGCTGTCAGTATGAGTCACCCAGCCCTGAACTCTATTAAACCCTGACCCAGATTCCATAGCTCAGGCTTAGCCCTGAGGTAAACTATGTTTTTACCTACTCTAAATTCTAACACTATGTCTAGCACACATTAGAGGGTGCTACACTAATATAGAGAAAAGTATAAGCCATTGCTATGCCTCCTTCATAGTAGTTTCCTTACTTTAACAGAACCATTCCCATAAATTGCTGGAGGAGAGCTGGCCTTGGGGTAAGAAGTCAATTTCTTGACTTGACGTGTTAATTAGATAGATGTTGGCCTTGAGTGAAGATACTTCATTATTTAAAGGTTGATCAGAATGGGACTTGCAGTCAGTTACACGTTGGGCTTTATATACAGTAGCTACTTGCAGTGTACTTGGCTTTTTAGTTGCAAGATTTTCATGATATCCTTTCTGGCCAAGCACCCTCTGACAAGGCATCCTCTGACAAGGCATTAAAGGTACAGCTGCACAATAGGGTCCCCATGGCCTTCAAACATGTCTGCTTTTGTTCACCTCCATTACATGGGGGGTGGTGAGATTAACCTTCTGTGTACATCAGCTGCCCCAGCACCCCCCAATACTTACCTGAGCCCCATCTCTCAAGCAATGTCACAAGTTCCTCGGTCATCCGGGACTCTCCTCCTGATTGGCTAAGACACAGCAGTGGCGCCATTGGCTTCTGCTGCTGTCAATCAAAGTCAGTTAGCCAATCAGGAGAGAGAGGGGGCGGGGACAAACCTGGGATCCATGTCTCCATGTGAACGGCTCGTGTGCCCCCATAGCAAGCTGCTTGCTGTAGGGGCACTTGACAGTAAGGAGGGGCCAGAAGAGCCAAAGAGGGACCTGAGAAGAGGAGGATCTCGGCTGCTCTGTGCAAAACCAACTGCACAGAGCAGGTACGTTTAACATGTTTGTTATTTTTAGAGAAAAAAAAGATACTTTACAATCACATTAAAGTTTTACGAAACCCAAAACAGTAAAATCAGTCTGTATATGCAGCATAGCATGCTTGTTATACTCACTGTGCAAGTTAAGGGGTTAATCCTCTGCATTGTGTAAAAAGGCTGTTTTATCCTGTATGCTGTTGACTAGTTCTGTATTTTGTGCATACACCTCAATCATTGTAGTAGTATGGACATATACATATCTAGATCTGAGAGATCTTACAACAAAGAGGTAGTTCGTTCCGCAATACACATTTATTAATAGGGTTACATAATCTATACAAAGTACACACCCAACAGTATTTACAACACAATGTACAGTGTAGGTCTCCTGGCTTACATGGTATTTACAAATTACCCACAACACCCATATTTACAGTACAGTATAAAATACAAGTATATTAGATTACCTGTTAACTTCAGGTCAGCCCATGGTGACTGCTGTCTGTTCCCACACCAAAGAGTGAGTTAGCTTGGTCACAATGCATTATATCCCCCCCCTCCTTTCTGTAGTGTGGCTAATATAATTCTCCCTAATTGGTCACTGTACCTAGTAAATGTATATTGGGCACAGCCTGATTGGATGAGTCAAAGAAGGCTGTTGTTTACTACCCAGGGAAGATGTTCTCAGGGAGAACAAAAGGCCAACCTTTGAAGTTGAACTAATTACAATAACACCAACACAACACTCAGTATTTTAAATATATTTCCCTCTAACTGAAATATATTTCTAATTGCAATATTTTACAGCGATTAATGGAGATTTCACATAATCCCATAAGGCAACAGATGGCCCCTTGTGGCCAGTTGAAAATATGAGACTCGGCCACACCTAGAATAATGGTTTATGTGCAATCTCCTTCAATATCTGGCACGTTTGACTTTGTCCTCTGAAATGAAATAAAACTCTTTGAGAAGAAAAAAAAAACTTTTAAACTCTCCATCTCTACAGTTCACACTTCTGGATCCCAGTATTGGTAGTCATCACTTGTTCTGGATGTCATAAGTCCAAAATAGAAATCATGAGAAGCAGCACCAAAACAAAACAATAAGGAGAAAAAAAAAACAAAAACATGAGGATCCTTGTTCTCAACAATCCAATAATAACAATAGTCCGATAATAAAAGTACGAAAGTCCATAAGGCGAATCTGATCCTGTTGCCCTTGCTTCTGGGACGGCCTTCACTGGTGATTCCAAGTGGATACAGCATACAATAATAGCCTGGGGACCAGCTTTTCCTGGCTTTCTAAGATTATACTTTATTAATGTGGACAAGGTAGAGAAATAAAAACACAAGTACATTTAAAACATATGCATTCAACTGAATGCTTGTCTGGTAAGTCTGAGCCGTAAGGACCTTTGATTAGAATTGTCATAGATATACTGCGACATAGTAATGAGACCCCTTTCCCCGTGACATGTGTAACAATTTGAATGGTTACCCCCTTCAGCCAGGTGTCTGATTTTCATCCCCCCATCTTTCTTCCTCCATTGTCATATGCCTGCAAGTACCTCTGCCCCACCTTCTGTGGAATACCACGTTGTGTGTGCGTGTATAACCCTTCACGTGTGCCGGGGAGTTTTGTTGCCATCGCAACTCACCACTAACTCCTTTTACTGAAACTGGGTACAGTTCAACCTTGGCTGGTGCCAAACCTTTGGGCATATAGCTCCGTCCTTGGCTACCGTGTGTAGCTACTGTATGAATCCTGCCTTTAGCAGGCTACGGAAGAGGTCATCACTTTAAGAGTTTTCAGTGCAGATTAGGCAGTGTCGCCTATGCAGACCAAAATAACTTGATTTCAGAATACGGATAAGTGTGATGTCATCAGTCACTAGTGGCTTCAGGAACAATCAAACTAAATTACTCTTAAGTACAATTGTACTATACTCCCTGCTATTTGCCAATCACTATGAGTCTCACCAGTCCCAGTATATCTATATGATATTCACACAATGCTCTTTGAACTTAGTTATGGCACGAAAAAGAAAACTGACCAACAAACAAAAAATTGATCAATGACCACATATGATGACTGCCCAATATTAGAACTGTAGAGAGGATTGTATGTCACATATACACAGAAAATAGTCACATGACTGTTGCTAACACCCAGGTGTTACTGTCATAGTTGGTAATAGCTACCATCACATACATTTATATAACAATTATCCAATGTCGAAAGAAAGAAGAAAAACTGTTGGAACTTGGTCCATCCCCAAAATGCTGTAGGGAAGCTTTAATATTCTATATCAACATTTCTAACCATTTTAAATGTTCTCCATATAATGTTCCCCCCTACTCCCCTATTTTTTTTAATTTGTTTATTTATTTATTTCACCCTAGTGACACCAAACTCAAGAGTCACCATACAAAAAAAAAATAAAGAATAAATAAATAATACTATAGGAAAGAAAGAAAAATCGTAAACATTAAAAAAAAAGAATTAAAAAAAAATTAAAAATCGTTCTTCCCCCCTTTGTTTTTTTTTTTGTAAAGAAAAAAAATTACCGTTAAGAAAAAAGAAGAATAAAAATGAGAGAAAAAAAAATTTGTAACAAGTTAAAAAAAAAAATTGAATCTGTATTCTGTCAAAAAAAAAAAAAACATTGAAACTGCCTTCAAACATTGTAGCTATTCAAAAGGCAACACCCTCTGTCGGTGGTGATTAACATATTAATTGACTCTCAGTGCAAATCTATTTGCACGTCAATCAGGCCACAAGAACTTGTATTACAGAGAGCAGGATCTCTGTTTAAAAAAAAAAAAAAAAAAATGTTTATATGTTTTTCTTTTTAGAATTTAGTTGGGCCTGACTGCAATTAATTGGATTCAAGGCTTCTCCTTAAAACAAAAAAAATAAAATAAAAATTATGTTTTAAGGTCCTCTGTGTTTCAAAGTACTTTGTCCAATCTGGGTCCAATCATTTGTCCTTGTCTGTGTATTTCTCCTAAAATACAAAACTCAAAAATTAATAACACCTCACTGTACCTATCTGAGAGGTTCATAATGGACTAAACTAGTAGTGGATGATTGGAACAGACTTCCAGCTGAGATAATGCGTCCATCCACAGTAAGTACAGTCGAAAATGTACAGACACACCCACATATCTGTACTCTGACAAACAAAAAGTTATAGGAAACCTGGTGTGTTTGTAAGTACTTAAAGTTTAAGAAGACAACCTGTAGACATAAAACCTTTACACATATTAACAGCACATGTGTCAATTTGGAAGGAAAAACAAAACACCAGATCTACTGAATCCATAAGATGCCACAGGGTGCAAAGCAATGCATTGTTATGTATTTTCCACGTATTAGAGTGAATGAAACTTCACTCTAAGCCACAGAAAAGGAAAAATCAAAACAAAATCCCTACAGTTTCTCAGAGTTATAGGGATGGAGATCTCTTATCTGTGCACAGGTTATTTATTCGCGAATACATATAAACTTATAAAAAAAAAATATTAATTTAAACTGGTACCAGTATTGAGCTCATTACAAACGAGAAAAATTAATAAAATAATCATAAACAGTACAAAGCATGCACATTAGTGTGTTCACACTTATTGTTGGCTATAAAAACAATGGTGAGTATACCCCTACAAAAAAAAAAAAAAAAAATCTTTCTTTACACATGGACAGTTCATACCCATGCATTCCATCACTCAGACACACACATTCATTTAGATTGAACCCATACATCCTGGATAGAGCTTTGATAAATCGCAAATGAATTGTTATGTGTTTACGCAAACAGGAGAAAGGAAACAAAAAAAAAACAAACAAAAACCAAGAACACCAACCAAAAACAAATACATAAATAAAAAATATATAAAATGAAGCAAGAGTAGGCTTCTGTACTAAACACTACTTGTACCCTATACCTTTGAATATTTATGGCAGTCTTCTGATCCTTTGGGGAAGATAAACACCTGTATTACTAATAACCATGTTTGAATACCTAGCCTAATATACATTACCTTAGGTGTATGTATTTATGTATAAATACATTTATATTGATACACCTGATTAATATGTAAATACTTTTTCATGAGCTCCCTGCACCTGGAAAATATAACTTAGACAAAAGTTATTACCCTTTTCCCTTTCTTTCACACTAAGAAAACAAACACTGCCACATTGTTACATTTACATATTTACATTGGTATATGTTCACTGACATTCACCCTTGGATCTGGTGAAAACAAATGACTCAGATCATAGACATCTGAATGACACATTAGATCTGGTATTTCTTTTGCTTTTTCTACATTGCTTATATTTAAGGTTTGTTCCCAGTAAGGTGAAGTCCTAGCAGATAGCATAGATAGGTTGGTCCCCCCTCCAGTATTTTCTGCTTGAATGGAACAGATGGTTTTCTGTGGGACCTTAACAATTTGATCAAAAGATTGTTTTATTTCTTTCAGTTCTTTCCTACACTGTACCACATCTGCATGGCATGCTTCATATTTTACCTTAAGAACATGTTGTGATGTTTCCATTATTTTATTGGTATTTTCCCAATTATGAATATGCGACTTCAGTAGTTCAATCTCATTTTCAAGAGAGGTAATTGTGCTAATTAACTTAACCTCTTTCAGAACTGATTTCCTGTGCTGTAATCTGAGATCACTTTCCATGGAATTTACATTCAAAGGGGAGCATGAGGCTATTTGCCTTTGACTAGTACCTGGGGGGCCATGCCTATAGATCTTATCTTTGGAGGCATTGTAATTGTAATGGTGCCTCTTTCTGTTTGAAAAGGTGGCAAATTCTCCTGTAGTGTGACTTGATAAACAGGTTTTGTTGTTTGTACTCTGGTGATAAATCTTTGATTTCACAGAATTAGACCTTCTGGCTACATGAAAAAATTTGTGCATACAGTCCATGATGCATTGATATGAATCTCTAAGGGGATTTATAAAAAATCCACATTTAATTTTAAATTTTGGATGGGCATTAGCTATTAGGAGGGTTTTGTACTCTGGGTCCTCTCTGTGTACGTTTCTCCGTTTGCCTACATAGTAAGCTGACCATAGCCTGTTTGCATAAAGAAGTGGATTCTCATTATTTTCCTGTTTTGTTCTATACGCTGCTTTTAAGCCTAGGTCAAAGGGATATATTATTTTTAGCAATTCATCTACAGTTTCATTGTAATCTGCTCTTCCTTCTTTAACATGGTCTGGTAGGGAAGACCATGTGTCTAAGTTAACTGTTAATAGTAAAACTTTAACCTGATCTCTGGAGTTGGCAACTCCCAGCAATTTACATCGTTGCAAGACATCTGCATGAAATGTTATGTGCACTCCTGGCAACAGTTTGCCAATATTGTTAGCTACAAGTAGCACATTTTCTAAAGACTGTCTGTCCTCCCTATCCATCTTTTGTGCTGTGCTCTCAATTCCTGTTGATATGCATACATACAGGAAACAGCTCTCTTTTTTTTTTTTAAATAGACTGAACCTTCATGCATAGAAACATTGGGCAACAGCTCTTTTCATCTCCTTTTAATGCATCTGGACTCTTCATGTACCAATTCTATATTATATTTAGCTTTTAACAAAAGTTATGTGTTCCTCGTAGGCTCCCTATTAATTACACACTGTAGAACACAGCTATTTCTTATAGCCCATTTCTATATCGAGCACATAGAGCACCCAATGTTCATTTTTTTAGCATTCAAATGAAAAACCCTTTCAAAGTGTGCCTTTTGTAGATATTGCAACCCCTTGAGATATTGCTGAAAGAGACCACCAAATTTTTCTGTCCCTTCGTGGTCGCCATTTTGTTGACTAGTTCTGTATTTTGTGCATACACCTCAATCATTGTAGTAGTATGGACATATACATATCTAGATCTGAGAGATCTTACAACAAAGAGGTAGTTTGTTCCGCAATACACATTTATTAATAGGGTTACATAATCTATACAAAGTACACACCCAACAGTATTTACAACACAATGTACAGTGTAGGTCTCCTGGCTTACATGGTATTTACAAATTACCCACAACACCCATATTTACAGTACAGTATAAAATACAAGTATATTAGATTACCTGTTAACTTCAGGTCAGCCCATGGTGACTGCTGTCTGTTCCCACACCAAAGAGTGAGTTAGCTTGGTCACAATGCATTATATCCCCCCCTTCTTTCTGTAGTGTGGCTAATATAATTCTCCCTAATTGGTCACTGTACCTAGTAAATGTATATTGGGCACAGCCTGATTGGATGAGTCAAAGAAGGCTGTTGTTTACTACCCAGGGAAGATGTTCTCAGGGAGAACAAAAGGCCAACCTTTGAAGTTGAACTAATTACAATAACACCAACACAACACTCAGTATTTTAAATATATTTCCCTCTAACTGAAATATATTTCTAATTGCAATATTTTACAGCGATTAATGGAGATTTCACATAATCCCATAAGACAACAATGCAAATATCCTCCCCTCCCTGCAATGTCTATCTGGGGAAAGCCAGCAAACACACAGGCAATAGCCAACCTGCACATGCTCAGTTGTGTCTTTTATGCTGGAGAGAACAGTTTCTTGTTCTCAGAGATAGCTAGGTCACATGATATTGACATCACACATGTGGGCGTGTATACAGGCTGCAAATCTCCACCTTCCTGAACTCTCAGCTCTATAGAAACTGTGCAGTTTATGATCATCCAAAAAGGTATATAGTGGCATTAATTTAATGTAAAAAGAAGATTTATAAGCTGTGGGCACTGTGGGGGGTGGGGGAGGATGAACTATTTTCATATTACTGGGTTTAGTAACACTTTAAGGAAAGGGATGGTTGGTACTCAGGATGACATCCAAAAAATGGTATTCCTTTATTGAATAAATATGTACAATGCTGTAAAAACAGCCTATGCATTTTGGACGTTAGACCTCAGTCATGGCAAAGTCAAAGACAAGTTTGTTTTGTGTTCTCTTTAGATCACAGGAAAGAACAAGGTCACTGGATCTTTGGCAATTTCAACATGTTTTTTTTGTAATTATTAAAAAATGTTCATTACCTGAAAATTGAATTCAGCTACCACATCTAAAGACTGGTAAGCTACAATATAATACTTTTGTTCTTTGGTTTAGCAGTTATATTTAGTCATAAGTGGGCTCCTAATTTAAAATTTGTATTTCTTTTCTATTGAACTAAATTTCTTTTAAAATAACTGCAGTGAACATTCAAAATTATTGTCACCACTGCAGGTTTTATGTTTTTTTGCAGCGTGTGAAATGTTATCATTGTATCAATCTTGTGGTCATATTGCATGCTTAGCACTCTCTGATCCTCAGTTGTATTTTTTCTCCCTTCTGCCTGTGCTGTCAAACACTGTTATGATGTAGGGTAGTCTCTTGCCGAAGTTTTTTCAGAGACTTCCAAAAGTGGTAATCTCCGGGGTTCACCGCAACGCTCAACAACTCCTCCTTCTGTCCTTCGTATCACTACTGTATCCTGTAAAGAAATGGAGATCAGCAAGAGGAACCGTTGAGCAATGCGATATCCCCAGGACATTGACACTCCTGAAAGTGACAGTCTTAAAAGAAACTTCAGCCAGGGACTACTCTATCCTGGTGAAATGGACAGCAGGAAAAGAGCATTTTTTTCCCAGGTACAAAGCTTTCAAAGCTTTTTTTTGCTTTGAAACAACACTCCTGCCTTAAAATTTCTAAAAAAACAGCTCCTGCTGGCTTTCAGTACTTACATCTCTGGGGGGGTTATATGCCTTAACGTAAAGCCTCGTACACACGATCGGACTTTCCAACAGGAAATGTTTGATGACAGGCTGTTGGCAGTAAATCCGACCGTATGTACATTCCATTGGACAATTGTTCCGCGGACAAATGTTGGTTAGCATGTTTTCAAATTTTCCACAAACAAATGTGTGTTGTCGGATTTTCTGAGCGTGTGTACACAAGTCCGTTGGACAAAAGTCCAAAGTACAAACACGCATGCTCGGAAGCAAGGACGAGCCAGAAGCAGTCGGTCTTGTAAACTAGTGTTTGTAATGGAGAATTAACATTCGTGACGTGGCAAATTATGAAATCTCAAAATGCAGCGCACATTGCTTTGCTGGTGATACTGATGGAGTTATTGCAAATGAATATTCAAAGGCTTTTTTTTTCTAGTGATACAAACAATAATATTATTATCCTTTTTTTTTAATTTGGGCAAGTTACCACAACAATATTATCCCGTAGTTTTTAAGATCAAAGATACAACTATGTTGGTGTCCCTTGTCAATTTTACATTATTTTTTTTAAATGTAACTGCCTACTCCCAAACTGTCATTTGAAGTAAAACACATAGCCAAGTATTATTCTCCACAATTTTGTTATTGTGCATTAAAAAAAGAAAACAAATAAAATTAGACACGCTATCTGCCAATAGAACTTAACCAAAAAGTGCATTCTATGCATCCAAAAATATAGAAAGTATACCAAATCTAATCATTATTCAACCAAAAAAATTATGTCAAAGCAATAACTCCAAGGCCAATAATAAATAACACATTATCTCCTCCGATTCCACAACATGGCTGGTTGACGAACGGCCGCTCAGAAACTACCTGAAAAGCGCAAAATGAAAAGTGCAAAATGAAAAGTGCAAAATGAAAAGTGCGAATCAACACTCACCAAACTTCTACTAACAGGAAATTAGCAGAAGGAGCCCAAACAGTGGAGCTGAAAAATAATGTACGTTCATAATTGTTGGCCAACAATTGTGTGGCCGTGTGTATGCAAGACAAGTTTGGGCCTACTCCCTTCAGTCAAAACTAGATCACCACAGAACACAGCAGTAACAAGTAGGAGAAAGTAGAACGCACATTTGATACACCTGGAAATAAGTCTGATGTACAAGGGTATCTGCAATGTTAGCTCCTAAGCTTAGTAGGCATAACTAGAATTTTTCTTTACCCTGTGGAGATACTCATCACCATAGTCAACTGTTAAGTTACTCATAGGGGCATACTTATAAAATAGTGATTGGGATATTTCCCAAACATTCACTGTAAATGAATCAACTACTGTACTTTATAACACATGCACCTGCAGGAAGGTGCACCTGCACTGAATGTTTAGTGAATATTAGGCATGAAATAATCATCACTACTATTTGCAGCAATATTAGGCAATGTTTTTCTGTCTCAAATGCCGCTTTATGCAAAAGGCATACCTCTTGAGAACCCGTTTTCATGGACTGCATGGCAACTTGCTAACCTGGGTACATCCACAGCCAGTGTCAACTCATCAAGAATACTTAGAAGTAGAATCCAATATAGCTATTTCTGCTTGACTTTATGTGGGATGGTTTTATTGGTATTTCTGTCTAAAGCCACCTTACTCAGCATGGATTAAACAAAAAATCTGGGAAAATTCAGTATGAGCTACCTGCAGCAGGTTTATAGTTGAATTTATATTTATTTTTGTATCTTACCATTTATTGTTATGCTCCCACCCTGTGAACTTTACTACACTGATTTTTTTTGTCTCCTCCCCTTGTATGATGCAATTTCTTCCTGCTTCATAGTGCATAATTGCTTTCCCTCCTGCAGGACTGAAAAAATTGTGTAGAGTCACCCCCAAAATGCATACCAGACCCTTCAGGTGTGGTATGAATCTTAAGAGGGATCTAGATATATATATATATATATATTGTAGCGCTGGTAGATTTGCGATCTACCATCTGATAGGTAAATTTAGTAACTTGTTCGTTAGGAAGGTTAGATTTGCCTCTGTTCTAGCTTGGCTGATGTTGTGTGTGTTTCCATACTGAGCCGTGGGTGTCGCTGTTACCGCTGGCTAGTGTTGGAAGGGCAGCGTGTCTAAGCGTATGGATGCTCTTCTGTCCCGGAGACAACTTGGTGGAGGTGGTCCTCCGAGTTGCATTCTGGGCGAGGGTATTTATGGGACAGACGCCATATTATGGGGTTCGTTTTACAGCCACCTGCTGGCCCTCCTGGCCGACAGGTATGCGTTAGAGAGCTGTCTCGTGGTCCTCCGTTCCGGAGGCCCACGTTGCTGTGGTGCAGGGGTGGGCCCAGAAGCTTGTCTGGGGCCTACCACAGCAGCCGAGGAATGGTCCTGAGCTGTCTATCCAGAGTGAAGAAGCTGGACAACCGAGGAGATCCCAGGGGAGGACCCGTCATGGAAGGATCATGCAATGCGCTGGTCTGGAGAGGGGCCTGGTGACTCGGTTGGAGGACGTATCCTAAAGTAATTATACAGCATAGTGTTGCCGGGTTTGGCTTAAAGGTTCAAGCACTGTGACTGACATTCATTGCAGAAAAAACCAATACATCCTGTGGCAGAGGATCGTATGGGTTTCATCCCAAACAAGTCCGTGGCAGAGACTTTTGTTCGTGCTACGTGCTGGCTGAGTGATTGATACATGAGGGGGCGTCGTCCGGGATTTGTTGACCATCAATTCTCGCAAACCCAGAGAAGTGGTTCATCGGGAGTTTATGGTGAGAGCTGGACTTTGAAAAAAAATTCTTACAGGAAGAGAAGGGGTTAAACTGCAGGACTTTATTTCTGAGTGCGTAGACGGCGGGCGCCAGTGAAGGCCCGGGAGCTACGTGATCAGAAGAGCAAGTGGGAGGAGCCTACCCTACTTGATACCGCATGGGACGCGTGTATATGTTTGGCGCCAGAGGAAAAGAGAGGCCTCGTGATCGTGCTGAGAAGATCAGAGTGTGGCCATGTCTTTTCCGGCGATGCAGCCAATTATGGGACCGAGAATGTTCCCTGCAAGCACCATGTTGAATACTGTGTTGACCGGAACCCTGCTTACGGATACTGGAGTTCGTTTGAAGCTGCAGGGGAGGTTTGTTCTGTATACCTCAGGAGATATTGAGGGACTGGGCACGATCTGCCACTGATGTGAAGGACTGGCCGTACATCTTCATCCATTTGGCCGATGTCCGCAATGTGGAGAGTACTTGTTTGTGGTGGAGCAACCTACCACATCGCCCATACCATATCGAATGGATTGGGCAACAGGTATCGCCAGATTAGAAGCTGCTACTATTACAGATAGAGAACGGCAGGCCGTCACTTCGCCTGTTGTTACTGACAATGTTCCAGAGAGAGACACTGCTGCTGCTGTCTCATCAGGGGACATTACTGTGATTTCTGCATCCACTACACCTACTCCTGTTGTACCTGTTCAAAGGAAGGTGGGATATGTGAAGGCTTCCCGCGGCCGTGGTCGAGGCCTACCCCAGAGGTTACCTGAACCGGAGCTACCAAAGTCCACGTCAGGAACGGTTAAGTCACTGATGGGGAATGTATCTGGGACTGTAAATAAATATCTGCCAGCGGAAGAGTTGGGAGATTCGGAAACAGAATCCATGTCGGATCTTTCCGGTGATGATGACCTATTTGAGACTATGTCACAAGAGCTGTTATGGTCACAAGGTGAAGATGTCGCCTCTAAAATGACTTTCCCTGAATGGACAGCCCTCAGCTCTGGGAAGACGTCACTCTGTGTGGAGCCACACAGTACTGTTACAGAGACTTTATCGAAAGTTACTAGTTCACTACAGACACCGGCTGGGTCTATGGTGAGCAAATCATTGGATTCCTGTGTGCCGCCTGGTATGGGGAAGGACAGATCTTTGCCCAAACTTGCACGTTTGCAGAGAATGTTAAACAAGCGTGTAGCTGCAGAGTATGGTTTGGAGTTCCCTTATGTGCCTCAGGATATAATGCAAGTGATTGAACTTAACCGGGAACTTTGGTACAGTGAAGCTGTTTGGGACTATTTGTGCCTAAGCCTTTCCGAAAGACTGGATGTTCTGTTAAAATAGATGAACGTTTTAGTGGATGTTTTATGCACTGGAATTTAGGTCGGCACATCTATGCTGACAAAGTGGTCATCTGCAGGCCCAGAAAAGATGACGTTGTCTATTTCATTACCACAGTGGATAAACCTGGAAAGATACTGACCTTGCCGGATCCCTGGTTTTATTGATGATTCTGGACAAAAGTACTTTGAAGTTAGATAGTTAGTGTCAGTGTAAAGAGATCTTCGTGGTCAAGATCTGTATATTCTGTTCAGTGTTTCAAATCCAAGGACTTCTTTTTGCTAGCCGGATTTTCTTCATTTAACGAGATTATTATACAGGGATGGACTCCTTAAGATTTTTTTTTTTTTTTGATACTAGATGATGGGAAGAGAGGCTAATTTTCTTTAAAAGTGAGGCTTTGCTCCTGATATTGTACAGTATATGTATGTGTTTAATATGTTTTCCTTTTCAGGAACTATTGGATCTCCTATCAAGCTGGGAGGCTTTTCAGCTAGATAGATAGTGAGGTTATGTACAGTCATAGGATGGTTTTGTTTGCGGATGTGAACATAATGTTTTATAGATGTAAGTCTTATAATATCTTTCCACTGTCATTCTTTCTCTTTTTGTCTATCCAAGTTATTAAAAGCTCAAATACCTACTCCCAGGCTTGGGAGTTACTGTCATTGTTTTTGGACAGATGTTGGGGACAACGTCTACTGTAGTGGGGGGAGTATGTAGCGCTGGTAGATTTGCGATCTACCATCTGATAGGTAAATTTAGTAACTTGTTCGTTAGGAAGGTTAGATTTGCCTCTGTTCCAGCTTGGCTAACGTTGCGTGTGTTTCCATACTGAGCCGTGGGTGTCGCTGTTACCGCTGGCTAGTGTTGGAAGGGCAGCGTGTCTAAGCGTATGGATGCTCTTCTGTCCCGGAGACAACTTGGTGGAGGTGGTCCTCCGAGTTGCATTCTGGGGGAGGGTATTTATGGGACAGACGCCATATTTTGGGGTTCGTTTTACAGCCACCTGCTGGCCCTCCTGGCCGACAGGTATGCGTTAGAGAGCTATCTCATGGTCCTCCGTTCCGGAGGCCCACGTTGCTGCGGCATAATGGTGGGCCCAGAAGCTAGTCTGGGGCCTACCACAGCGGCCGAGGAATGGTCCTGAGCTGTCTATTCAGAGTGAAGAAGCTGGACAACCGAGGAGATCCCAGGGGAGGACCCGTCATGGAAGGATCATGCAACGCGCTGGTCTGGAGAGGGGCCTGGTGACTCGGTTGGAGGACGTATCCTAAAGTAATTATACAGCATAGTGTTGCCGGGTTTGGCTTAAAGGTTCAAGCACTGTGACTGACATTCATTGCAGAAAAAACCAATACATCCTGTGGCAGAGGATCGTATGGGTTTCATCCCAAACAAGTCTGTGGCAGAGACTTTTGTTCGTGCTGCGTGCTGACTGCTGGGCTAGTGAGAGAGGCCTATCCAGGCGTGCAAGGAGTGTGTCCCACCAAGGGAGTGCATTCTACTGAAATATCCAACCCCAAAGGACATTTGTCAAGAATCTTACTAAAAAGGTATTTGAGTGTCCTCTGCAGTTTCCCTTCTGCCTCTTTCCTGCTACTTCCTTCGTTGATGGTTTAATAAAGATAACATAATAACAAGCCCGCTTTAAACCAGCAGCTCCTCCGAGAGTGAGTGCTACAATATATATATATATATATATATATATATATATATATATATATATATATATCACTATGTTGATGAGGGCAAGGGCCACCTCCCTATATTTCTGGCCAGTGGTTGTTGGGGACTGTTGGCAGGGGACTTATCAGAATCTGGAAGCCCCCTTTGATAATAAGGAGACCCTAGATATGCCCCCCCACCTAAATGAGTATGGGGTACATAAAACCTCCACTCATTAATGAAAAAAATGTAACCTAGAAATAAACCTTTGACCAGTCCTTTATTAAAAAGATAAAACTCCCCCCAAAAAGTCCCACATTGTAAATCCATCATCAATCATGATGCCCCCTATCCACCAAAATGTTGAAAAGAAAAAATAACAATGCCCCAGCCCACACGACTGATTCTGATGTTACTCATAGCCAAATGACACCTCCCCAAGCTGTCATTGGTTGTATAAGGGAAGGGACAGGGATAGTGGTGACATAATTGCCCAAATATGGCCCCTGACTCTATATGGGCAGTGATGTCACTGCTAATCTTGCCTCTTTGCATATGTGGCTGGGGGGTACTGGCCATGTAAGAGAATGTAGTTGATTTACTAAAGGCAAATACACTGTGTACTTTGCAAAGTGCAGTTGCACAGTTGCCCCTGATGATGTCTAAGATGACAAAATGCGTAGGGAGGTGCTGAGCTACGTGACATCCCCACGTTTGATTTGTTAAACATTGTATTGGTTGGAAACGGTCATATTTTACTTCGCATTGTGGTCAGTGGACACAAATGTGATTTCATATTCGATATTTATGAGTACTTTGCTACTTTTTTATTAAAGCACCTTATCAGTAATACTGCACAATGAAGTGTTTATGTTTTACATCTATATGAGATTTGAATAACATCTGGGAAGGGGACTCTATTTTGCTAATCTCAGTCACAGTGGATTTGGAGGAGTTTCATGCCCATATTGTACACAAAGCTGTTTTGACTACGGTACTTTATCTAGGTAGTCCAATGCTTAGGGTAAGGGTCCATGGGAGTCCTCCCTATCGGTGGTGGTCTTCATTGCAACACCTATTTTTTTTGGATCACTGGAATCGTTTGAAATCTTTGATATATGGACTTTATATTTAGATTAAATTAACACGCTATTCACTTGGTGTCTCCATTTAATATAAGCGCTGCATTTTTATTGCTAACTCTGCAAGAGCAGTTGCTCCAGAGCTTAGTAAATGAGCAAAAGCTCTGTTGACTTCCATCATCCAGTCATGTGCAAGCAAAAATGCATTTTTTTTTATTTTCCTTGCATGTGATTGGGTATGTTTTGCAAAGTGAAGCTTTACTTAATTTACTAAGCTTTGGCGCAATTGCACTTGCAGAGTTAGCAATAAAAATGCAGCGCTTATATTGATCAGGCTTTTGTCCAAACAATTGAACCACCAAATATCGATCTGAACCTAGGTTCAGACTGAATTGTCAGCTGATCCCTAGTCCAAATCAATGCAGGATCCATAGCTCTGCGTTAGATGTAAGGCAGGGGTAGTCAACCTTGGCCCTCTAGCTGTGGTGAAACTACAAATCCCATCATGCCTCTGCCTCTAGGAGTCATGCCTGTCATTATCAGGGTCTTGCAAGGTCTCATTGGACTTGTAGTTTCATTACAGCTGGAGGGCCGAGATTGCCTACCCCTGATGTAAGAACACCAAGGAACAGTTTATTATGTAGAACATGGGAGTGCCAACTGAAAGGACAGTGGAGGATTGGGAAAGTAAAATCCCTTTTACCTGTCCCCTAGACCTAAATGAGCATACAGTATAACCCTTTCAGTGTGAGGCATAGAAGGATTTCCCTTGAATTTAGCTTTAAGCAATGATTTGCATAGTTCCAAGCACTGTCTAATAATTAAAGACACAAAAAATCTAAAGCAAAACAGACCCAAATTCATTACAGTTTTCTTTCAGTTTGAATTGGGTGATATTAAAATATTTTGCTCAGATTTTTCATGCATGTTTATATAGCATCTCACAAAAGTGAGTACACCCCTCACATTTTTGTAAATATTTTATTATATCTTTTTAAGTGACAACACTGAAGAAATGACACTTTGCTACAATGTAAAGTAGTGAGTGTACAGCTTGTATACCAGTGTAAATTTTCTGTCCCCTCAAGATAACTCAACACACAGCAATTAATGTCTAAACCTCTGGCAACAAAAGTGAGTACACCCCTAAGTTAAAATGTCCAAATTGGGCCCAATTAGCCATTTTCCCTCCCTGGTGTCATGTGACTCATTAGTGTTACAAGGTCTCAGGTGTGAATGGGGAGCAGGTGTGTTAAATTTGGTGTTATCGCTCCCACTCTCTCATACTGGTCCCTGGAAGTTCAACATGGCACCTCATGGCAAAGAAGTCTCTGAGGATCTGAAAAAAAGAATGTTTGCTCTACATAAAGATGGCCTAGGCTATAAGAAGATTACCAAGACACTGAAACTGAGCTGCAGCACGGTCGCCAAAACCATACAATGGTTTAACAGGACAGGTTCAACTCAGAACAGGCCTCGCCATGGTCGACCAAAGAAGTTGAGTGCATGTGCTCAGCGTCATATCCAGAGGTTGTCTTTGGGAAATAGACGTATGAGTGTTGCCAGCATTGCTGCAGAGGTTGAAGGGGTGGTGGGTCAGCCTGTCAGTGCTCAGACCACACGCCGCACACTGCATCAAATTGGTCTGCATGGCTGTCGTCCCAGAAGGAAGCCTCTTCTAAAGATGATGCACAAGCAAGCCCGCAAACAGGTTGCTGAAGACAAGCAGACTATAGACATGGATTACTGGAACCATGTCCTGCGGTCTGATCAGATCAAGATAAACTTATTTGGTTCAGAAGGTGTTAAGCGTGTGTGGCAGCAACCAGGTGAGGAGTACAAAGACAAGGGTGTCTTGCCTAAAGTCAAGCATGGTGGTGGGAGTGTCATGGTCTGGGGCTGCATGAGTGCTGCCGACACTGGGAAGCTACATTTTATTGAGGGAAGCATGAATGCCAACATGTACTGTGACATACTGAACCAGAGCATGATCCCCTCCCTTTGGAGACTGGGCCACAGAGCACTTGATAAGGACCCCAAACACACCTCCAAGACGAACACTGCCTTGCTAAAGAAGCTGAGGGTAAAGGTGATGGACTGGCCAAGCATGTCTCCAGACCTAAACCCTATTGAGCATCTGTGGGGCATCCTCAAATGGAAAGTGGAGGAGCGCAAGGTCTCTAACATCCACCAGCTCCGTGATGTCCTCATGGAGGAGTGGAAGAGGACTCCAGTGGCAACCTATGAAGCTCTGGTGAACTTCATGCCCAAGAGGGTTAAGGCAGTGCTGGAAAATAATGGTGGCCACACAAAATATTAACACCTTTGGGCCCAATTTGGACATATTCACTTAGGGGTGTACTTACTTTTGTTGCCATTTTTTTAGACATTAATGACTGTGTTTCATTTCTTCAGTGTTGTCACATGAAAAGATATAATAAAATATTTACAAAAATGTGAGGGGTGTATTCACTTCTGTGAGATACTGTGTGTATATATATATATATATATATATATATATATATATAGTCAGTAATTCACTTTTACATCTTGTGCGTGGGACCTAAGAAGCCATGCCAACATAATAAAATCATAGCAATTCCAAGATAAGTTTTGATAAGTTCCTCCAGGGGGACCAGCCTACATGGTTTGCAATTATATTACTTCATAGGACAATTGTGTAACTTTATCATCTAAGCTTATCATCTCCTGGGGTTGCTACCAAAAAGCAGGAAAATCCTTTGCAGATGTCTATTATAAAAGTTAATCTGCCTGCTCACAGGATAAAATGACAGTACTCCATGACTGAAGTATAGTCTTATAGAAGAGGGTGATTTACGTTGCACACAGGGGATTTCGTAGCTAGACAGATGTAATATTTATCAGACATGTGCAAATCATCAGAAGGAGTTCAATTCCATACAAGCTCGTACCTATACTTACACTAACACAATACATATGAAATGCTAAAAGCATTTCTTACAAGCACATTATTGTGCTAACAGTAACTATACTAAAAATAAGTTGCTAAAGTCAATGGGGAAATGTGTGAAGTCTAGTAAATTCATTATCAAATTTTCATTCCACATTATTTAGCTGGAATTAAGGCAGTCATATATTAACCACTTCAGCTCCAGAAGGTTTACCCCCTTCATGACCAGGCCATTTTTTGCAATACGGCACTGAGTAATTTTAACTGACAATTGCGCAGTTGTCCGATGCTGTACCCAAATAAATATGTATGTCCTTTTTTTCCCCACAAATAGAGCTTTCTTTTGGTGGTATTTGATCACCTCTGCGGTTGTTTACATAGGCAGACCGCCATTTTGTCTGTCTCAGCAGCAATCCGCGGGTCCCGGCGGACATCGGGTTCTGCGGACTCGCTGATTGGCTCCCACTGTGTCCAATCACAGCAGAAGCGGGTCATGGGCGTCACGTGCCCCAAAATCGGATGAAAAACAATCACGTACAGGTACGTGATTTTGCGCTAAGGGGCCATCCTGCAGCAGTATATGTACGCGGGGCAGTCCTTAAGAAGTTAAACTGGAACTTTGGGTAAAATAAAAAAAGACATATGTTGCAGTCTAGATACACAAAACACAGTCACTTCCGGCGCTAATAGGTCTTCCAAGGTGAGGAGTAACAGATGTCAGATTAAATGGTGGTGTGAGAG
Source organism: Aquarana catesbeiana (assembly GCF_042186555.1). Classification (NCBI taxonomy): domain Eukaryota; kingdom Metazoa; phylum Chordata; class Amphibia; order Anura; family Ranidae; genus Aquarana; species Aquarana catesbeiana. The sequence continues at coordinate 322,097,526 of NC_133329.1, forward strand.
GTATATATGGCATCCCAGAACTATGTGGATGCTGCCTTCCTCAGATGAGGTAATCCGAAAGCAACTACAAGAAAAACAGAAATGGATGTGCGTTACCAGAGATAATTTAATGATGAGACATTTTTGTATAAAAGTGGGTACTCACAAAATGCAACTGACAAAAGGCCATAAACACAGTGCATGGACATGCACAGAACACGGGGTACAGCGTACACTTTTCAGGGCGCACCCCCTTCCTCAGAGCTAGGCTATATGCTGCAGTCTATCAGCAGTATTAACACAGCAGTCCCCATGTAACCTATTTTTATTATCTGTTTATCCTGCCAGTAGATTGTCATTTTTCTACTTCCTCTAACAGGGTGACAATGTTTTTTTAAACTGCAGTGAAATCATACAGCAGCATTGCCATCCTGTGGACAGGGTATTCTTAGATTGACATGTGGGCAGGGTCATCTTCGCCTGTAGACGTGAAGGTACCGCTGGCTCGGAGTGCAGTCATCAATGCCCGAGACCAGACGGAAGCTGCAGTCATATGCCAGAACAAGCATGTATGCCTTTGAGTATCTTCAGACCAGGCTCATAACGGTAAAAATAACATTACTGAACAAGTGTGAAATAACAGTTCAGTATAAACAGCATCCTGTCCCTTATTCTAAGTGAACTAAGTAAGTTAATTAACTAAGATAACATAGTGACCGAGGCATACTTCTGTGAGGTCCATTACGGCACTGTCCATGACTTGGATGTCCTCTGCAGATCCCGGTTCTTCAATTGTGTAAATGGCTTAGTACACAGGTGATGCTGTTACTTCTAGACCCACCGAAACCTGCCTTCTTGGACCTCAGCCAGCTCCCTTTTTATAGCGCAGGTGGGATGTCTAGGACCAAAAGCCCAGGAACTGATTTTATAACAGTTTCTTTCCCCTGGCCTGGACCCTTTCCCCTGGCCTGGGCCAGCTGCAAACTCTCTAGAACCACATATTTCAACCTGCCTACAGACATTTAGTTCTAAATGAATATAAGTAAGACAAATGAACCCTTTTGCAGCTGAAGCCTATTTATTTATTTGTATAATGTGGTCTCTCACGCTATATTGAGTAAACAGGTTATGTGAATATCCACGTGATGAACTAAAATAACGGATAATGAAAAATTTAAAAATAATGATATTAAATATGTGTAACTGGTGATGATGTCTCTACGGACTGCAGCAAAATCGAAAGTGTTCACTTACACTCAGCAGTACAATAATAATAAAGTGATTTTGCGCTTCAAATCTATCACCTCGAAGTGTAATACATACAATTTACTAATGAAATAAATGTGTTCTATAAGTGTAACATCATAGCAGTGCTCAATATAAAATCAATAGGTGATCATCAAAAGTGCTGTTGTGCTTCAATATTTAAAATAAAAATGAAAATAAAAATCAAGAGTTTATATTGTGCATCAATATTTGAAAAAGAGTTTGTATTGTGCTTTTCCACTGGGGTCATATAATGGAGAAGGGAAGTGATAATGATGGTTAAAATGTGGTGATCCGGTGACACCGGGCTCTCTGGACTCTCACCATAGATAAAATAAATATGGGCATCAAAACAGGTTCTTTGTTCTCTGTAGTGAAGTGCCATTCAGGTGGAGCTTCTCTGGTGGTGTAGTGGTTCTCCTGATTTAAAGCACCTATCAGATATGGGAACAGAAAGGGGTTTCCCACCTGGGCTCCACCAGTCCGGTGGTAAGAATAGGAAAGGGAGAGAAAGATGCCTCCAATGGTGTAGTATGTTAATTAAAAATAACTATTTATTGAAAATATAGGTGGTCTCTTACATTAAAAATAATAAAAAAACAGCATAAACAGTAAAAAGAGGTTGAGGAGCGGCGTCTGAGGCGCCTCCTTACTGGCTTCCGGTTTCGTCTGCTCTCGGCCACGCCCTACGCGTTACGTCACCGCTCGTGACTTCAACTGGGGAACCGGATTGGTCCGAGATGTATGTCTTTTATGTGGTGATACCGGAAGTTGTGTAGCGGCCATTTTTGTTGTGGTATAGTGCCCTTATATTGTTAATGGTCTTTATAGCGGCCATTTTTATACTGGTAAAGTGCGCCTGTGCTGTCGCGGCCATCTTGCAGGTGGCACTGTGTGTAAGATAGCGGCCATATTGAGGAGAATCAAGTCAAATATAGAACGCTGTTTAGTGCGAACTCCGTTTATATCCTATTTATCTTTGTGATGAGGAACATAAAATAAGTAAAAGCCAATGTGAATGTTTCTGGGAATACATGTAATATTGCTGTTTCATCATTATATGAAATATTAAAGCGAGAAATGATATTGTATGTCGGCCATTTTCTTGTAGTCTTTTGAATTATACCCGGCCTTAATAGCAATTAAGTCATATAGGTGGCGGATATTTTTTGAAGGGAATAGTGTTGCTGTCCGCCATGTTACTGTCTGCAGTGGAAGTGTTGTGTACTAAATGATGATAGGGACCATCAGTCGCCACCCGAGTCCCGAAGGAGGCGTCTCAGTCCTCATATCAAAATTACAATACATGCACAACTATAATTCGAATAGTATAATTAACATAATTAAAATAGTACACATGCTCAGATATATATTAAAATAAATAACTAGTCTAATACATAGACTTAATATGTATAATATACTAAATAAAAATAAATAAATAAAAATGAATAATTATATTACACCAACAATGATTATTGGTAACGATAAAATCGATCAACAAAGATCATAAAAATTAAAAATTGCTTAAAAAACAGTTTAAATCAAACTCTACGTTCATGCCCCTAGGTGTAAGTGTACGTAGAGTGTGTATCCAATATGACTCTCTTTGGCTTATGCTTCTAATTTTGTGACTACCCCTCCATGCACCTTTATATTTTTCAATACCCCAAAATTGGAGGTGTGAAGGATCTCGGTTATGTGCTATCGCAAAATGTTTTGATACGTTGTGTTTGGGATCACCCTTTAAAATATTTTGGATATGTTCCTTAATTCTTACTTTGAGGGCTCTTTTGGTTCGTCCTACATATTGTAGTTGGCAACTGCACTGAAGTATATAAACTACCCCCTCTGTATGGCATCCTACAAAGTCTTTGATTTTGTATTTCTGCTGTGTTGTAGTACATGTGAACTCTTGTCTTTTGCCTTGGAATTTCTTTGCATGGCTGCATGTGTAGCAGTTTCTACACGGGTAAAATCCTTTTCCTGAAAAAAAGGAATGTGTTGCTTGTTTCGGAGGTTCTATAACTGATTTGACTACCATATTTTTCACCGTTGGTGCTTTCTTGTATATAATATTTGGTTTTGTTGGTAGTATTTGGTTCAAATCTTTATCGTTCCGGAGAATATGCCAATATCGTTGGATTATACGTGATACCTGTTTGTAATGTACACTGTAGTCAAAGATGATACTTGGTGCTTCTTGATGGAATGTTTCTCTAGAATTCTTTTCCAGCATTTTTGTTCTGTCCATCTTATTGACTTCTTCTATTTGTTGTTGTATCCAAGTGGGTTCATATCCTTTTTCTGTGAATCTGGATCCTATGAGTTTAGCCTGTTCTTTGTAGTCATTTTCACTCGTACAGTTTCTTTTTATTCGGACTAGTTGTCCCTTGGGTATATTATATAGCCACGTTTTGTGGTGGCAGCTGTTTAAGGATAGATAGCTGTTGGTGTCCACTTGTTTAAAAAATGTTTTCGTGACTAATTTGTCTTGTTCTAGACTGATTTGTAAATCTAGGAATTCTACAGTTTTTTCATCTATATTCCATGATAAGTGTATGTTTTTTTTATTTTGATTGAGTTTTTCTAGAAATTGTTCTAGTGCTTCTCTTTTGCCATTCCATACTATGATTACAATTTTTAATTTTTATGATCTTTTTTGATCGATTTTATCGTTACCAATAATCATTGTTGGTGTAATATAATTATTCATTTTTATTTATTTATTTTTATTTAGTATATTATACATATTAAGTCTATGTATTAGACTAGTTATTTATTTTAATATATATCTGAGCATGTGTACCATTTTAATTATGTTAATTATACTATTCGAATTATAGTTGTGCATGTATTGTAATTTTGATATGAGGACTGAGACGCCTCCTTCGGGACTCGGGTGGCGACTGATGGTCCCTATCATCATTTAGTACACAACACTTCCACTGCAGACAGTAACATGGCGGACAACAACACTATTCCCTTCAAAAAATATCCGCCACCTATATGACTTAATTGCTATTAAGGCCGGGTATAATTCAAAAGACTACAAGAAAATGGCCGACATACAATATCATTTCTCGCTTTAATATTTCATATAATGATGAAACAGCAATATTACATGTATTCCCGGAAACATTCACATTGGCTTTTACTTATTTTATGTTCCTCATCACAAAGATAAATAGGATATAAACGGAGTTCGCACTAAACAGCGTTCTATATTTGACTTGATTCTCCTCAATATGGCCGCTATCTTACACACAGTGCCACCTGCAAGATGGCTGCGACAGCACAGGCGCACTTTACCAGTATAAAAATGGCCGCTATAAAGACCATTAACAATATAAGGGCACTTTACCACAACAAAAATGGCCGCTACACAACTTCCGGTATCACCACAAAAAGACATCCATCTCGGACCAATCTGGTTCCCCAGTTGAAGTCACGAGCGGTGACGTAACGCGCAGGGTGTGGCCGAGAGCAGACGAAACCGGAAGCCAGTAAGGAGGCGCCTCAGACGCCGCTCCTCAACCTCTTTTTACTGTTTATGCTGTTTTTAATTATTTTTAATGTAAGAGACCACCTATATTTTCAATAAATAGTTATTTTTAATTAACATACTACACCATTGGAGGCATCTTTCTCTCCCTTTCCTATTCTTACCACCGGACTGGTGGAGCCCAGGTGGGAAACCCCTTTCTGTTCCCATATCTGATAGGTGCTTTAAATCAGGAGAACCACTACACCACCAGAGAAGCTCCACCTGAATGGCACTTCACTACAGAGAACAAAGAACCTGTTTTGATGCCCATATTTATTTTATCTAAGGTGAGAGTCCAGAGAGCCCGGTGTCACCGGATCACCACATTTTAACCATCATTATCACTTCCCTTCTCCATTATATGACCCCAGTGGAAAAGCACAATACAAACTCTTTTTCAAATATTGATGCACAATATAAACTCTTGATTTTTATTTTCATTTTTATTTTAAAGGGGTTGTAAAGGTAAAAATTTTTTCACCTTAATGCATTCTATGCATTAAGGTGAAAAAACTTTTGACAGTACCGCCGCCCCCAGGCCCCCCGTTTTACTTACCTGACGCCTCGAATCTTCGCTGCTCGTCCTCGTCATCTTCATTGCAGCTCAGCCTGGTCGCTGATTGGCTGCAGTGGATGGATTGAAAGCAGCGCAGCCATTGGCTCGCGCTGCTGTCAATCACATCCGATGACGCGGCGCGCCGGGGGGCGGGGCCGAGTGATACAGCGAGCGGCTATAGCCGCCGGCTGTATCACGGGAGCGCGCCCGCAAGCACTCACCACCGTGCGAGGGAGCTCGCATTAAGGTGGTAAATGCTTGCGGGGAGGAGCTGAAACAGCCGCCGAGGGACCCCAGAAGAGCAGGTTCGGGGCCACTCTGTGCAGAACGAGCTGCACAGTGAAGGTAAGTATAACATGTTTGTTATTTTTAAAAAAAAAAAAAATTAACTTTACAACCCCTTTAAATATTGAAGCACAACAGCACTTTTGATGATCACCTATTGATTTTATATTGAGCACTGCTATGATGTTACACTTATAGAACACATTTATTTCATTAGTAAATTGTATGTATTACACTTCGAGGTGATAGATTTGAAGCGCAAAATCACTTTATTATTATTGTACTATTTATTTATTTATTTTTCATTTTTTGGACACATGCTAAAATGCACATTTTCAATGTCAAATTGTCAAATTGCACTTAAAATATCAAAACATTTTTTTTTTTCTAAACAGTCGCAACTGTTTATCAAATCAAGATTTTCAGTACAAACCGTAAATTAATTTTAATGTGTACAGAGGGCTTGTTCACACTAGCAGTTGGGCTGGTTTTTACTACCCCAAACTGCTGGTTCACACCTATGCATTTTTTTGTGCGTTTTCAGTTTTGCAGAAACACACTACAGTCCATATAACATGGTTTCCTGTGGATGTCATTTACATCTGTGCATCTTATGGAAAGGGCCAGGGACTTTTTTCTGGTTTTTGGTTCCATAGACTTCAATGGATCAAAAATGTGTATTGAAAAATGCAAACTGCATCTGCAATATGCAAATTGCAACCTGCATAAGTGTGAATCAGGCCTTAGTGCAGAGGCAGCAGACAGGGGGGTAGACATGTCACTGGAGCAAAACGTTGCTTTCGCAATGCACACAGTTGCAATGCGCTAGTGCAGGGTTCAAGGGGCTAAAGCAGGCAGTAAGGAGGCAATACAACGTCTTCTCACTGCCTGTCAAGTGCTCTCTGTAGAGTGATGCAAATGTGGATTGCTCTTCAGAGAGCAAAGCTAGTATGAACAAGAACTAACACAATAAAAGTTAAAAATTTTCAGTAAAAGATGAGACAGAATTGAGTAAAAAGACTCCAGACTTATCATGACTTAAATTTTCATGCGGTTGTAAAAAAGAATCAGCCTCATAGCCAGACAAATAGTTTTTTTCAAAAAGAAATGCCAATAAAACATACAAACATTTTTGCAGATTCTTACCTTTCCACAAATTTGTGGTTTGTTTCCCCATATCCTTTACCAAACTGATTCCTGATTAGGAGAGTAAGCTTACATTATAACCACCTGAGAAAAGTTAATGTTTTAATGAGCAGTTAATTTTGCATATTATATCCCATGTTTTTTGAGAAAGTGCTACACCCACAGTGCTGTCAAACCCCACCATATCACTGTGAATGGGATCGTACACAAGTGTAGCCCACTTTTGGGGTGGGGGGGATTCAAGAGAAATGGTCCTCCCCAAACAGGCTATTGTGCTAAACCTGTAGGTAAATAAGAGAACCAGAATCTTTGAGTGGGTTTGATAATAAAATTGGCAGTGTCTCCACCCAGGACAGGGCCTCTGTGGATAGAAGAGATTCCCTTTCTGGAAATTGGCTAGTAATCTAATTTAGATTCAGTAATTTTTTCAACTTTCCATCTATTAAATCTTCCACCCTTGTTGTTTTAACTTTGGATAGTAAAACTTTTTTTCTGCCAGTAAATACCTTATACAGCCCAATTCCTGTTTCTTGTCTGGTAAAAAGCCTAGGCTTATAACATCATGCAGATCTCTCTGTCTCTAACTCTCGTGAGAGTTTGCCAAGAAGGGAGGGAGTCATAAGAGGGCCAATGAGAACTGCAGGGCTGCAAAGCTGGAGGTGTGCCTCTGTGTGTCTGTATAAATCCACAAAAGTGAACAGGCAGCAGCTTCAGCTGTCCATAGTTAAAATGGTTGCAGCCAGACTCAGTGGAGGGAGATTTCTGTAGCATATTTGGCAAGTACAGAATCACAGTATATATAAAATAATATGCAAAGTGGTTGGAGGGAAGCTTTAGGATGGCAAAAGATGTTTTTATTACAAATTATGTAAACAGACTGCAGTTCCTCCATAAGTAATTGAGAGCAGAGGAACTTTTTCAACCAGCATATAACATTACCATAAGTATACAGATGCCCACCAGTATGGAAATAATACAAGCTTTATATAAGAAAAGAATAATAATACATCAAATGTACTAACGGGTTTTATCAGCAAAGGGCCCAACAAACAAGAGTCCTGGTGTAATTTTGCATACACATCCAGTTATATATAGTTATTAGTAAAGATACCTCCAGGTGAATGTGGCAGAAAAGTTAAGTTGGAGGGGCCCCTGAGGATGATCGTGATGCAGTGTCCATCTTTGTGTTGGAGACCTGAAGATAAGATCAGTGGTGATGGGGAAATCCTCCAACCGTTGTCCAATCAGACTGGAACGCAGATTCTCATCAGCTGAAACTGTGGTGTGACACTGGAACTCCGTCAGCCTATCTGCTCTGCATCTTAGTTCTTAGTAATCTCTAATCTATCATGCAACTGGACCTCTAACTGCCAAAAATGGTCGATACCTAACCTGGTTCTAGCCTATGCTAGTTATTGAACCTTAACCACTTCAATACAGGGCATTTTCACCCCCTTCCTGCCCAAGCCAATTTTCAGTTTTCAGCGCTGTTGCATTTTGAATGACAATTGCGCGGACATGCAACACTGTGCCCAAATGAACCGTTTTTTATTTTTTGCGCTATAAACAAAAGAAGAGTCGCAAGTTTGAAAAAAAAAAAAACACAATATTTTTTACTTTTTGTTATAATAAATATCCCAATTTAAAAAAAAATGTCCTCAGTTTAGGCCGACATGTATTCTTCTACATATTTTTGGTAAAAAAAAAATCGCAATAAGCGTATACTGTATTGATTGGTTTGCGCAAAAGTTACAGCGTCTACAAAATAGGGGATAGATTTATTGCATTTTTTTTTATACTAGTAATGGCAGCGATCTGCAATTTTTATCGTGACTGTGACTTTGCGGCGGACACATCGGACAATTTTGACACTATTTTGGGATCATACATATTTATACAGCGATCAGTGCTATAAAAATGTACCGATTACTGTATAAATGTCACTGGCGGGGAAGGGGTTAACACTAGGGGCCAATCAAGGGGTTAAATGTGTTACCTAGAGAGTGATTCTAACTGTAGGGGGAGGGGACTCACAAGGGAAGGAGACTGATCAGTGTTCCTCTCTACTGGGAACACAGATCGGTCTCCTCTCCCCTGACAGGACATGGATCTGTGTGTTTACACACACAGATCCACGTCCTGGCTCTGTTACCGGCAATCGCAGGTGCCTGGCGGATATCGCGGCCGCCGGGCACGCGCACCAGCTCCTGAGTGATGCGGTGCGCGCGCCCCCTAGACAGCCGGGAAGCCCAGGACATCATATGACGCCTGCCCAGGATGGGAGATCCCTCCTGTGGATGTCATTTGACTATGGGCGGGGTAGGAAGTGGTTAAGCTAAAAATAACAAAAACATTCCCCGAAGATTATATGTGTGTTTAATGTATTTTAGTGGTACAACGGAATACAGCGCTAACAACTACACATATAAAAACCAGTGAGAAAATGCAGTTAACACTACAATAAATGCACTAAATAAACTAAAAAAGAAAAAATGGGTATAAATAAATAATTATTGCCAAAACGAATGTGTCTCTGTAAGAAAGGATTTCCGCTGTCAATTGACATCAGCATGTGATAATGTTGCATCAAACACACATATTATGATTAATTCCGGGATGGGTATATACATTCCCCAAGTAAAGCTCCACCATTCAAACTTTTAATTTACTTTAACTTTAACTTAATGTATTTTAGGCCAGTTGTGTATCTGTGATATCCTTCCTTGATATCCAAAAGCCTTAAGACTGCTTTTGGTCACCACCATCTTGGATATGATGTCAGCATCCCCAGCAGACTCAGTGCTATCCCTTTATAGTATTTCCCTTTGTTCTTGTCCTGGCAGCTTCATAAAAGGTTATGCAAGGTAATGAAGGGAGGAGGGGAGAAGCTGGGCCAACTCAGGGAGTAGACACTCCTAGAAGAGGAGAAGGCTATGACTTGCAAAGATGAAGGAGATGTACTAGGGAACTGACTAGTCAGATTTTCTAGCAAGTACATTGCAAGGGAATAAAAAATCATTTCTGAAAGGAAAAACACAAGTAGGCATGTATAATACTCGATTTTCCTGTGATTTCACCTATATTTTGTTAAGTTGGTGACAAGGTCTTTTTAAACAGTCCACACTTGGTAATTGGTAAATGCAGCTCTAATGAACAGAGGCTAATAAGAACACAAAAACAGTGTACTAAGCTGTAATGACTGTAAAAGATATCTGATCAAAGCAGAAAACAAGCAATATGTAATGCAGACTGACAAGTTACAAGGCTAGAGTAGAAGTCATAAGTACAACTGGGAGAATGACAATAGTCTCACCATGTGAGGGACCTAGAGGCAGATCAGGTTTTTATAGTGCAACTGCCTGTGTATCATGCCAGGCAGCCAGATGTTGTGGTTCTAATTTCCCAAGTCTTGACATCTGTGCCGGGAAGGGCATAATTACCCCATAGTACAGCTACAGGCAGTTCAGATAGCACAAATAATTCTACAGTATGCTCTTATTTTTTTAAGAAATGTACATTGTACAACAATTAACCTTGTGTATTATAGATTTTTAATAAATAAATAATTTTTAAATTATAACAACAATAATATTAGGCGTGGTAACAGTATTAAAATTAGTAATATTACTATCAGTAGTAATTTTATTAATACTACACCTTCTTTTCCTAACAAATTAGTCAGTATAAGGGACAGATGTTAAAGTGTATTTCAGTAGGGATGAGCTATTTTGTTTGTTCAGCAAATGGCCATGTAAACTGGCCACATTTGGCCATATTTCCTGGCCGAACTCTTGGCTGATGGTTATAAACAAACCTGGCTGGTTTGTTTACATACAGCAGCTGGCCGGGGATCTGTAATTTTGCAGTGGGAGTGCAACAGGTGAACAACGTAAGGTGGTGGGTCAACATGGCATGGGGTTGTCATGAATGGTAAGCAGCTACATCTCTAGATAATGTGACTGAAATGGATTCTTTTTTTTTTTTTGTCATGGTGGGTTTTTTTTTTTGATTTTTACTTTTTTTGGGGTAATGAATAATAATGGATACTAATGCACCTTGCACTCATTTCTCATGGTGGGGAATGTATTATAAAGGGGGCTTCCAGATTCCAAGAACTCTTATCCAGGCATGCAGTCTGGGTGTCCACGAAAGAGGGGGTAACAGAGGGGGTCATTGTAAGGCCCAATGTCCTAATGTTGAGAAGACAGGGACCTCATCCCTGCATTCTACTCTCCAAAAGTGATGTAGGATCCCTTTAATAAGGGTATCTGATATCTGGCCTACACCTCTATGGGGTTTGAGTATGAGTTAAAATATTACCAAGGGCAAAATTGGAGTTTAAAGGTGCAAACAATCAATGAAAATTGACATTACAAAAATATATAATTTTATTATTTTATTATTTTTATTATTATAAAAATATATAATATTATAAGCAGACATAATTTAGAAAAAGAAAAAACAATTTAATATATAAAAAAGAGCACAATAAAGCTCAGTGTTCACAGTGCAAAAGAATGGTTGCCTCTACATGTTTCACCACATTGGTGGCTTGTTCTGGAGATTTTGTAGGACCTTAGTACATTACCACCCTTTAAAAGATCACAGTTCCAAGGAATCCCCAGAGCCCATCAAGAGCTCCAATGAGATGTCTGTGTGCCAAAAATGAGGGGGGAACAATAACCCTGTAATCACATCCAGTTATAGTGGGAAGTTTAACAAATTTGTGGACTGATATAAATATCCTTCCCAAGATGCAGACTTCATGTGCTGGCAGCAAACTTCAAAGAGACTGTGCCATCTGAGCACTTCCTTCTCTGAGAGTACCAATGTTCCTTAATTTGGTATCAATGAGATACCTTTAAACCAGGGAAGATCAAAATGATTGGTCAAAGGGATTAACCCTTTTTGGCTTGGTTTAATAAACTTGCAGGTAACAGGGTGATCAGCCACAGCTGATCAATTTTCATTGATTATTTGCACCTTTAAACTCCAATTTTGTTCTTAGTATTTGAACTAATTTAAAGGAGGTGGTGTATATAGTGAAATCTCCAACCTCAAATGCTACATGTATTCATTATGAGTATGTGCTACATCTTGTTACTCATCCCTAGTCTTTTATTTAAAAAGAAATTATGTAAATGCAATGCTAATAACATGATTAATGACATAGATCCTTGCCAATGATGATGACATTTCACCAGGCATTTTTTCCACACTCCCATGATGACTAGTCACCTGATGATGCTGCCGTGCTATTACTCTCTTTACAAATAATAGCACCCTGAGCACGCTTCTGTTTGTAGAGAAAGTGTCAAGGAATTCTGGGTGATGTCATTAACCAAAAATGGACATATTTGGTCAATGACATCACCTGGTTTGTTATCCACCATTGATTACCTATTAGTGAGATTTTTCATATGTTGAATATTTAATATGACATTACTGTATATTAAGTAACATTCACAAGAAAGGGTGGATTTAAAGGAAACCTGTAGCAAGTAATTATGTAGTCCATGACTGCTAACCTGTTCTTTTGGCTGCTATGTAGATTTTATGGATTAATATTTCTGAGCCACTGACTTGCAAGGTATTCAGGTCAGGAGTTCTGACTTCACTCTAAGTTTAGTCAGTCATTGGAACCAGCCATCAAAATTGCATTACTAGCCACTGAGCCAGAATTTTCAATAGGAGTTTAGCCTATGTATTCTCAGCACGTCACACATCTCATCACTATGTTACCTTGCGAAAGGGGCCCTGCAAATCCCTGAAACATAGTTTCTCATGCTGTATGTCATACTGTCATCACAATAAACACATAAAACACATCTATTTGGAGTGCTTTGCATTTATCTCAGCACAGACGTCATTTAAAAACCACTTCAGCCCCGGAAGTTTTTACCCCCTTCCTGACCAGAGCACTTTTTGCGATTCGGCACTGCGTCTCTTTAACTGAAAAGTGCGTGGTCGTGCGACGTTGCACCCAAACAAAATTGATGTCCTTTTCTCCCCACAAATAGAGCTTTTTTTGGGTGGTATTTGATCACCTCTGCGGTTTTTATTTTTTGCGCTATAAACAAAAAACATGCGACAATTTTGAAAAAAACGCAATATTTTTTACTTTTTGCTATAATAAATATCCCACAAAAATATTTAAAAAAATATATTTTTTCCTCACTTTAGGTCGATGTGTATTTTTCTACATATTTTTTTTTTTTAAAAATCGCAATAAGCTTATATTGGTTGGTTTGAGCAAAAGTTATAACTTCTACAAAATAGGGCATAGTTTTATGGCATTTTTATTATTATTTTTTTTTTTTACTAGTAATGGCGGTGATCTGCAATTTTTATTGGGATTGCGACATTATGGCAGACACCTTGGACAATTTTGACACATTTTTGGGACCATTGGCATTTTTACAGCGATCAGTGCTATGAAAATGCATTGATTACTGTAAAAATGTCACTGGCAGTGAAGGGGTTGACCACTAGGGGGCGATCAAGGGGTTAATGTGTTCCCTATTCTGCGTTCTAACTGAAGGGGGGAGGTGACTGTGCAGGGGAGATGACAGATCGCTGTTCATACTCTGTATGCACAGAGGATATGTCTGTTTTCCCCTCAGAGAACCAGAAACTGTGTGTTTACACACACAGATCCAGGTTCTCGGTGTGCCCCGAGCGATCGCGGGAGCCCGGCGGTGATCAGGCGCGCACACGCCCCCTAGTGGCCACAGGTTGAAGCGACGTTACATAGCGTCGTTTCACCCAGCACGTGCCATTCTGCCGCAGTACAACTGCAGCGGATGGTCGGCAAGTGGTTAAAGTGGCTATATTTGCACAGGAGGGTTTTCTGAGCTTTTTGGGAAAAAACCCCAAAAAACTAGAGTTATATTTCACATGCTCCCCTACTTGGCTGCTGTTTACACAATTTTTTCTTCAGTTTGAAATAAAACCATGCCCATTTAGGATCTAAGATATTCTGGATTTGGTTTGATGAAAAACTTTTAATGTTCTTCAAGACTGACAGGCCTGTTGCATTTAGTCTTCAGTAAGCAGAACAAAACCACTTTGAAGTCTAGAGAAAAAGGGGAACAAAATCACTGTTGTTTCCAACAATGACCAATCAGGTCTTGTCTTTTACTTCCCTTGAAAAAAGGCAAAGAAATCTGATTGGTCACTTTGGGTTCCAGCTTTTACTTTGGTCTCCCTTTTCCTGTCTTCTGATTTTATAAACAGGTAGAGGTATGTACTAGGAACAGGGAGCAGTGGCAAGCAATTTGACAAGAAGACTGGTGGATTGTGATTACATTGACAGAAAAAGCCTATTAAACTAAGATGGCAGTGAGATACTTATAATTATCTGCTCAAAACAATATTTGGTACTAGCCCTATGTAATCTGTATGATGTAGTTGAAAATCAGGTTTATAAAGTTGGCAATAAAGTCTCATGATTTTAAAAAAATGAAAACTGATAAACTAATGAATTATCGTGTAGAGCAGAGAATGCTGCATATCTGGACTGAATTTTAGATGTTGATTTTAATGCAAACCAGTTTTATCAAGAGTTTTAATGAAAAATTGGGTATTTCTAGTGACAGCTTTTGATTGGCATGGCTCCAAATAATGAAGTCATGCTTTAGTGAATTTTCTCTGTGATTTATCTCAAGTATGGTATGTAGCCTGCATGATGTGCTTTATGTACAAAAAAAAATCATATATATTTTTTTGGAACAACTGTTTCTTTGCATCACTACATGAAATATAAAAGAGAAGTGGAGAAGTGTGCTGCAACTGTGTGGCTATATATATATATATATATATATATATATATATATATATATATACGCAGTGGGGACGGAAAGTATTCAGACCCCCTTACAATTTTCACTCTTTGTTATATTGCAGCCATTTCTTAAATCATTTAAGTTTATTTTTTTTCCTCATTAATGTACACACAGCACCCCATATTGACAGAAAAACACAGAATTGTTGACATTTTTTACAGGTTTATTAAAAAAGAAAAACTGAAATATCACATGGTCCTAAGTATTCAGACCCTTTGCTGTGACACTCATATATTTAACTCAGGTGCTGTCCATTTCTTCTGATCATCCTTGAGATGGTTCTACACCTTCATTTGAGTCCAGCTGTGTTTGATTATACTGATTGGACTTGATTAAGAAAGCCACACACCTGTCTATATAAGACCTTACAGCTCACAGTGCATGTCAGAGCAAATGAGAACCATGATGTCAAAGGAACTGCCTGAAGAGCTCAGAGACAGAATAGTGGCAAGGCACAGATCTGGCCACGGTTACAATAAAATTTCTGCTGCACTTAAGGTTCCTAAGAGCACAGTGGCCTCCATAATCCTTAAATGGAAGATGTTTGGGATGACCAGAACCCTTTCTAAAGCTGGCCGTCCGGCTAAACTGAGCTATCGGGGGAGAAGAGCCTTGGTGAGAGAGGTAAAGAAGAACCCAAAGATTACTGTGGCTGAGTTCCAGAGATGCAGTCAGGAGATGGGAGAAAGTTGTAGAAAGTCAACCATCACTGCAGCCCTCCACCAGTCGGGGCTTTATGGCAGAGTGGCCCGATGGAAGCCTCTCCTCAATGCAAGACACATGAAAGCCTGTATGGAGTTTGCTAAAAAAACACCTGAAGGACTCCAAGATGGTGAGAAATAAGATTCTCTGGTCTGATGAGACCAAGATAGAGCGTTTTGGCCTTAATTCTAAGCAGTATGTGTGGAGAAAACCAGCCACTGCTCATCACCTGTCCTATACAGTCCCAGCAGTGAAGCATCGTGGTGGCAGCATCGTGCTGTGGGGGTGTTTTTCAGCTGCAGGAACAGGACGACTGGTTGCAATCGAGGGAAAGATGAATGCAGCCAAGTACAGGGATATCCTGGATGAAAACCTTCTCCAGAGTGCTCAGGACCTCAGACTGGGCCGAAGGTTTACCTTCCAACAAGACAATGACCCTAAGCACACAGCTAAAATAAGGAAGGAGTGGCTTCACAACAACTCCGTGACTGTTCTTGAATGGCCCAGCCAGAGCCCTGACTTAAACCCAATTGAGCATCTCTGGAGAGACCTAAAAATTGCTGTCCACCAACGTTTACCATCCAACCTGACAGAACTGGAGAGGATCTGCAAGGAGGAATGGCAGAGGATCCCCAAATCCAGGTGTGAAAAACTTGTTGCATCTTTCCAAAAAAGACTCATGGCTTTATTAGATCAAAAGGGTGCTTCTACTAAATACTGAGCAAAGGGTCTGAATACTTAGGACCATGTGATATTTCAGTTTTTCTTTTTTAATAAATCTGCAAAAATGTCAACAATTCTGTGTTTCTCTGTCAATATGAGGTGCTGTGTGTACATTAATGAGGAAAAAAATGAACTTAAATGATTTTAGCAAATGGTTGCAACAAAGAGTGAAAAATTTAAGGGGGTCTGAATACTTTCTGTCCCCACTGTGTATATATATATATATATATATATATATATATATATATATATATATATATATATAAAAATGTTACTTTTACTGTATATACAGTAAATCCAAAGACAGGAAGTTGCAGCACACTTCTCTCTTTCTTCTAATTGTATGTATATATATATATATATATATATATATATATATATATATACAGTATCTCAGAAAAGTGAGTACACCCCTCACATTTTTGTAAATTTTTATTATATCTTTTATACAGCTTGTATAACAGTGTAAATTTGCTGTCCCCTCAAAATAACTCAACACACAGCCATTAATGTTTAAACCACTGCCAACAAAAGTAAGTACACCCCTAAGTGAAAATGTCCAAATTGGGCCCAAAGTGTCAATATGGCCACCATTATTATCTTGGGCATGCAGTTCACCAGAGCTTCACAGGTTGCCACTGGATTCCTCTTCCACTCCTCCATGACGACATCACGGAGCTGGTGGATGTTAGAGACCTTGCGCTCCTCCATCTTCCGGTTGAGGATGCCCCAAAGTGTGTTTGGAGTCGTTATCATGTTGGAATACTGCCCTGCGGCCCAGTCTCTGAAGGGAGGGGATCATGTTCTGCTTCAGTATGTCACAGTACATGTTGGCAATTATGGATCCCTCAATGAACTGTAGCTCCCCAGTGCCGGAAGCACTCATGCAGCCCCAGACTATGACACTCCCACCATCATCCTTGACTGTAGGCAAGACACACTTGTCTTTGTACTCCTCACCTGGTTGCCGTCACACACACTTGACACCATCTGTACCAAATAAGTTTATCTTGGTCTCATCAGACCACAGGACATGGTTTCTTTAATCCATGCCCTTAGTCTGCTTGTCTTCAGCAAACAGTTTGCGGGCTTTCTTGTGCATCATCTTTAGAAGAGGCTTCCTTCTGGAATGACAGCCATGCAGTGTGCGGTGTATGGTCGGATCACTGACAGGCTGACCCCCCACCCCTTCAACCTCTGCAGTAGGGATGAGCTGAACACCCCCCAGTTTGGTTTGCAGCAGAACATGTGAACAGGCAAAAAATTTGTTCGAAACACGCAAACACCGTTAAAGTCTATGGGACACGAACATGAATAATCAAAAGTGCTTATTTTAAAGCCTTATATGCAAGTTATTGTCATAAAAAGTGTTTGGGGACCTGGGTCCTGCCCCAGGGGACATGTATCAATGCAAAAAAAGTTTTTGATGGGGACAAGGGCCTCATCCCCACAACCCTTGCCCAGTGGTTGTGGGGGTCTGCGGGCGGGGGGCTTATCAGAATCTGGAAGCCCCCTTTAACAAGGGGACCCCCAGATCCCGGCCTCCCCCCTGTGTGAAATGATAACAGGGTACAAATGTACCCCTACCATTTCACAAAAAAAGTGTGAAAATGGTAAAAATGTCATGACATGGCTTGGGGATAAGTCCTTTATTAAAAAATAAAAAATAAAAATGTCCCACGGAGTCTTCATCTTCTTCTCTCGCTCCGCCAGACCGAAAAAAAAAAAAACCCTGCACGCCGCCGCCGATCCGCCTCCATGGGAGGCACCTGCCATAATGACCGTCCTCTCAGGTGACAGTTCTTTTGTAACTGAGGGTGGGGCCACACAGTGATGTCGCCGGGTAACCTCGCCCCCTCTGACACACAGGGACATCACTATGGCTTCCCTGTAGCGTCAGAGGGACGGGGCCACCTGCTGACATAACCTGGTGACCCCAACCCCCTCTGATGTACGGGGACATTCCTATGGCTTCCCCGTAGCGTCAGGGGGGGGCGGGGCTACCTGCTGACATAACCAGGTGACCCCACCCCCCTCTGTCTTACAACAGTCAGTAAAGCTTAAGGTCCTGGATAGTCCGGATCAGGTGCTGTACCCGGAGGGTTGTACGGTTGTCTCAGCTCTGCACAGCAATAACAGTATACCTCACTGTTATTGCTGTGTTAATAAAGAGAAATGAACTTTGAGGCAGTAAGCCTCGGGATTTTAATGTTGTATTGAATTATCAATATTCAGGAATTATCGATACCAAAATACTATATAAAAAAATAAATTTTATTCAAACAATATTAAAAGGCATAAGACCAATTGGGATACAGAAAATTCCAAAAAATACAATGACAAATCATGATAAGAATACCACTTTTCTCAACATGTTTCGCTCAATGGAGCTTCTTCAGGAGTATTAGCATGTGGCATCATATTGTACTAGAAAGTACACAAAAAAACAAGTAATCAATTATTAAATACCATAGAACATGGAGTAGATATGCATAGTTTTTCATTAACAAAAAGGAACTTTTGTATATATATATATATATATATATATATATACTATTTTTAATATACATAAGGATATGAAAGCATGAAGCCTATGTTTAATATGAAAGCAAAGTATTGGGCTGCTGTATAAAGGTGAACCTTACCTAGATATTAATTTAAATGGGTTGCACTAAAAACTAGAGATCACAGTCAATTAGGAGTATGATCCATGGGTTGCCTCCCCCTAGAGCTTCAGGCCTCACATAGACGTTTGCATTGAAAAAGTCCTTGCTGGTGAGGAAAGGACCAATGAGGGTATTATCAGTATAAAAATGTTATGTTATATATATAATGGGTAGTAAAAATTATATATCAAATGATAAATCAATAAAGGAGATAGTGAGTAGATCAATGAATTTGAAAAAGGGTTTTTTTGAGAGTTACCTTGAAGGTATTAGTTTGTAGAATCAATGCTATCTGGCAGTCACATCCACAGTGTTGGTTGGAATAAAACACTTCATAAATGGGCTGTACAGAGTAGATAAATCGTGGTATGCCAAAAGTGCTGGGGGAGACTTGGAGAGGGAAAGGGCAGCATTCACTCGATCCAAGCCTGACCCTAGAACACAATAGATGAACGAAAAAACTAGATTAAATTAAATTAATTTTGCATATATAAACAAATCAAGGTGCCAAATAGTAGACAGATCTAACAAACGCCATAGCGCAGTATAAACCTACCTAATGAGAAATAGCCAAAAGTTAAACGAAGCCACCAAGGGAGGGGGATTACTCCTGTCTTGTCACTAGTGTGTCCGGCAGAGAGTGGCGGGGAAAGAGAGACGGATCCCTGTATTTATATTGTTCACCAGCGCTGCGTCATTGTCATTGCGCATGCGCCCACATGTACAAACGAGGCATCAGGGGCTACGCAGGTGACGCGCAGCCAATGACCGCCATGTTTGAAAGTACTTTGCCCATAGATGATGGTAAGGAGGGCGGAGAAATACAGGAGAGAATGAGACCGGATTGGTTACAAATCAATCACAGAATCAGACCTCGAGGAAAACAGAAAAAAAAAAAATGCTGGAAAAAATAATGGGGGACAGAAGCAGGCAAAATGACACACAAAGGGCACAAGCGGCGTGGATCAATGATTAGGAGCCAACACCGCAAGTACCCTGGGTGTCCGTGCAAACTGAAGAGTGATAGAGGCCCGAAGTGGAAGGAGGCAAAACATGGAGAAAAGGATACAAATGAAATAAATCCTTTGTTAGATATTAAATCAAGCTGTGGCACGAACTAAAGGTGCCCTAAAGTTGAATCTTATAAATTATATATGAAGTTGAATAATGAATGATGAAATATATAAGAAGGTGTATAAATATATGAAACAATTTTTCACAATGTTAATTTTAAAAAATGTGAAAAAGATTTAGAGCAAGGTTCATAGCAATGATCAAAAACACTACAAAAAAAAAGGGGTGATAAATTAAAGAAACGGCTTAAAACTGAGGGCGTCATTAAGGCCAGGGTATTTGAGAGCACATAGATTGGAAATCCATTTAGCCTCGCATTGTAATAAGATCTGAACATAATTACCTCTTCTTTCATCAGTTGGGACATGTTCAAGAGCTACAAAGTGCATCATTGTGTCTTCAAATAGATGGAAAAGGCCCATGTGTCGGCTAATGGGCGTCTCCATCTTTTTATTACATACTAGAGAGACATGATCTCTAATACGGTGAAAAAATGGGCGTTTTGTTTTCCCCACATAGAAGGCATTGCAGCCACAGGTCATCAAATATACAATGCCGACTGATTGACATGTGACTGAAAATTTAGGAAAATACATACAGCCATTAGGGAGGGCAACACTGCGTGATGCATGGATATATCTACAAAAGCCACATTTATGGCATGGTCTGGTACCTCTGCTGGCAGTGGTAATAGTAGGGGATGAAGAATAATGACTATGTACAATTTTGTTCTTGATGGATCGTGATTGTCTGTAGGTTATCTCAGGGTAGCTCTTTAAATGTTTAGAAACACGTGGATCCCCCATGAGGAGGTAACAGTGTTTCTGCATCAGGTTGCGTATTTGTTTGTGTTGTCCTGAGTACCTAGTGATCATTCTCAATCCAGAAGTAGATTTAGAGGTTGGGGGACTGTGAATTAGATCAGTTCTATTATGTTTTTTGGCCCTAGCATAGGCCTCTTTAAGGGCCTTTTTAAGCTATAGCCACGTAGTTTTAAAAAATTTCGTAGGGCCCTGGCTTCCTCTTCGAAGTGACTGTTTTCACTGCAGTTTCTCCTAAGGTGGAGATATTGCCCATAAGGTATGTTAGTTATCAAAGATGGAGGGTGATAACTCGTGGCATGGAGGAGGGAATTGCCCGCTGAGGGTTTGCGATATAGTGTGGTGCCTATGTCTTCGTTGATGAAGATTTGGATGTCGAGGAAAGTCAGCCTTTCTTAGCTGGCTTCCATAGTGAAAGTAAGGTTGTATTGATTTGATTTCAGACTCTCAAAAAAGAGAGATAAATCATCGCGGGAACCTGTCCATACGAAAAAAATATTGTCAATGTATCGTCTCCAAATCGGTATCCGTTCAAAAAAACTCTGCATGCCATCATTGAAAGACAGGTCACGCACAGGTGCCATAGTGTACTCTGCATGTAGATCTACTGATAAAGGCCAATGAGATGCCGGCAGCGTTTAGAGGGGAGGAGCCAAATCTGTGAAGCTTTGTGAGTGTAGATTTGCGGTGAATGAAGTGATGATTTGAGACATGCTGTTTTAAACTTTTTATCTTTTAAGTGGATTTGTTTTGGGGGCTTTTAATAAACATGCAAGCAGAGTACACTATGGCACTTGTGTTTGTTGTTTTATGTCTATAACCTACGGAAGTAATAGTGTGATTGAGCACTTATGAGAAAGTGAAGGAAGATTTGTCTGACGAGACGACAATATAAATGCTGATTACCCACACAGAGGAGCAGTCTGGAGACTGGCATTACCATTGGAGAGAGTGAAAGTTGATCCATTGTGGTGGACACAAGGAATGATTTGTTTATGCTTTTACATTTATCTTTGAGATGAGCAGGCACTTTAGCTGGTGGAGGTGTGCACTGGATATTGGTCCTTTTGAGGATGAACACACACAGCGGTGATTGTTTTGGAAGCATTGACACAGATGAACTGTTTTTTTCAAATTTTTTGACATTTTTATTTTTTAATTTAAAATATTTTTTTGATCATGAAATGTTTAATATAAATTTTGTATGCACATTATTTAATGAGACATAGCGTTGCACTATTTAGAAAACAATATTGAATTTGGTGTGGTGTATCACTGTAATGCCCTGTACACAAGGACGGATTTTCCGACGGAAAAAATGCGATCGGATTGTGTTGTTGGAAATTCCGATCGTGTGTGGGCTCCATCTGACTTTTTCCGTTGGAATTTCCGACACACAAAGTTTGAGAGCAGGCTATAAAATTTTCCGACAACAAAATCCGTTCGGTTAAATTCCGATCGTGTGTACACAAATCCGACACACAAAGTGCCACGCATGCTCAGAATAAATTAAGAGACGAAAGCTATTGGCTACTGCCCCGTTTATAGTCCCGACATACGTGTTTTACGTCACCGCGTTCAGAACGATCAGATTTTCCAACAACTTTGTGTGACCGTGTGTATGCAAGACAAGTTTGAGCCAACATCCGTCTGAAAAAATCCATGGATTTTGTTGTTGGAATGTCCGATCAATGTCCGATCGTATGTACAGGGCATAAGTGTTCAGCAGCTGTGCAGTCACATATATTGCTGATTTCACACATTTACCCTGTTATAGGAGGAAGTCATTTATTTTGGCACTGATTTTTTTTTCACAATTTACCAAATTTAACACACCTGCTCTCATTCACACCTAAGACCTTGTAACACTAACGAGTCACATGACCCCGGGGAGGGAAAATGGCTAATAGGGCCCAGTTTGGACATTTTCACTTAAAGGTGTATTCACTTTTGTTGCCAGTGGTTTAGACATTAATGGCTGTGTGTTGAGTTATTTTGAGGGGACAGCAAATTTACACTGTTAGGCCCCTTTCACACTGGGGCGGTAGGGGGCGTCGCCGGTAAAACAGCGCTATTTTTAGCGCTGTTTTACCGCAGTATTCGGCCGCTAGTGGTGCGGTATTAACCCCCCGCTGGTGGCCGAAAAAGGGTTAAATCCACTCGTATAGCACGGCTATAGCCGCGGTATTGCCGAGGTATAGCCGCGCTGTCCCATTGATTTCAATGGGCAGGAGCGGTTTAGAAGCAGTGAATACACCGCTCCTTCACCGCTCCAAAGATGCGGCTGACAGGAGATTTTTTCTTCTCCTGCTAGCGCACTGCTTCAGTGTGAAAGCCCTCGGGCTTTCACACTAAACAAACAGCGGAGGCTGTTTTGGGGCGGTTTGCAGGCGGTATTTTTAGCGCAATAACGCCTGCAAACCGCCCCAGTGTGAAAGGGGCCTTATACAAGCTGTACACTCACTACTTTACATTGTAGCAAGTGTAATTTCATCAGTGTTGTCACAAGAAAAGATATTATAAAATATTTACAAAAATGTGAGGGGTGTACTATGGACTCAGGTATGGGCTTATTGATGTGATTACATTTAATACACTTTATCTGCTAGTGCAAAGAGCTACCTTTGGTTTATATACTTTTATATTAGTGTACATATTGTAATCTGTATTTATATTATTTTTTTGTTATCCCCTGCCAGTCAGGACCAAAACAGTGAGTGAGTCAGACTCCACTAAATCACAGATTTTGTCAGTATAACATTAGGGGCTTGCTAACAGGAGTAGAAAGCAAAGTGTGCTTTATCCACTTTTTTTGTCCAGTCAGCATTCTTGTGGCAGGTCAGTGACCATGTTGTACTGTTTACCCACAGTGGAAAAAGTAATGAAGTCAATGACCTGGCTATGATGTCTGGCAGGGGTATATGCCTTACAAAACTAACTGGACAGAATGACATTAATGGAAAGTAGAACAGTTCACATATATGTATGGCAACTGTGTTTTTAGCTGTTTGCCAGGAATTCAGATTTATTATTGCCAGTCTGACAACATAACATAGTATTGACGACTGCCATCTTTACTGAAATTTATTTTATGGATGTTTTTTCAGGAAGTAGTGCTTACTACACCAGTACGTCTCAGCAACCCTTCACATTTTCTAAGAAACAGATGTGCAACTGCAGCTCAAAAGAAGGGCACGACCTTGATATGTGAGGCAATCAGGGAAATCCATTCAAGAAACAGAAAACACACTGGGTTGTGGTGTGCTTTTTTTTTTTTACTATAAATACCTACAGCAAATACAAATAACAGACAGGGAAATAATTACTGTAGAGTAACAGGAGATTCTACAAAGGCTGAAACATATGTACCGTATTTTCTATAGGTAGCGGATAGCTACATGTAAAAGTGCTGTTTTAATTTGCAGAGGTATAAAATCAAATTATGTGCACAAAGTTAAATGGGAACATTGTAATTATTTAATTTTACTTGTTTTTTTAATACATTTTTATTTGAGTTGATAAAGTGATTTTAGTGTCACTTTTTATCAGTTAGCAAAATTGGAGATGTGCTTTAGGATTATATTTGGAATCTCAGAGACTTTGTTTTATAAAAACACAAATACTGTACTACCTTTAGTTTTTTCTGATTCAATTCACAATTGCATACTTTTTAAACCTACTCGAAAAAAAAAAAACATTATATAATTTTTTACATATTTTATTTTATATAAAAAGTAGATCATTGTAAGTCTTGAGGGGGTTACAAGGATTTCTCTCTTTTAAATTTGATGATTATGGCTTACAGCTAGTGAAAATCCAAAATTCAGTATCCCAGAAAATTAGAATATTACATAAGACCAATTAAAAAAAAAGGATATTTAATACAGAAATGTTGGCTTACTGAAAAGTATGTATAGTATACACTAAATACTTGGTCGGGGCTCCTTTTGCATGAATTACTGCATCAATGCAGCGTGACATGGAGGCGATCAGCCTATGGCACTGCTGAGTAGGGATGACCTTGGAGTTTGAGTCGAACATCGGCTGTTCGCAAGTTCGCCGAACAGCGTACAATTTGGGGTGTTGGCGGCAAATTCGATTGCCGCGGAACACCCTTTAAAAGTCTATGGGAGAAATCAAAAGTGCTAATTTTAAAGGCTTATATTCATGTTATTGTCATAAAAAGTGTTTGGGGACCTGGGTCCTGCCCCAGGGGACATGGATCAATGCAAAAAAAAGTTTTAAAAACTGACGTTTTTTCAGGAGCAGTGATTTTAATAATGCTTAAAGTGTAACAATAAAAGTGTAATATCCCTTTAAATTTCGTACCTGGGGGGTGTCTATAGTATGCCTGTAAAGGGGCGCATGTTTCCCGTGTTTAGAACAGTCTGACAGCAAAATGACATTTCAAAAGAAAAAAAGTCATTTAAAACGACTCGCGGCTATTAATGAATTGCCGGTCCGACAATACACATAAAAGTTCATTGATAAAAACGGCATGGGAATTCCCCACAGGGGAACCCCGAACCAAAATTTTAAAAAAAAATGACGTGGGGGTCCCCTAAATTCCATACCAGGCCCTTCAGGTCTGGTATGGATATTAAGGGGAACCCCGGCCAAAATTAAAAAAAAAAATGGTGTGGGGTCCCCCTCAAAATCTATACCAGACTCTTCAAGGAATATTACACTTTTATTGTTTCACTTTAAGCATTATTAAAATCACTGCTCCTGAAAAAACTGGCGTTTTTAAAACTTTTTTTGCATTGATCCATGTCCCCTGGGGCAGGACCCGGGTCCCCAAACACTTTTTATGACAATAACTTGCATATAAGCCTTTAAAATTAGCACTTTGATTATTCATGTTCGTGTCCCATAGACGTTAACGGTGTTCGCGTGTTCGAACAAATTTTTTGCCTGTTCGCAAGTTCTGGTGCAAACCGAACAGGGGGGTGTTCGGCTCATCCCTACTGCTGAGATGTTATGGAAGCCCAGGTTGCTTTGATAGCAGTCTTCAGCTCATCTGGATTGTTGGTCTGGTGTCTCTCATCTTCCTCTTGACAATACCCCGCAGATTCTCTATGGTGTTTAGGTCAGGCGAGTTTGATGACCAATTAAGCACAGTGATACCATGATCATTAAATCAGGTATTGGTACTTTTGGCAGGGTGGGCAGGTGGCAAGCAGTGTTAATTTTGGCAGCAAATTTCGATTTAGTTTTAGTCTTAATCTTTTGACTAAAATGCCATTTCAGTTTCAGACTCATTTTAGTCATCTGCAATTGTTTTAGTTTTAGTCGTATTTAGTCAACTAAAATCTCCAGTACATTTAAGTCGACAAACTCATTTTAGTCATATAAAATCTAATAGGTTTAGTTAAATTATAATAAAACAGTTCTATTTGTTTCACTTCATTTTAAGGAAAGCACTTCGTACCAACATGACTCTTGGTCTATTCTGCCTCTAAAGAGGTCATCTATGACACTGAATACCTTCTCTGTGTGTGGGGCAATGTGGATTTTCTTATGGCATACTCCTCTGCCTTTGTAAGCAGTTCTTGAATATTCTCATCCGCCACATCAACCAGGGTTTCACAGACAGTAGGCTTGACAAAACATGCAGCTGCTACAAGTGACGAGAACACATCAGTTGAATCTAAGAATGAAGCAAAACGCTGGTATACATTCCCTGTCATTTTCTGTGCAATTGTAGCAAGGTCTTGGTAGCTAGTGTTCTGTTTAAAGTCCTCAAGGTGGCTGAGTAGATCAAAGAGGGCAGGGACAACCAGGGACATGAACATGGTGTCACTCTGGAGGGTTTTAGTATTTTCCGCAAAAGGCAGCAGTAGGTCATGCAATGATGTGAGTTTTTGGTATCCACTGTAATACTGCACAGTGCTCTGGACAGTGGTCTGAGGAGGCTTGTAATGCTGCACAATGCTCTGGACAGTGGTCTGAGGGGGCTTGTAATGCTGCACAGAGCTCTTGACGGTGGTCTGAGAGGCCTGTAATGCTGCACTGTTCTCTGAACCATGGTCTGAGAGGCCTGTAATGCTGCACAGTGCTCTGGACAGTGGTCTGAAAGGCCTGTAATGCTGCACAGTGCTCTGGATGGTGGCTGTAATGCTTCACAGTGCTCTGGATGGTGGTCTGAGCTGAGGAGGCCTGAAAATGCTACACGGTACTCTGGACGGTGGACTGAGGAGGCCTGTAATGCTGCAAAGTGCTCTGGAAGGTGGCTGTAATGCTACACAATGCTTTGGATGGTGGTCTTAGGAGGCCTGTAATGCTGCACAGTTCTCTGGATGGTGGTATAAGGAAGCCTGTAATACTGCACAGAGCTCTGGATGGTGGTATGAGAGGCCTGTAATGCTACACAGTGCTCTGGATGGTGATATGAGGAGGCCTGTAACGCACACAAAGTGCTCTGGATGGAACTTGGTCTGAGAAGAGGCCTGTAATGCACACAGTGCTCTGGTATGGTGGTCTGACTCTGAGAGGCCTGTAATGCTGCGCAGTGCTGAGGGAAGGCCTGTAATGCACAGTAGTCAATGCTGTAATGATCAGATGGAGGCCTGTAATGCACACACAGTGGTCTGAAGAGGTAGACGACCCTCCGCCCCAGTCTCAGGTCTTTTGCCGACTCTAACAGATTTACTTCTAAGATTGCCCTGTATTTGAGTCCATCCATCTTCCCATCAACTCTGACCAGCTTCCTTGTCCCTGCTGAAGAAAAGCATTCCCACAACTATGTTTCATGGTGGGGATGGTGTGTTCAGGGTGATGTGCAGTGTTAGTTTTCCGCCATGCTTTTGCTTTTAGGCTGAAAAGTATAATTTTGGTCTTGTCTGACCAGAGCACCTTCTTCCACATGTTTGCTGTGTCCCCACATGGCTTCTCGCAAACTGCAAATGGGACTTATTATGGCTTTCTTTCAACAATGGCTTTCTTCTTGCCACTCTTCCATAAAGGCCAAATTTGTGGAGTGCACAAGTAATAGTAGTCCTGTGAATAGATTCAGCCACCTGAACCGTGGATCTCTGAAGCTGCTCCAGAGTTACCATGGGCCTCTTGGCTGCTTCTCTGATTAATGCTCTCCTTGCCTGTCAGTTTAGGTGGACAGCCATGTCTTGGTAGGTTTGCAGTTGTGCCATACTCTTTCCATTTTCAGATGATGGATTGAACAGTGCTCGTGAGATGTTCAAAGCTTTGGATTTTTTTTTTACAACCTAACCCTGCTTTAAACTTCTCCACAACTTTATTCCTGACCTGTCTGGTGTGTTCCTTGGCCTTCATGATGCTATTCTCTAACAAACCTCTGAGGGCTTCACAGAACAGCTGCATTTATACTGAGATTAAATTACACACAGGTGGACTCTATTTACTAATTACCTGATTTTTGAAGGCAATAAGTTCCACTAGATTTTGGTTAGGTATATCAGAGTAAAGGGGGCTAAATACAAATACACACCACACTTTTCAGATATTTATTTGTAAAAAAATTTGAAAACCATTTATCATTTTCGTTTCACTTCACCATTATGTGCCACTTTGCGTGGATCTATCACATAAAATCCCAATAAAATACATCTACATTTTTGGTTGTAACATGAAAAAATGTGGAAAAGTTCAAGGGGTATGAAAACTTTTTCAAGGCACTGTATGCATGACAGAGGCAGACTTAAAGCCCAAATGAACTTTAATTTTCAAGTGGAACTTCATGAAAAAAACTTTTTTTTTTTTTTTTGCATACATGACAAGTCAAACAAGTTACTGTAAATTAATATTATCCTTGGTGTGGAACGCCACTATGCTGCAGCTCTCATACCCTCCCCTTTCTATCCCCTTGTCCATTCACAAAATGCAGTGTAAGGAATTCACAGAATACATTCTGTGAATAGACAAGGGGAGATCCTCGTGTTTATCTGCTGTCCTATCCCTGCCTCCATTTACAAAGCATCTTTTATTCTTTAAACAGAAGACAGGGCTTTTGTGAAAGAACAGGGGAGGAAAGAGAGCAGCAGTGGTGGAAGAAGATTCAGTAATGGTGTCATGTGTCCTTGATTTTCTCTTTGAATGTTAATCGCCCTTCAGAGAGCAAAGCATGTGTAAATGATGACTTAGAAAAAAGAGGTACACAATGAAAACTTATCCTGAAAATGTAACTGTTAAGGCTTGCTTACACCTACAGTCGGAGGGGAGGTGCAAAAATAGGGGGCTGAACTGCATTTTTAGCACCCCCGCAAACATCCTCCCCCATAAGCTGAAAAGGCAGCCGGGTGGGGATGTACACTTGCTGTGTTTGCAGAAATTAGCCAGTCAGGGCGATATCCAGCGACTATGAAGGTGGCATGAAGGGAGGTTTCTTAAAAGATGCAGCTGCCTGCAGGACATACAGTAGGATACATACCATTATATGTGACTAAGGTGTTTGGTGCTGTATCCCAAAATAATAATTACTCAACGTCCGCTTTAAGTGCAATAACTTATAGCAACAAATCAAAATTCCACCAGGCCAATACAAGATGGATTATGATCACTTTCTATGGATTATCATTGCATAAAAGAAGCTGGAGGCTACAATTGTGTGTAATCTAACATCAAGTAAATTCACTAGTGAATTTTATTCTGACTGTAGTTCTCCTCTTGTATCTAATGGTATGTCTGCTGATTATTCTGATTATACAAGGTTGATTTGATTTGCACACTGCAGAGACATTTGCTGCAGACTGGAACAAATCTGACTTGTGACGTCTTTATTTATGTAAAAAAAAATAGCTAACTGCTCATTGCACACACTATCACTCATGCAGTTCCCTCATAATACAGTTGTTTTCGTTCTTCAGATCTTGAGTTCTGTAGCTGCTTATTTGATATGTCTTTGATATGTCTTTTATTTTTTGCAAAGAATGCACTGAAGCAGAAAAATGCTCAGCTGTAATGAAGACCTGCACCATCAGCTTACAATATACCTGCATCATCCTGCGTGATTTAATTGGCATTCGGTGTGTTGATAAATGAATTGGTTTAATGGGACAATATACTTGACATATGCAGGGCTCTCTTGAGGAATACAATTCATATTTGCATTTCACACATCGACATGCTGTGGATACCGACATACTGGCGCTTTTAACAGCTGTGCCCCAGCCAATAATATTAACCCTGCCAACTTGCAAGATGGGTAACACACACTGTAAAATTTTATCGCATGTACTCTCTGTTATTTCAGATTAATTCTTAAATGATGGCTGAAAATTCTACTGCCAATTGTTCATGTATTAGAATTTTAGTTTTATTTAACAATCCATTGAAGTTTTATTCTTTTATAGATTTATACTGTTGCGAAAATTGTATTATTCCAATTGAAAATAAATTTGATCTATATGACTCTTACTTTCATAATTATTATCAATTTTTGGTTTGATCATTGCTGAGGGGATTGGGCCAAAGGAAGACTAACAAAATGAATTCAGACCTGGCCTTAAGGTGACTCTGTCACATTACAATGTATTTTTTTATTGAAGTGTAGGCACCTAGAGGTGCCTACACATTCTGGCAGTAGCTTTCAGTGCCCTTCACTGCCCAAAAGCTGGGCTGTTCTGATCAGGAGCTTGCACTTTTCCTTCTGCATCCTAAACATTCCTGTGCTCAGTGAGCCGACCCAATATAGCGATAGGCCAATTGAAATGAATATGGGAGATAAAGCAGGCAAGCTCCAATACTACTTAGAAGTCCTGGACCGTTGTCCATTCAGAATTGCCCAGAATTGGAGAATAGAGAGAGCATTGAAAGATGCCACAGTAATATGAGAGACGCCATACAAAAGTGAACTGGTGTATGTGGAGCACGAGAGTGTCTCAGTCCCAATATGTACAGTGGGGATGGAAAGTATTCAGACCCCCTTACATTTTTCACTCTTTGTTATAATGCAGCCATTTGGTAAAATCATTTAAGTTCATTTTTTCCCTCATTAATGTACACACAGCACCCCATATTGACAGAAAAACAGAATTGTTGATATTTTTGCAGATTTATTAAAAAAGAAAAATATCACATGGTCCTAAGTATTCAGACCCTTTGCTCAGTATTTAGTAGAAGCACCCTTTTTATCTAATGCAGCCATGAGTCTTTTTGGGAAAGATGCAAGTTTTTCACACCTGGATTTGGGGAACCTCTGCCATTCCTCCTTGCAGATCCTCTCCAGTTCTGTCAAGTTGGATGGTAAATGTTAGTGGACATTTTTAGGTCTCTCCAGAGATGATCAATTGGGTTTAAATCAGGGCTCTGGCTGGGCTATTCAAGAACAGTCACAGAGTTGTTGTGAAGCCACTCCTTCGTTATTTTAGCTGTGTGCTTAGGGTCATTGTCTTGTTGGAAGGTAAACCTTCGGCCTAGTCTGAGGTCCTGAGTACTCTGGAGAAGGTTTTCGTCCAGGATATCCCTGTAGTTGGCCGCATTCATCTTTCCCTCAATTGCAACCAGTCGTCCTGTTCCTGCAGCTGAAAAACACCCCCACAGCATGATGCTGCCACCACCATGCTTCACTGTTGGGACTGTATTGGACAGGTGATGAGCAGTGCCTGGTTTTCTCCACACATACCGCTTAGAATTAAGGCCAAAAAGTTCTATCTTGGTCTCATCAGACCAAAGAATCTTATTTCTCACCATCTTGGAGTCCTTCAGGTGTTTTTTAGCAAACTCCATGCGGGCTTTTATGTGTCTTGCACTGAGGAGAGGCTTCCGTCGGGCCACTCTGCCATAAAGCCCCGACTGGTGGAGGGCTGCAGCGATGGTGACTTTTTACAACTTTCTCCCATCTCCCGACTGCATCTCTGTAACTCAGCCACAGTGATCTTTGGGTTCTTCTTTACCTCTCTCATCAAGGCTCTTCTCCCCTGATAGCTCAGTTTGGCCGGACAGCCAGCTCTAGGAAGGGTTCTGGTCATCCCAAATGTCTTCCATTTAAGGATTATGGAGGCCACTGTGCTCTTAGGAACCTTAAGTGCAGCAGAAATCTTTTCGTAACCTTGGCCAGATCTGTGCCTTGCTACAATTCTGTCTCTGAGCTCTTCAGGCAGTTCCTTTGACCTCATGATTCTCATTTGCTCTGACATGTATTGTGAGCTGTAAGCTCTTTTATAGACAGGCATGTGGCTTTCCTAATCAAGTCCAATCAGTATAATCAAACACAGCTGGACTCAACTGTAGGTGTAGAGCCATCTCAAGGATGATCAGAAGAGATGGACAGCACCTTAGTTAAATATACGAGTGTCACAGCAAATGGTCTGAATACTTAGGACCATGTGATATTTCAGTTTTTCTTTTTTAATAAATCTGCAAAAATGTCAACAATTCTGTGTTTTTCTGCCAATATGGGGTGCTGTGAGTACATTAATGAGGAAAAAAATGAACTTAAATGATTTTAGCAAATGGCTGCA
The DNA here is from genome assembly GCF_042186555.1 of Aquarana catesbeiana. Classification (NCBI taxonomy): domain Eukaryota; kingdom Metazoa; phylum Chordata; class Amphibia; order Anura; family Ranidae; genus Aquarana; species Aquarana catesbeiana. The sequence continues at coordinate 322,129,567 of NC_133329.1, forward strand.
ATATAACAAAGAGTGAAAAATTTAAGGGGGTCTGAATTAGGCATTCAGGCATGTAGTCATCATATATCCGAAAAAAGAAAATGAAGGACCCATAGTGAAGCCCGTAATGTTAGATAAAAAAAACTTTTATTGTAGTAACTTACAGTTGAAGCTTAAAACAGCATGCATCAATGATAGGAACAAACGGCTGCAGCAATCAGCGTACGGATGCCAGCCTGCCTGACATGTTTCATCGTAACAGATGTCTTCAGAGCCTCTGAAGACATCTGTTACGATGAAACATGTCAGGCAGGCTGACATCCGTACGCTGATTGCTGCAGCCGTTTGTTCCTATCATTGATGCATGCTGTTTTAAGCTTCAACAGCTGATGTTTGTTATTTTCTTCCTGTCAAAATTGTGCAAAAATCTGTGCCTTGTGTGGTCCGTTACCACCTCTGTACTCACAGAACTCTCACCTTCTATATGCTTGTATTAAAGCATATGTATAGAGTCTTCCACGGGGTGTATCCTCTTATGTCCTCTGTCCACTGGGGGTCCTCACAGTATTTCTCCCAGTCAGTCTCCTGTAGTGGGGGTTATATTCCTTTAGAGTAGGGGTCTCAAACTGGGGGCCCTCCAGTTATTGCAAAACTACAAGTCCCAAGAGGCATTGCAAGGCTCACAGTTTCAAGCATGACACTCACAGGCAGAGGCATGATGGGACTTAGTTTCGTAACAGCTGGAGGGCCGCCAATTTGAGACCCCTGCTTTAGAGTCTCCTACTTCTCCGCCTCTGCATGTGCCTCGCCCATAGTAGGGAAAAGTACAAAGATACTCCTCATAGTGTAATATTGCTAGTAACCATGTTTACTAAAGGATAACATCACGCTTAAACTGTGTATTTTTGTAGCATGTCCATAAAATCGTACACAGTACCGGAACATGGCTTCCGCATACGTCACTTCCGTCACTTTACGTTTCCACGTCTGTCTACATCCACGTCCTATGCGTTACATCACCATTATGTGACTTTTTCAGGGGATGCATTGTATAATTATAGTTGTAGGAACACTATTGGATGTTTGCAGCAGCCTTTATATTTATTTATATTATATTTTATTTTGTTCTTCATTTTGAATAGTCACACACATTACCAGTCTCAAAGCTAGCGCGAGAGTACACTCTTATTTTCTTTGATTTCTACCACTAAAACATTATGAAAAACACACATTTCACTAATGCAGTTTTAACACTTGTTGACCTGTTTTCCAGTTTTGTTTTTGGATGTGTTATTTGTATTCCTGTAGATTGTACTGTGTCAGTGAGTGTGTTTGGGGACACACTGGCCTTTTCCAGGACAGGTTACATTATAAAAATAAATACATACTGTATATGATATGGATGAAGTCCTGTGAGTGTCCCACAAGCTGTTATTGTATATGTATACAATAATATACTGTAGATTTCACTGCACTTCCTGTCTCACAGTCCAAACAGGAAGAGAGAGGAAATCCCTTAAAAGTGAGGGAAATTCCTTGTTGTCACCAGAACTAATGTCCCTAATTTAAGATTTCCTATTCTGGTGACAACTCAAAATTTGAGATTTTCTTCCAATTTCACTTTCAATAATAATCAAAGAGGGTGAATTTCCCAAACACAGACATCAATACAAAGCTGACGGGTCCTCTAACCCCTCTTCCCTCTATCTAAGACTAAACGGTTTTACATTTATTTATACTTTAATCAACAGGCTGGGCTCCCTGAAAATGGTCAGAAGGGTGTAAGTATTGTTCTGCCTAAAGCGAACTTAAGATACTGAGTGGCGGAGGAAGCCAGGAACAGCATCGGAGCACGGAGAGGGTAAGTATAACTTGCCAAATATTTTTTTTTAATACAGAAAGTGTGAGGGAGAGAATTAAAAATAAAGGAAAATCATGGAGTTCTACTATAAATAATACATTTAATATACATAAATAACATGTGTACACATTGCATGAGAATGAAGATAAATTGAGCTTTGGCTTCAATTTAAATTTGAAAAGGTATGGCAAATATCACTTTCTATTGATGAGTTCTTTTGTCTTTAAAGGTAATCAGTGGTTCCTTGATCTGTCTCAGCTGTCTTCTGGGTAATGTCAAAGGTCACTCAGAGCTGCTGCCAAAATGTCAATCTACCCAGACAGTCTTTGTCTTCAGAAGCTGGCAGAGAATGTTTTTTACATTTAGCAGTGTGGCAAGTGTCAAGAAAGGTCAAGCAGTGGACCTCAAGGCACAAAGTGAGACAATTCATGTGATACTTAGTGAAAACATGAACTTTAATGACACACTTACAGACTTATAGATAATCCTCTTATTTAACCAGACCTGGTGTCAGTCTGTAAACCCCCTATTAGCCCTAGCCAAAGGGTATGAAAAAGGACATTTTGCTTTTGATTATCATACTCTCCAATTATAAAACCAAAGTGAAGAAAACTAGAACAAAAATCACACTTTTGCCAAAAGAGTCTAGTCAAATGTCATAGGCTGGGTCCCAATTTCAGAAACAACATTTCTATAAATCTATTTTTCTCATTATTTTCTTTAAATGTGGTTTTGTAAGGCAGGGCAGTAAAGTATCACACATTTTAATGACACTGATCACACTGATTACCTATTTTGTTTCATTGTGGCTGTACAGTCTCTAGAGTTCTATTTGTAACCAATAAATATTACTGAAAGATAAAATGCAAAAAGTCCTATTTTACTTTTAGACAACTAGACTGCTTTATTGTATGTTATGTACATTGTTTCTTGACGGCTTATTTTTATTCCCTGTACAACATTAATTCAATGCTTTAATATACATTTCTTTATAGAAAGAGAATAAAAAAAAGGCTGCCAGCTAAACAGACAACTTAAAGCCGATCCATATTTAAAGTGTAAGTCCGTCCAATTTTCTTAGGCAAGCCACAGATCAATCAATTTTTTTTCCTTCCACTCATGGTCCTTTCCTTCCACCAATCAACACTGACTCGTTCTCTCAGTGCTATTGTGTTTTGCCAACCGGAGGGGGGGGGCTGGCAGAATACAATGATTATATTTTATAGCCGCTGGCAGTAGTCGGATGTAGAAAAATCTGACAGGCTTGTTTTACCCAAGTCAATCGATGGATTGACATGGGTACAATCAGCCTGCCCATACATGGATCAAAATTCGGCTGGTCCTTTTAGTTTTGACTACCCCATTTTTACTGCTGTCTGGTGCTCCATTAAAGAGATTTACCCTCACATCCTGTTCTGCTGACAAAGTTTACCAGATAGAAAGTGTGGAGAACACTATCTGCATCCCTTCATATTTTCCCTGTATGGTCAAACCATTGTCAGCAGGACTGAAAGGAGCCCTGAATAGCAGTTAAAACACAACAGGAGTTATTATTATTATTACTATACAGGATTTATATAGCGCCAACAATTTGCGCAGGGCTTTACAACATGAGGGCAGACAGTACACTTACAATACAAATCAATACAGGAGGGATCAGAGGGCCCTGCTTGTTAGAGCTTACAAGTTAGAACCATTTCCCACTTTACCCAAAACTAAAAAAAGTTTATTGGCTTACATATACTTAAAATGTTACTATTGAGAGTCAGTTTTCTTCCAGACAGTAGAATCAGCCATTTTGAATTATATTTCTTCCTTAAAGCATGAAATGCCTTGGTTATTGGTTATGTGAGCTGAACGGATGCATCTAATTTGTATCTTGCTTTTAAAAAAAAAAAAAAAAAATATATATATATATATATATATATATATATATATATATATATATATATATATATATATATATATATATATATCGATATATATATATATATATATATATATATATATATATATATATATATATGTATCTATATAGATCTATATCGATATCTCTCTCTCTCTCTCTCTCTCTATATATATATATTCCTTGCAAAGTTCAACTATGCTGTCTATAAAGTGAACTTTTATTTATGGCAGTGAATGAGATGAAACAAAGATATCTTCAATTTGCAAAGAATACCCAATCATATGCAAAGAAAATGAAAGGATAAAATACAGTATATTTGCTTACACGTGATTAGATGATTGAGAGCAACACAACTTCATCACTAAGCTAAATGAATTCTCTTTTTGCAAAGTGAATGTTCACTTAGCTTAGTAAATTAAGTGAAGTAGTGCTGATTTCAATCATACAGTCATGTGTAGGTATAAATCCCCCTTTTTTGTAATTACCCTTGTACACGATCGGGTATTCTTTGCAAAGTGAATGTATACTTTGTTTCATCTTATTCACAAAGATAAATAAAAAATAACTTTGCAAAGTTGAAATTTATCTTGAAGAGGGAGGGCAGGAGGCGGAGCCTAGCAGAGCAGACATGCATTGTTAGAGCTCCACACCGCTGAGGAGAGAAGAGAAGGACAAAGCGGAGCCTGCAGGCTCAAAAGGTATCCATTTGAACCTTTTTGCCCCAGGGAACAAACTGTGAAAGTTTGGGCAGGAAATATGGTACTGGGAGGAAACCGTGGCAGAAATAAAAATCACCTCACAAAGAGCTCACAGGCACTCACTGCAGCTGAAGCAGCTCCAGTCACCTCACAAGATACAGCATCAGGGCGCTCTCACAGACAGAAAATGTCACAGCAAGACTCTCCATTTGAGTCAGATACAGAACAAATCCTCTCACAAACTTCTCCACAAACCTCCTCAGTATCCCCAGTAATATTATTACAATTTGAAAAGATGCTTCATAAGGCTTTAAAACAAACCTCAGACCAAATAACAAAAAGCCTAACCAAAGAAATAAGAGAGCTGGGAAACCGCACCGCAGCCTTAGAAATAAAAATGGATGAAATTGAAATTTCAACCCAAGAAAATATAACAGAATTGGAACAATTAAAAAAAGAGAATTTAATACTTCAAACTAAGCTAGAAGATTACGAAAATAGAGCCAGACGTTCAAACTTGCGCAGAAGGGGAATACCTGAAACTGTGACAGACCTGCAATCTACTATTACTGCTCTATTACAAGAACTAAAGCCAGATATCCCTATTGAACGTTTAGAACTGGACAGAGTACACAGAGCCCTCACAGCCAAAAAGAAAGATGGACCCCCACGTGATATAATCACAAAATTTCATTATTACAGAACGAAAGAACAAATACTAATTGCTGCAAGAGAAAAAAAGGAACTTAATTTTCAAGGACACAATTATCAAATTTTTGCTGACCTATCCCAAATTACTATTACTAAAAGACGATCCATGAAACCCCAACTAATGGAACTGCAACGCCACAACATTATGTATCAATGGGGCTTCCCCTTTTCAGTCAGATTTAACTACCAAGGTACAATTTACAGAAGCAGATCAGCAGATGAACTACAACAAACCCTTTTAAAATTAAATCTGACAGAACCCACAAGCAGCAACACTCCCACACGCAGAAGAATGGCGTCATCTTCACCTTCAGGCAGCACCCAGAAAATTTCAGAACAAAATGGGAATCATCATTCTCACAAAAGAGGCCGTTATGCCACATCATCCATGGACCAAGAAGATTCAATGGACTGACATCCTAATTCCTGATATCTCTTCATTTATTATACTAAGAGATGGTTCTCTATAAAAAAAACCTATATTTATAACTGAATGTAACTGCATTCTGATAGTCACACACTGTGTGGGATCATGTTACATTCCAGTTATATTTCTTATTACTTCTGATTCATATAGCCTTAGAATATATAAGTGAAATAAGGAAATTCTTGTTCAGTTATATATTATCAGGTAATAACAATAGATTTATTACTTTTTAGGACAAATATGTTCAATAATCCAGAAGTAATGGAAGCTTTTTCTTTCTTTTCTTAAAACAAATATATTATTACCTAACTAGTTCCTAGAATTATGTTTTTGTTTATTCTAATCTGAAGCAACACAACCTCAATTTTATGAGTTAACATATCTAAACAGTTACATATGAATAAAATATGTAATTGTTTACTCTAAAAGGGTTAAAATCCCAAAATAATTCAAACTATCTTCATCAATACCAAAGTTATTAACAGTACCTTTCTAACTGAATTATTTAGCCTAGGGCAAGACTAACCATATACAACCACCCTGGAATAAATAATTTCAACAAAAACTATATTCTGCACTCCAATTAATGAAACATCATTTTGATGTCTTTTGACATAGCACTTCTCTCCTGTAAGCGGAAGATCCGTGTACCCCCATTAGCCCTCCTCATTCTCCCAACCATATTATGTGGGAGTGTGACGAAGGCACTTATTCCCCTGAGAGAGATATTTATTCTCTTTCACGGGTAAATTGTGATTACTTGCAAAAAATAATTTATACAAAGTATCATCTAATCTCATATGTTTTTTGTTTACTCTTTACTCCAGAATTCACTGGTTTCTTTTCTACCTATTCATCTCTTCAGTCCACACAGGTTGATCTGCGCAGTCAGCTCTGCATAACAAAAAGTAAGTCAAAACTATTTGATCTATTGCCATGGCACCACTGAATATACTTTCCCTGAATGTTCAGGGAATAAATGTCCCTCAAAAAAGGACCAAAGCCTTCCGTACTTTCCATAACAAGAAGGCTCACATAGTATGCCTCCAAGAAACACACTTCACCAAAGATTCTACTCCAAAATATATTTCTCCTTTTTATCAACAAATTTACACGGCTTCTGCCTGTACCAAGCAAAGGGGAACTCTAATTGCATTTCACCGATCCACACCATTCACCTTATCATCAGAAATTAAAGACCCAGAAGGTAGATACCTGATACTCATGGGATATATAATGGATATAGCAATCACGGTGATTTCCTACTACGCTCCTAACAAACAACCTACACCATTCCTCTCACATATATTACAAGTGATTAATACACACAAAATAGGAACAGTGATAATGTGTGGGGATTCGAACCAGGTCCTCCTCCCATTTCTAGATAAATCACCTTTTACACCATCCAAAATAACCTCTAGATTACCTTTTTCTCAACTTCTTTCCAAATACAATCTGGTAGATTCATGGAGAGAAAGTAACCCAATGAAAAAGAAATTCACTTATTTCTCGCACCCTCATCAAACCTTCACCAGAATAGATCATATTTTTCTAACAATAGGAATGATACCAGAAATTATTGCATCAGATATAATTCCGATTCCGTGGTCTGACCATAATGCAGTATACACTACTATAGCCTCAGCCATACCAAAAGCGCATGACCCAACGTGGTACTTACCGGACATAATGCTCAAACACCCACTACATCAGATGGCCATTGAACAAGCTTTAAAGGAATACATATCAATTAATAATACAACAGACATCTCCCCAATAACACTGTGGGAAGCTCATAAGCCTGTCTTGCGTGGTACAATACAAAGACAAATGGCACTATTTAAACAGGAACGCAAAAATCTAGCAAAAAAACTAGAACTCAATTTTAATGCAGCCTACATATCATTTCAAGATAATCCATCTCAGAGTACAAAATCTCATCTGGAAAAATCTAGATTGGAATACGATCTATTTCTCACTGAGTCAGTTGATAAATCCCTCAAACGCTCCAAACACAATTTCTACATGAATACAAACAAACCAGGTACATATTTGGCTCGGGCATTAAATTCAACTAACAAATCTTTCAAACCAATACGTTTGAAATTATCAAAAAATGTTTACACTTGTAATCCAGTTAAAATAGTCCATAAATTTCACTCACATCTCGCAACTTTATACAAGACAAACAATGAATTTAATCCTACAGAAGCTGAATCCTTCTTCTCAAAAATAACCTTACCTGAGTTATCTCAGAATCAAAAAAGCAGTTTGGATGAGCCTATAACTATAGATGAAGTTGCTAACGCCATAAAAGACCTAAAACTTAACAAAAGACCAGGCCCAGACGGCTACTCGGCTTTATACTATAAAACATTCTCAGAAATACTCTCTCCCATTCTCACTGAAACTTTTAACAAACTTCTAGATGGACATTCTTTTCGGCAAGAAACACTAATGGCAATTGTTTGTATGATCCCAAAACCCCTTTCTGATGATACTTCCTGTGTGAATTATCGGCCTATCTCTCTGTTAAACCTCGATATTAAATTATTAGCAAAAATTATAGCAAAACGTCTCAATAGCATTATAGGAAAATTAATACATAGAGATCAAGTAGGCTTCATGCCAAATAGACAGGCAGGCGATAATATACGCAGGGCAGTGTTATTGGCACATATTGCTAAAAAACGGAAAATCCCTTTATGTTTTCTATCTCTCGATATTAAGAGGGCATTTGACACAGTATCCTGGCAATATATGCAATATTCATTACAAAAATGGGGTTTTGGACCCCACTTTTTAACATGGATCAAAGCATTATATAATAAACCCAAAGCCTATATAAAATATGCTGGATACAAATCTGAAGCCTTTAATATCGAAAGAGGTACCCGACAGGGTTGCCCATTATCTCCCTTATTATTTGCCCTTATACTCGAACCCATGGCCCAATACATCAGAACAAACCAAACTATAACTGGCATTGAAGTAGGAGGTATTACACACAAATTATGTATATTTGCAGACGATATATTACTTTTTCTATCATCACCACAGGTGTCTGGTCCTAACTTAATACCAGCTCTTGATGGATTTGCAGCCCTATCCGGCCTTATGATTAATCCTAAGAAATGCCTAGTGCTTAATATTTCACTCACAAACATGGAATTGATCCCGGCTAGGGCTGCACTCCCATTCACATGGGCAGAAAAATCAATCCCATATCTTGGAATTCATTTAACAGCATCTCATTCTGACTTATTCTCAACCAATTATCCTCCTGTATTAAGACAGATCACAAATCTAATAAAACAATGGTCGCAACTTCCTTTATCCTGGATAGGGAAGATTAATGCAATCAAAATGACTATTCTACCCAAATTGCTTTATCTATTCAGAGTCCTCCCTATTCCAATTCCTTCCTATTTTTTGAGAATAGTACAAAAAAGAGCAACTTCGTTTATATGGGGCTCTTCTAAACCACGTATACCTATACACACACTACATCTTCCCAAAAATAAAGGAGGCCTGGGATACCCTAATTTTACTAACTACTACAGAGCAGCACATTTGGCCAGTCTGTCCAAATACCATGCAAAACAGGAAATCCCATTATGGGTATTTATAGAGGCTTCAGAAAATGACCCTCTATTAATATCAAATTTATTATGGCTTGATCCTAAAGACCGCTTTAAAATTCATAATCCCATAACTAAACACTTCTTATCTCTCTGGGATAAACTAAAAACCAAATATCAGTTACAATCTCCACACAATCCTCTCCTTTCTTTTATCAGAAATCCGGCCTTTTATCCGGCATGGATCTACCCAAATTCTTTTAAAGCTTGGACAACATCAGGCATTCAGACACTAAATGACTTCATAGCATCTAAATCATTCCTTTCATTCCCATCGCTTAGAGAAAAATATGATCTACCAAACTCTGAGATATTTAGATATCTCCAAATCAAAAATTTCTATACACCATTCCTAAAGGGGGATACACTATTATCCCAATTATCCATTTTTGAATCAATCTGTACAAAAGATCCATTTGCTAAAGGTACAATTTCATCACTTTATAATCAATTATATGGAGTAGCAAATCTTAATAGACCCTCTTACGTTCAGAGGTGGGAGGAGGACCTGGGACGAACTTTAGAAGACACGGACTGGTCTAATATATGGCTCACATCTAAGTCATCTTCACCCAACATCTTAGCACTGGAGACAAATTATAAAGTCCTAACTCGCTGGTACCTTGTACCCGCTAGAGTGGCAAAATATTCACCTAATACCTCAACTCTTTGTTTTCGAGGATGCCCAGAAATAGGCACATATTTACACATATGGTGGACGTGCCCAGTAATCCAAACCTTCTGGAAGGAAGTCTTCGTGATTGCATCTAAAATATTTAAAAAAATAATACAACCAGATCCATATTTAACTTTACTTAATCTAAAACCGGAATGGTTAACACTCTCTCAATTCAAACTTATGATCCAACTAATAACGGCTGCAAAACAAACAGTGGCCAAGGCATGGAAATCTCCTACATTGGTACTAGCAGAAACAATTCACAGAATGAATAATACAATGTCCCATGCTAAGATGGTAGCCATCGATCAAAATCAAATTCCAAAATTTGAAAAACTTTGGCATCCTTGGATAAAACAACAGTTCCTGTCAAATTTCAATGACTCTGTCCTGTTGCCATGGTAACAGATTAAATGACTTACAGAGACACTCATTCTAAGGCTTCAAAGAGAACTAAAAAGAATAATAAACTGACGAGCGGGACAACCTTGTGGACCATACCTCTACCTTTCAACCCTTTTTCTTCTTTCTCTTTCCTTTTCTCCACCTTACGATTAAAGCTCATTATCAGAATTTATTTGACCTATATACACTCTACTTGTAAACAATATGTATAGTAGGTATAAATCATTTAAATACCTACAAAAGTAACTAAGGAAATGATATATATCTTTAATTTAGGTTTACGTGAACCCAATGTTTAATATTTGAAATTTCATGATAGTTACCTATATAAACCCTACTGTAAAACAATGAGCTTACTTTATAGATCCTTGTAAACTTACTTTATGTATCTTTATGTATCTTTATAACATTGTATACTCAATAAACTTCTTTTGACAAGGAAATTTATCTTGAAAATGAACAAATTGTACACCTCTACTAAAGACAGTACTAACATTTCAAAAAATGATTTGTTTTACTTCTGGAAGGATTAATGTGAGGGTTGATACTAGAGTGAGGGTTAGTGTTAACATGGAAGGGTTACAAGGGCAGTTAGTGCTAAAGTTACAAGGTAGTTTAGTGTTAGGGCCACAGGGAAAGTTAATGCTAAGGTCACAAGAAAGGCAAGTGTTAGGGCTAGAAGAAGGGTTACTGTTAAAGTTGGAATTACAGAGATATCTAGTGTAAGAGGTGCTCTGGGTAGAGCATTGTTCTTTGCACCAGGAGATCTGTGGCAAAAACGGCCAATGTTATAGTGGTAAAAGCTAAAGTTTTATAGCAGCCCTAAAATTAGTTTTGCTTCAGGGGCAAAAAAAGTTGGAAGTGAGGGAGAGAGTTGTGCAGACATATGTTAAATGTTATCTTTACGATAAATAAATGAAAACTAGCAGCAGAGGCTTTTTCAATGAACACATCTTTCATACTTTTGGTAGATGATCATGTGCTATATTTGGTAAAATGTACATGCTAGAAGTCCTTCTTTACTTTTTAGTGTATACAGTAGTTTATTTCTAAGTAACCATGTGCAATATGTTGCAGAGAGCTGCTGGGTCAAGGAAATGAAGCATCAATCAAGACTCCATTTTCTCTGAGCAAATGCCTTTCAGCTTCCCTTATCATCCCCTCTGGTCATAGAAGCAGTCAGCTAATGAATCAGAAAAAAAGCTGGTTACCAGATGTCCTGGCCTATTAACACACACACTGCATCCTCCATTGGCATTCTCCAAGTAATTGATGTGTTGCAATGGTAAACATGAATTGCTTTCATCAAGCACCTAGAACATTCCTTTGTCCATTTAAATGAATTATATTTATAGAGCATTTTTATGGTAAATATGGAAAAATCAAAAACATTAAAAGTGTAAATGCACACTTATAGCAAGTCTTTGTAATGTAAATAAATTATTTTTTGAAAATTGTAGACAGACATAATTACCTAATCTTTTTCCTGTACAGACTCCATTGTATGCCAAAGGAACAGTTGATATTTTGTTTGTTATGAGGTAGCTGTAAGTACAGCTGTCCCTAAAAAAAGTGTGACTGTATCTGAGTGCCATTGGGGTAGCATTCCATATATCGAGCTGCATGCATAGAGGTGAGTATTATCATTCTACTATGATAGCATAGCTAAGATACTTCTTATAGGAAGCCAGCAAGGTATTCATTCTGTTGGTACCCATTTTGACTGTATTTATTTATTACAGATACTTATATAGTGCCGTCAATTTTATGCAGCGCTTCACATATATATTGTACATTCACATCAGTCCCTGCCCTCAAGGAGCTTACAATCTAAGGTCCCTAATTCACATTCATACATACAAGGTCCAATTTAGACAGGATCCATCCAATTAAAGTGTTTCTAAAGCCTTGCTTTTTTTTTTTTTTAGTTAAAAATAACAAACATGTCATATTTACCTGCTCTGTTGCAGTGGATTTGCACAGAGCAGCCCGGATCCTTCTCTTCTCGGGTCCCTCTTCAGTTCTCCTGGCCCCTCCCTCCTGTTGATAGCTCCCACAGCAAGCAGCTTGCCATGGGGGCACCCGAGCCGAGCCACAGCTCCCTGTGTCCATTCAGACATGGAGCTGCAGCCCAGCCCCGCCTTTTTCATTCCTCTATGGCTGACTGACTTTGAGTGACAGCAGTGGGAGCCAATGGCACTGCGCTGTTGTCTCAGTCAATGAGGACGGGAGTCCCAGGCATCCGAGACACTCATTCAACATCGCTAGATCTAGATGGGGCTCAGGTAAGTATTAGGAGGGCTGCTGCAGGCAGAAGACTTTTTATCTTAATACATAATGCACTAAGATAAAAAAACCTTCTGCCTTTGCAATCACTTTAACTTACTAGCATGTCTTTGGAGCGTGAGAAGAAACCGGAGTACTCACCAAAGGGAGAACATGCAAACTCCAGGCAGGTAGTGTCTGTCAAGGAACCAGTGACACTTTAGAGACCGTACTCAAACTATTTGGATTTTCAAATGTACCATAGACACAAATCAGATTTACTGTAGTACTTTAAACTTCAACTGTCAAAATGGAATAATTTGCTTGGTGACAACTGCCAACCGATAACATAAACAGTTTTTTTTAGAGCACACCTCCAACATGTAGTGTGTTTGTTGTGTAAAACATCACATTTTTTGTTTGATGGCTATCCAAAAAAATTAATTAGACATGTTTTTCCAAAAAAAAAAAAAAAAAAAATTAAATTAATAAACTACAACCACCATTATTCTGTCTTTCTCTACTTGTTTCTTAAAATCCAATGCAGAGTTGTATGCATTTTAACAGTTAAAACATGTAACGTATGTCTGATCTAAGCATTTTTTGGATGAAAGTGTCAACATAGGGTGGCACAGTGGTGTAGTGGGTAGCACTCTCACCTAGCAGTAAGAAGGGTTGCTGGTTCGAATCCCAACCACAACACCACCTGCATGGAGTTTGCATGTTCTCCCTGTGCCTGCGTGGGTTTCCTCCGGGTACTTTGGTTTACTCCCACACTCCAAAGACATGCTGGTAGGTTAATTGGATCCTGACTAAATTACCCTTAGTATATGAAGGTGAGTTAGGGACCTTAGATTGTAAGCTCCTTGAGGGTAGGGACTGATGTGAATGTACAATGTATATGTAAAGCGCTGCGTAAATTGACGGCGCTATATAAGTACCTGAAATAAATAAAATAAAAACATGACCTGCAACATAAGAGAAAATATTTTTCCTTAAGTGATTAGAATGTTAATAGAAAAAATATTTTAGAAGTGCCCTTACTATAAAATGTGTTGACAAATAAAGCTCAATGTATACATGTGGAAATATGTTGATTCGCATGGGTGATGTTCATAAAAACAGATACCTAGATAATACTTAACTCATAAAAGAAGATGCCCTTTGGGGGTAAAAAGAAACTATGTTCTCCTTTTTATACAAGGAAAGAAGAATTTCACACGTTTCAAGTTTCTTGCAGGTGCACCTTATGCTAATTTTCAAAAGTGTTGGCAAATTTTATGCATAAATTGCATACAAGAAGAGAATACTGCCGGAACAAATTATTTCACAGGTGGAAAAAATAATAACTGCAATGGTTAGCCAAGCTCATTATAGACTGACAAGCGATAACCCCAGTTCCCTGGTCAACGGTCTGAGGCATCTGCGAAAGTTTTACAATTAATATTTTATTCCTGGAGATGGTGTCAGCTGCACAATAGCACACAAGTGCTTGATTACGTTCAGCTTGGCTTCCGTGCAGGTTCGCCCTGATGTTCACTAGGCAAACACGGTCTGACATTCAAATAGAAAATAAATCTGATAATCTAAGTATATTGTTAAAGGCATGCTAACCTCAAATATTTTACTTTCTCAAATGTGTTTAGTGCAGGAGAATATACACACTGGACAGAGTTTATTATGACTCTGTGTAGTTTATACAAGCGTTCAGGGGCTTGTGATCTTCTCTTCCTTTCTGTTCTCCTGATCTTTACATATTTTCAAGTGCTACTGGCTTATACCACATCCACAATCATGTTATATCTCAGTTAAAGTGATATCAAAAATACAACTTGTTGCAAAGCTACACCTTGAAGCTAACTTTTTAGAAGATTATCCCACATTGGGAGATAGATCATTTGCAGCCTCTGCCTTCTCCAAACTCTACTAGGTCTAATCACATTTCTGCATCTCTTATGGTTTATATACACTGGGGCAGTGTTTCTCAACTCAAGTCCTCAAGGCGCCCTAACAGGTTATGTTTTCAGGCTTTCTATTATTGTGCACAGGTGATTTGATCAGTTTCACTGCCTTAATAATTACCACAGCCGTTTCATCTGAGGGAAATCCTGAAAACATGACCTGTTGGGGCGCCTTGAGGACTGGAGTTGAGAAAAACCGCACTAGGGTGTATGAACCATGCCCAAACAAATTATACCCCCCAAAGTCCAGTTCACTTGACGTATATGATCACTCCGTACTGTGCTTGGCCATGATTCATTGTACCATGGCTAAATGTGCCTATACACCAAACACTTGGATTTCATTTGTGTGCTGTTGAGCAGCTCACATGCTGCTCTTTTTTGCGATCTTCAGGCCACTTTCCATTTAGGGGTATTGTTGTTTTGGCCCCTCTTTGGTGCCTGGCCCTGGGTCTATTCACCACCATCAGCTCCTGGTTGGAACGATTTTTGTGGCTTCTTTTCCACAGTATTGAGATTCTGGTGTTAATATATTTGTCCGTTGGTCTACATCATTTTGCTTATCCTCTATTTCACCAACGCTGGTATATACAGAAAAATTCCATCTTGGCTGTCTCCTAAAGTCTGCCTCATGAAACACGTAGAGAGTTTACAGCCTTTATGAATTGAACATTACAAGTTCCAGCAATCATGGGTGATATGTTGTCTATACAGTACATGTATGATTTGTGGATATTGATGATATTACCAAAAATCGAATTGTATGTGTTTTCTATGTATTTTGCAATAGATTTTGTACGTTTTTAATACTTTGTTGGTTCATTTTATCTAGCACCACTCATAAAAGTCCCATGGGCACATCTTCTTTTGGCTTCACCTGTACAGCAAACACTCATGGATTACTGAGTATGGAAGCAGGGACCACTGTGGTCTGGCTGGAAGAGGTGATGACATTCTCAGGCATGCTTGGACCCAGCACAATGTGAGTGTAGGGGGATTTGGGAAGAGGGACAATCCTAGGCAACTGTGCCTAGTGTTAGTACACTCTAAAGATGGCCATACACTGTTAGATTTTTTTTTTTTTTCAGCCAATGGGTACAAATGAATCCTCAATGCCAGGACACTGTATTCTGAAAGCAGGACCTGCTGCTGCCAAAGTACATTGATCAGCAGCTGCAGCTAGTTGGCTGCAGCTGCTGATCAAGGAAAACTTTCTATTCAACAGAAGTTGATCAAGCGATTGACTTCTGTCTAGTGGGGATGGCCTCACACTGATCAAAATTTGGATGGTCCCGGTTGAACTGGCCGAATTTCAGTCAGTGTGTGTTCAGCTTAAGTTTGCAAGCTTCTAAAAACCTTTACCTCTCCTCTGTGGTATATTTATACTTGTTATTGTCTGTCTGGCATCTGTAATTTTCACCTTTTTATTATCCAATGTAAAGTGCTGCAAAATAAGCTGGTATAGATAATTAACTAATTAACCGCTTCAGCCCTGGAAGAGTTTACCCTTTTCCTGACCAGAGCACTTTTTGCAATTAGGTTCTGCGTCCTTTTAACTGACAATTGCATGGTCGTGCGACGTTGCACCCAAACAAAATTGACTTCCTATTTTTCCCACAAATAGAGCTTTCTTTTGGTGGTATTTGATCACCTCTGCGGTTTTTATTTTTTGAGCTATAAACACAAAAATGAGCGACAATTTTGAAAAAAAAAAAAGCAATATTTTTTACTTTTTGCTATAATAAAAATCCCTCAAAAATATATATAAAAAACATTTTTTTTCCTCAGTTTAGGCCAATATGTATTCTTCTACATATTTTTGGTTAAAAAAATCGCAATAAGCGTATATTGATTGGTTTGCGCAAAAATTATCGCGTCTACAAAATAGGGGATAGGTTTATGTTTTTTTTTTAATTAATTTTTTTATTAGTAATGGAGGAGATCTGCGATTTTTATCAGGACTGCCACATTATGGCGGACACGTCGGATAATTTTGACACATTTTTGGGACCATTGGCATTTTTACAGCGATCAATGCTATAAAATTAAAAAGGGGGGGTAACTAATGCGCAAAACCACAATGTAAATTTAAATGGAAAGAAGCTGCCAACATAAATAAGTGATCTCACACAACTCAAAAATGAATAATAAATTAATCAATATGTGGTGCTAATTAACGTGTGTAACAATATGATTATATAAAATATAATCAAAACAATCGATGAATAAACACAGATAGTGGGTAATAAATATAGCAGCTAAATAATAAAGTGCAAAACAAATCTAAAAAAATGCAATAATAAATATCCTGCTTCATTGAGAAACTCTTCAAAAGTGCAATATAAAGTGCATTAGTGAGTGACACAGCTGAAAAATATATAACCAGTGAATGTCCAAAGATTCCAATACAGTGCAATAAAAATAAAGTGAAAAAGAGAGATCCACTGAACCATAAGTAGAAATCCCAAAAACAGGGATCAGAACTCCTTGTGGCAGTCCATATGTGAAAAAAAGTGCAAGTGCAACAAACGATCAATGTGAAAAAAAGAAGAACGATGTCTATTCCATCCAATCACAATCCGGAGTGCGCCACCTTTTTCCCCCAGCCTCTCACCTCTAGCAGTGGCCCCCATGGGCCGAGTTGAGCTTGGATCGACAGATAGTGCAAATTACCTCAAATGATCAACCTCCAATGGTCACCTCAAAGGAACACACGGTATCCAGTAAGCAGCTTCGATCTCCAATCTCCAGAGAAAGGTGGCTCCATTGTGTAGTATTTTCAATACATTTATTAAACACCTGACCAGGTGTCGTTCACTTCCGGTCATGGCCGAGACCGGATGTATTCGCTCTGATTGCTGAGTTCCATGTTTTTTAATGTAAGTTACTACGTGTGCTGGATTTAATAAATGTATTGAAAATACTACACAATGGAGCCACCTTTCTCTTTCAATACATACCCTCACTACAACTATTGAGTCTGGAGATTGGAGATCAAAGCTGCTTGCTGGATACCGTGTGTTCCTTTGAGGTGACCATTGGAGGTTGATCGTTTGTGGAAATCTGTCGATCCAAGCTCAACTCGGCCCGAGGGGGGCGCTGCTAGAGGTGAGAGGCTGGGGGAAACAGGTGGGGCACTCCGGATTGTGATTGGATGGAATAGACATCATTCTTCTTTTTTTCACATCGATCGTTTTTTGCACTTGCACTTTTTTTCACATATGGACTGCCGCAACAAGTTCTGATCCCTGTTTTTGGGATTTCTACTTATGGTTCAGTGGATCTCTGTTTTTCACTTTATTTTTATTGCACTGTATTGGAATCTTTGGACATTCACTGGTTATATATTTTTCAGCTAAGTCAATCACTAATGCACTTTATATTGCACTTTTGAAGAGTTTCTCAGTGAAGCAGGATATTTATTACTGCATTTTTTAGATTTGTTTTGCACGTTATTATCTAGGTCCTATAATTATTACTCACTATCTGTGTTTATTCATTGATTGTTTTGATTATATTTTATATCATCATATTGTTACACAGGTTAGTTAGCGCCACATATTGATTCATTTATAATGCTATAAAATTGCATTTATTACTGTAAAAATGTCACTGGCAGTGAAGGGGTTGACCACTAGGGGGCAGTGAAGGGGTTAAGTGTGTCCTAGTGTGTGTTCTAACTGAAGGGGAGATGGGACTGTGCAGGGGAGATGACAGACGATCTGTCTGTTCTCCCGTCAGAGAACTGACAACTGTGTGTTTACACACACAGATCCCAGTTCTCGGTGTGCCCCGAGCGATCGCGGGAGCCAGGAAGTGATCGCGACCTCCAGGCTCTTGCATCGGCTCCATGGGAGAGCAGGGGCGCGCACGCGCCCCCTAGTAGCCGTCTGTATTACCGACGTAACACGGCGGCAATTTGCACAGCCGAGCCATGTTGCCGCAGTACAATTGCGGCGGCTGGTTGGCAAGCGGTTAATGGATTGATAGCAGGACTTTGGGAGTAGACACATTGATAATATAAAGTGGTACTAACTCCTGCCCCGACACACACACACTTTTTTCTCTCTTACCTACATTTCTGGGTTCTTTTCAAAACAACCAAGGCGCTACAAAAACGCCCTAAAATGCCTTAGCGTTATTACAGCGTTTTTAGTGCGTTTTAGAGGCGCTAGTGGTAAAATTAACGCAATGCTGCAAGCGTTTTAACAGCGTTTTTCAAGCGTTATTGAAGCATGTGTCGATGCTATCTTTCTGCTTGCATGTTTATCCTTTGTGAGATCATGTAAAACAAGCAGTGTCTTGTAAAGTAACAAGCAGTGTCTTGTTTTACTTCAAATCTTCATTTTTCTGGGATTAATTCTTTTTTTGGCACTTTAATTTTGTTTTTTTGGCACTTTGATGGTCTGTTTAATCATTCTGACCTTCCCACAATTTCAGTCCTGTTGTTGTAGATGCTCTCTTTTCTGCTTGCATGTTTACTTTTTTGTGAGATCATGTGAATTTTCTACAGCTCAGGGCGGACTATAGGCGCTATTCAGGCGTTTTTACAGCGTTTTCAATTCATTTCAATGGAGAGGGGCGTTTTTGAAGCGCTTTTTTCAACGCCCAAAAGCTGCTCCAAAGATGCTGCTTGCAGGACTTTTCTCAACGCCCCGCCAGCGCAATGCCTCAGTGTGAAAGGGTCCATTGAGATGCATTGGGAGCGTTTTATGAGCGTTTTAATAGCGTTATTTTTAGCGCTGAAACGCTGCAAAAACGCCTTGGTGTGAAAGGGGTCTTAATCACCCGCACAGCAAATCCAGTGTTTTCCTGCTGCAAGCCACTGTTTGGGTGCCATACAGCAGGTCCCCCATATTGGTCCTCTTCAGCTGGCTGCCTCCTCCGGGGGCAGGCAGCCAGCTCAAATGACATATGGGGCCACCCCTGGGACCACTCTCTGGCCCCCCCATCCCAGCCATTCTGCATCCCAACTTTGCCTCCTGGGAGATGGTAAGAAATTTTCTTTAAAATATCCTGTATTTTTACTTGGAGAGGCGAGGTGTGTTAAAAGTTAACTCCCTGTGAGTTGAATTACATTTTAAAGAAAATAAAATGGCAAAAACATCTGCATGTATTGATGGTGACGGAACACCAATGAAAATGTTGTTATTTATCAATATATTTTCACATTGTGATGAGTGCAATAAGAGATATTTGCATCAGTTTTAGTTATGAATTCTTACCACTCTAGTATTGTGACATTTCATAAAAGAGATTTTGCCTGTACTAAATGTGAGTTTTTGAGCTTTTTTAAACTTGAAATCAGAATAAGATAATATCAAAAACGTTTTATTAGCCATAAACTTTTTCTTAAAGAGGAACTGCAGTCTGCTCACATAATTTGTAAAAAAATATCTTTGCCATTCTAAAGGTTCCCTCCAACCACTTCGCATATTATTTTATATATACTGTGATTCTGTACTTGCCAAATATGCTGCAGAAATCTCCCTCCACTGAGTCTGCCTGCAACCATTTTAACTGTGGGCAGCTGAAGCTGCTGCCTGTTCACTTCCTGGATTTACACAGACACACCTCCAGCTCTGCAGCTCTCATTGGCCCTCTTATGACTCATCCCCCCCCCCCCCTTCCTGGCAAACTTTCACGAGAGTGAGAGAGCTGTGCATGATGTCATAAGCCTAAGCCTAGCCTATGTTTAGATCTTGCTAATCTAAAGAAGATATGTATAATGGTATTGAATTATATAGTTTATATAATAAAATAGTTTGTAAACAAAAAATATATGTATAATGATCAGGCATGCAGAAATTAAAAAGAAAACAGTGAAACAGCTTTGATGAATCGCTTCTCTTAGTGGTTCCTCCTGCTTGTCCTCCAGAAGACGATATGACACCCAGGACGACAGTTAATAAGAAAGTGTAATTATGTTCTGAAAGGTAAACAAACATTTTGCCCCACCAGCTTGCCCCGTAAAATCTTGTAAATATCTTCCATGACTTGCAAATGTTCCCATTGTAGGCATATGCTATATTGCTTTGGAAGAGCACAGAAGAGAATCACTCTTTTTAAAATGGCTACCTATCTAGAAAAGAATAGAAGAAAATAGCTTTTGTTAAATGTTTATATTTTCTTTGCTAACTTTCTTTTTTATTATAATGAATATTTAGAGCTGCTTCCTCAGCAAAAGTTGCTGCAAGCTGGCGTTAAAGTGCACGCTGATCATGTTTTACTTTATCTTCCCTTTTAGAAGGCTTGAAACATTTCTAAAGTTTGCTTTTAGAGGGGCAGATCCAAAAGTATAGTCAACAAACAGCCATTAAGGAAAAATGCAGACGGTGACTCTATCAGGCACACATGCGGTACATCATTTTTCTCCACTGAAATTTACTGTCATCACCATCTTTCTGGTTATCATACGCTGGGGGTGAGCCTCATCCCCTCCTAAAACTGATACTTTGAAAGGTAATCTACAACACATTCAGCGTTTCCACTAACAAGAATGGCAATAAGAATGTATTAACAAGAATGCTTTTAAATACATTATGTACTATTTATATTTTTTATTTCAACCGGCGATACAGTCAGGTCCATAAATATTGGGACATCTACACAATTCTAATCTTTTTGGCTCTATACACCACCACAATGGATTTGAAATGAAACAAACAAGATGTGCTTTAACTGCAGACTTTCAGTTTTAATTTGAAGGTATTTACATCCAAATAAGGTGAACAGTGTAGGAATTACAACAGTTTGTATATGCGCCTCCCACTTTTTAAGGGACCAAAAGTAATGGGACAGATTAACAATCATCCATCAAACTTTCACTTTTTAATACTTGGTTGCAAATCCTTTGCAATGAATTACAGCCTGAAGTCTGGAACGCATAGACATCACCAGACGCTGGGTTTCATCCCTGGTGATGCTCTGCCAGGCCTCTACTGCAACTGTCTTCAGTTCCTGCTTGTTCTTGGGGCCTTTTCCCTTCAGTTTTGTCTTCAGCAAGTGAAATGCATGCTCAATCGGATTCAGGTCAGGTGATTGACTTGGCCATTGCATAACATTCCACTTCTTTCCCTTAAAAAACTCTTTGGTTGCTTTCACAGTATGCTTCAGGTCATTGTCCATCTGCACTGTGAAGCGCCGTCCAATGAGTTCTGAAGCATTTTGCTGAATATGAGCAGATAATATTGCCCAAAACACTTCAGAATTCATCCTGCTGCTTTTGTCAACAGTTACACCATCAATAAATACAAGAGATCCAGTTCCATTGGCAGCCCACGCCATGACACTACCACCACCATGCTTCACTGATGAGGTGGTATGCTTTGGATCATGAGCAGTTCCTTTCCTTCTCCATACTCTTCTCTTCCCATCAATCTGGTACAAGTTGATCTTGGTCTCATCTGTCCATAGGATGTTGTTCCAGAACTGTGAAGGCTTTTTTATATGTTGTTTGGCAAACTCTAATCTGGCCTTCCTGTTTTTGAGGCTCACCAATGGTTTACATCTTGTGGTGAACCCTCTGTATTCACTCTGGTGAAGTCTTCTCTTGATTGTTGACTGTGACACACATACACCTACCTCCTGGAGAGTGTTCTTGATCTGGCCAACTGTTGTGAAGGGTGTTTTCTTCACCAGGGAAAGAATTCTTCGGTCATCCACCACAGTTATTTTCCGTGGTCTTCTGGGTCTTTTGGTGTTGCTGAGCTCTCCGGTGCATTCTCTTTTTAAGGATGTTCCAAACAGTTGATGTGGCCACACCTAATGTTTTTGCTATCTTTCTAATGGGTTTGTTTTGTTTTTTCAGCCTAATGATGGCTTGCTTCACTGATAGTGACAGCTCTTTGGATCTCATATTGAGAGTTGACAGCAACAGATTCCAAATGCAAATAGCACACTTGAAATGAACTCTAGACATTTTATCTGCTCCTTGTAAATGGGATAATGAGGGAATAACACACACCTGGCCATGGAACAGCTGAGCAGCCACTTGTCCCATTACTTTTGGTCCCTTAAAAAGTGGGAGGCACATATACAAACTGTTGTAATTCCTACACCGTTCACCTGATTTGGATGTAAATACCCTCAAATTAAAGCTGAAAGTCTGCAGTTAAAGCACATCTTGTTCGTTTCATTTCAAATCCATTGTGGTGATGTATAGAGCCAAAAAGATTAGAATTGTGTTGATGTCCCAATATTTATGGACCTGACTGTATACAGATAGTCTCGTATATATATATATATTCACTGCATACAGTTTAGCCATATCTCACTGCAGGCCGTTCCTGGTCTCCTGTTTCTAATATACTTCAGGCGGTGTACACAGTACCGTGCACCCCTAGTGCAGTTGCTACTACTTTTCTGGTGGTGTACACAGTACACAATACATACAGTGCACCCATAATTGCTATTAGACTTCTGGTGGTGTACACAATACCGTTCACCCATAGTGCAGTTGCTACTACTTTTCTGGTAGTGTACACAATACACTACACCCATAGTTGTTATTACACTTCTCTTGGTGTACACAGTACCGTGCACCCATAGTGCAGTTGCTACTACTTTTCTGTTGGTGTACACAGTAAACTATACATACAGTGCACCCATAGTTGCTATTAGACTTCTGGTGGTGTACACAATACCGTGCACCCTTAGTGCAGTTGCTACTACTTTTCTGGTGGTGTACACAGTACACAATACATACAGTGCACCCATAGTTGATATTAGACTTCTGATGGTGTACACAATACCGTGCACCCATAGTGCAGTTGCTACTACTTTTCTGGTGGTGTACACAGTACACAATACAGTGTAGTGAGGTGTTGCAAAACAAAATCCCCATCATGTCCAGAAGGCCACCAAGGAGAGACAGACGCTCACAGGCCACTAAAAGATGGTAAGCAGGCTTTGTGTCTACAGTCCACAGTGCTGGTCATGAACATGGTGCATCTTCTGCAGGTGGCCATGGGGCACGCTTGTCCTTTTTTTCTGCTGCTGGGACAGGGGCAGAAAAATTGGACCTTTGGTGGCGGTGGTGCCTCAACACTGTAACCCCTCACAGATACTCTTGTTGGGCGCAGGAACAGGCCCTGCTGTGAAATATTAGAACAGAATCTGTAATGACATGCCCCTGTTAAACAGGGACAGAAAAATTGGGCCTTAGGCAGTGGTGGTGCCCTAAACCAAAAATATTGCTGGAAGCTAGCATCATCAAGATTGAGGAAGAATAGGATAGTCACTCAGCATAGGCAGTCTTCAAGGGATCCCACATCCATAGAAAAATCAGGTGCTTGATAGCTGCTGCTGATCCAAGACTGATTCATTTTTATGAATGTGAACCTATCAAGGGAGTCTGTGGACAGGCGCACTCTATGATCCGTTACAGACCCTCCAACAGCACTGAATGTGCATTCAGAAAGAACGCTGGATGCAGGACAGGCCAGCAGATCAATTGCATATTGAGCAAGTTCTGGCCAGTGGTCCATCCTCAAGACCCAGTAACCCAGTGGATGCTCTGTTGGAAAGGTCTCCATGTCTGCTCTTGCCCCTAGATATTCCTGCACCATGTAATGCAGACGTTGGTGATGGTTGCTTGAACCGATTAGACCTTGGCGCTGAGGACTAAAAAATTGTCTAAAGGCATCGGTCAGCTGGCCACCTTCTCCACTGTTCTTCCTCTGACTGAACAAAGCTGTCATGGTTATGCAGTAATCTTTGTCTGTCAGCTTACCTCTCCTCCATGTGTTCACCTTTAGAGGCCAGCCACTCTTACCTGGCTACTTAAATAATCTCTCTTCAAAGTATTGCTCCACCGCAGCCCCTATCAGGGAACTCTATATTAACCTGTGCACTGCAAGCCTGCCTTGCTGATCAACCTTTGTGTTTTTAGCTTCCGTGTGCATCTTGCTGTGTCTTCTACGTCTGATTCCAGTTACCAATCTTGGATCGTTCTCGACTATCCCTGCCTGCTGGTGACCCTGACCTTTGGCATGTTCTATGTTTATCCTCGTCTGCTAGTCGCCCCAACCTTTGGCTTATTCCCTTACTATCTCTGTCCTCCTGTAGCCTACTGTAGGCGTGAGCTGGGAGACCCTGGGGGTCGTGACCTGGAGCCAGTTGCAGCCCAATCCATCCTCACCACTAGAGGCTCTGGTGAACACTTGCTGGCTCTTAGACTCCGCGCCCTGGGGAATTTTATGCTCTAGCCCCTGTGGAATCCATGTTGGTGTTCCAGCGGACCTGCCTTCCTTAACCACCTAGACTCCCACCCGCAGCAGTCAGCCATAGGGTCCACTATCTTTGCAGTGCACTCCTGACCCCAACGGTGTGCATCTGACACCTGGCCTCAGGTGACCTGACAGAAGCCTCAGCAACACATTGTCCAGCACCAGGAAATTGTAACCTCACAGGGTCTGGAAATGCATTGCACAAACCTTTCTTCAAGGCCTCCTGAAGATGTTTCATCCTCTGCTCCCTCTGCGAAGGCAGGATGAGTTCTGCAACTTTACCCTTGTCACGTGGATCAAGAAGGGTTGCCAGCCAGTAATGATTCCTTCTCTTTGATACCACGAAACCTAGGGTCCTTACACTGCATGGCCTCCCTGATTCTGCAAAGCCTGCGAAAGTTTGCAGAGGCATTCAATTCTGAGTCCTCTGGGTCACTAAGGATCACATGATCCATAACAACCTCCTCCCAGCCACATACAACTCTTTGGGTTTCTGGGGACTGAAAATCATCCCTTGAAGACTGCTGCTGAGTGTTATCCTTCACATCCATGCTGACACAATCCTCCTCCTTCTCTTCTTCTTCCTGTGTGTTTGGCATTCTTGATCAGTAGCCACTGGCGTGGTGAAAAGAAGCCAAGCTCCCCTGACCCTGTCCTGGTGCCATACACAGGTACTCATTGATGGCCCTCTGTTGTGTGTACAGCCGCTGCAGCATTGCCAACGTTGACTTCCACCTGGAGGACATGTCACAAATGAGGCGGTTGGTGGGCAGGTTGCATTCCATTTGAATGTCAGCCAGCTGAGCACTGGCATTGTATGATCGCTGGAAATGACCACAGACTTTTCTGGCCTGCCTCAGGAGATCTTTTAAGCCTGGGTACCTGCTCAAGAACCGCTGCACCAAAAAATTCAGGATGTGTGCCAAACATGGAACATGGGTCAAGTGTCCCTGTCAGAGGGTGGAGAGAAGGTTGGTGCCATTGTCGCATACAACCATTCCTGGCTGAAGCTGGCGTGGCGTCAACCACCTCTGAGCCTGCCCCTGCAGAGCGGACAGAATCTCTGCCCCAGTGTGGCTCCTGTCCCCTAACCTTAAACTATGTAGAGGGTTCTTTACTGTAAGAGCGGCAAGGATGTGGAATTCCCTTCCACAGGTGGTGGTCTCAGCGGGGGGGCATCGATAGTTTCAAGAAACTATTAGATAAGCACCTGAATGACCGCAACATATATATATTGTAATACTGACATATAATCACACACATAGGTTGGACTTGATGGACTAGTGTCTTTTTTCAACCTCACCTACTATGTAATTATGTAACTCATGCACCGCGGTGCGGTGCACTGCACTATGGCTGCACTGTATTGTAATTACAATTTTTGACCTAATATTTCACAGCAGGGCCCATTCCTGCACTCAACAAGAGTATCTGTTTAACAGGGGCGCGTAATTACAATTTTTGATCTAATATTTCACAGCAGGGTCTGTCCCTGTGCTCAACAAAAGTATCTGTGAGGCTTTACAGTGTTGTTCCACCACCACCACCACCACCACCACCACTGCCTAAGGCCCAATTTTTCTGCCCCTGTTTAACAGGGGCATGTAATTACAGTTATTGATATAATATTTCACAGCAGTGGCTGTTCCAGCGCCCACCAAGAGTAACTGTGAGGGCATACAGTGTTCTGGTACCACCAACACCTAAGGCCCAATTTTCCACAGAGTGTATAGGGAAGGCCGTATAGTATATACAGACGGTCCCCTATTTTCAAACATCCGACTTACAAACTACTCCTACTTACAAACGGAGGGAGACAACAGGAAGTGAGAGGAAATCTACCCCTAGGAAGGGAAATTCTCTCCTGTAAGAGTTAATATGGGAAAAATGTGTCTCCACTGATGCTTTATCACCAATTCTTGTTTTCCTAATAACCCGAAATTTTCAAAATGCAATTGTCATTGGGACAGAAAGTGAGGTGAAATCTTCTGAACAGGGGCACAGACAGCAAAAAAAAATGTTACAGGGGTGATAAGAAATGTCATTTTGTGCAGGGACTGTTCTAAACACGGGAAAAATGCGCCACTTTACAGGCTTACTATAGACACCCCCAGGCACGATATTTAAAGGAATATTAAACTTTTATTGTTTCACTTCAAGCATTATTAAAATCACTGCTCCTGAAAAAACGGCTGTTTTTTAAAACTTTTTTTTGCATTGATACATGTCCCCTGGGGCAGGACCCGGGTCCCCAAACACTTTTTATGACAATAACTTGCATATTAGCCTTTAAAATTAGCACTTTTCACGTTCGAGTCCCATAGACTTTAACGGGGTTCGTGTGTTCGCACAAATTTTTGGTCTGTTCGCATGTTCTGCCGCGAACCAAACCGGGGGTGTTCGGCTCATCCCTAGCCCCTGGTAGTGTGAACAGGAGGCGCAGGAATGCAAGTGGTACAAGTGTCTTTAGGTCTTGCCAGTAGCAGAGCGGGTATCTACGCCAGGAAGTAGAGGTCATTAGTAGTCTTCAGTGAAGCAGACGGGCTGGTAGACAGTTTGTGAATGGCAGACTGAAGCAGGCTGGTACTGGTGACAGCACGTGGATGAGGCATGCACTGCTAGCAGACTGTAGAACAGCAGGCACATCAGGATGTAAGGCAAGTACAGGAAACCTCAGGAAGATTAGCAGAGTCAGGCAGGCTGGCTCATACACTGGCAGGACAGATTAGGAACAGAGGAGCAGGCAAGAGCCTGGTCTGGGTACAAGCCGGTTCAGGAGTCAGTCAGTGGAAGAGAAGCCAATGGAGCAGGCAGAAGTGGAGGACAAGCCGGAGTCGGTGTAGGAGGAGTTCAGAGAGTGGTCAGACAAGCCGGGTCAGCAACGGGAATCAGGATGCAGAATCACAGGATTACAGTATACAGGGAAGGCTGAAAGACAAAGCAGCATTCATCCTGAGCACTGACACAGTTTAAATAGCCTGTTTGGTGCCAACATCTGTCACAAGTGCACGTGAGCGCGCTAATATGCACGTGTGCGCGTACCTATGCACATGCCCATATGCATGCACATAATTATTAGCCAAATTCCTACATCTATGAGAGAAAGCATGAATTAGCCTGTGAAGACGCACATAAGTCCATCCAAAGGAACCATGTTGTCTACTGACATGCCCTTTCTGACGGAAGGGTGGAAAAGCAGAGAGGGTGACAGGACAGCATGCAAAGCAGCATTGAGGAGTCCACCAAGGTTCACCAGGATCTAAGCTTTACAGCTCCTATGAGGAAAACCAACAATAGTTTACAGATATCCAACCATTGAAATATAGATCAGACCTTGATCTGCATGTATCAGTTCACTCTAGTACAAGGCTTGGTGACCTGCTGACTATGACAAAAATGATAGGAATTGCAAACCTCACTGCAAAAAAAGCATTAATTCAGCAGAAATATTTCCTAAAAACATTAATCAAATAAAAATAAGAAATTGATGTTTTCTTCTAGGAGTTGTTGCATGGAGATAGCATTAACAGTACATGACACCAGCATACTGTGCTTGGGTTATGCAATAGGGAACATGGTCTTCTGATTTCACAAGAAGACTAAGAATGTGTATTCTGAATAAATTTCTGTAAACTTTTGCCCACAACGTTCAAATACAGGAGGCTCTCAAATTGTGCTCAAAGGAAGTGCACCTTAACATTTAGTCTCTGGATTTATTTAGCTCTAGACATACATACTGTAGAATGCATGGTTATAATGAGAATAGACACTAGACATTTCTCAGGGCTTCTCCACTAGGAGCTGCTCTAGATAAATATGGTGATCTTTGTCTTTGACATAAAACAAAGGAGTGACGACAGGAAAAAGATCAGGTGGTCCATCAATTCTGTCCTTCTTTGATTTTTTTCTTTGCTGTTTTTTCAGGTTTTTTTGTCAACCTTTTTGCCTAAGTATAGATCAATGTTTGTCCCAAGCATATTTAATATCATTTACTGTTGACTGACCCATTACCTCCATTGAAAGTTTGTTCCAAGCATCAACTACTCTGTTGGCCTCATCCACACAGGCGGCTGGAGGGCAGTAAAAACAGGTGGTGGAGTTCTACTGCCCCATGTCCTCTCACCTAAATGAGAACATGCAGCTGCTGAGTTGTACACATGCCATTGCTCTGATGCTTTGCTGCAAATATTATACCCCCTGTCATGTTCAGTGGGCAGTGCTTCCACCAAATATGACCCATTCAAGTGAATTAGCTAGGCAAAATACCATCTCCCAGCCACCTGTCAACCACCTGCCCTCATGAATGAGATCTTTTATATAATAATACTTTCTAACCTTGTTTTTAAACGTTCCTCCTGCTAGTTTGAGGCAATATCCCTTATTTATTCATCTTGGTTTTATATGAAAAATGATGCCCTCCTGAACCTTATTTACATCTTTAATGTATTTAATGGTTTCAGCCATGTCCCAACTTTTCCCTCCTTCCTAAATACTGTAAAAATTGGGCCCTGAAGTCTCCACTGATATGTTTTATCCCTCAGATCTCCTACCATCTTTGTTGCCCATTAGGCAATGGCAACCTTATTATGCACCTTTGTATCAGCATCGAAAAGACACACCTTGCCCACCAACCCTTCAATTATATCATTTACAAACAGATTAAATAGAACAGGACTTAGTACTGAGCCTTGCTGTACACCACCAGTTACTCATCTCTGTTCATAATGAGCCCCATTTACAACCACACTCTGATATCTATTATTCAGTCGGTTGTGTATCCACTGAAAAACCCAAGGGTAAGTCCTAGTTCAACTTTTTAAGACATTGTTATGCGGAACTGTATGAAATGCTAACCATGCATGAGTGCGAGATGTGGGCATTATATAACCAGTTAGGTCCCAAAGCTATTTTCCCATTCTAGATATTGTTCAAGGCTATAAATCCTAACTCCAGATCATTTTTTAGTGTCGGATATAGTGGTACAGAGTAACATTTTAAGCAAGTTTGACCCTGTTGGAAAGATTTTCCCTCATTTCCTGTATCTCTGACACAGGACAGGATAGGAGTTCTAACCTTTCTATTTTTTTTTTTTATGTGTCCCAATTAGAGACATTAGAGAGGTTAGATATATTTACCAATGATGCACATAGCCAGGGTTGCATTTCTTATTACACAGGATAGGCATGTGCCTTTAAGTAGCAGAGACAAAGAGGTGGTTTTCCCTGTACACGTATCAATAAAATTTTTCCCCCATTGTCAGTACCAATTTTCTATTCCATGTAGGGACCAGTAGAACAAGAAAAGATTCTGCAGAAAAAGCTGGTTCTGGTGAAGAATAGTTCTTTTGGTTGTATGTCAAACAACAACTAAGAAAGATTCCCAGCTCAACTTTCTATCCAGCCTGCAACAAATCGAATAGCCTGTCTAATGGTTCACGTTAAAAATAGGGGCTTAGTTTGCCCACATTTGCAAATACGTGCGTAAGCTGCAGAAATTGTATTTGCAAATGTATACAAACGAAACCCCTATTTTTGACATGAACTGTTAGAGAGGACAATTTGGTTTGTTGCAGTCTGGCTGGTAAGCAGAGCTGGGAATTTTTCTTTGTTGTTGTTTGATATACATCGCCCTTCCATGTGCTCCTTGCTGTTAAGGCCAGTTATAGGTTGGGGCATTTGTTTGTACTGTTGGGTATATGGTGAGGGGGTGCACTGGACACTTTTGCTGCCATTATGCTATTTACTGGGTGTCAAGCGTCCCTTTAAGGTGGGGTGGGCTACCTCCAGGTATACCTACCCTCAATCTATCTATTATTATATATGTGCTCCTACTATGGAGGCTCTCAACATTTATAGAGTTAGTTCTGCAGATAACACTGGGATGCTTTGTAATGGCCTCTTCAGATTACAAATGTATTTGCAAATGTGTGCAAATGAAACCCCTGTTTTTAACTGTTGAACTGTTAGACAGGGCAATACAGTTTGTTGCAGGTTGGCTAGTAAGTGGAGCTGGGAATTTTTCTTTGTTGTTGTTTGACATACGTCACCCTTCCATGTGCTCCTTGCTGTTAAGACCAGTTAGAGGTTGAGGCAGTTGCCGTTTGTTTGTTCTTTTGGTTGTATACCTAAAAGCTCTAGTGAAGGAAATCCAGCAGGCAGCAATAAATGCAAAAGAAAAAACTAGCAGGTGCACTGGTGATAATTATACAAGTCAAAAGGCCATGCCTCCAAAATGGTTTGTCATGACAACTGTGTAACGTCCTCACTCTCTTCCCCCCCTGTATCCTGCTTGTTTTGGGCTTGTGTATCCTCGGAGAGCAGCACCGGCTGGACTGGGCGCATGCACATTAGGATCTGCAAGTCGAGCCTAGTGGTAGATAGCCTTGGATGTGCTGCCAGGATCTGGGCAGCTAAGTTGAACGTTCACGGCTTCCTCTTCCCCTGTCAGGGTGATTTTAGGAGGGTGGTCACAGTGGAATCCTGATGCTGTATCTATCTTCACACAATGTGAGTTTGACCATTGTAGTGTACCATACTACAGCCGAGTTACACTAGGGCTGCTTTGCACTCTTTTCTTTTGTGTTTAGACAGCAATAAACACCTTTTCCTGCTCTATCCAAAGTTCTGACTAGAGTTTGTCTTATTTAGACTAATTTAAAGTAACACTGTATGCCAGATTGCCTTAAAATAACACCAGGCACCTCTGTATAGTATAAGAATAGTGTACATCACACCAGTTATGGCTACTTCCAATAATTTCAGTAGGAAAATGTTTAAATTACTCAAAAGTTTGAATACTTGATATTTGGAATACTCCTGCAACATTATCTTGGTGTAAAATAAGAATCTCTGTACAGCAGAGAATCCATTGTAATGTGCAAAATCTGTAATATATTATTTATCATACACATTTACATAATGTTGACATATTTTAGAGAGCATGTATAGTGGTTTTCTACAAATTTGCTTTAGGTATTATTGTGAGGACTACTATTTCAGTGTTAAAATATATCAAAAGCCAAAACATTGATAGAGTGGTTAGGGGTTAGAGGCTCTGTCAATATTATACTGTGTATGTGTCCCTGATAGTGAGATTTATACCCCTATACTGTTTGCCCTGGTGACTAGTGAATGTGAGAAAAATGTTTGAGTTGTCACCAGAATATGAGCAAAAGTAAAATCCTGCAATAAGAACACATTTTTTTGTATGTTTGTTTGTGTTTTGAGAGTGATATACTCTTACTTCCTTTTATGTGAATACTGTACATTATATATGCCAGTTGATAAAGCTTTGGGCACATATTTTTTTTCATTTTGTCTTTGCCACCTGAAGAGTTCAACCTGTTGTTTACAGAGCTCAGTAGCTCAAGATAAAATGTATACAATTTACAAAAATTAATAACTCAGAGAAGTAACTCCTCTCTTGTTTCCTCTTTCCCCCAAGGAACTCTGTTAGACTTCAAATAATTACAGTTGTCCTTTTAAAGAATATGTGAACAATTTTACATCAATATATACAGCTAAATATACTACCTAGTATAAGAAGGACACAATGACATTACCATGGTTTTGAAATAACTCAGAGTTATGTTATAGAAACACCGCTACTCACTGACCCAATATATTTTATATCATATGGCAATGTCATCAAAACTACTAATTATATAATCATAATAAAGTTAATTATATAATCATAAAATAGTTATTGAAGGGTACATTGAATAGAGGCTAGTAAAATGTTATTATTATTTCCTATGCCTTTTGGTTTATACTGTAATAGAAAGCAGATAGCATAGTATCAGATCCAGCTGCTTGGCTTGTCCCTATGTCAGCAATATGACAGATTTGCTGACACTTAAAAATCGAATGTTCAGATTGTTCGAGGGCAATAGATGCAAATAATAAACAGATGTAGTTTTTCATACAGCCATATTAACATCATGAACAGATTTCATAAAACACATATGGTAGTAAATTCATGTAACCTAGTCTACAAATTCCTACCTACAAATCCACTATAACTGTTCCATGTATGAACATTTTAAAGCAAACCTGTCATACATCTGAACAATTTAAATTGAGCATAAAATAAAAAAGAGCAGAGGTTGTCACCAGTGAAAAATGCATGTAAAAATAATAGATTCAGCAGCTGAAGTAATAAGCAATTCTTGACTTTTCCTGTAAAAAGTCAAATATGGCTCCACCTGCTTTCTCTTCTAAAGCTTCTGTATTGGTTAGTGTCATCATATTACATGACTAACAGGGAGACTTAGGTAGTAGGAGGGGACATGCTCAACTTTCTACTGAAAAAGTAGATATTTTTTATAACTAGCTAGTAATTTATGTGGGCAGCTACAAATATATGGTAAGAAGTTTATGTCAGTGAGTGCATTCAGACAACCCCCCCCACTGTCTGCCGGTCAGTCCGGCACTTACCCCATCTAGGCAGGTAGCGGGTAGCAGCTCTGTGTCCTCTCCTTCATCGGCGGCTTCCAGTGTGCGGCTCTTCCCCTCCTCCTAGGCATCCAATAGTATCGCCTGTCCTTTCAAGCAATTGGGTCTCAAAACCCGCTTCCTGATTGGTCAGGAGGAGGATCAGTGTTACAATAGCGAATATTCATTCTATGTTGTAACACACCTGGGTGGGCTCCGTTCGCATTCTCTGCGCCCTGAGCAAGGGGCCAGGAGCATGGATAGGGGGAGGTGGTGATGGATAGGGGGGGCTGTGCCCGTGCGCCCTTAATGGACGGGCCGCCCCTGATTCAGATTTAGAAATGTTTATAGCTTGTTATGAAAAATGTTGACACTTTTTTGACATGCTTCATTTTGCGTTTCCTGCAATGTTTAGATTTGGGGCAAATCACTCAAAATGAACATGTAGCAATGTTATCCTTACAATCAATCTTCAAATATTTCTGTTCATTCCAGGAGACTCTTCACATTTGATACATGTTTTATGATTTATTCAATACTGATGCACAAATCTGCTGCGACATAATTCATCTGAGAGTTAATTAATTATGCAAATGAGGTGCAATTAACAAATGTGCTTAGTGGATGGTATTTGCATGATAATAAACTTCACATTTAATAAGATACCTTATTGCATTTTAAAACTAAAGGCTCATGTGAATAATTTGAAGCACATTGTGGCCAATTTGCTTTGATGTTGAATTTAATGACATTGACATTTCTGATCTGCTATTAAAATTAAATGACATAATATATTCTCATATGGCTGTTTTAAAGTGTTTGTTAACCCCCCAAAAAATGGATCCTGCTCCTTCAAAGCATGTCATATGACACAGTGCTTGTCCTGTGTCATTTGGCCCCCTGTAACATCCATAAAACCTGGCTGATCCTGCCAATTTCTCCCCACCCCTCTGTAAACTGACCATGGTAATCATGGCTGCTGAGACCAGACACCGTGGTCAGTTTACGTGCCTCTGTCATCAGCAGCCTGCTATCTGCCCTCCTCTCTGCTCCTGTGTCCTCCCCCTTCCCCTCTCTGTCTGTGTGTGAGCCGCCCCTCCCCCTCCTGCTGCTCTCATAACATTAAGCTGTATACACCATCAGCACTGCCTCTTACTGCAGTGTCCCCCCTCTGTGAATGATTTATACATATAAATGCTGTAAATACCTAAATTTAAGACCTGAGATTGCAATCACATGACCAGCTAGCTCTCACCTTCTCTCCTCTTCCCCTCCATACTGACATCAGCAGAGGAATCTCAGCCCTGCCCGCTGCATCTTTCAGAGGAGGAAAAGAGGAAGCTGGCAAGTCATGTGATCACAATCTCGGCAGTGAAATTAGGTATTTGCAGCATTTTTTTTTTTAAATCACATACAGAGGGGGACACTACAATAGGAGGCAGTGCTGATGGTTTATACAGGTTAGAGTGGCTTAACAACCACTTTAAACACCTCCACACAAATGTACCAATAATATGTTAACCACTTACGGACGCCATTATATGGCGGCTGTTTGAAGGAGGATATCGTTGTTATGGCAGCAGCTAGCTGTCATAACCCCGGTATCCTCGTCTTCAGCGAGCAGTCTGCTACAAGATAAAAGTGGTCTCTGTGGTGGATTCACCGCGAGATCACTTTTATCGGTGGCGGGAGAGGGGTATGGAGACGAGTGAGGGGAACATGGCCCCCACCCATCTCCATACTATTTCTGGGCGGAAGCAACGTCAAAACTTCACTTCCGCCCACAGCTCTTAAAGGGCCATTTTTTTAAATGATTTTTTAAACTACAAATTTTTTTTTTTAATTGCATTATAGTTTAAATATGAGATCTGAGATCTATTTAAGAGGTCCTGTCTTGCTTTTTTCTATTACAAGGGATGTTTACATTCCTTGTAATAGGAATAAAAGTAACATTTAAAAAAAAAGTGTAAAAATAAAAGGTAATATAAATAATAAATAAAAAAAAAAATTTTAAACACGCCCGGTCCCGACGAGTTTGCGCGCAGAAGCGAACGCATACGTGAGTAGCGCCCGCATATGAAAACGGTGTTCAAACCACACATGTGAGGTATCGCCGCAATCGGTAGAGTGAGAGCAATAATTCTAGTCCTAGACCTCCTCTGTAACTTAAAACATACAACCTGTAGAATTTTTTAAACGTTGCCTATGGAGATATTTAAGGGTAAAAGTTTGTCGCCATTCCACGAGCAGGCGCAATTTTGAAGCGTGACATGTTGGGTATCAATTTACTCAGCGTAACATTATCTTTCACAATATAAAAAAAAAATTGGGCTTTACTGTTGTCTTATTTTTTAATTCAAAAAAGTGTATTTTTTCTAAAAAAGTGCGCTTGTAAGACCACTACACAAATACGGTGTGACAGAAAGTACTGCAACGACCGCCATTTTATTCTCTAGGGTGTTAGGAAAAAAAAAATGTATAAAGTTTGGGGGTTCTAAGTAATTTTCTAGCAAAAAAACCTGTTTTTAACTTGTAAACAACAAATCTCAGAAAGAGGCTCAGTCCTTAAGTGGTTAAGCTTCATAATTTTATTTCTATATCATCATGGTTCATATTCTTATGTATTAAGTGATTAATTAAGGATTTTTTTGTGGTTAAATTTGAGAAGGAAAAAAACAATGCTTTCTGCTAAAAGCGTCTATAATCAGAACAAAGCCATTCTAAAATAAAAAGATGAAGTAGTTAGCACACCATTTTTCTGCTAGCGAACATTGATGGGGATGTCTGTTTTTAACCACTTGCCGACCAGGCATTTTATGGCACCTTTTACAAGTTTAAAACAGTTTTTCCTGACGCCACCATGGGAGCATACTTGTGATAGGCTCCGCCTTTCTCCCCTCCCTCAGGACCAATGAAATAGCATAAATTAAAGGCCAGTTAGGCCCTGCCCCATTCTTCTTTTTGTCCTCATACCTCCAAGCACCAGTGATGAGTAAGCAGTACTATGTTCCCCCCCTCTGCCTCCAGGCAGCTGCCGGCTGAGTTAAGCCTCTCCCAGTGCGAAGTCCCAGTATCAGGCTGCTAAAAGCGCCAGAGTAGCTTGGGAACTCCTTCTGTGGGTCTTGATGGAACTGAGCAGTTTTTCCTCTTTAGGAATGAAATCTGCCTTTAAGGTTGGTGTCTGCAACGCTTGTTGGGTTTGGGGAGGCCAGCTTTGCATCCTTCTTACCTTTGCCTTTGTTTGTCTCCTGTCATTTTCTGCAGATCCTGTTCTTTTCCTCCTGCAGTGGCACTGGTCTGGGTACATTACTCCCCCTAGACAGGTTCTCTGTCCTTTGCTGTCCTAGGCCAGCTGTAAGTATAGCTTATATTTGTAGGTTGTATATGTATAGGTTTGGGGTAGGTATATATATATATATATATATATGTGTGTATGTGGGGTGGACAGCTGGCTCAGAGACAGCCCATTAAAATAAAAGTGGCTTTATTCAGCAAAATGGCAAATTAAACATAAGATAAGACAGACTTGTCTTGTCTTAAGGTTGTGCACACAGGTACAGCTCACAGTTCAGCAGCACACAGGCTTATAGGTAATAGTTCATGGCTCCAATCAGAGCCACAGTCTTTATGTGGTTAAACTCACCCAGCACACCATCCAGCAATGGACATTTGCACACACAGCATGCTGCTGCCTCTCTCCTACTCAAACAACTCCTCTCTGAGACTTTCAGCCCAGCTGACAATTAGCAGGTCTGAAGGGGAAATATCTGCCCTCTTCGATTAACCCCTTCTTAACCCTGCCCCAGGCTTATCCTCTGCAGTATGTATATGTTTGTAATATAAACTACAGGTGTTTCACCAGGCCTGCAGAAACACCACTCAGCGCCAGGTCACTATGCTGATCCCAAATACAGATACGTGTAAAAGATACTAATGAACATTCAAAAGTACATATATATGAATAAACATCACGTCATATCCTGACGAAGTCAGGATATGACGAAACGCGTCAGTAGGAAGTGATGTGTGCGCTCCACCCGAGCCAACTGCACAACCAGGAAGTGACCATCGTCTCCTGTGTAGCGGCGCTGGCGTCTCATGGTGAAGTTTACACAGTCTCACTACCTGCTTGCTTGATTGATTGCTCTTTTTTAAGTTAATCGAGTCTTGAAGGCGCCGGAAGGTCAGGCAGCCTTTTTTATCACTTTGACCTTGCTACACAGAATCAAGGGTGACCAGTCATCTTGCGATTGAGCAGCAGGACAGCAATTGCGTATTTTCAGCTCAAGGGAGGATCTGGCGGCAATATGCTATTGAGAGATGTAGAACCCAGAATGTCTGGGTAGGAAGATCACCAGCAAATTCCGGAAGCAATTTACTTCCTAGGGGACTGGAATACAGGGACATACTGTCCATCATGCAAGCTTGCCAGAGCATGAGGGGGAGACTTGTCCACAGGTGGCCTTCCACAGACAGGCTTCTTTGCTTCTCACAGCAAATGCCAATTTAAGAATGTCAAGAATGAGCATGATAGTCACGACCA
The DNA here is from genome assembly GCF_042186555.1 of Aquarana catesbeiana. Classification (NCBI taxonomy): domain Eukaryota; kingdom Metazoa; phylum Chordata; class Amphibia; order Anura; family Ranidae; genus Aquarana; species Aquarana catesbeiana. Next base: position 322,167,310 of record NC_133329.1, read on the forward strand.
CCCCTCCATTCTGACCATAGGAGAACCTAGATTGCAACAGAGTTGTTCCAAGAGTGAGCTCTACTTTGGGGGGTGCGAAAGGCACTCTACTAACAGCCTCTATGCCAAGATCTGGAACAAACTTGTGTTTTTTTCTATTTTGCATGGCAAGATATTATTCTTACTGCGCCTCTGGTGGCAGCTGTTCTGGTCTTCTTGTAGGTCAGATTGGACATGAACCTTACCCTATACTCTTTTGAGGTTGCAGGTGTCAGCAAGAACAAGGTTTAATTTGGCCAAAGGCCCTTTAGTTTGCAAAATTTTGAAGACAGTCAGGAGGTTTCTTCAACTGCGAGAGAGAATCTTTCACAATTAAAATCTTTCGATGCTGTTGGGGTTTATTTCAACTGTTTACTCCAACAGGGCAGTGTTCGGTTTAAGACATCACTTACTAACCAGTATTTAGCGCAAATCGTCAAACAGAAGTCGGTTTGAGTTTCAAGCCCTTAGAGCTTATTGCTTTTGTTACAGGAGTAGAGTTGCATCCTGTAGTTCAGCTTATATCAGAGGTAGCGACAGCCCTCCATCTATCAATCATCTGTCCATTGCCTAACTTTCCAGACGTCCAAGCAAGAAAACCACACAAATTGGTCATTCCCAGAGCTTTAAAGAAGTTTCTGTCCACAATTGCTCTTTACGGTTCATAAAAGTCTTTCACTGTTCCAGATGGAATTCATCAGGCAAGAGAGGTTGCCTCCTGGACTTTAGCAAGATTGGTTGTGCAGATGGGAAATGGGTCATGAGCCTCCTTCAGTGACAGGATGCATCCTCTTCGAGAGGGGTTGAGGCCTCATAGGTGGCCAAGTTGAAAGCATCTATGGATTCATTCTAAAGGAAAGTGGCATGCTTTTCCCAGCATACCTTTCCAACCTTTACAGAATAGATCTGGGTGCCTTGTCATCAGTGGGCTTCGGAGGAATGACTGTTCAGTCTTCTGTCCAATTTGAAAATATATAAAATAATTATTTTGGTTTGTTAAGTAGAACCCACCCTGTCAGCTAGGATATGTATCACTAGTATGCTGCCATGGTGGCGTCAGGAAAACGGAAAATTGTATCATACTTACTGTAATTTTCCTTTCCTGACGCCAATCCATGACAGCATACGGACCCACCCTTGTGCGTTTCGGTATCTAGCTAATTACGAAGAATGGGGCGGGGCCTAACTGGCCTTTAATTTATGCTATTTCATTGGTCCTGAGGGAGGGGAGAAAGGCAGAGCCTATCACTAGTATGCTGCCATGGATTGGCGTCAGGAAAGGAAAATTACAGTAAGTATGATACAATTTTCCATTTTTTTGCTAGAAAATTACTTAGAACCCCCAAAAATTACTTAGAACCCCCAAAAAAAGGCAAAATGGAAAAATTATACAAAATATAAATATAAATATAAATACAAAATACATTTCATCACACTTTTATATTTTGTATAATTTTTCCATTTTGCCTTTTGGAACTGATGACTCATTGTTTGAGCACTTTGTACTACAAGGCGGTGGGACTGTTCACCATTTAGTTATTTACTTGGAGTCACCATTAAGTATTTGCTGAGTTACTACATATGTGCTAGTATGATACTAGCCCTTTGCACTGAGTTTTATCTTTTGATAAGTATTTGCTGAGTCACCACATATGTGCTAGTATGGTACTAGCCCTTTTGCACTGAGATTTTTCTTTTGATAAGTATTTGCTGAGTTACCACATATGTGCTAGTATGGTACTAGCCCTTTTGCACTGAGATTTTTCTTTTCTTCTGTTTCAGTATTTACATGATATTTTTTATGTGCTAGTATGATACTAGCCCTCATGCTCATTATACCTTTATATTTTGTATAATTTTTTCATTTTTCATTCACCTCTCTATACATTTGAGCTAGCCCCTTCCCCTCCCTCCTCCTTCCTTCCCCTCTTATCACAGCGCATGTCGGGTAAATAGATACTTAATGCTTTAAAATTGCGCATGCTCGTGGAATGACAATAAACGACGGTACTTAAAAATTTCAATAGGCGATGTTTTAAATGCCTTTACAGGTTACCTTTTTAGAGTTACAGAGGAGGTCTAGTGCTAGAACTATTGCTCTCCCTCTAGCATTCACGGCAATACCTCACATGTGTGGTGCAAACACCATTTACATATGCGTGTGCGACTTATGAATGCGTTTACTTCTGCACACGAGCACGGAGGGATGGGGGTGCTTTACATTTTTTTTTCTTATTCACTTTACTTTTTATTTTTACACTGTCCCTTTCATTTTTTTATTTTTTTTTGGATCATTTTTATTTCTATTACAAGGAATGTAAACATCCCTTGTAATAGAAATAAGGATGGCGGGTCATCTTTATGGAAAGATTTGAGGTCAAAAAGACCCCAAATCTCTTCTTTACCTTTGAAAGAAAAAGATCTCAGAAAAAAAATTACTTTCAGCTTGGACTGGAAGTGACATCATACCATCAAGTCCTCCAAAGCCATAGCTATGTGAGCAGCCGGCTGCACAGTTGGACCGTTTCTCGGGCAAACCAGCAGAAACAGTAAGCCGGGAAATATCGGCGAGCAGCGGAGGGGGGTGGGGATGCTTGTCCCTTCCTGCTGCTTCAGAAAGCTTGCATGAGAAAGCCAGCCACTGGCTGCAAAAAACAATATTGGAGTTATGGCTGATATCTTTAGCCATAATCCCAGTAAACCACTTGCAAACCGCAACGTATATACGTATTGCAGTCGGCAAGTGGTTTCAAACCAGCTATTTTGGATCCCTTATTATAGCAAAGTAGATGTGACATGCTCTTCTTTTAGAGGGCTCTCTTTGAATCGTCTTTTTAGCTATGGAGTCAACACAATCTTCAATGTGTGTTTTTTGTTGGTCAGCACCAACAGCTAATCAAATGTTAACACTGACTATTCAGGTTATCCAAATCACACAATAGCACTAGAGGCCTGTACAGGTGCTTACAGGTTGGTTTCTTGTTGAAGGGTTGATATGTTCACATGACTATATTAATTTTTGTTTTAAAAGATTCATAAAAAGGTTTATATACAACATCTATGTGCACCCAACAGTAATATTTCAATTGAAAGTGGAGCCTGGTGAGTTAAATATCCATTTTTGCATACCTCTTGGGAACTTCAGTGGCAACATCTTCCTTTCATACTTCTTGATTCTGTTCCAGCCCACTTTGAGGTTTTGCATTATCCTGCTCACCCTTGGGTGTTTCCACACCTTCTGTTCCATTCTCCATAATATAAAATAAACATCCAAAGACATGAGTGTGCCCTCTTATAACTGCCACAGCAGGTGCACTGGCCTGAAAACTTGACTGTATGTTTAGTTTAGTGGTCATATGTGGCTAATGTTGTTTTTCATTTTAAATGTTTTACAGGTTTTTTGGGATGTTATAGTACTGTATTTTTTTTCCTAGGGGATAATCAGCTAGTAAAGTTTTTTTTAGGTTATAATTGATTTTTTTTGTATTTTATCAGATTTTTCTTGAGTATCTGCATTTTTAATGACTTTGGGAGAAGTACTCAAAGCTCTTTCCTTTTCTGTTTTTGCTATACCAGAAACATTGTGGTGGTTTAAATATCATCCTTGGACAGCGTGGCCCTTAAAATACAGTGATGTTGCTAAATGATGTTAAGTACTCTAATGAAAAATAGTCATTACTTCCAGTGAAATTACATTTGTAATGTTTGTGTCATGTTTAGAACATATTTTAGTAATACGTGGTTAATACAAACAGTGTAAGTTACTTGCTGAAAAAACTTGTTTATAGCTTCCAGTGGCCTTATACTATTGAATCCTCCTAAACTGGACAGGGAAATGTACCTAAAAAACAACACATACATAATTGTACATCTTTGGTCAAAAAAAATACAAGCAGTTTTTTTTTCAAGAGATTTTAAAAACACAAGGTGGTTGATTTACTAAACACGGAGAGTGCAAAATCTGCTACAGCTGTGCATGGTAGCCGATCAGCTTCCAACTTCAGCTTGCTCAATTAAGCTTTTACAAAAAAAACTGGAAGCTGACTGGTTTCTATGCAGAGCTGCACCAGATTTTGCACTCTCCAGTTTTAGTAAATCAACCCTAAGGTGACTTATGCCTAGTCATTGAGTGTTAAGTCTCGTACACACGATCGGATTTTCTGACGGGAAATGTGTGATGACAGGCTGTTGGTGGAAATGCTCCATCGGACAATTGTTGTCAGTTTTCCGCTTACAAATGTTGGACAGCAGGTTTTAAAATTTTCCGTGGACAAATGTCTGTTGTCGGATTTTCCAAGCGTGTGTACACAAGTCCGTCAGACAAAAGTCCAAAGTATAAAAATGCATGATCGGAAGCAAGGATGAGCCAGAAGCGGTCGATCTTGTAAAGTAGCGTTCGTAATGGAGAATTAAGATTTGTGACGTGGCAAATGATGAAATCTCGAAATGCAGCGCACATTCTCTTCTTCTTTAATGGGATAATAATGAAGCTGCTTTGCTGATGATATTGATGGAGTTATTGCAAACTAATTTTTAAAGGCATTTTTTTCTAGTGATATCAAGAATAATAATATCATTATTATTTTTTTTTTTTTTGGGCAAGTTACCACAACACCATTATCCCGTCGTTTTTAAGATCAAAGATACAACTATGTTGGTGTCCCTTGTCAATTTTACATTGTATTTTTTTAAATGTAACTGCCTACTCCCAAACTGTTATTTGAAGTAAAACACATAGCCAAGTACTATTCTACACAATTTTTTTTATTGTGCATCAAAAAAAGAAAACAAATAAAATTAGACATGCTATCTGCCAACAGAACTTAACCAAAAAGTGCATTCTATGCATCCAAAAATATGGAAAATATAACAAATCAAATCATTATTCAACCAAAAAAATAATGTCAAAGCAATAACTCCAAGGCCAATAATAAATAACAGGTTAACTTCTTCGATTCCGCAACATGTCTGGTTGACGAACTGCCGTTCAGAAACGAATTGAAAAGCACAAAAAGAAAAGTGCAAAATGAAAAGCAAGAAATGAAAAGCACGAATCAAGACTCACCAAACTTCTACTAACAAGAAATTAGCAGAAGGAGCCCAAAGGGTGGCTCTAAAGAGCTGAAAAAACCATGTAGTACGTCACTACGTTCGTGATTGTTGGCCAACAATTGTGTGCCGTGTGTATACAAGACAAGTTTGGGCCAAAGCCCTTCGGACAAACGTCCACGGTTTTGTTGGCCAACAATCCGATCGTGTGTACGAGGCTTAAATGCAAGACTCGAGATATCAATGGCAACAGACTTGATGCTAATGTTTTTATACAACTTTGTTATTACTTATGAATTGACAGGAGTTGTAAGGGCAGAAGGTTTTTTATCTCAAAGGGTAACTTCACTTTCATGGGGAAAAAAACTAGCAAATAAAGAAAAAATATTATTGCGTACCTAATTGCGACACGTCACATTGTATTTGAATGTTATTAAAAAGTCTGTTCCTTTTCAACCTGCAGCTCTGTAATTTTCTGAAAATGCATTGCAATATGGCTACCTGCCCCCCCCCCCCATCCCCAAACATAATTTCCTGCTTGTGTGATTGGCTGACCGATTTCCCAAGTCTGCCTGAAGATACAAGTCAGATTTCAGGCATCCCCTGGAAGAAAAATGTCATTTTTGGTGAGATACTCCTAATAGGAAATTCCGTCTAAAGGGATGCAGACCCAACTGTCAGAAACCATTAATCAGACTGAGACAGAAGTATAGTTAAATCACACTTGTTTAATAATAATAAAAAAGGTAAAAGAGTAAACATAGTCAAAACATAGCCAGAGTTCAGGAACCGCAACGGATGGTCAGATAAGCCAAAATGTCAGGGAGACAGAGATGAGCGTAGTAGAACAGCAAGCAGGATCTGGAACCAGAAGGAATGTCAGCCAAGCAAGTCTTTAACAGGAACACAGGAGAGCGTCTCTAGAAATGTGACCAAGGCGAAGGCCGAGATCATCTGGACTGGAAAGCTTAAGTAGGCAGGACTGACAAGCAGGATAGCATCAACAGGTGAGTCACGGTGGAGAGAGGAGCTGGCAATTAGCCAACAGCTGAGCGGCCAGCTTTGAGAAGGAAGTGCTGAGCCCAGCCCTGACATCAGTAGATTTCCTCGTTAGAGCTCTGCAGCTGCACAGCTAATTGATAATTATGAAACCACTCCCATTAGACCCACTCGGCACAGAGGTACAGAGGAACAAACAGGAATTTCTTCAGAATAACAAAAGGTAGGAATCCGCAACAAAGTTTGTTATAATCCCTGCAATGTTTTTTTTTCTCAACAAAAGTGGAGTTACGCTTTAATGCATTCTGTGCATTAAGATAAAAAACCTTCTGTGTGTAGCAGCCTCCCCAGCACCCCTAATTACTTACCTGAGCCCCATCTCTCTCCAGCGATGTCTACGATTCTCTTAGCCATCTGGGACTCTCCTCTTGATTGGCTGAGACACAGAAGTGGCACCATTGGCTCCCATTGTTGTCAATCAAAGTCAGTTAGCCAATCAGGGGAGAGAGGGTCGGGGCAGGGTCAGGGCTCTGTGTCTGAATGGACACAGGGATCTGTAACTCGGCTCAGGTGCCCCCATAGCAAGCTGCTTGCTGTGGGGGCCCTCAACAGCGAAGAGAAACCGGAGAAGAGGAGGATTTGGGCTGCTCTGTGGAAAACCATTGCACAGAGCAGGTAAGTATAACATGCTTGTTATTTAAAAAAAAAAAAAAATGAGACTTTACAATCACTTTAAACATGTTCAAGGACCCCCCTAGAGAGACAGTTTCAAAGAGAGGCATTTTGGTTTTCTAATCCCAACACAGGTTCTCCCAAAAATGTTATTGCAATATCTATTGTTTGTAGCATTGCTCACGTGTTTAGTTGAAAGTTTGACTTTGACCTCTGCAGGTAATATTGTGTGCAAATTAGTCCTAAGATGTTTCTGAGAAATGTTCTTTTTTTTTACCTCTCGCTTTAAATCCCAACTCCAGCTTCCAATTGCCAACCCCATCCTATCCTAGCTCCATTTCCTGAACCACCAGTCACATGATGAGCAGGGTTCCCCTTCTCCAGTGTTGGTTGTGGTTGGCCCTCACTGGTGAATATAATGGTGCTAATTTGACATATGACCACCAATTCCACTGTAGACCTGGTCTGTGTGATGAAGTTATCCCAGAAGGTGTGCAATTGACAGCTGTATGCTATTCAACCTGGTTAGTAACATCAGACCAAAAAATTGAGATGCAGCTGCATCAAAAAGGGGAATTAGGGAAAGGCAACATGCACAATGGGCCCCAAGGCCCTAAAAACATTAAGAAGGCCATTGCGTTCTCACAATGGTCATCCACATTAGAAAGTTAAAGTATCTAGAAATCCGAAATCAGGAAAACAAGCCCTAAACACAACAATTTATACTGTCTTACTCTGTGGAATATTACTAATAATAGTTAATACTTATACTATGTATAATATCACACAAAAAGGTGGAAAAAATGTGGCTTTTAAAAGGTACCTGACCTATTTATATCAGATGTTAATTCCACACCTCTACCCATGCGTACATAATGATAATCTCTTCACAGGTTCACATGCTAATTAACAAATATAACGTAATTGGGCCAAAGGCCTCTTTGGTACATCACCTTCCAATTATCACATGCAAGGTTGAATGGCATGAAAAGGGAGAAAGGGTGAAATATATTCCTTGTTGTGAAATACATTAAGAAAGGAGTGAAAAAAAAAAGTATTTGAGACATATAATGTTCCAGTTTGGAAAACATATTAGCAACATTTCTATAAATGTGCCCTAGAGTCATAACACTCATATACCATAACTAGAAGATGTATATCCTATTAACAGGTTACCTAGAAGATCAATTAAAGGTTAATCATATCAACGTTAATAGCAGCAACAACATATCCTTCATTACAAAATGTACTTCATAGCCAGCCATGAGACTAAATGCATAGTATTCCTCACTCAGGTCTCTTCTTCATCAAAGTGATTGTAAAGTCTCGTTTTTAATTTTTTTAAAATAACAAACATATCTTACTCACCACCACTGTGCAGCTCGTTTTGCACAGAGTGGCCCGGAACATCCTCTTCTGGGGTCCCTTGGCGGCTCTCGCGGCTCCTCCACGCATCAGATAACCCCCTAGGAGAAGCGCTCTCCCAGGGGGCTCCTGAGTCCAGCATTTGTGTCCATAGACGCGCGTGAAGCCAAGTCCGGCTTTTGCGTCTATGGACACAAATGCTGGACTCAGGAGCACGTCCACAAGGTAACCCCCCCCCCCGGGAGAGCGCTTCTTCTAGGGGGTTATCTGATTGGATTTGATTGACAGCAGCGGCAGCCAATGGCTGTTTTGCTATCAATCTATCCAATCAAGAGCCGAGAACCCTGGGCGGAGGAAGAACCCATCTCCGGGGTGTGAAATTCCAGGGCTCAGGTAAGTAAAATGGGGGGGGAGGCCCGTCACTGCCAGGTGTTTTTTCACCTTAATGCATAGGATGCATTAAGGTGAAAAAACACAAGGGTTTACAGCCCCTTTTAGGATGTTCACTGTCAGCACATACACTTACTGGCCATTTTATTAGGTACACCTGTTCATAGGGATGGGCGAACGGTTCAGCCCGAGCATAAGTTCAGGCCGAACCAGTGCCATCTTAAGAGAATTATAGGCCCCCGGGCAATACAGTGCACTGGGGCCCTGTTTAAACAATCACACACAATTGCCCATCAAATGCAGCTTTACTGTGCCCATGAATGCAGCCTCACTGTGTCCATGAATGCAGCCTCACTGTGCCCACCATTGCAGCCTCACTATGCCCATGAATGCAGCCTCACTGTGTCCACCATTGCAGCCTCACTGTGCCCATGAATGCAGCCTCACTGTGCCCACCATTGCAGCTTCACTGTGCCCACCATTGCACCCTCACTGTGCCCACATTACAGTCTCACTGTGCCCATGAATGCAGTCTCACTGTGCCCACAATTGCACCCTCACTGTGCCCATGAATGCAGCATCACTGTGCCAATTAATACAGACTCACCATCGCCTGGTAACACACCGCGGGCATCTCTTCCTGTGTATCACTGAGCTGGCTGGGTCTGTGTTCGGCGGCCGCATTGTCACAATGTCCCGCCCCCTAGACCGGCTCGTGTGATAGGCGGAACACTGATTCAATCCACTATGAGACGAGCCAGTCTAGGGGGGCGGGACCTTGTGACAATGCGGCCGCCGAACACAGACCCAGCCAGCTCCTTGATACACAAGAGGAGGAGGAGAGAGGGAAAGAGCGGAGGGCTGCAGCCGCAACTCAAAGTGGCCCCAGGGCAGGCGGCCTACTGGGAAATTTCCCGGTATCACGGTAGGCCAGTCCAGCCCAGGCTGGGGTCGCTGGGCAGGTGGGGTCCCCCAGGCAAGTGGGGCCCCCGGGCAACTGCCCAGCGTGCCCATGTGAAAAGAAGGCCCTGGGCCAAACTTTCGCTGTTCGGACATTCTGTGAACAGCCAAACAAATGGGTCATTCCACCTGATTGGCTGAAGCAGAGAAATCAGGGCACGAGCACTGTCAGAGTCATGATTGGATACTGTCATCATGACTTTATCCAATCATGGCTCATTCCCGCCCCACAGTATAAAAGTGTAGTGTAGTGAGACCGTGTCATTCATAAATACATTAGTGTAGAGTAGGGACAGCTCAGATAGTTTCAGTGTAGTGTAGTGAGACCATGTCAGTAATCTTTACATTAGTATACAAAAAAGGATAAATGGCGCTAGAACATACAAACATGCATATAAAGAGTCCAAAGTAAATGTGAAAAAACATCCAGGGTGTGATAGTCAATAAAATTATATATATATAGAAAAATTGTATGTATATATATATATATATATATATATAAAAAGTCACTGAAATTAAAGATCTGATAAAAAGCACCAGCGGCAGCTCACTTGAGAGTGGAAGCAGGCAACTCTGAAAAAACAATGTAAAAAACAGCAAGAAGCGCCAATCTAAGTGCAGTATCATGAAACTTTAATGAGATAATTATAAACGGACAAACAGCCAAATGGCTACTCACAAAGATGAAATAGGTTAAGGCAAGGACAAGTAATGGGTCCAGGGACGTCCTCCTCAGATGTGGGCAAAGTGCATGGTGCGGAAGACAAGCGTGGAACGCAAGGCACTTAGTCCAGGAACCAACAAAGCGGAAGTGACGTATGGACGTGTTGGATGACGCGTTTCAATGCTTCCGCATTTTCTTCAGATCCGATAGGCTAATACAACAGGTGTCCTTTTATGGGAGCTATGGAGTCAGTAACTAGGCAACAGCTAAAAACAAAACACGATATACTAAATACAATAACAATGAGATGAAGAAAATGAGTTCAAAAACACCAGAAAAATGTGAAAGTGAGATATAAAAAAAGGGTAGAAAGAAAAGAAAAGAAAAAGAAAAAGAAAAACGGAAAAGGATGAATAAATAAAATAAAATAAGGAAAATTCAAAAATAAATAAAATTCAAAAAAATATATTAAAAATATACAAAAATATATAAAAAATATATGAAATAAAATATAAAGTAAAAATAATAAATAATGAATAATATAAGAAAATTATAAAAAATTGTTGTTGGAAGAAATAAAGAAAAACCTTGGTAATAAAAAAGAGAGAAGAAAAAAATATATACATATAGAAACATATATATATATATATATATATATATATATATATATATATATATATATATAAAAAATTATTATAATAGAAATAATAAAATAATAATAATAAGTGGAAAAAGAAGAAAGAGAAAAAATGGGAAAAAGATCTGAGCGAGAAATATATATAAAAAAATATATATATAAAAAAAGTGAAACCTAAAAGGGGAGCAGTTGATTAAAAACTGTATATGGGCTATAATAGTCACACATGTGTAAATGTAGGAAACATACATATTGACTACACCTAAAAAAAGGGGACATCTACATACAAATGGAGGAATATAGTAACCTTAAAAAATAAGAAATTATGAAAACCTAAAAACCTGTCGATGAACTTGTGTGTTTGTATGTATACACCCCCATGTACACACACAACACACATGATAAGTCCTAAGACCTAGTTTTAGGACTTATGCAAGTTCCTATTTCCCCTCTTATCATCATTTTCTCATTTATCATTACTTCATTTCATGTCATTCCCTTCCTTACTGCTACCTACTATTATTACTTTCCTCTCACTTTGGCCATACCCTTCCAGTCTATAGCCATATTCAGTTTCTGCTACCTTTGGGTATTTTTCTCCTACTCTGTTCTGAATTCATTAACAATAATATTTCCATCATGTGTGTTGTGTGTGTACATGGGGGTGTATACATACAAACACACAAGTTCATCGACAGGTTTTTAGGTTTTCATAATTTCTTATTTTTTAAGGTTACTATATTCCTCCATTTGTATGTAGATGTCCCCTTTTTTTAGGTGTAGTCAATATGTATGTTTCCTACATTTACACATGTGTGACTATTATAGCCCATATACAGTTTTTAATCAACTGCTCCCCTTTTAGGTTTCACTTTTTTTATATATATATTTTTTTATATATATTTCTCGCTCAGATCTTTTTCCCATTTTTTCTCTTTCTTCTTTTTCCACTTATTATTATTATTTTATTATTTCTATTATAATAATTTTTTTATATATATATATATATATATATATATATATATATATATATATATATATATATATATATATATATGTTTCTATATGTATATATTTTTTTCTTCTCTCTTTTTTATTACCAAGGTTTTTCTTTATTTCTTCCAACAACAATTTTTTATAATTTTCTTATATTATTCATTATTTATTATTTTTACTTTATATTTTATTTCATATATTTTTTATATATTTTTGTATATTTTTAATATATTTTTTTGAATTTTATTTATTTTTGAATTTTCCTTATTTTATTTTATTTATTCATCCTTTTCCGTTTTTCTTTTTCTTTTTCTTTTCTTTTCTTTCTACCCTTTTTTTATATCTCACTTTCACATTTTTCTGGTGTTTTTGAACTCATTTTCTTCATCTCATTGTTATTGTATTTAGTATATCGTGTTTTGTTTTTAGCTGTTGCCTAGTTACTGACTCCATAGCTCCCATAAAAGGACACCTGTTGTATTAGCCTATCGGATCTGAAGAAAATGCGGAAGCATTGAAACGCGTCATCCAACACGTCCATACGTCACTTCCGCTTTGTTGGTTCCTGGACTAAGTGCCTTGCGTTCCACGCTTGTCTTCCGGTTCCTGTCTACTGCGACGGCTCTGGCTCTCCATGTCCACTTAGACGCTGGTTGTCTTTGCGGACACCTCCATCGTTTTGCAGCCCAGCACCCAGCGATGACCCCGGTGACTACTTGCACATCCTAACGTGGACAGCGCTTCCAGGAGAACCTGCACCATGCACTTTGCCCACATCTGAGGAGGACGTCCCTGGACCCATTACTTGTCCTTGCCTTAACCTATTTCATCTTTGTGAGTAGCCATTTGGCTGTTTGTCCGTTTATAATTATCTCATTAAAGTTTCATGATACTGCACTTAGATTGGCGCTTCTTGCTGTTTTTTACATCTTTACATTAGTGTATAGCTAGAGTAGGGACAGTTCAGATAGCATCAGTGTAGTGACGGTTGAACACCGTCTATTTGATTGCGTTACTGCCAGTTTAATGCCATTTACTTCTGCGTGCGTTACTGCCAGTGTAACGCCATATAGTTTTGTGTGCGTTACTGCCAGTTTAATGCCATATAGTTCTGTGTGCGATACTGCCAGTTTAACGCCATATAGTTCTGTGTGCGTGACTGCCAGATTAACGCCATATAGTGTTGTGCGTTACTGCCAGTTTAATGCCTTTACTTCTGTGTGCGTTACTGGCAGTTTAAGGTCATTTACTTTTGTGTGCGTTACTACCAGTTTAATGCCATATAGTTTTGTGTGCGTTACTGCCAGTTTAATGCCATATAGTGCTGTGTGCGTTACTGCTAGTTTAACGCCATATAGTTTTGTGCGTTACTGCCAGTTCAAAGCCATTTACTTCTATGTGCGTTACTGCCAGTTTAGTGCCATTTACTTTTGCGTGCATTACTGCCAGTTTAACGCCATATAAGTTGTCTCTAGTGGTAATGATGAAGATGGAGGAGATGGAGATGATGATGCTGATGATGAGGTCACTGATCTGACTTGGGTGGCAAATAGAGCAGAGGAGGAAACTGAAGGTGAGGCGGCACAACCCCAAGGATGCCGACATCAAGAAAGAGTAGAAAGCAGCCACCCTATTCCATCACATTCTGCAGCTGTTATCTCCCAGCCCACTCCCCAAAGCTCAGCTGTTTGGTCCTTTTTCAACATATCTGCAGCAGATTGCTGTTGCTATCTGCAAACTGTGCCTCAGGCACATCAAACATGGCAAAAACACCAACCATTTGGTTACCACATGCTTAATAAGGCATTTAACATCCAACCACTCAGCCCGTTGGCAAGAACACCTAAAAGCCACACAAAAGGGGAATAAATCTATCCCTCCTCCTCCTCCTTACCCACTTCAGTCTGCCCCTGCTATACCGAGTCATTACCTCTCAGCAGCCTCCACTGATCAGGATGATGGTATAGCACAGGGAGTCCCAGGTCTTAGCACCACATCTGCCAGCAGCACACCACAAGCTGTAGACTGTAGCCGGCAAATTTCTCTGCCCCATCTGTTGCACCAAAAAAAAAAACAGTCTCTGCCACTCACATGCCCAGCGTCTAAATGCAACCTTGTTAAAGCTGTTGGCTCTCCAACTTCTGCCTTTCAGCCTGGTGGATTCTGCCCCCTTCCATGAATTCGCACAATGTGCTGTACCACAATGGCAGGTTCCCAGTCGCTACTACTTTTCACCTAAGGTCGTTCCATCTCTCTACCATCACGTGGAAGGGAATGTTCTGGCATCGTTAGGCAAGGCAGTTAGCTGTAAAATCCACCTTACTGCTGACACATGGTCCAGCAAGCATGGATAGGGATGATATATTTCATTCACAGCACACTGAGTAACGCTGCTTGCAACTCGAAAGGATGCAGGACAGGGTTCGGTGCTGCAGCTTGTTGTGCCCCCACATCTCCATACAGCTGGTGGTGATGATGCCTGACCTGTGAGCTCTACCCCCTCCTCCTCCTCCTCCACCACCTCCATGCCCTCCTCTGCAAAATTGTCCTATGAACATCAGGTACCCCCTAAACGTTCAAAGGGCTATTCCCAGAGTCAGGTTAAAAGGTGGCATGCAGTGCTTCAGCTGATGTGTTTAGGGGACAAGAACCACAACGGGGCAGAGATTCTTGCAGCTCTGCAGGGACAGGCCCTGAGGTGGTTGACACCACGCCAGCTGGAGCCAGGAATGGTGGTGTGTGATAATGGCTCAAACCTTCTGTCCGCCCTTAGACAGGGAAAGTCGACACAGACACATGTGCCATGCCTGGCACATGTCCTCAATTTGGTGGTGCAGCGCTTCCTAAATACATACCCAGAGTTGCAAGATGTGCTAAAGCTGGCCAGAAGAGTTTGAAGCCATTTCAGGCGGTCATACACAGCCAGTGCTTGGTTGGCTGAAATTCAGTGGGAAATTCACCTGCCCGTAAACCACCTGATTTGTGATATGCCCACAAGGTGGAACTCAACTTTGTCAATGCTGCAGCAGCTATACATGCAGTAGAGGGCCATCAACGAGTACCTGTGCGAATATGGCACGACAACAGGCTCAGGCCGCCTTGGCTTTTTTCCCCCACGCCAACGGCTGATTATTAAGGACGCATGGACTGTACTGTCACCATTTGAGGAGACCACAAGGATGGTGAGTAGTGACAGTGCATGCACCAGTGACACAATCCCTGTTGTGTTTCTGCTGGAGCAGACTCTGCATGGCATTATGGACAGGGCACTGGAGCCAGAGCAGCAGGAGGAAGAGGAGGACTTCCTTTCCTCTCAAGGCCCACTTTATCTGGACACCATCATACCTATGTCACAGAACACAAAGGAAGAGAGAGGGGAGGAGGATGAGGAGGAGGATTCTGGCACTTTCATAGGCTTTGAAGAAGAGGAAGACATGCGTCAATCTGTAAGCAATGGCTTTCCAACCCCAGGACCCTTGGGAGTAGTACGTGGCTGGGAGGAGGAAGTTCCAGATGCTGTCATCCTTAGTGACCCCAAGGAGTCTGCTGCTCAAGCCTTCGAAAATTTGAAGCGCATAGGCAACTTCATGCTTCAAAGCCTGCAAAAGGACCCAAGAATACGAATCATAAAGGAGAAGGATGATTACTGGTTGGCAACCCTCCTTGACCACTGTTATAAGGGGAAGGTCAGGAACAGGGGATTACCAACAGGCAGGGCGGAGTCCACAGGTGGGTGCTCAGGCAGCGGTGTCCTCCAAACAACACCCAGATAGGTAGATAAAATAGAAAAATAGCCTGCAACTCCAATCCGTAAGAAATATTTATTGGCACATATAGGAAAACAAAAGAGCAGATGGGTTTCGGCTGAAGAGCCTTGGTCACTGCATAAAAATAACAGAGAAACACATTCTATAAATAATATATGGGGATCTCCACCCACCCAATCAGCATCAGGCTAATCAAGCTAATTGAAGAGTTGTTGGGTTGGTGGGGGAGTATACCACTATGAAGAAACTTTAGGAGCTGGACATACTATTGGTTGATGATCTATACACATAAGCAGACAAAAAGTAAATAAACACTAGATTTGAAAATACTCATGACACACGTGAGATAGGAGAAAGGAAAAACAGAAAAAGGGAAAAAGAAAGAATAGAAGAAGAAAAAAAAATTAAAAAGAAAACAGGAAACGAGGAAAAAAGGAACAGTAGAGGTCACTGTTCCTTTTTCCTCATTTCCTGTTTTATTTTTACATTTATTTTTCTGACAGTGTCGTGGAAAACATCGTTTCGAGACTTCTGTTAGTCAAGAGAGGAGCGTTGGAGAAAGCGTCCGCCTAAAGGAGGCATTTCGGAATTTTTTTAGTCCTCGCCGCCCAGGGCTGTCAGCTTCCGCATCCCATCGGCAGCGTCTGCATCACATGGTGGATGATTACCTCGGGGCCAAAGACAAAGAGATGAGAGATGAGATGAGAGCTTTCCAGATGACGATCCGCTGACTGACTGGGTCATAAGAATAGACCACTGCCCAGAACTTGCCCAGTATGCTATTGAGTTGTTGGGCTGCACTGCATCCAGCGTGCTTTCAGAATGTGCATTCAGTGCTGCAGGAGGTTTCGTTACTGATCACAGAGCGTATCTGTGCATAGACTCCGTGAACCGTTTGACATTTATAAAAATGAATCAGTCCAGGATTACCAGCTATGAAGCCCCTGATGCCGATGTCACTGATTAAGTCTTTTTGGGATGTGGAATCTCTGCAGGACTTTGAGGCTGCCTAGCTTTGAGGGTGTTCAATCATTTCATCTGGAAGAATGTTTTTGGTATAGGTTTCATGGGCAAAATTAACACCCAAAGACCAATTTTTCAGCACCTGTTTGACAAGTGCATATCATTGCAATTTTTTTTGCCTTCATCAAGAGCCCCTCTATAGGGTTACGGCGGGAAGGTGCCCCCGACACCCAAAGAGTAATTTTTCTGCACCTGTTTGACAGGTGCATATCATTGCATTTTTTTACAGCAACGCCAATTCTAGCTTTCATCAAGAGTACCTCTATAGGGTTACAGTGGGAAGGCGCCACCGACACCCAAAGACCAATTTTTCTGTACCTATTTGACAGGTGTATATCATTGCAATTTTTTACAGGAAGGCCAATTCTTTCTTTCATCAAGATTACTTCTATAGGGTTACATAAAAATTGGTCTTTGGGTGTCAGTGGCGCCTTCCCACCGACACCCAAAGACCAATTTTTACGCACCCGTTACTTCTATATAAAATCAAAGTGACACTGGAATGTATCCAAAAAATCTTTAATCTTGTTCCCAGTGCACTACATTGTGGCCTCATCATACACACTGGCTCCCCTGCTGTTGCTGTGGAAAATAAAGGCACTTTGCAGGGAAAATGTCATCTTTGTGGCTTTATAAATGCAATTATTGCTGTAGCAGATTCTAGACATGGTACAGATCTGCCACTTTACAGGTAGACTAAGGGGACCCCCCAGGCACTATATTCGAAGGAATTTTTCATTTTTAGGGTTTCACTTTAAAAATCAAAAAAACCCTGCTGTGTTGCACCCTCTGCAGCATGCAAAACATACATAAATATATAAAACAAACCTAGAAAAGAATATATACCAAAGGGATATACAGAAGGTAATTTCTGGCAGTATATGCCACTTTAAGTATGTCCTCCTTCAACCAGGTATATGCCTGCTTTTGTGTTGCACCCTCTGCAATTACAAAATGGGTACCAAAAATAGTCCTCCGCTGGTTAAACCCAGTTGGGAAAGGATGTGTTGTGAAATGACTCGTGGATCAGAGTGGTGAGAATCAAGAGATGAGTGATAGGAAACCACAATTCCAGTGTTAGTGTGCTGATGTGCTACACCCTCTGCATAAAATTGGTGCTTATCTTTTGCAAACCTAAGTGCATATATAACCCTTTTGGATGAAGAGATAAATATAAAGTGAAAGTAAGAAATAAATAGATGCGGCCTATTCAAGTGGGTCAAGAGAAAAATGTGTTGCACCCTCTGCCAGGTGCTATACCAAGAATGAAAATTAAATTGTGACATTAAATGAAAAACAATATGTGTAACCTAAAAGGGTTAGACCCAGTGATATAAATATATTCTATTTAAATGGATGTGGGATATGTTATACCCTCTGGCGAGTGCTAAACAGAATTATTTTTACCACTAAATGAATTTTTTATCAAATAAATGCATATGATAAAAAATTCATTTAGTGGTAAAAATAAAACAGGCAAACCAAATACTTTCTAATTAGAACGCCACACCTACATCCTTTCTTAACTAACTCTAATATACTTCACTTAGGTGATAGTGTATCTGTAGGGGCAGCAGTTCATTTCTCCTAAATCTCTTTTCTTTTAAATTTTTGTACTTGAATCCAGTGCGCGGATTTACCTATAAACCTTCTCCATTTAAAAATGACGTTTTTCACAAACTTTTTTTTTATTGATACATGTCCCCCAGGGCAGGACCCAGACCCCTATAACCATTGTATGCCCAATTACTTGCATATAAGCCTTAAAAATGGGCACTTTTGATTTTTGATGTTTGACTCCCATTGACTTTAATGGGGTTCGTTATTCGGGTCCGGTGTTCGGAAGCTCTGGTGCGAACCGAACAGGGGTCCGTTTGGCCCATCCCTACCTGTTCAATTGCTTGGTAACACAAATTGTTAATCAGCCAATCACATGTCAGGAACTCAATCCATTTAGGCATCTATACGTGGTGAAGGCGACTTGCTGAATTTTAAACTGAGCACCAGAATGGGGAAAAAAGGGGATTTAAGTCACTTTGAACATGGCATGGTTGTTGGTGCTAGACAGGCTGGTCTGAGTATTTCAAAAACTGCTGATCTACTGGGATTTTCAGGCACAACCATCTCTAGGGTTTACGGAGAATGGTCCAAAAAAGATAAAATATCCAATGAGTGGCAGTTGTGTGGACGAAAATGCCTTGTTGATGTCAGAGGAGGATGGGCAGACTAGTTTGAGATGATAGAAAGGCAACAGTAACTCAAATAGCCACTCGATACAACCAAGTTATACAGAATACCATCTCTGAACACACAACACATCGAACCTTAAAGCAGATGGCCTACAGCAGCAGAAGACCAAATCGGGTGCCACTCCTGTCAGCTAAGAACAGGAAACTGAAGCTACAATTCCCACAGGCTCACCAAAATTGGATAATAGAAGATTGGAAATACGTTGCCTGGTCTGATGAGTCTCAATTTCAGCTGCAATATTCAGATATTTTCTTGGCACACTTTGGGCCCCTTAGTACCAATTGAGTATCGTTTAAACGCCTCGGCCTACCTGCATATTTTTGCTGGCCATGTCCATCCCCTTATAAATACAGTGTACCCATCTTCTGATGGCTACTTCCAGCAGGATAATGCACCATGTCACAAAGCTCAAATCATCTCACCACTGGTTTCTTGAACACGACAATGAGTTCACTGTACTCCAATGGCCTCCATGGTCACCAGATCTCAATCCAATAGAGCACCTTTGGGATGTGGTGGAACGGGAGATTCGCATCATGGATGTGCAGCCGACAAATCTGCAGCAACTGCGTGATGCTGTCATGTCAATGTGAACCAAAATCTGTGAGAAATGTTTCCAAAACCTCGTTGAATCTATACCACAAAGAAGTAAGGCAGTTCTGACCAGCCCTATACTAGCAAAGTGTACCTAATAAAGTGGCTGGTGAGTGAATGTCTTGCAGTAAAACCTGATTAGTCCAGAGTTCCTTCCTCTTTCAGTATGAGTGCTGCTATACAGGGGGTTTCAAGAGGCTGATATTAAAACAAGCTCCTACACAAATTGCATGTACTGTACATATCAGCCTACAATGTGCCTAAGCTATTCTGTATTGGGTGGTACCATTTGTTTACTGTTCTGTAATGATAAAAGTTCATAAATAAGGAATGCATTAAAAAAAAAAAAAAAAGTTAAAAACTTTGCTTTTTTTATTAAAGCATTTAGCCATTCCATCTTTTAGTTCTCTAATTTTAGCTTTTGCAGTATTTGAACAGTTTTTCATACAGTTTATTTATAGCTCACTACCTTTACAAAAAGGATTTTTTTTCAAATTTAGAAAAGAAAGTTTTCTTTGATGATGGTACTATAACAGTGCCAAATATAACAACTTGTAATGTAAGCATCTCTTTACTCCTATGCAAAGTTTTCTGATTCCCTTTCTAATTTTCTGGTTTTGTTGTGGTCGACCATGAAACCTTACAGGAGTGGCAATGGTCACATTAGTACTCCAAGCAGAGGCAAGATGCAGGCTCAAAATATGCCACCTTCCTTATTCTATACAGCCATATGGCACAGCGGGAGAGAGAAAGTCACAGCAATTTTTGTATTCCTTCACAGATTTGTTGGCAGGTAAAACAGTTCAACTCTCTCAACAGTGTATATAGCTGTTTAACTGGAGTTGTTATTTCATCTTGGAAGTCTGTTTATAATAGGCACCGTTGGCTTCATTTTGACACAGACCTTTAATGAAGAACTATGCATATATATAAAACATGAGAAATACCTGTCACTTGACAGGATTAGAGAATCAAATAAGTATTCTAATAGAAATAAAATGTGTTTTTCAAGTTTTGCAGTTATAGAGCCCCTCTTTTATAATAATAATATTCATCATTATAATTAAATACAGTGCCTTGAAAAAGTATTCATACCCCTTGAAATTTTCCACATATTGTCATGTTACAACCAAAAACATAAATGTATTTCATTGGGATTTTATGTGATAGACCAACACAAAGTGGCACATAATTGTGAAGTGGAAGGAAAATGATAAATGATTTTCAAAATGTTTTACAAATAAATGTGTGAAAAGTGTGGCGTGCATTTGTATTCAGCCCCCTGAGTCAATACTTTGTAGAACCACCTTTCGCTGCAAATACAGCTGCAAGTCTTTTTGGGGATGTCTCTACCAGCTTTGCACATCTATAGAGCGACATTTTTGCCCAATCTTCTTTGCAAAATATCTCAAGCCGGGTCAGATTGGATGCAGAGCGTCTGTGAACAGCAATTTTTAAGTCTTGCCACTTATTCTCAACTGTATTTAGGTCTGGAGTTTGACTGGGCCATTCTAACACATGAATATGCTTTGATCTAAACCATTCCACCGTAGCTCTGGCTGTATGTTTAAGATCATTGTTCTGCTGGAAGGTGAAGCCCCACCCCAATCTCAAGTCTTTTGTAGACTCTAACAGGTTTTCTTTTAAGATTGCCCTGTTTTGGGCTCCATTCATCTTCCCATCAACTCTGATCAACTTCCCTGTCCCTGCTGAAGAAAAACATCTCCAGAACATGATGCTGCCACCACCATGTTTCACGGTGGGGATGGTGTGTACAGGGTGATGTGCAGTGTTAGCTTTTCACCACACATAGCGTCTTGCTTTTAGGCCAGAAAGTTCAATATTGGTCTCATCTGACCAGAGCACATTGATCCACATGTTTGCTGTGTTTGCTTTCCCCCACATGGCTTCTTGCAAACTACAAATGGGACTTCTTATGGCTTTTTTCAACAAAGGCTTTCTTCTTGCCACTCTGCCACAAAGGCCAGATTTGTAGAGTGCACTACTACTCGCCTTCCTGAGCTGTGGACCTCAACAGCTCCTCCAGGGTTACCATGGGCCTCTTGGATGCTTCTCTGATTAATGCTCTCCTTGCCCAGCCTGTCAGGTTAGGTGGACGGCCATGTCTTGGTAGGTTTTCAGTTGTGCCATATTCTTTCCATTTTCAGATGATGGCTTGAACCATGCTCCGTGAGATGTTCAAAGCTTGGGATAATTTTTTTATAGCCTAACCCTGCTTTAAAATTCTCCACAACTTTATCCCTGACCTGTCTGGTGTGTTCCTTGGCCTTCATTATGCTGTTTGTTCACTAAGGTTCTCTAACATAACTCTGAGGGCTTCACAGAACAGCTGTATTTATACTGAGATTAAATTACATTCAGGTGAACTTTATTTACTAATTAGGTGAGACTTCTGAAGGCAATTGGTTCCACTAGATTGCAAAGAAAAATGGGCAAAAATGTCACTCTCTAGATGTGAAAATCTGGTAGAGACATCCCCAAAAAGACTTGTAGGTGTAATTGCAGCGATAGGTGGTTTTTCAAAGTATTGACTCAGGGGGGCTGAATACAAATGCATGCCACACTATTCAGAGATTTATTTGTAAAATATTTTGAAAACCATTTATCATTTCCCTCCACTTCACAATTATGTGCCACTTTGTGTTGGTCTATCACATAAAATCCCAATAAAATACATCTATATTTTTGGTTGTAACATGACAAAACATGGAAAATTTCAAGGGGTATTAGGGCACTGTAGCATATACAATTGCTATATGAGCAATTTTGTAATTTAATATAATTAAAAATTACCTTCTCATTTCAGTCTAAAGTCACTGTAATTTTTTAAAACTGTTCAGGAAAATATAATGCAACATGGCAACATGGAGCCGTTCTGTACACTGCTTATGTATGTGATACTCCCAGAAATGTAATTTCCTACTTGTTGGATTTGCTCACTGATTTTCCCTGACATCTGCATTAAAGTGTTACTAAACCCACAACATTAAAATTAGTCTGTGTATGCAATAAAGCATGCTTGTTATACTCACTGTGGAACCTAAGGGGTTAATCCTCCGCATTGTGTAAAAAGGCTGTTTGATCCTGTCTTCTCTGATTCTGTCTGCTCCACATTCCTTTGCAACTCCTGTGTGATTCAGTACAATGACATTTTCAGCCCAGTTGAATAGGCAGAAATAGCACTGGATTGCACCAAATGTAGTGCATGCACTACTTTAAAAGCACACTGCAACTGTATCGCATTGCACTGCGCTACCATACGATCTGGTGCAGGCAAACGCACTGCATTTGTGACCTGTATTTGGGATTTATTTAGGTATTTATTGACACCTAAAGCAGAACGCACACCTAGTACATTTAGAATGTGGTGCTGGAAATGCGCAGGAAATTTCCAGCACCAGGTTCCAGTGTGAACTGGCACTAAGGGTTAAATACTTCTAAAGAGATGCAGACACTGCAGGTTTCCTCATTAATAACCTTGGGAGTGCACCACTTAGTTAAAATGAACCCAGACTCTCCCATTCAGGAATCAGCCATGCAAGGACACAAACAAACACAACAAATAGCTTGTTATTCATGATAGAAAAATGTAGGTAAGGTTGTTAAAATCTTTGCAATGTACATTGATCACCCAGAAGGGATTAATTTTTCTCAACAAAAGAAGTTTAACTTAAAAGCTTTTTAATCTTTCCTTTCATTAATTTCTTTTGGACAGAAGGCTAAGGTTAATTCAGACTTAAGTATATCAGCCAGTTAAAAGGACAGCTTTTATGTCCAACATAGAGAAGTAAACAAAAAAAAATACAAATATAATTATATATTATATTATATTATATATTATATTAATTATTGGAACAACCCAAAAAAATAAAACAATCAAAATAAAGTAAGCATACAAAACAAAATGAATATACAGTATCTCAAAAAAAAAATGACTACACCCCTCACATATTTGTAAATATTTTATTATAACTTTTCATATGACAACACTGAAGAAATGATACTTTGCTACTATGTAAAGTAGTGAGTGTACAGCTTGTATAACAGTGTATACGTGCTGTTCCCTCAAAATAACTCAATACACAGCCATTAATGTCTAAACCTCTGGCAACAAAAGTGAGTACACCCTCTAAGTGAAAATGTCCAAATTGGGCCCAATTTGCCCATTTTCCCTCCCCGGTGTCATGTGACTCATTAGTGTTACAAGGTCTCAGGTGTGAATGGGGAGCAGGTATGTTAAATTTGGTGTTATTGCTCTCACTCTCTCATACTGGTCAGTGGAAGTTCAACATGGCACCTCATGGCAAACAACTCCCTTAGGATCTGAAAAAAAGAATTGTTGCTCTACATAAAGATGATCTAGGCTATAAGAAGATTGCCAAGACCCTGAAACTGAGCTGCACCACAGTGGCCAAGACCATACAGTGGTTTAACAGGATAGGTTCCACTCAGAACAAACCTTGCCATGGTCGACCAAAGAAGTTGAGTGCACGTGCTCAGCGTCATATCCAAAGGTTGTCTTTTGCTCAGAAATCTACAGATGTATGCAGAGTGGTAAAGGAGAAAACAAAAGGGGAAAAACAAAATTTTAAAAGTAAAATTTTAATAGAGTTAAGAACACTCACATGATTGTAGATAAAACAGCGCTTGTACAGAATCAATGAGCAGCAGTGGAGACCTTTCCGACGCATTTCATCTCCAAGGACACCCCAGACGATGTCCTTGGAGACGAAACGGGAAGGTCTCCACTGCTGCTCATTGAATCTGTACAAGCGCTTTTTTATCTACAATCATGTGAGTGTTCTTAACTGTATTAAAATTTTACTTTTATTTACGGAATTACACTATGTGGTCCCCTTTTGTTTTCTCCTTTACCACTCTGCATACATCTGTGGATTTCTGAACATCGCTCTATATGAGAGGTTACTTTCCATGCGTTCCTATTGGTTTGCGAATAGAGAATCTCCGGTCTAGGAAATCGACAGCTTCAGAGTTTATCTGCCACAATACAAGCCTGTTTGACACGCAGAACATACGTTCTGGCGTGTTCAAACATTCTGACAAGCCTCCTCTTCTCACAGTGGTGGTTTCCTCACAGTCACATATCTCAATATATGGACAGACACGTTTTCCCACATTGGAGTTTCTTGCTGTTGAGTTTGATAACTCTTAATATATAGACTGGGACTATATATACAGACACGTTTTCCCACATTGGAGTTTCTTGCTGTTGAGTTTGATAACTCTAAATATATAGACTGGGACTATATATACACTGAGTTTTTGCACCACTGCCTGTGTTGTCAACAATATTGCCACTTTCTATGTGTGTTATATACAGATTGAGCTTTTGCACTACTATCTGTGGTGTCATCAACATTGTCACTTTCTATGAATGCTAACAACATTTTTTATTCCCATTCACTGTTTGAAGCCTTCTGGTGCCATTTAGGCACTATTTTATAGCGCTACACTTTTTGTTTTTGTTTTCCATTGAGGGAACCATGAATGCCAACATATACTGTGACATACTGAAGCAGAGCATGATCCACTCCCTTCAGAGACTGGGCCGCAGGACTGTATTCCAACATGATAACGACCCCAAACACACCTCCAAGACGACCACTGCCTTGCTAAAGAAGCTGAGGGTAAAGGCAATGGACTG
Source organism: Aquarana catesbeiana (assembly GCF_042186555.1). Taxonomy (NCBI): domain Eukaryota; kingdom Metazoa; phylum Chordata; class Amphibia; order Anura; family Ranidae; genus Aquarana; species Aquarana catesbeiana. The sequence continues at coordinate 322,192,380 of NC_133329.1, forward strand.
GCCAAGCATGTCTCCAGACCTAAACCCTATTGAGCATCTGTGGGACATCCTCAAACGAAAAGTGGAGGCGCGCAAGGTCTCTAACATCCACCAGCTCTGTGATGTCGTCATAAAAGAGTGGAAGAGGACTCCAGTGGCAACCTGTGAAGCTCTGGTGAAATCCATGCTCAAGAGGGTTAAGGCAGTGCTGGAAAATAATGGTGGCCACACAAAATATTGACACTTTGGGCCCAATTTGGACATTTTCACTTAGGGGTGTACTCACTTTTGTTGCCAGCGATTTAGACATTAATGTGTTATTTTGAGGGGACAGTAAATTTACACTGTACACTCACTACTTTACATTGCAGCAAAGTGTAATTTCCTCAGTGTTGTCACATGAAAAGTTATAATAAAATATTTACAAAAATGTGAGGGGTGTACTCACTTTTGTGAGATACTGTATATATAACAACAACCTGAGTAGGTAAGGGCTGCAGATCGCATTCCTGTGTGATTCTGCGCAATTCAGTGAGGTGTGATTTTCAGCCCATTCATTTGAATGGGCTGAAATGGCACTGATCACACAAAAAGTAGTGCTTGCACTTCTTTTCAAAAAAGCACCGCACCAAATTGCATGGTATTGCAGTACCATGTGATCTGGTGCAGGCAAACACACTTTGTGATCAACATTTGAGGTGTCGTTAGGAATATATTGACACAGCAGATCACAGAGGCAGTGCGTTTTCAGTGCTGTGCTCGAAACGCACACACAACACACTTTTCCCACACTGCGTTCTGGTATGAACTGGCCTTAGCAATAAAGTAATATAATAAGCTTGCAAAAAACCTACCAGACACGTGACAAACTTAAAGTGGATCTTCACTGAATCTGAGCACCACAAACCAAAAACACGATTCAATTAATTGTTAATATTCAAAGCAAATTTTTCCATGCTTTACTTTGTTGAGAAATCACTTTGAAAAACACCCCCAGCATTTCTGGTTGTGGCCATCTTGAGTAAGGGCAAATGATTCCTGGAATCCATCTGCCCTTGGCTCAAAAATGCATGCAGGAGGGTGCTCTTAGCTGAGAAAACCACCCCTCCTCTCTTCCCCTCCTGAAGATTCTTGGGATGTATGACATAATTTGCCTAGGCAAGAAACCAGGAAGTAACCAAATAAGTGTAAAAAAAAGTTTAAATCAAGTAAATATGATATACTTCCCTATCTGTTTACTAATGGTAGCAGCATAAGGATTAAAAATAACCAATTTTGATTTGGAGAGTGAAGTTCCACTTTAAAGTAAATAGTAGCCTTTGCTGCAATATGCATCTCCTTTCTGGCACTGTCTCCTGAAGATTTACCTATCCCTCCAGCTGATATCACTGGACTTCCAGATTGAATGACACCCCTGTTATTCAACCAACTTCCTGTAAACACAGGGTGTCATAGAGCCACTTCCTGTTCATACGTTGTCATACTGCCCTAGGCCCACAGTGCTGCTGTACAGAGGGGCATTTACACATCATTAAATAAACACTATTCTGTACAGAAATAGGGACAAGCCCTCACTTGGGGGAAGAAGAGAAGAAAGAGGATACCACATACCACATGACTGAGGAGAAGGCAACTGGAATAAATGTATTTATACTAAAAAAAATTATAAAATAAATATACATTTGAAATACACATACATTTATTTCATTTATTTTATTACAGGTACCTATATAATGCCATCGATATATGAATATTTACTATTTTATGTGACAATTAAAATAGAATTTTGTTTAGTAGTCTGTCGCACAGCACATCCAGGAAGATCACTTTACGATATCCAAGTAAACCTTTTCCTTTTTTGCTTGCTGATTTACCTCCCTGCTCATTGGATGGAAGTAATAATATGGATCTTTTGTGCAATGTGCAGTCTGAACGCAGAGCTATAACAAAAGAACCTGCAAAGCTGAACTAAAATGCACCACTTGTGCCTAATGGGTCTCACAGGTAGAGGTGCCAATCCCTAATAACAAATTATAAATAAACAGCACCATGGAGGGGACTTTGAGGCACCAATAACCATCAACAAATGTATAAAATATTACAAAGTTTTATTAGAACATGATTTAAAACATCAGGGAGAGTAAAACACAATATATTCAGTATGAGAAAAAGACATAACATATGTTGCTCCAAGTCTGCCATAAGGGCAGTGAGGCCCAGTGGTGAACCCCTATGCATTTCAACTCGTAGAGTCTTCTTCAGAGTGTTCTGGTGGGCAGAAATAGTCGTGAGTTAAGAAATCAACAGAAGATTGAGCATCACCAGGAGGCATCCAGGTGCCCATATGTCAATGAATAGCTCAAAGGGAAAAAAGTTCAATCAGAGATCAATGGCCAAAAAATGTCCAACAGATATAAGAGCAATTTTGCTGTATACAGCTTATCCCTGCGGATAAGGGTGGAGGTATTGTAGTTCTAGATAAAGCAGATTCCCTCAAAGAAATGTATAGAATCGTCAATGGTTCTAACACTTATAGCCCCATTCCTACCGACCCCACCACGGCTTTTAAAAAGGCCCTAGTGGAATTAATAGATGAGGGATTCACATTGGGGATTCTAAATAAAAAAGAAAAATGTTTCCTAGTTCCTCAGGTTCCACGCATTCCTGCCATATATTATCTCCCCAAAGTCCATAAGGACCCAGTTAATCCCCCCTGGCAGACCCATTGTCAGTGGGATTAATTCTGTTACAGCTCGCATTGGAAAGTATGTCGACTTATATTTGCAGCCGTTGGTTCGTTCCACCCCCTCATATCTTAAGGACACTAGGGACACTATAACATTATTAGAGTCAGTTCCATTTTCAGATGGGATGCTTCTAGTCACAGCCGATGTGGCAGCACTGTACACGTGCATATCGCATCATTTGGGCTTTGAGGCGGTTGAGAAACACCTTCTTAGAGACAATAAGCTCCCTTTTCTACAACGCAACTTCATCATGCAATTACTCAAATTCGCCACTGGACACAACTATTTCTGCTTTCAAAACCAGTTTTTCCTGCAGAAGAGGGGCATGGCTATGGGGGCCAAATTTGCCCCCAGCCTCGCCAACCTCTTCATGGCCCAGTGGGAAGAGGATGTCATCTATGCGGCACAGAGACCTGAGTTGATTCTCTGGGCCAGGTACATAGACGACATCCTCTTCCTATGGGATGGTGACCGTGCATCGTTAGATATCTTCATGACCACCCTTAACACTAACGATAGGGGGATATCTTTGAGTTATGAGGCCAGCTCCACTAAAGTACATTTTCTAGATCTGGAAATCTTTGCAGTAGGACAACATTTAGAGTTCCGCACTTATTTTAAAGCCACGGACCGGAATGGATTCATTCCGGTTGACAGTTGTCATCAAGTCTGTCCCCTGCAGTCAATTTTTGAGACTGCGGCGTAACTGTACTAGAACCTCCGACTTTCAGTTACAGTCACAGGTCCTTAAGGATCGATTCATCGAAAAGGGTTACGACCCGGATCACCTCGATGATGAACTAAATAGAACACTATCCACTGAAAGAGGATCCACCTTAACAGAACGCGTGAAAACTACATCTGAACCTAAGTTCAAATGGTCGTTCTTCACCACCTACTCCACCCAGTCCAAACAGATAAGGGCCATTCTTAAGAAACATTGGAGAGTGCTCCTAAATGATAGTCTTCTTGGCTCGGTTTTACCGGAGCAAGCGGCCATCGTTTTCAGGGGGGCACGGTCCATTCAAGGACAGATTGCTCCGAACATAATAGATCCCCCAAAAAAAGTTTCCTTTTTCCAGGAATGCAAAGGTTATTACCCTTGCCACAGATGTAAAGTTTGTCTCCATAATATTGGAGGGAGACATAAAAGCACTACTTTCAAATCTATGGTTACTTCCCAGATATACCACATGAAGCACTTCACCACTTGCTCTTCACAATACATTGTTTATTTAGTGACTTGCCCCTGTCTTAAACAGTATGTTGGCCGCACTATTAGGACTTTTTCTATCCGAGTCAATGAACATGTGTCCGGTATCAGGAAGGGCAAAAGTAAACATACAGTACCCCATCACTATTTAGAGTGTCATAATAAAGACCCCACGGGGACTTTATTTCAGGTGATTGATAAGTTTGTCCCCCATTGGAGGGGAGAGTCTCGTCTTCGAGGTGTTTCATGCCTCGAGACCTACTGGACATATGAGTTGAGGTCCTACTTCCCGTTCGGGCTGAACGTGGAGTGGGACCTCAACTCCTTTATCAATCAATCCTGATCCTTCTATTTATACACTTGTTTATTTTTGTTTATTCGTTTCTTCCTCATCAGCACTTATCTAAAGTCCTGTTATCATTCTATGATCCAGGTTTTTTAGATTAATATTTATTATGTTTTCGATTTTTTATAGGCCTATTTTATTGAGACTATCCATTAAGGAAGGCGTTTCTGTTTTCCTCTTTTATTATTTACAAATTTTCTACATAATTAGTTTGATATTTTTTCTCTACACCATCATCTATTTTCTGAATTACAGTGTCCCCATTCAGATAGTTTCCTGTCTAGTGACCCTGTCCTTCATACTTCAGTTATAGCCTAACCAAGAAAGATGAGTTCCGCGGTTGACGAGACTCTGTCTGCCTTTAGCTACACTAGGCTTCCGTAGGTGGTCACGTGACGGAGTTTGGACGCTTGGCGCGCTTCCAAGCGCCACGTCACTTCCTTTTGTTTTACACGTGCATTACGATTGGCAGAGCGGGGCTCTCCACCTGCTCTCCGATTGGCCGCTTGATCCACGTGAGATAGGGAGGCCGGGCACGCCTCCGGACGTGACGTCATTCCCCCTCCTATGTTGGATACGTGGATCGGCGGAAGCATGGGCGGATTATCAGCCAGCCATTTGATTGGCCGCTTTATCCACTCGTTTTTGATATGCTTGCCATGATTGGCCCCTCTTGCTGACATTATCGGAAGGTGTTTAGTACTGTCAGCAGTGGGGTCCTTCTGATAATAGGTTCATTATGAAGTTCATTCACTATTAGTTGAGGGATTTTCTGGCCGATCCTGGCTTTTTAGCGATTTGTCCTTATTGGTTATTATTATACAAGGTGATATCAAGTGATTGCATAGGTACAATGAGCAGACAATTATGTTCTGTTTCCAAGTGCGATCATGTGATCACACCTACCCAATGAAAATGGCTTGATTTCCATACATTGTGATTGTTCCTTTTTAGATATTTTTAGTTTTATATATATATGGCAGCCTGGAGTGTATGGTCTATGCCCCTGTTGAAGACCCCTAGGCCGAAACGCTTCTGGCCCATTCACCATCCTCCATGTTGCCCATTTATTTTTATTTATCATTATCACGTTTTTATTGTCTATGGTTGTTTTAGAAATAAAAACACCCCTTTTTACCTGCCCCATGTGGAGGAATATTTTTTCTCTCTCCATACCTTCTGAATGAGGTTAAGTGCCTACAACAGCTTCACAAGTGACGTTCTTGCCCTCCTGATCCATACCTCGGCCGTCTACTGTGAGGATCTACCTGGTGGCTCCCGGAGATCCATGCAGACTACAGCCTAGAGGATTCAAGTGTCAAGACTTCCCTTTCCACGCCTTTGGTGGAACACTGCTCATGCAATTCCCTGTCGCTGACATGGGAATCCACGGGATCTGGTAAGAGTTTTTTACACATCATTCCTTTCATGATTGTTCCATCTCGTTAAAATGTCGGTTTTTGGTGAAGCTTAACTTCTGACAACTATCGGAATACCACCACCCCTTGGAGCATACCCACCTTCCTGTGCAGTGGGACATTATATCTCTCACACTCACATCCACTTATTGACTTTATGTTTATTATATGCCTTTTGGCCTTTGTTTTTTAAGCACTATTTTTTCAAGAACTAATTCAGAATTGTTTGAGTCTTGATTCTTCACACATTTATTATGCGCTGCATTTTTTCTATATATGTATTTATTGTTTTTGTCAGACTGTATGCAGCAGCTCTTTTTAGTTGTATTTGTTAGCGCAGTGTTTTACATCCATTTCTATAGTAATCACAAGACTGGCCAAACACAATTACAAATCCTTTGACAGGCAAAACATTTCACACATATTCATTTCAACCAAGTATTTATCTTTTGTCTGGAGTTCTCACAAATTAACTGAATAAGCTCATTCAGAAAGAATGTAAAATCTTCAAACCCTTTACTTAGGGACAGAACAGATAATCCTTCTTTTTATATTTATGTTACATTGGATTGTACTATATATTTTACATTTAATTAGCCTGTGAGATAATTTTAGTGTGCATTTCCAAAATTATAGAAAGCAGTTTAAACGTTAGTTATTGTATGCTATTCATAGCAGTCGCATGCCACCCTGAAGGTTTGTGTTCAGTAAGGGCAATGCTGGTTATGCTGCCAATGATAAGACAACTTTAGGAGCTAAAACTAGACAAATAAAATCATTATGTTTCCTTTTATAGTTACTAATTAAATAAGAACAAGAACATGCTTGACACCATAAGAGCCCTTGCACACTGGGGCGGGGGCGGCGTCGGCGGTAAAACGCCGCTATTAATAGCGGCGTTTTACCGTCGGTATGCGGCCGCTAGCGGGGCGGTTTTACCCCCCGCTAGCGGCCGAGAAAGGGTTAAAAACCACCGCAAAGCGCCTCTGCAGAGGCGCATTGCCGGCGGTATAGCCGCGCTGTCCCATTGATTTCAATGGGCAGGAGCGGTAAAGGAGCGGTATACACACCGCTCCTTCACCGCTCCGAAGATGCTGCTAGCAGGACTTTTATTACCGTCCTGCCAGCGCATCGCTCCAGTGTGCAAGCCCTCGGGGCTTTCACACAGGAATACATGCAGCGGCACTTTTGGGGCGGTTTGCAGGCGCTATTATTAGCGCAATAGCGCCTGCAAACCGCCCCAGTGTGCAAGGGCTCTAAATGTGGTACAATCATGTATTACCCTTCCACCCTATTGCATTTTATTAAATATCAAATTCTGTAGTAGGGTATAACATAAGCTACATTATGGTGCCATGTAGCATAGTATTATACTATTTCTAGTCTTTCTAAGTATAGTTAAGGTGTTTGTTACCCAAACATTTCTTATTCCTGATATGTGCCTACTGTACCATATACTTGTATGAAAAAGTATTCTGTTCTTTTTGTATTGTTTCCTTTGTGTGAAATCCATGGTGGTCCTGTAAGTCCCTCTGTTTTCCTATTAGAAACTGACCACACTGACCACACAAGCAGGAGAACACATCATGGTCAGTTCTCTATCTATGCTGGGACTCGGCCTGCTCTCCTCCAATGATCAGGTTTGTCCTGACATGCTCTCAATGTACAGCCTTTCACTGGGAAGATCAGTGTGCTGCTGTTTCTCCTCCCCCCAGCTCTTATGCAGCTGAGAACAGAGGTAACAGAGGGAAAGTGATCACTTATAAAAAAAGGTAAAAAAGGTATTTATGTTTTTTTTTATCTATACACAAATGTTTTGACTTTCATTACTACTGAATTGGTTATTTTACAGGGTGATCGTTTACAAAAAACTTTAGGAATAGTATAGTACAACAAAGCAAAGTAGCATTGGGTTTAGTTTAACAAAAGAGATCATGCCAACCTGTGGCTGGACAGCAACACATTCACACATGGTGCATTGTGACTCACTGAGGTGGATCAAATGTATCAAAGTTAAGTTCTGGACATACATTGGAGTGCCAGTCAAAATATATATCACCACAATTTACCAAAGCAATCATGGTCTGCTTCTGCAAATTGTGGTAATGTATGCAACTTTACGCACATTAGAACATAATGGTAATGTGAATGAGCACCTTACTAAATCATCAGCTGAGCTGAAATTACTGATTTCAATTTATTTAAGCTGCACCAAATGATTGGTGAGACTTTGCATCAATACTGTAAATATTGGTAATCCATAATCTTTAGAATACTGTATCAACCTTTCCTAAAGAGAACCTGTAATGAGGAACATCCATTGTTGATTTCTTTCTAAAGATGTTTGTCCCATAACTGTCATGCCCAGTGATTCATCTGTTATTGTATTGCCTATACCAGGGGTCTCCAAACTGCTGCCTGCAGACCAAAACCAACCCCATACAAGATTGTATGCAGCTCTCTGAGGGAACTAAGTTGGGACATTCATGGGGACCCAGAAGTAAGGAATTATATGATAGGGACTCCCCTTTCACACTGGGGCCGCCTGTGCATTAGCAGTAAAGCGCTGCTCGTTTTAGCGGCGCTTTACCGTTGTTTAAGCGGCGCTTTTTGGGGGCTAGCAGGGCGCTTTTAACCCCCACTAGCGGCCAAAGAAGGGGTTAAAAACGCCCGTGTTGCGGTGCTTCAGAAACGCTGCCCATTTATTGCAATGTGCAGGGACTTTTTGGGAGTTCTGTATACAAAAAAACTCTATGTAAATGTATTTGATTTATTATTTAATTATTTAATTTATTTATTTAAATTTGATGTTTCTTTAGGTGACCAATAATGCTCTAGGAATACTTTGTCACCTATTAAATGTTTATAAAACAAGTTTTTTTACATATGTAGTAAAAATGTTATAAAACATCAGATAAAATGTGTACATATTAAAAAAAAAAAAAAATTGACCAAAAACCATTTTCGTTTCCCTTTAAGTTCCCTAGACTTGATTTCTCTGGTGACAGAACTTAGCACCATCTACCTATCACCCCACCTTAATCTTGAATTTTGAAAGTCAAGATCTTGGTATCAAAGTGAAACAAAGATTGGAGCAGTATACGAAACCAACTTTTCTGGCAGAGCATGAGACAACCAGATTGGGGGAGATTCTTGACATGCCAGCCAAACATTAAAAAAACCCCAGTCTAACTACTTCCAGGAGAAAAGGGAGCATTAAGGAGTTGATGCAGCTTTATGAATGACTGTGTAATGATTGTCAGAAGAGGTACACTTTGAGATTGCAGACAAAGGTGTGAGGCTGTACATTTTGGAATTTAGACCGCTCAGTATTTTGTATTTATTAAAGTCGCTGTACACAGAAATTCTTCTTCGCTTTGGCTGCCAAATCTCTTGCCTGCTATAATATTTCAGGAGAGAGAAGCCAAATACCTTGTCCATTGGAAGCTGCAGACTTTGTGTAACACACAGCAGCTAAAAAACACCGCAGGGTTTGTAGGGGCCCCAGGATCTGCCTCCAAGATCTAGGGAGCTTAAAACTGATCAAGTGTTGCATTGAAAGTTTGAGAAGACAAGGTAAAAAGAATGTGATGCATTACATCAGAAGGAGCATCTCCTCATTCACTTTGCACTGGCCAGGCTACCTCCAAGTAATGTTCATAATTTAAGTTTCATGTTCACTGAAATTTCATAAAAATTGCCCACTGCAAGGAAATTTTTTAAAAAGCATGTCATTTTAAGCCTATCTTTGAGCATTTTCTTTCCCCATGCATTGAGGCTGTGCCCGCACTGCATGGGTTAACTGCTCACTCTGTCTAGGGGTAAGCACAAAGCTTATACTTACCCGATTCGATCCTCTGAAAAACAACTCTCCCCCATGTCCAACGGTGGACTGTTCCTGATCTATTCAGCCTGCTCTGGGAGTGATTAGAGCAGGAATAGTCCACTATTCGAGACCGATGGAGCACGGGGGGTGCTGGACCTTTCTTGTGCTGGGAGGATTAGGTGAGCATATCTCTGCTCTCCTCTTCCTAGACTAAAACATGCAGTGTGGGCACAGTCCCACTGCACTGGAGAAAAAAAATGTTGCCCAGAGTTTAGCTTTAAAGCCGCCAAAAAAAAAAAAAAACTGAACCTATCATTTTGCATTATCATTGTTCTTACTGTTGCTCCGTGAGAAGCCGTTGTAAAACTGACATAGTCTTCTCTCTTTCTCCAGCAACTACTCCACTAAAAATGGATTTTGCTGCTTATCAACCTCAATCCCATTCATTGATCATCATGTTTTCACTCCACCTTCTCAGTGGGTAATCAATGGGCTATGTTTACATTACAGGCCATTGATAAAGAAAATGCATTAAAAAAAATCAGGGTCCTGATATCATCAGTGGAAGTTTTTTTTTTTTTTTAATTATTTATTTATTGGTATGCGACATACAATAATGTGGTAACTTCACAGAATATGCTGTACAAACAGTTTGGGATATATAGGAACAGTAACTAACGGTATCTGTACTAGAAGTAATTACTCCAGAGGTAGTTACAATGAAGCAAATCTGTAGGTGTGCAGGATTCCCAGATACTTAGGAAGTAAAAGGCTAGGGCTTAGCGTTGACAAGTAATATAATCCCTTGTAGTTTGATAGGGGTTATCCCTGTTAACCTTGGATAGTTTCTGCATCAAAACATAGGGGAAGAATAGTGTGGAGTGTCCAACTGGGGTCGAAACATACCAATTTTTGAATTAGAAAGGAGCAAGTGAATTAAGGGGGAAGATGAGGGATATAACAAAAAAGGAAGAGAAAAAGTGAAAAATAAAAATGGGGAGAGGTAGATGAGGGAGGGGAGAGGGGGTTTATGGGTAAGGGGGGCAAGGTCCCACCCAGGGGACAAGGGCAACTTCAGGCAATCTCTACTGCCGGACTATGAATCGCGGAGGTAAGTGGAAGTTTTTTTTAAAGATCTGTAATGTACCCACAGCCCGTAAATTGAAGAAGGGACGGTAAGCAGCAGATAAACGACAGTAAGGCTTCTGTGTAAAAATAATTGTGGATTCTTTCCCTTATTTTTTATGAATTTGAATTTGTTAGGCACTATGGGGTTGATTTACTAAAGGTAAATATGTTTTAGTGGTTTTTTTTGTTAATATTTTAGGTGTTTTAGACAAATGTTTTGCCGTCTCTTTAAATTGTTCAAGTTCCTTTTTGAACTCTTTTTTTTGCCATTATCTAAAACACAAACAACAACATATGGGTTGATTTACTAAAGACAAAAAGACTGTGCACTTTGCTCCAGAGCTTAGTAAATGAGGTAAGGCTTCACTTAGCAAAGAATACCCAATCACGTGCAAGGAAAATGAAAAAAAAAAACATAATTTTTGCTTGCATGTGATTGGATGACGGAAGTCAGCAGAGCTTCTGCTCATTTACTAAGCTCTGGAGCAACAGCACTTTGCAAAGTGCACAGTCTTTTTGTCTTTAGTAAATCAACCCCTATGTTGTTGTTTGTGTTTTAGATAATGGCAAAAAAAGAGTTAAAGAACTTGAACAATTTAAAGAGACAGCAAAACATTTGTCTAAAACACCTAAAATATTAACAAAAAAAACACCAAAACATAGGAAAAAGATGTAAAAAGACAGAAAGTATGTATTTCATAATATTTTTTTAAAATATAAAATAAATATTAAAAATCACATTATGTGTGATATCGATCAGTGATCAGGATCATGCATGCTGTGAGGAAATAAAATGTACCCAAAAATTTTACAAAAGTTTGTATATTTCTTTTGTGTGGTGTATTTTTTTATGTTTTTAGACAAAATGAGTAGGAATAGCATCTGAAAAATTTAACCCGTACATTTCTTGTACTTTTTTTCACACAGAAGCTATTCAAAGCCCTTTGAAGTCCTCAAAACAACATAAAATCACCATTATTTTACTTTACCTACTGACTTCATGGTGCTTCATCTCTAGGTGAATTTTCACAAAACAAAAATATTTTGCCATTATTTTGGCAAAGCAAAATTCAACAATTTTACTCATCCCTATTATGCAGAAAATATATTTTTTTCTAATAAAGATTCAAAATGACTATTGTTTTACGATTCTTGGCTTCAAGGAGTCTGAACAACATAAGCTTAAAAAAATATACTGTATATTAAAGAACTAACATGAAGATATGAAGTGGAACTAAACTCTCTCAATCAACATTACCTATTTTTATTCCTTATAGTGCTAGCATTACTATTTAGATATTATATTTACTTGTTTTAAACTTTTTTTCTTTAATTGCTTCCATGTTTCTGGCCGAGACCAACGTGATGTCATACATTCCAGGAGTCTTCATGGGCTTTTTGTTTTTCTTTCATTTGGAGAAGGTGAGGAGGGCCTTTCTCAGGTAAGCACACCCACTCTTCTGCCTGCATGCTTGAGCTATGGGGAGATAGATTCCAGGAAGCAAACGCTACATGAGTCATTTGCTGTTTTTCAAGATGGCCACAACCAGAAATGCTAGGGCCGTGGTTTTTTTAAGTGATTTCTCAACAAAATAAAGCTTGGAGACATGGATGGATGGGTGAGTTTGCTTTTAATATAAAAATGAATTAAATAGCATTTTCAGTTTGTGGTGCCCAGCTACAGTGTAGTTCCACTTTAACCCCATCCCGCCTACGTAACACATATATGCAGCCCCACCCAACACAGAGAGACCGGGGTCTCACCAAGAGTCCCGGGCCCTGTACTAACAATCAGGACCCGGATCTCCAGGTTCTGGGTCAACTGATCATTGTGGTAGCCTCTGACTGGCTACCACAGTGATCGGTCACTGTGAAGCCCGTCCCTGTGTTTTTCTCTCTCTCTATGAATGGAGAGGAAAGATACAATGTATCTTTCTCTTTACCTGCAGGGAGGAGAAGAAAAAAGTGTGTTAAAAAAAAATAAACAAATAATACAAAAATAAATAAAAAGGGTTAGTGTGTGGGTCAAGTAAAGGTCAAATATCAGGGTCAGGGTTAAAGGTCAGGGTCAGTATGTTTAAGGCAGGTTTTTTTTTTTTTTTTAATTAGCATCACTGTCAGTTAGTGTCACTGTGTTTTAGGCAGGACAAAAAAAAAGAAAGCAAAATGCCACTATTGCTGGTGGGCTGTACTATGGGTACAAACAACAACTGACACATTTGTGTTATCGCTGTGATTGTCAGGAGCACGAGAATTTATTTTGGGTTGGTCTTTGGTGGTAGGTAATGGTAGTAACAATTTTTTTTTTACTAATTTGGGCAAGTTTTCCTTTGATAATAAAAAAAACAGGATATATCCATAACCATTTACTACCAAATGAAAGCCCAATTTGTCCTGAAAAAAAACCAAGGTATAATTCACCTGGATGCACAAAGTAGTTGTGATGATATGTACGGTTTTACTAATATGTGTCAAAATTGCAAAATTGTGCTTAGGCATTAAGATTTGTTGTACTTTTAGGCATGAAGGGGTTAAAGGGACATTAAACTCTCCATGTTAAAGTAACCCCCTAATCAAGCATAAAGTACCATTGTAGTTTATTAAAATGCTAAAATTATAGATTTTTTTTTCCCTAAACAAGACAAAGCCTTTGCTCCCTTCACCTCCGCTTTGTGGTTGTGAGTAGTGCACATCTATTGTGGTCACATGTACTGCCCACCTGGAAACTACATTTCTCAGACATCAATGCACTAGCCCCACTATCTTGTCCCTTGGTTGTAGTGTCCTATTCACACTCAGTTCGCAGACCCAGGCAAAGCAAAGAGATGTAGTGTAGGAGAGAAGTAGCTCCCAGAACCCTTGCCTGCTCAGCCCAGCACTGATCTCTGCATGCATACTAGTGACAACTTGCATACTCCCTGCTACACAAATCCCAGGCTCCTCTTTCTCACCAAGTCAGGTTTGCTATATAAAGGTGCCGGTGTACTGACAGTAATGAATAGGGGAGACTAGAGGTGTGTGTAGGAGTGGCTCCTCACCAGACCCAGAGATGGGGGGCACAGGAGCGGCTCCTCAACAGACCCAGAGATGGGGGCCGCAGGAGAGGCTGCTTGCCAAACCCAGTGATGGGGGCCGCAGGACCGGCTCCTCACAAGACCCAGAGATGGGGGCTGTAGGACTGGCTCCTCACCAGACCCAGAGAGGGGGGCCACACTCTTTGTGCTCCCTGCTGTTCAGGCTGCCAGTACTGCAGCTGTGGCTGTTTTGGGAGGAAATCCATCTCCAATTTAGCTGGCAAATCTATGAAATAGCTGCCCATGGAGTACAATGTGAGTGTCTCCTTCTCCCCATTAAAGTCTCTGTGCCAGCTGTCACTGTGAGAAGTACTGCATTGGCAGTGATTTCAAGTGCTTTTCCTGTAATCCATGTCAGGAGCATACTCAGGAGGGTGGCTAAGTTCCCACATGCAGTGAGGCCATTTAGAGCAAAAGTAGCCACCCTCTTAGAGGAAATTGAAGCAGTGGTAATTTTAAAAATATTTTTCAGGATGTGGTGACTGACACTACCATTAGAAAGGGCACAGATGAATCCTGACAAAGGTATTGAATATGTATGCTTTGTTTATATAGTGGGTTTAGTGTCACATTAAAGTGGTTGTAAAGGCTGAAGGTGTAGCAACCCCCCCCAGCCCTTCCAATCCTCACCTGAGCTCCCTCCGATCCAGCGATGTTCATGACAGCCTTGGCTGTTCTGGGACTCTCCCTCCTCATTGGCTGAGACAGCAGCTGAGCCCATTGGCTCCTGCTGCTGTCAATTACAGCCAGTGAGCCAATGAGGAGAGAGTGGGGAGGCAGGGCTGACCGCGGCTCTATGTGTCTTATGGATGCATAGAGCAGCGGCTCGGGAGTGAGCAAGCCGTGGTGCCCCCAGGGCAACCGGCTTTCTCTGGGGGAACTGCTCGAGGGGGAGAAGCCAGGAGCGCCAGTGAAGTACCCGAAAAGAAGAGGATCGGAGCTGCTCTGTGCAAAACTACTGCACAGAGCAGGTAAGTATAACATGTTTGTTTTTGTTTTGTACATGAAGCTTTAATACCACTTTAAGAAAAAAAATGATGCTAAGGCTAGTTGGTATCCTGGGGTAAGTGGTGAGGTAGGTAGACAAAGTGGTTGACCTAGGTGGAGAAGCAAGTATAAATGCAGACCTTTGTGTAATGCAGATATGCATGAGTAAAGCCATAGAGGACTTCATCTAACGATCCTTTTATGCTGAGCAGGGAAGGCAACATTGAAATTGGGCTGGTCCCTGACAAACTGGCAAAATTTCGAACCATCTATGCCCAGCTTTAACCCAGTAGGCTGTTATCTTCTAAAGGGCAGGGACTACTTGGAACTGTTCAATGTCCTGCACACATCACTGTGGAATATAAAAGCACTTCATACAATCAAAAACACAAGCCTTGCAGACTTAGTAAAGTATGTCGAAAATGAAAAGCACTAAGAATTAAATTAGAGAAAAAAAAAGCATCAAGGCATAAATCTATGATTCCAGCACTGGGATGTCATTGAACTTTCTTTTGCAATACCATGAACTGAAAACAAAGACATTCCTTGTAAAAATAATGAAATGTTACAGTGTAGATTATTTTCCACTTACAAAAAGCATGCAAATAGCCACCACAAGCATGCCTTGCTTATAAATGTAATGTGAGAAAAGGACAAGATTTGCCTTTTATTATTAGATGTGTTCATTGGGTTAAAAGTTTTTTCCAGTTTGTTCCATCCTTGTTTGCTTAAAAAGCCCTGTGCGTCTTCTGGTCCATTTCAGGTCCGAATTAAGCCAAAAATTTGTGCAGAAATCGGACCTGAAATGGTGAACCAGGATGCACCGGACCCCTGCTGGGAGCCGCATGCGGCGATGGTGTGAACCCAGCCTCAAATTATCAAATAATTTTAGCTTTTTAGAAAGACTTGCAAACGGAATCTCCCTCTGAATTCTTCTATGTGCCGGGTGTGGTATCATCTCTCAAAAGTTTTGGACTCTACACCTCAATCCTTTACATAGAAAATTGTGCCCCACTCCACCCTGCAGCAGCATTTTCTGTGATGGGAAAAAAATAGAAAGCCCAGCATTGAGAGTGGAACAACCTCATAACTACAGCAGCAGGTGGCAAAAGTTGTGAAAACAGGTTTGGAATCTTGGTAATAGACTTGCATATGAAGTATACAAGACTGGTGATTGTTTCAGCACAACAGGAAAGCTTTCAGTGCCAGGAGGCTGAGGTTCATAGTTTCAGCACACGGTTGAGCCTGGTACACACTACTATTTTTTTTTCGCTCAACAAAGTTGAATGAAAAAAACCTGACAGTTCGGGTCGGAGCCACTGTACTAACAATCCGATGTTAGTACAGAAATTCCCCCCTGCTGTGTTATTGTGTTCTGACAGGGGGACTGAACAAACACCCCCCCCCCACCCCGCCAGAACACTGGGGCCAGATGAAGTCTGAGTAGACGAAACGCGTCGGGAGCTCCACTGCCTGCCATCAGTTTTACTATAAGCGCTTTTTTAATATGGAGAATGTAAGTGTTTTACCTTAATAAATCTTATTTTAAGAAAACGGTATTATACTATGTGGCCCCTTTTCTTACCTTCTATGAGCCACCACGAAATCGGGTTATACATGAAAGAATTCTGTCGGGAGCCCTAGAAACAGCATCTGGATTCCATATTGTCCCATCGGGAGACCCCACTTCATTGCCCGGTGGCAATACAAGCATTACTGACTCAGGGGACATATGTCTCTGTGAGTCCAACGGTTCCGGTAAGCCTGCATTGCTTCCATACAGGAGATCCAATTATTGTGTATTACCTCTCTCAATTTATCTACGCGGTGTATAGACACCACCACCTGTTTGGGACTCTCTATTGGTCTTCAGATGTTCTATGCAACAGATACCTATTGAAATCTTTTTCAGTACCATTCTGAATGTATGGTGTTATGAACAAATTGTTGGACACATCTGTTTTTTTGCCATTTTAATAGTTTTTGTGATCTAAACTAGCGCTACACTATATATACCTGCACTATTTACAAATTTCCTTATTTGGTGTGTGAGCTGCTATACTGAGTAAGCGCAGTGTCTTTGAATATTTTTATCCAGCTTTTTTTGCTGCCCCCTGGCACCGCCCCACCATGATCTCCTCAGGCCCGACCCCTGTGCTTTCCACCCCACCCCATGCTATCAGCCCCCCTGTGCTCTCCACCCTACCCCAGCCCGTCCCCTCATGTGCTCCCTTGTTCTGCCCCCATGATCTTCTCTGGCCCTCCCCTGTGCTCTCCACCCCACCATGCTCTTTGTCCACCCATGTGCTCCCTTGTTCCGCCCCCCATGATCTTCTCTGGCCCCCCTGTGTTCTCCACCCTACCCCATGCTCTCGGTCCCCCCATCTGCTCTCCGCCCCCCCCCAGTGCTCTCCACCCCACCATGCTCTTAGCCCCCCCATCTGATCTCCACCCCCCCATGTTCTCCACCTCACCTTGCTTTCCAGCTCCCCACACAGTGCTCTTCAGCTCCCCCAGTGCTCTCTCCCCCATGTGCTCCCTGGCTCCCCTCCCTAGTGCTCTCCACCCCACCATGCTCTCCAGTTCCCCCCATGTGCCCCCTGGCTTGGCCCCCCCTGTGCTCTCAACCCCACCATGCTCTCGGTCGCCCCATGTGCTCCCTGGCTCCATCCCCATGATCTCCTCCACCCCTCTGTGCTCTTCAACCCACCATGCTCTCGGTCCCCCATGTGCTCCCTTGTTCTGCCCCCCATGATCTTTTCTGGCCCCCCTGTGCTCTCCACCCCACCCATGCTCTCGGTCCCCCCTTCTGCTCTTCGCCCCCCAGTGCTTTCCACCCCACTATGCTCTTAGCCCCCCATCTGATCTCCACCCCCCATGCTCTACACCTCACCTTACTTATCAGCTCCCCACACAGTGCTTTTCAGTCCCCCCAGTGCTCTCTGCCCCCCATGTGCTCCCTGGCTCCCCTCCCTAGTACTCTCCACCCCACCGTGCTCTCCAGTTCCCCCCATGTGCTCCCTGGCTCAGCCCCCCTGTGCTTTCCACTCCACCATGCTCTCGGTCCCCCATCTGCTCCCTGGCTCCACTCCCATGTTCTTCTCCACCCCCGTACTCTCCACCCCACCATGCTCTCGGTCCCCCATGTCCTCCCTTGCTCCACCCCCTTTGATCTCCTCTGGCCCCCCGTGCTCTCCAGCTCCCTCCCCTGTGCTCTCCACCCCACCATGCTCTCGGTCCCCCATCTGCTCTCCGCCCCCCCAGTGCTCTCCACCCCACCATGCTCTCAACCCCCATCTGCTCTCCGCCCCCCATGCTCTCCACCTCACCTTGCTTTTCAGCTCCCCCGGTGCTTTCTGCCCCCCCATGTGTTCCCTGGCTCCCCCCAGTGCTTTTCACCACACCATGCTCTCTGGTCGCCTATGTGCTCCCTGGCTCCCCTCCCCAGTGCTCTCCACCCCACCATGCTCTCCAGTCCCCCCCACAGTGCTCTCTGCCCACCCCATGTGCTCTCTAGCTCCCCACTATGCTCTCCACACCACCGTGCTCTCCAGTCCCCCCCACTGCTCTCCGCCCCTCCATGCTCTCCACCCCACCATGCTTTCTAGCTCCCCCTCACTCACAGTGCTCTTCAGCTCCCCCAGTGCTCTCTGCCCCCCATGTGCTCCCTGGCTCTTCCCAGTGCTTTCCGCCACACCCTGCTCTCCTGCCCCCCGTGTGCTCCCTGGCTCCTCTCCCTAGGGCTCTCCACCCTACCACGCACACCAGCCCCTGTGCTCTCCATCCCCATTCTTTTTGCCCCCCAGTGCTCTCTGGCTCCCCCAGTGCTCTCTGCCCCTCCCACACCAGTGCTGTCTCGCTCCCCCAGTGCTCTCCAGCTCCCCCCTACTCTCTGCTCCCCCATGTCCTACAGTGCTCTCAGCCCGGCTGCTCTCTACCCCCCAGTGCTCTGCGCCTCACTCCAATGCTATCCGCCCCCCCTGTGCTCTTTCTCGGCCCCCCTCACCCCTCGCAGCTCTGCAAGGTTCCAGTCTCCTTTCTCCTGCCGGCTGCTGCAGGGGATCTGTCAGGATGGAGAGCGGGGAGGGGACCAGTCTCATGGACTGCTCAGTCTAAAATGCCTGGGCCCATTTTTTTTGTCCCAGTCCGGGCCTGATGGGGAAGGTGAGCAACATCAGCAGCAAGGACCGATAGCCCTGGAGGGAGAAGAGCTCTGAAGACCTCCAAGGACTGGAGGACAGGCTGACTGGGGCCCAGAAAACAAAGATGGGCAGAAGGTGCTGGTGGCCAGGGACCACTCAATCTCACAGCAAACAGATCCAGATCCTTTGGAAGGAGGAGAACACCGTCCCCACCCAGAACAAGAATGGACCCTGTCTGCTGCTGGCTGTCATGAACTTCCTGCTGGCATGGCCAGACAGGGACTGCAGACTGGCACATGGGGCACAGGAGGGGCTGCAGACAGGGACAGGGCTAGGGATCTCTCTATCACCCCTCTCTCTTTCTCACCTCACCTCATTATGGGCCTCATGTCTAAGTTTTGCCTAAGCCTAGAGCCGCCTCTGTTAAAAGCAGTTGAAAGTGAGAAGGAAAAATCCAGCAAGAAAAAGATGTAATGAAACAGAGATTATCGAGCTAGTAAGTAGTTAATATGTATAGATTATTTTTGGAGAGTAAGGATATTGTTTAGTGTTCAACACCAACTCTATCTGTAATTCTAATGCCGCGTATACATGGTCGGTATACAAGCTCCATCAGACATTTTCCATCGGAATTTCCAACAAACAAAATTTGAGATCTGGATCTCAATTTTCCGACAACAAAATCTGTTCTCATAAATTCCGATCGTGTGTACACAATTCCAACACACAAAGTTCCATGCATGCTCTGAATCAAGCAGAAGAGCCGCACTGGCTATTGAACTTAATTTTTCTCGGCTCGTGTTGTACGTCACTGCGTTCTTGACATTCGGACTTTCCGCCAAGATTTGTGTGACTGTGTGTATGCAAGACAAGTTTGAGCCCACATCCGTCGGAAAAAAAACATAGATTTTGTTGTCGGAATGTGCGATCGTGTGTGCGCAGCATAACACTAACTTTCACGCAAACTTTTCTTTCAACCCTCACACTATTTTTCTCGATAAAACTAACTCTAACACTAACCTTATTTATAGTACTAAAACTAACGCCAACACTATGCCTACTGTCACCTTAACAATTACTCTACTTTTCACATTAACTCTAACCTACCCTGTAATCTTAAAACTAACACTTAACACTAACACTCCCTCTATTACTAACACTAGCTCTTATACTAACTCTACCTGTAACACTAACACTAAAGTCTAGTACGCATTTCTGTCGGACTGGCCAATGGCAGAGAGCACTGACCGGAGTGTTCTGGCGGGTCGGGGGGGGGGCGTTCCTCTGTCAGAACACAATAGTTCAGTGGGGAAAATCACTGTACTAACATCAGATTGATAGTACAGCGGCTCCGACTTGAGCTGTCAAGTTTTTTTTGTTCAACCCACTGGGTTGAACGAAAAAGAACTGAAAGCGTGTACTAGGCTTAGGACAGGCCATAGAATATGCAATTATCTTGAAGGAAAGAAAATTGCTTGATTACCCCATCAGTGTTGGTGGGGGAATCCCTCCCACAGCACTATGGTGTTCTGATGGCAGAGAGCACCAGAAGCCTTCCCTGCCGACAGAACACACGATTAGATTGACTTGTGTACAACCAGGGTGCCTATACATGGATCTAAAATCAGCAGGTTCCTGCAGATTTGGCTGAATTTGGATCAATGTATGGCCAGTGTAAACACCAAAGAAAGGTGCTACTACCCCAAGTTAATGAAACTCCTCCTGAGCTGACGGGTGCAGGATGTGCAGTTGCTCAGCTGCCAATGTGATGAATAGATAAAGGACAATACACAACTCCATACATGCTCTTTAAATCAGTCCAAATTTATTGTATCTCCATAAAAGATAAAAGTACAGCAGAGGTAGAAGTGTTTCAGCCGCAATGGCGAGTGTAACCCTCAGCCTATAAGTATAATACTAACCCTTAATTAATTTGATGTGCAAGGACTTTCGTTTTCAAATGTATGGTGTAACTATTCAAAACTATACTTCTATAATTTTTAATGTCTTGTTTAAAGGTAGACTCCAGTCACGATTATAAATAAAGCTTGAGCTGCATCAAGGTAATACAAGTATAGCCTCAGCTCAGGACCTTCGCTTCTCCATTGCTGAAGGGCACCAATCCACCCATTTTGTAAGTAATTAAGAGTAAGTTAGCCCATACATACATAATTTTTTTTTCATTCATACAGCGGGTTGAATGAAGAAAAAATATCAGATTCCCCCATCCACAAATTCGAATGCTTCTGCTGTGCTATTGTGTTCTGATGGCAAGGAGCTCCCCACCATCAGAATACAATGATCAGCCAGCAGCACTGATTGATCGGGAAAAACCTGACAAACTGGATGCACAGAAGTCGATCAATAAATCTACTTCTAAAAAACAAGGTGCCCAAACATGGATCAAAATTTGGCCGGCCCTTACTGAACCGACCAAATTTCAATTCATGATGGCCAGCCTAAGTCATTTGAGAGCCCCATTTAATTAAATTTTGAGACACACGCACTACTTACACACAGATGACCTGACATATCAAATTATCACAGTTACAAATCACATTAAATATTAAAGGCTTACTAATCCCAGGACATTGCATTAACTATATCTGGTCTCCCACAGTACACAGAACATGGAAATGCAATTATTTTAGTAAATATAAACTGTTAAATACCTTTTCTCTTCAGCAGTATATAGCAGTCTTGTGACTTCTATCAGTGTCTGGCCAAACACTGGTTAAAGCTTGTAAGTTGTTGTGCCTGCCTGACAGCAGCAATAGTGCTAGAACACAACCTTTTTTATGGCAATTGTTTCAATATGAAACCAAAATCAAGAACATGGGGACATAACTGGAGGAAAGTATTATTTTACTGAAAGGGTAGGCGATGCTTGGAATAGACTTCCAGCAGAAGTAGTGAGCCAGTCAACAGTAAATGGCTTTGAACATTCTTGTGAAAAAAACATAGATCTATACTTAGGCTTGATTCATATTGTGAAAAAAAACAGCGTGGGTCCCCCCCCCCCCAGGTCCATACCAGGTCCTTGGGTCTAGTATGGAATCGGAGGGGACCCCCACACACCAAAATTTACAAAAAAAATGGCGTGGGGGTCCAAAGAAAAAAGGGTTGGGACCTTGTATGAGGCATAGGACAGTTACGTCATAATTGCCTCCATCCCTGTCAAAACAAAGCAAGAGAAGAGGTTGGGACTTTGCATCAAGCATGCAGATTTGGAAGCAAAAAAATGAGCTGTATGGTCTGATAATGTTAAATTTATTAAATATTGCACAGTAAAATACATCAAAACCATTGATACCTATTGCATCTTCCATCATGATTAATTGATACATACAGAGGCATATTGCACATTAACGATGATATTCAAATAAATTGATGAAACAGTATGTACAAAATGTGTTACAAAACTGCATGATTGTAAAATTTATGGCATCTGAAGCTCGACACGTTTCGCAGCTAAACTTGCCGCTCATCAGGAGCTGATGTAAACTGTATGTCTATAAAACAAGAGTATTGTATCAGACATAAGTAATTCTTGTATATGTAAAATAAAAGATAGACGGAATTTGCTTGAATCAACAGCCCATACTCACAGGTGAGGCAATGGAAAAGGCGTGGCAGTGGTTACGTGGGCAGCCGGGGACAGAATCTGACACGGGAGCTGAGGCGGCCGAGCAGGGGAGCAAGCCCTGTGCTGAAACGGTGAAATGAAATAATCGGTGAAAAATGAAAAAGATGAAAAAAATAGTGAAATCCATACCAGACCCTTATCCGAGCATGCAGCCTGGCAGGTCAGGAAAGGGAGGGGACGAGCGATCCCGCCCCCCCATGTGAATGCGTATGGGGTACATTGTACCCCTACCCATTCACTAAAAAAAAAAAGTAGTGTAGTGTTAAAATATACAGTAGACAGTTTTTGACAAGTCTTTTATTAAAAATCTTCTTCTTCTCTGCTTCTTACTCTGGTCTTCCTCCATCTTCTCCTGCATCTTCATCCTCCGATCTTCTCCTTCTCCCCCTGCTTCTTCTTCCACTCTTCTTCTGTCTTCTTTGTCCGGTGTTCTTCTTTCTCTGCCGCCGCTCTGTCTGATGACCCTACCCAGATGCTGCGTCCCGCTGATCTGTCAGCGCCGATGTCCTGCATTTCTTAAATAACGATGGGGAGTGGCAATTGGATTGTCATCCTGGTGCCACGCCCCCGGGCCATGATGGGTCCGTGACATCACAAGGGGGCATGGCCTCAGATGACGTAATCCGATTGCCACGCCCCCATCGTTATTGAAGAAATGCAGGACATTGGCGCCGACAGATCAGCGGGACGCAGCATTGGAGGAGGGTCGTCAGCTGGAGCTGCGGCAGAGGAAGAAGAACACCAGACAAAGAAGACAGAACAAGAGCAGAAGAAGAAGCAGGGGGAGAAGGAGAAGACCAGAGGATGAAGATGCGGGAGAAGATGGAAGAAGCGGAGAAGAAGAAGAAGAAGAAGAAGAAGATTTTTAATAAAAGACTTGTCAAAAACTGTCTACTGTATTTTTTGACACTACACTATTTTTTTTTGTGAGTGAATGGGTAGGGGTACAATGTACCCCATACTCATTTACATAGGGGCTTCCAGATTCCGATAAGCCCCCCGCCCGCAAACCCGACAACCACCGGGAAAGGGTTGTCGGGAAGAGGCCCTTGTTCCCATCAACATGGGGGCAAGGTGCTTTGGGGTGGGGGGCGCAGAGCCCCCCCGCCCCAAAGCACCCATCCCCCCATGTTGAGGGCATGCGGCCTGATATGGTTCAGGAGGAGGGGGGCGCTCGCTCATCCCCTCCCTTTCCTGACCTGCTGGGCTGAATGCTCGGATAAGGCCCTGGTATGGACCTGGAGGGGACCCCACGCCATTTTTTCTCTCAATTTTTTTTTAGCCGGCACTTCTTTTCATTTTACATTCAGCGGGAAGCCAGCTGACAACCAGCTATATACAGTGTAAAAAAATGCAAATCATGGCAAAATCGCGGTAAAATCACGGTAACAACGCGTGTCCAAAAACGCGTCAAGCACTGCAAAAAGCACTGCAGAAACGCTGTTGGGACGGTGCTGCTGCTGGGCAGGTTCAGCACACCTGGAGTGCATTGGCTTTTACACAGCTCTGCTCAATGCCCTCTAACCCCTGGTTCACACCTATGCATTTCTAGTGCTTTTTGCAGATTTGTACTACAGTCTATTTGACATGGTTTCCTATGGAACACGTTCTGTAGTGCAAATCTGCAAAATGCAAAAAGCACTTAAAAAAGCATAAGTGTGAACTAGGCCTGACAGGGGACTGATCTTTCTCTGCTGCACTTTCATTTTCACTTACAGGTCTCCTCCCTACCCCCACCCTCTGTTGCTCTGCTCTCTCCTCCTACAGCACACCTGTTTGGCTATGTGTACTGCTTTTCCCTCCCCCTCTCTGAGCTCTGCTGTAAATACTGTGCAGTAGCCTGCAGGATGCTGATTCCAGGTCAGACTCAGGTTCTTATACTGTGTTCATGATTTCAACGGCTTTAATATTTATTTCTTTATTATCTGCACAGAAAAATTAATATTTTAAATGCTTACTTACAACATTTTTTGTTCCAATAAATGATTTTTCATTCATTTGTAATGGGCTTGAAGTTGCCAGAAAATTTGACTGTCCCAAAAAGAGTTGATTCTTTAGCACAGCTCCCTCCCTATTTACACATCATAGTCTCCTTCTTTTTTTGGGAGAGTTTAATTAGCCTTTGTGCTGCAGCCTCCAATAGACCCCTTACCCCCCCTAGCAACAATGGACCACCTGCAAAACATACCCCCCTCCAGCAACAATAGACCCATGGCAGCAACAACAGATCCCCCCCCCCCCCCCCCACAGATAGGATCAATAGACCCTCCAGCAGCCAGCTACAATAGACTGTTCCCTCAACAGTAAATCCCCCAACAACAACTGACCCCCCCCCCCCAGCAACAATAAATCCTCCACCAGCAACAACAGACCTCCCCCTGCAAAAATAGATTGCTTCTAGAGGCAATAGGGCCCCCAGCAGCAACAATAGACCTCCCCAGCAACAATAAACCCCTGCAAAAAAATAGCACCTCCAGTAACAACAGATCACCTAGTAGCCACCAGCATCAATAGACACTGTAACACAATCCAGCACCCCTTACCATTACATACATTCAGTGCTGAAGGTGCTCGAACTGCGTTCCCCCGTGTTCCCGCTGAAAAAAGCTCTGCTTATATGTAGATTGCTGTTGAAATGAATAGTCTGACAACAGGGTTATAGATACATCAAGGAGAAAGAGATGTCTACACTACATGTCAAGAGGTGTCTTCAATCTGGTTACAGCGGATTACACAGAACTCTCAGAAAAATGTCAATTGAAAAGGTTTTCTCACTGTTGCAGAATGGATAGCATTAGGCATTGCTGGATAGCATTAAGTGCACTGGTCAGTTTTACTTCAGTTGACTAGAATGACATCCCCTTCAGGAAATTAGGATGTAATAATTTAATACGAAATGCAATTTTTTATTTTCATCACATTACCAATAAAACAAATGAGCAATTTACTGCATGCTACTGCTAATTACATTGTATAAATAAAACTTTATAACCTGAATATACTAAAATACCAGTAACAATTTATTCTTTTCCAGGACCACTAAACAAATCCAGAAAATATGAACTGATTTGAAGTGAGTTATTGAGATTCCCATGCTGTTATATCCATTTTTTCCTGATTGATTCCATAAGGAACAACCAAAAGCAGTTCTCAAGGTTTATAAATAATGAGAAAAGCTGAGGCCGATCAGCTGCCATATGCCTGTTAGTGAAACACATTGTAGTTATAGACAAAGAGTGAAATGTCTTCCTTTTTTTTATCCCCCCCCCCCCCCCCCCCATAATTTCGGTTTTACATGATTATATGAAAAAAAAAAAAAATAAAATATATATATATATATATATATATATATATATATATACAGTATTTCCATTATCATCACCATATGTCTGTACACCAAACTGAAAACCAAAGCCTTGCATAGTATATACATAACGCAATCAGTATTGGAATCACTCTACCCTAAATAAATGTCAGAGGGACTATACAAAAAGTTGTCAAAGCGTTTCAGGGATCCAAAAGTGTCCCCTTCATCAGCGCTAGAAAATACAAAAGGATATCTCCATATCAATCTGATATCAATGCAATATCCCCTCCTCTGGGTCATATTTAAAATCAAATACCTGTAGCACCCTGATGTTTAGGCAGGGTTGCTATCAAATTTAGTTGCCAGGCGATAGTTGCCTTGGTCATTTGCATCTACTTAAGGGTGTCCTGGCCCTAACCATCTCTCCCACAATTCTGTTCAAGAGACAATAAATCTCTTTGCATTCAAAAAGTGTCTGGCACCCACCATTTCATTTTGCATTACACCCACCATGCCTTGCAACCCACTCTACACAGAAGAATGTCAGCTGTCCCTAACTCTGGAGGTCACCATTAGGCCTCAAGGGACTCAGGACTTTGCTACATACCCATAAGCTAATAGTGGGTGTTTGCTTTAAATACGACCCCAAGCGAACAGCTCAAGCACAAACTTTCCTGGATTATGATTAATGAGCACATGACAGCAATCTTGAATGATAGAATGCAGTCTGGGACTCATGGGTCAAGTATCTGACTGGAGATCCCCGATCTAAACCTGATTAAAACGGTTTCAGGACGGTGGGATTCGGAGCACGAGGTGATTCCTACTTCTGATTATTCCTTTAGGGTGAAATCCAGTTTCATGGTGACGAGGGATGTGGTATTCTCTCTGTGAAGGTTTAGACCCCTTTAATTACTGTATACAGTAGATCTTTAGTGCACCTGCAATCTACTAAGTGTTATAAGCTGACTTTTAATTTGCATTTGTACAAGGTAGAGACTTTATAGTTAACTGTAGTTGGAGATTGAGATGCCTTATGAGAATGCCACATTTGGAATAATAAACGGGTATCGGGGCTATCCCATGGTGACACAGATAGTACAGACTGTGTCGCTAGTGGAGATCTCTACTTGGAAGAACATATATTGTAGGTGTAATATCATGCCTAACAAAATGTTCGGATAGTTATCTATCTGATATATATTTCATACTGTATGTGTTCTTTATAAAAAAAATTTGTAAACTCTTTTGTGAAAACAGAAATATGACCCCAAGGAGGGGCTATTGGATTGATATTGGATCGATATTGGATCGATATGTATATATCTAGACCTGATGAATGGGGCACTTTTGGACCCCCTGAAATGCATTGGATACCTTTTGGATTGTCCCCTTGACTTTTTTTGGAATAAAGTTGTATCTGGACCTCTTAGCAGTGGTGTGGCACTTCAATTTCCATTTTTGTTAAATTACACTACAAGCCAAGAAGACTATGGAGATCCTCTGCGGTGTAGAAGCTGCCTGCCCAGGAAACAGATAATTTACATCAACACCAATACTTTAGGATAGCAATACCAGTGAGATACTGTAGCCCAACGAGTCCGGCGCTATTTTTCCACTTTCCTTAAGTGATTTCATTGCAGCCTTTGGAGAGGAGCAGTGCAATCCAAAGGTTGATTTTTTTGTTATACTTACAAAGAAAAAATAAAACTGTAGACAGAATAACGTATATTTTAGCCTAATAATAAATATTTAATAAGTCTTTCTCAAACTTTTTGAAGGAACCCTTGACATACATTTCTAGAGTCAAAGAACCCCGCCTAATAATGACTTCATGTACAGCCCATATTAGATTATTGTAATGGTCACTGGAAATAATGCTCTTTACATTTGTGATTATCGTAATGAATTCCTCCCTACAGATAGCTAAAAAGATCATCAGTGTTACTGGGAACTTATCTGGGAGGCAGAAGTTGTTAATTGCTCAAGGAATCTCTAGCAACCCCTGGAGGTTCCATGGACCCCTTATTGAGAAAGAATGATTTGATATATTACAGTCCTTAGATGTAATGTCTGCATTAGTTTTCTTTTTTCTGACTCAGTACATTTTCTGCAAGTACAAAAATTCCCAGTGAAATTGCTAGAAAAGCAGCGAACGTCCCGAACTGTAATCTTAAAACAATGTTATCAGCCTTCTTAGTTCTCATCTCTACTCTGCAGAACACTACCCCACTTATGGAGATGAAGAGAAGTGGAGGTATTCTGCGATCCAAACTAGTAGCACACAAGCACCCTAGAGTACAAACTCTGCTTTTTCATAGATGCAGTATAGTAAGTAAGTGTCTTACTGGCAGGATCAGGTGAAAATTAATATAAAAATGCCTGAAAAAAAGAAAACGTATGCAGCCACCAAATCTTAATACTGGTTAACTGCAATATATTAAATGATTGTACTTGAGTTTAGATACACTTTAAAGCCCAACTCAACACAGTCTATATCAGGTTTTTGTTATTATCTGTGAATCTATTAGGACGATTCCCTAATTTTGAATTTTGGGAAATGGTGGATTATTTTAACAAGGGGGACACAAACATTTTTTTTAATGGGCAGAAGATGCAGTTACAGAATTTATCTTCACCGCCACCTGTTGATAAAACTTGCCATTGCAGCACACCCTCAAAATACAAGCGTCAGACTTCAATCTACAGTACAGTGGAATTCCATTGTTGTTTACAATAGGGATGAAGGAAAAGAGGACCCCTTTTATAGAGATTAATAGCACAAAGGTGGTTTTTATATTCTCTGGAAATTTCCCCTCAAGAAAAAAAAAATGGTTAATTTCAGGAAAGGTCAATTTAAGGTAAAAGAATACAAATATAATTAATTCAGTAGCAAAGTAAACAAAATGATGCGGTTGTAATTTCAACAGCTTCTATTTATTATTTCACATAGTGTCTGACGCTTTAGTATGTGCACAAGTGAAGATCTTTAGAACATGGGAACAGGCTTTTCCTGTCTCAGCAAATTGTTTAGGAGTGGACACCATCTGTATGTCAAATGGAGATGGATAAATGAAACATATGGAACATATTGGGAAATAAAGATATTTTCCTGACTACAGAATTTTCTCACCATCAGATAAAGCCAAGCTTGAAGAGTCTCCTTTGTATTTTCCCATGCAAATAGTTGCAGAACAAATACAAGCAGAGGAAGCAGGGAAGAATTTTCTTGCTTCATTGCAAGAGAAAAACATAAAATATATAAAATAACACAGTGGATGGACAAGATTCTTTAGCATCTAAGGCAAAAAGGTCAAAGTGCACCTTCTACCCATGAGCTGTGAACTGTCTCTGCAGTATAGGTTGCTGGTTTGGCCATTTTTGCACCCATGTTCCGATGAAGTGCTAAAGGCAGCCATTTCTTCTGCCTACCCCTTGGCGGGGCCCAGCAATGACACCCTAAAGAAACTGCAATTTACTTGAAAATATCTAAGTAGATTGCTAAAGAATTGCAGGTAGAACTGTATTTTTGTACAGCACTGCCTATAGAACTTTCTATGCCTTAGGTCATTTGGATCTTTTCCTGTCAATTATCTTTTAAGCTATCCTTTAAGCAATGATAACATAGATAGGAGTAATGTACCTACAAATTAATAACTTGACACTGTTATTGGATTAATAGTTGCTTGAGTGAAGTACAGCTAACAATGCCTGAAGGGGAGAAGACATTTTCTGTTGAATTTGTGCAATCTCACTACTAAATATGAGGTTTGGCTTTGCTGCTACCATGGGTTTGCGTTGAATCCCCAGGATTCTCAAATCACAACTTTGCAAATCACAAACTATTGGCCGAAAATTTGCAGGTTTATTGCAAGTGCACAATCTTTGCCCCTGGTCAGCTTAGTCACAAGAGTCAATAGTTTGCAAGAGTGAATAACCCAGTCCCCTTTGTATAAAATGGTGAGTCTGCAGCAGTCATATGGTCATATGGGTTGGCACTGTTAGAGAGCTGAAAATTCTGTGCTGAGTGAGATTATTATTGATTTTTATATTTTGTCATTGGTACATGTACCCAAAGACTAAGCCTGGCTTCCTGTGTCGCTTGTTTGACAATAGTTTGCTCATTAACCTCACAAGTGGCCAGAATTGATTCTCCCTCAAAACCTTCACAATGGTGCTAAATGCTAATATTGGGTTTCCATAGACTGGAAAGAGATTGCAATATTTCTGCAGCAATCTCTTTAAGCTCAAACGGAACCCTAAAAAATTATGCCAATGGAGTCGCTCTTTGGTTTTTCCGTTCCTTCTGACCCAGTTAATTTCCTCCATTGAATACAGCAAAAAAACAGTTAAATTGATTAATCATATCTTAACAGCTGCTAAATGCTTGATAGCTTTATAATAGAATCAACAGCTACCACCTTCCCGCATAGATCTTTATAAGCACATGATCATCCATGATGTTTATAATATCGAGCAATTGATGGCTCCTATACACAACAAGATTTCATGGTTCAACAGGATCTGGCATCCTTGGCACCTCTTGGAGCTACGTCAGTATTAGGCGCCTTTCACACGGATGGCTGTTCTGCCGCAGTTAAAAGCATATAATATGTTCTGTGAAATTTAAGAACCAGGCACTGCGATTAGCTGCATTTGTACAGTGTAATTACCTAAGTTTACTTGCGTTTACATGCGGCTGCGTTTAGCTGCGTTTAGCTGCGTTTGGAACATTCTTGCCATTTCTGATGTGCTTCCTGTTGCTTTTCTTTCCTTGTTGCCGCTGCTATCCGCAGGAGAAACAGTACACTGCGATTACCTGCAGTTATGTGCAGATAGCTGCGCTAAATCGCTCCTGGACGCAGTCAATTCTATTTTTTCTATCCACACCAAACTGCATGTAACTAAATCGCAGCTAAACGCAGTGTGTGAATGGGATCATAGGAAAGCATTGTGTGCTTTTAGCTGCGGTAGAAAACTAGAAAATCCGCAGCTAAAAGCACAATTCTATCCGTCAGTGTGAAAGGGGCCTAAGTAACACTCTGCTACAGGTGCTCTATCTGTTTGGGGTTATATGAGGGTGTCCGGCAGGCTGAGTCTTGTTTCCCTTTGATCCTTATCTTCCCTCTTTCTTTGTTTTGTTTTTTTTTTTTTGCTTCCCTTTTTCTTTCTAGGGTAGCTGTACCATTCCTTCTACTTTACATTGTAATGGGTATCTATAGGAAGATAGTGTTATTTGGATATCTCCATTTCTTGACATTTACCTTACTGGTTCTAGAATCTACAGAAATAATGTCACAAGGTTGATATGTATACTACGCTCAGTTCTCTTATTGGAATGCTGATGGTCCTCATCATCATGATGGATGTTTTTCAGATTACCACTATGTGCTTCCTATTATTAATATGGTACATACGCTACCTTACTCTTTTTTTGGATGTCATATCCTACTGTGATTAGCCATTGTATCTGTTACTCTCTGTCTTCGTTGCAACAAAAAAGTTTAATAAAAAGAAAGTTAAAAAAGAAGTATGCTAATATCTTTTGTATGTATTAGAGCAGTGTGTTAGCAGACTCTTACTTAGGTTGTAAAGAAGCCCTCAGAATTATGGCAGGAATACACAATAAGAAAATCATACGAAAATTTTCGTTCTAAGCATAGGCGTGTGCAGCCTATTGAATTAGGGTGTGCACCTCAAACCAAAGCTCAAACACACGTGCG
Source organism: Aquarana catesbeiana (assembly GCF_042186555.1). Lineage (NCBI taxonomy): Eukaryota > Metazoa > Chordata > Amphibia > Anura > Ranidae > Aquarana > Aquarana catesbeiana. The sequence continues at coordinate 322,223,916 of NC_133329.1, forward strand.
TCTGTGTTTTTTAATTAAAAAAAAACATTTATCAATGTAAACAAACATAATTTTTTTAACGTATTAATTAAATAATCTTTTAACATAAACAAAGCTTTTAAATAAATCTCGAAATCAAATAAGCAATTTTAAAAACTGCACGGTAAGTAGGATTTTTTTTTAATAAGTGTCATGTTTTAATATCCTGAATTGTATTTACTGCTTTAAATAAATTTGTTAGATCCCCAGCAACAATAGATTCCCTCAGCAACAATAGATCCCCCAAGAACAAGACATCTCCCCAGCAACAATAGATCCCTCACAGCAACTATAGATTCACCAGCAACAATAGATCCCTCCCAGCAACAATAGACACCCCCAGCAACAATAGATCCCTCCCATTAACAATAGATCCCCAGCAACAATAGATCCCCCCAGCAACAATAGATCACCCCAGCAACAATAGATCACCCCACAAGAAACTACCCCCAGCAACAATAGATCTCCCAGCCTGTGGGCATATGGGAAGTGGTTAATATACACTTGGAATTTATTTTTTTATACCAAAGACATGAAATATATATATATTGACAAGCCAGGGTAAGGTTCATCAATCGGTTGGCTATTTTTTATTTTTTGTGCATCATTTGCCCACCCGCTGCCCTGCTCAGTACTGTCTCTCTCACTCAATCACCTCGATCTAGCAGGCTGCCTGAACTTGCTCGCCTGCCGCTATCCAGGCTAGTCCGCTGCTTCTAAGGGAGAGAAAGGCCGGAGGGGGGGAGTGATCTACATCTGCACTCCGCCAGATGTAGATCACTCCACCGGCGCCTGCGGGATCTGCAGCCGGAACTATAGAAGCTGCATCTGCAAATGCCGCTCCCGGCTGGGTTACTCCGTGGCTGTGGTCCTAGTTCCCTCCCTGCTCAATCCTCCCACTCGCAGCACACAGCTGTTTTTGCCGGCCGGACCCGACCCCAGGCAGTGTTGGTGACTAAGTTACACAGGGATATGTTGCAGGCAGTCAGCACAAAACAAAAGGTGTGAAACACAGGCAGAGCACAGGGATGATTAGGGTGTGCCTGGGCACACCAAGCACACCCCGTGGGCACGCCTATGGTTCTAAGAAAGATTGGCCGATTTTCTACTTGTTGATGCCCAGCAATTAATATCCGATATCGATATTGTGAACGAAAGAGACTGATTGAAAAAAATTGAAAAATTGTGACGTATCGTTTGCAAAAGAAACAATTTTCTATTCGTTAGTGTGAAGGCTGTCAGTAAAACATTTCTTGAACATTATCATGCATGAGTGGAACTAGTTACTTGTACATCAGACGTCAACACTACGCATGAAATTGATTGCTCTTTTAAAGACTTTTTTTGATTGGTTAATGTTGGCGACGATTTCGACCAATGAACGCTGTTTCGTTGGTCGTCGGTCGAGCAATCAGTCCATTTCCTAACCATGTATTCCTGCTATACATGTACCCTCCCTATGTGTACATAGGGAGGGCCACTGCTTACACACAAATCACTGCGGTCCAGTACAGCCTAAATGAACAGGAAGACTCATAGATGCCACTGACATACTTTTTTGTGAGGTTCAGCTGGTCTGGGAATGGACTGGGCTAATGAATGAAATGGGTTAGACTTAAATAAGTGGGTGGGCCAATGACCAACTCATTACTTTAAATATTATACACATGTATCAGTCTATAGCATGGAATACTGAGAGATCTTGGTATACAGACTTCTTTTTCTTTGAATAGAGAATACAATGTTTTATAGTTACTTAACCATTTTTTCTCATGATTTTTTAAAACATATTAGATATTTTTCAATGTATATTGGTAATAAAATATCCCAACTGTACTGAGTAGTTTTATACTGGCTGTAAAACTAAAATCACTTACAATATTAATTTTATTTTACAGCTGAGGAATGAGTATGGTTCATTATCTTTGGAATTCCATTTAAATGAGAAATGATTGAGACTGGAAAATGGGGAAAATGTATAACTCCTGTGTTATGGATAATTTAAAATGTGAGCTGAATGGTATCTGCAAGGAAGATAATGGGTCCCAGCACTAGCAGCTTGCCTCTGCAGGATGCATGAGTTGGCAAGATATGTAAAAAGGTTTGTAATTTTTTATAACAAAAAGGAATATTTATAAATGATTTTTTGGTACATTGGTCACACATTTGCCAGGTAACTACCATCATATTTATAAAGCATATTTTCCAACATATCTGTTCTGGAGTGGGAAAAATCCGTTACTGTAACAAAGGTGACTTACATTCCCTGAAAAATTACTATACATTGTCTAGACACGTTTAATGTTTTAACAGAGGTTCAGTACTTATATTTTTGGAACTGTTTGCACTTAAAAAAATCATAAAAGCTTAAAATTGAATTCCTGGCAACACCAGCCTTGCATGCTAAGTATGGGGGCTGGTTACCTATGACAAGAGGGCAGCCAGTATGTAACACCCTGCTATATCACTAGCAACAAGCATTCTCTTCACAATTGATGGATGATTTGAGGGGGGTTCTTTTAATTATGCGCAAACCCCTCACAAAGCACAATTTCCTGATTTTTGTGGCCTGTAGGCTTTTAAGCACTCCCCATATTCAAAAGAAGTATTATGAAGAGGCAAAGGTGTGTGTCACATACTTGTCCTCCATGGAGCACATACAGTATGGATGGCTTCTCCTTCTCTGGTAGGTTGGATTTAGGGCCTCTAAACATTTCACCATGCAGGTGGGAGTGAAAGAGTTATAAATAAAGAGTTAGTATTCTTAAACTTACCAATATTTGCCTTTCAGAACCGAGAACGATGCTGATCTTTTCTTTACCAGGTCTTATCTATATTATAATTTCAAAATTCTAGCAAACCATGATCTAATTTGTTGTAGCACTGCAAATCTTCTATTGTATGTTCCAGCTCAATTCTGGAACTATCATTTAATTCAAGTATATTTTTTAATATACTTCACCAGTTTACCATTGAGTTTTTTTAGATTGTGATTTAAGGATTGAAACCTGCAGCTGAAATCTCAAGAAGACCTTGTTTACCATATGCACTCACAGAATCAACAGATAACAGGAAACCAGGAAACCAGAACTGAGGAGGAAGTTTAGAGACATGTGGGTATGGCTCCTGTAGTCTCAGCAGTATTACAATTTAGATACATGTTTTTATTTAGGTGGAGTTTCACAAGTGTCAACACCAGAAACAAGGGACAAAGAGGAAGTCAAAGTACAATGTTGAGCCCAGGGAGCATTAGTTAAGCAGTCAAGGGCATTGGGTACTGAGGGTCAGACAACAAGGACCAAAATGCTTTATATCGCATGACACTAAGTGGTCTATTTATGAAAACAATTGCTGTGCAAATGCCTTGGCATGCGTATAGCCATCATGATTAATCCCTGTGATGTGGCTTATATGTATATGTCCTATAATCATCAGCTCCATCTAGTGGCTTTAATATAGTATTTTCCCAAAATACCGCTATCAGAAAAATACAGTATTATGTCCACTAGATGGAGCTGCTGATCATAGGAAATTCACATATTAGACACAAAGGAATTACAACAAAGCAACTTTTTATTAAATAGACCTCTATGTGTTTTGGCATCTGGACTCGTTCTCATGTACACTAAGCACACTCAACATCTGGAGCTTACTGCACTGCAAACATGGAATTTAAAAATTGTATTTTTCAAAAAATAAAAAAAAATGGATTTTATCTTTTCTTTTTCTATTTAATTACACAGTAAACACTGCCAAAACATATCAGTTAAGCACAACTCTTTATGTTCTCCATCTATAGGCATTCTTCTAGTTTGCAGCTGGTCATTGTGTTTATGTATTCATTTCTGTTGCCATGAATACATAAAGAGAAAGAACCCATTGATTATGGAAAGTAGATTCTCTAGAAAAAAAAAAAAAAACAATATCAAAACTTTATATTGCTTATTTATTGCAGGCTGAATCAGCACTAAAAGACATTCAATTGACAAACCACTTGGGGAATGGTAGATATAAAGAATTTGTTAAACACTATCAGCCAGGATGATAATTAAATACAGATCAGGAAGATCTAGTTACACATCCTGTTAGGAGTCATCTCCCTCTGTGGGTTAAAGATCACAGTAGGCCATCCTGTTTAGCACAGTCTCTCATGCAACATTTAATAGTCATTATCCCCACTAAATTGTTTAGGTCTTCTTGCAGTTCATTGTTAAACTAGGAAAAAATATCTCCAGAGACTTCACAAATAGATATTTTTAGCTGTATTTGTTGAGAGATTCAAAACAATTCCCTGCGCTACATTAATTTTACGTCTGAAGTCAGAGTTCGTAGCACATCACGCTGAGTCAGCAATAGCAGCCTGATTTTCTGAAATGTCATTTCCTAGATATTCCTTTGAAGGAAGCCTTTTGAATGTATTCAATTTTAAGCCACAACGTTTTGTAGCTCAATGCGAAGAACCCTGGACAATAACTATAATTTCAGTCTTTTGAAAATGTAACCATCAAGAGTTGAAATATAGCATCAAAAATCACCAGTTTTATAAAAAGGAATGACAATTTAAGTAACTGTTATATTCAGGAATATTTATTGGGGCAAAGCAAAGAGCACTGATGATGGACAGAGTAGGTACTGTACCAACCAAAAAAAACTTTCATCTGTAAGGATTGCTTAAACCTCTTACAAACTTGATAAATTGTAATGAAAAAATTCAGAAGCAAAGGTTACCTTCAATGAAAATCATGCATAGAAAAAAAAAATCAATAGAACCAGTCCAGGGATAAATTTATATGCAATTCTTTACTTTTTCTGTAACAGTGTCACAAGTTAGCCTGCAGGTTCCTGCTTGTGTACTCTTACCTCCTTACTGCAGTGTTTCTCTACCTGACTCCTTCACATGTGTGGCTTGGCTGTGCTCACCTATGGGCGTCATCTGCCATTCTCTGGACCTTTATTTCCTTCCCTTCCATCACTTCCTGGCCAGCCTTCTAGTTTGCTTTTCTATATAAGACATGCTCAGTGTAACCCACATTGCCTGAGCAACTTCATAGCTCTCTGAGCTCCTGTTTGCATACCTCTTGTCCATACTGTGTCTGACTACCTGTGAACTGACCCCGGCTTCATTTACCATCTGTGCTTATTCGCTGCCCACCCTGATTTCGGTTTGTCTTCTGGATTTCCTTTTGCATGCAATCTGCACACGCGAGTGGTGTATGCATCCTTGGCTAGCCGTACCTGGGAGCTGCGACGAAAGTCCATCCCCACCATCAGGGGCCCTGGTGAAGAAGCAGGCTGGGGCTTAGACTCCACGCCATGGGGAGCCCTGAGTTGGCGATCTACAAGAGCTCACTTCCACAGACTCCTGACAGTTTCCTCAGGCCATGAGCTCCTCAGAGACACCACAGCCTCTTCTGGATCAACTTCAGTGTTTGGCACAGAGAGTTGACGTCCAGCAGGCAAGAATGGCTTATGCAGTGTCTGCAGGAACTTTTCTCCCATTTGAATCAGCTGCAGGTTGTGCCCACTTCCTCACCCTCCATTCCGGCCTCTGTTTCATCCACTGCTGCTCCAGCTCCCGCAGTCCCTCCAGCAGAGGGCAGTCCTTTAAAACTCCAGCTGCCTTCACCGCCTCGCTTCTCTGGTGATCCTAAAACTTGTCCGGGCTTCATCAGTCAGTGCTCCATCCACTTTGAGCTAGCGGGCCATAATTTTCCTACTGATGGTTCCAAGGTGGCGTACATGATTTCACTCCTTTCGGGAGAGGCTGTGGCTTTGTCCTTGCCATTGTGGGAATGTCAAGACCCTACTGTTTCCAGTCTTTCTGCCTTCCTACATGCTTTCCGTAACACCTTTGATGTTCCTGGCAGGTCCTCATCTGCTTCTGGAGCTCTTCTTCAGCTTTGTCAAGGAAACATGACTGTTGGTTAATATGCAGTTCAGTTTTGCACCTTGGCTTCAGAACTGCCATGGAATAACGAGGCCCTTACTGCAACCTTTTGGCAAGGTCTAACGGATCGTATTAAGGATGAATTAGCTGGCAGAACTGTGCCCACCACCCTGGATAGCTTGATGGCCCTTAGCATCCAAATCCATGTCCATTTCCAGGAGCGAGATCTGGAAAGGACTGCTCCACCCCACCCCTCCAGGGGTCGCTTCACCCATGTTGTCCAGAAAGCTCCAGAACAACCCATCTCTCGAGCTTCTGAAGAACCTATGCAATTAGGCCAGACACGCCTCACTCCACAAGAGCGGTCATGTCACCTGAGACTCAGCCTATGTCTTTTCTGTGGAGCTAATGGTCATATAATAAAGTCCTGTCCTTCCAGGAAACTCTCGGGTCTCGGTCGCTTAGAGGGAGGCGATCTAGACCAAAACCTTAATTCCGCCACTTACCCTTGATTCATCATATCTGTCTCTATTCATTGGGCCCTGAACTCGTATCAAGTCTCTGCATATGTGGACTCTGGGGCGGCCGGGAATTTAATTGAGCAGTCCTTGGCCACTGAATTGGGCAATCCTCCTCCTGTTCCCTTGGCAATGCCTCTATCAGTATCTGCTGTGGATGGCTCTGCCTTGGCCTTAGGACCCCTACGGTTTTGATCTGCCCACATAACTATGCATGTTGGTGTCCTTCATCGTGAAGAAGTCTCCTTCCTGATCCTTCCATGGTTGCAGAAATACTCACCCTATCTGGATTAGAACTCTGGCCAAGTATTATCATGGGGGTCGCAATGCCATCAGACTTGTCTCCCTAAGGTGCGCTCACCTCTCCGTGTACCTGTGGATGAGGTCAGTGCAATTGACCTCCAACCTGGGACTACGCCACCCTGAGGTCAAGTCTACCCTCTCTCCATCCCTGAGACTCAAGCCATGTACAAGTACGTCCAGGAAAATCTGCAGAAAGGATTTATCCAAACATACAATTCTCCTGCTGGGGCTGGCATTTTCTTTGTGGGGAAAAAGGATGGTACACTCCGGCCCTGCATTGATTATAGGAGTCTCAATGCCATCACCATTAAGAATCGCTACCCTTGATTTCTGAACTTTTTGACAGACTACAAGATGTTAAAATTTTCTCTAAGTTAGACCTCTGTGGAGCATACAATCTAATTAGGATTCGAGAGGGAGGTGAAGTAAAAAAACACTTTTAAAACCAGAGACGGACACTATGAATATCCTATAATGCCCTTTGGCTTATGTAATGCCCCAGCTGTCTTTCAGAACTTTGTTAATGACATTTTCTCCTATACGTTTGTGCCATTGTGTATATGGATAACATACTCATCTTTTCTCCAGATTTGAACACTCATCGTCAGCATGTTTGCATGGTTCTTCTACATCTTCAGGACCACCACCCAGGCCCGGACTGGCCATAGGGCAGACCGGGCAGTTGCCTGGTGGGCCGGGGCCGCCCGTTCTGTGGCCTGTTGATAATCAGGACGCACAGCGGGAGGTAAGCGGTGACCGCGACCTGGACACGGTTAACACAGGCCATGGCCGTCGCTCGCCTACTGCTATGCGGCCGTGCCTTCTCCGGCGGAACTAGCGGCTGCATGTGCTGAGCTGTGTGTCTCTCACACACAGCTCAGTCTCAGAGCCGTGCTGACAGTTCCGCTCTCGGACCCTACGGCCTGCTCCTACTCCTCCAGCCATAGGTGTCCATCCGCACAGTGGGGCAAGGAAGGGGGGAAGAGCTGCGGGCCACTGTCAGGATGTCTTCCGTCTCCTCCAAACCCTCTTTCAAGTCTGGCTTGTCTGCAGCACGGGAGAGAAGAAAGCTTCCTGCTTGTTCTTCTTCCCTCACAATTGGCCGCAACAGAAGGCCAATCAGAAAAAACTAGTGGGGCATCATGGGAAATGTAGTCCCAGACATAGGAGGCCCAATTGATCTCAGTAGGCAGATGGCTACAGTCCCCAGCATGCACTCTGCTGGGGGGAAAAGAGAAACCCCGGAAACAAGAAGGTACTACAGCAGACATGGAAAAAGAAAGAGGACTGTGCTGGGGGAACTAATAGCCCCAGCATCACCAGATAGAGCCACGCTGTACCCACACCACCAGAGAGAGAGAGAGCACCACGCTGCACCCGCACCGGCAGAGAACTATGAGAGCCACGCTGTACCTGCACCACCAGAGAGCCACGCTGTACCCGCACCACCAGAGAGCTATGAGGGCCACGCTGTATCCACACCACAAGAGCACCACGCTGTACCCACACCACCAGAGAGCCATGAGAGCCACACTGTACCCGCACCACCAAGCGCCATGCTGTACCCGCACCACCAGAGAGAGCCATGAGCGCCACACTGTACCCGCACCACCAGAGAGAGCCATGAGTGCCACACTGTACCCGCACCACCAGAGAGAGCCATGAGAGCCATGCTGTACCCACACCACCAGAGAGCCATGAGCGCCACTCTGTACCCGCACCACCAGAGAGAGCCATGAGAGCCATGCTGTACTGCACCACCAGAGGGAGCCATGAGAGCCATGTTGTACCCACACCAACAGAGCACTACGCTGTACCCACACCACCAGAGCGTCACGCTGTACCCGCACCATCAGAGAGAGCCATGCTGTACCCCACCACCAGAGAGAGAGAGCCACGCTGTACCGCACCACCAGAAAGAGAGCGCCATGCTGTCTAGGACCACCAGAGAGAGCAATTCAGTGTCACTGGGCAGTGTGGGCACAATAGGAGACAGACAGTAGTAGCATTGTATGGCCACAATAGGACAGGGACACTGTAATATAAAGGGGACTGCACTGTAAAGGGGCACTGTAATCAATGCAGTGCCCCTTTACAGTGCAGTCCCCTTTATATCACAGTGTCCCTGCACATTACAGAGTGGAGGACCGACACCAGCCACCCCTGCAAATGTTTACCGACATCTCTTCCCCCCCTGGTCCCTGGAAAAGTTGGCTGCTCAGTCTAAAATGCCTGGGCCTATTGTCCCAGTCCGTGCCTGCCACCACCTATATGCAAAGTTGGAAAAGTGCCTCTTCGAGCAAACCCAGGTTCCTTTCCTAGGCTACATAGTCACAGATTAAGGGCTGCTTATGGATACTGACAAACTTCAGGCCATCTACAACTGGCCTCAATGTGCTGGCTTAAAAGCTACGCAGCGGTTCTTGGGGTTCACCAATTTCAATTGCCAATTCATTGCGAATTACTCCTCTCTGGTGGCCCCAATCACTTCTTTGACTCAGAAGGGCGCTAATGCCAGAACCTGGCCTCCTGAAGCAGTCGAGGCTTTTCACAAGCTCAAAACGGCCTTCCTTTGCATCTATTCTCAAATGTTTTGACATTCTCCAGCCTTTCTTATTGGCGGTAGATGCTTCATCCTTGGGAGTTGGGGCCATCCTTCTCAAAATGCATGACAGTAAGTTCCGTCCTTGTGCCTTCTTCTCTAAGAAGTTTTCTGATACGGAAAGAAATTACACCATCGGGGAACGGGAACTTCTGGCTATCAAGCTGGCACTGCAAGAATGGCGACATCTACTGGAGGGATCTCCTCATCATATCCTGATCTATACTGGTCATAAGAACCTCCATTATCTGCAATCCGTCTGATGTTTGAATCCCCGGCAAGCACGATGGGCTCTCTTCTTGGCCAGGTTTAATTTTAACATCACCTTCTGGCCCGGTTCTAAAAATGCTCGTGCTGATGCCTTGTCCAGATCATTTGACATTGCTGACTCTGAGTGTCATGATGAACCAGGACTCATTATTCCTGCCAATTGTATCCCCGCCTGCACCCGTCTTCAGTGTCCACATATCCCGCCTGGATAGACCTTTGTGGTGCCCTCCTTTCTCTTCAAGCTTCTCAAATGGGCACATGACTCTAAATTCTCAGGACATCCTGGTGTGCAACACACCTGTGCCTTCCTGCAGCATTGCTACTGGTTGCTCTCACTTAGGAAGGATGTTGAAGAATATGTCCAGGCTTGCTCCAGTTGCGTGCAGTCTAAGTCCTCCATGTCTGCCCCAACAGGTCTCCTTTTACCTCTATCTTGGCGTTGCATCTCCAAGGAGTTTATCTCTGAACTACCCCCTCAGCGAGCTCTACCATTATCTGGGTGGTTGTGGACAGGTTTTATAAAATGTGTCACTTAACTCCACTTCCAGGACTACCCTCTGCTGTCACTTTGGCTTCCATCTTCATTAGGAAAATCTTTCGTCTCCATGATATGCCCTCGCACATTGTCTCGGATAGAGGAGTTCAGTTTACAGCACGCTTCTGGAGAGCTCTGGCCACATCCTTTGGTTGGACTTCTCAGCCTTTCATCTGCAGTCTAACAGACAAATTGAAAGGGTCAACCAGAATGTGGAATGGTATCCTCGTGCCTTAATTTCTGCCCATGCGGATGACTGGGTGGATCTTTTACCCTGGGCAGAATTTGCCCTCAATAACCATGCTAGTGCCAGCACTGGTGAGTCTCCCTTCTTCACAGAATATGGTCACTATCCTTTGGTACCATTTCCTGTTACCGTCCCTGCTGAGGTGCCTGCGGCTGTAGAGATGCACCGATCTCTCAATTCTATCTGGGCAGATGTTTCCAAGAATTTACATCTGGCAGCGTCCAGGTACAAAGTAGCAGCTGATTGTCATCGCCGTTTGAGTCCCAAATTTCTTCCTGGTGACAAGGTTTGGCTCTCTACCTCTCTCCCATTTCATTGGTTCCTTTACAATTCTTTTGCCATGTTAACCCTGTCGCTTTCAAGCTCCGTCTCCCTTCACATCTAAGAATGTCTAATGTTTTCCATGTTTATCTCCTTAGACCATTCATAACCAATAGGATTTCCTGTCCTATTCTTCATCCTTCTCCAACAGTCAGTACCTCGGATCAGTATGAAATCAAGCAAATCTCGGATTCCAAATTCTCCAGGAGAGGCTTTTGTACCTAATAGACTGGAGGAGATATAGTCCTGAGGAGAGGTGTTGGATTCCTTCTACTGATGTTTCTGCCCCTCGTTTGGTAAAATTTTTTCATCAGAAGTTTCCTCTCAAGCCTGGCCCTAAACGAGTGGGGAGATCTCATAAGAGGGGGGTACTGTCATAAGTTAGCCTGCAGTTTCCTGCTTGTGTACTCTTATCTCCTTGCTGCAGTGTTTCTCTACCTGACTCCTTCACATGTGTTGCTTGGCTGTGCTCACCTATGGGCATCATATGCTATTCTGTGGACCTTTATTTCCTTCCCTTCCATCACTTCCTGGTCCATCTCCTAGTTTGCTTGTCTATATAAGACATGCTCAGTGTAACCCACATTGCCTGAGCAACTTCATAATTCTCTGAGCTCCCGTTTGCATACCTCTTGTCCATACTGTATCTAACTACCTGTGTACTGACCCCGGCTTCATTTACTGTCTGTGCTTGTTCGCTGCTCGTTCTGATCTCAGCTTGTCTTCTGGATTCCTTTTGCATGCTGCATGTAATCTGCACACTTGAGTGGTCTCCGCATCCTCGGCTAGGTGTACCTGGGGGACTCGACCTGGTTCCAGCTTGCTGAAAGTCCATCCCCACCATCAGGGGCCCTGGTGAAGAAGCAGGCTGGGGCTTAGACTCCGCACCCTGGGGAACCCTGAGTTGGCAATCTACAGGAACCCACTACCACAGACTCCTGACAAACAATCTAACTTTTAGGGGTGAGTGAAGAGATTTTGCTAAAATAGATTTTGCATGAAATTAGCAATTTCTGCAAGATTTTACCAAACTGGAATCTCTTAAATTTTACTCTTTGAGCCGTTAAGGTGAAATTCCTTCTTTTTTTTCTTTAGATAAAGTTTTTTTTTTTTTTTTTCCTTTTTAAGGTTTACTTGATTTTATTTGTTGTTTGTGTTTTATTTTATTTTTTTGAGTATTTGTTATTTGTGTATGTTACATTTTTTAATTTACTTTTTGTGGGGAAAATTGTTAAATAACCGGGCTACTGGCGGGCTCTTTTTTGGTGCACCTTTCATTTTTTTAGCTCGGCGGTGTGTTGTAGGCAGTCTTGGACAGTGTTGATCTGGTAGTACTTGGTACTTCTGATTGCCTGGTGGCATAATTGGATGAGTTGATTGGAATTCTGATCTAATTGTGCAAAGAAAGTCAGTCTATGATGTACTGGTCAGCACAGTATACAGCAGAAGCCCATGTCATATGTGGCACTGCCAGTATGTTGGGCAATGCTTACTGCAAAGTGGGGATATGGTTGTCCCTATGATCTTGCTGCATGATATTTAAGGGGGCACAAAAAAAATTGGTGAAAGAAATTTTAACAAAAACATGTTCTTATATCTATGAAAAGTGGAGTGAATAGTCCCAGATTCATGTACATGTTACAGACACCTCTGTGAATCTGTCTGAAACATATAGAACTGGTGCAACAAGTAAAAAATAAAATAAAATTATCTACCAGACCACAAAAATAGATCTTTTACTAGCCTCATTTATCATTTATATATAGAAAAAAGGAAATTCATTTCAATAATAAAAATTATTAGACAAAATGTAGAATATCAATAAGTATGTATTTTCATATGAATAAATTAATATAAATGAAGTATTGGTAAAACCCAACTCAGTTTGTTATTACTATATTAACCACTTCAGCCCCGCTCACTGTATATATACGTCATTTTTTTGAAGATGGATATCTCGGTAACGGCAGCAGCTGCTGCCACAACCGAGATATCCATCTTTTCAGTGAGTGATTCTGTACACGATAATGGTGGTCTCAGCGGCGGGTTCGCCGCGAGATCACCGTTATCGGCGGCGGGAGAGGTGCCACCCCCCCTCCCGCCGCTCTCCCGCACCCTCCGCCGCTTACCGGAGCCGTCGGTAGCGGCGGAGGCGATCGGGTCCTTTCCCTGCTGAGGTATGGAGACAAGTGAGGCCAAGATGGCGCCTACCCGTCTCCATACCATGTGACGGCCGGAGCGACGTCATTACGACGGCTCCGCCCACTCTCTTAAAGGCACAAATTTTTTTAGTGTCATTTTTTTAAACGACTTTTTTTTTTTTTTTTTTTTTGCATTTTAGTCTAAATATGAGATATGAGGACTTTTTGACCCCAGATCTCATATTTAAGAGGACCTGTCATGCTTTTTTCTATTACAAGGGATGTTTACATTCCTTGTAATAGGAATAAAAGTGATCCAAATTTTTTTTTTTTTAAAAACAGTGAAAAAATAAATAAAATAAAATAAAATAAATAAAAAAAAAAAAAAAAAAATTTTTTAAAGCGCCCTGTCCCGACGAGCTCGCACGCAGAAGCGAACGCATACGTGAGTAGCGCCCGCATATGAAAACGGTGGTCAAACCACACATGTGAGGTATCGCCGCGACCGGTAGAGTGAGAGCAATAATTCTAGCCCTAGACCTCCTCTGTAACGCAAAACATGCAATCTGTAGAATTTTTTAAACGTCGCCTTTGGAGATTTTTAAGGGTAAAAGTTTGACGCTATTCCACGAGCGGGCGCAATTTTGAAGCGTGACATGTTGGGTATCAATTTACTTGGCGTAACATTATATTTCACAATATAAAAAAAAATTGGGCTAACTTTACTGTTGTCTTATTTTTTTTTTCAAAAAAGTGAATTTTTTCCAAAAAAAGTGCGCTTAGAAGACCGCTGCGCAAATACGGTGCAAAAAAAAGTATTGCAATGACCGCTATTGTATTCTCTAGGATGTTAGAAAAAAACAATATATAATGTTTGGGGGTTCTAAGTAATTTTCTGGCAAAAAAACCTGTTTTAAACTTGTAAACACCTAAAATCCAAAACGAGGCTGGTCTTTGTGGCTGCGTGATAACACTAGCTCTATCTTGGTTTTATCAGACTCCAGATTTCTTAATACAAAAAGTATTTGAACAGCTTTGTAAATCCAACTTTCAGCTGTCACTTATAATAAGAACAAGTTGCTAATAAGAACATGTGAATTTGGTTTATGTGGTGCAAGTTACAAGAAAACAAGTCTTAATGCGTATTTTCAATTTTGCTGTCAAATATGAGAAAACCCCATTATATGTTATGTGTTCCCACTCACACAGCATACCTAAAAGTTTTTTTGCTTATTTTTTTTCATAATTCTTACCTTTTAGACGTTTCTCAGGAGAAGGTGTCATGGCTGACTGAAAGGTTTTTCAAACAATGCTAGAGCAAGCCTGTTCCAGGTCTGTCCTCAATAACATACAATGCAAGAAGCCCAGCCTCTACACCTGTAGCCCTTTTTCAAGTAAGACAGTATTCAAATCTAGTTACAATTGATAATGAAGATCTACCTTCATAGTACAGACAGGGTTAAGTATGGCAACCACAGCTGCCCAGCACCCTCATAAACAAAGAGAAATACCTACATGTTTTCCTTGCTGGAGGGCTCAGAATAGAGCATCTAAAAAGGCAAACTACATTTTTTTGGATTTTTTTAAAAGTGTTTGTTACCTCAGCATTTCAAATTCCTGATATATGCCTGCTGTACCATGTACTTGTATGAAAAAGTATCTAGTTCTCTTTTTTTGCTTCCTTTGTGTGAAATCCCTTTCCTGTTAAAAACTGACCACACTAAGCAAGAGAACTCACCGTGGTCAGTTCCCTAGCAGTGCTGGGAACTCAGCTTGCTCTCAACCAATGATCAGACCCCCCCCCCCCCTGCACAGCCTTTCACTGTAAAGATCAGTGTGCTGTTGCTTCTCCTCCCCCAGCTTTTTTGCAGCTGAGAACAGAGGGAACAGAGGGAACAGAGGGAATATGATCACCTATAAAAAAAAATGGAAAAATAGGTGTTTAAAATTTCTTTTAATATCTATACGCAAAAAGTTGTGCTGTGCTGTGCTGTGACCATAGAATTGCCTTACCTACCCAAAAAATCCTATTTAAGTTTGATATTCTTGTGTAACCAATTCAAATACTCCTGGAGAGTAAAACTGTTTTATAACCAACCTCTAGGCATACCTGCCTGTTAAACAAAAAAGCCTAAACTGTGCAATTATATTAACAAAAGACTGAATCTTCAGGTTCTTGCATAGGTCCAGTCATGATAGGTTCTCTTTAACCACTTGCCAACTCCGCTATAGCCAAATGACGGCTAGTTCTGGGAGGCCGACAATCTCCCCTGATTGCGCCCGCAGCATGACGTGGGCAGCACACTCTGTGATCACAGTGTTCGGAGGACACTGCTGATCACAGATCAGGGTAAAGAGCCAATCAGCGGCTCTTTACCACATGATCGACTGTGTGCAATCACAGAGGATCACGGATTTAAATAGAAGCCAGTTATCAGCACTCCTTTGAAGAAGAGAACCGATAACCGGCTTCTCTAAAAGGAACATGTACCCTGATTATCAGGGCACTGATTATCAGTGTCCTGATTATCAATGCAGTCCCTACAGAGCCCACCAGTACTGCCAATCTGTGCCCACCAGTACTGCCGATAAGTGCCCACCAGTGCTGCCGATCAGTGCCCATCAATGCTGCCAATCAGTGTCCATCAGTACCTCCTCATCAGTGTCACCTATCAGTGCTGCCTTCCAGTGCCCATCAGTGCCGCCTATCAGTGCCCATCAGTGCTGCCTATCAGTGCCACCAATTAGTGCCCATCAGTGCCGCCTATCAGTGCCCATCAGTGCCACTTATCAGTGCAGCCTCATCAGTGCCCACCAGTGCCTCCTCATCAGTGCAGCCTAACAGTGCCCATCAGTGCCGCCTCATCAGTGCCCATTAGTGCAGCCTATCAGTGCCCATCAGTGCAGCCTCATCAGTGCACATTAGTGAAAGAGAAAAATTACCTGTTTTCAAAATTTTAAAACAAATTGAAAACTTTTTTTGTGAAAAAAAATTCTGTATTTATCCATTTATTTGAGCAAAAAATTAAAAAAAACTCAGTAGTGATTAAATACGACCAAAAAAGTTCTATTTGTGGGGAAAAATGATAAAAATTTAGTTTGGATACAGTGTTGCATGACTGCACGATTGTCATTCAAAGTGTGACAGCACTGAAAGCTGAAAATTGGCCTGGGCAAGAAGGGGGTAAAAGTGCCTGGTAGGCAAGTGGTTAAACAAGGCACAAACAATACAAAATTCTGACTTTACTAATATAAGGAGGTTACATTCAGAAATCTGAAAAGATATTAGATGCTAAACAAGTGCCTTTTTTCAGAATAAAGTTTAACCCCTTCCCACCCAGACCCAGCGTTCCTTTAACTGTGCTACTACTCCTGAGGGGCAGGTCGGCCCTATCACCTGACCACTGTGATTGGCTGTCACGGTGGTCACATGATTGGTAGATGGACCCACCAGCTCCTGATCATTATTAGAGACCGGGAGCTATCTTTGACAGCTTGGTCACTGTGCTGGGAGCGCACAGTGAGCATGCTCACAACACAAAAATGATGGCCGCCCAACAACACATATTTGTGAGCGTCGAAGACCCCTCTTTGCCGCCACACATATGTGTTACGCGGGCAGCAAAAAAAAAAGTCAGTTAAGCTCCATTTTTTGGGGCTTTAGTTTTTTTTTTTTTCTCGGTTTCCAGAAACAGTAGATCATGAGCTAAATATGGCAACATTGTTGACTTGTAAATATGTGTCTTATGAATTCAGTAGATGTGTTTTTTTTTTCACCTGCATTTCCTTCTGTTTCCATTTGTTCATTTAAGCCATTGAAAAGAATGTACCTAATATGGAAATGACATGAATGGGAACGGGGGATAAACTAAACACAACTGGAAGGGCGGTTTATATTCTGAGTACTGGATGTCATGTACTCAGAGACTACACAATTAGGACTATTTAACAAAGCAGCAACTTTGTAACAGAGAGTTGATGCAGCTTCAGTTCTCTCTGATTATTTTCTCCCGTGAACTGAAACTGTGTACAAAACTGTATCAGTATCTGGATACAATACATGTCTCTGAATTTACATAGTAAAGTGAGCCATGTTCAGCATTGTAGCTATATTGTAGAAGCTGTAATTAGCTGCAAATATTGGAACTGACGCTGTATTTTATTTATTTATCAAATGAAGGAATTACTAGGACACAGAGCTCTCAACTGTTTCTAACAACATAAAAAAAAGCCAAAGAGAAGGATTCTGTAGCTGCAGCAAACCATTAATGTGACAAACCTCTTAAGCTTGCACACACATTACAATCTCATTATACCATGTCCTTTTAGATTTATCAGTAGCTATGCTGCCTACTTAATTAATTCCATTCATATCCAATCAGACTGGCATTTGCACTTCTTAGGTGATATAAAGCTAAAAGAGATTGTACAATCAGATTGTAGCATCTTACCAGCTTTGCAACATTAACTTTCTGCTTGTGTTTCTAAATATAAATATCAGTGATGCCAGATTCACTGATTCTAAATTTGCTCTGGAAATTTTCAAAGCTGTTTTTCATCCTATTTTAATAAGAGTAAAAATAATAGAATGAAATCTTTTTTGTAGGTAGCACCCTGTCTTAAACAGGGGCTATTACACACATTTAGGGATGAACCCACGGTTAGTAAGTTCGACTCGAACATCTGGTGTTCGTTTATTCTAAAACAAACCGAACATATGGGGCGTTTGCGGGAAATTCAAGCGCTGCAGAACGATCCATAATGCACTGTGAGATCGCAGTGCATTGCTGTATGATGATTGGCCAAAGCATGCACCTGACCCGCATGTTTGGCCAATCACAGCGCGCTCTGCTGAGAGAGCCATAATTGGCCAAAGGCAGGGTGCCTTTGGCCAATTATGGCTCAGGGAGATGCCCACTCCCTACACTATATAATAGACATGTGCACACTGAAATATTTTGTGGTGAATTTTGGTTTCATCCAGTTTTTATTTATTTTGTTTCATTAAAAAATGCACGAAAATCCAAATTAATTAAGGTTGAATCTGTCAATTGAAGGCTTATGGTGTCTATATGATGTTCTAAGAAGATTCGACGAAGCAACTAAACAGCACGACGCCCCGATCGTACATTTCTGGTCGAATGCCCCGCCCACAAGTTATAGTAGAATTCTAATGTTGTTTGACTAGTAATAATTATAATGATTAATTATTATTACTAGTCAAACAACATTAGAATTCTTCTATAGCCTTTGGGCGGAGCATTTGACTGTAAATGTCCGCTTGCGGCGATCGTATGTTTTTAGCTGCTTCGTTGAATCTTCATGTCTCTATAATGTCGAATCTTTTCTCTTTATGTCAAATAATCTTGAACTAATAGAGTTAGGTTAGGCACATTTGATCGCAGGTTCGATTGTCACAGATCGCTATTGTCACCGTCATGTCGAATCTTCTATCTATCTATCTATCTATCTATCTATCTATCTATCTATCTATCTATCTATCTATCTATCTATCTATATCAAAATGTTGTCGCAACGATACGAAAATATAATGGATACAAAAATAAAGCATTTTTTATTTTGGATCTTTCGGATTTCGGATTCTGCGCGTTCATTATCATTTTATTAAAACAAACAAGAAAATTCCCGAAATTCGGACAAAAAAGCATTCGGACGATAACGAATACACATCTAATATATAAGGCTGCTGACATAGTGGCCATGTATAGTGTGTGGATGGAGATAGATTGAGCTAGATTAGGAAGGTTAGTTAGTGGCAGTGTATATATATATATATATATATATATATATATATATATATATATATATATATAAAATCAAGAGGGATTGCTGCACAAAGTGTTTTAATGAAAGGATTAAAACATCCAAAGTATATAGGCAGTCATAGTAGTAACGGTTTCAGGCTAGTACAGATCACGCCCTTCTTCAAACTTCATGCCTATGAATGACCACATACAAGGTACGATTTATATAGAAAGAACTCATCTGCAATCTATTAAGCAATCAAACAGTGTGTCTGGAATCAATTAATCAATGGATCACAGTTAACAAAAACATTATAGTGAAACTACATAATATGGTATAACATGATATAATCCCAGGACAAGAAGATTCACAGATTGTGTCAATCAATTGGAAATCCTATAAAGAATAAGAATTTAAGACAAAAATGGAAATGGAAAAAAAAAAATATATACTGAAAGTATTCAGACCCCCTTAAATTTTTCACTCTTTGTTATATTGCAGCCATTTGCTAAAATCATTTAAGTTAATTTTTTTCATCATTAATGTACACACAGCACCTCATATTGACAGAAAATCACAGAATTGTTGACATTTTTGCAGATTTATTAAAAAAGAAAAACTGAAATATCACATGGTCCTAAGTTTTCAGACCCTTTTCTCAGTATTTAGTTGAACCACCATTTTGATCTAATACAGCCATGAGTCTTTTTCGGAAAGATGCAACAAGTTTTTCACACCTGGATTTGGTGATCCTCTGCCATTCCTCCTTGCAGATTCTCTCCAGTTCTGTCAGGTTGGATGGTAAACGTTGGTGGACAGCCATTTTTAGGTCTCTCCAGAGATGCTCAATTGGGTTTAAGTCAGGGCTCTGGCTGGGCCATTCAAGAACAGTCACGGAGTTGTTGTAGCGAAGCCACTCCTTCTTTATTTTAGCTGTGTGCTTAGGGTCATTATCTTGGAAGGTAAACCTTCGACCCAGTCTGAGGTCCTGAGCACTCTGGAGAAGGTTTTCGTCCAGGATATCCCTGTACTTGGCCGCATTCATCTTTCCCTCGATTGCAACCAGTCGTCCTGTTCTTGCAGCTGAAAAACACCCCCACAGCATGATGTTGCCACCACCATGCTTCACTGTGGGGACTGTATTGGACAAGTGATGAGCAGTGCCTGGTTTTCTCCACACATGCTGCTTAGAATTAATGCCAAAAAGTTCTATCTTGGTCTCATCAGACCAGAGAATCTTATTTCTCACCATCTTGGAGTCCTTCAGGTGTTTTTTTAGCAAACTCCATGCAGGCTTTCATGTGTCTTGCACTGAGGAGAGGCTTCCGTCGGGCCACTCTGCCATAAAGCCCTGACTGGTGGAGGGCTGCAGTGATGATTGACTTTCTACAACTTTCTCTCATCTCCCAACTGCATCTCTGGAGCTCATCCACAGTGATCTTTGGGTTCTTCTTTACCTCTCTCACCAAGTCTCTTCTCCCCCGATATCTCAGTTTGGCTGGACGGCCAGCTCTAGGAAGGGTTCTGGTCGTCCCAAACGTCTTCTATTTAAGGATTATGGAGGCCACTGTGCTCTTAGGGAACCTTAAGTGCAGCAGAAATTTTTTTGTAACCTTGGCCAGATCTGTGCCTTGCCATAATTCTGTCTCTGAGCTCTTCGGCAGTTCCTTTGACATCATGATTCTCATTTGCTCTGACATGCACTGTGAGCTGTAAGGTCTTATATAGACAGGTGTGTGGCTTTCCTAATCAAGTCCAATCAGTATAATCAAACACAGCTGGATTCAAATGAAGGTGTAGAACCATCTTAAGGATGATCAGAAGAAATGGACAGCACCTGAGTTAAATATATGAGTGTTACAGCAAAGGGTCTGAATACTTAGGACCATGTGATATTTCAGTTTTTCTTTTTTTAAATTTGTAAAAATGTCAACAATTCTGTGTTTTTCTGTCAATATAGGGTGCTGTGTGTACATTAATGAGGAACAAAAATGAACTTAAATGAGGTCCCCAAAAGCCAAAAGCCATACCAGGCCCTTTAGGTCTGGTATAGATAAGGGGAACCCCGCACCAAAATTTAAAAAAAAAATGGCATGGTGCCCCCAAAATCCATACCAGACCCTTATCCGAGCATGCAACCTGGCAGGCCGCAGGAAAAGGGGGGGATGAGAGAGCCACCCTCCTGAACTGTACTAAGCCACATGCCCTCAACATAGGGAGGATGCTTTGGGGTCTCATCTCCACAACCCTTGCCCGGACAATTGTCAAAGGAATTGTCAAAGGAATTGTCAGAAACTGCCTCCTGTCGTTTTGACTTTTTTGACACTTTTTTGGTAAATGGGTAGGGGTACAATGTACCCCTACCCATTCACATAAGGGGGGCCAGGATCTGGGAGCCCCCTTGTTAAAGAGGGCTTCCAGATTCCAATAAGGGGGGACCCAAAAGCACCCTCCCCCTGTTGAGGGTATGTGGCCTGGCACGGCTCTCTCATTCCCCCCCTTTTCCTGCGGCTGCCAGGTTTTTATATTTTAGTGCGGGGTTCCACTTAAAATCATACCAGACCTGAAGGGCCTGGTATGGATTTTGGGGGACCCCATGCCAATTTTAAAAAAAATTTTGCTGTGGAGTTCCCCTTAATATCACTGACCTGAAGGGCCTTGTAATGGGCTGGGGGGGAACCCACTCCATTATTTAAAAAAAAAGCTGGGGCTGGGAACCGGCAATACATTACAGCCGCGAGCAATTTTAATTGACATTTTTCCTTTACAAATGTCATTTTGCTGCAGTACTGTTATAAACAGGGGAAAGATGCGCTAATTTACAGGTAGACTAAGGGGACCCGCAGGCACGATATTTAAAGGAATATTTCATTTTTATTTTTTCACTGTAAGCATTATTAAAATCACTGCTCCTGAAAAAACGGCCGTTTTAAAAACTTTTTTGTGCATTGATACATGTCCCCTGGGGCAGTACCCGAGTCCCCATACACTTTTTATGGCAATAACTTGCATATAAGCCTTTAAAATGAACACTTTTGATTTTTCACATTCGTGTCCCATAGACTTTAACAGTGTTCGCATGTTCGCACAAATTTTTTGTCTGTTCGCATGTTGTGGTGCAAACGGAACCAGGGGGTATTCGGCTCATCCCTACACACATTTAGTTTTTGGCTGGGTGGTAGTCAGCCCCAAATGATTTGTATAGTTTTTCACTTAGGTTTTTCTTAAACTCAAGTGGAGCAGTGATTTCTCACTGCTGCCAGTAGGTGTCACTGGTACTGTTGGCAACAGTATGAGATTTCATAACAAGTTTGAGTTATGAATATTTATATTTCCCTCAGCCAACCCAGTAGAAGGTTCAGGCCACTGGTGCACGCTGAGGGAGGATAGAAAATTTTTTTAGGCCTTGTGATTGCTCTCTTCCCCCATGCTGAGGCCTGGGGAGGTGATGCAGGAATTAACTATCTATTAGGCTCGATTGGCTGAGTGGGGCCTGCCATGTGCTCTAGAAGTGAAATAGGCCTGAAGTGGTTCTGGCTGTCCTGTTGATGGGAAAGCTGAGCCAACAAGTAGACCCAGAAGAGGACCCTTGTTGTCACAGGGGCCTGGTGACTCACTAGCAATTGGATGCACTGAAGCCTAAGAAACAGTAGAGGGCACTGTAACCAGCAGGAGGGAGCAAAGCCTGTGAACAAGCTAGGATGCTATCTGCAGTGTTGCCAGGTCAGCTTAAAGGTTCTGACACTGTGAAGCTGGATGTGGGAGAAGTCTGTAAGTGTTGTAATAGACTCCATCAGACCCAACGGATATTTGAGCAAGGGGAAAAGACTGGAAGTCTGCTGGCCTGGCTTTCCAGGGAACAGTCGGGCGGAGTGACCATAGGCCAGATTCTTGCCCCCGACGGTACCCTCCTCTCCACCCCAACGAAGATTAACAAATGCTTCGCCTCCTACTATCAAAAGCTTTATTGTTCCCCAGCAGACTATGACCCGCACAAACTGACAGTCTATTTAGAGGATATAGATATCCCGGTCCTCACCCCGTCATATGCAGCCAAACTAGACGCTCCCATTAAAGTTGAGGAGTTTCAGGCAGTACTAAAAATGATGCAGACGGGTAAGACTCCTGGCCCAGATGGCATACCGGTTGACTTTTTTAAAATGAATGCAGAAGAACTAGGCCCCAGGCTCCACTCTTTATTAGCTGAGTCCCTCGAATTGACAACACTTCCCGTCTCTATGCAGGAGGCGGTGATTGTGGTCATCCCCAAGTCTAGAAAGGACCTCACTCTGTGCTCTTCCTATCACCCCATCTCCCTCCTCAATATAGATACTAAAATACTATCCAAGATCCTAGCCAACAGTGTCAATACAGTCATTACAGCCCTAAAACACCCCAATCAGACAGGCTTCATGCCAGGCCGGGGCACTGACATCAATATTCGCAGACTCCACACATATATTGCTATAGCTGACCCCAATGACTCGGGCATAGTGGCCTCACTCGATGCTGAGAAGGCTTTCGACTCGGTCGAGTGGGGCTACTTGTGGGCAGTCCTGGCCAGGTATGGATTTGGGTCTCGATTTATGTCTTGGCTGCGGATCCGCCCGTATCCGCACTAATGGGAGCATGTCAGAAGTCTTTACTCTGGGGAGGGGGATGCGTCAGGGATGCCAACTTTCCCCGGCACTACTTGCCTTGGCTCTGGAGCCGCTCGCCATTCTTCTTCGAGCGGATGCAGCAGTTAGGGGCATTCGGGTGGGCAAGGTGCAGGAGAAGATATCCCTATATGCCGATGACTCACTCCTTTACCCAGCTGACGAGTCCTCTTCCCTACACTCGGCATTGGCCATATTTGACCGATTTGGGGGATACTTCGGGATCTGTATAAATTGGAACAAATCGGTCCTGTTCCCACTTCATCCCTCAATGCCCCGCGTGGACACACACAGACTGTTGCGTTGGGTGGACGAATTTACCTACATGGGTGGGAGATGTAGTGGCGGGTTATCTCAAGCGCAATGTATATCTGGTCTTGACACAACTCACCCAGAGGTGCACTACTTGGAAAACTCTTCATTTGACACCAGTCGGCCGTACCAACCTCCTTAAGATGATCTACCTCCCAAAATTTCTAAACTTTTTTAGGCAAACCCCCGGCCCCCTTTCCCTAAGTCCTTCTTTCGCCAGTTGGAAAGTGTTGTGATCTCCTTCGTCTAGGCCTGGAAATCCCTCCGCGGGTGTCTAAACATATACTATACCTTCCACTGTCTTGTGGTGGACTGGATCTCCCCAACTTCCTTTTATATTATTGGGCGTCGGTACTTGTCAGAGGTGGCTTAGCTAGGCTCATACGCGGCACTATCTAACTTGGTGTACCGAGGCAGTGGGGCTCACCCCTCTGTGACGGTCCCCATGAAAACAATGATCCTGGTGTGGCGTGGCTCCTGAGCAGCACTCCTGAGACTGTCCTGTATTTCCCCACATACACCTTTATGGGGTAATCCGTTACTCCCCCACTTATACAAATACCTGAGCCTGCGGTATGGGCTACGAGGGAACTCATCACCCTCAGGCATGTGATGCAGGGGGGTGAAGTTGCCTCATTTCAGGAGTTGCAATGGACTCACCGCCTCCCGAGATCCTTTCAATTCCGATACTGGCAGCTGAGGCATGCCCATTTCCCACTCAGGTGACCATTGAGCCTGATTCCATTGAGCGTCTCCTGATCTCTGGGATACTTGGGAAACCCCTCTCCTCCCTGTACCTGTATCTATTGGTAGCACATGACGTTAAACGCACAAAATCCCTACACAAATGCAGGGAGGATATCCCCTCCCTGGGAGACAAGGAGTGGGAGGACTGCATTACATCGTTCATCCCCTCTCTGATTGCAGCTAAGGATAGGTTCATACAGTTGAAGTTCTTACATAAAGCATATTACAAATAAAGAAAACAGCCGCGCTGGATATAAACACTGATATAACATTAGATGAGCAAAACCCTACAAATCAAGAACAAAACAAGTGTATAAAGGATGAATCAATATTGACAAAAAAGCAGCCGCTAAAAGTGGGATACACACACTCAGTAAACAAAATAAAAAAAAGAGCAGCGCTGTGATAGTGATTACCTTAAGGTTGCCCTATAGGTAAACAGATATATAAAGTGAAAATACCTAATTAAGTGTTAATAAATTATATCAAATATGTGAATAAGGAATTGATCACATGAAGATTAGTCCCAAAATCAGTAAACGACTGTTTTTTTCGTTTACTGATTTTGGGACTAATCTTCATGTGATCAATTCCTTATTCACATATTTGATATAATTTATTAACACTTAATTAGGTATTTTCACTTTATATATCTGTTTACCTATAGGGCAACCTTAAGGTAATCACTATCACAGCGCTGCTCTTTTTTTGATTTTGATAAAGCATATTACACTCAGCAGAGGCTAGCTAATATCTATCCCAGTCTTAGCCCAAGATGCACTAGATGTACACATGAATCGGGTACCTTCTTCCACATGGTCTGGTCTTGTCCTGAACCCCGTCCATACTGGAGTGCGGTGGCGGATACTTTGGGGGACATCTGGGGGATAGATATACCTCTGGACCCCTTGGTCTTGCTGCTGAGCCATCTAGAACACATTGAGGGGGACCGATATGTCAAGCTGGGCCTTCCACACATCCTCTATTCTATGCCAGGAGAGAGATCTTGCTCAGGTGGAAACTGAGGGAGGCTCCTACTAAAGAATCCTGGCAAAAAACGATCAATAGCGTGTTACCACTTTACCGGATCACATATGAGAGTAGAAATTGTCCGGGGAAGTTTGACAAGGTCTGGTCGAATTGGATCGATGCATGTGGTTGATTGCTCATGGTTATCCCACCCCTGAGGCCCTGGAATCAGATGGAAGCTCCCCCTTATTTGTATCACCCCCCACCTTTTCCTCAGGAGGAGTGTCTGCTCATACCACATCTTCTCCATGCCCCCCCAGGGCTGGGATCCTCTGCCCCCCTCAATCCTGCCAGTAAAAACCTGTTTTTTTTTTTTGGATAACGTAGGGAAGGAACATTTGCTTCCAACAGCTCACATCCTGCAGTATGGTTTGGTAACTTACTGGTAAGGTATGTCTTGCATGTCCATAGCATTTTGATGGAAGGACTAGTTATCAATTGTATCAGCTAAAAGTCATGTCGGAGGACAAACATTTATATCTGGATGCACCTGAATTGTTTCTACTGTCTTGTTTGTTTAATAAAAACTCTTCTGTTAAAAAAAAGTGTTCTAATAGGGTATCTGGGACCCATAACCCTCACCTCCCATGTGTTCCAATAAATCTTCTAAAAAAGTGACTGGTACCCATCACCCATCATGCTGTCTTGGTCTCCAAATTTAGCCATGGACTCTGTCCAGGGGTAAAATGCTGGCCCACCAATGGGTCTTAAGGTGCCACCATTCCTCCATGGGCCAGGGGAGTGCTACATGTAAATACAACTTACCAAATTTTAAAGAAGCTTTTACTCTTATTTGGCTAGAAATGATAATGATAATATACACCACTATATAGTAAACTTGAGTGCATGATGCTTTAACTATTAAAGGGGAATTTTAATTTACAGAAATCAGCAAACAGATAGATTTGTTAATGAAGATTAGACATATGATGTCTGTTCTGCATTACAGATTCTTAACTGTCTGTCCACAAGATCAGTGTAAAATTTCGGCAATGTCAAGATGAATGAATGGAAGTGATTTATTCTTAGTCCAGCCAATGAAAATGGCCAAAGATTGGTACCTGGATGCAGACTGGCTGAAGATGTCAGCAAGCCCTGGGACACTGCAGCATTATAGTGAAGGTGAGCAAAGTCCAACTCCAGACAGATATAAAAGACCCTTTAATGTAGCTCTGTATTTATTACTTCATGAAATTTATTTTCTCAAAGGCAAGCAGTTTAAAATACCTGATTTGGACCTAGTAGCAGCCCCTTGCTTTCCCTGTATAGCAGGGCTTGGAGTCTCTGCCTGACCTGGTTTAAAGAGAACTGACTAGCCATGGCCAGTTGTTTATTTCAATTGATGAAGATGCCAGAAGAGTATATGGAGTGTCCAAAGTTTACCTACTCTTTCAGGTTTATCCACCACTATGCAGAATGATAACATGAATGATAACATGAAAACCCAAATCATCAAAAAGATTTGAAGTGGATATGAATACTGTTATATAAAACCCCTTCAATATTTTGCACTGAATTTTATGCACGACATGAGGAATCCATCAGCCTTTATTGGTTCCAACCCAAGGTTCACAAATGAGGTCATTATCCTACAGTTAGGTCCACTGCCAGAATCTAATGTACCAGGAAGTACACCATGAACATCTTCTGATATATTACATCTGCATTTTCCATAGTTAATAATACATCTTTTATAAAGCTCTGTACATAAAACATATTTAAGCCATTTCACAAAAGAACATTTTCCTGTGAGTCACAAGCACAAAGAAAACACAGAAAGACCTTTCTACTGACACGACCCAATTTATGAGGTTCCTTGTGCATCTTCTCAAGCAGAGCTCCATGGCAGAGCTCCAGAGCTGCATGATGTCACGTCTGTGATATACTAAAAAGAAAGAACGTTTAATTCTCTGAAAGACAAGTACTAATTTTAGAAAGTTATTGTTTAAACAAAATTCCAATTGCTGACACACACAAAAAAAACAATCTAACATGTTTCTCTCGATTCATTCCAAAAATGAGAACGAAATACTGCATTTTGCATTTTGTATATATTTTGTTTATATCTGTAAAGATTGCACATCAGTGGTAAAAGCAGATTTCAAGTTTGATAGAAATATCTACCTGAATGGACTCCTTCCATGCAGTAATAGAATTTCGTATTGTATTGTATGACTATGCTAAAACACCTATTTTCACCAACAGTTAGGCAGGTGAAGTTTACCCTTCCCTCTGTAGGTGGAGCTGTGTTGTTGACCACTGTACAGAGGGAATGGAGGATGCAGCCGCTGTAGGTGTCATCAGGAGATCAGTGACCCAATTGAACGCTGCAATTCTGGAGGAGCCCAGTGGCCATCTTAAGTGAGGGCAATGCTAATAAATAGCAGTGCCCCACTGTAGTTGGCATACAGTTGAGAAGTGGATAGTGTAGGGACAGGATCCATGCTGGATATGGACAGCTCATTTAGCCTAGGGAGAGGTTCCTGATGGGGAGGGAGGAATAGGAACACCGCTGTCAGCACTGGTAACATAAGAACACTGGTGCTGTGATTTAAAACTCACATCAGTCTGCTATTTGTCGATACTTTGCTTACTGCCACCTCTTTACTCAGATGCTGCTCCAGTCATGTAAGCTTGCCAAAGTGAAAGTCCATTAACTGCTGGAGTCTTACCAATGTGCTAACACTACTGGAACTTTTGCAACTGTGTTCTTGTGATATTCTGTTCCTTGTGTTATATTGTATGGAACTATAAGGCAAGAATTTTGTTGCTGTACCCTACTTGTTGTTTGCCTACCTACAATTTGATCAAATAATAATTGTGTCAATTTCTTTGGGTTCTGTGTGTCATTATTCCACATTTGGTACCAACTCCTTGGTCCCACCCACATGCAAGACAATTTAAGCATCAGCAGACTTATGCCCCGTACACACGGTCGGATTTTCCGACAGAAAATGTTCTATGGGAGCTTGCTGTTAGAAATTCCAACCGTATGTAGGCTCCATCGGACATTTTCCATCGGAATTTCCGTCACACAAAATTTGAGATCTGGATCTCAAATTTTCCGACAACAAAATCCGTTGTCGTAAATTCAGATCGTGTTTACACAATTCCGACGCACAAAGTTCCACGCATGCTCGGAACAAGCAGAAGAGCCGCACTGGCTATTGAACTTAATTTTTCTCGGCTCGTTGTACATGTTGTACGTCACCACTTACTTGGCGTTCGGAATTTCCGACAAGATTTGTGTGACCGTGTGTATACATGACAAGTTTGAACCAACATCCGTCGGAAAAAAAAACATGGATTTTATTGTCAGAAAATCCTATCGTGTGTACAGGGCATTAGTGTTCCAAGGTCTCAGGTGTGAATGGGGAGCAGGTGTATTAAATTTGGTGTTATCACTCTCACTCTCATGGCAAAGAACTCTCTGGGGATCTGAAAAAAGAATTGTTGCTCTACATAAAGATAGCCCAGACTATAAGTAGTTAAAAAGATGTACTAAAGTGCTAAGTACTAAAGATGATGCACAAGAAAGGCCACAAACAGTTTGCTGAAGACAAGCAGACTAAGGACATGGGTTACTGGAACCATGTCCTGTGGTCTGATGAGACCAAGATAAACTTATTCAGATGGTGTCAATTGTGTGTGGCGGCAATCAGGTGAGGAGTACAGAGACAAGTATGTCTTGCCTACAGTCAGGCATGGTGGTGGAAGAGTCATGGTCTGGGGCTGCATGAGTGCTGCCGGCACTGGGGAGCTACAGTTCATTGAGGGAACCACTCAAGCAGAGTATAATTCCCTCCCTTCGGAGACTGGGCCGCAGGGCACTATTCCAACATGATAACAACCCCAAACACACCTCCAAGATGACCACTGCCTTGCTAAAGAAGCTGAGGGTAAAGGTGATGGACTGGCCAAGCATGTCTCCAGACCTAAACCCTATTGAGTATCTGTGGGGCATCCTCAAACGAAAGGTGGTGGAGCGCAAGGTCCCTAACATCCACCAGCTCCGTGATGTCGTCATGGAAGAGTGGAAGAGGACTCCAGTGGCAACCTGTGAAGCTCTGGTGAACTCCATACCCAAGAGGGTTAAGGCAGTGCTGGCAAATAATGGTGGCCACATAAAATATTGAGACTTTGGGCCCAATTTGGACATTTTCACTTAGGGGTGTACTCACTTTTGTTGCCAGCAGTTTAGACATTAATGGCTGTGAGTTGAGTTATTTTGAGGGGATGGCAAATTTACACTGTTATACAAGCTGTACACTCACTACTTTACATTGTAGCAAAGTGTCATTTCTTCAGTGTTGTCACATGAAAAGATATAATAAAACATTTACAAAAATGTGAGGGGTGTACTCACTTTTGTGAGATACTGTAAACCCAGACTTAAGCTGACCATAGACATTCGAATCTCGGCTGGTTTTGCAGGGACCAGCTGAGATTTGAACCATGTATGGGCAGGCTGTTTGTACCGAAGTTGATTGATCGATCAACTTGGGTACAACCAGCATGTCAGATTTTTCTACATACGGTTACTGCCAGCGTCTATAGCCGCTAGCAGTAACAATTGTATTCTGCTGTTCAAGAATGCTCACCGTGACCCCATCCCCCCCCCCTCACACACACACTGTCAGAACACAATAATGCAGTGGGAGGAATTCAGTCAGTCAGTGTTGATGGGGGAATCAAGCAATTTTCTTTCCTTCCACCCGTGATGGAAGGAATGAAAAGCGTATAACCTATGGCCAGCCTTACATATGTATATTCCTGAGTTGTTCTGCAGACAGTATGAAATGGCCATTTTACTACAGGGTCTAATTTAAGTCTTTTGAGGATTCTGTAGGTTTTATGACCCTTCTGCATTTCAACTAACTTTCTCTGCTTTGTGTATCAAGCTAAGCTGTGTTCTAATTTTATGAACTGTGTACACTTTTCTGGGTGAACACCACAGATGTGAAATTTAAATATGGCCATTTCTGTAACCAACTTGTGAACTTTGAAAAAATGAGGGTGGCACTATGTTCAGTATAACTCCCCGTGCCCTCCAGTAAGTTTGGGGCTCCTCAGACTTCATTATCATTACAGGTGGCCTTAAAAAGGGTTACATGAGCATGGTCCTAGACCAGTTTCAGGTAACCCTTTGATTACAGTAGTGCCTATTCAATTTATCCTTTTCCCCCTTTCACTAATAATTACATCAGCAAAACACGTTTTGAGATGATATGAAATCAACAAATATTTTTTTACTTTTTATTTACAATTAGAACCCTTTCACACTGAGGCAGTTTTCAGGCATTTTAGCGCTAAAAATAGCACCTGAAAAGTGCCTGAAAACTGCCTCCCATTCGTTTGAATTAGTGATTTCACACTCGGGTGGTGCGCTTGCGGGACATTAGAAAAAGTCCTGCAAGCAGCGTCTTTGGGGTGGGTTTGGAGTGCTGTAAAAAGCGCTCCAAAACTCCCCTGCCCATTGAAATGAATGGGCAGCAATTCCGAAGTGCCTTAAAAGCGATTCGAAACCGCCGCAAAACTGGTGTTTTTTGGATTTTTTTCAAGGTCACATAGTCACGCTAACAAAAAGCGCCGCTAAAGCATTGCAACAACAACCGGCTCTTTAGCACTGTTTTAGCGGCACTTTAGTGTGAAAGGGGTCTTACCGTTCTTCCACTTCATGTTTGAGTGAGGCACTGGTGATGTAACCAGGGCCTCACAGATGCATCCTGGGAAGGCTACATTACTAGTACCTTCCCCCTCAGATGATGTGTAGTGTCACATATTTCAGGAGGCAAAGAGTTCCAGGCAGAAATCCAAGAAGTATAGAAAGATCGATTCATTTGCCATTAGTGAAAATAGCTACTGTGAGAGGAACAGGAAGGAAAAGAAAAATAGGATGTGAAAAGAATAAATAGTCTGCCATAGTCTATGGGGGTTATTTACGAAAGGCAAATCCACTTTGCACTGCAAGTACACTTGGAAGTGCAGTTGCTCTAAATCTAAGGGGTAGATCTGAAATGAGGGGAAGCTCTGCTGATTTTATCTTCCAATCATGTGCAAGCTAAAATGCTGTTTTTTATTTTCCTTGCATGTCCCCCTCGGATCTACAGCGACTTTACTTCCAAGTGCACTTGTAGTGCAAAGTGGATTTTCCTTTAGTAAATAACCCCCTATATGTATCTGTTTGTAGATTACCATTTGTAATGTGCTTTTAGTTGGCCATGCAATTTTAGATTCTTCCAGCCAAATGAACAAAGTGGATGGAGAAATCTCCCCCGCTGGGACTTTGTATTCTGACAGCGGCATCCACCACTGTCAGGATACACTGATCAGCCAATCAGCTGCAGCTGCTGATTAAGGAAAATTTTCCAAAATGACCCTTTGACAGAAGTCGATTGGGAACGACCACACACTGATTGAATTTCAGCCAGACCCTGTTGAACCGACCAAGTTTTGATCAGTGCATGGCTAGCTTTTGTTATCATTTTTAAAATGTTGAAATCAAAGCATTTTAAAATATTTTTCATTGTACATTCACCGATGAATTCCCTTTTTTTGTAGTTTAGTATGAACAATATTACATACAACATGTGCATTCTAAAGAATAACATTTTTATTTTATTATTATTTTGTAATAAAAAATATCAACTGAAAGATAAGTGACCAGGACATCAAGCCTTGTACTTGTTTAGTTGTGGTAGGGGGTACATTTTTACCACAATAGCACATGTTGTAAAAAGTCAACTTTATAAATGATTGCAGCACTAATATACATCTGTAAGATAACATCTCATGGTGCAACAGGAAACAGAATATGATGAAAATGATGACGTTCTTGAATAAAGACATGGTTTTCTCGGAAATAATCTGTATTTTAAGGGAATGATAGAACCAGCTAAGCACAAGCTGTACAGAATATAACACATGTCTGAGGACAGGTAGTAGGAGTATTGGCAGACATTTGGATGCACGTTTGTGCTATCTAGGAAATTAGACTGACAAGACTACTGTATTTTGCCAAAAGCACATGTTGTTTTTACTCAGTCTGTCTATCCTTGTGTATTCCTAACATGCTTTAACCTAACAGGCACAGTATGACTTTTGGGCTTATTCAAAAACAGCAAAGAAAATGTGCAGTAAGCCATAGCAATCAGTTATTTTTCATTATTCTGACTGCCTTGAACTGATGAAAATTGAAATATGGTTGCTAGAGGTTACTGTGATGGGTTATTTTATGATAAGCATGACTCCATATGTAGCAGCCTCCTAGATAGGTGCTAGGATTAGATAGATAGACGTAGTGTTGTCTCTCTTTGTTTGTGGAGTTGTGTTTTTGGTAGGTAAATTTAGTTTGTCACACTGTATTTAGTGTGGCTGCAATTGCTGTGTTAGGTAAATTTAGTTGCTCACTTTACTCAGTGCAGCTGCCTTTGACTAGTTAGGTCTGCTCAGTGTTCTCATCTGCTGCTAGTTTGTTTACTTCCTCTGCTGTCCAGAAAAGCTGTGAGAACTTTCTGTATTGTAGGTGTGGAGCTATGCAGATGGCTGCATGAATATTTATACTAGGGATCAGGGACCTGAAGGCATTCTGGGAGACTGTAAATATTCTCTGAGCATACTGGGCTCTGAGTCTATACCTGGAGAGGATCAGTCCTGCCTGGAGTGCCTGCTGCCCTCCAGAGCAATGCTGCCATATGTTTGCTGTGGAGAGACCTCACATGGGTGACATGAAGGCCTGGTGGTGGAGATTGCGGGCTGGGAGCTGACTGGGGGGCTGTCTGCTGGGGATCTGGTTGGTATCACTAGAGATGGGCATCGCTTGGAAGTGGGAAGGATGCAACCACCTGTCCTTGGGCTTTGTGTGAATGCAGATGGTTCTGAGAGATCTTGGAGACCTTTGAGCTGCTACCACCCCTTGGGTGCTAGACAGAGTCAGCTGTGGGTCTGTTAAAGGGGACACTGGCTGGTGCCCAGAAGAGCTTAGCCCACCCAATCCTCTATAAAAGGACTCTGCTCTTGTGGTTATAAAGAAAGGAGTTTGCGTTTAACTACTACTTCCTCAAAGCTAATGCCACTGTTTGTTGTAAGCACAGACTTTACTACAGCTTTTTTTCCAGAAAGAATACAGTGTCCTCAAGTTGTACATAGTCCTTGTTTTTGGAGTATCCCATTCAGTTCCCTCAACACAATCCAAGTTCTTAAAAAATAAAAACATCAAAAACAATACCCCTAGACAGATCATTGAAGAAATGTGTGACTGAGCTTGTGTGCCTGGCTGTGGACATTCCCTGTCCCGTAAAAACAAAAAAAGGAGTAGTTAGCAGCTGCTCTTTTCCCCATTGCTGACTTACCATGCCTTGTTATGCCCTGTTTCAGTGTGTGAAGGCAGCCATTTTGGTAGAGGCACAGGGCTTTACTACCTCATGTTAGAGCTTTCAACAAGGACAACAGTGGGCAGCATGGTGACATCACCAAATGTCATTCCAAATCTCACAAGACTATCAGTTTGAGTCTTAGATCCCACACTGCCAATATTCAGCTATGAGTTTGTATGTACAGATCTACCTAGGCACACTCACATAGCTGAAATT
This sequence comes from Aquarana catesbeiana, assembly GCF_042186555.1. Classification (NCBI taxonomy): domain Eukaryota; kingdom Metazoa; phylum Chordata; class Amphibia; order Anura; family Ranidae; genus Aquarana; species Aquarana catesbeiana. Next base: position 322,257,861 of record NC_133329.1, read on the forward strand.
GATGCTATTTATTTGTAAATTAAAGATGAGCAGACAATTTAGTTTGGCCCCCTGTTTCGGTAGGAGCTGAGCATCATATATATTTCTACCGCTTCTATAAATATTAACTTCTTACTGTCATTGGTTCCTAAGGAAGCAGTGGGTGCTTACACCTGCTGTGTCCTTAGGAACAGCTGAATCCCCATCATATAAACAAAGGGGCAGAGATGGCAGTGACATTACTGTTCAACTATGGCCACCAACGTTTCTACTATTCCCACACCTTCTTCTATATAGCTGATGACAGCTCAGGAAGTGTAACAGGACCAGTCATTTGCATTGGGGGGGTTTTCCAGGTGGGTCGTCAGGCATCATGATTTATGATTGATTTGAAGGAATTTTTAAATACAGTTTTTTTATTGAACTTTTAGAAACAAAGTATATACAGCATAGATATCAAGTCAAAAGAACAAATACATTCCATGTTATGAAAAGATATACCCTTGGTGCTCTATCTTGGGGGGCCCTTAAGTATAACCAGTAAAACCTCCAAGAATGTATTAGATAAAACAAAAAATGTTTCCGAACGTAATTGTAAATTTGATTTGAAGGAAATTTTGGGGTATTTTTCTTTTTTTTTTTATAAAGGATTTGTCCAGTGTTTTTGTGTCTTTATTTTTAGGTGGCATCTTTTTTTTGTGAATGGGTAGAGGTAATATGTACCATATGCTTATTCATGTAGTGGGGTTTTATTATTATAAAGGGGGTTTCCAGACCCCACTGGCCAGGGTTTTGGGGATCAACAATGGGACAAGGTGCTTTGTGAGGGGAGACCCCTCATGTTGAGGGCATATGGTCTGGTATAGTTCAGGAGGGTGGGGTGCACATTAGCCCCCATCTCTTGGTCAGCCAGACTCCATGCTTGGACTAAGCGTCTAGTATGGATTTTTAGGCGAAGATCTCTTTAAATTTCATACTAGACCCAAAAGATCTGTCATTTGCCAGCAATTTAAAAAAAAATGTCCTTTTTAAATGTCGATGCTGCTGTAGACATTTCTGTACATCACAGAGATGCTGCCCTTCACAGACAGGATTAGGCCACCCCCAGACATGCTATTTAAATTAATTGGGCGTTTTTTTACCACTTAACATCTGGAAGATTAACCCCCCCATGACCAGGCCATTTTTTGCAATACGACACTGCGTTACTTTAATTGAAAATTGCGCAGGCATGCAACGCCATACCCAAATATCATGTAAGTCTTTTTTCCCACAAATAGAGCTTTCTTTTGGTGGTATTTGAATACCTCTGTGCTTTTTATTGTTTGCGCAATAAACAAAAAAAAAACGTCAATTTTGAAAAAAAAAACAAAAAAAAAAACAATATTTTTTACTTTCTGCTATAAAGCCTATCCAATAAAAAATGTCAAAATTCTAATTTCTTCATAAATTTAGGTCAATATGTATTTTGCTACATATTTTTGGTAAAAAAAAAAACCCTAATAAAGCGTATATTAATTGGTTTGCGCAAAAGTTATAGTGTCTACAAACTATGGGGTATTTTTTATCAGTTTTTTTTTTTTTACTAGTAATGGTGGTGATCAGCGACTTATAGCAGGACTACGATATTTCGCCAGATATTCACTCTAACTGACACTTTTGATGCTTTTTAGGGACCAGTGACACCAATACAGTTATCAGTACTAAAAAAATATGCACTGTCACTGTACTAATGACACTGGCTGGGAAGGGGTTAACATCGGGGTGATCAAAGGGTGTTCCTAGCAAGTGTTTTTTCCACTGTGTGGGACGTGCTTTTACTAGGGGAAGGCATGGATCCATGTCCCGGCTTTGCAGGAACACAGGATCCATGCCTTCCCTATTGACAGAATAGTGATCTGCCTTGTTTATATAAGCAGACTGTGTTATGCCTCTCTGCTGAATCATCAGCGGGTGCTGGCAGACATTGGCTCCACCGTACCTGCCAATCCGCTCCTGCTGTGTGTAATCACAGAGAGAGAAAGCCCCCAACCCCCACGCCCCCAATTGGGAGGAGCCGGATCACATTATATATATATATATATATATATATATATATATATATATATATATATATATATACACCATACAGGGGCGTAACTACCACCATAGCGACCCATGCGGGTGCTATGGGGCCCGCAGCCGAGTGGGGCCCAGTGAGGATAAGAGCACCACCGGCACAGTCTCCTAGCCAGGGGAAGAGAGAGGAAAGGAAGAGGCGAGCTGTCCGTATCAGCAGAGAGCTGAATTGCCCGATGTAAGAGCTTTCATTAGAATTTCCAGTGTTCCCGGGGCTTACGTCACATAGCTCCACCTTTTGGCCCGGTGCCTTTGATAGACAGAACACCGATCCAATGCAGGACATGTGACGTCATCAAAGGCGTCGGGCCAAGAGGTGGGGCTATGTGACGATGAGCCCCGGGAAGACAGGAAATTCAAATGAAAGCTATTACAGCGGGCAATCCCGCTCTCTGCTGATCCGGGTGGCTTGCCTCTTCCTCTGCATAGGTGGGGCTGTATGGGGCACAGGCAGACCAGGCTGTATTGGGCACAGGTCACGCTGTATAGGGCACAGGTCATGCTGTATTGGGCACAGGTCACGCTGTATTGGGCACAGGTCACGCTGCATTGGGCACAGGTCACGCTGTATGTGGCACAGGTCACGCTGCATTGACACTAGGGCAGCTGTGGGGGGGGGGCTGTTTGCAGGGGGGCCCCATACAACATTTTGCTATGGGGCCCTGCTATTTCTAGTTACGCCCCTGACACCATATATATATATACACGTGATCCGGCGCAGAGGTAGAACCCTGTACCAGAAAAACTGCTATAGGGCAGCCCTTAAGTGGTTAATATTTCACAGTAAACATTTAGAAAAATCACTGCTCCTGGATGAATGGAGCTTTTTAACATTTTTTTGCATTTGTACATGTTCCCCGGGGCAATACCCGCCAAGTTCCACCCCCATGCTACTTTTATAACACCCCTTGCCTATGAGCCAAAAAAATTTTATTTGTTTTCAGATTCGGGTCCCATTGATTTCAAGGGGTTTGAGTTCAGCATCCAAACTTCTTTGACGTTTGCTGAACCCTGCTCAAACTGAACCTAGGGCAGTTCAGTTCATCCCCATTGTACAGTATATCTATAAAAAAAAAGGAAAAAAATAATACCTGTTAAAACATTTATTTAAAATATGTGAATAGGTGTTAAATTGCTATTCAGAAAGATAAACAAAGATGATTTGCAGAAGTTCAGGATACCATGATAATTTTGTCAATTTACAGTAAAAGCAAGAAGATACTGTAAAAAGTGTTCCTCTTTAAGAATTGTATTTTTTCTCACACAAATTAGTTTACTTTTCGTTACTAACACATTAATGTGGTCAATAAATGGTAACTATGTTTCCACTGCTTTACAAAACAAGAAAATAAAAGAGTTCACACCCAATGATCTGTGGTTATTAATGTCCTGTTTCCCAGCATTATAGTAAGAAAGTTACTTATACTAAACCACTTCCACATTTCTACTGAAGGACTATACCAAGCTCAAGCTATGTATATTTATTATCTACCAACGTCAGTCATTTTTTCAACTTTCTATCTACTAAATCTTCTGCCCTTGTAGTTTTAACTTTGGATAGCAAAACATTTTTTCCTGCCAGTAAATATCTTATACATCCCACTTCCTGTTTCTTTTCTGGTAAAAATCCTAAGCTTATGGCATCATGCACAGCTCTGAGAGTTTGCCAGGAAGGGAGGGGGGATGAGTCATAAAAGGGCCAATGAGAGCTGCAGGGCTGCAGAGCTGGAGGTGTGCCTCTGTTTGTCTGTGTAAATCCAGGAAGTGAACAGGCAGCAGCTTCAGCTGCACACATTTAAAATGGATGCAGCCAGACTTAGTGGAGGGAGATTTCTGCAGTACAGAATCACAGTATATATAAAATAATATGCAAAGGGGTTGAAGGGAAGCTTCAGAATGGCAAAGATGTGTTTATTAACTATAGAAATGTTAAATTATTAGCTCATTTAGGACTCTTTCTCATGGGTGGCCAGCTGAACTCTACTATTGCACCTGGATGGGGCTGTACTACAGTGGCTGCGATGCTTTGGAAAAGCATGGACAGAAAATGAATATGTAATTTTTTTACACATAATCATTCAATTAATATGATATTTCTAATATGCAGCATAGGGATATCACATGTGTGAGACTTTTTCAATGCTTGTACCAGACATTGCATATTGTGTATCACAAAAATCAACCAATTGTACTGCAATGATCTCTTCTGTATTCAGAGTAGTAGTAGTCAGGGAATATAGCTTAAAGTGTAAGTGCACCTTTACAGAAAATCTGTAAGGAGAATTTACATTGGACTATGTCCCCATCGCACCTGGTCCCGCTAACATGGAGAGGGACTATCATCCGTTCTGACACATCGTATCACTACTTTACCAGTCAGGGGATTTGAAATCCCCGCTGCTTTCTCTCCTCTTCGCCTGTGGCGACAGGACGGGCTACGCGGGTTCTTATTGGTTGGCGCCATCCATGTGATGGCGTCGACCAATTAGAATGCTCTTAAACATACCTCCTGATGAGGGATGTTTTGGAGATTAAGCCGAGGGGATTTCTAAGCCCGGTAAGGTGGCTATACAAGGTCTCATAGTGGGAGATCGCTGGGTATCAGGTCAGCAGGAGGGGGTCCTGTGTAAGTTCACCTTACAGATTTTTCTGTAAGGTGAACTTACCCTTTAATGTAGCACTACCTATAGAAGTCCCCATTCCTAAAAGCAAAACAAGCCTAGTCTACTGGTACTTGGCTCCCCCCATGAATGCCATATTTGCTTGCCAGGAGGTACAGCAGGCTGAACAAAGGGTGAACAATAGCGTTCCTGTGGTTCCAGGGGATGGTTGGGAAAGGTAGGTAGAAAGGACCACCCAGTATCCAATACATGCAATTTGGAAGGTGAGTTTGAAGGCGTTTATTGAAAATAGCAACAAGTACATTGAGCCAATGCTTGACAGGGGATGGCCGTGACTGGTATCTTTCGGGAATGTAGTGAGTGGGATGTGCAGATGGGTCATTTCACTCCACAGGCAGAGACATGGTTAATAAACAGGCAAAGGATTGGTCCAGACAGCAGGCAGAAATGTGGTCAATAAACAGATCAGGTTCAGTACAGGCAGCAGACAAAGGCAACACTGCATTAGTGTGGTGGTGAACAGGAACAATGTTACTGGCTCTGGTGACACTATTCTGATTTAGTGGAGATCAGGGACACTGTTGATGGCTACACCGCCTCTGGTTACAGTGGCACTGGTTTGATTAGTGAACAGGAACATTGCAGCTGGCTTCACTGGTCTGATAAAATTTTTTGTTTTTTTCTTGTTGGTCTGCTGACATTGTTCCTGGCGTGGCAGCGATCAGAAACACTGTTACTGATCGGTGATACTGTGACTAGTGTGATGGTGATCGGGAACACTGTAACTGGATGGTCACACTGTCTACATTTGGGGTCTTGCACCTGCACCCACGCGGATGTCAGATTGGGAGTAGCGGTTGTGTTCTTGCAGCTGCTGCATCCCAATAGACATTGATGAGACTGCCTGCATGGGGATGCATGGAACATGGCCTTCGCACAGGGTATATACTGATAAGCCCCGTGTGCATGAGGCTTATGGGGACACTGGGATTGGTGTGGCCGTGAACAGGCTCACTATGACTGGCTGTACTAATAGGCCTCGTTCACATGGGGTTTATCAATGTGTAACCCATGCAAGGGCCGTTTTAACCTGCATTGGAATGCACAGGTGTTCCATGCATCCCCATGCAGGCATTCCCATTTACCTGTACGTCTACTGGGACCCAGTGGCTGCACAAACACAGCTACTCCCAATCTGACATGCATATGGTTGCATGTCCCCAAACTCACACTGTCTGCATTCAGGCCTTGCGCCCGCACAGATATCAGATTGGGAGCAGTAGCTGTGTCAATGATTAACCACCTCAGCCCCGGAAGATTTTACCCCCTTCCTGACCAGAGCACTTTTTGCAATTCGGCACTGCGTTGCTTTAACTGACAATTGCGCGGTCGTGTGACGTTGCACACAAACAAAATTGACGTCCTTTTTTTCCCACAAATAGAGCTTTTTTTGGTGATATTTGATCGCCTCTGCGGTTTTTATTTTTTGCGCTGTAAACAAAAAAAAGCGACAATTTTGAAAATAAACGCATTAGTTTTTACTTTTTGCTATAATAAATATCTCCCAAAAATATATAAAAAAAATATTTTTTTCCTCAGTTTAGGCCGATATGTATTCTTCTACATATTGTAACCTGGGGGACAGACAGGTAGCAGGTACAAAAGCTTCCTGGGACAAGCAGGCTTTCAGGCACAGATACCAGAACAAGTGAAGTAGTGACAAACAGAAAAGTGTTTAATGGTGATATTTACAAGTCTATAGAGGTGCTGTACAGTGTTCAAAACAAAACAAACAGAACAAAATAGCCAAACAAAAACCTAGCCGTGTCTCGCGCTCTAACTATACACTATGCAGGCCCTAACTACCAGGCTGAGCAAGCCTACCGCTTGTCAGTTTCCACATAAACTGCTTAATAGCTTTTTACCAACCTTTTTGCTCTCACAGACCAGCATTGTCTGTGTTTCCCAGGCAGAGAGCAAAGGCTGTCTGCTCAGGTGAGCTTTAATTAGCCTGGGGAAGAGGACCAAGACCCGAAATAAATCATGGATCAGAGATTTCTGAATGTGTACGAGAGGAGCCTGGGAGACGTATAAACCCTGAACCCCTGGCTCTCACTGGGACGCTCTGCTACAATATTTTTGGTAAAAAAAATCGCAATAAGCATATATTGATTGCTTTGCGCAAACGTTTTAGCATCTACAAAATAGGGGATAGTTTTATGGCATTTTTATTATTATTTTTTTTTTTTTACTAGTAATGGCGGCGATCTGCAATTTTTATCGTGATTGCGACATTATGGCGGACACATCGGACAATTTTGACACATTTTTGGGACCATTGACATTAATACAGCGATCAGTGCTATAAAATTCTATTGATCACTGTAAAAATGTCACTGGCAGTGAAGGGGTTATCACCAGGGGGCGATCAAGGGGTTAATGTGTTCCCTAGTTTGTGTTCTAACTGAAGGGGGGAGGAGACTGTGCAGGGGAGATGACAGATCGCTGTTCATACTCTGTATAAACAGACGATCTGTCTGTTCTCCCCTCTGTTTACACACACAGATCCCGGTTCTACGTGTGTCAGCGCCATCGAGGGAGCCCAGCGGTGATCGTGACCGCCGGGCACTCGCATCAGCTCGGGGGGGGCGAGCGGGGGGCGTGCGCCCCCTAGTGGCCACAGGGCAATGCAGTAGTCCAGCATTTAGGGGGCTAAAACCAACACAGATCGCTCTTTAGAGAGCAATGCAAATATGACTGAGCCAAAGAAAAAACATTATCACCAGAGCAGTGCAGTGCCACTATGATGCACTAACATACTGTGTCTCTGATCACTAATAATCAGTATAATGCCACCATAGTGACACTGCACTGCTCTGGTGACAGTGATTGTTTTCTTTTTAATTCTTGAATGTGTAGTACAGTGTCCAACAGCAGCGATCACAGCGAGAGGAGAAACTTCAAAGACTGCAGCATTGCAGTCTTTGTTAACATATACATATGTGATCACTGTGGTCATAGCATTCAACCTGCCCCCCCCCTCCTTGATCTGTGATGCTGCTGCACAGCTCCAGGCAGGGGAGGATTAATGCACAGGCTGGTCTAGGCTGCAGCCTAGGGCCCCACGTGTGCAAGGGCCCTGATTTGCCATGATATTTTTATTAATTTATATATATTTATGTATATGTAGAATAAAAACCATGCCTGCGTGTTATACGAATACGCAGATAAATGTTTTTTTTAGCAACAGGGGGCAGGGATCGGGCGGTCCACCCCAGGTGCCACCCATTGGGGGGGTGTCAGCCCAGCTGTACTGCCTCTCCTGGCCCTGGGACAGCGCTGACAGCATACTTTAAAGTTGCGAAAACATTACTGCCAGCCCTTTCTCATGCACAGCTCCTCGTGTGTCACTCTCAATGTAAATGGAAGTCTCTTAATACCTCAATTAAAGCCGCTCTGTCTGGCCGCTCTCCTCCTCCCGCTCCACCTCCTTCCCGAGTGTAGCCTTTGATTGCAGGAAGAGAGCGGTCATGTGACCATCATTGTAACAGCAGAGGAGAGCAGTCACATGACTGGCTCACGAAGAACGACATTAATTGAGGTATTTAGAAGCTTTGATTTACAATGAGTGACACAGGAGGAGCGGTGTATGAGAAAGGGCTGGCAGTGATGTTTTCTCAACTTTAGAGTATTCTTTCCCAGGAGACTGGGGGTCTTCTGGGAGTGCAGGGGGGCTTTATAATGAAAGAGGCCTGTGTGATATGCAGGCAAAGGGGTCTGTGCACTATGCGGATGTCTGTGTACTGTGCAGGGAAAGGGGTCTGTGTACTGTGCAGGGAAAGGGGGCTGTGTTATGTGCAAGGGGTCTGTGTACTGTGCAGGGAAAGGGGGCTGTGTTATGTGCAAGGGGTCTGTGTACTGTGCAGGGGAAGGGGGCTGTGTTATGTGCAAGGGGTCTGTGTACTGTGCAGGGAAAGGGGGCTGTGTTATGTGCAGGGGGTCTGTGTACTGTGCAGAAGGTTGTGTACTGTGCAGGGAAAGAGGTCTGTGTACTGTGCAGGGGGGCTGTGTACTGTGCAGGGGGGCTGTGTACTGTGCAGGGGGTCTGTGTACTGTGCAGAGGGTTGTGTACTGTGCAGGGGGCTGTGGGAAGTTTTTTTTTCCTGAAACTTCCCTCTTAACGTTAGGGTGCGTGTTATATGCACTCTGAAAATGAAACAAAGGCGCCACTCTAAGTGCAGTAAAAAACATGGAGTTTAATAAAACTGTAAAAAGGTACTCACAAAGGTACATAGTGAACAAGCATGTTGGGAAAAGCTGCCGGATACCCTGGGAGTGAGTCTGGTCCGTTTCCTGGATTGCAGTGGTGTCCGATGGACAGGCTGCGCCGATGGATGCTGGCACTTCCTGCCATTGGAACGTATGATTGTTCTGCTGTTGATTATTGCTTGCTTTTATGTGCTGCTGCTGCTGTTTATGGTATTTGTATGGCTTTTATGCTATTGGAATATTACACAGCGTTTCGATTGGTCTCTGTCAGGATGTTGTGATTTTGCCTCTGTTAAACAAGAGCTGCTGCAAACGTTTTTGGCTTAACTATTGGTTTAGAAAGGTAAAATCTGTTACCAGCTTGCAGGTGTATTTTGAATGTTTTTTTTCTGTGGCATTGCTGTTTATAGTAGGCTCATGTCTGAATGTGTTTGGGCTGTAGACCTGAGAGTTGCACTTGAGACATGTAATATAGGTCTACCCTTTTACACATGGCACTAAATAATTTATTTTCTGGTAAAGCATGCTTAGGAGGGGGCCACACAAAAAGTAGCCTAGGGGCCCATGACCACCTTAATCCTCCACTGGCTCCAGGGCTGCGTATGAGTTGTGAAAATAGGAGGACATACCAGTACAGCTTTCCGAATCAAGGATGCTCCCGCCCAGCTGTATATATATATAGTGGTGATGGGTAATACAAAACAGGAAGTTTTAAAGCCATAACATTTTATTTTATTTTGGATGAAGTAGGAAGTGTTAGACCCTCTGTCAGTTTTTAATGCTAATACTATATTACCAGGGCTGGCCCAAGACATTGTGCTGCCTGGGTCCAAGAATAAAATGTTGCCTCCCCCCCCCCAAAAAAAAAATCACACCCACCAAAAGCCCCCACATTCATTATTTTATATCATGATAATTAAAACTAAAATTAAATTTATCAGGAAGTCAGATTTACATGCAACACACCTTGTCTATATGCAAACTGATATGACATACAGTTATGCTCAATTCCAAGGGGCGGGCTAGGGCAGTATAGGGGCGGGCTAGGGAATTATAGGGGCAGGGTAGGACAGTATATAGACAGGCTAGGATAGTATAGAGGTAGGCTGGCTAAGGTAGTATATAGACAGGCTAGGGTAGTATATGGACAGGCTAAGGCAGTATAGGGGCAGGCTAGGGTAGTATATGGACAGGCTATGGCATTATAGGGGCAGGCTGGGGTAGTATATAGACAGGCTAGGGTAGTATATGGACAGGCTAGGGTAGCATATAGACAGGCTAGGGTAGTATATGGACAGGCTTAGACAGTATGGGGGCAGGCTAGAGTAGTATATGGACAGGCTAGGCCAGTATAGGGGCAGCCTGGGGTAGTATATAGACAGGCTAGGGTGGTATATAGATAGGCTAGGGCAGTATAGGGGTGGGCTAGGGTAGTATAGGGGCAGGCGGAGCGGTCCGGGGGGCAGTTGTCATCATGACACACAAAACTGCTGGAAAAAAATCTTGGTCGTCAATTTTCCGGGTAAATAGAAGAGAAGGAGGGGCAGCCGTGGTTTAATTTGTTGCCCCTCTCAAAGTGCTGCCTGAGTCCAATGGACCCACTGGGACTCATGGTAGGGCCGGCCCTAACTATTACACCCTAAATACAGGTGTAACATATCATATGTTCCCAGAGGCGAACTCAGCCTTTAAACAGTCTAAACAATGTGTAAACAATAACAATGCTCACAAGTAATCTGCCTGGCTCTACAATTAAAAAGTCAAAACAGCATGACAAAATGTGAGCAAGAATAGGGTAATGAAAGTCCTGGAGCACCCTGGGAAAGATTAGAAAATAGGTTTCAACCGCTAACAATGTGAATGGCCAGTGGGAGGATTTTTAGGGTGAATTGAACAGAGTCTACATCTGCCATATACGCTGCGCACATATACCACAGTCCTTGTACCCACAAAATACTAATTAATGCACAACCAAACTACAGCTTCACAGACACAATAGAACAAAGGCCTTTTTTTAATTAAAAGTTTCCATTACATATGTTTTTATGCACACAAAAAGTATATTTTTGTCTTCCTGAGCCTAACTTAAAGAAGCACTTCATTAAAACCAGCAACTGTTGAGATAATGAACACCTTTGTCAGGTCTATGTAAAGCATAATATATATAGTGCAGGTGTCAGTTGTAAGTAACAAACAAAACAACATATGGATGAGCGCCACATTCACATCAGAGGCCTCCCTTACATTAAAATCCCCAGAATTCCCGGTATAAATCAGAGTCCCCCCTTACATGCAAGTACCCAGAATGCTAGCTTAAATCATAGTCCCCTTACATCCTCCAGAGTGTCCCCTTACATCCTCCAGAGTGTATTCTTATTACCTCCATAGTGCCCCCTTAGTGAACTGAGGGGGCCAATTAGTGAACTGAGGGGGCTCAGCCTCTACTCATGCAATGCGCCGTGTGAATATAGGCCACACCTCACTGCCTGATCCAAGGCCGAGCCCGGGAGTTCTTTAATCGGCTGTCTTCAGACCTGCACATGCGTAGTTCAAAGTGGCCAACGTGGAGGTTTTTTAGGGTCACTTTTCTCCTGTCTATGGACTTTTAAGGACAGGAAAAAAGTGCCTGTAATTTACAAACCATGTGTAAATTTATGGACAGTTGGCAACACTGCTGATCAGTATTAGTGCAATTTAGAGCTGCAAAATTAGCATAAAGTGGTTCTAAAGTCTAAGAATTTTTTTACTTAATGCATTCTATGCAGTTGCAGAGCAGCTGCTCTCTCTTGCAATTTCTCACAGGAGACTCTGAGAATAGTGTAAGCCATAGGCTCCAGCCTCTGTCAGTCAAATCCTGTGATGAGGGAGCAGGGGGCATGACTGAATTGCACTGTGTGTGTCTATGGACGCATACAGCCCGGCTTGGGAAAACGCCCGCATAAGTGCCCCCTCGGTAGCTGGCTTGCTGAGGAGAACTCGGAAGAAGAAGGAGTGGAGAGCGCTGGCATGGGACTCTAGAAGATGATGTAGGGGACAGCTCTGTGCAATACCTGTGCAAGTACTGTATAACATCTTTTTTATTTTAATGTAGAACAAAAGCCTTCACTATCACATAAAAATGTATGTAAACCCTAACAATGAACTTCTATTATTTGCATCCATTTGGTCTGTTAAGTTTACCATTGGAAGCATTGGTTATATCTGTTTGATAAGTAAACCTGATGATCATGTCAGAAAATCAGGCCTGTCCTGTGTCCTCTGCATACTTCCTTCATTATCTCAAAGAGGCAATACAGCCTTCCAAGCTCTTGTTATGGACTTCAGAAGGATTACCTTGATATGATACAGAGATCTGAGCATGGGAGTGGTTGAGTAGCTTAGCAAAAGACATTGGGTGGGATTGACATCGCTCAATTCACAAAAAACTGTGGGTTGTCATGGATCCAAACCCCGAACCTTATTAAAGTCTATTGGACCTGAACTTTAAAAATCAAAAGTCCCCATTTTGAAGGCTTATATGCAAGCTACTGGCCATAAAAAGGGTATGGGGGCCCGGGTACTGCCCTGGGGAACATGTATCAATGCTAAATATTTTTTTTTTAAAATATTGTTTTTACAGGAGCAGTGATTTTAATTATGCTTAACGTGAAACAAAAAATATGAAAAATTGCTTTAAATATAGTGCCTGGGGGGGGGGGGGGGGTTCCCTTAGGCTGCTTGTAAAGTGGTGCATCTGTACCATGTATAGAACCTGCTGCGGCAAAACTGACATTTATAAAGGAAAAAAAAAATACATTTAAATTTCCGGCAATACAATACCTTTGCCGGCAATAGAAAAATGTTTAAAGCGTAACTCCTCTTTTATTGAGAAAAAAACATTCCCCTCTGGGTGATCTATGTACATTGCAAGGATTATAACAACCTTTGTTGCAGATTCCTACCTTTTGTTATTCTGAAGAAATCACTGTTTGTGCCTCTGTGCTGAGTGAATCTAATGGGAGTGGTTTCATAATTATCAGTCAGCTGTGCACCTGGCAGGACACTAATGAGGAAATCTGCTGGGCTTGCATCCCTTTAGATGTGTTCCTATTGGGAGTATCTCACCAAAAATGAAATTTTTGTTGCAGGGGATGCCTAAAATCTGACTTGTATCTTAGGCAGTCTTCTGGGAAAATTGATGAGCCAATCACGCAAGAAGGAATTTATGTTTCTGGAGTGTGTTCAGTACACATTCTGTGTACAGAATAACTCCAGGTAGCCATATTGCAGAAAATTACAGAGCTGCAGATTGAAAAGGAAAGGTATTTTTTAAATAACATTCAATTACAATATGACTTGTGTTGCAATTGTATACGCTATATTATTTTTTCTCTATTTACAATTTTTTTCTACCTACGAAAGTGGAGTTACCCTTTAAAAAAAATGGTGTTGGGGCCTCCCCCAACCCCCCCCCAAACCATACCAGGCAACATGAAGGGGGGGGGCTCTAGCTTGGATAAGGGTCTGGTATGAAGTTTGGGGGGACCCCATGCCATTAAAAAAAAAAATTGGTTTGGGGTTCCCCTTAAAATCCATACCGGACCCAAAGGGCCTGGTATGGATTGGGGGGGGGACCCCTACTTGCTTTTTTTTAAACATTTTTCTATTGCTGGTAATGTTTTTTTTTTCATTCAGCTGTCAGTGGGGAAGCCCCACCTGCTCCTTAACTACTTCAATACAGGGTAATTTCACTCCCTTCCTGCCCAGGCCAATTTTAAGCTTTCAGCACTGTCACACTTTGAATGACAATTGCACGGACATGCAATGCTGTACCAAAACAAAAGTTTTATCACTTTTTTGAGACAGATAGAGCTTTCTTTTAGTGGTATTTAATCACCGCTGAGTATTTTGTTTTTTGCTAAACCAAAAATGTTGAAAAAAATAAAATTTTTAGTTTCTGTTACAAAATTTTGTAAATAAGTAACTTTTCTCCTTCGCTGATGTGCGCTGATGAGGCTGCACTGAAGGGCACTGATAGGCTGCACTGATGGGCACAGATGAGATGGCATGGATGGGTATTGATGAGGAGACACTAATATGCAGCACTGATGGGCACTGATAGGTGGCACTGATATGCAGCACTGATGGGCACTGATAGGTGACACTGATAGACGGCACTGATGGACACTGTTGGGCGGCACTGATGGGCGCTGATAGACTGCACTAATAGGTGGCACTGATGAGGAGGCACTGACAGGCATCACTGAAAGGCAGCACTGTTGGGCAATGCTTGGCACCGCCAGGCGGGAAGGTGTTAACAAACAGCTATTCACTGTGCCCTAATTTGGCAAAGCTTTGCAGCACGCAGTACATTGTGGGGCGCTCAGTGGGCGAACATCCCGCCGAGTGCCCTACATATTCAGATGTTCACCGAACGGGCGAACAGGCGAGATGTTTGGGCCCAACTTTTGCTCAGCGCAAACTGTTCACCCAGCTCTAGTTGTCAGCCTACAATAGCATTTAGAAGCTGAGTGCATTCATGGAAGATCATATATTTCTCTCTACTGCAGAGTTTTGAAAGAGACAAAGCAGAGGGAAATGTGCATGTTTTGCTAGGATGTACTGCATGTAATATTTTTTATAATGTTAATTTTGCCTTGACATACAGTTTGCTATAGATCTAACTCCAATTACTTACATTTCCTTTAATCTATATGTTTAATCTGTTTATATGATTTTTCAACATACAGAAAAAAAAAGAAAAATTCCAGATATTCCAGAAGGTGTTCTACAGTTGAAGAAGCCATACATCCAAATTAACATTTAGCAATGATGGAAGAAAGCATTCAAAAGTATCATCACCATAGTGATGTTGCAACACTCTGAAAGAAATGCCAGTGAAGCAATTCTATGTTTTAAAAAGTTTGCGTAGTACATTTTTTGGGATGTACAATATTATAATTTACCGTAAGGAAAAAAATGAACAAACTGCACTGAATGGAACCATAGCCCCTTCACCGCATAAATTAACCGTCAGAAAGATTAAGCAAAGAACACATACTGTATGCATCATAGGAAAAGGTAGGAAAAGTACAGAGAGTTTAGAAAAAAAACAGAAGCGAATAGGAAGAACTCATTTTTAAAATGTTAAATGTCATTTTTTTAAATCTGCAGCTGTTATTAAAATATTACCTGGTGATCTTGCCATTAATGTTTTTGTTCAGGATTTTCCTGCTATGGGAAGGCAACTGTTTCCTATTTGTGCTCCTACTCACCTTTCAGGGGTGGCCATGCTGACATGCACTGTGCGGGCACGGCCTGCCATTGGCAATAGTCTACCATTGTCACTATCAAGAAAGTTGTCCAAAGCACTGATGTGTAAGTTAAGTGAGTACACGTGGAGAAGGGGGGTGATAAATAACCGTACATATGTTATCTAATCAGTAGTCGATTCAATACAAGGTCATCCGCAGCTAGACCTGGGGTATCCGGCCACAAGGAGGATAGTTTGCCAAGTTTTTCAAAGCACCCTCTATGCTGCCAAATACATTTTTTGAGCCTGAGGGTGTCACCCATCTGAGACACCTATTCCTTTACCGTGGGAGGATCTGTGGAAATCCAGTCCCTCGGAATCAGCCTACGTGCCTGCAAAAGGGATCTAGCTGAGGCCTGTTTGGTAATATCCTCCACTGGGTAGTCACATAGAATTCCTAATACACATTAGTTGGGGTCCTCATGTAAAGAAGCCTGGAAAACTTTATTGATAATGTCTATGAGCCCTCTCCAGTAGATGTACAACTTTGGGGATATATAGTACTTTAGTAAACTAAATGTCACCCAGTTGGGGTTAAGATCTACTTTAATGTAAGTGTATTTCATAATCCTTCTTATATGCACTGCTATCTCTAAATGTGGATTCTTTGCTGTATTTTCTTTACTAAAATGTAAAACTGTGAGTTGAACAATATTCTAGCACCCATTCCATATTAGATATGCATCAGGACTTGGATGAAAGTAGTCACCAGATATATCAGCATAACAGAGCAATGTGATTTCATGGTAATTGAAAGGGAAACAGCCATTTACATTTGGTGCTGGGCTGAACATTGGCCTCCATTCATACTTAGCACATCATGGCTTTGTGAAGTAAAGGCTCTATTGTCGTGTGTCTCTCTGAATAGATAATGAAATGATTTAAAAATAACTGTGTATGACTTTTTCCTCTTGTGTTAAAGCTCACTTATGTTTATGGTATCATAGCAGATAAGGTAGGAATGTCAGAGCTCAACTATTCCTACTATGAAAATTAAAATATGGCAATGAGAGGAAAAGTATTATCATGTAAAATGGTTATTTCTTTAGGCCATATAAATGTCTACAGTGGCTGCCTTTATAGAAAGTGGTTTTCAAGGAGATATTTTGGGGGGACCATTATACATAAATACAAAACTATTAATTAAAGTAGAACTATGGTCAAACTTTGAAGACGAATATGTGATGTAGGCTACACATACCAGTAACATTGGGATGTATGCTTTTCTAACAAACCCCCTGAAGTTTTTTTAATTTATTAATACCTTTTGATCCTGCCAGTAGAACCATTAGCAAGGCACTTCCTATGATATGTGATGACACTCTCTCTTCTGCAGTGAAATCATTGCAGCATTGTCATCCTTGCTGCAGTACCTAGCTTAGCTGTTGTCCCATATAATAGCCCTATTAGCCCACATGTCAATATTTGGGCATTGATGGCACCACATCTCCACATCTTCTCTTATATTGCCGATGACACCTCAAGTCACTATCAACTACCAAGTGGCCATCAAGGCATTAGGGTCGCCAGTTTTTTTCTTTCGGTGAATGTCATTTATTGTGATTGATGAGAAGCTATATCACTGGATGACATGATTGACAGTGGATTTTCATTATGGACATTTTTTTGCTTTTTTGTTTGTTTTTTAAAATAAAGAACTTGTCAAAAACTTTGTAACAGTTTTTAGTTACTTTTTTGTGAATCAGTATTACTCATTCACATGGAGGGGATGGTATTTGTATGCCTCCATATTGTTAAAGGGGGCTTCCAGATGCCAATAAGCCCTCGGCAATACTGAGTGCAATCAATTTTAACACACTATGTATCTGCAGATCTGTGAATCCCATGTTATTTTTGTTTTTACAGTTTTTTGAGCCCCGCTACTTTTGGTGTTTAGATAGAAACAAGATAGAAGGCAATATCTTTATTATATTCACAATTACTAGACTCCCATAAATAATACAGCAAATACTACTATCATACTATTATTTCTACAGTTGACATTATTGGCTTAATTCCAATTTTTTTATGCTGATTTCAATATTTTTTTTTACTTTTTGAACTCTTGATCAATATGTATACTTTTTCCCCATAACTGGGTGCTGACTTTGCTGAAACTTTTTTTGTTATTCTTTTTAAATTTGTTTTGTAAAATCAGCATCTCTTCTGATGTAGTACAAAGCAACCCCAGCAAATTTATGAAATGTCAAGTGACACTTTATATGTTTTTCGTAATCTATCTCCACTGTAATAGCCAGGGATTATGAAAGTTGGGACAAAAAAAACAAAAAACTTTCCTAAATATGGTTAAATATGGCCAACACCACATTTTAGCATTACGCATGGAACAGAGACCTATAAAGTTATAATTGCAGTATCTAAGTATTTTCAGTCTGGTAATCTTTATGCATGTGTTGCTACAATATTGTGAATTTTGTTAATGATTGTAGGGTTATAAATTAAAATGGTTGTAAAGTCAGTTATTCCAATTCCTGCCACCCCCTCTGTAATAACAAGATGTACTACACAGTGGGGGAGATTTACTAAATCTGGAGAGTGCAAAACCTTGTGAAGCTCTACATAGTAATCAATCAGCTGCCAGGTTTATTGTCAAAGCTTAATTGAACAAGCTGAGGTTTATAGCTGATTGGTTACCACGCACAGCTTCACCAGATTCGGAGTGCTCCAGTTTTAGTAAATCTCCCCCCCAGTGTCTTTGTTTTTTTTAAATCCTGCTGCGAAATACCTTTTTTTTTTCAAATTGCCGATGTGTGTCACATGACTGCCCGCTGCTCTCCTTCCCCAATCTAAGAACTACAGTGGGAGAGGCTGAGTTTGCCCTCTGATGTCAGCCAGGTGGTCACGTGACCACACATGTGAAAAAAGGTATTTAGCTGCAGAATTTTAAGAACACCACACACCGTGTAGTACATCTTGTTATTACAGAGGGGCTGGCAGGAATTGGAATCACTAACTTTACTGCCAGACAAAATAACAGCAGGAGGGGGGCGGAGGAGAATGCTTACACAGGGAATCCCGAGCTGACAGGCAGAGAGGGGGAGAGGGAGAGCAGCGGGATGATGGAGGCACGTAAACTGACCATGGTATCAAGGATCAGCATAATATTTCCTCCCCCCTTGTACACCCCTTCCCCTGACTTCTCTGTCAAGATCAATGGCACAACTATCAGTCTGTCCCCACATGACAGGGTGCTAGGGGTAACCCTGGACTCTGAACTATCCTTTCAAGCCCACATCCAATCCCTGTCAAAATCATGTCACCTTAACCTCTGCAACATCTCTAGAACACACCCCTTTTTAACCAATTACACCACCAAGCTTCTAATTCACTCCCTGGTTATCTCTTGCCTTGACTACTGCAACTCCCTCCTCATTGGATTACCTTTACATAGACTATCCCCCCTTCAGTCCATCATGAATGCTGCTGAAAGACTCATCCACCTTACGAAACATTCAGTGTCCTCCACCCCTTTCTGCCAATCCCTCCACTGGCTTCCACACACCCAACAATTAAAATTCAAAGTACTAACAATAATTTACAAAGACATCCACAACTTTGCCCCCAGCTACATCACCAGCCTGATCTCAAAATATCAACCAAGCTGCTCTCATCAGTCCTCCCAAGACCTCCTGCTCTCTAGCTCCCTTGTCACCTCCTCCCGTGCTCACCTTCAGGATTTCTCCAGAGCTTCTCCCATCCTTTGGAACTCCCTACCCTAATCTGTCTGACTGTCTCCTAATCTATTCATCTTTAGACAATCCCTGAAAACCCTTCTCTTTAAAGGAAACTATCCTGCTTCTAATGAATACACTGTTTTACTTTCTCCATCAGCTCATCCCCCACAGCTATCACCTTTTGTATCAACTGACCCTCCCTTTTAGATTGTAAGCTCTAATGAGCAGGGCACTCTGATTCCTCTTGTACCAAATTGTAATGTAACTATAATGTCTGCCTTCCTTTTGTTAAGCTATATAAATCCTGTATAATAATATAAATGAATAGTGTGGTAAGCACACTAAGGGGGACACAGGAACAGGCAGGCATATTACAACATAGAAACGGTTTAACACACTTTAAAGGAACAGGATTTTTTTTTTTTTTTTAAGGTTCACGCTGGAGTAAATTGGATCACATTAACCCATTACAACCAATTGGAATGCACTTTACTAAAGCTAGACCAGGCTAGCAACATTTTGGTTATAAGTGGAAACTGGTAGGCAAAATTGCTTCTGGCTTCTTATATGTCTGATTGCTGCCCTTTTCATGCCCCCCCTCTATTCCTAGGACCTTCTTGCTTCAAAAAAAAAAAGAAAAAAAAAGTCTTCCTTGCGCTCAGCACACATATAGATAAACAGTCATTTTTAGAGCATCATTTGGTAGCTTTATGTACTCTTCGCTACAATCCTGCTGACTTTGTAAATGCGAACTTGAAAAGCCAAATAGCCATTTGTTTACAGTAATAAAGCAGCTTCAAAAAAGACTTGTTTATAGTTACAATAACAAGCTGAAGTCTGAATGCAAAAAAAAAACTGGAAAGTATTAAACAGTCCGTGGCCTAGAATGACTGCATATAGAGTATTCTTCTTGAAATGGAAATGTTCTGAGATTTGTTTAATAAGTGAGGTCTGTGCGTTCCCAAGCAAGTCATCTCTGGATTGCATGCATCCGTGTCTACTGTCATACCTAACCTTTTCAGGTTCACCAGCTTCTTGTCAGAATTCAACATTCTCAGCTTCACCAAACCTTGAAGACACAGTGTAGTCTCATCTGAAACTGAAATGTATGTTAATAGTATGATTTAAAAAAGGTTACATTGCAGTTTAGCTAATTTTCACCTTAAACAAGTCTTTTTGTTACTTTTAATTTTCACCTCTTTTAAAAGCCTTTCAAATAATTTGCTTGCCAACTTGACACAACTAATTTAAGGTGTTACAGTGGGGAAATAATTATTTAATCCCCTGCAGATTTTGTAAGTTTGCCCACTTACAAAGAAATGAAGGGTTTATCATTTTTATCATAGGTGTATTTTAAATGATAGAGACAGAATATCAACCAAAAATCCAGAAAAAACACATGATACAAATGTTATAAATTGAGTTGCAGTTCAGTGAATAAAATAAGTATTTGATCCCCAAGCAAACCATAACTTAGAGGTAAGATGTTTCTTATAGATAGTGACCAGGTTTGCACACATCTCAAGAGGGATTTTGGTCCACTCTTTTTTTACAGATCTTCTCTAAATCCTTAAGGTTTCTTGGCTGTCTCTTGGCATCTCGAAGTTTCAGCTCCCTCCATATATTTTCTATAGGATTAAGGTCTGGAGACTGGCTAGACCACTCCATGACCTTAATGTGCTTCTTCTTGAGCCACTCCTTTGTTGACTTGGTGGTATGTTTTGGGTCATTGTCATGCTGAAAGACCCATCTATGACCCATCTTAAGTGTTCTGGCAGAGGGAAGAAGGTTTTCATCCAAGATTTTACAATACATGACCCCATCCATTGGCCCCTCAATGAGGCAAAGGTGGTCTCCACCTTTAGCAGAGAAACAACCCCAAAGCATAATGTTTCGACCTCCGTGCTTGATGGTAGGGGTGGTGTTCTTAGGGTCATAGTCAGCATTTTTCTTCCTCCAAACATAGCGAGTCCCCCTATTCAAGAAGGCATATGTACAGTCTTGCCAATGAACATCTAAATGATTCAGAGAAGAACTGGGAGAAAGTGCTGTGGTCAGATGAGACCAAAATTGAGCTCTTTGGCATTAACTCAACTCGCCGTGTTTGGAGGAAGAAAAATGCTGACTATGACCCTAAGAACACCATCCCTACAGTCAAGTACGGAGGTGGAAACATGATGCTTTGGGGCTGTTTCTCTGATAAAGGTACAGGCCGACTTTGCAGCATTGAGGGGACAATTGAACCGGGCCATGTATTGTAAAAACACTGAAGATAGGTCGTGGATGGGTCTCCCAGCATGCCAAGGCTCAAGAAGAAGCACATTAAGGCCATGGAGTGGCCTAGTCAGTCTCCAGACCTTAATCCTATAGAAAGTTTATTGAGGTAGCTGAAACTTTGATTTGCAAAGACACAGCCAAGAAACCTCAAGGATTTAGAGAAGATCTGAAAAGAACAGTGGACCAAAATTCCTCCTGAGATGTGTGCAAACCTGCTCACCAACTACAAGAAACGTCTTACCTCTGTGCTTGCCAACAAGGGTTTCTCCACCAAGTACTAAGTCATGTTTTGCTTGGAGATCAAATTCTTAGTTTACTCACTGAACTGAAACTTAATTTATAGAAATTGTTTTATGTGTTTCTTCTGGATTTTGGGTTGATATTCTGTCTCTGTCATTTAAAATACACATATGATAAAAATTACAGACCCTTCATTTCTTTGTAAGTGGGCAAACTTACAAAATCTGCAGGGTATCAAATAATTATTTTCCCCACTGCATGCCTTTAAAATTTTTAAAAAGTTACTATTTTGCACTACGCATTAAACATTAATAATTTTGTGCAGGCTTTGAGCATTAAAGGATAACCACATATCAGAATATTGGACCATTGTATAAAATGTCACGTTAACCGGTTCCTGGACCAGCTGCCGCAGTTTTAATGCAGCAGATTGGATCCCCTGGGCGAGGTGTTGTAGCTGTACGTCGAGCATGGGGCCGCACCAGGTGCACCCGCGGCGATCGGATTCGTTTCAGAACTGATCAGTCTCTAGGCCCAGGCCAAGGATTTCTGGCCTGGTCCTGGTGATCGGTTCTGGCGAATGGGAGACTGTCCCCTGCCTGTAAGTGTAAACACAGGCAGGGGAAGTGATATCATCTCCCTTTCTGGAATTCTTTTCTGTTCCAGAGAGAGAGGACATCCAAATGTGAGTTGCACCAACACTACACTGATACAGTACACATAGGCACACTTTTCACCCACCAATCACCCCCCCAATCACCCCCCCAGTTGACCCCTTCACTCCCTGTCACAGTGTCACCAAGGGCAGTTTTCATATTTTTCTTTGTTCACTGTACTGGTGTCATTTGTGACACTAATCAGCATTAGGGTACTTTGTAGTAGGCCCAGATAGGTCTAGGGACCCCCCTAAACCCGCCTAATAAAGGTTTAACCCCTTGATCACCCCCTCGTTAACCCTTTCGCCCCCTGTCAGTGTGTAGTTAGCCAGTTAGCTAGTTACTGTCATCACCACGTTTTTATAGCATCAGGGTACCTGCCATATATTGTTGAATACAGGTTTAACCCCCTGATCGCCCTGCGGGTGACATCAGTTAGGTTTTAGCGTCAGTTAGGGTCCGCATTAGCCCCAGGCATTGTCAGTTAGTGGCAGTAGTGCTAATACCCACGTATGCACCATACACCTCCCTTAGTAGTAAAATGTAGTACAATGTCTGAACGGATCAATATATTTGAACTGATCAGATCTATACTAGCATCCCCAGTAGTTTAGGGTTCCCAAAAATGCAGCGTTAGCGGAATCAGCCCAGACCTGCTAGCACCTGCGTTTAGCCCCTCTGCTCAGCCCAGTCCAGACAAGTGCAGTATCAATCGATCACTGTCACTTCCAAAACACAACACATAACTGCAGCGTTCGCAGAGTCAGGCCTGATCCCTGCGATCACTAACAGTTTTTTGGTAGCGCTTGAAGCAGTCACTGACAATCAGGTGCTCTTTTTTCCTGTGAGTTTCACTAGTTGTACCAGTAAATATAGAGGCCACAATGTCCAATCGAAGGTACAGTAGTAAAGAGGCCTACACGTTTCTGAGCATGACAGATGAGAGTGAAGAGGAAATCAACCATCTTTCAGATTCAGGCTCAGAATATGAACTGGTAGACAGCAGCGGCACCCTGACAGATAGCTCTGACGATGGAGTAGTGGTCCCTACCAAGGGCAGATGTACCCGACCCCGTTCTTCTTCTGTTGTTGAGGTGCAAGAACCGCAGGGCTCTCGTATGGAGCAGAGAGTCAGTACTAGTGCCGCTCATCCTTCTGGTGAACTGGAAAGCACCAGCAGCCTAGTACATCCTGGTAGTACATCCAGCACTGCAGTAACACTTGGTGACGTGGCGAGTCCCATAAGTGCAGTTCAAGCTGGTGAGGTGGCTAGCACAAGTAGTGTCCCGCAGCCACCAAGAAGACAAACACGGGCCCATCGAGCCCATAGTGCCCTCCCCGCTGCATTTGCCAATCCGATTGGGAGCCCACCACTTCTGCGACGCCCGTACTTCCTCCATTCACTGGCCAACCCAGAATTCAGGTGGAAACAGTTTCGCTGTTTTTCACGGAAGATCTCTATAGATCTATTGTAGACCAAAGCAATTTGTATGCTGGTCATTTCATCGCCGCTAATCCCCAGTTGGGGAGTTGTCATATTGGTCCACTAATCAAATTCATCATATTCCCGTGTTCTCTGCTTGCATGACCAGGACACGATACGAGCAGATCTTGTGATTTATGCATTTAAACAACAATGAACTCTGTCCTCGGGAAGACCCTGGATTTGATCGGCTCTACAAAATTCGGCCCCTCGCAAACCACTTCAACCAACAGTTTGCAGCCTTGTTTACTCCCGATTAAGTTGTCTGCATTGATGAGTCCCTGATTAAATTTTATGGCCACTTGTCTATCGAACAGTATCTTCCCAGCAAGCGTGCCAGATATGGGGTCAAGATGTATAAGCTCTGTGACAGGGCAACAGACTATACATATAGTTTTATGGTTTACAAGGGAAGAGATAGTCACGTGGAGTTGGAGTACTGCCCAGACTACATAGGGAGCTCTGGTAAGATTGTGTGGGACATGGTGTCACCCTTATTCGGAAAGGGTTACCACTTGTACGTGGACAATTATTACACAAGCGTGCCACTTTTTAGTCACCTTTTTGATTGTGGAATTTTTGCATGTGGCACCATATGATCTAATCGCCGGGGCTTCCTCCAACGGCTTGTAGAGTCCCGACTTAGATGGGGGAGAGAGCCTGTTTGAGATGTAATAATTTGCTCGCAGTGAAGTGGAGGGATAATCGGAATGTTTTTGTTCTGTCCTCCTATCACGAATCAGTTGTGACAAGAACTGCGTGGACAGCAACAGAGGAAACCAAACGCATGTAAAGTGAAAAAAATTGTGATTTATTAAGATAAGTGAAAAATATAAACACAACCACCTTCAATATAATACAGTGCACAACAAACCAACTCACAGAGATCCACAAATAACAATAGTCAGACAGGAATATATAATAAATGGGGAATACCGGAATCATAAATGTAGCCAGGCCAGGGTCATCAACGGGAGATCAGCAGATGGGGACAGGCAACAAACAGGACAGGGAGAGCATGGATGGATCTGGCTGCAAGGCAAAGGTAAGGATAACAGGGTCACAGGAGGGACAGGGTACAGGTGCAGGGCACGGGGTTCAGGTACAGAGTCAGGATCAGGATCAGAGCTCACAGGTTCAGATCAGGGCACATCGAAGATACCAAGGCAACTGTGTGTGTTGCCGGGTATTTATACACATTTCCTGCAATCAGGCTCATGTGACACCTGATCGCAGGAGATGATGTCGGCTCCACACTGCCGGGAACCACCCGTTGGTGGACGCCAGTACTGCGGCCCAAGGATCAGATAGTGCCACGTGGTGAAAGCTCCCCTGACAGTTTCAGACTACCAAGAGACACCCGCTGGCGGACATCAGTACTGCACGCCAAATGTCTGACAGTGCTACCAGCAGGCGGAACGTTTTGCTGACAGTACCCCCCTCGAAAGAGCGGACTCCGGATGCTCCAACTAGCCGCTGCTGGGAAAAGTCCGTGGCATCAAGCAAGGCAGTGGACAGAGGCATATTAAACTGGGCAAGAAAAAGATCCAAAGCATCAAGCCGGGCAGCGGGCAGAGTCATAGCAAGCTGGGCATGTAAAAGGTCCATGGCTTTAAACCGGGCAATGGGCAGAGGCACCTCAAGCTGGGCAATGGGCAGCAGCACATCGAGCTGGGCAGTGAGCAGTGGCACATCAAGCCAGGCAGCAGACACATCAAGCAGGGCAGCGGACACACCAAGCTGGACAACGGGCACAGACACATCAGGCTTGGCAAAGGGCACATCAAGCTGGGCAGCAGGCATAGACATATCAAGCTTAGTAGTGCTTACAGACACTTCAAGCTGGGCAACAGGCACATCAAGCTTGGCAACAGGCACAGGCACATCAAGCTGGGTAACAGGCACAGGCACATCAGGCTGGGCAATGGGCAGAGGCACATCAGGCTGGGCAGCGGGCAGAGGCACATCAGGCTGGGCAGCGGACACAGGCACATCAGGCTGGGCAGCAGACAGAGGCACATCAGGCTGGGCAGCGGACAGAGGCACATCAGGATGGGCAGCGGACAGAGGCACATCAGGCTGGGCAACGGACAGAGGCACATCAGGCTGGGTAGCAGGCTCTGGGTCATCTAGCTGGGCAGCAGGCTCCGGGTCATCTGGCTGCGCAGCAGGCTCCGGGTCATCTGGCTGGGCAGCAGGCTCCAGGTCATCTGGCTGGGTAGCAGGCTCCGGGTCATCTGGCTGGGCAGCAGGCTCCGGGTCATCTGGCTGGGCAGCGAGCACAGTAACTTCAGGCCGGGAAACGAGCACCGGAACTTCAAGCTGGAACACGGGCACCGGAACTTCAGGCTGGAACACAGGCACCAGAACTTCAGGCTGGAACACGGGCACTGGAACTTCAGGCTGGGACACAGGCACCGGAACTTCAGGCTGGGACACAGGCACCAGAACTTCAGGCTGGGACACAGGCACCAGAACTTCAGGCTGGATAGCAGGCAGAAAGTTGTCAGGATTAGGTCCAGTATCATCAGAGGCCTGAGGGGTAGTTGTAGGTAGCAGAGAAGAGGCAGGTGGATTAATGGCGGGATAGGTGCAGTGAGTAAAAACAGGGTATTGATATTTGGTGGGAAGCAGAGTACACTGGGCTGAGACTGAGGTTGCCACGGGAGATGGGGAAAAAGACATTTGGGCAGGCAGGTGTCTGGTAGCAGAAATAGTTTGTTGTGGGCTGGCTGGGGCTGATTGCAATATATTAGACCATGCTAGGAGTAGTATTTGCACAAACTGCAGTTTACATTCTGCCTGTCTGACAAGGGACTGTACAGAATAAACACACTCTATTATCACCTGTTGGGAACAAGCTGAGTAATATTCAAAAAAGTATGTGGAGTCATCTGCCAAAAGCTATACCAGAGATATGACCTGATTAACACTGAATGGTGAAAATGAATGTGGCCTCTATGGTGGGTTATAAAAATAGGGATTGGTAGGGACTTGTACCATCATCCAGAAATAATTCAATAGCAAAATTGGTAGCCTAGTCCCCCACTTGGCTGCCACAAAAACATGGGGGCAATTGGACTATCACAGTACAGTAGAAGCAATACAATATAACAGAAATATAAAAATTACAAAAGATTTTATTGATGCCAAAAAACAAATAATCATTTACAGATAAAAACATGGTAACAGTACAAATATATCATCAGTGAAAAAAATTAACCCCAGAAGGGAAGAGTCACAATAGGACAATAGATCACAGATGTAATTTTCCTCGACTAGTTTTGCGGACAATGGCCGCTTCATCGGGAGGGTATCTATGATAGGATCAAAAAGACAATATAATAATCAAAAGACATAAAAGTAAGAACTTGTGATGCAGCATCATGATTAAAAGGGGCATTGATGGGGATAAGAAGGGGGAAGGAGCAAAGCGGCTTACCCATGTCCCAGCAGCCACCAAGCGCAGAGCGCCACCACCAAAGGATGGTCTCCCACGGCGACTTGGGGGAGCCACAAATTATGACAACCGGAATCTGGGTAAATGAGGTAAAAGGCATGGATATGCTATGGACTTACCAAGTCAAAATTGTGGGCCAGAGAAGAGGTGAATGAGATGCGAGATGAGTGCAAATAGATGTGAGATAAACATAAAGGTGAAAGTGATGAAATAATGGTGGAATGTGCAAAGTGTACATTTAAACAACATGAAAGAAAAGCAACAAATAGTGAGTGAGGAACATAAGTTCGGGTACTATGATGGGCTGGAGACAGGTACTCGGTTACTCTGATGGGCTGGTGACAGGTACTCAGTTACTCTGATGGGCTGGTGACAGGTACTCTGTTAGTCTGATGGGCTGGAGACAGGTACTCGGTTACTCTGATGGGCTGGTGACAGGTACTCGGTTACTCTGATGGGCTGGTGACAGGTATTCGGGTACTCTGATGGTCTGGTGACAGGTACTCGGGTACTCTGATGGGCTGGTGACAGGTACTCTGTTACTCTGATGGGCTGGTGACAGGTATTCGGGTACTCTGATGGTCTGGTGACAGGTATTCGGGTACTCTGATGGGCTGGTGACAGGTACTCGGTTACTCTGATGGGCTGGTGACAGGTACTCTGTTACTCTGATGGGCTGGGGACAGGTACTCGGTTACTCTGATGGGCTGGTGACAGGTACTCGGTTACTCTGATGGGCTGGTGACAGGTACTCTGTTACTCTGATGGTCCGGTGACAGGTACTCGGGTACTCTGATGGGCTGGTGACAGGTACTCTGTTACTCTGATGGGCTGGTGACAGGTATTCGGGTACTCTGATGGTCTGGTGACAGGTACTCGGGTACTCTGATGGCCTGGTGACAGGTACTTGTGTACTCTGATGGCCTGGTGACAGGTACTCAGGTACTCTGATGGCCTGGTGACAGGTACTCAGGTACTCTGATGGCCTGGTGACAGGTACTTGGGTACTCTGATGGGCTACAGATAGGTACTCGGGTAATCTGATGGGCTGGTGACTGGTACTCGGGTACTCTGATGGGTGTTGACACGTACTTAGATGGGCAGTGACAGGTACTCAGATGGGCTGTGACAGGGACTCAGGTACCCAGATGAGCTGTGACAGGTACTCAGATGGGCTGTGACAGGTACTCAGATGAACTGCGACAGATACTCAGATGGGCTGTGACAGGTGCTCAGGTATTCGTGTACTCAAATGAACTGTGACAGGTACTCAGGTACTTGGGTACTCAGATGGACTGTGACAGGTACTCAGGTACTCAGATGAACTGTAACAGGTACTCAGGTACTCAGATGGACTGTAATAGGTACTTGGGTACTCAGATGAACTGTAACAGGTACTCGGGTACTCAGATGAACTGTGACAGGTACTCAGGTACTCAGATGGACTGTGACAGGCAATCGGGTACTCAGATGAACTGTGACAGGTACTCAGGTACTCAGATGAACTGTGACAGGTACTCAGGTACTCAGATGGGCTGTGACAGGTACTCGGGTACTCAGATGTACTGTGATAGGTACTCAGGTACTCGGGTACTCAGATGAACTGTGACAGGTACTCAGATATACTGTGACAGGTACTTGGGTACTCAGATGGGCTGTGACAGCTACTTTGGTACTCGGGTACTCAGATGGGCTGTGACAGGTACACCGATACTCGGGTACTCAGATATACTGTGACAGGTACTCAGGTACTCAGATGGGCTGTGACAAGTACTCGGGTACTCAGATGGGCTGTGACAGGTACTCAGGTACTCGGGTACTCAGATGAACTGTGATAGGTACTCAGGTACTAAGGTACTCAGATGGGCTGTGATCGGTGTGTGAGGAGGAGAACCCGGTAACATCTCGTTACCACAGTTTGTTGACATTCTGTGACCGGCTGTGATTGGACACAGCCGGTCACATGGTAAAGAGCCAATTTAATTGGCTCTTTACTGCGATCGGGGTTGGGCTGTGTCAGGATGACAAGCCTTATCCCTGATCGCCACTCTGTGCCGGCCCCAGGGAAGTGCACGAGCACCGCGCACGTGGGCAATACATGTGACTGGCTGTGATTGGACACAGCCGGTCACGTGGTAAAGAGCCATTTTTTATTGGCTCTTTACACGGATCTGGGATGGGTTGTGTCCGAGGGACACACCTCATCCCCGATCGCCGCAGGTCCCTGGGGGCCCGCAGGAGCGGTGAGAAACCGAGGTCATCATATGACGCACACCCAGGATGGGAGATCCCATCTGCGGACGTCATATGACTATAGCCTGGTATTGAAGTGGTTAAGATAAGTGAAAAATATAAACACAACCACCTCCAATATAATACAGTGCACAACAAACCAACTCACAGACAGAGACCCACAAATAACAATAGTCAGACCTGAATATGTGAGAGAATTAGGATCAGGATCAGAGCTCACAGGTTCAGGTCAGGGCACAAGGAAGATACCAAGGCAACTGTGTGTGTGTGTTGTCGGGTATTTATACACATCTCCTGCAATCAGTATCAGGTGACGCCTGATCGCAGGAGATGATGTCGGCTCCACACTGCTGGGAACCACCTGCTGGTGGATGCCAGTACTGCGGCCCAAGGATCAGATAGTGCCACCAGCATGTGAAAGCTCCCCTGACAGTTCCAGACTGCCAGGAGACACCCGCTCGTGCACATCAGTACTGCACGCCAAATGTCTGACAGCGCCACCAGCAGGTGGAACGTTTCCTGACACCTCCCTTCACACAGATACGACAGTCAAAATTCCAACGGCGACTGATGTTGTGGAGAAACCCCTCTGTGTCCATGAATACAACCTTAACATGGGAGGGGTGGACCTCAATGACCAGATGTTGGTGCCGTACTTAATTGCCCGTAAGCCCAGGTGCTGGTACAAAAAATTGTCTGTATATTTATTCCAATTGGCTCTGCTAAACGCTTATGTGCTATACAAAGCTTCAGGATGAACTGGCTCCTTCCTAAAATTCCAGGAAGAGATCATCACAGCCCTTCTGCTTCCAGAGGGTGCTGTGCCCCACCTTCCCAACACAAATGCAGTCAGCCGGCTGCATGAGAGGTATTTTCCGTATGTCCTCCCTGGTACCCCTGCCCAAAGAACACCCCAAAGCAGATGTCATGTCTGCAGAAAACAGGGATGGCATGACACCCGCTTTTACTGTCCCTCTTGTCCTGACCAAGCTGGTATCTGCATCGATGACTGTTTCAAATGCTACCACACACTAGTGGAGTATTAGCATAGGGTACAGCACTACACAGTCCTAAAGCACACTTACACAGGGTCTCGAAAGATGAGATGGCCATCACATTTTGAGAGACCCTAATCTGGAACGTTTACAGTTACAGTTTACAGTTTATATAAAGGTGCAAAAAAAAATAAAAATGAAAAAAAAACACAAAAAAAAGGCAAAAAGAGTTGTTCTTTTTATTTTTCTTCTCTCTCTATTGTTCTCTCTTATGTTTGCTTTCTCTTGTCCGCTCTATTGTTCGCTCTCTATTCTTCTATATCTATTGTTCTCTCTCTATTGGTACTGTATTTTGGAACTGTAATTATTTTTACTGCGTTTTATTGTATTTGCTTTGCAGGTATGGTATGTCTTACTGTTATACTGTAATGTTACTTTGTTTTATTGTTAACCATTATTTGCTTAGCAGGTACGCCATTCAGCTGCAACATGGGTTTATTTATTCTGACAGCTACAGCATTTGCTCCCGTGATACGTAAAGCCATTACTCCAGCGCTGTAGGAGGTGATTTCACCACCACAGTCAAAAAAAAGAGCATTATTGCCAAAGCATGGGGACAGGGGTGGAGGGGCAATTTGCTCCCATGCTAAATAAGTTGTTTTATTGAGTAAAAGGAAGGGCTTTGTCTTCAAGTGGTTAGAAGAGTGGGTGATGTGTGACATAAGCTTTTAATGTTGTGCATAAAATGCCAGGATAGTTCAAAACCCCCCCAAATTACCCATTTTTGGAAAGTAGACACCCCAAGCTATTTGCTGATGGGCATGTTGAGTTCATGGAATATTTTATATTTTGCCACAAGTTTCAGGAAAATTACAAACTTTTTTTTTCGTGGGATTTTTTTGCTGTCCTCCGCTATGTGTCTTTTGTGTTCTATCTTAGCCACGCTAATTGCACCCTTACAATCCTTGCTGCATTTTTGTAAAGTCTGAATGCTGATGATGATCCCTCAGCCTTGTATTTTTTGAAGGCCTTCTCCTTTGCTTTTATATGCATTTTTACATTGGAGTTAAGCCATCCAGGACTTTTGTTCACTCTTTTAAATTTATTTCCCAATGGGATGCACTTATTTAATATGCTCTTAAAGCAAACCCATTTTTCCTCCGTGTTCTTTGCTCCTAAGATTTTATCCCAATTTATATCTTTTAGCAAGGTTTGTAGTTTGGGGAAGTTTGCTCTTTTGAAGCTTAATGTCTTTGTATTCCCCCTATGTTTCCTATTTGTGTGATTTATACTAAAGCTAATTGACCTGTGATCACTGTTCCATAAATTGCCCCATATTTCCACATCCGTGATCAGGTCTGTATTGTTGGTAATCCGTAGGTCTAGTAACGCTTTGTTTCTAAATGGTGCGTCTACCATCTGACCCATGAAATTGTCCTGCAAGACATCAAGGAACTGGAGAGCCTTAGACGAATGCGCGGTTCCTTCCACCCAGTATATGTCTGGATAATTAAATTCCCCCATTATGATGACACTTCACATCCTTGCTGCTTATCCAATTTGTGATAGGAGGTCCATTTCCCCCTCCTCCCTAAGGTTAGGGGGGCTATGGAATACTCCCACTATTATTTTCCCCTTAGTTTCATCCTTTTGGAGCCCTACCCATACGGATTTCAGCACCTCCCTAGCTCCCTTAGTGATGTCATCTCTCACATTCACTTGTACATTATTCTTGATATACAGGCATACCCCTTCTCTATCCCTGTGATAAAGGGAATACCCTCGAATGGTTTCCAGCCATGGAATATTTTATATTTTGCCACAAGTTTTGCACACAAGTTGTCACTAAATGATATATTGCTCAAACATGCCATGGGCATATGTGAAATGACACCCCAAAATACATTCTACTGCTTCTCCTGAGTACGGGGATACCACATGTGTGAGACTTTTTGGGAGCCTAGCCGTGTACAGGACCCCGAAAACCAATCACTGCCTTCAGGCTTTCAAAAGGGCGTAAAATGGTGATTTCATTTCTTCACTATCTATCACAGTTTCGGAGGCCATGAAATGTCAAGATAGCACAAAACCCCCCAAATGACCCCATTTTGGAAAGTAGACACTTCAAGCTATTTGCTGAGAGGCATGTTGAGTCCATGGAATATTTTATATTTTGCCAAAAGTTTACAAAGAATGCAGCAGGGATTGTAAGGGTGCAATTAGGGCGGCTAAGATAGAAAACAAAAGACACATACAGTGTTAATTTTGGCAGCAAATTTCGATTTAGTTTTAGTCTTAATCTTAGGACTAAAATGGCATTTTAGTTTTAGTCCCATTTTAGTCTTCTGCAGTTGTTTTAGTTCTAGTCATATTTAGTTCACTAAATCTCCAGTACATTTTAGTCGACTAAAACTCATTTTAGTCGTCTAAAATTGAATGGGTTTAATTAAATTGTAATGCATTAGTTAACACGTCTCTACAATTTTCAAACTCATTATATACTGCTGGAGTGAAAAATCTAATATGTTATTTATTATGGTATTGAGGTATGAACATGCACTACAGACCAGTGTTAATTTTGAAGTCAAATTTCAATTTAGTTTTAGTTTTAGTCTTTTGACTAAAATGGCATTTTAGCTTTGGTCCCATTTTAGTCTTTTGACTAAAATGGCATTTTAGTTTTAGTCGTATTTTAGTCGACTAAAATACTATTCATTTAGTCGACTAAAACGTTTTAGTCGTTTTAGTCGACGGAATTACCACTGGACACATAGCGGAGGACAGCAAAAAAATCCCAAGAAATTCTTTAAGTATATAAACAGTAAAAAAGGGAGGACAGACCATACTGGCCCCATAAAGAATGAGGAAGGAAATCTGGTTACAAAGGATGGGGAGATGGCGAAGGTATTGAATTTATTCTTCTCCTCAGTTTTCATGAGGGAATTGAGGGCTTCAGTAACCAAAACTGCAGTGTTTATCCTCGTGACACATTACAGGAAGCACCCTCATGGCTAACAGAGGACAGAATTAGAAATAGACTTGGAAAACCTAACATTAATAAGTCCCTGGGACCAGAGGGCTTGCACCTGACGGTCCTGGGGGAACTCAGTCAAGTAATTGCCAGACCATTGTTCCTAATTTTTACTGACAGTCTACTGACTGGAATAGTACCAGCTTATTGGAAAAAAGCCAATGTAGCTCCAATATTTAATAAAGGGCCAAAATACATCCCTGGGTATTACATACCAGTTAGCCTAACATCAGTAGTATGCAAGCTCTTGGAGGGGATGATAAGGGACTATATACAAGATTTTAGTAATGAAAAAGGTATCATTAGCAGTAATCAGCACGGATTCATGAAGAATCGTTCTTGTCAAACCAATCTATTAACATTCTATGAGGAGGTGAGCTGCCATATAGATAAAGGAAGGCCCGTAGATGTGGTGTACCTGGATTTTGCAAAAGCATTTGACACAGTTCTCCATAAACGTTTACTGTACAAAGTAAGGTCTGTTGGCATGGACCATAGGGTGAGTACATGGATTGAAAACTGGCTACAAGGGCAAGTTCAGAGAGTGGTGATAAATGTGGAGTACTCAGAATGGTCAGGGGTGGAAAGTGGGGTCCCCCAGGGTTCTGTCCTGGGACCAATCCTATTTAATTTGTTCATAAACGACCTGGAGGAAGGGCTAAACAGTTCAATCTCTGTATTTGTGGAAGATACTAAGCTAAGCAGGGCAATAACTTCTCCGCAATATGTAGAAACCTTGCAAGAAGATCTGAACAAATTCATGGGGTGGACAACTACATGGCAAAGGAGGTTTAATGTGGAAAAATGTAAAATAATGCATTTGGATGGCAACAATATGAATGCAATCTACTCACTGGGGGGAAAACCTCTGGGGGAATCAAGGATGGAAAAGGACCTGGGAGGTCCTAGTAGATGATAGGCTCAGCAATGGCATGCAATGCCAAGCTGAGCTAACACAGCAAACAGAATATTGGCATGCATTAATTAACTCAAGAGATAAAGCAATAATTCTGCCACTCTACAAGACTTTGGTCCGGCCCCACCTGGAGTATGCTGTCCAGTTCTGGGCACCAGTCCTCAGGAAGGATGTACTGGAAATGGAGCGAGTACAGAGAAGGGCAACAAAGCTAATAAGGGACTGGAGGACCTTAGTTATGAGGAAAGGTTGCGAGCACTGAACTTATTCTCTCTGGAGAAGAGACGCTTGAGAGGGGATATGATTTTAATTTACAAATACCATACTGGTGACCCCACAATAGGGATAAAACTTTTCTGTGAAAGGGAATTTAATAAGACATGTGGCCACTCATTAAGATTAGAAGAAAAGAGGTTTAACTTTGGACTGCGTAGAGGATTCTTTACTGTAAGAGCAGCATGGATGTGTTATTCCCTTCCACAGGAGGTGGTTTCAGTGGGGAGCATCAATAGTTTAAAAAAACTATTAGATAAGCACCTGAACAACCACAACATACAGGGATATACAATGTAATACTGACATATAATCACACACATAGGTTGGACTTGATGGACTTGTGTCTTTTTTCAACCTCACCTACTATGTAACTATGTAACTATGATATAACACCAACATGTCAGAAAAAAAAAATATATATATAGAATCACAGAGTTGGAAAAAGAATCACCCCCCTTATGACAGTATTTTGTTGGACCACCTTTTGCTTTAATTAAAGCCTTCAATCTGTTAGGATACATCTCTACTAACTTTGCCCATCTAGACTTTGCAATATTTGCCCATTCTTCTTTTGAGAACTGCTCAAGTACAGTTACATTTGATGGTGACTGTTTCTGGACTGCAGTCTTCAAGTCATTCCACAGATTTTCAATGGGGTTTAAGTCTGGGCTCTGGCTAGGCCATGCAAGGACATTCACCCTTTTCTCCTGTAACCACTGTGGTCATTTTTGCTGTGTGCTTTCGGTCATTGTCCTGTTAGAAGGTAAACATTCTTCCCATTGACAACTTTGTGGCAGAAGGCAGCATATTTTCCTCAAGAATTTGTTGGTATTTTGCCCCTTCCATTTTTCTTCTATCCTGACAAGTGCTCCAGTCCCTGCTGCAGAGAAACAACCAGCTTGTATCAACACAGAGTGGTACTGTGGATACACAATTAGTACATGTGTCATGTCCTGAATTAATTGGAGAGTAATAGCAGAACATAGAACTTGGACTTTTTAGCACCAGTACATAATATTAAAATAAAATATCTTTAATACAAAATATATACAATAAACAGACAATTGAGGTAAAATTCACGCTGATATATATTGCCTATATGATGATGTGTTGGCAACTTAAACATCAAACCGTTGCACTTCATAGAAAATGGAAATCATTGTATACAGTAAGATTAATTCCAGCGTGCTTGATGTATTGTAGATTGGTGGCGTACTGTAACTTGGCTCGTTTTCACATAGATTAGAGGAACTGAATTTATTCTCTCATGAGAAGAGATTAAGGGGGATATGATCAACATGTATAAATACATAAGTGGTCCATATAATGAACTTGGTATTGAGTTATTCACTTTAAGGTCATCACAGAGGACAAGGGGGCACTCTTTACGTCTGGAGGAAAAGATCATTTTTCTCCAAATACAGTAAGAGCTGTAAAAATGTGGAATAGATTCCCTTAAGAGCTGGTTCTGGCCAGCTCAGTAGATTGCTTTAAAAAAGGCCTGGATTCTTTCCTAGATACACATAATATAACTGGGTACTAACATTTATAGGTAAAGTTGATCCAGGGAATATCTGATTGGGGGATCAGGGATGAATTTTTCCCCCACTGGAGCAAATTGGATCATGCTTTATTGGAGTTTTTTGCCTTCCTCTGGATCAACTGTGGGTATAGGATTGAGTATATAGGATTGTATGATTTTTTTCCCCTTTTATTGGTTGAACTAGATGGACTTTTGTTAACCAGACTAACTATGTACAGTGCCTTCAAAAAGTATTCATAACCCTTGAAATTTTCTGCATTTTGTCATATTAGAACCAAAAATTTTATTGGGATTTTATGTGATAGACCAACACAAAGTGGCACATACCAGTAACTGTGAAGTCGAAAGAAAATGATAAATGATTTTCCAAATTTTTTGCAAATAAATATCTGAAAAATGTGGCATGCATTTGTATTCAGCCCCCCCCCCCCCCCCCCCGAGTCAATACTTTGTAGAATCACCTTTTGCTGCAATTACACCTACAAGTCTTTTTGGGTATGTCTCTACCAGCTTTGCACATCTAGAGAGTGACATTTTTGCCAAAAAAGCTCAAGCTCTGTCAGATTGAATGGAGAGTGTCTGTGAACAGCAATTTTCAAGTCTTGCCCCAGATTCTCAATTGGATTTAGGTCTGGACTTTGACTGGGCCACTCTAACACATGAATATGCTTTGATCTAAACCATTCCATTGTAGCTCTTGCTATATGTTTAGGGTTGTTGTCCTGCTGGAGGGTGAACCTCTGCCCCAGTCTCAAGTCCTTTGCAGACTCTTATGCACTGTACACACGGTCGGACATTGATCGGACATTCCGACAACAAAATCCTAGGATTTTTTCCGACGGATGTTGGCTCAAACTTGTCTTGCATACACACGGTCACACAAAGTTGTCGGAAAATCCGATCATTCTGAACGCGATGACGTAAAACACGTACATCGGGACAATAAACGGGGCAGTAGCCAATAGCTTTCATCTCTTAATTTATTCTGAGCATTCGTGGCACTTTGTGTGTCGGATTTGTGTACACACGATCGGAATTTCCGACAACGAATTTTGTTGTCGGAAAATTTTATAGCAAGCTCTCAAACTTTGTGTGTCGGAAATTCCTATGGAAAATGAGTGATGGAGCCTACACACGGTCGGAATTTCCGACAACAAGGTCCTATCACACAATTTCCATCGGAAAATCTGACCGTGTGTACAGGGCATAACAGGTTTTCTTTTAAGATTGTTCTGTATTTGGCTCTATCCATCTTCTCATTAAATCTGACCAGCTTCTCTGTCCCTGCTGAAGAAAAGCATCCCCACAACATGATGCTGCCACCACCATGTTTCACAGTGGGGGTGGTGCGTTCAGGGAAATATGCAGTGTTAGTTTTCCGCCACACATAGAGTTTTGCTTTTAAGCCAGAAAGTTAAATTTTGGTCTCATCTGACCAGAGCACCTTCTTTCACATATTTGTTGTGTCCACCACATGGCTTCTCGCAAACTGCAAACGGAACTTCTTATGGCTTACTTTGAACAATGGCTTTCTTCTTGCCACTCTTCCATAAAGGCCAGATTTGTGGAGTGCATGACTAATAGTTGTTATGTGGACAGATTCTCCCACCTGAGCTGTAAATCTCTACAGCTCCTCCAGAGTTACCATGGGCCTCTTGGCTGCTTCTCTGTGTAATGCTATCCTTGCCCCACCTGTCAATTTAGGTGGACGGTCATGTTTTGGTAGGTTTGCAGTTGTGACATACTCTTTCCATTATTGGATGATGAATTGAACAGTGCTCTGTGAGATGTTCAAAGCTTGGGATATTTTTTTATAACCTAACTTCTCCACAACCTTATCCCTGACTTGTCTGGTGTATTCCTTGGCCTTCATGATGCTGTCTGTTCACTAAGGTTCTCTAACAAACCTCTGAGGGCTTCAGAGAATAGATGTATATATACTGAGATTAAATTACAAACAGGTGGACTCTATTTACTAATTAGGTTACTTCTGAAGGCAATTGGTTCCTCTAGATTTTAGTTAGGGGTGTCAGAGTAAAGGGGGCTGAATACAAATGCACGCCATACTTTTTAGATATTTATTTGTAAAAGATTTGGAAAACCATTTATCATTTTCCTTCCACTCCACAATTATGTGTGACTTGGTGTTGGTCTATCATAAAAAAATCCCAATAAATTACATTTAAGTTTTTGGTTGTAACATGACAAAATGTTAAAAATCTCAAGGGGTATGAATACTTTTTCAAGGCTCTGTAACTATATAATACACAGCTGTGCTCAAGGGTTTTTTATTTTTTTCATTTCATTTTATATTTTTTTTGATGATTCACAAATACTGAGATTTCAGTTTTCCCAAAGGGGATGTTGGTACTGGTAACTAAAATTCAGTAAAAGGCAAGCCATGACACCTTTCGCTTCAAATTAATAGCCATTTATGGGGGAGGCACAGAGGTGTAGTGGGTGGCACTTTCACCTAGCAGTAAGAAGGGTCACTGGTTCAAATCCCAACCACGACACTACCTGCCTGGAGTTTGCATGTTCTCCCTGTGCCTGTGTGGGTATCCTCCGGGTACTCCGGTTTCCTCCCACACTCCAAAGACATGCTGGTAGGTTAATTGGATCCTGTCTAAATTGTCCCTAGTATGTGTGAATGCGAGTTAGGGACCTTAGATTGTAAGCTCCTTGAGGGTAGGGACTGATGTGAATGTACAATGTACAGTGGGGACGGAAAGTATTCAGACCCCCTTAAATTTTTCACTCTTTCTTATATTGCAGCCATTTGCTAAAATCATTTAAGTTAATTTTTTTCCTCATTAATGTACACACAGCACCCCATACTGACAGAAAAACACAGAATTGTTGACATTTTTGCAGATTTATTAAAAAAGAAAAACTGAAATATCACATGGTCCTAAGTATTCAGACCCTTTGCTGTGACACTCATATATTTAATTCAGGTGCTGTCCATTTCTTCTGATCATCCTTGAGATGGTTCTACACCTTCATTTGAGTCCAGCTGTGTTTGATTATACTGATTGGACTTGATTAGGAAAGCCACACACCTATCTATATAAGACCTTACAGCTCACAGTGCATGTCAGAGTAAATGAGAATCATGAGGTCAAAGGAACTGCCTGAAGAGCTCAGAGACAGAATTGGGCAAGACACAGATCTGGCCAAGGTTACAAAAAAATTTCTGCTGCACGTAAGGTTCCTAAGAGCACAGTGGCCTCCATAATCCTTAAATGGAAGACATTTGGGATGACCAGAACCCTTCCTAGAGCTGGCCGTCCGGCCAAACTGAGCTATCGGGGGAGAAGAGCCTTGGTGAGAGAGGTAAAGAAGAACCCAAAGATCGCTGTGGCTGAGCTCCAGAGATGGGAGAAAGTTGTAGAAAGTCAACGATCACTGCAGCCCTCCACCAGTAGGGGGTTTATGGCAGAGTGGCCCGACAGAAGCCTCTGCTCAGTGCAAGACACATGAAAGCCCATGTGGAGTTTGCTAGA
The DNA here is from genome assembly GCF_042186555.1 of Aquarana catesbeiana. Classification (NCBI taxonomy): domain Eukaryota; kingdom Metazoa; phylum Chordata; class Amphibia; order Anura; family Ranidae; genus Aquarana; species Aquarana catesbeiana. The sequence goes on from NC_133329.1 coordinate 322,297,471, forward strand.
AAACACCTGAGGGACTCCAAGATGGTGAGAAATAACATTCTCTGGTCTGATGAGACCAAGATAGAACTTTTTGGCCTAATTCTAAGCGGTATGTGTGGAGAAAACCAGGCACTGCTCATCACCTGTCCAATACAGTCCCAACAGTAAAGCATGGTGGTGGCAGCATCATGCTGTGGGGGTGTTTTTCAGCTGCAGGGACAGGACGACTGGTTGCAATCGAGGGAAAGATGAATGCGGTCAAGTACAGGGATAGCCTGGACGAAAACCTTCTCCAGAGTGCTCATGACCTCAGACTGGGCCGAAGGTTTACCTTCCAACAAGACAATGACCCTAAGCACACAGCTAAAATAACAAAGGAATGGCTTCACAACAACTCCGTGACTGTTCTTGAATGGCCCAGCCAAAGCCCTGACTTAAACCCAATTGAGCATCTCTGGAGAGACCTAAAAATGGCTGTCCACCAACGTTTACCATCCAACCTGACAGAACTGGAGAGGATTTGCAAGGAGGAATGGCAGGGGATCCCCAAATCCAGGTGTGAAAAACCTGTTGCATCTTTCCCAAAAAGACTCATGACTGTATTAGATCAAAAGGGTGCTTCTACTAAATACTGAGCAAAGGGTTTGAATACTTAGGACCATGTGATATTTCAGTTTTTCTTTATTAATAAATCTGCAAAAATGTCAACAATTCTGTGTTTTTCTGTCAATATGGGGTGCTGTGTGTACATTAATGAGGAAAAAAATGAACTTAAATGATTTTAGCAAATGGCTGCAATATAAGAAAGAGTGAAAAATTTAAGGGGGTCTGAATACTTTCCGTCCCCACTGTATATGTAAAGCGCTGTGTAAATTGACAGCGCTATATAAGTAACTGAAATAAATAAAATAAATAAATTTATAAATGGCTATTAAAGTGTGTCCTTCCTTCCATATTAAAGCAACTCTTTTGCTTCCCAAAACAAAAACCCAAAAGAATTTGTTCTGCAGATACTGAATAATTATCTCTCTGAAGTCTGCACTTACCTGACTTCCAGCGTTGCACCTTCCAAAAAAGCCTTCAGCATGAAACTACTCAGGGGAAGTTGAATGCCTGCACCCCCTGCAAACTATGGTTCTTTCTGCAGGCTCCTACAACACAGTAGTAATTGAGGTGTTGCTGAAAAGAACCACTGTGAAAGAATAAGTGTGTCAGATTTTAGGATTCATTTTATAACGTCAAAAAATAACGCTTACTTGAAAAATCTCCTTTCATGTTGTGAGTTCTGCCTGTCTGCTGGCCATCTCTTTCCACAACATCCTGGATTCCCTGCTTGCTTTGCAGCTTCTCCTCTGCTGTTTAAGGTCAATTTCTAAAGACTACATATACCATGGTACCTTGCCTGCAAGCCGAGATTTCCGCTGCCTAAAACTCCTCCTCTCAGCACCTCTGTAGTTCAAAAGGGAGGCTCTGAGAAATGTATTACACAACAGTGCCTACTCACAGGGCATGGTGATTACTAGGGATGAGCTTCGTGTTCGAGTCGAACCCATGTTCGACTCGAACATTGTCTGTTCGCCCGTTCGGCGAATTCCGAACAATATGGGCCGTTCGCGCCAAATTCGTGTGGCGCGTCACGGCCCATAATTCACTGCGGCATTGCAGTGCATTGCTTGCTGATGATTGGCCAAGCATGCACTATGACCCGCATGCTTGGCCAATCACAGCGCCGCCTTAACAGAGAGCCGTAATTGGCCAAAGCCAAGGAGGCTTTGGCCAATTATGGCTCAGGGGATTTAGTACATGCCCCACACTATATAAGGCCGCCTGCACGGCGGCCCTGTGCAGTGTGTTCCGGTGTGCTTAGAGAGAGAGAGAGACAGTGTCATTTCATTTGAGTTAGCTAGATTAGGCAGGACAGTCAGTCAGTTAGCTGCACTTAAAGTGTATTGTGTATATATATGCATCCCAGGTGTTGCATATATATATATATATATACACTGTATTCAGTTTAGCTAGATCCGTTCCTGTTATCTTCTAGACTATTTACATTTAGTGCAGTGCGTCCTGCTCACAGTGTTCAGCTAGATCCGTTCCTGTTATATTCCTACTGACAGGCAGGCTTGTCTTGTTACAGTATTTTGAAGAAAATTACTGGTGTTCTTTTGATCCTATTAGTACCACAGTCAGGCAGCTAGACTATTTACATTTAGTGCAGTGCGTCCTGCTCACAGTGTTCAGCTAGATCCGTTCCTGTTATCTTCTTACTGACAGGCAGGCTTGTCTTGTTACAGTATTTTAAAGAAAATTACTGGTGTTCTTTTGATCCTATTAGTACCACAGTCAGGCAGCTAGACTATTTACAGTTAGTGCAGTGCGTCCTGCCCACAGTGTTCTGCTAAACCTACAAGTAAGTGGGGTGCGTCCTGCTCACAGTGTTCAGCTAAACCTACAAGTTAGTGGGGTGCGTCCACCTCACAGTGTTCAGCTAAACCTACAAGCTAGTGGGGTGCGTCCTGCTCACAGTGTTCAGATAGATCCATTTCTGTTATCTTCTTACTAACAGGCAGGCTTGTCTTGTTACAGTAAATACAGCTACCTGAAGAAAATTGCTGGTGTTCTTTTGATCCTATTAGTACCACAGTCAGGCAGCTAGACTATTTACAGTTAGTGCAGTGCGTCCTGCTCACAGTGTTCTGCTAAACCTACAAGTTAGTGGGGTGCGTCCTGCTCACAGTGTTCAGCTAAACCTACAAGTTAGTGGGGTGCGTCCACCTCACAGTGTTCAGCTAAACCTACAAGCTAGTGGGGTGCGTCCTGCTCACAGTGTTCAGCTAGATCTGTTCCTGTTATCTTCTTACTGACAGGCAGGCTTGTCTTGTTACAGTAAATACAGCTACCTGAAGAAAATTGCTGGTGTTCTTTTGATCCTATTAGTACCACAGTCAGGCAGCTAGACTATTTACAGTTAGTGCAGTGCGTCCTGCTCACAGTGTTCTGCTAAACCTACAAGTTAGTGGGGTGCGTCCTGCTCACAGTGTTCAGCTAAACCTACAAGCTAGTGGGGTGCGTCCTGCTCACAGTGTTCAGCTAAACCTACAAGTTAGTGGGGTGCGTCCACCTCACAGTGTTCAGCTAAAGCTACCTGTAGAAGGTTGGTGGTGTTCTCATACTACAGGCAGGCAGTTGATTTTGCTAGCTGCAGTATCAGTACATATATATATATATATATATATATATATCCCAGCTTAGTGCAGCTACAGGCCATTAGTATGTCTGGAAGGCCAAGAAGGAGAGGCAGACAGTCACAAGCCAATAAGAGAGGGCAAGCAGGCTCTGTGTCTAGTGCTGGTCGTGGAGACGGTGCATCCTCATCAGCACGTGGCCATGGGACACGCTTGGCCTTTTTTTCGGCAGCTGGGCATGTTGAGCCGCAACATGCGGAAGACTTGGTCGAGTGGATGACCAAGCCGTCCTCATCCTCTCTCACCCATGCCCAGGGTACTTTGTCTGGCAAAGCAGCGGCCTCTTCCCTCGGCTCAATGTCATCAGTGACTCCTTCCCTAGCCCCACCATGTCCTCCTGAGGAGTCCCTCGAACTGTTTGACCACAGTGTTGGGTACATGCTCCAGGAGGATGCCCAGCGTTTGGAAGGCTCTGATGATGATACTGAGCTCGATGAAGGCAGTAACACGAGCACGGACAGAGGGGGTGCCCAAGAAGGACAGCAATCTGGCAGTCATGCTCCCCCTGCTGCAGCATACTGCCAGGTTTGCTCCAGTGATGAGGAGGGAGGGGATGATGAGGTCACTGACTCAACGTGGGTGCCTGATAGGAGATAGGAGGAGGAGGAGGAGGCGGCACATCACCAACGAGGCAGGATGCCCTCCAGGGGCCAGCCTAAGGGCAGCACATTGACTGCATCACACCCCAAAGCTCCACATGTGCAGGGCGCTGCAGTCTCTGCGCGTTATTCAAAAAGTTCTTTGGTGTGGGCCTTTTTTGAGACGAGTGCATCAGATCGCACCGCTGCTATTTGCAACATATGTCTCAAGCGTATCTCGCGTGGCCAAAACATCTCCCGCTTGGGTACCACATGCTTGACCAGACATATGTTGACCTGCCATGCAGTTCGTTGGCAAGCGTATCTAAAAGACCCACACCAAAGAACAAAGAGGACCTCTGCTTGCTCCTCATCAGCTGAGATTTCCAACCCCACTAGACCTTCAGTCCTCTCTGAGACCTGCACTGAGAGGAATGAAGGTGTAGAATTAGGTGTGTCACAGCCACGTACTTGTGGGCAATCTGATTTTGGTACACCGTCAGATTGTACCAGGCAAATTTCCCTGCCCCAGCTGCTGCACCACCGAAAGAAGTTTGCTCCCAGCCATCCACATGCCCAACGGTTGAATGCTAGCTTGGCAAAATTGCTAGCACTTCAACTGCTGCCTTTTCAGTTGGTAGACTCTGCCCCCTTCCGTGAGTTTGTGGAATGTGCGGTTCCTCAGTGGCAGGTACCCAAACGCCACTTTTTCTCACGGAAGGCAATTCCTGCTCTCTACCAGCATGTGGAAGGCCATGTCCATGCCTCGCTGGACAGGGCGGTCAGCGGTAAGGTGCATATTACCGCTGACTCATGGTCCAGCAGGCATGGACAGGGACGTTACCTAAGTTTCACGGCGCATTGGGTGACTCTGCTGGCAGCTGGGAAGGATGCAGGACAAGGTGCAGTAGTGTTGGAGGTTGTTCCGCCACCACGCCTCCAAAATGCTAATGATTGTGACACACCTCTCTCCTCCACCCCCTCCTCTTCTTCTTCCTCCATGGCCTCTTCCTCGGAACCAGCGGTGCTCCGTAGTCGTTCAAGGGGCTACGCAAGTACGCAGGCCAAAAGATGCCATGCGGTGCTTGAGCTGGTGTGCTTGGGGGACAGGAGCCACACTGGGGCAGAGGTTCTGTCAGCTCTGCAGGGGCAGGTTCAGAGGTGGTTGACGCCACGCCAACTTAAGGCAGGAATGGTGGTTTGCGACAATGGCACCAACCTCCTCTCTGCCCTCCGACAGGGACAAATGACCCATGTGCCCTGTTTGGCTCACGTCCTTAACTTGGTGGTGCAGCAGTTCTTGGGCAGGTACCCGGGCTTACAGGATGTCCTGAGGCAGGCCAGGAAAGTCTGTGTGCATTTCCGCCGGTCATATAATGCCAGTGCTCGGCTGACGAACCTCCAAAAGGAGTTTAACCTGCCCAAGAACCGCCTAATCTGTGACATGCCCACCAGGTGGAACTCAACGTTGGCCATGCTGCAGCGGCTGCACACGCAGCAGAGGGCCATCAATGAGTACCTGTGCGACTATGGCACCAGGACAGGGTCAGGGGAGCTTGTTTTTTTTTCCCCACGCCAGTGGGCCATGATCAGGGATGCATGCACTGTCCTGTCACCATTTGAGGAGGCCACGAGGATGGTGAGCAGTGACAGTGCATGCATCAGTGACACTGTCCCCCTTGTCCACCTGTTGGAGCACACGCTGCGTGGAATAATGGACAGGGCACTTGAGGCAGAACAGAGGCAGAAAGAGGAGGACTTCCTTAGCTCTCAAGGCCCCCTTTATCCAGACAGTGTTCCTGCGTGCCCGCCGATCACACAGGAAGAGGACGAGGAGGAAGAGGAGGAGGAGGAGGAGGAAGATTGTGTCAGTATGGAGGTGGAGCCTGGCACTCAGCATCAACAGCAGTCTTTAAGGGATCAGTCCCAAGAAACACATGGACTTGTACGTGGCTGGGAGGAGGTGGCTGCGGACCATGTCGTCCTTAGTGACCCAGAGGACTCCGGACCGAATGCCTCAGCAAACCTACGCTGCATGGCCTCCCTGATCCTGCAAAGCCTGCGTAAGGATCCTCGTATTCGTGGTATCAAGGAGAAGGACCAATACTGGCTGGCAACCCTCCTTGATCCACGTTACAAGGGTAAGGTTGCGGACCTTATCTTGCCATCGCAGAGGGAGCAGAGGATGAAACATCTTCGGGAGGCCTTGCAGAAAGGTCTGTGCAACGCGTTCCCAGAGACTGGGAGGTTACAAACTCCTGTTTCTGGACAACGTGTTGCTGAGGCTTCGGTCAGTCAAAGAAGGAGCGGTGGAGAAGGTGGCCGTCTGACCGATGCGTTCAGACAATTTTTTGGCCCGCAGCCCCAAGGTATGATCGGTTCCAGCAACCATCGCCAGCGTCTGTTTTACATGGTGCAGGAATACCTAGGGGCAAGATCAGACTTGGACACCTTTCCCACCGAAAATCCTCTGGGTTACTGGGTCTTGAGGATGGATCACTGGCCAGAGCTTGCACAGTATGCAATTGAGCTACTGGCCTGTCCTGCATCCAGCGTTCTTTCGGAACGCACATTCAGTGCTGCTGGAGGCGTGGTAACCGATCACAGGGTGCGTCTGTCCACTGACTCGGTCGATCGACTGACCTTCATAAAAATGAATGAGTCTTGGATCACCACCAGCTACCAAGCACCTGATGCTGATGTAACCGAATAATTTTTTTTGAAATCTCAGATCCCTTCAAAGACTGCCTATGCTGATGCTGAGTGACTATCCCTGAGTAATTATCCTCTTCCTCCTCAATCATCACGCTGATAGCTTGTAAGAACATTTTTGGTTCTGGGTGCCACCACCAGTGCCTAAGGCACAATTTTTCAGCCCCTGTTTAACAGGGGCGTGTAATTACGATTTTTGATGTAATACTTTGCAGCAGGGCTCGTTCCTGCATTCCAACTAGAGTGTCTGTGAGGGGTTGCAGTGTTGTGGCACCAGCACCAGTGCCTAAGGCCCAATTTTTCAGCCCTTGTTTAACAGGGGCGTGTAATTACAATTTTTGATGCAATACTTTGCAGCAGGGCTCGTTCCTGCATTCCAACTAGAGTGTCTGTGAGGGGTTGCAGTGTTGTGGCACCAGCACCAGTGCCTAAGGCCTAATTTTTCAGCTCCTGTTCAACAGGGGCATGTAATTACAATTCTTGATCTAATATTTCACAGCAGAGCCCTGTGAGGGCTTACAGTGTTGTGGCCACAGCAACACCTAAGGCCCAAATTTCTGCTGAGTATATAGGGCAGGACCCTACTTTCAAACAACTAACTTACAAACGACTCCTACTTGCAAACGGAAGGAGACAACAGGAAGTGAGATGAAATCTACCCCTAGGAAGGGAAATTCTCTCCTGTAAGAGTTAATATGGGAAAAACATTTCTCCTTTCCACTGATGCTTTCCAATCCATTGGGACAAAAAGTGAGGTGAAATCTTCTGAAGAGGAGGAAAGACAGCAAAACAAATGTCACAGGGGTGATAACCCTTCCCTATGTTTTCCAAAAAGCTTAAAAAAGATTTTTTGGCTGGAGCTAAACACGTTAAAAATGTACCCGTTCAAAATTACAAAGAGATTCTACTTAACAACAAACCTACAGCCTGTATACTGCTGTTCAGAGTATACAGGGCCTGGTGGCCCCACACCTTTCCTTATTTTAATTTGGGTGCGGGGTTCCCCTTAATATCCATACAAGACCCAAAGGGCCTGGTAATGGACTGGGGGGTACCCATGCCGTTTGTCTCACTGATTTTCATCCATATTGCCAGGACCCGACATTACATTAAACCCGCAAGCAGTTTTAAATGAGATTTTTTCCTTTAAAAATGACATTTGGTGCAGGGACTGTTCTAAACACGGGAAACACGCGTCACTTTACAGGCATACTATAGACACCCCTCAGGTACGATATTTAAAGGAATATTTCACTTTTTTTTTTTTTTACTTTAAGCATCATTAAAATCACTGCTCCCGAAAAAACGGCCGTTTTTAAAAGTTTTTTTTGCATTGATACATGTCCCCTGGGGTAGGACCCGGGTCCCCAAACCCTTTTTAGGACAATACCATGCAAATTAGCCTTTAAAATGAGCACTTTTGATTTCGAACGTTCGAGTCCCATAGACGTCAATGGGGTTCTAACGTTCGTGCGAACTTTCGGTCCGTTCGCAGGTTCTGGTGCGAACCGAACCGGGGGGTGTTCGGCTCATCCCTAGTGATTACTTGTCACAGAATTCAAGGAAGGAAATGTGTGGGGATATTAACAATGTAAGTTTACAAACTTCAAGATTGTTCAGATTAATAGGAGTAGGCTGGAAGATTGTTCAGTATAGTAGGAGGAGGCTGAAATACATTGTGAAAATAAATATAAAATTTGATTATGATTTTGAGGAAAAGGTGATTCTAAAGCCCCATACACATACACATACACACGGGCAGAATGTTTACATTTTCCAGTACACATTCTGCCTGTGTGTATGCCAGTCTGTTCGAGAGAAGCCGGCCAGCTTATGTCGGACATGCATGCTGAAAAACCAGCAGCTGACCGCCTCCCGATCAGCGATCTCAGCCAATGGCAGAGAGCGCTGATCGGAATGTTCTGGTGAGAGGGCAGTCCCTCAGAACACAATAGCTCAGCGGGGGAGATCGCTGGACTAACCTTGCATGGTTAGTACAGCGGCTCCCGACCGGAGCTGTCCGTTTTTTTTGGGTTGCAGGAAAAAAAAATGTAGTGTGTACCCGGCTTAAAAATTTCTGGACAATCTCAAGTGTCTTTGTCCCCACACTATTCTTCACATACAATGCAGGGGGACAGTTTCTAAATTTTTAACCCATGCCAATGGCAGAGAGCGCTGATCGGAGTGTTCTGGCGGTGGGGCGTCCCCCTGTCAGAACACAATAGCTCAGCAGGGGAGATCGCTGTACTAACTTTGCATAGTAAGTACAGTGGCTCCGACCAAAGCTGTCAGTTTTTTTCGTTCAACCCAGCGTGTAGTGTGTACCAGGCTTAAATGTTTACAAAGCTAGGGAAGCATGTAATATTTTGTAACCAAGTAAAAAGCTCATAAAAGGGTAAATAGCATTTTTTTTAAAGTTAGACTATGATAATGGGAACATATAACAAATATAGAGTATATGTCATCCTAAATTGACTACAAAAGTGGTGATACATTTTAAGCTTGGTAAAAGTTTCTTTGGTTTCTTATTGTTCCATTAAATAACCTGCAAATAATGAAGTGTATGCACTGTAGCCAGCAGTTCAATTTGATTTTCTCAGCCGCAAACTGCCTTCATTATTCTTACTCATATTTTTCTGCAAACAGACACTTAAACATTTCCTGCGCTACTTGCAGAAAACACAGTAATTATGTTATCGCGGAAGATCAAAAATTAACAAAACTGCTACTTGACCCCATTCACAAGTAACAGCAGTCAATACAATAATCAGCTAGTTTGCTATTATTCATTTTCAGGAGTGTGACAATGTGCAGCAGTTCTGACAATTGACAAAGCCAAGGAACCATTATTTTCGATAGTACCCCATGAAAGAGAATGATGTGTTGTGATTGATTGTACATAGACAACACCAAAAAAAAAACACAAAATATTCACATCTAGTAGCTATTAGTTACATTTTCAGTTTTAGTAAAAACAGATGAATGATAGTATGTCTCAATTTTGTTGAATGTGTTGCTGTTTATCAATGAACTGTGGGTAGGGTTGCCACCTTTTCTTTAAGCCAAAGCCGAACACTTTAGCTGTGCATGGCAGAATTTTATTTTTAAGGCGGAACGCTGTGGACTCTGGTGAAAAGGAGAGCTCTGATGTAAGGGGGTTTTGCTCACCAAACCTCCCACTTACATCAGAGCCCACAGGGCACCCCTTACATCTGAGTCCCCCTCACCTTAGTGTACTCACTCGCTCGGAGGCAGGAGAAAGAAGGAGGGAGGGGGGAGATTTCAGTCACAAACATTGGATGGTGAACTCACTCAACCAAGGATGGAAGCTCAGGCATCGACACCTTTCATCCATGATGTATCTGCCAGTTGCTGAGCTTCAAACGTCCAGCCCACACATCCCTGAGGCACAGAATGCCGGCGATTGGAGTGTGAGTGGACAGACAAAGGGGTAGGAGCGGGAGGAGAAGCAGATCAAGCCCCATTTCCTTTCCTGTCTGTGTATGGGGATGGGGCCCATATGCACACCTATGCACTCTGCTGTTATGGTACTTGGTTACTTGGGGAGCCACAGTCCATTCTGAATATTGTGTCTGGGTTTCAGGTGGTCTGAAACCTGGACACATAATTCAAAACTTGGACTGTCTGGGTGAATCCCAGACAGGTGGCAACCCTAACTGTGGAGTAGATTTACTAAAACTGGCAGCCAATAAGTTTCTAAAGTTAGCTTGTTCAATTAACCACTTCAGCCCCGGAAGGATTTACCCCCTTCCTGACCAGAGCACTTTTTACAATTTGGCACTGCGTCGCTTTAACTGCTAATTGCGCGGTCATGCAATGCTGTACCCAAACTAAATCTGCGTCCTTTTCTTCCCACAAATAGAGCTTTCTTTTGATGGTATTTGATCACCTCTGCCGTTTTTATTTTTTGCGCTATAAACGGAAAAAGACTGAAAATTTTTTAAAAAATGATATTTTCTACTTTTTGTTAAAAAAAAATCCAATAAACTCAATTTTAGTCATACATTTAGGCCAAAATGTATTCGGCCACATGTCTTTGGTAAAAAAAATGTCAATAAGTGTATATTTATTGGTTTGCGCAAAAGTTATAGCGTCTACAAGCTAGGGTACATTTTCTGGAATTTACACAGCTTTTAGTTTATGACTGCCTATGTCATTTCTTGAGGTGCTAAAATGGCAGGGCAGTACAAACCCCCCCCAAATGACCCCATTTTGGAAAGTCGACACCCCAAGGAAATTGCTGAGAGGCATGTTGAGCTCATTGAATATTCATTTTTTTTGTCCCAAGTGATTGAATAATGACAAAAAAAAAAAAAATTACAAAAAGTTGTCACTAAATGATATATTGCTCACACAGGCCATGGGCATATGTGGAATTGCACCCCAAAATACATTCAGCTGCTTCTCCTGAGTACGGGGATACCACATATTTTTAAACGGTTCCTTTCCTTTTTTTTTTTTTATCATTTTTATTGTTATCTCAGGGAATGTAAATATCCCCTATGATAGCAATAGGTAGTGACAGGTACTCTTTTTTGAAAAAATTGGGGTCTATTAGACCTTAGATCTCTCCTCTGCCCTCAAAGCATCTGACCACACCAAGATCGGTGTGATAAAATGCTTTCCCAATTTCCCAATGGCGCTGTTTACATCCGGCGAAATCTAAGTCATGAAATGCTCGTAGCTTCCGGTTTCTTAGGCCATAGAGATGTTTGGAGCCACTCTGGTCTCTGATCAGCTCTATTGTCAGCTGGCTGAATCACCGGCTGCATTCTCAGGTTCCCTGTTGAGACAGGAAAGCCAGAGAAAAACACAGAAAAAGCAGTCTAGAGGCTAATTAGCCGCTAGGATTGCTTTTACATGAAAGCCGACCACTGGCTGAAAAGAATGATACCAAGATGATACCTAAACCTGCAGGCATCATTCTGGTATAACCACTCAAAGTCGTGAATGGCGTACCTGAAGACATAAAAATGGTTAACAATAAAACACAGTAAACGGCAAAGTATAAAAAATTGCATACCTGAAAAGCAAACATGATAAAACATAATAACAATAAAACATTGCAGAATAGAATACAGTAAAAAATAGCAGAACAATAGAGAGAGAATAGAGAGAGAACAATAAAACGACAACTATTTTTTTTTATTTTATATATTTTTATTTTTTTTTACACTTTTTTTTTGTAACTAACTTTTATAACTGTAACCGATTCCAGGTTCGGGTCTCTCAAAATGCGATGGCATCTTGGGAGACCCTGTGAAAGTGTGCCTAGTCTGTGCAATGCTGTACCCTACGCTAATACTCAACTAGTGAATGGTAGCGTTCAAAACATTCACTAATGCAAAGACCAGGATTGTCAGGACAGGAGGGACAATAATAGCGGGTGTCACGCCTATATCCACGCTTACTGCAGACACAACATCTTTTTTGGGGGGGTTAGTTGGGTAGGGGTACTCGGGAGGACATAAAGAAAATGCCTCTCATGCAGCCAACTGCATTTGGTTGGGGATGTGAATGGGGGAAGTACGGGCGCTGCAGAAGTGGTGGGTTCCCAATTAGGATTGGCGAATGCTGCAGGAAGGGCACTATGGGCACGACGGGCCTGTGTTTGTCTTCTTCTTGGTGGCAGCGGGACACTACTTGTGCTTGCCACCTCACCAGCTTGAATTGCACTTATGGGACTCGCCACGTCACCAAGTGTTACTGCAGTGCTGGTTTGACTACGACCGGGGTGTACTAGGCCGCTGGTGCTTGCCAGTTCACCAAAATGCTACCAAAAAAACTGTTAGCGATCGCAGGGATCAGGCCTGACTCTGCGAATGCTGCAGTTATGCGTTTAGTGTTTTGTAAGTGACAGTGATCGATCGATACTGCACTTGGGTGGGCTGGGCTGGGCGGAGGGGCAAAACGCAGGTGCTAGCAGGTATCTGGGCTGATCCCGCTAACACTGCGTTTTTGGGAACCTTTAACTGCCCCACCACACTAACTGTCACAAACTGACACCATGCGTAATCAGAAAAAAAAAAAAAAAAACTGCTTGGTGTCAGTGTGACGGGGGGGGGGGGGTGATCAGGGGGGGATGGGGGGGATCGGGGGTGTAATGTATGCCTAGCATGTTCTACTGTGTGTGTGTGTGTTGTGCACTCACATTACAGTCTTCTCTCCTCGGCGCCGGAACGGAAAATGCCGAGCCGAGGTGAGATGACATCATTTCCTCTGCCTCTGTGTACAATACAGAGGCAGGGAAATGATCCCATTGGCCAGGAGTGATCGCGAGGGGGGAGCCACGAATGGATGGCCTCCCCCTCACCACCGATCGCCGGGGAGGATTTGCCGACCACCGCAGGCACCGGGGGGGGGTCCGATCGGACCCCCACCCACGGGCAGGCAAGGACGTACCTGTAAGTCCTTTTGCCTGCCCGTGCCATTCTGCCGACGTACATCGTCGTGCGGCGGTCGGCAACTGGTTAAGCTTTGGCAATAAAACCTGGACACTGATTGGTTTCTATGCAGAGTTGCACCAGATTTTGCAGTCTCCAATTTTAGTAAATAAACCCCCTCGTGTTTAGTTACCAACTGTCCTCAGTTTTCAAGATTTTCTTCCAATTTTTCTATATTAGATACTGTTTGCATTTTTTTAAAGCTGAGCTCTATACAAAGCATGTTTTATATGGAGAAGAAGGAAATGGGTAGAACTCCTATCAGGATTCCTCAACTTCCTGTGCTAGTGACAACATTGACACATTGGGGAAACAAATAAGGGGAAAAAATCTCTCAAACAGACACTATTTACTATTCCAATTGGAAATTGCAAATGGCAGGTTCAGATACTCAGCATAAGCATTAACTCACATTAATGTCTCTGTAAAATAATTCAAAACTATTGGACCTTTTCAATAAAGTATACATAAAATGCAAAACATTTATTTTAGATCTGGATAGAATGACAAGGGGTTAGACTCGCTGTCAGGTTTTTATTGCTGTCTGTGTCCATGTTAGGGACATTTAGGCTGGCCATACATTATAAAATTTCCTTGTGAAACTTCCCTTTACATTTATCAATACCATATAACAGTGATGGCGAACCTTGGCACCCCAGATGTTTTGGAACTACATTTCCCATGATGCTCATGCACTCTGCAATGGAGTTGAGCATCATGGGAAATGTAGTTCTAAAACATCTGGGGTGCCAAGGTTCGCCATCACTGCCATATAATATGAGGTCAAACCTAAACACTTTCAATTTGTGTGCAACCAGGTAGGGCCTTGTTCTACATAGTTGAAGGTAAATCTAAAGAAAATTGAACAAGAAAATAAGAAAATTGTTTAACCACTGAAGCCCCTTTTATGACCAGGCCATTTTTTGCGATACGGCACTGCGTAACTTTAACTGACAATTGCGCGGTTATGTGACGCTGTACCCAAAACATAATGTGTCCTTTTTTACCACATATAGAGCTTTCTTTTGGTGGTATTTTTTATTTTTTGCGCTATAAACAAAAAAAGAGCAACAATTTTGAAAAAAACATTTTTTTACTTTCTACTATAAAACATATTCAATAAAAAAATGAAAAAAATTAAATTTCTTCATCAATTTAGGCCAATATGTATTATGCTACATATTTTTGGTAAAAAATTCCAATACGTGTATTGATTGGTTTGCACAAAAGTTATAGCATCTGTAAATGATGGGATATTTTTATGGAATTTTTTTTTTTTTTTTTACTAGTAATAGCTGTGATCAGTGATTTTTAGTGGGACTGCGACAGTGCAGCGGACAAATTGGACACCTAATTAACACTTTTGAAACTTTTTAGGGACCGGTGACACTAATGCAGTGATCAGTGCTAAAAGTATGCACTGTTACTGTACTAATGACACTGGCAGGGAAGGGTTAATACCAGGGGCGATCAAAGGGCTATGTGTGTCCCTAGGGGTGTGTACTTACTGTGGGGGGATTGCTCTGACTGGGAGAACACAGGGATCCGTGTTTCTGTTTAGCAGGAATACAAGATCTCTATGTTTTCCCCTGTGAGAAGGTGATCTGCCTTGTTTACATAGGCAGATCTCCGCTCTGCCTCTCTGGGCAACGATTGTGGGTGGCTCCCCCTCTGTCCAATTGGCTACAATCGGCGTTTCCCACAGCTGGAAGGCAGAAGGCGGTCCAGAAGAGGTTAATGTATGGCCAGCTTTACTCTCTTGAATCGTCCTGGTCACCAAAGTCACTTGTAATGAAAGTAAGGGGTAAATCCAACATTTGTAGTGGCCACCAGAACAGGAATGGAGGAGAAATGTTTTAACCACTGCAATTCTGGGCACTTTTACTTTACACTTTTGTACTACTCTAGGGAAGTGATCAGGATTTATTTTTTTACACATTATGACTGTATATACCAGTGGTCTCCAAACTGCGGCCTGGGGGCCAGATGTGGCCCTTTGCTTGCCTTTACCTGGCCCTTGGATCACTATTCCTCCCACTGATATGAGACACTATTCTGCCATGTGACACCAAAAACAGGGCACCATTTCTCCCACCGACACCAATAATGGGGGCACTAAGCCTCCCTAGGATACCAATAATGGGGCACCATTCCTCCCCCCCCCCCAATAACAAATGTGGCGATGTTTACTCCCACTGATGCTAGGACAGTTGCTACTCCTGCTGGCCACAATCTGGTCCTCCTAAAGTCTGAAGGACAATAAACTGACCCTTTGTTTAAAACGTTTGGAGACCCCTGGCATATACCAATGAATTCCTTTTATATAAGCAACCATTTTTACTGAATGAAACTAGTTCATTAGGTGTATTTTGTTCTGATTAGCTGTGATTGGTCAAAGCTAATCACATGGTACAGATGAGCTGTGATTGGACTGTCTGTACCTTGTGTTCACTGTGATCAATCACAGCTATCAACACAATTGTATACAATGGATGGCATGAAACAAAGCCATATTGTTTACAATTGTCATGTGATCTGCTGTGAATGGTCAAAGCGATCACATGACACTGGCAGCGGGCCACAAGACACAGCCGGTGACAGACTGCACCACTGTGCAGCCCCGCAGATGCGCAAGAGGAGCATTCTGGTCATACGACGTCCTCCCAGAACAGTGCTCCCGTCTGCCCAATAGTAAAATGACGGCCAGGCGGTGTTAACGGGGACACTCACTTCCATGACGATTCTCTAAGAGGAAATTTCCCTCACATCGGAAAGATATCCTCTCACGTCCTTTTGAGTCTGTCAGAGTTGAAGGGAAATCTCCCTAATGAGACACAAAATCGCAAAAACAGTAGTTTTACCCTCCCCTATTCTACTTGAAATGAAGGAAAAAAGTCTTGGCTTTACACATACTTTAAAGCAATAACCTACAATTGTGTACAAAGTATATCTTTTCATTGGTTAAAGTGAATCTAAAGACCATTTTTACATTTTGGACAGAGTAGGCAAAGGTTAGAACTTTTTTTTTTTTTGCTTTCTGTCCCTGATGTGGAAATACACCCTTTTTTGCCTGGGTGACCATTCTCACCGGGGCTGAAAGTGGGGAAAGATCTAAAGTTTTGAACTGTCAATGAAGAGGAATAATGGGGCAATCTTTCAATTGGGACTCTTGTTCTGGTGACAACTAATAGAAGATATCTTTGACTTTGGGGAAATCTCCTCTTGCTTCCTGTTGTGTTTTGAGAAATTAAGTAAAGGAAAATCTTCCTATTGAGACACAATGGTAAAAACAAAAAAACTTGACAGGGGTTTTAACCATTCCATACTCTATCCAAACTACACATGAATTGTGGCTTTATATACAGTATACTTTAAAGAGAAAGTAAACTTCCTTTACTTACTTTTACCTATAGATAAGCCTATAATAAGGCTTACCTATAGGTACTGTAAATATCTCCTAAATGTACACTGTTCAAGAGATATCTACATTACATGCCGCCAGTGACGTCACTGGCACATGCGCTCTTAATGGAACGGCCACCTGCACGCACGGGAGTAACGTCATCTTGGCTCCGGCCAGTCACAGAGCCGGAGCCCGCGAACCCTGAAGCAAGATGGGTGAAGATGGAAGCGACTACAATGCTGACATTGCGGCGCTAGAACAGCTTAGATTCAATGTACTAGCACATTATGACTTTACCTTGCAGGGTAAAAAAAAACTTCCAGCGGTATACAACCACTTTAAGTCAGAACAAAAAATAGTGATTGGTTGGTTATAGAGTAATTTACTTTTTATTTTACAAAATAACTCCCTGTGTTTTTTTTTCTCTGAAACAGAAAGTAGGAGTATTTCCTTGTTCATTTTAAATGAAAGGAGCATTTTAAAGCAGAACAAATATCAAAGTAAACAGTGCTCATTCCATAACCTGCTAACATGGAAAATAGTAGATATATTTTATACACAATTCAAGAACTGTCTTAACACTTGCTAATGCACATATATTGCAGAGGGAGTAAACAAATTCCTCTGTGTAATATATAGCCTCACTATTACCAGATTAGAAAAGTCCATGCCTTAGCAATGGGAGGGGTAAGTATTACACATTCCAAAATATTCTGAGTATTGCATCACTGAATGACCAAGACCTTTCAGTGAACTTTGAAGACCAAGGACATAGCAGCTGTAATTGCTGCAGGAACAAACTCTTGTCAGTAGTGTCAGAAATGAAACACTGGTATTGATCCTTTAAGGCACTGATGCCTTACAAGGAACTTGTCACAAAGCAAAATAACGTCTGCAGAAGACAAGATGGATGCTGTGAGCAAATAATCCAAAATTTGCTCTGCCAGTCTATGAAGGTTCTCATTTATCCAGGTAATGGAATATCTAGTAGTAGATAATCAAATTCAATTGGATTTGTTCTGTAATTCTGAAGATGTTCTAATGGAAAGACAGGAGATGCTGTAAACCAGGGGTAGGCAAACGCCGGCACTGGTGGAAGCTGGAAGCTTCTTTTGCCGGCACTCGGCCCCATCACCAGAGCAGCCAATCACGGTCCTGCTAGCCCCGTCCACCATCTGGAGCAAGATGACTTGCTTGGTTGCCACTACCAATCTCAGAAAGAAGGGATTTCACTGTGATTGAGAAAACCACAATCAGGTGAGAGTTTGTGGAATTACTGTTGAGCTTCTGGGAACTTTGTTGAAATTATTCCTGTCACTTACGTCACTTACTATTGAACCCCTGCACTCCGTTTCACTTTAAGCCACAGCCAGTATTCAGCGTAATGAAAATCACACCCAACCACTCTTTCTCATCTCAGCTGCGGAGGCCCAACTTATGATCCTGTACACAGGCCCACTGATTTCAGAAAATGCCCTTGACCTGAGCTCATCATTGCGCATCCATTCCAGATGCTTGTATGTGACATAACCATAACCACATACAAGCACGTGGGCTGGATGCGAGAGGTGGATCAGCAGGATGAGTGTGCCAGGACAGGTAGATGTGTCTCATCTCTGCTTTCTTTCACCGCTTTGCATATCACGCATATCATAGATGAGTAGAGGGTACAGCGGTGAAGCAGATGAGCAGGAGGGTACAGCGGTGGGGAAAAAAAGCAGGATGGGTTCAGAGGTGGAACAGAAGAACAGCAGGAGGGTACAGCAGTGGGGCATATGTGCAGGGAGTAGGGATGGTCCCAACGTTCGAGCCGAATAGCGAACAATTTGGGGTGTTCGCGGCAAATTCGAAAGCTGCGGAACACACTTTAAAAGTCTATGGGAGAAATCAAAAGCGCTAATTTTAAAGGCTTATATGCATGGTATTGTCATAAAAAGTGTTTGGGGACCTGGGTTCTGCCCCAGGGGACATGTATTAATTCAAAAAAAAGTTTTAAAAACGGCCGTTTTTTCGGGAGCAGTGATTTTAATAATGCTTAAAGTGAAACAATAAAAGTGTAATATTCCTTTAAATTTCGTACCCGGGGGGTGTCTATAGTATGCCTGTAAAGTGACGCGTGTTTCCCGTACTTAGAACAGTCCGAGAGCAAAATGACATTTCTAAAGGAAAAAAAGTAATTTAAAAGTACTTGCGGCTATAATGAATTGTTGGTCCCGACTCCCGGCAATACACATAAAAGTTCATTAATAAAAGTGGCATAGGATTCCCCCACAGGGGAACCTCGAGTCAAAATTAAAAAAAAAAAATGCGGCCCCCCTCTGAGTCTACGAGGAAGCCATATGGATGTCCCTGTGCGTCAGAGGGGGGCGGACCGGGTGGCCCCGCCCCCCTCTAACGCTATGGGAAATCCAAATGGATGTCACCGTGTGTCAGAGGGGGGCGGGGTCACCCAGTGACATCTTCGTGTGGCCCCGCCCTCAGTTATAAAAGAGCTGTCACCTGAGAGCGGCCGGTCATTACAGCGGGTGCCTCCCATGGTGGCAGATCGTAGGTGATGTGCGGCTTTTTTTTTTTTTCTTTTTCGGTCCATCAGAGTGCGAGAAGAAGAAGAAGAAGACTCCATGGACAGTTTTATTTTTTTATATTTTTAATAAAGGACTTGTCCCAAGGCGTGTATTGTGTTTTTTTTACCATTTTCACACATTTTTTGTGAAATGGTAGGGGTCCATTTGTACCCCGTTACCATTTCACACGGGGGGGCTGGGATCTGGGGGTCCCCTTGTTAAAGGCGGCTTCCAAATTCCGATAAGCCCCCCGCCGTAGACCCCCACAACCACCTGGCAAGGGTTGTGGGGTTGAGGCCCTTCTCCCTATCAACATGGGGACAAGGTGCTTTGGGGGGCTACCCCAAAGCACCCTCCCAATGTTGAGGGCATGTGGCCTGGTACGGTTCGGGGGGGGGGGCACTCTCTCATCCCCCCTCTTTTCCTGCAGCCTGCCAGGTTGCGTGCTCGGATAAGGGTCTGGTATGGATTTTTACATTTTGGCACGGGGTTCCCCTTAAAATCCATACCAGACCCTTCAGGTCTGGTATGGATTTTGAGGGGGACCCCACCGCCATTTTTTGAAAAGAATTTGGCATGGGGTTACCCTTAATATCCATACCAGACCTGAAGGGCCTGGTATGGAATTTGGGGTGACCCCCACGCATTTTTTTAAAAAATTTTGGTTCGGGGTTCCCCTGTGGGGGAATCCCATGCCGTTTTTATCAATGAACTTTTATGTGTATTGCCGGGAGAAGGGACCGACAATTCATTATAGCCGCGAGTACTTTTAAATGACTTTTTTTCCTTTAGAAATGTCATTTTACTTTTGGACTGTTGTAAACACGGGAAACATGCGCCACTTAACAGGCAAATTATAGACACCCCCCAGGTACGAAATTTAAAGGAATATTACACTTTTATTGTTTCACTTTAAGCATTATTAAAATCACTGCTCCTGAAAAAACGGCCGTTTTTAAAACTTTTTTTTCATTGATACTTGTCCCCTGGGGCAGGAGCCGGGTCCCCAAACACTTTTTAAGACAATACCATGCATATAAGCCTTTAAAATTAGCACTTTTGATTTTTCATGTTCCTGTCCCATAGACTTTAACGGTGTTCGCACGTTTGAACAAATTTTTTGCCTGTTTGCATGTTCTGGTGCGAACCGAACCAGGGGGTGTTCGGCCCATCCCTAGCAGGGAGGTTCAATGGTGGAAGAGATGAGAAGGGGGTTCAGCAGTGGGACAGAAGAGCAGGGGGGTACAGTGGTGGGCCAGATGAGCAGGGGGTTAGAGCAGTGGGGCAGATGTGAAAGGAGGTTTATTGGTTGGGCAGGAGAGCAGATGGGAAAAGTGGTAGGGCAGAACAGCAGGGGGGAAAAGTGGTAGGGCAGAAGAGCAGGGGAGGTACAGAGGTGAGACAGATGTACAGGAGGTACATTGGTGGGGCAGATGAGAAAGCGGGTTACAGTGGTGGCGCAGATGAGCAGATGGGTTCAGTATTAGCACTGGTGGCCCATCCATAGAGGGCACCCGGGCGCTGCCCCCCCTCCTGTAGTCACAAAAAAAAGAAAAAAAATCCTTTAACATAGTGCACTGTGTTTGGACGCCGGACGCAGTGCACTATGAGAAGCGCCACGTCTATGCAATCATGGGATTGCAGACATGGCGCTTCATTTGTTTGCCTTTAACCCGCCTTGCGGCGCAATACAAAATGCCGAGTAGCTTCCGCCCGTAAAATCACTGTGATTCTACAGGCGGGAGCATTGTTGTTCAAATCTCAAGGTCACTTCCGGGTTTCGTGAAACAGACGAAAGCCGGAAGTGACGTCGGCATGCAGCTCCGTTCTTAGGCCCGAGCGGAGCTGCAGTAAGATGAGAGAGAGCGCGCCTCATTCTGTACTCAGAGTTTTCTGAAATAATGTTCTAAAAATGTACTAAGTCATCTCCCTGTGCCCTGACAAAGTGGACGCTTAGTGACTGCCTGCACACATTATTTTAGCAAAGGAATTAATTGACAGAAATGTGTATGGAACAAAAGTGGATGCGATGCACCAAAACCTCTCATTAATGTTCAGTAACACTAACATGGGGTTTTAATACTTTATCCATATTGTCAGTCTGTTCCATTTTAAGACATTTGTAAATATATTCTCACCATAACATTGCAACTAATTTAAAAAATATCTGATTTAGGAATAGTGATTCTGGGATATATATATATCTAGGTCATCACATTTACATATCTATATTACAGTAATTTTTAAAACGTGAATTTTTCACTTTTTTTGTCTATTTCATTAGGGGTATGTGCAGCCAGGACATTTATAGTCTAAATATGTCTCCCATTTTTCCTTTTGTATAAAATATGAAAAATACAGCACAAAACAGCACATGGCTGTAATGGAAAATACAGATAGGGAGTAGTGAACAACTAACCACCCTAAGCACAATCTGAATTGTACTGCAAACATAATAATGCACTTAGCAAATACACAGCTTTCAATTTAATTGCATTATAGCCATCCCTTTTGTTAAAGGTTGCATATACTTGCATCACTGTTACAGGGGTGTTTTGGGGGTACAAAGATGTGCTGAGGGGTTACCAAGGTGTGCTCTGCTATTTGTGGGGCTGTATACTGTAATTTGTGGAGCATAATGTAATATTTGTGGTGGAGCATAATGTAATATTAGGGGTGGAGCATAATGTAATATTTGTGGTGGAGCATAATGTAATACTTGTGGTGGAGCATAATGTAATACTTGTGGTGGAGCATAATGTAATATTAGGGGTGGAGCATAATGTAATATTTGTGGTGGAGCATAATGTAATATTAGGGGTGGAGCATAATGTAATATTTGTGGTGGAGCATAATGTAATACTAGGGGTGGAGCATAATGTAATATTAGTGGTGGAGCATAATGTAATATTTGTGGTGGAGCATAATGTAATATTAGTGGTGGAGCATAATGTAATATTTGTGGTGGAGTCCCTCGTTCATCTCAGAAGCTAACCACACCACCTTAGAGCCACGCCCACTATTTCGCTGAAACCATGCTATTTTCACCAAGTGGGAGGGGTCAGAAAGGAAGGGCGGGGTCTGGCGCCCCCCCATCCTAAAACTTCACCAGCCGCCACTGAGTATTAGGACAGATGAGAATGTGATTCAGTAGTGAGACAGAAGAGCATACGGATGCGGCGGTGGAGTAGATGTGCAGGGAGGTACAGTGGCAGGGCAGATGAGAAAAGTGGTACATTGATGGGGCAGATGAGCAGGGGGTTACAGTGGTGGGATCGAAGAGCAAGGGGGTACAGTGGTGGGGCAGATGTGCAGGGTAGTACAGTGGTGGGGCAGATGTAAAGGGTAGTACAGTGGTGGGGCAGATGTGCAGGGTAGTACAGTGGTGGGGCAGATGAGCAGGGGGGTACAGTGGTGAAACAGATTTGCATGGAGGACAGTGATCTGAGGTGTGGAGTTGCAGGAATTGGGGCTGATCTGAGGCATGAGAGTGGGGCAGATGTGCAGGAGGTACAGTGGTGGGAGGGATGAGAAGGGGGTTCAGCAGTGGGACAGAAAAGCAGGGGGGTATAGTGATGGGCCAGATGAGCAGGGGGGTACAGTGGTGGGGCAGATGTCCAGGGTAGTACAGTGGTGGGGCAGATGTGCAGGGTAGTACAGTGGTGGGGCAGATGTACAGTGGTGGGGCAGATGTGCAGGGGGTTACAGTGGTGGGGCAGATGAGCAGGGGGTTACAGTGGTGGGGCAGATGTGCAGGGGGTTACAGTGGTGGGGCAGATGAGCAGGGGGTTACAGTGGTGGGGCAGATGTCCAGGGTAGTACAGTGGTGGGGCAGATGTGCAGGGTAGTACAGTGGTGGGGCAGATGTACAGTGGTGGGGCAGATGTGCAGGGGGTTACAGTGGTGGGGCAGATGAGCAGGGGGTTACAGTGGTGGGGCAGATGAGCAGGGGGTTACAGTGGTGGGGCAGATGAGCAGGGGGTTACAGTGGTGGGGCAGATGAGCAGGGGGTTACAGTGGTGGGGCAGATGAGCAGGGGGTTACAGTGGTGAAACGGATTTGCATGGAGGACAGTGATCTGAGGTGTGGAGTTGCAGGAATTGGGGCTGATCTGAGGCGAGAGTGCAGGATGTTAATTTCTCACTACTAAAGTAGTTTACAGCATTTACTTTATAAAAAATCCTTTTTGTGATTGAGAGTGTGAAGTTGACATTTGTTTGTTATAAAATCAGCACGCTCAATTTTTGAAAACATTTTTCGGCACACTGTGCTCAAAAGGTTGCCTACCCCTGCTGTAATCTGTTAGAAATTGACTGAAACCTAAATTTAGAGTATCTGTTATGATCTTTATGTATGAATAACTTTCCAATGCATACAACTAGAGAGACCAATGGTGGTTGTTTTTAACCACTTCCAGACCGGCTCACGCCGATATACGTCGGCACTTTGAAGAGGGTTATCGTTATTGTGACAGCAGCTAACTACCATAACCCCAGTATTCTCTTCTTCAGTGAGCGGTCCGGGTTCAGACAAAAGTGGTCTCTGCGGCGGATTTGCCATGAGAACACTTTTTTTATTGGCGGCGGGAGAGGCCCCCCCTGCCGCTCTCCGTTTCCCTCATTACCGGAGCCGTCGGTAGCGACAGAGGCGATCGGGTCCTCTCCCTGGCTTGGTATGGAGACAAGTGAGTGCAGGCCCCCACCCGTCTCTATACCATTGCAGGGCAGAAGCAACGTCAAAATGTCACTTCTGCCCATAGCTGTTAAAGCAACATTTTTTTAAAATGACATTTATCTTTTTTTTTTTTTTTTTTTATTGCATTTTAGCGTAAATATGAGATCTGAGGTCTTTTTGACCCCAAATCTCATATTTAAGAGGTCCTGTCATGCTTGTTTTCTATTACAAGGGATGTTTACATTTTTATAATAAGAATAAAAGTGACACATTTTTTTTCTTAACGAACAGTGTAAAAATAAAAAAAAAAAGGTAAAATAAATAAGAAAAAGAAAAAATTTTTAAACACGCCCCGTCCAGCCGAGCTTGCGTGCAGAAGCGAACACATATGTGAGCAGCGCCCGCATATGAAAACGGTGTTCAAACCACACATGTGAGGTATCACTGCGATCAGTAGAGCGAGAGCAATAATTCTAGCCCTAGACCTCCTCTGTAACTCAATACATGCAACCTGTAGAATTTTTTAAATGTTGCCTATGGAGATTTTTAAGGGTAAAAGTTTGTCACCATTCCACGAGCGGGCACAATTTTGAAGCGTTACACGTTGGGTATCAATTTATTCAGCGTAACATTATCTTGGAAAAACGTCTGTAGCCCTCAGGAGGAGCCGCCAAGGGTTACCTGATCCGGGCGGCTGTGTGTTCCGGCAGGGCCGATCCTAGGGTCACAGACGCCTGGGTGCAGAAATATTTCTGGCGCCCCCACGTGGGTGTGGTCATCTTACCAACTCCTCCCCTTTACAAATGTTACTATGGCAACGACTCAAACACAGAGATGCTCCCCTAAGAAGTCTTCATTACCCTAGGATCTTCCCATGGTCTTTTAACAATAAAGAAAATACAGGAAGAGAGTACACTAATGAGACCTGGAGGGGAGTCTCTCTGATGCACACACAGAGGGCTGTCTGTTGAGTCTGTTAGAAAGAGCCCCCAGACATAATACAGGAGATGGTCAGAGACTGCAGACATAGTACAGGAGATGTTCAGAGACTGCAGACATGTTACAAGAGATGGTCAGAGACTGCAGACATGTTACAAGAGATGGTCAGAGACTGCAGACATGATACAAGAGATGGTCAGAGACTGCAGACATGTTACAAGAGATGGTCAGAGACTGCAGACATAGTACAGGAGATGGTCAGAGAATGCTGACATATTACAGGAGATGGTCAGAGACTGCAGACATGGTACAGGAGATGGTCAGAGACTGGAGATATAATACAGGAGATGGTCAGAGACTGCAGACATAGTACAGGAGACAGTTAGAAACTGCAGACATGATACAAGAGATGGTCAGAGACTGAAGACATGATACAAGAGATGATCAGAGATTGCAGTTCCTATGGACGTTAGTAGATAATGGCCGATCGGCCCTCTCACCTAACCCAGCGATACAGCAACAACGGTTCCTCTGATCAGGAGTCAGCTCACTCTGAATTGCCGTAGCGAGTCCGCTGAGTAGCACCCAGATCTGTATTCTGGCAATGACTCCATTCCTTTTTCCGCCAGGGATGGCGCCAGGCTGTGTGGCTTTCCCTCTGGTGGCGCAGGTCAGCGGGGTTCTCTCTCTGATGGTGTTCTCTCAGCACTGTCCTCTCCCTCTGGAGTCCTGGGTGTACTTCCCTGAAAGCTTTCCTGGACTCCTGGCTCTCTCTCTCTCATTCAGCTGAGCATGCTGTGTGGGCTGCAGTTTCCGTGTTACAGTGGGGCTGCCAGTCCTCGGGACTACATGTCCCACAATCCTCCTCTTTGCTCCTTTTTTTTTTCTTCCCTGGCCGATATGAAGGCGGGGGGAAGAAACATAGTGCGCCGCTCACTAGTACAGCAGCACGCGCGAAGAGGAGAGGGAGAGGGGTGTCACCCGGTGCGGTAAAACATGGTATCACCCCCCCTCCACCAACTATAGTCACCCCTCAGTACAGATCCCCCTCCACTAAGTATAGACCCCCCTCCGTCAGTGCAGACCCCCCACTAAGTATAAACCCCTCCCTCAGTACAGACCCCCCATCAGTATAGACCCCCCCAGGACAAATCACCCCCCTCTATCAGTATAGACCCCCCTCAGGACAAACCAACCACCCCTCTATTAGTACAGAACCACCCCTCCTCCATTAGTACAGATCCCCCCTGAACAAACCACCCCCTCTCCATTAGTGCAGACCCCCCTCAGGACAAACCATCCCCCTCCATTAGTACAGAACCATCCCCCTCCATTAGTACAGACCCCCCAAAACAAACCACCCCCTCCATTAGTACAGACCCATCTAAAACAAACCACCCCCCCTCCATTAGTACAGACCCCACAGAACAAACCACCCCCCTCCATTAGTACAGACCCCTGGGACAAACCACCCCTCCATTAGTACAGACCCCTGGGACAAACCACCCCCTCTCCATTAGTACAGACCCCCGGGACAAACCCCCCCCTCCATTAGTACAGACCCCCCAGAACTAACCACCCCCCTCCATTAGTACAGACCCCTCCAGGACAAACCACCCCCCCTTCATTAGTACAGACCCCTCAGAACAAACCACCCCCCTCCATTAGTACAGACCCCCCCGGACAAACCACCCCCTCTACATTAGTACAGACCCTCCAGAACAAACCACCCCCCTCCATTAGTACAGACCCCCCCAAGAACAAACCACCCCCCCTCCATTAGTACAGACCCCCCAGGACAAACCCCCCCTCCATTAGTACAGACCCTCCAGGACAAACCACCCCCCTCCATTAGTACAGACCCCCCCAGGACAAACCCCCCTCCATTAGTACAGACCCCCCCAGGACAAACCACCCCCCTCCATTAGTATAGACCCCCCTGGACAAACTACCACCCCTCCATTAGTACAGACCCCCTAGAATAAACCACCCCCCTCCATTAGTACAGACCCCCCAGGAAACCCCCCCCATTAGTATAGACCCCCAGGACAAACCCCCTCTCCATTAGTACAGACCCCCAGGACAAACCCCCCTCCATTAGCATAGACCCCCCCAGGACAACCCCCCCTTCATTAGTACAGACCCCCCAGGACAAACCCATCCCTCCATTGGTACAAACCCACCCTCCATTAGTACAGACCCCCCAGGACAAACCCCCCTCCATTAGTACAAACCCCCCTTCCATTAGTACAGACCCCCCTGGACAAACCACCCCCCCTCCATTAGTATAGACGCCCCCTGGACAAACTCCCCCCATTAGTATAGACCCCCCGGACAAACCACCCCCCCTCCATCAGTATAGACCCCCCCTGGACAAACCACTCCCCCATTAGTACAGACCCCCTAGAACAAACCACCCCCCTCCATTAGTACAGACCCCCCCAGGAAACCCCCCCATTAGTATAGACCCCCAGGACAAACCCCCTCTCCATTAGTACAGACTCTCCAGGACAAACCGCCCCCCCTTTATTAGTATAGACCCCCCTGGATAAACCACCCCCCCTCCATTAGTACAGACCCCCTAGAACAAACCACCCCCCTCCATTAGTACAGACCCCCCCAGGAACCCCCCCCATTAGTATAGACCCCCCAGGACAAACCCCCTCTCCATTAGTACAGACCCCCCAGGACAAACCCCCCTCCATTAGCATAGACCCCCCAGGACAACCCCCCCTTCATTAGTACAGACCCTCCAGGACAAACCACCCCCTCCATTAGTACAGACCCCCCCAGGACAAACCCCCCTCCATTAGTACAGACCCCCCAGGACAAACCCCCCTCCATTAGTACAGACCCCCCAGGACAAACCACCCCACCTCCATTAGTATAGACCCCCCTGGACAAACCACCCCCCATTAGTATAGACCCCCCTGGACAAACCACCCCCCCTCAATTAGTACAGACCCCCTAGAACAAACCACCCCCCTCCATTAGTACAGACCCCCCCAGGAAACCCCCCATTAGTATAGACCCCCCAGGAAACCCCCCCATTAGTATAGACCCCCAGGACAAACCCCCTCTCCATTAGTACAGACCCCCCCAGGACAAACCCCCTCTCCATTAGTACAGACCCCCAGGACAAACCCCCTCCATTAGCATAGACCCCCCCAGGACAACCCCCCCTTCATTAGTACAGACCCCCCAGGACAAACCCATCCCTCCATTGGTACAAACCCACCCTCCATTAGTACAGACCCCCCAGGACAAACCCCCCTCCATTAGTACAAACCCCCCCTCCATTAGTACAGACCCCCCTGGACAAACCACCCCCCCTCCATTAGTATAGACCCCCCCTGGACAAACTCCCCCCATTAGTATAGACCCCCCGGACAAACCACCCCCCCTCCATCAGTATAGACCCCCCCTGGACAAACCACCCCCCCATTAGTACAGACCCCCTAGAACAAACCACCCCCCTCCATTAGTACAGACCCCCCCAGGAAACCCCCCCATTAGTATAGACCCCCAGGACAAACCCCCTCTCCATTAGTACAGACTCCCCAGGACAAACCGCCCCCCCTTTATTAGTATAGACCCCCCTGGATAAACCACCCCCCCTCCATTAGTACAGACCCCCTAGAACAAACCACCCCCCTCCATTAGTACAGACCCCCCCAGGAAACCCCCCCATTAGTATAGACCCCCCAGGACAAACCCCCTCTCCATTAGTACAGACCCCCCCAGGACAAACCCCCCTCTATTAGCATAGACCCCCCAGGACAACCCCCCCTTCATTAGTACAGACCCTCCAGGACAAACCACCCCCTCCATTAGTACAGACCCCCCCAGGACAAACCCCCCTTCATTAGTACAGACCTCCCAGGACAAACCCCCTCCATTAGTACAGACCCCCCAGGACAAGCCACCCCCCCTCCATTAGTATAGACCCCCCTGGACAAACCACCCCCCATTAGTATAGACCCCCCTGGACAAACCACCCCCCCTCAATTAGTACAGACCCCCTAGAACAAACCACCCCCCTCCATTAGTACAGACCCCCCCAGGAAACCCCCCATTAGTATAGACCCCCCCAGGAAACCCCCCAATTAGTATAGACCCCCAGGACAAACCCCCTCTCCATTAGTACAGACCCCCCCAGGACAAACCCCCCCTTCATTAGTATAGACCCCCCAGGACAACCACCCTTCATTAGTATAGACCCCTGACAAAGCAGCACCCCCTCCATTGAGCTAATTAAAAAACACCCGGGTGGCAGCCGGAGAGGAGAGGACAGTGTGCAGCCGCACCGCCCGGGTGGAGAACAGAGCTCAGGCTTGGGCAGCAGGCGGGAGTTACACAGGAGGAGGAGAGCTGGAACACGTCGGGAACGGACCGCCCCCCCCCCGACGTCACTGCGCGGCTGTTCTCTCTGCACACAGAGACACAGCCACTACGATCTGTGGCTGGTTCCGCTCTCCTCCTCTGACAGGAGGAGGGAGGGGGGATGGGCTTCGGCAAGAGACACAGCAACGGCGGTGGCTGTGGTGACCGGCAGAAAGAGATGCCTACGGACATGGAGAGGAGGAGGGAGGGGAGCACTCTGGTGCTTCAGCGCCCCCACCTCTGTGGCGCCCGGGTGCACTGCACCCCGTGCACCCCGGCCAGGACCGGTGTTCTGCCATATAGTGTCCTTGTATCAAATAGTGTCCGCCTCGTACTGCGCAGGCGCTGCGCCTGCGCAGTACGGAGGAGCAGGAGATGCCGAAAATGTCCGAAGGTGATCAGCTGACCATCAGCTGTACACGGCGCTCGGGCACCTGTTAGCGATGGCAGTGTAAGAGGGCCCCTCGCGGGCTCGCTTCGCTCGCCACGCTTCGGGCACGGCCTCGCTGCGCTCGGCAAATATTTATTCTAACTCTATGTCCACTTGGATAGTGGGGAATGATCCTGGACATAGGGTAAGAATAAATGCGCAGGCGCCGTGTACAGCTGACGATCAGCTGTTGAACTTCGGAGACTTTCGGCGTCTCCTTTGTCCTCCGTACTGCGCCTGCGCAGTACAGGGAGGACACTATATGATAGGGGACTGAATTCGACAAGACACCGGCCCTGTGTTCCGGGCACTCAGCGGTCCCACCCAAATGAGGCCACCCGGCACCATGTAGATGGATATGTTCAATTCAATCCTAATAAGGAGGGGGAAGAATATTTTAGTTGCCCTTGGAGACATGGCTGACATCCACCCTCGGGATTTGGATGCCAGACGTGTCTCCATGCGGCTTAAACCTATTGCAAGGTACAAACGATAGAATCTTACTTTAACCAATACACAGATCAATGTCTATTTTTATTGGTTCTTTTTATGTAGAGTGGCTAGACTAAAATTGGAACTATATAAACCTACAAGCCTGAAGATTTTTCTGCTAACTGTAGTATTTACTATTAATTCATACATGCTGAGAGTCACATTGTTGGTCTGTTTATTGCATATGTCAAACTTTTGGTAACAAGCATGACAACAAGGCTATTGGCCAGGTACATGTTTATATGCATACAGTATATGCATCTACATGTACATATGGGCGTATGTGTACATACAGGTATATATTAAATCTTTTACATACATCATATACAAAACATATAGCAAATTTGTTTGTGTATAGCATCAATCATACCTCTCCATTTTGTAATACAAGTTTAAATTTACTTGTTTTATGATCTCAAACATAGTAAAGAAATTAATTGAATTAGATTAAAACTAGACATTTTAGAATACCAATATATATACTCGCATAATTGATTTAATATTATGCATGTATCACTTCACAATATATATCATCTCAATACTTTCAAATCACCTTGTCATCAGTAGTTTGTCTTCATAATTATTAGGACAATTATTATTATTAGAATTTTTCTAACACATATACATAAGAATCATTTAAAACCCAATATAGACTAATCCATCCAAACCTCATGTTATACATCCTTGTTGCCTTCATTTACAGGGTGAAGCCCACACCCCTTTTTTTGGCTTCAGTGTCTTTAGCTGTCCATTGCCCTCTTGGGGAGCCTGGCACCATTCAAACTCCATTCTTCTGTTTAGCAATAGTGTATGTTGACAGGATCAACCATCTTGAATGTTTAAGCAGGAAAGCTCCGAGACACAGTCCTCTCTATGTTTTTGGTTTTTAATAGTCCTATGAAATGTTTCACTTGTGGCACCACCGCAATGTACTTGAGTCTGTAAATATTTCAGAATATACATCTAATTGAAATATAGACTAGATAGTTGCTTGTTATAAACTTACCTTGACTCTCTGTAACAACTATATATAGATATTTGATTGACCTCCTCATAACACCCCTGAAGAAAGAGACATAGATACTCTTAAACGTGTCAGATGAACCAAGAGGATTTCGATAGTGCTTTGAATGTGGTGATTTTGTACACAGAATTTTAACCATTCCATTTCCATTGTATGTTTTTATTTTGTCAAATATGTTTAATAAACTATACTTTTTTAAGTAATTTACCATGTTAATGCCTTAACCGCTTCAGCTCCGGAAGATTCGGCTGCTGAATGACCATGCCATTTTTTGTGATTCGGCACTGCGTCGTTTTGACTGACAAGTGCGCGATCGTGCGGCGCTGCACCCAAACAAAATTGGTGCCCTTTTTTCCCCACAAATAAAGCTTCCTTTTGGTGGTATTTGATGATCTCTGCGGTTTTTATTTTTTTGCGATATAAACAAAAAAAGAGGGACAATTTTGAAAAAAACGCAATATTTTGTACTTTTTGCTATAATAAATATCCCCATTTTTTTAAAAAAAAGCTATTTTTTTCTCAGCCTAGGTTGATATGTATTCTTCTACATATTTTTGGTATTAAAAATCATAATAGGCGTATATTGATTGGTTTGCGCAAAAGTTAAAGCATCTACAAAATAGGGGATAGATTTATTAGCATTTCTATTATTATTATTATTTTTTTTACTAGTAATGGCGGCTAGCTGCGATTTGTATCGGGACTGCGACATTATGGCGGACACATTGGACACTTTTGACACATTTTTGGGACCATTGGCGTTTATACCGCGATCAGTGCTATAAAAATGCACTGATTACTGTTAAAATGTCGCTGGCAGGGAAGGGGTTAACACTAGGGGTTAATTGTGTTCTCTGTGTTCTAACTGAAGGGGGGAAGGGACTGTCTAGGGGAGATGACAGATCGCTGTTCATACTTCATACATAACGTTGTTTCACCCAGCCGTGCCATTCTGCCTCAGTAAAACTGCGGCAGTTGGTCAGCAAGTGGTTAAAGGTCCAATTAGGGGTAATTTTCCTGTCTTCCCTTGCAAAGTAAACATTCTTTTTGCATTTAGTAAATCAATCCCTTTGCATCCTCCATGCTTCATGCGTCTGGGAACTAAGGGCTCTGAACCCTGGGGAGCTCAGAGCCGATCACTGAACACATAAAACTTAGAAGAGACTGGATGCCTGTTTGACCATAAGATGGCTTTTGCGAAATAGCGCATGAAAAGTAAACAAACTCACGGCTGCTAATGCTACTGTGAATTTGTTTACATAGTAGTTATTATTGTTGAAATAAAATGTCTAATGCTCTTTTATTGTTTGTTAGGAATATGTAGAAACTTTAATGCTCATAGTCTGGGCACAGGGGCACTTTAAGCAGTTGACATCCGCGCTATAGCCGAATGACAGCTACAGCGCGGACCTGAATTCCCGGGAGGCCGTCATATGACGGCCTCCCCTGTGCACGCGCCCTACAGAGTCACTGAGACTCGGGTGATCACCGATCCGAGTAAGGGGCCGGTTCTGGCCCCTTACCATGTGATCAGCTGTCAGCCAATGACAGCTGATCACATGATTAAAACAAAAGCTCTGTGATCGTTTTTTCTTTCTCCTCGCGCTGACAGCATGAGGAGAAAAAAAAGCCGATCACCGGCTCGTCAGCAAAGGACATCGGTCCTGAAGAGGAAGAGGCAATAATGTCTCATATGTGCCACCAGTACCCCCTGCCAGTGCCACCTGCCATTGCCACCTGACAGTGCCCACAGTGCCCACCAGTGCCACCTATCAATGCCCATGAGTGCCACCTATCAATGCCCACAAGCGCCACCTATCAATGTCCTCCAGTGGTGCCAATCAGTGCCACCTAGCAGTGCTGCCTATCAGTGTAACAGATCAGTGCCCATTATTGCCACCCGTCAGTGCCCATCACTGCCACCCATCAGTGCCCATCACTGCCACCTATCAGTGCCCATCAGTGCCGCCTCATCAGCGTACATCAACGAAGGAGAAAAATTACCCTTTTTAAAATTTTATAACAAAATATAAAAAAAAAAAAAATGTTTTAAATGCGGTCTGTTTACATTTTTTTAACAAAAAATAAAAACTGCAAAGGTGATCAAATACCACCAAAAGAAAGCTCTATTTGTGAGAAAAAATGTCATTCAAAGTGCTTCAGCACTGAAAGCTGAACATTGGTCTGGATAGGAGGGGGGTTTAAGTGCCCAGTAAGCAAGTGGTTAAATATCAGCAGTTCTGATGTGGATTGGGTGATGGTAGCAAGACTTTGCTTCTGCAAGCCAGGATTTTGGCTTCCCCATTGCCTTCTGTCCAATCTCTTCGATAGGACACAGCAATTAAAACGTATATTTTTATATATTATATATATTATATTTTTTTTAATTTATATTATTTTTTATTTTCCTATGTTAACCAAAACAAAAACAAAAAAATGGACTTTAATGTAAATTTGCTTATCGTGACAAATGCAAGGATCAAAACACATATCATGTTTCCAATGTTTGAAAGTATTTGAAGCAAAGACTAATTGGTACTTGCTTTCAAACATCTTCTCCCAAAACAAAGAACTTCATTTATCAAAAGCAAAGCCATGCTGCAGATGCTAAAATATCGCCCTTGGCATAATTTTCTCTCTTTTTTTTTTTTTTTTGCTTTCGCCATACAGCAAATTTGCATTGCATAATTATGCGCTTTGCACTGACAAACTGATACAATTGCAGAAAAGCCAAAGAGCAAATAACAAGGGGCAGATGGTTCCAGCATTACACAGCACTTACCTACCAGTCATCCTTCAGAAATGTGTTTACCATCTCAGGTTTTTTTAAAGCAGCAACACTGTCCAGAGACACATATGGCTCTTCTCATGCTCTGGAAACAATGCTGAGTAGTTATTTTAGTTTACTTATTGTTATTATTACATTTTAATTAGCTTGGTGATATTAAACAGTGCTGTACTGCCGCATAATAAACTTTACATGAATCTATCTTAATGATGTACTGTTTTGTCCCTTGCAGTCCAGTTCACATCATTACAGGTGCAGAAAACATTGTGCTGGTAGGATAATTTGTAAAGTGTAAACAGAAAAAATTATGCAGCGCTTATAAACAAAATGTGCATTAATGAAAATAACATTTGTGAAAATGTCCACCACATGAAAATGATACAGAATTAATGAAGACCAATTGGTCTAAAAATCAATAAAACTGTCCGTGAATAGATGTACACAAATAAACACTGTCCGTAAATAGATGTACATAAATAAACATCAATGCAGATCAGCATGTGAAGATAACAGGTGAGGAAATCTTGTGAAGAAATCTTGTGAAGAAACTGCCACCGATTGGTTAAAGGCTTACCAGATATGTTGGACTTGAAGGGGCATATACCTCTCAAGCAGTGGCGTCACTAAGGTTGGTGTCACCTGGTGCGGCAAAACATGGTGTCACCCCCCATCCTGCCCAGCACCCTGCAGGCAGCGCATGGTCATGGGGCGCACCCCCAAACGGCCCCTGTAAATCATTGTATAGGGCGGTATAGTGGCAGAATAGGGTGGCATAAGGCAGAATGTGGTGGTATAGGGCAGGTTGGCGTGGAATAGGTCAGTTTGGGGTTGCTAAGGGCAGGTTGGGGTGGTATAGGGCAGGTTGGGGTGGCATAGGACAGTTTGGGGTCGCATAGGGCAGGTTGGGGGAGCATAGTACAATTTGGGGTGGTATAGTGCAGTTTGGGGTGGTATAGGGAAGATTGGGGTGGTATAGTGCCACGTTGGGGTGGTATAGGGCAGGTTGGGGTGGCATAGGAAAGGTTGGGGTGGCATAGGACAGGTTGGGTGGCATAGGACAGGTTGGGGTGGTATTGGGCAGGTTAGGGTTGCATAGGGCAGATCAGGATTGTGCAGTGATAGTGTGCACTGTGCAGTAACTTACAGAATCATTCCTGCAGATGAAGACCCGGGTGTAGCTGCTGAGTCCTCGCCTCTATCTCCTTCAGCTGCGGGATAAGCCATAGTGAAGGAGTCTGTAGGAGGAGTGGAGGAGGCAGCCACACCCAAAGCTCCGCCCACAACACTGATATTGGAGATCCCAGAGGGGCCGAGAGACAGCTTAACCTGACGGGGAGTGTCATAGGCAGCCTCGCTTCCCCGCACGCCTTGCAATATAATTATATAATACAGTGTGTAGCGGCGAGCAGCGGCCCCGGTGTCACCCCTCTGGTGGGTGTCACCCGGTGCA
Organism: Aquarana catesbeiana; assembly: GCF_042186555.1. Lineage (NCBI taxonomy): Eukaryota > Metazoa > Chordata > Amphibia > Anura > Ranidae > Aquarana > Aquarana catesbeiana. The sequence goes on from NC_133329.1 coordinate 322,332,596, forward strand.
GCCCGCCCCCCCTGCACCCCCATAGCTACGCCACTGCTCTCAAGTCATCAAAACATCATGGTAGACCGAAAACCACCGCCACTCCTGATGGAGACGATATCCCTTAATTGGAACAGCATGGGGCACCAATATATGTTCAAACGGACATCAAAAGGAATACAGCCAATGGAAGGACATTCAGGGGGGTGAAATCAGCTCACACGGTATAAAAAAGGGTCCAAATAGTGTGATACCGTTTCAAATTAGTTCAATATAAAAGAATAAAAATCAAACACTCACATATCAATCGAGAGTAAATCACATTAGATGGCACAATGGTAATAGCGGCACTTCAACCGACGCGTTTCGTCTGAGTAGACTTCATCTGGGGTACAAGTGACTGCCATCACCAGTCTGCTTATATAGAGAATGTGGCTCCAAATTGAATTTTCGCCGACCGGAAGTTCCGGACGCATGGACATCACTTCCGGTCCAGGGAAACACTAATGTCGGCCCAACAATAATGATAAATAATGCCTAATAACAAGCATATGATGAATAATTAATACAACACAGGTAGGAGCTATTAATACATCTGAATGCTAAAGCGGTAAGGGAACAAGGCCATGTTGTTAAACACGTCCCACCATCACTTCCGGCTAAACCGGAAGCCAACGCATGTCAAGCCTCGCTTTGAGTTACCGCCCGTGTCACTTCCGGAAAAACTAGAAGCGGTGGCGATTCAAGCCTCGGTGTTACGTACCTAAAGGGTGAGCCCGAATTGCAGAGGAAGGCCTCTCCTACGCCTCCGACTCGAGGGCCCCTGGTAGTGGTGACAGGGGTGCAGGAGTGCGGAGTGGTATGAGTGCCTGACAGGATCAACAGCAGAAGGATCAGATGGCCGGCACAGCTGACAGGATGGATCAGTAGACAGGAACTGCAGACTGGACAACTCAGCAGACAGGACAGCAGGCAGATCAGCAGACAGGGGAGCAGCCTGGATGGCTCAGCAGACAGGCCCAGCAGACTGGATGGATCAGCAAACAGGTGAGCAGCCTGGACGGCTCAGCAGACAGGCCCAGCAGACTGGATGGATCAGCAAACAGGTGAGCAGCCTGGACGGCTCAGCAGACAGGCCCAGCAGACTGAATGGATCAGCAAACAGGTGAGCAGCCTGGATGGCTCAGCAGACAGGCCCAGCAGACTGGATGGATCAGCAGACAAGCTCAGCAGACTGGATGGAAGTCCAGGAACGTCAGACAGGCCGGGTCGGGAAGCAGGCTGGTAGCAGAGGTATAAAAAGGAGCAGGCAGGGGGATCGTCAAACAAGCCAAGGGTCAGGTACAGGCAGATAACAGGAACAGTCTCAAAGCATGCCGGGTCAAAAAAGGAGCAGATATCAGGTTTTCAGGGAACACATACACAGAGCTGCAGAGCTAACAGCAATGATGCAAGTGTCAGACAGGTTTAAATAATCCGCCAGACACTAACGAGTGCATGTGCGCATGCACATGGGTCTACTCTGCCTGTTACTGGCAGGATCTTCATAACATTGCCCCTCCCCCAAGGAGCAGCCTTCAGATGCCCATCCAAGCCAATTTTTCAGGATGGGACCTTTTGAAGGATTGAACCAGACTCTCAGCATGGATGTTTTCTTCAGGTTCCCATGAATTTTCCTCGGGCCCATAGCCCTTCCATTTGATCAGGAATTGAGTTTGATTGTTTCTCCTCCTGCAATCCACTATTGCTTCTACCTCAAACTCCTCTTCCCCATTTACTAATACAGAATCAGGAGGGTCAGAGCTTCGGCCAGGAAAGGGATTAGCAACAGAGGGTTTTAATAGTGTTACATGGAAAACAGGATGAATTTTAAGTGACTCAGGAAGTTCCAACTCGTAAGCCACTTCACTGATTTTCCTCTTCACAGGAAACGGGCCTATGAATTTAGGACCCAGCTTTTTCGAAGGGCATACCATCTTCAGGTTCAGTATAGACAACCATACTAGATTACCGGGTTCCAGTAACACACCCGGTAATAACTTCTTTATTGTGTTCCTGTGTCCTGGCCATAGTTTCTTGCAAGAGCTGATTGTTGAGAGAAAAAAAATTAATTGTTTCATGAACTGCTGGTACAGGACATTCTGGGATGGAGCTGGGCAGGAATGATGGATGGAAGCCATAATTGGCAAAAAATGGGGTTTGTTTTGTCGCAGAGTGTGTAGAATTGTTGTAGGCGAATTCAGCCAGTGGAAGCAAAGAGATCCAGTCATCTTGAGTAAATGGAGAAAAGCAGCGGAGGTATTGTTCGAGGTCTTGGTTGGTCCTCTCTGTTTGCCCATTTGTCTGGGTGTGATAAGCGGAAGAGAATGATAGCTCAATCTTCAAGGCTTTGCATAAGGACCTCCAGAATCGGGAAGTAAATTGTACCCCCCGATCTGAGACGATGTTGGCCGGTACTCCATGGAGTCTGATGATTTCTCTGATGAATAACTGCGCAGTCTGAGAAGCAGAGGGAGTGCCTTTCATAGGGATAAAGTGTGCCACTGGTCCTCTGCTGGGGGTAACTCTACAATGAAGTCTATGGATAACATCTTCCAGGGTCTATCCGGAACAGGCAGTGGTCTCAATAATCCCCAGGCCTTGGCTCTACTGCTCTTGTTCCTAATGCAAGTGACACAGGATTCCACAAACTTCCTGCAGTCTCTGCCTACCTGAGGCCACCAGAAGGTACGTTGTACCAAATCGGTGGCTTTAGTTATGCCAAAATGTCCAGCTAGTGCATGATCGTGACAGAGTTCTAATATAGGGACTCATACGCTTTCAGGTGCAAAAATCTTGTCCCTGTACCAAAACAACCCGTCTTTTGCTCGTAGTTCCGATTTAGCGGGGGGCGTCCACCCCATATTAGCCTGCTTGATCCGGGAGAGCAAATCTTCCCGCAGCAGAAGAAAATTCCCTGGGGAAAGAATGGTATTGGGGGAAGTCATTTCTTTGGATTTGTGAAACATTCTGGACAGGGCGTCTGGTTTTGTATTTTTAGAGCCTGGCCGGTAAGTAACATGAAAAGAGAACCTGGAGAAAAACAACGCCCATCTGGCTTGCCGTGGCTTCAACCTCTTTGTCGACCTCAAGTACTCTAAGTTCTTATGATCAGTGAAGATCAAGATTGGGTGAGTTGCTCCTTCAAGTAAGTACCGCCATTCTTCAAGTGCAGATTTGATTGCCAGCAGTTCCCGATCCCCCACATCGTAATTCCTTTCGGCAGCCGAAAGTTTGCGGGAGAAGAAGGCTACCGGGTGGAGCAGTGCCTTGGTTCCTTGGCTTTGGGAGAGTACTGCTCCAACAGCGATCTCAAAAGCATCGACCTCAAGTACAAATGGCAGGGCGGAATCAGGATGTTTTAGAACGGAGGCAGATGTAAACAATTCTTTGGGAGATTCGAAGGCAACTTGAGCTTCTGGGGTCCAATGGAAGCGAACTCCCAGTTTGGTTAATTGGGTAATAGGGGCAATGATGGCAGAAAACCCCTTAATGAATTTCCGGTAGAAATTCACATTGGATTCCTTTTTTGTCAACAGGAACTGGCCAGTCAAGTATTGCAGGGATCTTCTGCGGATCCATCTTGATACCTTCTATGGAGATGATTAATCCCAGGAATGGTATACTCTCTTGTTCGAATTCACATTTTTCTGACTTCGCGTACAGGCCATGCTGTCGAAGTCATGTCAAAACACACCTGACGTGTCTGCGATGAGCATCTAGGGAGGAAGAAAAGATTAGAATATCGTCTAAGTAGACGATGACAAACAGATCTAAATAATCCTGGAAAACACCGTTAAAAAATACTGGAACGTGGCAGGAGTGTTACATAACCCGAAGGGCATTACTAGGTACTCAAAGTACCCAAAACGGGTGCGGAACACCATTTTCCACTCATCTCCTTCCCTGATGCGGACCAAGTTATAGGCTCCTCGAAGGTCAAGTTTAGTAAAAATAGTAGCTGTTCCCAGTCTCTGGAATAACTCGGGGACCAAGGGAAGGGGGTACCGGTTCTTGACGGTAATTTTATTTAGCTCACGGTAGTCTATGCAAGGCCGAAGTGTGTGATCCTTCTTCTCTACAAAAAAGATACCCGCACCTGCCGGGGAAGTGGATGGACAAATGAAACCCTTCTTTAAGTTTTCATCGATATAGTCCTTAAGGGCCACCTGTTCTAACTCGGTTAACGGGAAGATTCTTCCGAAGGGAATTTCGGTCCCCAGAAGGAGCTCGATAGGGCAATCATAAGCCCGATGGGGAGGTAGATTTTCTGCTCCTTTCTTGCTGAACACGTCAATGAAGTCATGGTAGGCTTTTGGGACAGATTGGCATAGCTCAGCTTCAGTGTCCAGACATAGCAAAGGAAAGGGCCCATGGGGGTCCTTTGAGGCACAGAATTGCTGGCAATAAGGAGAGGAGAAGGTGACCTCCCCTGTGGCCCAGTTGACACCAGGATTGTGGGCTTGTAGCCAAGGCATTCCAAGAATTACAGGAAACAGGGGTGAGGAGATAATGTCCATATGAAGCAGTTTGTGGTGGGCACCAGCAATGGTGACTGGCAAAGGGGAAGTCTCTTGGGTAACCGGTTCAGATTTAATAGTGGACCCATCAGCCAGGTGAATGGACAGTCCTAGGAAGCAGAGGAATCTGATGTCTTGCTGCAAAAGATGAGTCCATAAAGCAGCTGCAGGCTCCTGAATTAATAATGGCGGGCACTGACAGAGTCTTTCCTGGAAGCTGCAAAGAGATAGAGAGGGCAAGATGAGAAGAGGTCTGGATTCCAGTAAGCACATGTTCAGGAGATTTTCGGAAACACTTACGAAGTTTAGTAGGGTAATTCTTGACATGTCCGGGTTCCCCGCAGTAGAGACATAGATTATTTGCCCAGCGGTGTTGACGCTCTTCCATAGTAAGAGAAGGGCGAAGCACCCCCAACTGCATGGGTTCCGAAGTGTCCGTTGTAAAAGTGGACTGAGAGGTAGGGGCCGGATGCAGGTGACTGGGCACTCTAGGTAACATCCAGGTTGGTCGGGAAAATCCAGTTGCTTTTTCCGATCTACATTCCCTCAGCCGTCGGTCAATCTGTATGGCAAGATTGATTAATGCGTCTAGGGTCTGGGGTACACCAACTCGGGCTAGCTCGTCCTTCAAAGGGTCAGACAGTCCCATGCAAAACTGATAACGGAGCGCAGCGTCATTCCAGTCAGTGTCTGCGCTCCACCGCCGAAATTCAGCCACATAAGCTTTCGCCGCCCAGGGCCCCTGCTGAAGGGCGTGCAGTGCGGCTTCAGCAGTTGGAGAAAGCTGAGGGTCTTCATACAGTTGAGCCATGGCATTGGAGAAGGTGGTAAGGTTGGTCAACACATCGGCTTTCTGTTTCAGGAGGCGATGGGCCCAGGTTTGGAGTTCACCCGAAAGTAAAGAGACGGCAAATCCCACCTTGGTGGCTTCCAAAGAGAAGGTACGTGGCTGGAGGGCGAAGTAGAGTTCACAGGAATTGCGAAACGCCCTGAATTTGCTATGTTCCCCAGCAAATTTTTCGGGTGTGGGGACACATGGTTCGGGCAGAAGCATCACCATCGTAGGAGAGGATGCGGTGCCTGTAGAAGAGGTAGAGGCTTGAGGGGTTCCTTGAATTCCAGTGGGAGAAGACAGTACTTGGACCCGTTCCTCCAACCGGATGTATCCTTCCTGAAGGCTTTTGACAGCCTGGGTCAGGCCTGCTAAGTGCAAACAAAGTTCCTGCATAGGAGAGGTTCCCTGCTCGGGCTCAGACATGGCTGTTTGCTACTGTTACGTACCTAAAGGGTGAGCCCGAATTGCAGAGGATGGCCTCTCCTACGCCTCCGACTCGAGGGCCCCTGGTAGTGGTGACAGGGGTGCAGGAGTGCGGAGTGGTATGAGTGCCTGGCAGGATCAACAGCAGAAGGATCAGATGGCCGGCACAGCTGACAGGATGGATCAGTAGACAGGAACTGCAGACTGGACAACTCAGCAGACAGGACAGCAGGACAGCAGGCAGGATAGATCAGCAGACAGGTGAACAGCCTGGATGGCTCAGCAGACAGGCCCAGCAGACTGGATGGATCAGCAAACAGGTGAGCAGCCTGGACGGCTCAGCAGACAGGTCCAGCAGACTGGATGGATCAGCAGACAAGCTCAGCAGACTGGATGGAAGTCCAGGAACGTCAGACAGACCGGGTCAGGAAGCAGGCTGGTAGCAGAGGTACAAAAGGAGCAGGCAGAGGGATCGTCAAACAAGCCAAGGGTCAGGTACAGGCAGATAACAGGAACAGTCTCAAAGCAAGCCGGGTCAAAACAGGAGCAGATATCAGGTTTTCAGGGAACACATACACAGAGCTGCAGAGCAAACAGCAATGATGCAAGTGTCAGACAGGTTTAAATAACCCACCAGACAATAACGAGTGCATGTGCGCGTGCGCATAGACGCCCGCAATCGTGCACCGATGGGTCTAATCTGCCTGTTACTGGCAGGATCTTCATGACACTCAGTCTCGATAGAGATCCAAAAACCACCAAGACGACGGAACGTAAAAACGGCACACGCCTCAGCCACTAGAATGGTCCGGAATAACTGGAAAAGGATAAATATTAACGGATGGGGCATTAACCACAATGATGTTCGTAGAGGCAAAGCGGAGAATTAAAGATACAGGAGCACAGTATGGAAAAAAACAAAAAAATCGCCATGATGTCACCATACCGGTAAATTCAAAACTGAAGCTACATCCTATACAGATATAAAGTGCACATCTAATTAGTATTATAAGATGAACAATGAATTCAACATACAATAACTAAAAAATGAATAAAAATTGGATAAAAAAATAATGTAATTAAAAGAGGAATAATCTAACACAATAATTATGTCCAAAAGGAAAGGGAACCGATTTAAAAAATATATAGTAGTCGGCTTAATCTAAAAAACAGATAGAACTCATGCCTTATTGATAAAAGCATTAATGTCCCACTCCACATTAATACCAAATCAGGAGTGGGACTGTAAGGCGCCTTTCACATGGACGGCTATTCTGCCGCATGTTAAAAGCATTTGTACTGCATTTGTACAGTGCGATTAGCTGTGGTTGCGTTTGGCTGCAGTTTGCCATTTCCATAGCAACCCGACAGGGTACCGACTCGTATTGAAGTAAGTCGGATCCCCACCAATGCCCGGCACTGTTTGGTATGAATCTTGAGAGGGAACTCCACGCCCTCAACTCCAGTCCCGGGGCATGATGGGATTGTGACGACATAAGGGGCAGGGTCACTGGGTGACATCACCCGGTGGCCACTCCCCATGCCTATATAATTGGTAGCGGACCTCGCTCACTGCATTACAGCGAGAGGGAGCATCGTGTCAATATCTCAGGAAGAGAAGAGGAAAGAAGACCCCTCGGGAGACCGGGCTCCTCCGCTAGCAAAAGAGCGTCAAAAGAGCAGAAGATAGTGGAGGAGCCTGGCAGAAGGAAGAAGGCACTGGAGAAGAACCAGAGAGCGCGGAGACGACAACGGTGAGAGGGAGAAGACCCCGAAAGTCGGAAGAAGACCACTGAAGTCGGAAGAAGACCACCGAAGTCGGAAGAAGACCACCGAAGTCAGAAGAAGACCCCCGGAGCTGCCTAATAAATCACTTTAAAAACCTGTCTACTGTGTTTTTTGTGACACTTTTTCCCTAGGTGAATGGGTAGGGGTACCATGTACCCCATACTCATTCACATAGGGTGTGGGGCAAGGATCTGGGGGCCCCCTTATTAAAGGGGGCTCCCGGATTCCGATAAGCCACCCCGACAACCAACGGCCAGGGTTGTCGGGAAGAGGCCCTTGTCCTCATCAACATGGGGACGAGGTGCTTTGGGGTGGGGGGGCCCCGCAGGGCGCCCCCCCTTGCCCCAAACCGCCAACCCCCCCATGTCGAGGGCATGTGGCCTGGTATGGTTCAGGAGGGGGGGCGCTCACCCATCCCCACCCCCTTTCCTGACCGACCGGGCTGCATGCTCAGATAAGGGTCTGGTATGGATTTTGGGGGGGACCCCACACCGTTTTTTTGGCGTAGGGGGTTCCCCTTAAAATCCATACCAGACCGAAGGGCCTGGTATGCTCTTGGAGGGGGAACCCATGCCAGTTTTTTATTTAAAATTTGGCGTGGAGTTCCCCCTCAAGATTCATACCACACAGTGCCGGGCACTGGCGGGGATCCAAGTCGGATCCCCATGCTTGTCGGTCATTGGGAAATGAAAAACATTTTTCCTGATGAGCAGCTCGGCGCTGTTATCCGCAGCTGACACAGTGCACTGCGATTATCTGCGATTATGTGCGGATAGCTGCGCTAAATTGCACCTGGACACAGTCAAATCAATTTTTTTCTATCCACACGGAACCGCATGTAACTAAATAGTAGCTAAACGCAGTGTGTGAATGGGCCATAGGAAAGCATTGTGTGCTTTTAGCTTCGGTAGAAAATTAGAAAATCTGCAGCTAAAAGCACCATTCTATCCGTCCATGTGAAAGGGGCCTTACTGGTATATCCAGAAAGTCTCCAAACTAGAGACATCCCTAGTAGGGGCACCCCCCTCCACCGAGGGATAAATCTGTCAATGATGATGAACTTTGTCCCCCTAGGGCCACAGTTATGGAATTCACGGTCATTTTTTCCATTTTTTCTGTTTGTCCTTGTACTGCTTGTTCTCAGCTATGCTGGCTGCTTAATTTTTTTTTCACAGCGCGGTTTACCCTGTAACACTAATTTGTAAAGTGTACCTGTCATGTTCCATTGAAAAATATGCAAATAGAGGAGAATTCAAAGCATACACAAACTCCCTAACGCCTCTTTCACATGGACAGCCAATGGGGCAGTAAAAAACAGGCGGCTGAGCCATGGTTTTACAATCCCTCCGACTACTCACTTAAAGGCTACTATACAGCTGAAGGGAGTTGTTCACATGCTACTACTGTGAAGCCTTGCATTGCAGAAAATTTAACACAGCATATCGAGGTTAACAGGCGGCACTGCCTGTCAAACTTGCCCATTCAAGTCAAAGGGGCCTTATAGCAACCACGAGGCAAAAGCTAGGCTTGCAGTTGTGGTGCATAATTCCCATTGAAATTCCTCTTCTGCCAAAAATAAAAAAAAAAGGCATTCAAGAGGCAGCAGGATCAAATGATTGACAATGGCTGCTTAGCTGTACTCTGAAGGGCAGTTCACTGCAGATCACTTGTCAGAGAACTTACAAGCCTAACCACTCAGTGAGAAGCAAGTCACAAGTACCAACTTTTTTTGATGAATCAGCACAAGTTGATTGAACTGTGGATCTTATCTCAGATGAAATTCTGATTCTGTGGGTTCCAAACAACCAGCTAGGAATTGTATTCAATGTAGCTTGATCCAACAAGAAATATTCTATTACTCTATTAAACCAACCATAGATGGATTGAAATTTGGTTGGCTCAGCAGGAGCGAGCCGAATTTCAAACTGTTTATGGGCAGGCTGGTTGTAGTGAAGTTCATCCATCAGTCGCTCTAACGAGCAGGGCCCTCTGATCCCTCCTGTATTGAAATGCATTGTAACTGTACTGTCTGCCCTCATGTTGTAAAGCTCTGTGCAAACTGTTGGCGCTATATAAATCCTGTATAATAATATAATAATAATCGACTTCATTAAAACCAGCCTGCCTGATTTTTTTTGCCCGATCACTGCCAGTGGCTATAGCCACCAGCAGTAAATATTGTATTCTGTGGGTGGGGAAGGCTCCATGTGCTCACCACCTGAACACAATAGCACTGTGGAAGGGATTTCCCCATCAACAATGACTGCTCTTCTAGCTATTTCCATACCATCCAGGCCCACCCCTTTCTTTCATTAAATTTCAGTTCTTTTACTCATAAAGGCTCAGCATCACCTGTGGGAGTTATCTAGGGCAGCAAATACAGTCTGCCTAGGAACACCCATTTATGTAGACAGCCACCCATCAAGGTATTTTGACATTTGCAGAACTCCTCCCAAGGGCCAGCTCATTGCTTGCATTAGGACTAAAGACCCTGGAGAGGAGTATTGAGGCAGGGTGATGTAAAATTTTCAGTTTACTATGTACAGCACCCTGATCTGCCTATATTGTAACTAGAAGAACAGATGGACCAAAGAAAGAGGATGTTGAAACTGGAAGAAGATAGCAGCACAGGTGATGCAGTGGAAGAAAAGCGTCTGTATTCTGTGGTGGGTGCACTAAAAAAATTTTGCGGGTTAAGTGCATTTTGTAGCTTTGGCAGTCTTTTCAAAAAGAATCGACTGCTCAGTGCAACACACGCTAAACTTGTTTACTGATAGCAAACAAGCAATTAATTTTTATTACATGTAATGCTGGCTATGTATAGCAAAAATAGTCAGAGATGGTCCTGATTTTAAGCATCAGCTGTGATAAATGGGCTGATCCAATACCACATTAACAGATTTTGCAACCGCAGGAAAATATCCCTGCCTGCTAGCAAACCTTTGTTATCGGTACACTAAGGCCCCTTACACAGAGGGTGCTCTCCACCAGGAGTCCGCCTGCACAGCGGGGAATCTGTCCACTGATCCCTGCTGAGCAGGCAGTTGGCAGGTCCAGACCGCTCTCCTCTATGCAACGCTGTATCCTGGCCTAGGCCGACAAGGCCCAGGCCCAGGGCAGACCTTTGCAGGGGGGCAGCACAGAAAGAGTCCCTGCCGGCTTGCTCTGTTAGTGTAGCGATAGTCTTATGGGGCGGACTGGGCTGAGAGGCAAATAAGTCTAGCACCCCCTTAAAGCGGCCGCACTGCTTCCAGTATGCGGGCAGCCGGCATTGCGCAACAGTGGGGGGCGCCACTTCTAATTTTGACTGTCCTATCATCCTGCACCGCAAACCTTCCTCACTGTGCTATATGTTTTCTGCTGCACCATTGACATGGTTATATCTTCTTAGTCCTCTCCATAAAATTATCAGAAATTTGTGCTTAAAGTAGAACTATAGGCAACACTTTTTTTTTTTATTCATTTTAGAAAGAGTAAGGGAGGGTTATAGCCCTAGTCAGTTTATTTTCTACCATCCCTGTCCCATTGCAGAGATTTCCCTTCACTTCCTGCCCCATAGCCAAACAGGAAGTGAGAGGAATTCTATACAATTTAAGGGAATCAATTGCCCACCCCCCCAGGCCCTCAGAACTAGTGTCCCCACTTGAAAATTTGAGGGCGGGTCTTAAACAGCAAGGGGTGGGTCATATTTAACCTGACTGCCATCTGATCCGCTAGAACCCCATCAATCTGTTTTTAGTGCATCAGATTGGATATCAGTGGATGTAAACGGTCATATGTCCTTTTGCATCCGCTGCTCCATAGAGGATAATGGAGAGTCCGATCGGGTCCGCCTGAAAAACTGACAGGCGGACGTGATAGGTCTGCCTGTGTGAAAGGTGCATAACTGTGGTGTATATGCAATACAGGGTACAGTCCTTGCCCATTCCATCTGTGAGATTTGTAGATGACAACAATAAAGCCATATGATGAAGTAATGTAACTTCAGAGTTACATCATCAGTGGCCACCCTATGGCCCAAAGCAAGAGTATGTTAAACTTGGAAAAGAATGGCAGCGACGGAGTGGGGTGTGAATGATTTGTGCTTTGTGGTGGGAGGTGCTAAAGAAATGCAACATAGTGCAACATACATTAAATATGCAATTTTGCGTGTTAAAGGGGGGTTCCGGCCACAATATATATATTTTTTTTAAAGTCAGCAGCTACAAACGCTGCTGACTTTTAATAAGGACACTTACCTGTCCAGCGAGCCTGCGATGTCAGCCCCCCGAGGCCGATCGGCCTCCGGCTCCTCCATCTTAACAAAGGGAAACAGGCAGTGGAGCCTTGGGGCTTCACTGCCCATTTCCTACTGCGCATGTGCGAGTCGCGCGGCGCTTTGTGAATGGCCCCGTGGTTTTCTGGGACACACACAGTTCCTGGAAGGCAATGGGGCCGCTCGCCAAAGAAGAGGAAGCACCACGGAATAGAAAGAGGCAGATTAGGAAGACTGCCTAGCATCAAGGATTTCAGGTAAGTTAAATTTTTTTTTTTCAAATTTTTTTTTTTTTTTTCTTTCAAGATTTTTGATGAAATTTTTTATTTTAGGGTGGCCCTCCACTTTAAACACACTGGTTTGAACTAGTTATTGTGTGGAACTTGAGGCAAGGAGGAGGCGTCCCCCAACCACAAGTGTAAATACTGCTATCATGTTTACATTTCCTCTGCAAATCCCCATCCTCAGAACATCTCATACTGTCAACAGCATAGGAGAATCTGTACTCTGTAACCATTGGAAGCTCGTACATGTGTTTATTTAACTTGTGGAAACTTTGTAATTTCTCTCTTTTAAGCAGTCATACTCATCCAGACTTTCCACTCCAGATTTAGCCAAAAATACCACATACGGTACCTTTAAAAAGTATTCATACCCCTTGAAATTGTGCACATTTTGTCATGTTACAACCAGAAACCTAATGTATTTTATTGGGATTTTATGTGATAGACCAACACAAAGTGGCACGTAATTGTGAAGTGGAAGGAAAATGCTAAATGGTTCTCCAAGTTTCTTACAAATAAATATATGAAAAGTATGGCGTGCATTTGTATTTAGCCCCCTTTACTCTGATACCCCTAACTAAAATCTAGTGGAACCAATTGCCTTCAGAAGTCACCTAATTAGTAAATAGAGTCCACCTGTGTGTAATTTAATCTCAGTATAAACACAGCTGTTCTGTGAAGCCCTCAGAGGTTTGTTAGAGAACTTTAGTGAACAAACAGCATTATGAAGGCCAAGGAACACACCAGACAGGTCAGGGATAAAGTTGTGGAGAAGTTTAAGCAGGGTTAGGTTATAAAATAAATATCCCAAGCTTTAAACATCTCATGGAGCACTGTTCAATCCATCATCCGAAAATGGAAAGAGTATGGCACCTCTACAAACATACCAAGACATGGCCGTCCATCTAAACTGACAGGTCGGGCAAGGAGGGCATTAATCAGAGAAGCAGCCAAGAGGTCCATATTAACACTGGAGGAGCTGCAGAGATCCACAGCTCAGATGGGAGAATCTGTCCACAAGACAACTATTAGTTGTGCACTCCACAAATCTAGCCTTTATAGAAGAGTGGCAAGAAGAAAGCTTTTGTTGAAAGAAAGTCATAAGAAGTCCTGTTTGCAGTTTGCGAGAAGCCATGTGAGGGACACAGCAAACATGTGAAAGAAGGTGCTCTGGAAAGATGAGACCAAAATTGAACTTTTTGTCTTAAAAGCAAAAGGCTATGTGTGGCGGAAAACTAACACTGCACATCACCCTGAACACACCATCCCCATCGTGAAACATGGTGGTGGCAGCATCATGTTGTGGGGATGCTTTTCTTCAGCAGGGACAGGGAAGCTGGTCAGAGTTGATGGGAAGTTGGATGGAGCCAAATACAGGGCAATCTTAGAAAAAAACCTGTTAGAGTCTACAAAACACTTGAGACTGGGGCGGAGGTTCATCTTCCAGCAGGACGACATTAAACATAACACCAGAGCTACAATGGAATGGTTTAGATCAAATCATATTCATGTGTTAGACGGGCCCAGTCAAAGCCCAGACCTAAATGCAATTGAGAATCTGTGGCAAGACTTGAAATTTGCTGTTCACAGATGCTCGCCATCCAATCTGACAGAGCTTGAGCTATTTTGCAAAGAATTATGGGTAAAAATGTCACTCTCTAGATGTGCAAAGCTAGTACAGACATACCCAAAAATATTTGCAGCTGTAACTGCAGCGAAAGGTGGTTATGCAAAGTATTCAGGGGGGCTGAATACAAATGCACGCCATACTTTTCAGATTTTTATTTGTAAAAAATGTTGAAAACCATTTATCATTTTCCTTCCACTTCACAATTATGTGCCACTTTGTGTTGGTCTATCACATAAAATCCCAATAAAATACATTTACATTTTTGGTTGTAATTTGACAAAATGCAGAAAATGTCAAAGGGTATGAATACTTTTTCAAGGCACTGTATATTTGTGTTTGTCGGCCATGCATTAAAAATGCGCAGATGCTTTGTAGTAAGATCATTTTGCTTCTGCTGAGATCTGTCCTGAATATGAACAAAGATACTTTTTTAACTCTGCATTCTCAGCATTTTTTACATTTTCTAGCAACCATTTGTGCTCCCATTTGGTGACTGATAGGTACCAGGACAGCACACTTACATAGGCAGGGATGCAAGGAATGTCCCCATTTCAAATATTTTTGTATGATGTGAAGAAGAGGAGCAGGAGCCACGCAGGAATGGCAGATATTTAGAGGGTATGAGCATTAATGAGCATTAGCACATTGTTTGTGCCTTTCATTGCCAATGTGTATCTTAATTCTTGTAGTTAAATCCAAGCCTGTGCTCTTTGTCTCTAGGAAATTTGGGCCTAGCTTTGTTATTTAAAATTGTTCTGCTGCTGGCCAATTTTACACTGCTATGTCATGTGGGGTCTTATGAATTTTGTAGTAAAACACAACCTATTCTACATCATTAAAAATGTCCTAATTTTAAACTACTGTATCATCTATAGTCCAATGTAGTCTTAATGTGAGTTTGACAGAAATTGGCCAGTGGCAGGACAGTTTTTCAGCAGCAAGAACAGGGACAACATCAGTGAATGACTGACCAAGTTCTATCTGCCAGGCAAAACTGCCTATTGCTGCTTGATAAAAAAAAAAAAAAAAAAACATGTTGAGAAAACTACTAGAATAAAGCCTTTTTTTTTCTAATTATATATAAAAAAAAATATTCAATTCATTAGGCAAATGTGTGTTGTCATTATACGCTGTTACTGAGAGTATAACTAGACAACAGCTAAAATATACTAAAAGGATGCAACGATCCTTCGGCAAATCAAACCCAGGCTAATTCACTCGTCCTTAGTTGCTTGTAGTCTAATGCCCTGTACACACGGTCGGACATTGATCAGACATTCCGACAACAAAATCCATGGATTTTTCTGACGCATTTTGGCTCAAACTTGTTTTGCATACACACGGTTGCACAAAGTTGTCGGAATTTCTGAACGCCAAGAACGCGGTGACATACACCACCTACGACGAGACTATAAAAGGGCAGTTCAGTACCAAGCACAGCACCCTTTGGGCTCCTTTTGCTAATCTCGTGTTAGTAAAAGTTTCGTGAGAGACGATTCGCGCTTTTTCAGACTCGTGGTTTTCAGATTGTATTTCTGCTGTTCAGTTTGTGCTTGTGGGTTTGTATCTGGTCTTCAGTGCGTGCAGCGAGTTCCTATTGACTTGTCATTGTGTTCTTGTCCGTTCGTTACTGATTTTCAGGTTGCTATTCACAGGCCTTGCTGTTCTTCAGTGCGTTCTGTTACTCCATTCTGACCAGCTGACCGTTTTCTAGCCATGTTGCGTGTACGTACTCATCGTAGAGTTCGTGCTGTGCGGGGGCTTGGTGTTGGGGTCCTTACTTTGACACAAGCCCAGTCCATGAACAGGGCAAGGAGGAGTTCATGGACCAAGAATTGGTTGCTCCAGGATGACCAATTCTGTCACATGCCTTTGCTCCGTAAGATCCGTGAGAATAATCCTGACAATTTCAGGAACTTTCTCCGGATGACAGACCCCGTATTTCACCGTTTGTTGGCTTTGCTGACCCTTTATATCAGCAGGCAGGATACCTGCATGAGGCAAGCCTCTGAAGACATCTGTTATGATGAAACATGTCAGGCAGGCTGACATCCGTACGCTGATTGCTGCAGCCGTTTGTTCTTATCATTGATGCATGCTGTTTTAAGCTTCAACTGTAAGTTACTACAATAAAAGTTTTTTTATCTATCATTACGGGCTTCACTATGGGTCCTTTATTTTCTTTTCTCGGATATATGATGACTACATGCCTGAATGCCTAATTCTGAAGTGACCATTGGGAGATGTTTATATGTGAAGGAAATCCCACAGATGTTGTGGTCTGATGAGGGGTTCCAGTGGGCTGGATTTGCTGGATGCTATTGAGAATTTATCATCTATGCCTAATCCTTAACACCTTCTGGTAAGCAGACTATATTACCACGTGGTGACGAGTGACTCTTTCTACATCTGCACAATATATTTGGTGATTGGATTCCTCCCACTCTTCAATTTCATTTTGAACTTTTCAGTGCCGCAATAATTTTTATGCATGTAAATAGTATTGTGATGTTGGCGGTGGTGTCGGCTACTTACGAGTTCCTGTAGATGGACGTGGGGAAGAATGGCCGGATGTCCGATGGTGGAGTCATCGCCCACACGGAGTTCTACAGGCGTCTCCAGAATGGCAGCTTGCCACCTCCAGAAGACAATGCGGAAGGACAACCATTCGTTTGGTGGATTTCCACTTCTTCATGAGGTTGGGGGTCTGTTGTCTCCTCTGATGAGTGGTGTCCTCTGAGTCTTTTCTCTCCTATGTAAAAAAAAGGTATACTTAGCACAGATATTTGAGGCCAGAAATAGGAATATGAAACATTGCTTGGAAGTGGGGTACAATTGTCTCTTTTGGCAGAGTTCCAAGATGAAGAAATATTTTTGTCCTTTGTCAAGCTTGAATACTTACCTGTTTTGTGCAAGCTTCAAAGATGGAGTCGCCCCTATAGTATACACTGGAGCACCTGTGTGGGCCCCCTAAAAAAAGGGTGTTCTTGTGTCCCACACTAGTGCTCCAGCGTCCAGATGTGTAAACAGCTGCTGAGTGTCCTCTCCTTACACAGAATCTAGTTTGCATTTCATTCTAGTTACTAACCCATCTAGACAACAAAATTATTTTAAGAGAAGTAGTAGGCCAGAAAAAATGTATTGAAATGCATCTGGACAAAACATGGTGTTTTATTGGCCGAACGAACAATGTTTCCTACGAACGTATAATGTGTTCATGAACATGAAAGTTGCCATTTTAAACTGTACAACAGTAAAGAAAAGCACATGGAGCAGCACGAACGTTATAAAAATAACGAATATGAACAAAGCACAACTACTTACTTTTTTGCAGCACTCTCCTGATCCTTCTATACTCATCGTGCTCCCTTAATTTGAGGTCCGACCACCGCTTCCTCAGTTGGTCCTTGGATCGCCGTACCCCAAAATTTCTGTGCAGACTCTTCACAACTTTCACCATGATCTTGGCTTTACTGACATTGGGGTTGGGGTAAGGTCCATACTTCCCGTCATAGTCGGCCCTCTTCAGTATGTCGACCATATCCATCATCTCTACAAAGGACATATTTGAGGCCTTAAATCGCCTCCTCCGGGATTGTGACGTTTCTGGCTCCGGCCTTTCCTCATCCTCGTTGCTGTAATTAGCACGCACCTGCTCTGTCTCCGCCATGTGCTCTTCCCCACTGCGCCGAACGAGAAGGGGCGGGGAATAGACTAGAAAGAACGTAAGGGGCGTGTGGAGTTTCACGCATGCGCAGTGTATATAAAGCGTAACACGCGTGCGTTGTACGTACGATCTGTGAGCGGAGGATGGAGTATAGGAAGCGCAGATCGTGATAACGAAGGTAACATTTAAATTTGGGCCTATACTGCTTAGAGATTGAGGCCTATATTGGGACAAGATTAGGAGACTTTAGCCTGACATTAGGGTTTGTCTTGTGTATTGCAGATAAAATAGATGGCTTCAATGACCACAACTTCCTCCCCCTGTTCATAGATAAATACAGGGAGCTGCCCTGTCTGTGGCAGGTCAAACACCCGCAATATAATCATAAACAAAATAGGCAGGCAGCACTGGAGATACTTCTGGAGTTGGTGAAGCCGGTGGTCCACACAGCAACCATCCCCTATTTAAAAGCCAAAATTGGTGGCCTGAGGAGCACTTATCTTAGGAAGCGCAAGAAGGTCAATGATTCCCAGAGATCAGGAGCTGCAGCAGATGACGTTTATGGTACTACGGCTGTGGTACTATGAGAGACTGCGATTTCTGTCAGACCAGACTGAAGTCAGGGAAACCCTCTCAACCCTCTCTTTCCACTCTTCCTTCCACCCTATCTTCCACCCCAGCTGAGGCTAGTGATGTACAACCTGGGACTTCCAGCCAGGAAGAAGTGGAGGAGCCCAGCTTGAGCCAGGTATAGCATTCTTCTACAGATTTCTGGTCAATAAATAAATGATGTTTACTAGATGTTATTATTGATCACTAATTGCCGATTTAATAAAGTGTTTTACATATCAATAGACAGTAGTGGGCAAAAATAATTGGGACAATAATGAAAAATGCTGGGCTCAGAATGATAGTCTTTTATATTTGTTAACATTTAATTTGCAACAGTCATGAGGTGAAAATTGTGTGTGATTGATGAAGAAAAAACTAAAACCATGTCCCTTTTTCATACACAGGAAGACCTCAGCCAGGAGGACGCTCTGGAATGTGCCACACAGGAGGAGGCGGGGGTTAGTGGCAGCCAGGAGGAGGTGGGGGTAAGTGGCAGTCAGGAGGTGGCAGGGCCCAGTAGGAGTCTCACAGAAGCCCAGGTCCCTCCCCTCCACCTTCCAAACAAAAGACCCAGGAAGGGGAGTAATGTGGAGGATTGGCTGATTCAGGAGGCTTCTGCGTCCTTCAGAGCCACCCCCACTCATGAAGAGGCCTTTGCCTCCATGGCTGCCACAAAACTGCAGGACATGCAGGAGGGCCAACGCCTCATGTGTGAGGAAATAATTTATAAAACATTAAATAAGGGGGTGAGGTGCGAAATCACACCCAATATCCACCTGAGAGAGTTGCATCATCCTCCTCCTGCCACAACTCCACCACCATAGACACAGCGTGGAAGGAAGAGTGTAAGGAAGACAAGAAAGTGATGGCCTGGGTTCAGTCTGGTCTGACAAAAGATGCAGGCTCTTGTATGACCACAGCCTGGGGACATACATGTCACCTGCTGCTAGTAAAATATGATGGAGGACAGAGATAGTCAACTGTAAGCACCACATCCCATATTTAAATGGTGAGCAGAAACTAAAGGCTGTTAGGCCTAAAGAAAAATGGGGAGGGGGAGGATCTTCCCCAGGGACTTTTAAGGTGCTATTTAATAGACAGTGTATTCAAAAAAATTTTTTATACAATTATATAGAATAAAATTAATATTTATTAATATTGAATCACATTAAAATATTCATGTCATACTTCAGGAGTAAGACATGTAGATAAGAACACTAAGACATAAACAGTGTCACCCAAAGGAATTTCTCGGTTATATCACAATTGAACCGTGCAACAAAAAGCAACTATTCAAAAGATGCCAAAACAATCTGCCGTTCTCGACATGTTTCGCTCTGAATGTGAGCTTCTTCAGGAGTTTAAAGGCAATGATTGTGACGGACTCTAAATGATAGGAAAATAAACAGAAATCAATACATACATTTAAACATGAAATAAAGAGCATCCAATAGAATTTTTTCTCGAATATGCACAAATTCCATTATCAGAATAGAGGTAGATACAGAGAATTTAGATATAGGCATATAGGTTTCAATATTGAACATTTTAATCAAGTATAAATGAACAATCAAAATTTATACATCTCACCAGGCTGTAGCACATTGATCTGGCATAGACTATTTCAATGGATCGGTAATACTGCTGCTAGTTTCGAACCGGAAAGTTCTCACATATGAGAGGTATCAAGTGCCATACTGTGACCACAGGGGAATACAAAGTCTACAAAGCGGCCCTTTGAAAAAAGGGAAAATACATTCAAAGTTAAACGAAAAATGGACCAAGGGGGGGGAGGGGAGGGGAGCGGGGAGGTGGAGGGGGGGGGGGGGAACGTAATCAGGCTATTAGATGGTATAATTTCTATAATTTCAGAGGGATATGTATCCTGAAGGTAGAACCAATTTGAGATATATTACCTGATACATAAAAGTATATCGGCAAATGATGTCCCCTCCCCCCCCCTTGGTCCATTTTTCGTTTAACTTTGAATGTATTTTCCCTTTTTTCAAAGGGCCGCTTTGTAGACTTTGTATTCCCCTGTGGTCACAGTATGGCACTTGATACCTCTCATATGTGAGAACTTTCCGGTTCGAAACTAGCAGCAGTATTACCGATCCATTGAAATAGTCTATGCCAGATCAATGTGCTACAGCCTGGTGAGATGTATAAATTTTGATTGTTCATTTATACTTGATTAAAATGTTCAATATTGAAACCTATATGCCTATATCTAAATTCTCTGTATCTACCTCTATTCTGATAATGGAATTTGTGCATATTCGAGAAAAAATTCTATTGGATGCTCTTTATTTCATGTTTAAATGTATGTATTGATTTCTGTTTATTTTCCTATCATTTAGAGTCCGTCACAATCATTGCCTTTAAACTCCTGAAGAAACTCACATTCAGAGCGAAACATGTCGAGAACGGCAGATTGTTTTGGCATCTTTTGAATAGTTGCTTTTTGTTGCACGGTTCAATTGTGATATAACCGAGAAATTCCTTTGGGTGACACTGTTTATGTCTTAGTGTTCTTATCTACATGTCTTACTCCTGAAGTATGACATGAATATTTTAATGTGATTCAATATTAATAAATATTAATTTTATTCTATATAATTGTATAAAAAATTTTTTTGAATACACTGTCTATTAAATAGCACCTTAAAAGTCCCTGGGGAAGATCCTCCCCCTCCCCATTTTTCTTTAGGCCTAACAGCCTTTAGTTTCTGCTCACCATGTCACCTGCTGCTGTTCATGATCTCTTGGACTTCTGGACCAGATTGTACTCCCTTATATATGGACTCCTCAGGCCACCAAGTTTGCATGAAAATAATTGATGTGTATCCTGGGGGCCAAAGGCTTCGCCAATCTCTGCTGTTTCTCCAGCATTGCCTCCCTCTTTCTTTGGTTAGGACCCGTTAATAAATTTTTGGTTTGTTTTATTATACTCGCTTATGTGTGTTTTCCTTCAAAAAGGACAGTTTGTTTGTGAGGAGGCAGGTACATTTAAAAAATACAATGTGAAATTAACAAGAGACACCAAACAACCTCCTTGAGATTAAATAATACAAGATTATAATCGTGTTGTGGTAACTTGACACACAAAACACACCCAAAACTATTCTGGAGTAAAAAAAAAAATAAAAAAATAAAAAATAACACGAGATCAGGATTTAAAAAAAAAAAAAATTAATCTAAAAACATCAAAAAATTTAATTTTTTTCGGTAGATGTGACAAATAAAAATATTATCTTTATGAAATCACGATAAATAATAAAGAAAGAGGTTTGTGAGAACTCTGTATGAATATGAGCAGCAAAACAACTTCATTCTTCTAGCATTATAATATATATATAATATATATAGTGCGCTGCATTAAACTATTTAAAACATTGCAGCATGAAGAAAGTGCTATATCCATTATGAACGCTAATTTTACCAGACCGAGCAGTTCCATCTCAGAATTTATTCTGAGCATGCGTGGCACTTTGCGCATCGGAATTGTCCACACACAGTCGGAATTGACGCAAACGGATTGTGTTGTCGGAAAATTTTATAGCCTGCTCTCAAACTTTGTGTGTCGTAAATTCCAAAGGAAAAAGTCTGATGGAGGCCACACACGGTTGGAATTTCCGACAACAAGCTCCGATCGCACATTTTCCGTCGGAAAATCCAACCGTGTGTACAGGGCATAACTCAGAAGTGCAAAGGAAAGGGAGACACTGCTGCAGCAGTGTTGTCACCCTAGAAAAGGAAGTGTCTATGGATACACCATGGCATTAAAGTAGATGTGGATCCTGGCTAAATGACATTTAGGCTCGGTTAACATGTATGCAAATCGGATGCGTTTTTAACCGCCTTATTTTCATAACATGTGAATTGGACCGGCTTTCAATGGAGCCGAATGTATGTTTACGGTCGTTGTCCTGCTGGAGGATGAACCTCAGCCCCAGTCTCAAGTCTTTTGTAGACTCTAATGCCCCGTACACACGATTGGATTTTCCGACAACAAAACCGTGGATTTTTTTCCGAAGGATGTTGGCTCAAACTTGTCTTGCATACACACGGTCACACAAATGTTGTCGGAAATTCCGAGCGCCAAGAACGCGGTGACGTATAACACGTACGACGAGCCGAGAAAAAGGAAGTTCAATAGCCAGTGCAGCTCCTTTTGCTTGATTCAGAGCATGCGTGAACTTTTGTGCGACGGACTTTCCGACAACAAGTTTTGTTGTGGAAAAATTTAAGAGCCTGCTCTCAAACATTTGTGTGCAGAAATTCCGACAGCAAATGTTCGATGGAGCATACACATGGTCAGACTTTCCGACAACAAGCTCACATCGAACATTTCCCGTCGGAAATTCCGATCGTGTGTGCGCGGCATAACAGGTTTTCATCTAAGATTGTCCGGGGCAGCCGTGTTCCGTTTCTGAAAAGGGTCCTGTGCAATTTTGGGTCCTGTTTGGGTGCAAATTCAAGTAAACATTTGCACCTGAATTGCACCTGAACCAGTGAACAAAACCGCACCTGGGCTCCAGACTGCAAACTGCAGCTGAACATGTGTGAATCCAGCTTTAGTTTGCTAAAGCACTGTGTAAACAAATTCCATTTATTTTTAATTTTAAATTGTATTCTTAAATTTCTATAGTAAATCAGCCCTACTGCATCTGGTAGAGGTAAAGGAGAATTCCAGTCCTAATAAAATCGACTAGTATTTATAACTAACATCTGGTTATGTGCATTTATCAATTCATTTTATTGTAAGCTGCAGCATTCCTTCACTTAAAACCCTCGTGTTTTTTCACCTTAATGCATCCTATGCATTAAGGTGAAAAACACCTGGCAGTCACTGGCCCCCCAGCCCCCCCCCCCTTTTTACTTACCTGAGACCCTTCATCTCTTTGGCGGAGACGCGCTCTCCCTCTCTCCACGGGGTCCCAGCTCTTGATTGGATAGATTGATAGCAGCGCAGCCATTGGCTCCCGCCGCTGTCAATCAAATCCAATGACGTGAGCGCCGGGGGGTGGGGCCGAGTCCGGCATTGGTGTCTGTGGACGCTAATGCTGGACTCGGAGTGCGCCCGCAAGGTAATCCCCTCGGGAGAGAGCTTCTCCTAGGGGGTTATCAGATGTGGGGAGGAGCCACTAAGGCAGCCGGGGGACCCCAGAAGAGGATGTTCGGGGCCACTCTGTGCAAAACAAGCTGCACATTGGAGGTAAGACATGTTTGTTATTTAAAAAAAAAAAAAAAGATCCTTTACAATCACTTTAAGGATACAAATGACTTTACCAGCATGTGGTAACAAATGTAGTTAAGTCACTGTGCAGATGGCAGGGATCATTGTTGTATAGAAATGCATTACGTGGAAAGGCTAGTGCGTGTCTGAAGCCTAAGAAAACAACATTGTTTTCCAAGTAGCCATTCTTTCCTGTTATGTTAACAAATTTTATGGAACAATCATTTTTTTTCAAACAGTGCATGTAAGAATACTGCACAGGTGAGTGTTGTGCCTCACCTGGAATTCTCATTTAAAGGGAACGAATAGTAGTTATGCATAATATAATAGTTTTATCGATGACCCCGCGGGGTTGCTACGTGTTACAGCATCCACACATTTCACCCTGCTGCCAGACATCCATTAGACATACTTCTCAGTCAATGAAGAGTCTCTTGCTTGTTTTTTTGTTGTTGTTTTTATTGGGGGATTGAACATGGTTGGGGAAAAGGGACATCAGATGCCCATAGGATGCAATAGTACTTTGTAGAATAAAAGTAACTGTGTCACACTTCTCAGGATGAAGAAGAACAGGATGGCTGACCCTAAACTTGACAGACTTTTACCTCAGAACACTTCTTCCAGCTCACTTCCTCCAGCACGCTACTTCACTGTCCAATTTTAGTAAACCTGTCACACCATCAGAACATGACTCACTCTGAATAAATCCCAGTGTCTTTACTTGATGGCCCTTTGGCCCTGCAGTACCCCTTTGTGGTAGCAACCAATTTATTTGAGAAGAATAACTGTAGATGGATTACTGATCCCAGCAAGTCCGACTTACAAATCCTGCCCTCCGTCCTGGCTGCAGCGACTTGACGCAAACTCCCACAGTCTCTCCCTCTGGCTCTACATCCAGATCCCTTGGCATGCCTCTTCCAGATCATTCTACTGTGCTTTCCACTCACCGACACCTGCCCTGGATCCTTCCTGAATGACTTTACATGGACCAACTGTCTCCCCCAGCTCCTGTTCCAGGACACCTCTCCATGACCGTGTAAGGAGAGGCTCCCTCCCAGCTCCCCGTGGTGGATCCTCCTTATTGTTTTCTTGGGATATCTCTATCCCAAATCCCCTTTCCTATACTCCCGAGCTCCCCGCCTGAGACACAACAGTCTAACACTCCATCATCCAGTTCACCCAGCCAACAACTCATCCCCCCAGCAGGCTGACCATGTTATATGTAGGAGACCTGCCCCCTGCCAATCCTAGTTGGGGATTGGTCAGAGCTCCTTACATGCACCCCATGTCACTCCAGCTCTCTGCCCTGCCCCTTTTCCAGAACATTCTCCCTGGAAACAGAGGAGGCGCCCAAGAGCCAAAGTACATGTCAGTCACCTACTGCTATAGTAAACCACTCCCCTGCCCCCTGATCAAAACAAAAAGGCCTAGCTCACAGCATAGGCCTGCTTAAATTTACCTGTGCTGGTCCAGGTTGATGTCACCATCCAGCCTCTTCCCCCCTTCCAATCTACTGAGAACACTTTGGATTCATTGAGAAGAAGCAAAGCAATCTCTGAATGGAGCCCATGCCAAGTGACAGACCTTCTATGTTCAGAATGCAGCAGGACAGCTGCTTGGCACAGGACCCAGAAGCAAGTGGAAATCACTGGAGTAGCACTGTCTACTTTATGGTTTCCAGCTCCCAAGGGTATCAGCCAGGTATGGTATATACATAGTTACATTGGTCCAAACTGGACCAATGTAACTATGGAAAAATATATATGACTGGAATTTTTCTTTAACCTCAAGTAAGGTGGGCTATAACACCCAGCCGTTGCACATATGTGTCCACAGACACATAAGATTGCGTTCTGAGAGTACGCTCCCAGCACACTGACCAAGCTGTCACCAATGGCTCTTGGTCAAGGCTATTGATTGGGAGCCAGCAGGACAGACTCCTGATAATGTCAACACTGTGAGAGCCACCCTGGACTAATTTGGCACTTATTAATACCCCATTTTGTTCAAATTAGGCCACAAAGACACACAGAGATAACTTTTAACAGCTGACTTATCTGTTCTCCTCCATGCTGCTTACAATAATTTCTGGCAGGGATGCGTGCTCTCAAATGCACCAGATCATTGTATTAGGAACTACCTTTCCCATCAGTCATCACACATGATTTTCCCTTCAGTTTTGGAAGTTGGCTGATGTGAGGACACTGACATACACAGTGAGCTCAATCAGGCCACACAAATAAGACCTGCCTCTGCTCCACCTCCCAGGGAAGTCAACCCATTCCGCTGCCAATCAATTACCAGAGCGGAGGTGGGTTATCTATATGTAGCTTGTGCATGTAGGCTTTTACTAGTTTTCCTTAACCCTTTTTATAAAAAAAAAACACCACTACCACAGATTTAAAAAGCTAATGCTGATGTTGTCACACTCTTAGAGGAATGACCGATCCCCTTTATCTCACACCCTCAGTGCTATGTAATTTAAGGTTAATGTGTTTTTTTATTGTATTTAATATATTTTTTTATCTTGTTTAATAATTTTTTTTGTGTATTTTTTCTTTTGTAGCCTTTTCAAATGTTTTGTTTAGATTTTTTTTATTGACAGCACCTCTTGTAAAGGTCCACTATATAGCCCCAGAAAAAGAGCAAAGTCTCAAAACATGTCTGTCTCTGGGCAGGCAAAATTGGTTGCAATCAGATTCTATGTCTTCCTTAACTGGTTGCCGCCCGGCCACAGTACATTTACTGCAGTAGGGTGGTACGAGCAGGCTGGATCATGTACATATACGTCATCCAGCTTAGAGGCACACAGTGGCTAAGGGATCATGTGATCGCTATGTAATCACACATGATCACATTGTGAACAAAGCTGTTATTAATTAATTTTATTCATAACAGCTGCAATTCCTATACTGATTCTGTGATTGGCCCACAGCTATCATATGGTACCTGGGCCAATCACAACACCCTGTATTTTGTGATAGTTGTGGGCCAATCACAGCACACCATAGTAATCATGGCTGTTATGAATGTAACCCATTCATGACAGTTCACCATTGCTGTTACAGTGAGCATCACTGTAACAACAAACAAAGTGTAAAAAAAAAAATCTCTGATCACCCCCTCTCCCCAGAGTAGTACAGTGTCACTATGGTGACACTGGTGATACTAAACTACTCTGATGAAAGTATTAAAAAAAAAGTAATCTTTTTTTTAATTCAAATATTTTAACATTATATATACTGTATTTATTGGCGTATAACACTCACTTTTTCACCCTAAAAATTGGGTGCAAATAGCATGTGCGTGTTATACGCAAATACTTCAATTTTAGATGCCTCGGAGGGGACAGGGAGGGGGGCGGGATTAGCGCTGTCAGATTACATACAGAATCTCCTGTTTACTTGGCGGCCTCTGTAATAGGAAGTCCCGTCTCCTGGGCCGCCATTGGACCTCTGTTCTGTCTGTCATAGGAGATTCTCACTGTATATAATCTTTCGGCGCTCGTCCTGCCCCCCTCCCTGTCCCCTCTAGGCTGCAAATGGGCATCAATCAGGCTGCACTGATGGCAATGGTGAGGCTGCTGCATTGATGTGGATTGATGAGGTTGCATTGATGGCACTTGTGAGACTGCAGATGGGCATTGATGGGGCTGCATTGGTGGCAATGGTGAGACTGCAGATGGGCACTGACCCTTATTTTGCTTCAAAGTTCCTTATTTAAAATTTAATTTTTTTTCCCTGAAACTTCCCTCTTAAAGTTAATGTGCATGTTATACACCTGTGCGTGTTATACGCCGATAAATACGGTATATATATATATATATATATATATATATATATATATATATATATATATATATATACAGTGGGGACGTAAAGTATTCAGACACCCTTAAATTTTTCACTCTGTTATATTGCAGCCATTTGCTAAAATCATTTAAGTTTGTTTTTTTTCCTCATTAATGTACACACAGCACCCCATATTGACAGAAAATCACACAGAATTGTTGACATTTTTGCAGATTTATTAAAAAAGAAAAACTGAAATATCACATGGTCCTAAGTATTCAGACCCTTTGCTGTGACACTCATATATTTAACTCAGGTACTGTCCATTTCTTCTGATCATCCTTGAGATGGTTCTACACCTTCATTTGAGTTCAGCTGTGTTTGATTATACTGGGACGACCAGAACCCTTCCTAGAGCTGGCCATCCGGCCAAACTGAGCTATCGAGGGAGAAGAGCCTTGGTGGGAGAAGTAAAGAAGAACCCAAAGATCACTGTGGCTGAGCTCCAGAGATGCAGTCGGGAGATGGGAGAAAGTTGTACAAAGTCAACCATCACTGCAGCCCTCCACCAGTTGGGGTTTTATGGCAGAGTGGCCCGACGGAAGCCTCTCTTCAGTGCAAGACACATGAAAGCCCACATGGAGTTTGCTAAAAAAAACCTGAAGGACTCCAAGATGGTGAGAAATAAGATTCTCTGGTCTGATGAGACCAAGATAGAACTTTTTGACCTTAATTATAAGTGGTATGTGTGGAGAAAACCAGGCACTGCTCATCACCTGTCCAATACAGTCCCAACAGTGAAGCATGGTGGTGGCAGCATCATGCTGTGGGGGTGTTTTTCAGCTGCAGGGACAGGCCGACTGGTTGCAATCGAGGGAAAGATGAATGCGGCCAGGTACAGGGATGTCCTGGACGAAAACCTTCTCCAGAGTGCTCAGGACCTCAGACTGGGCTGAAGGTTTAGGTTCCAACAAGACAATGACCCTAAGCACACAGCTAAAATAACGAAGGAGTGACTTCATAACAACTCCGTGACTGTTCTTGAATGGCCCAGGCAAAGCCCTGACTTAAACCCAATTGAGACCTAAAAATGGCTGTCCACCAACGTTTACCATCCAATCTGACAGAACTGGAGAGGATCTGCAAGGAGGAATGGCAGAGGATCCCCAAATCCAGGTGTGAAAAACTTGTTGCATCATTCCCAAAAAGACTCATGGCTGTATTAGATCAAAAGGGTGCTTCTACTAAATACTGAGCAAAGGGTCTGAGTACTTAGGACCATGTGATATTTCAGTTTTTCTTTTTTAATAAA
This sequence comes from Aquarana catesbeiana, assembly GCF_042186555.1. NCBI lineage: Eukaryota > Metazoa > Chordata > Amphibia > Anura > Ranidae > Aquarana > Aquarana catesbeiana. The sequence continues at coordinate 322,360,970 of NC_133329.1, forward strand.
TCTGCAAAAATGTCAACAATTCTGTGTTTTTCTCTCAATATGGGGTGCTGTGTGTACATTAATGAGGAAAAAAAAGTGAACTTAAATGATTTTAGCAAATGGCTGCAATATAATTAAGAGTGAAAAATTTAAGGGGGTCTGAATACTTTCCGTCCCCACTGTGTATATATACATATATATATATATATATATATATATATATATATATATATATATATATATATATATATATATGTATATATATATATATATATATGTATATATGTATATATATATATATATATGTATATATATATATATATATGTATATATATATATATATATGTATATATATATATATATATATATATATATATATATATACACAGTGGGGACGGAAAGTATTCAGACCCCCCTTAAAAGTTTTTCACACCTGGATTTGGCTGCAATTAAGCTGCCCTCTAGAGGACACCCTGCCTCGTTGGAGTTGTGACTCCTCTTCCTCCTCTTCTATCAGGCACCGAAGTAGAGTCAGTGACCTCATCATTCCCTCCATCCTTGTCACTGGAGCAAACTTGGCAGTATGCTGCAGCTGAGGGAACATGACTGCCAGTTTCTTGTCCTTCTTGGGCACCCCCTCTCTCTAGGCTCACATTACTCCCTTCCTCAACCTGGGAACCAACATCGGAGCCTTCCAATCGCTGCGCATCCTCCAGCAGCATGTACCCGACACTGTGATTGAATAGCTCGGGGGACTCCTCTGTGCAAGATGGTGGGGCTACGGAAGGAGTGACTGTGGACAAGGAGCTGGTGGAATAGGCCATTTTGGCAGCTGTATTGGAAAGCAAACTACTCTGAGCCTGGGTGACAGAGGATGAGGAGGATGAGGACGGCTTTGTTATCCACTCCACCAACTGTTCTGCATGTTCTGACTCAATAACACAGCCAGCAGCAGAAAAAAAGGACAAGTGTGCCCCACAGCCACCTGCAGAGGATGCACCATGTCCACGACCAGCATTGTTGACTGTAGACACAGACCACCAGAACAGTAGTAGCAACTTTACTACGGCTGCACTATATTGTGTACTGTGTACACCACCAGAAAGGTAGTAACAACTGCACTATGGTTGCACTGTATTGTGTACTGTGTACACCACCAGAAAGGTAGTAGCAGTTGTACTACGGCTGCGCCATATTGTGTACTGTGTACACCCCCAGAAAAGTAGTAGCAACTGCACTATGGCTGCACTGTATTTGTACTGTGTACACCACCAGAAAAGTAGTAGCAACTGCACTAAGGCTGCACTGTATTGTGTACTATGTACACCACCAGAAATGTAGTAGCCGCTGCACTACGGCTGCACTGTATTGTGTACACCACCAGAAATGTAGTGGCCGCTGCACTACGGCTGCACTGTATTGTGTACTGTGTACACCCCCAGAAAAGTAGTAGCAACTGCACTACGGCTGCACTGTATTTGTACTGTGTACACCACCAGAAAAGTAGTAGCAACTGCACTAAGGCTGCACTATATTGTGTACTGTGTACACCACCAGAAATGTAGTAGCCGCTGCACTACGGCTGCACTGTATTGTGTACACCACCAGAAATGTAGTAGCTGCTGCACTACGGCTGCACTGTATTGTGTACTGTGTACACCCCCAGAAAAGTAGTAGCAACTGCACTACGGCTGCACTGTATTTGTACTGTGTACACCACCAGAAAAGTAGTAGCAACTGCACTACGGCTGCACTGTATTGTGTACTGTGTACGCCACCAGAAGTGTAGTAGAAACAGTACACCACGGAATGCACTGTAGATATGCATGGTGTTCCTCTGCATGGTGTTCAGCTAAAGCTACCTGTAGAAGATTGGTGGTGTTTTTCTGATCCTATCACTACCACAGGCAGCTACATTATTTTTTAATGTAGTGCGACACAAGTTAGTGTAGTGAGACCTCTGCACAGTGTTCAGCTAAAGCTACAAGTTAGTGTAGTGCGACCTCTGCACAATGTTCAGCTAAAGCTACAAGTTAGTGTAGTGTGACTTCTGCACAGTGTTCAGCTAAAGCTACAAGTTAGTGTAGTGCGACCTCTGCACAGTGTTCAGCTAAAGCTACAAGTTAGTGTAGTGCGACTTCTGCACAGTGTTCAGCTAAAGCTACAAGTTAGTGTAGTGCGACCTCTGCACAGTGTTCAGCTAAAGCTACAAGTTAGTGTAGTGCGACTTCTGCACAGTGTTCAGCTAAAGCTACAAGTTAGTGTAGTGCGACCTCTGCACAGTGTTCAGCTAAAGCTACAAGTTAGTGTAGTGCGACCTCTGCACAGTGTTCAGCTAAAGCTACAAGTTAGTGAAGTGCGATCTCTGCACAGTGTTCAGCTAAAGCTACAAGTTAGTGAAGTGCGACCTCTGCACAGTGTTCAGCCAAAGCTACCTGTAGAAGGTTGGTGTTGTTTTCCTGATCCTATCACTACCGCAGGCAGCTACATTATTTACACGTTAGTGTAGTGTGGCCTCTGCACAGTGTTCAGCTAAAGCTACCTGTAGAAGGTTGGTGGTGTTTTCCTGATTCTATCACTACCGCAGGCAGCTACATTATTTAACCACTTACCAACCGGCCCATAGCCGAATGACGGCTGCAGGGCGGTTGGATAACTCTGGGAGGACGTACTATGACGTCCTCCCAGAATTCCCCTCTCGCGCGCCCCCTGGGGCGCGCACCCGAACACATCCGTGACCGCCGGGTCCAGAGGACCCGGCGCATCACGGATCCCGGTAAATGGCCGCTGATCGCAGCCGTTTACCATGTGATTGCGCCGTCAAATGACAGCGCGATCACATGTAAACAGACCGGCGTCATCTGATGACGCCGGTTCCTCTCCTCCCCTCCTGTGTACCGATCGGTACACAGTGAGCGGGGAGGGGGATGGATGGATGTCTGCAGCGCTGCGGGCTGTATGTGTAGTGCCCACAGCGCTGCACAGAGACATCCAGCCATCCATCCATCCATGCTCAGCCATCCCTCACTACTATGCAATGCTGTGCAATACTCTGCAATACCCCCACAATACTCTGCAATGCTGTGCAATACTCTGCAATGCCCTCACAATACTCTGCAATGCTGTGCAATACTCTGCAATGCTGTGCAATACTCTGCAATGCCCCCACAATACTCTGCAATGCTGTGCAATACTCTGCAATGCCCCCACAATACTCTGCAATGCTGTGCAATACTCTGCAATGCCCCCACAATACTCTGCAATGCTGTGCAATACTCTGCAATGCCCCCACAATACTCTGCAATGCTGTGCAATACTCTGCAATGCCCCCACAATACTCTGCAATGCTGTGCAATACTCTGCAATGCTGTGCAATACTCTGCAATGCTGTGCAATACTCTGCAATGCCCCCACAATACTCTGCAATGCTGTGCAATACTCTGCAATGCCCCCACAATACTCTGCAATGCTGTGCAATACTCTGAAATGCCCCCACAATACTCTGCAATGCTGTGCAATACTCGGCAATGCCCCCACAATACTCTGCAATGCTGTGCAATACTCTGTAATGCCCCCACAATACTCTGCAATGCCCCCACAATACTCTGCAATGCCCCCACAATACTCTGCAATGCTGTGCAATACTCTGCAATGCCCCCACAATACTCTGCAATGCCCCCACAATACTCTGCAATGCTGTGCAATACTCTGCAATGCCCCCACAATACTCTGCAATGCCCCCACAATACTCTGCAATGCTGTGCAATACTCTGCAATGCCCCCACAATACTCTGCAATGCTGTGCAATACTCTGCAATGCCCCCACAATACTCTGCAATGCTGTGCAATACTCTGCAATGCCCCCACAATACTCTGCAATGCCCCCACAATACTCTGCAATGCTGTGCAATACTCTGCAATGCCCCCACAATACTCTGCAATGCCCCCGCCATACTCTGCCATGCCCCCGCCATACTCTGCCATACCCCGCCATACCCCGCCATACTCCGCCATACTCCGCCATACCCCGCCATACTCCGCCATACCCCGCCATACTCCGCCATACCCCGCAATACCCCGCCTTACTCCGCAATACCCTGCCATACCCCGCCATACTCCGCAATACCCCGCCATACTCCGCAATACACCGCCATACCCTGCCATGCTGAGCCATGCTCAGCTGTACTCGCCCTCTGTATGTGGCCAGGCTGTGGAAGTCTCACACATGTGGTATCGCCGTACTCAGGAGGAGCAGGAGAATCTATTTTGGGGTGTCATTTTTGGTATGTACATGTAATGTGGTAGAAATATTGTATAAATGGACAACTTTGTGTTAAAAAAAAAAAAAGCGTTTTAACCACTTCCCGCCCACCGGCCGTCATACAACGTCCTTGACTTTGTGCGGAGATATCTGAATGATGGTTGCAGCTACAGGCATCATTCAGATATCAGCTTTTTCAGCCGGCGATTCCCTACACCATAAGAATGATCATAACGGCTGTTCCACTGCTTGATCGTTCTTGCGGGAGGCGAGAGGGGATGTCCCCCCCCTCCCGCGCTTCTACCGACTCACCGCTACAATCGAAGCAAGGATCGTTTTTTTTTTTTTTTTATTTCAGGCTTCCCAGCCTAGAGGTGAGATGTGGGGTCTTATTGACCCCATATCTCACTTTAAAGAGGACCTGTCATGCCATATTCCTATTACAAGGATATTTATATTCCTTGTAATAGGAATAAAAGTGGTCAAAATTTTTTTTTTTTTGGAAAAAACCATCAAACTAAAATAAATAAAGTAAAATGAACAATAAAAAAAAAAAATTTTTTTAAAGCGCCCCTGTCCCTGTGTGCTCGCATGCAGAAGCGAACGCATACGTAAGTCCAGCCCACATATGAAAACGGTGTTCAAACCACACATGTGAGGTATCGCTGCGATCGGTAGAGCGAGAGCAATAATTTTCGCCCTAGACCTCCTCTGTAAAAAAAAAAGTAAAAAAAAAAACCTTGATTTTGCAAAGAATTGTGGGAAAAAATGACAACTTCAAAAAACTCACCATGCATCTTTCCAAATACCTTGGAATGTCTTCTTTCCAAAAAGGGGTCATTTGGGGGGTATTTGTACTTTTCTGGAATGTTAGGGTCTCAAGAAATTAGATAGGCCGTCAGTACTTCAGGTGTGATCAATTTTCAGATATTCGCACCATAGCTTTTGGACTCTATAACTTTCACAAAGACCAAATAATATCCACCGATTTGGGTTAATTTTACCAAAGATATGTAGCGGTATAAATTTTGGACAAAATATATGAAGAAAAATTACTAATTTGCAAAATATTATAACAGAAATGAAGAAAAATGTATTTTTTTACAGATTTTTCTGTCTTTTTTTTTTTACGGCGCAAAAAATAAAGAACCCAGCGGTGATTAAATACCACCAAAAGAAAGCTCCATTTGTGTGAAAAAAAGGACACAAATTTCATATAGATACAGTGTTGCATGACTGAGTAATTGTCATTCAAAATGTGAGAGCACCAAAAGCTGAAAATTGGTCTGGGTAGGAAGGGGGTTTAAGTGTCCAGTTGTCAAGTGGTTAAACGTTAGTGTAGTGCGACCTCAGCACAGTGTTCAGCTAAAGCTACAAGTTAGTGTAGTGCGACCTCTGCACAGTGTTCAGCTAAAGCTACAAGTTAGTGTACTGCGACCTCTGCACAGTGTTCAGCTAAAGCTACAAATTAGTGCAGTGCGACCTCTGCACAGTGTTCAGCTAAAGCTACAATTTACTGTAGTGCGACCTCTGCACAGTGTTCAGCTAAAGCTACCTGTAGAAGGTTGGTGTTGTTTTCCTGATCCCATCAATACCGCAGGCTACCTGTGGAAGGTTGGTGTTGTTTTCCTGATCCCATCAATACCGCAGGCATTATTTACACGTTAGTGTAGTGCGACCTCTGCACAGTGTTCAGCTAAAGCTACCTGTAGAAGGTTGGTGTTATTTTCCTGATCCTATCACTACCGCAGGCAGCTACATTACTTACACGTTAGTATAGTGCGACCTCTGCATAGTGTTCAGCTAAAGCTACAAGTTAGTGTAGTGTGACCTCTGCACAGTGTTCAGCTAAAGCTACAAGTTAGTGTAGTGCGACCTCTGCACAGTGTTCAGCTAAAGCTACCTGTAGAAGGTTGGTGTTGTTTTCCTGATCCTATCACTACCGCAGGCAGCTACATTATTTACACATTAGTGTAGTGTGACCTCTGCACAGTGTTCAGCTAAAGCTACCTGTAGAAGGTTGGTGTTGTTTTCCTGATCCTATCACTACCGCAGGCAGCTACATTATTTACATGTTCGTGTAGTGCAACCTCTGCACAGTGTTCAGCTAAAGCTACAAGTTATTGTAGTGCGACCTCTGCACAGTGTTCAGCTAAAGCTACCTGTAGAAGATTGGTGGTGTTCTCATACTAATAATACTACAGGCAGGCAGTTGATTTTGCTAGCTGCAGTATCAGTATATATATATATATATATATATATATATCCCAGCTTAGTGCAGCTACTCTCACTGCAGGCCATTAGTATGTCTGGAAGGCCAACAAGGAGAGGCAGACAGTCACAAGCCAATAAAAGAGGGCAAGCAGGCTCTGTGTCTAGAGGCAACAGTGCTGGTCATGGACACGCATCCTCATTAGCACGTGGCCGTGAGACATGCTTGGCCGTTTTTTCGGCAGCTGGCCGTGTTGAGCCGCAACATGAGTGGATGACCAAGCCGTCCTCATCCTCCTTATCCTCTCTCACCCATGCTCAGGATACTTTGTCTGGCAAAGCAGCTGCCAACGCGGCCTCTTCCCTCGGCTCAATGGCATCAGTGACTCCTTCCCTAGCCCAACCATGTCCTCCTGAGGAGTCCCTCGAACTGTTTGACCACAGTGTTGGGTACATTCTCCAGGAGGATGCCCAGCGTTTAGAAGGCTCTGATGATGATACTGAGCTAGATGAAGGCAGTAACGTGAGCACGGACAGAGGGGGTGCCCAAGAAGGACAGCAATCTGGCAGTCATGTTCCCCCTGCTGCAGCATACTGCCAGGTTTGCTCCAGTGATGAGGAGGGAGGGGATGATGAGGTCACTGGCTCAACGTGGGTGCCTGATAGGAGAGGGGTGGAGGAGGAGGAGGCACATCACCAAAGAGGCAGGATGCCCTTCAGGGGCCAGCCTAAGGGCAGCACACTGGCTGCATCACACCTTAGAGCTCCGCATGTGCAGGGCGCTGCTGTCTCTGCGCGTTATTCCAAAAGTTCTTTGTTCTGTGCCTTTTTTGAGGCAAGTGCATCAGATGGCATCGCTGCTATTTGCAACATATGTCTCAAGCGTATCTCGCGTGGCCAAAACATCTCCCGCTTGGGCACCACTTGCTTGACCAGACATATGTTGACCTGCCATGCAGTTTGTTGGCAAGCGTACCTAAAAGATCCACACCAAAAAACAAAGAGGACCTCTCCTTACTCCTCATCAGTTGGGATCTCCAACCCCACTATACCCCACTATACCTTCAGCCCTCTCTGAGACCTGCACTGAGAGGAATGAAGGTGTAGAATTAGGTGCTGCACCGCAAAAAGAAGTTCGCTCCCAGCCATCCACATGCCCAGTGGTTGAATGCTAGCTTGGCAAAATTGCTAACACTTCAACTGCTACCTTTTCAGTTGGTAGACTCTGTCCCCTTCCGTGAGTTTGTGGAATGTGCGGTTCCTCAGTGGCAGGTTCCCAAACGCCACTTTTTCTCACAGAAGGCGATTTCGGCTCTCTACTGGCATGTGGAAGGCAATGTCTTGGCCTCGCTGGACAGGGCGGTCAGCGGTAAGGTGCATATTACCGCTGACTCATGGTCCAGCAGGCATGGACAGGGACGTTACTTAAGTTTCACGGCGCATTGGGTGACTCTTCTGGCAGCTGGGAAGGATGCAGGACAAGGTGCAGTAGTGTTGGAGGTTGTTCCACCACCACGCCTCCAAAATGCTACTACTAGTGATTCTGACACACCTCTCTCCTCCTACAAAGGACCGTAGGCGTTCAAGGGGCTACGCAAGTACGCAGGCCAAAAGATGCCATGTGGTGCTTGAGCTGGTGTGCTTGGGGGACAGGAGCCACACTGGGGCAGAGGTTCTTTCAGCTCTGCAGGGGCAGGTTCAGAGGTGGTTGACGTCACGCCAACTTAAGGCAGGAATGGTGGTTTGCGACAATGGCACCAACCTCCTCTCTGCCCTCCGACAGGGACAAATGACCCATGTGCCCTGTTTGGCTCACGTCCTTAACTTGGTGGTGCAGCGGTTCTTGGGCAGTTACCCGGGCTTACAGGATGTCCTGAGGCAGGCCAGGAAAGTCTGTGTGCATTTTCGCAGGTCATATAATGCCAGTGCTCGGCTGGCAGACCTCCAAAAGGAATTTAACCTGCCCAAGAACCGCCTAATCTGTGACATGCCCACCAGGTGGAACTCAATGTTGGCCATGCTGCAGCGGCTGCACACGCAGCAGAGGGCCATCAATGAGTACCTGTGCAACTATGGCACCAGGACAGGGTCAGGGGAGCTTGTTTTTTTTTCCCCACACCAGTGGGCCATGATCATGGATGCATGCACTGTCCTGTCACCATTTGAGGAGGCCACGAGGATGATGAGCAGCGACAGTGCATGCACCAGTGACACTGTCCCCCTTGTCCACCTGTTGGAGCACACGCTGCGTGGAATAATGGACAGGGCACTTGAGGCAGAACAGAGGCAGGAAGAGGAGGACTTCCTTAGCTCTCAAGGACCCCTTTATCCAGACAGTGTTCCTGCGTGCCCGCCGATCACACAGGAAGAGGACGAGGAGGAAGAGGAGGAGGAGGAGGAAGATTGTGTCAGTATGGAGGTGGAGCCTGGCACTCAGCATCAGCAGCAGATTTTAAGGGATCATTTACAGTTCCAAGAAACACATGGACTTGTACGTGGCTGTGAGGAGGTGGCTGCGGATCATGTCGTCCTTAGTGACCCAGAGGACTCCGGACCGAATGCCTCAGCAAACCTACGCTGCATGGCCTCCCTGATCCTGCAAAGCCTGCATAAGGATCCTCGTATTCATGGTATCAAGGAGAAGGAACAATACTGGCTGGCAACCCTCCTTGATCCACGTTACAAGGGTAAGGTTACGGACCTTATCTTGCCGTTGCAGAGGGAGCAGAGGATGAAACATCTTCGGGAGGCCTTGCAGAAAGGTCTGTGCAACGCGTCCCCAGAGACTGGGAGGTTACAAACTCCTGTTTCTGGACAACGTGTTTCTGAGGCTTCGGTCAGTCAAAGAAGGAGCGGTGGAGAAGGTGGCCGTCTGTCCAATGCGTTCAGACAATTTTTTAGTCCGCAGCCCCAAGGTATGATCGGTTCCAGCAACCATTGCCAGCGTCTGTTTTACATGGTGCAGGAATACCTAGGGGCAAGATCTGACCTGGACACCTTTCCCACCGAAAATCCTCTGGGTTACTGGGTCTTGAGGATGGATCACTGGCCAGAGCTTGCACAGTATGCAATTGAGCTACTGGCCTGTCCTTCATCCAGTGTTCTTTCAGAACGCACATTCAGTGCTGCTGGAGGCTTTGTAACTGATCACAGGGTGCGTCTGTCCACCGAATCGGTCGATCGACTGACCTTCATAAAAATGAATCAGTCTTGGATCACCACCAGCTACCAAGCACCTGATGCTAAGGTACCCGAATATTTTTTTTTGAAATGTCAGATCCCTTCAAAGACTGCCTATGCTGATGCTGAGTGACTATCCTGTTATGCTGAGTAAATATCCTCTTCCTCCTCAATGATCATGCTGATAGCTTGTAAGAACATTTTTGGTTCTGGGCGCCGCCACCAGTGCCCAATTTTTCAGCCCCTGTTTAACTGGGGCATGTAATTACAATTTTTGATGCAATTCTTTGCAGCAGGGCTAGTTCCTGCACTCCAACTAGAGTATCTGTGAGGGGTTGCAGTGTTGTGGCACCAGCACCAGTGCCTAAGGCCCAATTTTTCAGCCCCTGTTTAACAGGGGCGTGTAATTACAATTTTTGATGCAATTCTTTGCAGCAGGGCTAGTTCCTGCGCTCCAACTAGAGTATCTGTGAGGGGTTGCAGTGTTGTGGCACCAGCAACAGTGCCTAAGGCCCAATTTTTCAGCCCCTGTTTAACAGGGCGTGTAATTACAATTTTTGATGCAATTCTTTGCAGCAGGGCTAGTTCCTGCACTCCAACTAGAGTATCTGTGAGGGGTTGCAGTGTTGTGGCACCAGCACCAGTGCCTAAGGCCCAATTTTTCAGCCCCTGTTTAATAGGGGCGTGTAATTACAATTTTTGATGCAATTCTTTGCAGCAGGGCTAGTTCCTGCGCTCCAACTAGAGTATCTGTGAGGGGTTGCAGTGTTGTGGCAGGGGGACATGTAATTAGAATTTTTGATCTAATATTTCACAACAGGGCCCGTTTCTGTGCCCACCAAGAGTAACTGTGAGGACTTACAGTGTTGTGGCACCAGCACCACCACCACCACCACCAAAGGCCCAATTTTTCTGCCCCGTTCAACAGGGGCATGTAATTACAATTCTTGATCTAATATTTCACAGCAGGGCCCTGTGAGGGCTTACAGTGTTGTGGCCACAACAACACCAAAGGCCCAAATTTCTGCTAAGTATATAGGCAAGCCCCTACTTTCAAACATCCAAACGACTCCTACTTGCAAACGGAAGGAGACAACAGGAAGTGAGATGAAATCTACCCCTAGGAAGGGAAATTCTCTCCTGTAAGAGTTACTATGGGAAAAACTTTTCTCCTTTACACTGATGCTTTATCACCAATCCTTGTTTCACTAAAAACCCCAAATTTTCAAAAAACATTTGTCATTGGGACAAAAAGTGAGGTGAAATCTTCTAAAGAGGAGCACAGACAGCAAAACAAATGTCACAGGGGTGATAACCCTTCCCTATGTTTTCCAAAAAGCTTAAAATAGATTTTTTGGCTGGAGCTAATCATGTTAAAAATGTACCAGTTCAAAATTACAAACAGATTCTACATAACAACAAACCTACAGTCCCTGTCTTGTTTGCACCGCCTGTATACTGCTGTTCAGAGTATATAGGGCCTGGGGGCCCCACACCTTTCCTTTTTTAATTTGGGTACGGGGTTCCCCTTAATATCCATACAAGACCCAAAGGGCCTGGTAATGGACTAGGGGGGTACCCATGCCGTTTGTCTCACTGATTTTCATCCATATTGCCAGGACCCGACATTACATTAAAGCCGCAAGCAGTTTTAAATGACTTTTATTCCTTTAAAAATGTCATTTTGTGCAGGGACTGTTCTAAGCACGGGAAACACGCGCCACTTTACAGGCATACTACAGACACCCCCCAGGTATGATATTTAAAGGAATATTTCCCTTTTTTTTTTTACTTTAAGCATCATTAAAATCGCTGCTCCCAAAAAAAGCGTTTTTAAAACTTTTTTTTGCATTGATGTCCCCTGGGGCAGGACCCGGGTCCCAAAACCCTTTTTAGGACAATACCATGCAAATTAGCCTTTAAAATGAGCACTTTTGATTTGGAACGTTTGAACCCCATAGACGTCAATGGGGTTCTAACATTTGTGCAAATTTTCGGTCTGGTGCGAACCGAACCGGGGGGTGTTTGGCTCATCCCTAGTGGTGATTCTGCCACAGCTCTCTCCTCCACCCTCTCCTCTTCTTCTTCCTCTATGGCCTCTTCTGCAGATTTGTCCTCTGAACTAGCAGTGCTCCGCAAGCATTCAAGGGGCTACACAAGCACTCAGACAAAAAGATGCCATGCGGTGCTTTAGTTGGTCTGCTTAGGGGACAGGAGGCACACTGGGGCAGAGAAGCTGTCAGCTGTGCAGGGGTAGACTCAGAGGTGGTTGACGCCACACCAGCTTCAACCAGGAATGGTTGTATGTGACAATGGCACACGTCCTGAATTTGGTGGTGCAGTGCTTCTTGAGCAGGTACCCAGGCTTACAGGATCTCCTGAGGCAGGCCAGAAAAGTCTGTGGTCATTTCAGCTGGTCATACAATGCCAGTGCTCGGCTGGCTGACATTCAAAGGGAATGCAATCTGCCCACCAACTGCCTCATTTGTGACATGCCCACCAGGTGGAACTCAACAATGGCAATTCTGCAGCAGCTGCACACACAGCCATCAATGAGTACCTGTGTGAGTATGGCACCAGGACAGGGTCAGGGGAGCTTGGCTTCTTTTTGCCATGCCGGTGGCTACTGATCAAGGATGCATGCACTGTCCTGTCACCATTTGAGGAGGCTCCGAGGATGGTGAGCAGCGACAATGCATGCATCAGTGATATTGTGCCTCTTGTCTTTCTGTAGGAGCACATGCTTTGTGGAATAATGGACAGGGTACTTGAGCCAGAACAGCTGGAGGAAGAGGAGGACTTCCTTACCTCTCAAGGCCCCCTTTATCCAGATAGTATTCCTGCAGGCCCACCAAACACACAGGAAGAAGAGGAGGAGGAGGAGGAGGAGGATTGTGTCAGCATGGACGTGGAGGATAACACTCAGCAGCAGTCTTGAAGGGATTGTTTTTAGTCCCCAGAAACCCAAGGAGTTGTACATGGCTGAGAGGAGGTTATTACAGATCATGTGATCATTAGTGACCCAAAGGACTCAGAATCGAATGCCTCTGCAAACTTACGCTGCATGGCCTCCTTGATTCTGCAAAGCCTGCGAAAGGACCCTAGGATTCGTTGTATCAAGGAGAGGGATCATTACTCAGTGGCGTCACTAAGGTTGGTGTCACCTGGTGCGGCAAAACATGGTGTCACCCCCCATCCTGCCCAGCGCCCTGCAGGCAGCGCATGGTCACGGGGCGCACCCCCAAACGGCCCCTGTAAATCATTGTATAGGGCAGTATAGTGGCAGAATAGGTTGGCATAAGGCAGGTGTCTATATTGCCGGGACTCGACAATACCTTACAGCCGCAAGCAGTTTTAAATGACTTTTCCTTTAGAAATGTCATTTTGCTGTGGTATTGTTCTAAACACGGTAAAACTGTGCCACTTTACAGGCATACTATAGACACCCCCCAGCAAGATATTTAAAGGAATATTTCATTTTTATTGTTTCACTTTAAGCATTCTTAAAATCACTGCTCTCACTGCTGTTTTTAAAACTTTTTTTGCATTGATACATGTCCCCTGGGGCAGGACCCGGGTCCCCAAACACTTTTTATGACAATAACTTGCATATAAGCCTTTAAAATTAGCATTTTTGGTTTTTCATGTTTGTGTCCCATAGACTTTAACGGTGTTCTAACAAACTTTTTGCATGTTCACATGTTCTGCTGTGAACCGAACTAGGGGGTGTTCGGCTCATCTCTAGTCTGGAGACATGCTTGGCCAGTCAATCACCTTTACCCTCAGCTTTTTTAGCAAGGCAGTGGTCGTCTTGGGGGTATGTTTGGGGTCATCATGTTGGAATACTGCTCTGCTGCCCAGTCTCTGAAGGGAGGGGATCATGCTCTGCTTCAGTATGTCACAGTACATGTTGGCATTCATGGTTCCCTCAATGAACTGTAGCTCCCCAGTGCCAGCAGCACTCATGCAGCCCCAGACCATGACACTCCCACCACCATGCTTGACTGTATGCAAGAGTCTTTGTACTTCTCACCTGATTGTTGCCACGCACATTTTACACCATCTGAACCAAATACGTTTATCTTGGTCTCATCAGACCACAGGACATGGTTCCAGTAATCCATGTCCTTAGTCTGCATGTCTTCAGCAAACTGTTTGCAGGCTTTCTTGTGCATCATCTTTAGAAGAGTTTTCATTCTGGGACGACAGTCATGCAGACCAATTTGATGCAGTGTGAGGCGTATGGTCTGAGCACTGCCAGGCTGACCCCCCTACCCCTTCAACCTCTGCAGCTGGCAGCACTCATAAGTCTATTTCCCAAAGACAACCTCTGGATATGATGCTGAGCATGTGCACTCAACTTCTTTGGTCGACCATGGCAAAGCCTTTTCTGAGTGGAACCTGTCCTTCTTCTTATAGCCTAGGCCATCTTTATGTAGAGCAACAATTCTTTTTTTCAGATCCTCAGAGAGTTCTTTGCCATGAGGTGCCATGTTGAATTTCCAGTGACCAGTATGAGAGAGTGAGAGCGATAACACCAAATTTAACACACCTGCTCCCCATTCACACCTGAGACCTTGTAACACTAATGAGGAAGGGGGAGAGACACAGGAAGCACCAACCTGAGTGTAGTATATTAGATACGATTTATTAGCAAAGTAAGTAATGCACTTACAGGAAATTACATAAAAACAGGCTCATCTGTAAATGGTGGTGTCTGCAGGTGTAGATCGGCATCCAAAACGAGCGTCCATGGATCTGGCAGATTACTGGGGAGCCTCAATCCATCCTGTGGCCACCAGGAAGTCGGTCTGGACCACCATGGAGAGCAGGAAGCGCAGATGTCGTTTTTTTTTTTTTTTTCAAAATTTTTAAGATTTATATACCACCAAAAGAAAGCTCTATCTGTGTGAAAAAAATGATAATGATGATTATTTGTGTACAGTGTTGCACGTTTGTACAATTGCCAGTTAAAGTAGCATAGTGCTGAATAGCAAAAATATGCCTGGTCATGAATAGGGTAAAACCTTCTGGAGGTCAAGTGGTTAAGGGGAGGGTTTGATCAGTGAAATCAATATGCATAACATCAACCTATAATGATCCTAAAAGAGTTATGTACATTTATTGGCCTGAAATGTGTTTTTTTAATCTGTTTTTGCAATAAAGTTTTATATTATGTTCTTTTACACAAAGCCCCTACCACCAGCTTGACCATATCCTCTATACTGTCCAATTTTGTTTAGGAGGCAGGTATGGCCGCTGTTTCCGAAAAATGTTTTCTTTAACCATTTGATTCCCACATACTCTTTCTGAAAAAAAAGAAAGAAAATTAGGACTGTATAGATTATATTTTGCATCATGTGATGTCATTACCCCATTTTTACATCATGATCTCTTTTTTAAAAGGTGACATTGTGAAAAAAAGAGATAAAAAAGCTTGAACATTAAAAACAGTTAATTATGTTGACTAATAAGATTACTGGTGAGGTGAACAAAACATTTTTTGCTGCTTGCCCTAATGTTACACAGATACACTTCACACTGATCTACAGTAATAGCACATACAAGGCATTCAATACAACGTGTATGGTAAAAAATATGACTGTGATATGCCTTTGGTGCCATCTAGTGGTAAGTAAAATGTTATAACTTTCAAAGTAGTACTATAAAAGAAAGTAATTACTGGAATCTATGGACAATTCATTAAAAAAAAAGCATCAAGAAGCTTATTTAAAACAGAGGATAGTGAAAAATTAGCTCTCCACCCGTAAAGTTACCTTATTGGTATTGCTATTTTATCTTAAAGCTAAACTACAGGATAAGAAAATGTTATCCCTTTGAATCTTGGTGTGCTTGGTGTATTTCTCATAGATAGTGATCCACTGTGAAACTTGTATATGCAGGAGATTCTTGTAATAATGACTGTTTGTCAGGGGGCTTCTGACTGTTGGTGCCAAATTGCCCAAACTCTCACTCCACTTTTTTTGGATAGAACAACAATCCACTGCTATAGCTTAAAGCCTCCACCATATTATGCCCACTTCTTGCCATAGGCCTTCCCATGACATCACTGCACATTACAATACAATACAATCTCCTGCGCTCAGGAGCTTGGTTAAATGAATAGGTGGTGTAGCCAACCCTTTTGAAAAAGTATATGGAATGTCGCAGATCTTGCTGCCCTATTCAGAACAATGGGTATCCTTAGATCTGAAACATACAAAAAGAAAAGGAGGGCGCACCGACCTTGTGCAGTACCAAAAAAAATGTTTATTTATAAAATATAACAAGAATTGTACTCATAAACAAGCTTTAAAACAAGGCTTATCAATACTACAGCAATTGCGAGCAGTATCTCTAGACACCTGCAACCTGGACCAGATATTTGGAGGAACCAGATGGCATCACAAACGGCTTACGCGTTACGAGGGAGAACCCTCTTATTCACAGCCACAGCAATGGTCATTAGCCTTTATATTCCTAAGAAAAGGAATGTCCGCACAAGAAAGATAAAACCGGGTGAAACATGTTCCAAAAGTGAACTTATCCTTTAAAATTATGAAAGTGAATAATATATTTACATGAAAGTGCAGCTTTAAAGTATAGAATTTAATGTAGGTGATCTGGTTCCTGGGCAGGCGGCTTCTGCACCCAATAGAATTCCCACAGTCTCTGTGGATTGTAGCATAATGAAATAAAAATGAAAACTGAAGTGCCACAACACTACTATAAAGTCTGGATATGACTTTATTCCAGTAAAGGTCAGGGGGGCAATGGAAAGGGTATCCTACACATTTTGGGGATCCACAAATTCCTTTCCATAAAAGTATGGCTTTTTTGGCCATACTTCTATGGATCACATGAGTGCAGTTTGTTCTGCACTCCTGTGACCCGTTTTCAGCTGACAACTGGCTCAGCCTCTCAGCTGCACCGCTGGGAGACTGAGCCAGATGCTCACTCCCCTCTCCAGCCCAGCGGTTCAGTGAGCGCTAGAGGGGCAAAACAGAGAGCCGGTGACTGACAGTCATGGCTCTCTACTCAGAGAGGAGTGGAAAACTGAGCAATCACTGGTATTTGATCGCTCAGTTCTCAGTGCAGAGACGGCAGGAGACAGATACAGCATTGGATCAATTTTGCATCCACCTAGGTGAGTATAAGTTGTTTTTTTTTTATAAACCTCATACTTTTCTTTTAACAGTATTCTTCCAGTGTGATTACAAAACCATTGGTGTTAAAGCCCAACCCTTTTGCAGCCACAAAATGTAATGTTACTTGGGTGGCAAGAGGTTGAGGTTAATCCTCAGTTCAAGTAAGCCTTTCAACCTAAATATTGATTAAATGATCCAAAAATATATTGCCATAGAAAATTGCCTGAATTTTAGTAAAGTTACAGAATGATTTATAGCAAATTTGAATAAGTAGTGGAAATTGCTAATTAACTAGCTCATTCTGTAGATATATGGCTACTATCGTGACACCTCAAACTGCTATTTTACAGCTAACTGCCAATCTAGCTGCAGCCAAAGGGTTTTGTTGGATAAAGGAGAAGCATAGTGATTGTGTACAGTATACATTTTCTTTATTTCTATTTTTATTCTAGCCAAGTAAAAATTAAATATGGCTCATGGATATTTTGAATAATTAATACAGTCAAGAGGTGGCGCACTCTACTCCTTTTCCACAGTTCTAGTTTGTTAAAACAAGATAAAGTGAATAAAACATCGTTCCTAGCGCACATGTAAAACAAAGCTAAACATACATTTAAAACTAGAAGATCATTACATAACAGCTGCTGCTATAAAATTAGTCCATCAGTATAAATCGTGTGCTTAAACATCAGTCATTGAAGCATTAGCAGTGCTCTTTCAGTGTCAACCACACTGTGTTGTTTTTAGGAAAGTTGAAAATTTTTCCACCCCTGTGAGTGAATATACAGGAAAATATGTCCAAGGTGATCACCTCCACGGAACCATGCTGTGGAATCCTCTCCCTATTGATACTGCACTCACCAGATCTCCAATCTTTTATGCCTTATACCATTCAACTCTCTATCCGTGGTGAATCACACTCTAGACTGGATCCTTTTCCAAGCATTATCTGCTTTTTGTATTTGGATATATCATTTGAAAGAAAAACTGGTTCCTACATTTTTGGGCTTGAAGCACAAAAAATGTGGGAACCAGTTTTTCTTCCAAATGATATATCCAAATACAAAAAGCAGATAACGCTTGGAAAGGGATCCAGTCTAGAGTGCGCTTCACCGTGGATGGAGATGGCTAGTGCTGTGCATTGATTTTTTTGTTTGTTTTTTTTTAACCATAGTGCTTTAGGAATCCTTTGTCAAATGCTATATGTAGATCTGTAAAAAAAAAAAAAAAAAAAAATTAAATACAGCTGAACAGTAATGCCAGCCTTTGTGATGTAATTAGCTGAAACCACAGAGGTCCTTGTCTGGGATTAGGAAAAAGTAACTAACAGCACCGATATGCAAAGCAGCAGGTTTTCATAGATGAGATTCTGTGAAAAGATATGGAATGACTCATTTTGAAATGACATGTGACTAAAGATTCAATAGTAACTAAAAATGTACCTGCAGCAAAATCTTAATCTTGTGCTTTCAGTTTTGGACAAAGTGAGGAATGGTTAAAGCCCCATGTCATGGCATGTCTTCCCCTTTGTTCTCCACCTTTGCACCATTTTTCACAGCACCCTCTCATGCTTTTCCCCGCTATATCGCTTTTCCTTACTTTTTTCCCCTCTCTCCTCTCCCCGTATGCTTCCACCTCCCCTTGGTTACCTGACGCGGCGTCGGCCATACGTCAAGGGTTACCGTGACGACGGCGGCCCCGCTGCCAGGCGTCCTTCACATCCAGCTGTTGCCAGTGAGCCGGGCGCATGCGCTACATACGTAGCGCTATGCGATTGGCTCCCTGGACCTCCAGCTGACTGACAGTCCCTGGGTCCTAGGCAACAGTGCGCCCCGGGCGGGCGGAATCGGCAATCCTAGCCGATCGGATACAATGGATCTCAGGTACAGACGCTAATCTACATTACAGCATTTTATGCTTGTGATTTCTGTTATGATTATGAGTTATCTGTACAGATTATTATTTTAAATGATTCTAGCGGGATTCTGACGTCAGATTGACGTCAGTAGGAGGGGACTATTTCTCTCACTCTGTACTTGTTGTTCTCTTTATTGGTGGCCACTATATATATGTTGTGTTTTACTGGGCACCCCATCACTTGCCTGATGAAGGGGTCCTGCGCGGCCCCGAAACGTTGCACCTCCCTTGTGATGTGACCGTTTTTCCATTAAAAAACCTTTTTTGGACAATTCTATTTGCTGATCCAAGGTTTTTTTTATGTCTATGTCAAGATTTCCTCTCAATTTTTGTCCAGGAGACATAACAAGACAGGGATATAACTATCACCAAAGTAAAAGGAAGTCCCCTCTTATGCCCTGTACACATGATCGGTTTTCCCATCGGAATAAACTCTGAAGGTTTTTCTGACAGAGTTCCGACGGAATTCCGCTCAAGCTGTCTTGCATACACACGGTCATACCAAATTCCGACTGTCCAAAATGCTGTGACGTACAACACGTCCGACGGGCCTAGAAAACGGAAGTTCAATAGCCAGTAGCCAATAGCTTCCGTCTCGTACTTGCTTCAGAGCATGCGTCATTTTTGGTACATCGGAACAGCATACAGACGATCGGTTTTCCCGATAGGAATTGGTTCCGTCGGAAAAATTTAGAACATGTTCTCTTTCTACGTCTGTCGGAATTTTCGACGTAAAAGTCCAATGGGGCATACACATGATCGGAATATACGATGAAAAGCTCCCGTCTGACTTGTTCTGTCAGACATTCCGCTCGTGTGTACACGACATAAGAGTTGTCACAGATGGAAGGCACAATGATTCCTCGAGAAATCTTTTGGAAGATTTCCCCACTATTCTTGTGCTGGTCAATGTAAAAATTAGGTTTCCCCCATCACAGTCTGTCCCTGTTGTAATGGTTGCCAGGACAAATAGGGAGGACAAATCTCCCAGCTGGGACACAGACCATAATAGAAACCTGACGAGTTATCAGATCTTTCCTCACAATAAAAAAAAAATAATAATAAAACTGTTTTACCTCTGAATAAATTTTACTCAAGGAATAATTTGTGACTTAGGCTGGCCATACATGGTCAGGAGGAACCGGCCACGATTTGGACCAATAATGGGCAGGCTGAATGTACTAAGTTGATCAATCAGTCTGCTGGATTTGGTTCTGATTATCGCAAGCGGCTGCTATAGCCGCTAGTGATAATTACTGTCTTTTCCCAGGTGGGAGCAGACAATGGCTTGGCAGGAGTGATTCCCCAGTCAGCACTGTCTGCGTCGATGGGGGAATCGTGTGAATTTCTTTCCTGCATCCTGTGGCTGCACCAAAGAAATTTGCATCGTCTATGGCCAGCCTTACTGTTGCTTTCTCTTTTGTTTTATCTCATCAAGTCTTTTCTGCTTATCTAAAGAAATAATATTTCTTTGTATTTAAATAAAATATAAAAATATGATTACTAGTAAGAGGATAAAACCAAAAGTAAGAGGAATTTTACAAATTCCCCATCAAGTGCCCTTTGGGATGTTCTCTGTAGTTATGCAGTAGCAATGCAGATATATAGTTATTTCTGTTCTTCAAAAGGCATCCAAAAGACATCTATGTAAGGTTTGATATGTTTATGACTTGAAGAATTAAGCAACTGCCAGGTCATTCTGATTTTGACATCTGTCATTTGCACACTGCTATTTGTTGAGTTTATCAATATTTCATGAACTGATTTCCACTCCTGCTACATGCACTATTGCTTGTGCTTTTGATAGTAGCATGCTGACTGCTTCAACTTCACAGAATCAGTAAAGTACTGTAAAGTTATTAATGCAGAGTCCACAGAATAAGAAATAATTACAAATTAAGATGCATATTGCATAATACTTCATATTAAGAAAGTTGCCTGGTGCCACTGGCCAGCCTGTAGGCAGGTGTTATCCTTTATTATGTTGCCACGCCTGTCTATGCCATTTGTAATGGGATGCCCACCATTGCCACCATTGCCTGGAAAAGATTTGACTTATTTTACAATTTGAGTAAAGTTCACAGAAAAGCCACTTTACATCTCTTCCATGTCTAAGTTTGGTAGTGTATGAATTGTGATACAGTAGGTTCACCCTCATTTGGGAAAAAGACTAAATTTGATTACTTGTGCAGACTTGACCGGCTTAAGAGCAGGTGTATTAGGGGAAAGGAGTCACCCTCCTGATGGTTAGAGTGAGCCCTCACATGGAACATTCATTAGGTTACCCAGACTCCTGTGTGACATGGGCTCTGGGTGTTTGATTGGACTTCTAGCACCCTAATCTGATCCACAGTAAATGGCAGGGCGTTTTGTGAAAAGTGCTTTAGACATTTGGGGTTAATGTGAACTTCGATCAGTGGGATGTGGTAATGTGATCTCAGTTTATACTACTGAAGTTACCCTTGAAGCCCTGTTTATAAGCGGAGCTCCAGCTGCATGCATCGGCCACATTAGTCAAAGCTGGGCAGTCTGCCTTCAAGCACCTCTACCTTCCTGTTTTGTTTCTGCAGCTTGTTTTATCCCTAGCATCCAAAGTTGATAAGTAAAAAAAAAAAAAGACATACAGTACTCTACAAATGTTTTAGGCAGGTGTGAAGAAATGCTGTAAAGTACAAAAGTACGTAAAGCTGTAAAATACGTTTAAAAATATATATTTCAATTGTTTATTTCTTTATCAATATACATATATACAGTATATATATATATATATATATATATATATATATATATATAATGCAAACTGAATGAACAGAAGAAAAATCTAAATCAAATCAATATTTGGTGTGCCTACCCTTTGGCTTCAAACCAGCATCAATTCTAGATACACACAGTGATTGTGTGCACAGTTTTTCAAAGAAATAAGCAGGAATGTTGTTCCGAACATCTTGTAGAACTAACCACAGATCTTCTGTGGATGTAGGCTGCCTCAAAACCTTCTGCCTCTTCATGTACAGTAATCCCAGACAAGACTCCGTGATGTTGAGATCAAGGCTCTGTGGAGGTCAAAGAATGACTTTCAGGGCTCCTAGTTCTTCTTTATACTGAAGGTAGTTCTTTATGACATTGGCTGTATGCTTGGGGTCGTTGTCCTGCTGCAGAATAAATTTGAGGCCAATAAAACACCTCCCTGATTTTATGGCATGATCGATAATATTTTCTAGTATTTTTCAGCATTGAGGACACCATTGATTGGGCAATGTTGTGGACCGTAGACGCAGTGGTCAGCAAAGGAAATTTAATGCAGCAGATGAAAGACATATCATGCTTACTTTTCTTTGGCATCGGAAGATGTCCAGCAGTGCTATCAACACAGAACTGTGAGACCCAGGTACACCCATCAACTGTTTTAACTGCTTAAGCTGAATCTTGTGTGTAAGCAGCTGAATCTGATAGGTAAGAAAATGGCGATTGCAACGACTGCACGAGCATCATAAATCATTGCAATCGCCTACATTTTAATGACAAGCCTGTTTTTATTGGATTCCCTGTAAGTGTAAACCCCCTTTTTAATAATAAACCTATCATACAGAGTCACACTATGTGCAGTCATGTTTTTCATGCATATCGCCATGGATCTCCACAACATCTAATGCGATTTATCGCATACTTTGGTGTTAATTTCCTTGATGCTTGAAACACCTTGCTTAATATCTGGTGGAGTTCATTGTCCAAGGATTGTTCCTTTTGCGGTGGGATCCGCTGAGACTGCCCGTTTGACCCACGTGCTGTATAGTACGTGTGTCCACCGAGTCTGGTAATTGTGCCAACCTTACTACTTTGATCCAATAAAAACAGGCTTGTCATTAAAATGTAGGCGATTGCAATGATTTATGACGCTTGTGGAATCATTGTAATCGCCATTTTCTTACCTATCAGATTCAGCTGCTTACACACAGAAAACTATGCAAAATATGTATACTGAAAACTGAGATTGCCCTAGAGACTCATTTAATATTCCGAATAAGCACTTACTGTAAAACAACTACTTATGCAATACAATGCCAAGATCATAATCCTTTGGCTTCTGCATTTGTGCTTAAGCATGTATTTTTCAATAATAATAGAATTTGCTGTGCCTACTAAAGCATGAAATGCCGAGTCTAACGCAACAGTGATAAAAGCTAGATAGGAATTTTAGGTAGGCAAATTATCACACATTTAGAAAGCTATAGCTTACAGTTTGCTTCAGTGAAGTCTATTGATATTGTAGCTATAAGAACATTGTCAGGTAAACTGGTGTGAATAATTATGCAGTGACTGCACATTAAAATGATAATTCATTCTACTCTGAACCTCTGTGTTCTTGTCTTCCAATCTGCTTGTATTTCTCTTTATTCCTCTTTATGCGATTAGATCCTCTCTTTCTCTCTTTCACCCTCTCTCTCAAGCTGTCTCTTGAATGGCAAAAAAATTGCTTTATAGAGTACTTAAAGCCATTCACACTAATCTCTGTTCCTAAACACTCCTTAGGAAGAACTGAGTCCCATTGGGTTAATGGGACTGTAATTGACCCGTGGCACCCAGGAGACCGGGAATAACAGTAAGATTGTCATAAGCAATAAAATATAAATATATTTAAATGCAGACATGTTTAGGAGGTGTGGCAGGGTAAAAGCAGGCCTATCACCCATAATACTCAGCCTGGACTCCCTCCTATTTATTGTGAATACAATAAGCTGTTCTTCTATACTATAGCCAAGTAGCCCCTCCAGTATCAAAGCCAGCATGCTCATATGGAAGCCGGGTACCCACCACATTTAAAGCTAGCACCTCTAAACACATTCATTGGCATAAATCTCCAGCTGTAATATTATTGCTAGAATCCTCATACTGTACATTTATGATGACTGTGTTTTAACCCCCAAAGTCATGCCATGAACTCAGTTATGTTTTAGGAGGCTGTGCAGTTCCTAAACAACTGTGTGTTTTCATATGTGTCTTCAGGTTGGATAACATACATAATTGGTATAAATCAGCTATGGTGTAGGAGCTGTGCAGTTCCTGCACAGCTGTGTGTTCCAATCTGTGTCTTCGTGCTGGATCATATACGTGATTGGTATAATTGAATATGGTCAAGACTAGGTACAACTGTCAAAAGGCCTGGCAACAACCATATTGGGTATTAGTCATGTAGCATCCTCTAGTGTACAGAGTAGTGAGCTCATGGACTGGTTACTGACTCTGTGTGGAAGTTGGAAAATGTGTGTTGCCTGGCTGTGCCGCAATAGAGGGACCCAAAATCCAGCAGTTCCAAAATCAACCATCACTTTGCCTTGCTGCATACAGAATCAGAATAACTCATTTGGGGGACTGACAATGCTGTGGGGTGAGATTCTTACTTTTCTTCATAATAGGGTTACTAGTGACAAGAGATAATAGTGCACCATATAGTATTTAATTTTGTATTAAAAACACCAGCCACAAGCCAAGTATATCAAAGGCAGTGTGTTACTATCACTATTATACATGACAGCTTTGCTCAGTCCTTAATAACTAGTGATATCACCAGCCCTATGCAAAAAAATGAAACAAAAAAACTTTGTGATCTCCATCCCAGAAAAGTCATACCTGACCATTATCTAAGCATGTAGTCTGGCAGCCTATGAAAGGAAGGGGCCCACCCTCTCCTGAACAATACCATGTGCCCTCAACCTAACCTGGGGGGTACCTTGCCAGGGGGGACACCTGGCAAAGCACATTGTCCCTATGCTAATGAGGACAAGGACCACTTCCCCACAACCCTGGCCTGATGGTTGTGGGCAGGGGGCTTATCAGAATCTGGAATAGTAAGGGGTACATAGTACCACCACTTATTTACAATAAAAATGTAAAGTGTAAATAAAGACAAAGACAGTTTTTGACAAGTACTTTAATTGAAAAAAAATGCCCCACAATGTATAATTACCATCAATCGCAACATCCAGTGATGTCGATCCACATCAATTACAATGCCTGATGCCGCCAACCTTGGCATGAATTGGAGGGGGCCCCATGCCATTTTTGTTTGTTTTTGAGTTCCTCTTTTAACATCTATATAAGCCCCTCATCTAAGAAAAGAATACAAAACAGAATTAAGCAGTTACTTCACAGGCAGGATCAGAGCATCTCCCAGGCATGTTATTTAAAGAAATGTAGTATTTTTAATGTTTTACATTAAGCATTACTAAAATCTCTGCTCTCCACCAAGCAGAATTGTTATTTTTTTTTGCTTGGGTACATGTTTCCCAGGGCAATGCCCAGCCACCCCATGTCCTTTTAACAATGCCTTGCACATTATCCTACAAAATAGCCATTACTTCGTTTTAACATTTAGCTCCCTTTGACTTCAATAGGGTTTGGATTCAGCACTCAAACTTTAGTAACAATTAGAAACTTGCCTTGAACCAAACCAAGTCATGCCTAGCTCATCACTAATCTACATCAAGTTTAACTCAATAAAGTTAAACTTAGTTTGTATGTTTTACATACTAATGCATTCATTGTCTTCCTACCAAACTCTTTCTATATTGTGCACATGTAGTAGGGACATTAGATTGTAAATATATTTGGGAACAGTATTGCTGTAATTGATTCGATGTGCTCCATAAGATGAGGCTATCCACAGTGTCTGATGAGGTACTATCATAAAGGGCTAGCATGGTGTTAGGGCACCCCATTATTATTTATTGTTAGGGCAAACATATGTGTAAAACATTGCCAAATAAAATGCTGAATGGTGACCACCATATTTATAAATAACCCGGCAAAATGGTGCCCATTTACCACACTAACAGATAATCCAGCCAAACAGTAATCACTCTTTGGTACCATGCTACCAAAAAATGAAGTCAGGTTGTGATCATTCTACCACATTACTAAATAACCCAGCCAAATGAAACCTCTTTACCACATTACAAAATAATTCAGCTGAGTAGTGACCACTCCACTATATTGCTAAATGGTCCAGCCAAGTAGTGTTCACTCCAGCACATTACCAAATATTTTAGCAAATGTTGACCACTCTTCCACATTACCAAATAATCCAGCCACTCTACAATATTACCAAAGTTTTCAGCTAGTGAATTGCCAAATACCATGCCAAAATAGTGACTATTCTACCGCATTTCTAAAAATATGAAACCGAATGGTGACCAGTCTACCACATTACCAAAAATTCTAGCAAAAGAATGAACACTCAAGTAACTCAAGTTACCAAGTAATGCAGCCAAACAATCACCACATTACCTTGCATTCCAGCAAAATTGTGACCAATATACCACATTAATGAATAATCCAGCCAAACAATGACCAATATACCACATTATCAAATAATAATGGTAAATAGTAACCAATCTACCACATTGCCAAATAACACAACAAAACTGTGAACAGCCTACCAAATTCTAAAATAATCTATGTGACCAGTCTACCAAATAATCCAGCAGACAATGACCACTCTACTACACAATCAAGTGAAATGGGGACAACCCTACAAAACACAATTTCTGCCTGAGTGATCCCACTTGAAACAAACCTTTCCTAAGAAAACCTTTCCTGCTGTTGTTCACCTCTTTCAGAAAATGTTAGTTGTCTAGCTGTTATGTTTATTCTCTGGCTTCAATGTTTTACTTTACAAATATGCATACCAGGTAAGGCAGAATATTATTATTATTATTTCAGGTACTTATATAGCGCCGTCAATTTACACAGCGCTTTACATATACATTATACATTCACATCAGTCCCTACACCCTCAAGGAGCTTACAATCTAAGGTCCCTAACTCACATTCATACATACTAGGGCCAATTTAGACAGGATCCAATTAACCTACCAGCATGTCTTTGGAGTGGGGGAGGAAACCGGAGTACCCAGAGGAAACCCACGCAGACACAGGGAGAACATGCAAACTCCAGGCAGGTAGTGTCGTGGTTGGGATTTGAACCAGCGACCCTTCTTACTGCTAGGCGAGAGTGCTACCCACTACACCACTGTGCCGCCCATAGAATATGTCAGAAGTCCTTTTCTGTACGTTTGTCCTGGGTCATTGACTCGACACATTGAAGCCAAAGGGTCAGCATAAAACAACTAGTGTTTTCAGAATAATAAGTTGGCAATGGCAGCACAGTGGTGTAGTGGTTAGCACTATCACCTAGCAGCAATAGGGTTGCTGGTTCAAATCCTGATCACGGCACTATCTGCCTGGAGTTTGCATGTTCTCCCTGTGCCTGCGTGGGTTTCCTCCGGGTACTCTGGTTTCCTCCCACACTCTAAAGACATGCTGGTAGGCTAATTAGATCCTGTCAAAAAAAATTGGCCAAATATGTGTATGTTGTATGTGTTTGTAAGCATGTCGGGACCCCATGGGGTAAAAGACCACGCTATACCGCAGATGGACCCTGGCGGCAAAAAAGCTCCCTGAGGTGATTCAGTTTGCATAGGTAGCTCTAAACAAGTCATTTATTCAGCCTATATTTATCTCTGAAAGGGTTTCCTTTAAATGACCAAAGACCATTGGAGAAAAACAAATCATTTTCCTTAAAAAAAAAATAAACCTTTGGTAACGGCATTATATGTACATTTTAGTAGAGTAAAGAAAGATATATTATCATTTCCTTGTAACTGTAGAATGCAGTAACATAAAATTTCCTTCCTTCATGTGCACAGAAGTGTTTCTCTGGCTGGTTGAACAGAGAATTGTTGACAAGATAGTCATGAATCAGCGATGTAGAGCACATTTTGTTCAAGGGGGAAAAAAGCACTGGATGAAAGCCAAATGTGAGTGAGATTGGTGGTGGGCAAAGTAATAAAGAGATAAGATAAAATAAAATGTAGGTCAAATCTGACAAACATCACAGCTAAAAAGAATAAAAATGTTGACATAAGGAAATTACCTATAGGGGAGTCAAGGGAGGCATAAAATAGATAAACGATTCAATTCTCTTTAAAGATGGCTAGATAAAAGGCATTTTTACAGGTTTCCCTCTGATATATACGGTAATATTTTCCTACATGGAGTTCACAAAGCAGGGAATGCCTTTAGTATGAATGAAAGCAATAAAGTGCAGAGTAATGGCAGGGCAGAACACAATGCTGTTATTTTTCATTTTCCTTTTTCTTTACAGTAACGGGTGAATTATGGACATTTGTTACTTTTTTTTCACTTTCAATTTATACAACCTTGTTTTACCACTCACTCTGTGTTACTAATTTATTACTCAGCAGGCGGTTTATTCAGCACTAGTTCTTTCTTTTGACACATTTTCAACATAGATACAAAAAAAAGATAACAGTGTGTAATGTTTTCTTTTGATGCTACAGATATCTGCCCGCAGTGTGTAGAATTATGTACCTACTGTGCATGAACTGATATTTCTAGGAAAAGAGGGATGCCATGCTCATCCAGCTTTCAGGTTTTGCCTGCATCTGAAAGGGAACTGTACAGCTATTGCACACTCTACCTTTACAAAAACTAGTTCCCTGGCTGTTTTGATTATCCAAGCCTTCAGAACTTCCTTAATCACTGATTTAACATAAAAATTGCAGATTTTACTGTTCTCTGACTTTACTGATATGCATGCCTGCAGCCAGGCAACTAACATTTTTAGAAGAGGATCAGCAGTGAAAGGCTCAGTATTTCTCTCAGCATAAGTTTTCTTTAAAAGTATATCCAAAGGCAAAAATATATTTAAAGCGTAACTCCACTTTTGTTGAGAAAAAACATTCCCCTCTGGGTGATCGATGTACATTGCAAGGATTATAACCTTTGTTGCAGATTCCTACCTTTTGTTATTCTGAAGAAATCCAGGTGTGTTTGTCTGTGTCTCTGTACTGAGTGAGTCTAATGGGAGTGGTTTCACAATTAACTGTTAGGTGTGCAGCTGCAGGGCACTAATGAGGAAATCTGCTGGGCCTGCATCCCTTTGCACGTGCTCCTTTTGAAAGTATCTCACCAAAAATGACATTTTTGTTGCAGGGGATGCCTGAAATCTGACTTGTATCATAGGCAGACTTCTGGGAAAACTCCAGGTAGCCATATTGCAATGCATTCTCAGAAAATTACAGTGGCTGCAGATTGAAAAGGAAAGGTAATTTTTAATAACATTCAATTACAATATGATTAGTGTCACAATTATATGTGTTATATTATTTTTTCTTTATTTGGAATTTTTTTTCCCCATGAAAGTGGAATTACCGTTTAACCGCCTCAGCCCCGGAAGATTTTACCCCCTTCCTGACCAGAGCACTTTTTGCGATTCGTCACTGCGTCGCTTTAACTGACAATTGCGCAGTCGTGCGACGTTGCACCCAAACAAAATTGACATCCTTTTTTCCCACAAATAGAGCTTTCTTTTGGTGGTATTTGATCACCTCTGCGGTTTTTATTTTTTGTGCTATAACCAAAAAAAGAGCAACAATTTTGAAAAAAACGCAATATTTTTTACTTTTTGTTATAATAAATATCCCCCAAAAATATATAAAAAAACAATTTTTTTCCTCAGTTTAGGCCGATATGTATTCTTCTACATATTTTTGGTAAAAAAATTGCAATAAGCGTTTATTGATTGGTTTGAGCAAAAGTTATAGTGTCTACAAAATAGGGGATAGTTTTATGGCATTTTTATTAATAATTTTTTTTTTACTAGTAATGGTGGCGATCTGCAATTTTTATCAGGACTGTGACATTATGGCGGACACATCGGACACTTTTGACACATTTTTGGGACCATTGGCCTTTATACAATGATTAGTGCTATAAAAATGCACTGATTACTGTAAAAATGTCACTGGCAGGGAAGGGGTTAACCACTAGGGGGCGATCAAGGGGTTAATTGTGTTCCCTCTCTGTGTTCCAGCTGAAGGGGGGAGGGGACTGTCTAGGGGATATGACAGATCGCTGTTCATACTTTGTATGAACAGACGATCAGTCTCTTCTCCCCTCAGAGAACCAGAACCTGTGTGTTTACACACACAGATCCCATTCTCGGTGTGTCACCAGCGATCGTGGGAGCCCGGCATTGATCGTGACCGATGGGCACTCGCATCGGCTCCGGGGGTGAGCAGCGGGCACGCACGTGCACCTCTGGCCACAGGGCGAAGCAATGTTACATAATGTTGTTTTGCCCAGCTGTGCCATTCTGCTGCAGTATAACTGTGGCGGCTGGTCGGCAATTGGTTAAGGTAGAGATGGGCCGAACACCCCCCAGTTCGCACCAGAACTTTCAAACATTGCAAAAGTTTGGTGCCGAACAATGTACCCCATTAAAGTCTATGGGACCTGCCCATTTTATATGCAAGTTATGGGGCATACAAAGGGTATGGGGGTAAGGGTACTGCCCTGGGAGACATGTATCAATGCAAAAAAAGATTTTAAAAAAGACCATTTTTAAATGAGCAGTGATTTAATGATGCTGGAAGTGAAACAATAAAAATTAAAACATCCTTTAAATAGAGTGCCTGGGTCCCCTTAGTCTGCCTTTAAAGTGGCGTATCTGTACCGTTTATAGAACCCGCTGCAGCAAAAATGACATTTTATAAAAAAAAATTACATTTTCCCTGCAAGCTTTCTTTATTTTGTACAGTAAACAACAGCTTGAGAAGTCAGGCTTTATGATGAGGCCACAATTTAGTGCACTTGGAACAAGATTTGATTAGATATGCTTTGGATAAATTCTGGTGTTTGTTTTGCAGATTTTGTATAGAAGTAACAGGTGTGCAAAAATTGGGCTTTGGGTGTTGGTGGTGCCTTCACACCGTAACCCTATATAGGTACTCTTAATGAAAGCAACAATTGGCCTTGTTGTAAAAAATTGAAAATATACTGTATGCACCTGTTAAACAGGTGTGGAAAAATTGTTTCTTGTGTGTTAATTGTGCCCATGAAACCTATACCAAAAAATTATTTCAGATAAAATCAACACCCACAAAGCTAGGCAGCCCAGACAGACAGTCTTGTAGAGATTCCACATCCCAAAAACACTTAATCTGTGACATCGGCACTAGGGGCTTGCTAGCTGCTGCTAATCCAGGATTGATTCATTTTGATAAATGTCAGCCAGTCAATAGAGTCTGTGGACAGATGCGCTCTTTTATCTGTCACAAAACCTCCAGCAGCACTGAATGCCCATTCAGAAAGCATGCTGGATGCAGGGCAGCCCAGCAGCTCAATTGCATACTGGGCAAGTTCTGGCCAGTGGTCTATTCTCATGACCCAGTAACCCAGTGGATCATCGACCGTAAAGTTCTCCATGTATGTTTTTGCCCCTAGATAATCTTCCACCATATGATGCAGACGCTGCTAATGGGATGTGGAAGCTGACAGACATGGGTGCTGAGGACTAAAATATTTTTGAAATGCATCACTGATGTGGCCCCTTCTCCACTGCTCCTTCTTTGACCAACAGAAGCCTCAAAACTATGCTTTCCATGAGACTGTAACCTACCAGAGTCTGGAAAGGCATTACATAAACTCCTTTTTAAGGTGTTCTCAAGATCTTTTATCCTATGCTCCCTCTGTGGGGAGGGGATGAGTTCTGAGACTTTCCCCTTGTA
Source organism: Aquarana catesbeiana (assembly GCF_042186555.1). NCBI lineage: Eukaryota > Metazoa > Chordata > Amphibia > Anura > Ranidae > Aquarana > Aquarana catesbeiana. Next base: position 322,392,256 of record NC_133329.1, read on the forward strand.
ACCGTGGTCAAGGAGGGTTTCCAACCAATAATGATCCTTCTCCTTAATTCCACAAATTCTCGGGTCCTTTCGCAGGTTTTGAAGAATAAGGGAGCCCATGCACCGCAAGTTTGTGGAGGCATGAGAATCAGAGTCTTTAGGGTCAAGATTACAGTATTTGGAACTGCCTCCTCCCAGCCACATACTACTCCCAAGGGTTCTGGGGATATTAAGGTTTGATGTATGTCTTCCTCTGCTTCAATGCCTCCAAAACTGCCAGAATCCTCCTCCTCCCTCTCAAAGTTTTGTAGCATTGCAAGAATGGTGTCTGCATAAAGCAGACCTACAGAGGAAAGGAAGTCCCCCTCTTCCTTCCGCTGCTCTGCCTGAGTGCCCTGTCCATAATGCCATGCAGAGTGTGCTTCAGCAGGAACACAAGAGGGATTGTGTCTCTGATGCATACATTGTCACGGATCACCATCTTGACGCCTCCTCAAATGGTGACAGTACAGTGCATGCATCCTTTATCAGCAGCCATTGGCGTGGGGAAAAAAGTCAAGCCACCCTGAGCCTGTTGTTCTGCCATACTCACACAGTTATTTGTTGATGGCCCTCTGCTGCATCTGCAGCCACTGCAGCATTGCCAAAGTTGAGTTCCACATGGTGGACATGTCACAAATCAGGCTGTTTATGGGCAGGTGGAATTCTCGCTGAATTTCAGCCAGCAGAACACTGACTGTGTATGACCGCCTGAAATTGCTACAGACTCTTCTGGCGTCCTTTAGAAGATCTTGCAACCCTAGTTACCCGTTTAAGAAACCCTGCACCACCAAAATGAGGACATGTGCCAGTCATGGCACATGTGTCAACTTTCCCTGTTGAAGGGCGGACAGGAGGTTAGTGCCATTATCGCACACCACCATTCATGGCTCAAGCTCCTGTGGTGTGTACCACCTCTGGGCCTGCCCCTGCAGAGTTGAAAGAATCTCTGCTCTGGTGTGGTTCCTGTCCCCTAGACAGACCAGCTAAAGCACTGCATGGCATCTTTTAGCCTGACACATTGAATAGCCCCTTGAACGCTTAGGGGTACTGGTGGTTCATAGGACAGTTCAGCAGAGGAGGGCATGGAGAAGGAGGGGATAGAGCTGACAAATCTTGCATCATCACCGCCAGCTGTATAGAGACGTGGTGGCAAAACAAGCCCCAGAACTGAGCCCTGTCCTGCATCCTTCCTAGTTGCAAGAAGAGTTACCCAGTGTGCTGTGAACAAAATATAGTGTCCCTGACCATGCTTGATGGACCATGTGTCAGCAGTAATGTGGACCTTGCTGCTGACTGCCTTGCCCAACCATGCCACAACATTGCCTTCCACATGATGGTACAGAGCCGGAATGGCCTTACGTGCAAAGAAACAGTGACTGGGAACCTGCCATTGTGGTACAACACATTCTGCAAATTCACGCAAGGGGCAGAATCCACCAGGTGGAAAGGCAGGAGTTGTAAAGCCAGAAGCTTGTACAAGCTGGAATTTAGATGCTGGGCATGTAGGTGGCAGGGACTGTATTTTTTTTTGCTGCAGCAACTGGGGCAGAGAAATTTGCCTGCTATACTCTACAGCTGGTGGTGTGCTGCTGGCAGACGTGCTGCTAGGACCTGTGACACCCTGCGCTATACCACCTTCTCTGTCAGTGGAGGCTGATAAGAGGTCATGAGATATAGCGGGGGTAGACCTGAAAGGTGAGTCGTGAGGAGGAGAAGAATTTGCTCCCTTTTGTGTGGGATTCAGGTGCTCTTGCCAACAGGCTGAGTGGTGGGAGGTTAAATGCCTTGTCAAGCATGTGGTACCCAAATGGCTGGTGTTTTTTCCACGCTTAATCTGCATGAGGCAAAGTCTGCAAATTGCAATAATGAGATCGGCTGCATTTGTGCTAAAAAAGGCTCAGACAGCTGAGCTGTGGGAAGTGGTCTGGGAGATAACAGCTCCACAATCTGATGGAATAGGGTAGCTACTCTTCCATGATGGCTGTCTCTGGAGGACATCCTGCCTCGTTGGGGTTGTGCCTCACAAAAAAAAAACAAAAAACGCAGCAACCAAAAAAAAAGGGGGTATATAGCATTGTATAGAGCACTAAATGTTATGTAATGCAATGTAAAGCACTGCACTACAAAGACACACTTCACTGACACACTACAATATACTGCAGTAAAACTGCACTGACACACTACAATATACGGCAGGTAAACTGCAATGATGCACTTCAATATACTGCAGTAAAATTGCACTGACGCACTACAATATACTGCAGTAAAACTGCACTGACGCACTTCAATATACTGCTGTAAAACTGCACTGACATACTACAATATACTGCAGTAAAACTTCACAGATGCAATACAACATACTGCAGTAAAACTGCACTGACGCACTACAATATACTGCAGTAAAACTGCCCTGACACACTACAAGGACACACTTCAATTATCTGCATTAAAACTGCACGGACGCACAACACTGGCACTACAGTAAAACTCCACGGACGCACTACACTGATGCTGCAATATCACTATGTTCACACTACACTGACACTCTACACTCACAAAAGAATCACAATAGCACACTATAGCACACTAACTCGCTAGTAGCAATGAACAGAGCCCTGTTCTATCTATCTCCACTCCAACATCACACTGCAAATGGCTCCTCTGGGAAGGAATCTTTAATAGTGTGGGGTGGGTCTATGAGCAATGAGCCATGACTGGGCTAAGTCATCATGACTTTCTCCAGTTTTGACTCTGACAGTGCTCTGTGCCCTGATTAACCACTTGCTTACAGGGCACTTAAACCCCCCTCCTATCCAGACCAATTTTTAGCTTTCAGCGCTGACGCACTTTGAATGACAATTGCGCGGTCATACAACACTGTACCCAAATGAAATTTTTATCATTTTTTCCCCACAAATAGAGCTTTCTTTTGGTGGTATTTGATCACCTCTGCGGTTTTTATTTTTTGTTAAAAAAATTTAAAAAGACCGAATTTTAAAAAAAAAAATTTTTTTTTTTTTATATTTTGTTATAAAATTTTTTAAAAGGGTAATTTTTCTCCTTCATTGATGTACGCTGATGAGGCGGCACCAATGGGCACTGATAGGTGGCAGTGATGGGCACTGATGGGTGGCAGTGATGGGCACTGATTGGTGGCAATAATGGGCACTGATCTTGTACACTGCTAGGTGGCACTGATTGGCACCACTGGTGGGCATTGTTAGGTGGCAATGGTGGGCATTGATAGGTGGCACTTGTAGGCATTGATAGGTGGCACTTATGGGCATTTATACGTGGCACTGGTGGGCACTGTGGGCACTGTGGTGTGGCAATGTCAGGTGGCACTGGCAGGGGGTACTTGTGGTACAATTGAGGCATTATTGCCTCCTCCTCTTCGGGACCGATGTCCCTTGCTGGTGAGCCGGTGATCGTTTTTTTTTTCTCCTCGCACTGTCGGCGCGAGGAGAAAAAAAAAACGATCACAGAGCTTTTGTTTTGGTCATGTGATCAGCTGTCATTGGCTGACAGCTGATCACATGGTAAGGGGCCGGGACCGGCCCCTTACTTGGATCGGTGATCACCCGAGTCTCAGTGAGGGCACGTGCACAGGGGAGGCCGTCATATGTCGGCCTCCCGGGAATTCAGGTCCGCGCTGTAGCCGTCATTCGGCTATAGCGCGGATGTCAAGCGGTTAAGCAAAGCCTTCATTGCTTCAGCCAATCAGGGCTTGGAATGCACTGTGTGGCACACATCGCATTGTAGGGAGTTTGGCGGGCCAAACAAACGGTCGAACGCCCTGCCAATTGTCTGTTTGCCAAACTGATGAACTTTTTGCTCGGCTCAAGCTGTTTTCCCAACACTAATTTAAGGTATAATTTAAAGAAAACCTGCACTTAGATCATACAGGGAAAAGCAACGGTTTTACTGTTCTTCCTATCAACACATGCTCAACTTTCCTTTAGGCCGGGTTCACACTGGTGCGACAAATGCTCCGACATTGGGAGCTCATGTCGCATGAAGTGTGAAAACCAATGTTTCCCTATAGGAGCCGTCTTAACTGGTCTGACACAAGTCGGTCCGACTTTGAAAATGCTCCCTGTACTACTTTGGTCCGACTTTGATCCTACTTCAGCTCACTGACTATCGTTGAAGTCGGATCAAAGTCGGATCGCTGTCTTGAATGATCCGACTTTGGCATGCGACTTGTGCTCTGATGGTCTTGAGGGGGAACTCCACGCCAAATTTTAAATAAAAAACTTGCATGGGTTCCCCTTCCAAGAGCATGCCAGGCCCTTGGGTCTGGTATGGATTTTAAGGGGAACCCCCTAGCCGAAAAAAACGGCGTGGAGGTCCCCCCGAATCCATACCAGACCCTTATCGGAGCACGCAGCCCGGCCGGTCAGGAAAAGGGGTGGGGACGAGTGAGCGACCCCCCTTCCTGAACCGTACCAGGCCACATGCCCTCAACATGGGGGGTGGTTGCTTTGGGGCAGGGGGGCACCCTGCGGCCCCCCACCCCAAAGCACCTTGTCCCCATGTTGATGAGGACAAGGGCCTCTTTCCGACAACCCTGGCCGTTGGCTGTCAGTATCTGCGGGTGGGGGGCTTATCGGAATCTGGGAGCCCCCTTTAATAAGGGGGCCCCCGGATCCCGGCCCCCCACCCTATGTGAATGTGTATGGGGTATATCGTACCCCTACCCATTTACCTAGGAAAAAAAGTGTCAACAAAAAAACACACTAGACAGGTTTTTAAAGTCATTTATTAGGCAGCTCTGGGGGTCTTCTTTCGACTTCGGGGTCTCTTCCTTCTTCTCCGAATGCCAAAGTCGGATCATGCAAGACCCATATTAACCCTATTTCCCAGTAAATATCTACATTATCTTTCCTAGTCTGCATCTGCCTACACTTCCCCCCTCTTTTTGGTGAGCCATACCGGATTACCATGCACAAACTAGGCACAGAAATACAAGAGGCAAAAATGTATGCAAACTTGAACACAAGAACTACAATGTCACATAATGGGGTAAACATAAAACAGAACACATAATGCAGTGCAAACAGAAGTACCCATAAAATAGTTGTGCATTCTTTAAACATAAAAGGCTGGCACCAGAAAGGAGACCCACTCACTGGTGGTAGGATGTTCGCATCTGGTGGACAACCAGGTAGGCATAACTGAGTGGGCAGAACTGGAAAAATGCAAGACTCATATTAACACTTTCTCCATCCGGGCTGCCTAGTAACTACAACAAACTCTAAATTTAAAAAAGCAAACACATAGTAATTCATTGAAAAAATATGGTGTACAAATAATAATAAAAGGGACTCATAAAGCAATGTCTCTGAAATGTGAAAAAGTGAATATAAGTAGCTCGTGAAACACTGTCTCTGAAAAGTGGTAAGAAGGTCAGGTTCTGCGGCGATACGGATCCGAAAAGAGGGGAAGAATTTTCAGAATTTCAACCGCCACCAAAGGAAAGTGATGAGTCCCTCCATGAGGCAAGCATCGGAAGAAATAAAAACTCTTACCAGAAGGGAATTACTATTTGTTTGCTTTTTTAAATTTGGAGTTTGTACACCTTTACTAGCACAACTATTTCCATTTACTAGCTCTTTACAGGATTATACCGCATGTTTTGTGTTGCTGCTTCTTCTTTCACAGATTTTTTTTCACAGGTTAATATCATTAGCGTGGTATATACACTTTGAATACGTAGTAACTACAACAGCAGTGCCCCTAGGAGGCACCTGCCTATGAGTATGTGACTCACTCTTCTAGCTTCTTTGTGACACTGCTAGTTCTTGCTGGTGGTCACAGTGCAGTTCCTTGGGAACAGGAAGATAGTTTAGCTATTGTAACTACACAAACTTTCTTTCCTCTCTTTAGAAAATTGAGTACTGTCCGTGATACTTTTTTTATTTGCACTAACATACAATTTTTCAGGACAAGCTTTCGGGGTTATGTCCCCTTCTTCAAGGTCCAAGCAGTACTGATTCACACATTTTTAAGCAGAATGTAAAAGAAAAAAAAAGAGAGAAAAAAAAAGGAGAAAAACAAACACATACAAATCAATGGTAATAAAGATAGCAGCAGAGTTAGTGAGATAAGGCAGAGGGAGAGCTATAGACTGGAGGAGGGGGGGGGGGGGAATAAATGGCAATTTAAATGGCAAAGAAAATGTGGGTACTTGCTAATGGGAACATAGGGTTAAAGCAAACATGTTGCTTTTCCCTTCATTACCAGAGCACAAGTTTTCTGTAAGAGTGTCACATGTCTGGTGGAGGCAGAGTTGATAAGAAGGCATCCCCCTACAGCTCCTGCCTAGTTAGAGACAGGTTCTAGAAGGATGATGAGTGGCAGGAGTGCCTGCAGTGGCTCTGGATGCAGCAGAAGAACAGGGGCTGTTTTGCTGCTAGAGATGCTTTAACCAGGTCTGCACAGAACATTGGTACACAGGACAGGAACTTGCAGGACAGCAGAGGTGCTAAGACTGCAGCAGAAGCAGCGTCCAGGTCAATAACAGGCAGGCAGCAGAGATACCAAGAAACAGACCAAAGAAGGCATAGTCAGGATATGGGCCAAGGTCAGTAATGGGAGTTTAGGAAACAGCAGAGACAGGGGACAAGCAGCTTCAAACATTGGATAGCAGAATGCAGGTCAGGTCATGGGTCACAGGAGCTGATGACCACTCAGTAACTTCTTCACAGTGTGCTGCGCTTGAAAAAACATGATAGTCACATATGAGCCAGTGTCAATCGTACATGCTTATTTGTGCCTGTGGTGACTTTAGTGTCCTGTACCTATGACACTGGGCAATGGGCACACTGCAGCAGCTGACATCTCTTCCCACTTGCTACCTGTCAAAATGTTATACTTCAGAATCAAGGGAAGCTGCCCCAAGGCTCTTTCCAGCTCTGATGTGTCATATGACACAACAGGAGGGGTAGCCTGGGAGAAAGACATCCCCCAGCCATCTGCCACACTGTATCTGAAGTTCAGGTGTGTGCTAGAAGAAGGGATATTTGAGAAGGGTTAACGTGTGCTTAGAGGAGTCATTGGGTGGGGGGACGAAGATTTGTGCTGGGAGGGGGATTTTAAGGGGGAGGCTTGATGCTCCTGGTCTTCTTGTCCTTTGCAATGACCTTAAAGTGAATACTTTTGCACCAATTTTACTATATTAACCATTGATGTATTTATACATAAATGGGAGAGAAAAAATGTAGCTTAGGTACTGTAATCTTTGCTTACCAGTTTAATTGCCCTTCTGCATATTCCTTCCAAATCCACAGCATCCTTTTTGTAAAATGGGGTCCAAAACTGAACTGCATTTTCCAGAAGAGGTCTTACCAATGCTTTGTACAGGGGCAAGATTATAACTCTTGATACATAAATGATCTTGCTTGCTTTAGAAGCTGCAGCTTAGCATTGCAAGTTATTATTAAGTCTATCCCCTACCAGAACACCCAGATCCTTCACGATTATTGACGCTCCCAGTTTTATCCCCAGTAATTTTAGTTCCAAAACAAGCATCCAGGTCATATGTCAGTGGTATAAAGCAAGGGGGGGACTCTTCTAGAAACCTACATTCTTTCGACTTTTACTGACCTCTAGACATCATATTAGAAAAACTATATTGACTATATTGGCGGTACATATTTACCGCATTTTTATATCTCAAATTTAATGAACAGAGGATGCTCTTTCAGATGCATTTTATTTAAACCTTGAGTTTTGTTTTAAGTAGATGAAGAAGAGAGGATACAATATCTAGGTACATAAAACATAATAGTATCATAGGTCACTTTACAAAATGCATTTATTATCTTCCAAGCAAATTAAATTAACACTGTAGGAGTTCTTAATTAAGGACATGATCATTTTAATCTATACTCTACTGTGCAAAGCAAAGCTAAAACATACAACAAGCACAGAAAACAACTGCTACCAACACTGGATAAATACTTAACAGGGTTTTTAAAAAATCACACATCTATCAGTTTCAGGCAGCACCATCAATTCCAGGGATCAAATCCTCCCCATGCTCTCCCATAGTGATTACAACTGTGGTTACCAGCCCCTGTAAGGAAAGCATCCAGTCCAGTTTTACATTTCATTTATTATTTTGCCTTTACTTAAGTGCCTTGCAAATATACTCAAATTCTTGACAAATGTTCCCATTTTACTTGAATAACACATCCTACTCTGAGCATTTGTTCTCTGTGATATTTTTTATTTCAAAGCAATGAAGCTCAAAACAGTCGTTTTTCTAGTGTGACACTGTTTCCTGCTGGAAAAATATATACATTATATATTAATAAAATATGCTGCTGGATATGTGTTTAATTGCTTCACTGTGCAAATTTAGTTGATGAACTATTGACTGATGAGAGCACAATTTTTTTTTTCACAATAAAGTTAGGGCACAATTGACTTCACTGGCTTCCACCAGTAAATCATTAAATTACACATTTCTTTAGATAAAGCCCCTGAAGTTTCTGTAAATCTATATTATACAAAAAATAAAAATAGATCATCCATTTACAGTATATAAAATGTCTTAACTTTTTTTAAAGACCACATATAATTTCAAAGAGAATTACGGGTGATCCTGCAAGTTGCATCCTGTTCCTGGTTAATCATGGCGACGTTAGCCTTATACAGCTCTCCCTTCCAGCATTGTCATGCCTACATGGCATATCTTTGTCCCATTGGGGAGAATCAGTCTCTCTATGTGTCCTGGTGATGGGACAAAATGTAGGGGGAAATCTAAAATTCTGGGTTGTCTCTGAAACAGTATTATAGGTAAAAGTCTTCCAATGTGGATGCTAATTCTGGTGTCAACTGTCTAAAAGGGGACTTGCATCATTTTGGAGAGTTCTCCTTTCCTTTCCTTTTGTCCCTTCTGACAAACAATTAAGGAATATCCCCTCCATATTTTTGCCGCAGACAGCAAAAAAAATATATATACAAAAAGATATACTGTAAGTGAACCTGTTGCTTTTTCCAGCATGGGAAATGTACACTTTAAGGATGGTAAGCATTACATATTCAGGGTTCTTGTAGCTATACTTGTGAGTTTCTCATTTACCGGGAATTGATTGCTTTATATTTTCGCTTTATCTCATCATCATTTATATACATTAATTATACAATTAAAAAGTGATTTGTAATGCTTCAGAAATTGAATTGAGCACAGGCTTACATTTTTTTAATTAAATTTTTTAACAACTTCTTACATTTTGTTAGTACCATCAGGCTCTGTGTTTATACTTCTGTTCCTAGAGGTCAGCAGTTGGTGTTTTCAGATGAAACACTGCCATCTACTGGTATTTATGCCACACAGAGTCAATGAGCTGTAGATTTTCCAATGCCATAAAACTGATTTTTGGAAAAGTGCTTTCTGCTGCTTTAATAATGTATCATGGTAAACATTTATGGGTGTGAAGGTATCTGTTTTTGTGTTTAGGGGAATTGACAGTTTAAATTGTAGTGTTATGTGCTGCTCCCATCCTTCCTGCTTCTCTCCACTACTTCAACGTCCACTGTACAATACCTTAAAAAAAACAGTTCTTTCAAGGAAACCCATGGGATTCTATGTGCTTTGCTACAATAAAGCATACCTCCCAACATTTTGAGATGGAAATGAGGGACACCTACTAACAAATGTATGTAGGCGTAGGACACACACCCTGCCACACCCCCTTAAAGGAGAATTAACCAAAGAAAAAAAAGGTTAATTAAATCCACAAGGACTTTTTTTTACCACTTCTATTCCTTTTTATTGGCTTTTAAAATGTACAAATGCAGCAATTTAGAAATCAGATGAAAGATTTAGCACTGGGAAACACTTTTTGAAAGATAAAAAGTGCATTTTATATACAACTATATAGATCAGACCAAAATGTGGGACAAATGAGGTGGAATGAGGGACAGAGGGACATTGCTCCAAATCAGGGACAGTCCCACCAAATCAGGTACTGTTGGGAGGTATGATAAGGTAATACTCAGTACAAGGACATTTCTAGGGTCCTAAAAGACTAGGGACCCTGTAAATACACTGTATTACTGCATGGCTTGTAACATACCAGGATGTAAAGTGGATTAAGCTGTTTCATGTCTACCATGTCAACTCTTCTTTTTCCTGTCTTATATAATAAGCTGTTACCTGGGAATCCTTTTTACTTGTATTTAAAAAAAATGTAACCAGATCCAGTATGAGACTGATATCTTTTTTTATCTTAAAAAATATAAAAATATGAAAGAGTCTTAAATATTCATAACTATAATTTCTTAACTATGATGAGCTGACTAAAACTAGAAATCATGTATCATCTTTGCTTAAAAAATAAATTAATTCAAAGTAGATAAATCATTTCATGTTCAAGCATATTGTGCACAGAATATATAATCTTGCCAATTAATATGTATTACTGTACTTGTTAAAAAAGAATTATTCTTTGGGAAAGGTAAGAACAAAAACCAGGTAGTGAATTAAAAAAATACCAATTTTTCTATCTCGCTAAATGATCAACTCAGCATAATTCTAAAGAACTAATGGGAAGGAGGAGGAATAAGAATAGATGTACAAGGCAAAATAAAATTCTGAGAACCAAAGTTCAACAAAGATTTAAAGTTGAATTTCAGTCAGCTGCTAAAAATGTACTTTTCGTAGATCTCCTCCTCTCTGGGCTAGTAAGGGTCACTCAGAGCAGGACTCTCTGCTGTTAAAAAAACACTGACCAGTGACAGCAGCCTCTGATTTACAAAAGTTTTCCAACATTCCTGTTCGAAAGAAGTTGATCTAAAGATAAACTTCTGCCATACAGGAACGCTTACAGATGGACTAAAATTTGACCATATCCTGCTAAATCGGCTGAATTTCGATCCATCTATGTCTTTTGTCTGGAGCATCTAGGCTCACTTTTAAAACTCCAAGAAATAATTTTTTTATATTTTTTTTTTATTTCAGGTACTTATATAGCGCCGTCAATTTACGCAGCGCTTTACATATACATTGTACATTCACATCAGTCCCTACACCCTCAAGGAGCTTACAATCTAAGGTCCCTAAACTCACATTCATACATACTAGGGACAATTTAAACAGGATCCAATTAACCTACCAGCATGTCTTTGGAGTGTGGGAAGAAACCGGAGTACCCGGAGGAAACCCACGCAGACACAGGGAGAACATGCAAACTCCAGGCAGGTAGTGCCGTGGTTGGGATTCGAACCAGCGACCCTTCTTACTGCTAGGTGATAGTGAAATAAGTTGTTGCTGACAGCAGATTGATATTTTAAAGTTTACCTGTTCACACATTACAATTATTAAACCAGTAGCTTGACACAGATGTGGGCAAATCATATAAGATGTGTTCCAGAAAAAATTGATTTTAGTTCCTAAAACTTAGCTAGGACCTGCTCCCTACCCTGCTACCTTGGGCCAAAAGTCTGAGCCATATCAATCAGCTGGGAGATTCAAATCCAATGCTACTGAAACTGAAGTCAGATTTTTTACACCCATATTTTGGGCATGGAAGCCATCCGATAAGATGTATTTGCTCCATTATCGTGCAGTTTATTACTTACAAGAAGTACAGGTTGTACAGAGATTTAGAGATTGTGATAAGCTTTGCATAAATTGGAATTCGAAGAAACATTTAAGAGATGAGAATAAATGCACAGTGAAACCTCAGATGGAGCTACAGGTGAATTTTAATTTCATGCCTCAAAACTCTGTTGGGGCTTTCCTCTTTGTAACTATGTGGAAGGTTAATAATCAGATTTGAAATTTTCATTTTAGCTTAAAATCCCTTTAGTGCTTTAAAATATAATGCAATACAGGAAAAATGTACTAGTGCTTTTGCTTTATATGCTTTGCTGAAAAAGGCATAAAGAGTGTGTGCCGTTTAACAAATCATTAACATATTGCAGTGAGTGATCAGCATATGGAGTATAGATCTGTTTCCTTGATTCTACTAACTCATGAACGCTGGTAACATTTCAATTTAAATCAATGATACAAATCTGAAATTTCTTTTAGAACAATTAAAACCACAGATCCGAGAGGAGCAAGCTGTTGACTTTAACCTATTTATCCACCAGAAAAATTAAAGACTGGTATATAAACAGCAGATGCCTCTGGGGTATAAGGGTGGGGGTGGGATATAGTTTTGTCTGAGGAAAAATTCCAAGTTTAGACTTGGCTGAACTTCAAGTTAGAGTGAAACAATCTGACTCACCTTGTGTCTGTCATATGCTGGATTTAACATAGTGTCAGGGAAATACTGGCCAGCACATGCGCACTAGGATTCGTGCGATGTGAACGCATATGAAGGTGCGCGCGCCCCATTTAACGTTGACGTCAAATGGCATATATAAGGGTGACAATTGCACTAGGGCCTTTGCTGTCTGATCTGCAGTCTCTCCCTGTATCCTGTATTCCGTGCCTATACTTGATTTTTTTGACCCGGCTTTTCCTGACTATCCTGATTATCTCCAAACCTGACCCAGGCCTGTCTTGACTCTGATTCTGCTATTCTGCTTGATCTCCTGATGCCAAACCTCTGCCTGAGCTTTGACTATTCTTTGCCTAAACGTCTTGCTGTATCTGCCTTCCCGTGTATGACCCTGGCTTGTCTGACTCTGCACTAGTCTTCTCAACCCCATCAGCCTGTATTATCTCTGCATCCGCAGTACATCTGCAGCGCCTGGCATCTGCATCATCTCTGCATCCGAGTCAACCAGCACTCGGTGCTACTGCTGCTACCTGCCTCTCCTTTTTTTCTACTAACGGAGAACACTGCAGGCACTCCTACCCCACCGCGCTCTCGTGTCCGCTGCTGCAACCACAGTGGTCCTTGAACTGGGGCTGTACAAGAGGCCTTCCTCTGCTCGTCAGGCTCTATCTGAAGGTATGTGACACATAGGTTCAAATTAAATCATGCCTTGTACTTTAAGAAAATAAAAACACTTTTTTTTTTTTTTAATCAAACCAGGCAAATTAAGCTGGTTTCGGAAAAAATATCCTCTCAGTTCTCATTTCTTTCTATCTTGCTGTTTGATGGCTGTAAAGAGATCATTAAGGGTTTACCTAATACAAATTTCCTTCACCCGCCAGTAAAGGGAGCTTTGCATATGCTTAGATGCCAACATTTGAAAAAAAAAATCCTTTTTTCACTTTTTCATCTCCCAACTGTCCCTCATTTGAAGGAACAGTCCCTCTTTAGGAGCCAAAACCCCTGCCCCTCCTTGCTCCACCTTTGTCGCTGATTTTGTTTTGATGTCTAGAACTCTATAAAAAACTGGGCTACAGCAGACATCAGTCAAGCATAATACATGTAAGGCTGAGAGTCTGATCGTCAAACTTCCCACAGGGTTCTCCGAGAAAGAAAGCGAAGAAGAGGACCTAGAGAAGGATGAGACGGCGTGGGTAAGAGAGTGAAAAGAAGAAGGGGGTAAAAGTGGAAGGGGTGAAATTAAGTGACTGAAAGGAGGGAAAAGGAGAGGAAAAGAGAAAAAAACAAAAAAGGGGGGAAGGGAGGTGGGATAAGGTTAGATACAGGAGAGGCAGGTAGGGCACAAGAATAGGATTGGGTAGAACAGCAGAGTCATAGACGGGGTGGAGGGAAGCGTGGGTGAGAGGTGCAGGGCATTTTCAACCCTCTCGGGGCACAGACAGGCACAGCCTGGATACACTCAGCGATGGCAAAGGTGCAGTGAGGTATCTGCATGATCAACAATGGTGTGAGCTAAGCAGTCGATCAGAGGAAATCTCCCATAAGTCTGCTGTATTTGGGTGTGGTCTGTAAATGAAGCTAGCAGGACCATGTATTTGTGAACTTAGAGAGATTAGCTTGCGCTATTGAAATTAGTTCTAGAGAGCTCTAAAAGCCAATCTGAATGGGGAGTGGGTGGAGCCACAAAGAACGGACACGCATAGTTTGGCCACATTTACCATGTGCATTGCCAGGGATTTGAAACACACTTTCCATAGGAGGGATGTATGGTATGTGTAGAAGAGGAGTGCGGAGTGTATGGCGGTAGGTAGTATGTACAGGGAGAGGAGGGTCCCAATCCTGGCACTCCAAGGCAGCTGTCTAAGCAGCCTTATGCTGCCACTGGTCCTGTACATATGTGCATATATGTATGTGTGGGTGTATGTATCTATGGACATGTGTGTGCATGTGTACACTATATTGTCAAAAGTATTGGGACATCTTTACACGCACATGAACCTTAATGGCATCCCAGTCTTAGTCCGTAGGGTTCAATATTGAGTTGGCCCACCCTTTGCAGCTATAACAGCTTCAACCCTTTTGGGAAGGCTGTCCACAAGGTTTAGGAGTGTGTCTATAGGAATGTTTGACCATTCTTCCAGAAGTACATTTGTGAGGTCAGGCACTGATGTTGGATGAGAAGGCCTGGCTCAAAGTCTCCGCTCTAATTAATCCCAAAGGTTTTCTATCGGGTTGAGGTCAGTCAAGTTTCTCCACCCCAAGCTTGCTCATTCATGTCTTTATGGACCTTGCTTTGTGCACTGGTCCAAATCATTTGGTGGAAGGGGGATAATGGTGTGGGGTTGTTTTTCAGGGGTTGGGCCTGGTCCCTTATTTCCAGTAAAGGGAAATCTTAAGGTGTCAGCATACCAAGACATTTTGGACAACTTTATACTCCCAACTTTGTGAGAACAGTTTGGGGATGGTCCCTTCCTGTTAGAAACATGACTGTGCAACAGTTCACACAGCAATGTCCATAAAGACATGGATGGATTTATTTGAATACTTCATTTTATTGCCACAAGTTTTTGAAAAATCTGAAAAAAAAATTAAAATTAATTCTTACACAAAGTTGGCAGTATAGGCATTACTGATGTGAAGGTGGTTAGGGACATTGTGAGTGGGTGGCGGTGATAAGGGACACCATGAGTGGGAAACAATGATTAGGGACACTGTGAATGGCTGGGGGGGATTAGGGATATTGACTGACAGAAATGATCTGGTGACATTGTACTGCTGTGGCGGAGATCAGAAATAATGTCTGGTGGCACTGATATACAGTGATATCAGAGCAGCCAGCCATTGTAACCAATCACTGCCACAGTGGTACAACATCATCATAGAACCTCTGTTAACCATTAACAAACCAATAATATTTTTCCAAATTTTTTTTTACACATTGTCAGCGCAGTGCATTGTCACCATAGTGCCACTTTATTACTCTGGGGGGTGATCAGGGATTTTTTTTAGACTCAATCAGTAACATTGTTCAACGATTTCATTCATGAAACCTTTGTTTACTACTATGATTGATCACAGCCATCACATAGTACAGGGCTGATGTAATTGGCCCTAGTACCATGTGATTGGTGTGGCCAATCACAGAGATCACACAGTAGTAAGCAAGGCATCATGAATGTCAGCCTTCTTTACTACTGTAACTGTGATCACTGTGATTGGTCGCAGCCATTACATGGTACCAGGGCTGTTCACAGTGGTGGACACAGCGATCACACTGCTTTGTGCTTTTGGGAGGACATATGGGTACATCCTTTTGGAACTAGAGAGCATCCGCCCGGCTGTTTATGTACATTGGCTAGGCAGAAAGTGGTTAATGCCAAACAGAACCGCTGTTAACCATTAACAGACCAACATGCTTAGTCACTAAGACTTAAGCAGCAATATCTTACACCAACCAAATAATAGGTTACCAACCACTGTCAGCCCACAAAGGGCAAGATGGACCATAGCGAGGAAAAATAACAAAGGGGGTGGGGGGGTGAATGGAAAAGCAGGTTCAAAGATCCAAAAGGAAGACTGAAGATAAGCTAAAGGGGAGTCCAGATGATAGACCAGAGGTAACTGCTGACCCTGTCCAGTGACAGGAGAGGATGTACAAGTGAAAGGTCACACTCATTGGCCAGCTGTTTCATGGCAAAAGATTAGTCACCAATCCAGCATTCATGTGACTAAAGATCTGCCCAGCAGCTGAGCTAAATCTTCCTAGCAACAGCAGACAGCTTGTAACCTGAAATACAAATCTCAAAGAACTAGCAAAGCTGCCCCAGAAATACATGGCGTTTACAGCCATCATAGCCCACTATTAAGAATATAAGTTGAAATTAATTTAAAAAACAAATGGGTGATTGGGGTAACAATCCCATTGGACTTCTTTTCTAGTTATTTTCTTTTGTGGCCCTAACATTCTATGTAACAAAGAAGCATTAGGCACTGTACTGTATGGGGCACTTCATGTACAGATTAAATGTAAATACAAAAGGTATCGTTGGGTACATGCACCTACTTTGTGAAAAAAGCAAAAACAACAGAGGGGAGAGAGAGCGCCAATGTCTAAGCGTAGTACTAATGGGAAATTCAATGAACAATATGTGTTGCACTCACATACATATGGATGGACATAGCATATCAGTAAATGGCAGCTTATGAGAATTATGGAAAGCAGGCATTACTCAAAAGAATCCAGCAGGTGGCATCCTTTCAATGAAGATATGTGGAGGATGGGTGAGGGGCTGCCTAGTGGTAGACCTCGACAAAGTGTAAGGATATGGAGGTAACAGACATGAAAGCCATGAGGAGAGTAGGCAGCTCTAAGTGTAGTATAATTTATTGAAATAAATAAAAAACAATAAAAATACAGTCACATATAGCAAGTGAAGGAGCAGGCATTATATGAAACATCCAGCAAGTGGCATTATATAATGGGTCTCAATGGATGTTTGATTCTGGGTTGGTAATGGTCGATGGACATGGCAGAAGACACTGTATTCTTATCATGGGCTGGACTCAGGAGGGACCCATCCTATGCATTTAATTGGAAAACCCAATGGATAGCAAGGAAGCCTTATTTTTTTAATGTTATTCTTTATGATTTATTTACCTCTGAAGAATAGTACACACTAGCCCTATTTTTCTTGTGCTGGGTTTCAAGTATGTCCCCAATCGGAGAAAATGATAAAGATTTAAAAGATATTCTGCCAGACACACCTAATATTGTTTATAAAAGAGCTCCTACCCCGAAAGACATGATCGTTAAATCTATAGTTGAACCTCCCCCGAAGAATAGCTTTACGTTCTTTTCTGGAAAGGGCTTTTACCCTTGTAGGAATTGTTACGCTTGTCGCCTCACTAAAAAATTTCAAAGAAAGAGGTCAGAATTTACAGCTACCACCACGGGTCATACCTATGAGATCAGGGACTTCATAGGTTGTCATACTGAAGGAGTGGTGTACTGCCTTCAATGTAGCTGAAATTTACAATACATAGGCAGAACAAAAAGAGCACTTAAAGTCAGGGTGAAAGAACAAGTGCAGAACATTATAAATGGGTTTCCCAAACATAATGTTTCAAAACATTTTGCCTCAGTACATAATCGAGATCCTTCCCAGCTACAATTCTGGGGCATAGAAAAGTATAATGCATCATGGAGAGGCAGCCATAAAATCAGAAGGATTAGCCAGAAAGAGTCAAGATAGATATACACTATGAAAAGTTTAGTGCCGGGAGGCCTAAATGTTGAATTTGACCTCAACTGCTTTTTGAGTAATTTTTAATGTATTAGGCTATGTATGTCTTTTGGTTGCTTTATTGTTGATCTGGAGTGCGGTGCTCGCTCCATTTCCGGTGTGCAGCAATCATTTTTGACCACCTTCCCTACAGCTGTCTACATTATTGAGCCAGATGTATGGCTGTTTTTATTTAACCCCCCTCTTTGTATGAATATTTTTAAAAAAAATTCTCTTTTTTAAATTTTAATTAGCATAGTGATATATATGGTGCATAATAAAGGATAACTGGTATTTTAAGAATTTAATTTTAGCTACAGTCCATCACTTTTTTATTTGGATTAATTTGAGTTTATTTATTTTTTGTTTTTTATTTTTATTTTTATTTTTATTTTCATTTTTATTTTTATTTTATTTTTATTTTTGTTTTTCATTTTCATTTTTACTTTATATATTCTATATTTTTTTATTATTTGCTTTAATTTTAATTTTTTTATTTTTTTATTTTTTTTTAATTTTTTTTATTTATTTATTTTTATTTTTATTTTTTTATTCTTTTATTTTTTATTTTTTATTTTTATTTTCATTTTTATTTTTATTTTTTTATTATTTACTATTTTCATTTTTTACATTTTAGGATTGTTAGCAGTAATTTTATCTGGATTCATTTTAATACCCTGTGCAAATATACTCGTGGCCAGGCATATTAACTCTTTTACAAACAGAAGAGGCAACTTTGTTTGATGAGGAGCCACGGGTTATAAAGCAATTAGACCCTACGCTGATTCTCAGCTTCCGCTATTATATGAGAACTCTTCTTTAGAAGTGTCAGCAGAGGAGTGTCTTTCCATAGAATGGCCGCTGTAAAAACACGAGTTTGACTATAGGAAAATGACCGCTGCTGTTAAATAGAGCGGACCACAACAAAATGGCCGCTGTTCCATTTCCATCTTTTTTGAGATATAAATACGATCGCCACAGCCAATCCGCATCCCCTGATGAAGTCACGTGATTACGTAACGCGTAGGGAGTGGCCGGAGGTTGAAGTATACCGGAAGTGATGTGAGAGTGGCGTCCAGATGCCTTAGCAGCTGATATGCCTGTTTTTTAATTTTCTATTGTAAGAGTCTAGTTTAATCTTTGGAATAAAACCTTTATACTTATAACATACTACACTATTGGATCTTTCTCTCTCTCCCACCCTTATCCATTTCTCTCCCCTCCTTCTCCCCCCCTTGCGAAGGATACGAGGCTATATGAGGACATGGATGTGGAGTTTATATTCAGGTGACCTACTTGGTGGAGCAGAGGACCCCCTGGTGGTGGATATCAATATAGCGGAACAAGTTCCTGTACATGGGTTTATGCTGGTACTTCAGGCGATCTAGGTCTTACATATAGTGGAACGGTGGACCCCCTGGTGGTAGAAGTTGGAGTAACGGAACCGATCCCTTTTTATATACTACATGCTGATATATCAAGATATGAAGGTGAGGGTTCTGTGAGCTAACTTTTTGGATCTAAACTTCTCCCTGTCCACTGAGTTTTTTATTGGAACTGCTTTTGCACGATTTCCTTCTTTTGGACATGTTTTAGGTGACTTAATTAAGAGACTATTATCACCCTGAATCATATGCCCTGGGATTGATTTACCAATTTATGGACTTATCACTTTTTGCACTTGCACTGTTCTTTAATTATCAAATTAGATTTACACAATGTTCATTCATCTTATTTAGTGAAAAGTTTCTTTTGTACATTTTCTGCTGGAGCGCGGGATCACTTCATGATTATTATCTATTGAGAATGGACTGTGATACACTGGAAGATTCTGCTGCAGACAGCTGGCTTCGATTTATTTGATTGCACCTTAATGCACTACATGCACTTTGTGATTTAACTGTTTATTTAATAATTTTATTTGAAGCTGTACAGCTTATAAGAGTTCACTTAAAACACATCTTAGTAGCGGGAAGGCTCTCTACATCTTTATTTTTTACATTCACAAACACACCTTTGCTGCCACTATGGATTTGTTCACTTATATGGAAAATAGGAATATTAATTTAGATGAGATATTTAATTCACATAATAAAACACGGAATACAGATTTGGAAAATATGATTAAAAAATTGGGGCATTTGATGGAAAAGAAAGTTAATTTTTGGTGGGACACCAACACATTTGAAAGATATCTAAGGGAAAACATAGCCCCTAGACGTTTGAGATGGGAGCTACCACCGAATGATGGACTGGCTGATAAAGAAGCCATGGACGAGTGGTTTGAATTTTTTAATAGCAGAAGTTTAGACTGTGTAAGACTAGTACTTAAGAGAAAACAAAGGAAAACCCAACTAGTGGAAACTCAGATTGAAAAAATAAGCTAGAACCATACAGAGAATCCGCAGACTTTAAGAAGCTGGCCTTACAAATGAATAAAGATTTGATTGCTAAGGATCTAGAAGTACAGCAAAGGAAGATGAAGAAATATCTACGGGACATCACCGATTACAAAGCGGGCCGGGTGTTTAAGTGGCAGACCAAAATGGAACCAACGCAACCTACCTCAACACTCTCCACACCAGAAAGAGAAGTGAGAATTGAAGATCCCACAGGGTCGCATCCCCCGGATGGATTGAGGTGGGAAAGGAACAATGAACAATATCAAACACCCAGACCCTCATATGATCAACAACATATGGGTCAGACTAACACTCCAAGATCCCTATATGATCCACGAGATGGAGCCCAATATATGGCGCCAAGGCCATATTACGACCAACGAAACACAGGGCATTACACGCAACAGACCCCCAAAAGGGATGGAAAAAAGTTTTTAAAAAACCTTTTAGAAAACCATATAACAATTGGCACCACAATCAGAGAGATAATAGAAGTTATCCCCAACACTATGACCACTCAGCAAGATGCGACAGGAGTCCTATACCAACCTATAATCGGTTTGATCCTATCAGAAATCATCATGATGATTATCATGAAGATCAGAATTATTATCATAACCAACGAGAAAGAAATACTCAGAGACCTTTTTTAGACAGGGAGAGGAGGGACTATTCCCCCAGAAGACATCCTCAAGAATTCCATCGCTCTCCCAAAAGAAGACAGGAGGAGGACAGGGCAAGACACAGCCCAGAAAAAAGAGAGGATGCAGAGCGGGGAAGAGAATCCAAACGCAAAAGAGAATAGTGGGAGAAGGAGTGGTAAATCTAAGCGGAAAGACGATCACTGCACACGAACTAGCGGTATTAGATAAAGGACTTAAACATGCTCCAGTGAGGAATCTCAATAGATTCAAAACTTACATAGGAATTCAGAAGTATATTAGAAAGATTAATATTAAAAAATATCTGATTGGCAATCCTCCTAAACTGATACATGAGGAAAGACAGAATCAAGAACTACCTCTACATAGTACACTGCGTAATAATTCAATTTTTAATCCCCAAGTACCAAATAACCAACATGTTGAAGTATTCAAGAAACTGGTCTTACAGGACTTGGAAATGTTGAAACCGAAGCAAGTTTCTGATCCGATACATATAAAGGAAGGGATCAAAAAACTAACTGAAATACAAGATATTGTGATACGCCCAGCCGGCAAGGGAGGAGCTGTGGTTATACAATCAAAGGAACAATATTTACGGGAATTGGATCGGCAACTACAGGATGAAGAGACCTATATTAGACTGCCAAGTAATCCTACGAGAGATTTTAAAAAACAATTACAATCAGTAGTAAATTTAGGTATTAACAAGGAGATACTAAATAAAAAAGAATCCAAATATTTGATACCAGAATCATGCAGAATACCAATAATATATACCATCCCGAAGATTCACAAAAATCGAGAAGAACCACCAGGTAGGCCGATTGTGAACGGCATAGATTCACTGACTTCCAGAATGGGTGAATATATCGATCACTTTATTCAACCGGCTGTTCAGAAAACTAAGGCATATATAAAAGATACCAAGCACACTCTCCATTTATTGGATACGATATCAGTACTAGAAGTTAGGACTTTCCTGGCTACTGCAGATGTGTCCTCACTGTACACCATTGCGCAGCACCATGAAGCATGCACAGCGGCGAAATGGCTTCTGAGGACGTACAGTACATTAGTATGTAAACAAAGGAAATTTTTAATAAAATGCCTCGATTTCTGTTTAAAACATAATTATTTTTGGCATGACCAGTTTTATTACAGACAAATAACTGGCATAGCCATGGGGGCAAAGTTTGCACCCAGTATAGCTAATGCTTTTATGGCATATTGGGAAGAAGAAGCTATATACAGGAATATGCCAGCCAAGCTGACCCTATATGGAAGGTATATAGACGACATTGTGATCGTTTGGAATGGAAATAAGGATGAATTAGAAAAATTTCTAGAGGGACTCAATAAGAATGAGAAGAAGATAAATCTGGTATGGAAAATAGACGAAAAATCTGTTGACTTTTTAGATCTCAATATTTCCCTACAGAAAGATAAAGTGATTACTAAAACTCATTTTAAGAGTGTGGACACCAATAGTTATCTGTCCATTAACAGTTGTCACTATAAACCCTGGTTATACAACATTCCCAAAGGATAACTGGTCAGAATCAAGCCTAATTGCACACACAAAGAAGATTATAAGATACAAGCTGATTTGATTGGTACAAGATTTAAAGAAAAGGGTTACGATGGTACATGGATCAATAACCAAATACAACAGGTCAATGAAATGGATAGGACTGTGATGTTGCAAAATAATTCGAAGAAGAAAACATATCAGGATGAAGCACCATGTCTTATATTGGACTACAATGTACAACATAAGGAGGTAGCCAAGCTCATTAAATGACATTGGCATGTATTGAAAAATGATAAAGATTTAAAAGATATTCTGCCAGACACACCTAATATCGTTTATAACAGAACTCCTACCCTGAAAGACATGATCGTTAAATCTATAGTTGAACCTCCCCCGAAGAATAGCTTTACATTTTTTACTGGAAAGGGCTTTTACCCTTGTAGGAATTGTTATGCTTGTCATCTCACTAAAAAATTTCAAAGAAAGAGGTCAGAATTTACAGCTACCACCACGGGTCATACCTATGAGATCAGGGACTTCATAGGTTGTCATACTGAAGGAGTGGGGTACTGCCTTCAATGTAGCTGTAATTTACAGTACATAGGCAGAACAAAAAGAGCACTTAAAGTCAGGGTGAAAGAACACGTGCCGAACATTATAAATGGGTTTCCCAGACATAATGTTTCAAAACATTTTGCCGCAGTACATAATCGAGATCCTTCCCAGCTACAATTCTGGAGCATAGAAAAGTATAATGCATCATGGAGAGGCAGCCATAAGATCAGAACGATTAGCCAGAAAGAGTCAAGATGGATATACACTATGAAAAGTTTAGTGCCGGGAGGCCTAAATGTTGAATTTGACCTCAACTGTTTTTGAGTAATTTTTAATGTATTAGGCTATGTATGTCTTTTGGTTGCTTTATTGTTGATCTGGAGTGCGGTGCTCGCTCCATTTCCGGTGTGCAGCAATCATTTTTGACCACCTTCCCTACAGCTGTCTACATTATTGAGCCAGATGTATGGCTGTTTTTATTTAACCCCCCTCTTTGTATGAATTTTTTTTTTAAATATTTCTCTTTTTTAAAATTGAATTAGCATAGTGATATATATGGTGCATAATAAAGGATGACTGGTATTTTAAGAATATAATTTTAGCTACAGTCCAACACTTATTTTTATTTGGATTAATTTGGGTTTATTTATTTTTTGTTTTTTATTTTTATTTTATTTTTATTTTATTTTTGTTTTTCATTTTCATTTTCATTTTTACTTTATATATTCTATATATTTTTTTGATTTTTTTGATTATTTGCTTTAGTTTTAATTTGTTAATTTTTTAATTATTTTTTATTTTTTATTTTTATTTTTTTATTCTTTTATTTTTTATATTTATTTTTTTATTTTTTTATTTTTATTTTTATTTTTTTATTATTTAATATTTTCATTTTTTACATTTTAGGATTGTTAGCAGTAATTTTATCTGGATTCATTTTAATACCCTGTGCAAATATACTCGTGGCCAGGCATATTAACTCTTTTACAAACGGAAGAGGCAACTTTGTTTGATGAGGAGCCACGGGTTATAAAGCAATTAAACCCTACGCTGATTCTCAGCTTCCGCTAATATATGAGAACTCTTCTTTAGAAGTGTCAGCAGAGGAGTGTCTTTCCATAGAATGGCCGCTGTAAAAACACGAGTTTGACTATAGGAAAATGGCCGCTGCTGTTAAATAGAGCGGACCACAACAAAATGGCCGCTGTTCCATTTCCGTTTTTTCGAGATATAAACACGATCGCCAAAGCCAATCCGCATCCCCTGATAAAGTCACGTGATGACGTAACGTGTAGGGAGTGGCCGGAGGTTGAAGTATACCGGAAGTGATGTGAGAGTGGCGTCCAGACGCCTTAGCAGCTGATTTATGCCTGTTTTTTAACTTTCTATTGTAAGAGTCTAGTTTAACCTTTGGAATAAAACCTTTATACTTATAACATACTACACTATTGGAGCTTTGTCTCTCTCCCACCCTTATCCATTTCTCCCCCCCCTTCTCCCCCCCCCCCTGCGGAGGATACAAGGCTATATGAGGACGTGGATGTGGAGTTTATATTCAGGTGACCTACTTGGTGGAGCAGAGGACCCCCTGGTGGTGGAAATCAATATAGCGGAACAAGTTCTTGTACATGGGTTTATGCTGGTACTTTAGGCGATCTAGGTCTTACATATAGTGGAACGGAGGACCCCCTGGTGGTAGAAGTTGGAGTAACGGAACCGATCCCCGTTCATTACTACATGCTGATATATCAAGATATGAAGGTGAGGGTTCTGTGAGCTCACTTTTTGGATCTAAACTTCTCCCTGTCCACTGAGTTTTTTTATTGGAACTGCTTTTGCACGATTTCCTTCTTTTGGACATGTTTTAGGTGACTTAATTAAGAGACTATTATCACCCTGAATCATATGCCCTGGGATTGATTTAGCAATTTATGGACTTATCACTTTTTGCACTTGCACTGTTTTTTAATTATCGAATTAGATTTACACAATGTTCATTCATCTTATTTAGTGAAAAGTTTCTTTTGTACATTTCTGCTGGAGCGCGGGATCACTTTATGATTATTATCTAAGTGTAGTATAATTTATTGAAATAAATAAAAAACAATAAAAATACAGTCACATATAGCAAGTGAAGGAGCAGGCATTATACGAAACATCCAGCAAGTGGCATTATATAATGGGTCTCAATGGATGTTTGATTCTGGGTTGGTAATGGTCGATGGACATGGCAGAAGACACTGTATTCTTATCATGGGCTGGACTCAGGAGGGACCCATCCTATGCATTTAATCGGAGAGGAAAGGATAGCAGAGGAAACCTTATTTTTTTAATGTTATTATTTATGATTTATTTACCTCTGAAGAATAGTACACACTAGCCCTATTTTTCTAGTGCTGGGTTTTAAGTATGTACCCAATCGGAGATAGATTTGATATTGCTATTCACATGCATCTACCTTGCCAGCTCTGACCTACATACTGCAGCAGGAGACACAGGCAGCTGAATTTAACCTTGCCCTGCTAACCTCATAGCTACCCCTATTGGTCCTGTATCTTGTAATGTGATGGGTGCCTGATTGACTAATATGAAGTCTCAGGAGATGTCAGGTGGGATCAAGTTTGACTTTTATAGAAGAATGTGAAGTCTGCATGTAGTTTCAGCTGAGTGTAACGATGGACCCACCAAACACTCCCATGCAATTTTTCATCATATGCTTATGCAGTTTAAATAGTCCAAGTTTGAGGCAGGTTTGATATAAACCCCATCTGTCTGTCATATCTACTCTAATGCCGCGTACACACGGTCGGACTTTTCGTCTACAAAAGTCCAACGGACGCTGACGGACTAAAGCTGGCTGGTAATCCGATCGTGTGTGGGCTTCTCCGGACTTTCAACGGACTTTTTTAGCCTCAAATCCGACGGACTTTAGATTTGAAGCATGCTTCAAATCTTTTACGTCGTAAGTACGACGGACCCCGAAGTCCGCTCGTCTGTATGCTAGTCCGACGGACAAAAAAACGACGCATGCTCATAAGCAAAAACTAAACGGAAGCACTCGGTTTAGTAAAACTAGTGTTCGTATTGTAGGTAGCACATTCATCACGCTGCAAAATCTGTGATCGTTGAATGCAGCGCATTTTATTTCTTCTTTACGAAGGCTCTATAAAGAACGAAGGTGTTTTGCTGTTCATAATCAGAGTTCTCCCAAACTGATTTCTGGATTCTTTTTCTCTTTGATCTCATGAATGATATAGTATGCATTTTAAAAACAATGTTTCCATACTAATAATACTTTTTCCCCTTTTTTTTTTTTAGGTTTGTAAAGTTACCACAAAGAACCCATTATTCTGTTTTTTTTTTTTATAGTGATTATTTTTTAGTTTTTAGATAAAGTTAACCCAAAGCACCGTTTTTGGTTACGTAAATTTTTGGATTTTCAAGACTTACCACTTGAACATTATTAACATTAGTAATGTATTTTTGGTGTGTTTTTTTTCAAACTCAATGAGATTGTTGTCCCTTGTTAATTTAACATTGTGTGTAAAATCAATGATTTCAAAGAAAAAACATAAAGTCTTTTGCTAAACTCA